>NC_082594.1:29184885-30391552 GCF_030936135.1 Gavia stellata | reverse complement strand
AGATATTTTTTTGACAATGGAATTCCTCTTTATGGCAGAACTGGAGATATGGCATGAAGAGAAAAGAGGTGGACTCTCTTATGCCTTAAAAATGCAAAGGAAGCCAGAACTTACTTTTTGAAGTAGTTCACATTGTGTTTTTGTTAATAAATTCTTTCTTTTATGTGTTCTAAATACTAGTTCTTCTCCCTGACATGTGTTCATTTGCCTCCTAACACACTATGCATATACCAGACTATTTCTTCAAGAAATATAATCTGAAAATAATCAACATTTGTAGGGGTAATGGCAGCTATTTCCCTGCTCTCCTATGCCATTTTAATATGGTGAAAGCACAAAGGAAGCCACCTGGATATGAAATATTGTGCCTAAAAAAATTTCCATACAGATGGAGAAATTTAAAAATGACAGGAATGGAACAGTAATCTATTCACATGTATAACAGCATCCATCCAGCAAATGGCACACTGTGCAGTCACTGGGAACCCAAGGGCTGCTTTCCTGGGCTCTCTGCCTAACTCTGCTTTTTCACAGTCTCATGAAGGCACTACCAGTTTTTGAGGAGGCAAAAACCTGATGCAGGGAATTAAGAGTAACTCAAGTAAGGGAGTTACACCCTGAGGAGGTCAGCATCTCGATCAGCTGAATATTTACATACCTGTCAGAGTGGGGTCTGGCTGAATGGGGCTGCTCAGGAGCAAAGGCAGATGGTAAAACAGGATTGTCCAAGAGCACAGGTTTTCACTGAGGGGTGGTCAAGGTCAAAGGAAAATGGCACCACTGGGCTGATCAGGCTGTGGCAAGCTATACCTGTGTAGGAGCAAATCTCTATGTGGTCTGTCCATCTGTAGTTTCTTTCAGGATGAGGGCTGTAATTTCTTCTGAGAGACCTGATGATTCAGCAAAATAAAATTAGTCTCTTTTTCTTGGCATGAATACTCTTTTCAGCATGTTCCTGTGCCCAAGACTGAAAATGTTTTCATAAATAGATGAAATTCAAAAGGTCATTGACAAACAAACAAACAAACAAACAATCAGGCAGTAAGAATGGAGGAAACATCTGTCCCTACACAATTATGTGGCTGATATTATGGGGAATCAAGGAAGTCTCAGCAGTAGACTGAATTTACCATATACACAGTTAACATGTAAGGGACACACAAAAAAGAATAGAGAAGGCATTTATTGTCTGCAACCCAAGGACTTTTTCTAAAGGATGTGATAACTTCATGACAGTAAGGAATGGGGGCTTAATACTGAGGAGTAGGCATATGTATTTGCTATGAATTAGAGAAAAGGGAAGGAAGAGTTGCAACACAGTCTCAGAAGGACCTGCATCCCAAGACATTATAACATGGGCTCGCTTTATGCACAGCTCTGGACAAAATGGACCCCTTAAGTAGGGACAGCAGTGACTGGAGAGAGGAAGTTTGGCTTAATTTGCCCCAGGAAAGGATCTTCTCCTCCCGGTACCTCCTGTCTGCTTCCATGTTTGTGCGAATGGAGAAGGCACCGGGTTGAGTGGTTGCAACCAGAATGCGGTGCTGTATCTTTATTTAACACTTGATTATTAATGACCAAACAATCACGGTTCCTCACCCCAAATTGCCTGATAATCTACTGCCTCTCTTGGGCCTGTTCCCACTGCTGCTGGTTTTAAACCCTTGTAATGTCATTGATTTCAGTGGAGCTAGTCTGAAAAGTACACACGTGGGAGATAGACAAGAATCACTTCACTCCCTTGCTGAATGACATGGCCTGCACTTCATAGTCGGCAAACGCGTATGTTTAGTGGCACCACCACACACTTGGGATAGTAGATGTTGAAATTACATTAATCTGAATTGAATTTTCCAAGCAAAGCTACTGCCAAAACACACACCCGTTTTGGTAGCGAGGATGGAGGGAAGCCAGCGCTCCTCCTTCAACCCCCCACAAAGAGTTCATGCAGAGCCTTTAAAAAGTTACTGAATGCATAAAGCGGGGGAATGTCATCGTCACCTGACAGTAATGATCACATTTCATGTTAAATAATTACCAGCTCCCAATTACAAATGTGAGCTTCTTAAACTGCCATAATTCATGGCAACATGCTTGCTGCCTCCAGCCATAAATCACAATTTTTGCTAGGGTGTGGGTGAAAGAGCCATCTGTGCTGATTTGCGGTGAAGCCTCCAAAAAGCCCAATTTGTCAGTATTATGTTCATCTTTCTGCCCATCTCTGCTGGCCCGAGCTCTTCTGAACAAGCGTCCTGTTCCTCCCTCCCAGTACAGGTCACCAGGACAGACCCTCCAACATGCACATCTGACTCTAAAGCACTCGTTCCTGTTGTCTGCCTACAGTGCTGGAAGGGCTATTTAACCCACGCACAATCATGACCGTCCATTTTAACAAGTCACTGATACGCCTTGCTTGGTTTTCTGCAGCACAGTATTTATTATGAGACTAGCAGACATTATTCATTTTTTGCCTGGAGGTACACCCAAAAACAAGGCGCCTCAGTGAGCTTGCAGAGCAGTGATACTCCTACCTTAGTGTTCACATCTCTGCCGTGGTCCAAGTGACTCATATACAGTGCTACAGCTGTTTCAGCGTGCTCGTTTTTTTTTAAAGCCAGCTCTATTTGTGACTAAAGCTTATGTAAGTAATCTAAAACCTTGGTATTTACAATATAAAAGCACCACAAGAAACCCCTCTCAGACCTTAAGCTTCTGTAGGATTTAATTTGGGGGAATTTTATTTGAAAATGCAATATCCTTTTCCTCCCCCCCTTTCTGTCTTTCCTATGCAGAATTAAAAGAGCAGATCTTGGATGAAAATGCACTATTTATAAAAATGAGCTTACCTCATTTGTGTAAGAAAGGAAAGACTGACAACCTTGATTAGAAAGCAATAATTTTTAAAAGGAGTCAAGTAAGGTTTAATATTATTGTTTCCTCTAGGCCTTAAATGATAGAAGTTTTCAGAAATTTTAAATAAAAAATGAAAAATGAATATGCAGCTCAGAAAATTAGTACATCTGAGAACTACTGCCAGGGCTGTTTTAAAAAAAATATGTCTAAAATAGATTGTCCTGTTTTAGGGTTGGAAACCTTACAAAATGCTTAGAGGAAGCACTATCAAACTATGCTTCATTCTGAGTTTTACTACAACTATGGCCAACTACAACTCTATGACAGTAGACTTACACTGGAGTATTGCAGTGCTGAATCAGGTCCTAAGTGTCATTCCTTTATCTGGTTATTTCATTCACTTTTTTAGCTCATGCTCCTTGACACAATGGTGGGATATGGTCCACACAAAATTGGTTTTAAAATGATTTAATGGAACTGGCGCAAGACGTGGTCACTCAGACCAATTTAAATCTGCTCTGTATCAATTTAGTTTAAGTCATTTCCTGATCAGATTAAGCTAAATCAATACAAACCAACTTTAAATAGATTCCAGTGTTTGCACTGGCTTAACTAATTTGATTTTAAAATACACCTTCAATTAAACCAGTGCAATTCTGAGTGTGGAAAAGGCTTTGCAAGGCAGAACTGCTTGTTCGTGATAATTGGCTAATATTTTACTATCCCGTTGTGCTAATGGTGACCTGTAAAATGCAGTCAAAAAGCAATGCTATGCCTAAGAAGCATGACAGTAGGTGAGACTTCGAAAAAATGCTGCGGCTTTGCCAAGTCTGGATGTGGGAAGATAGTTGTGACCTGTCAAAAGACAATTAACATATTTACAATGAAGACGTTTTTCATTTATGAAATGGGCCACTCTCTAGAGAACCAATAGCAGCTGGAGAAAGCAGTTTTACCTGTGGCTTGGAGGTTGTTTCAGTCCTCTTTTTATTTTGTTTCTAGCCTTTTCACTTGGCTGTTCTGAACATTTCTCACAATTTTGTTAAATTTTGTTAGCAAGGGAGAATTTTTTTCCTGGAAAGAGTGACCATTTTTTGCAACATGGAGAAACAATATAGGAAAGCTTTACTCAAAGAGAATACATGAAACTTGCAGTTTATCCCAGGGTTAGAATTGTGACCATTCTTTGGGTTGTTGGGGTGGGGTTTTTTCGCTATCTCCATGAGCATTGTTGTGTACATTCTGCTAGTCACATAAATTCCGTCGTTGACTCAAACTCAGAAATTTGCGCAGTATTTTTGGTTAGCAGCCCAAAAGTATTAGAAACATACGTAAAGTCCTCTAAATAATTGATGTTCCAAATAACAAACTAGCCAGGAAGCCTATGCATTGTTATTGCCATTTTGCTAGCAGGGAACTGAAATGCGGGGAAACACAAGACTGAGCTCCAGCCCACCTCTCATATGCATCTTGCATGTCACCAAGCAGCCACACACAACTGCCTGCAACACCTGCCTGGGCTGCCAGGAGAGGTGGGTGGGAACCAAGAGGGGCAGAGAGGGATCCATTCAGGATCACTTTGGTTCCTCCATCTTTCTGCTGATTCTGCAGTGACACTGAGCTCCTCCTGGGCTGATCACACCTTCTTAAGCAAAGTGTCTTCTTCCTCCTTTAAGGATTCAGAGAGCCAGCAGGAAACTTTATGTGCATCCACGTAGTAAGGATGCAGAGCGCCCAGTTTTGTCTTGCTGTCTCTTGTATCATGTTTGATTAGGTCAAAGCAAAATGGATGTTATGAGACTAACCAGGTGTTAAAAAAAAATCCATCTTCTCCATAGTATGAAATTTATAAGGTTTTGTTACTGTGTCTTAGAAGTCTGTAAAAAAAAAAAAAAAAAGCGCCTGGCAGGCTGGCAGCAGTGTGCAAATTTAGGGATGGTGTGTCTGTTGCAGCCAGAAATGACCTGCTCCCTGTGTTACCCCACAATGTCCAGTGCTGTATAAACAGGGGAGGATGAGAACCCTCTGCTTTGGAGGAGAGGAGGGTAGTCAGAGCTGTTAGCCCTGTGCTCTCATCTTCTTGGGAAAGCCGGAGCAGAAAAGATGCTGCCTTAAACACTTCCTGGGGAGTAAAGTGGAAAGGCTGCATAGAAACCTTGCAAACACTGTGAAGAGATGAACCAGCTGTGGAGGACCCTGACTGACAAGTGTCGTCTAAAATGGTGTAGGCATAGCCTGTGTGCTCTCCTGCACGTGTCTCCCAGCTCTGAAGGGTGAGGACAGAATGGCAGATGCAGTTCTCCAGAACAGGCCAATGAGCCCAGACCAAGCTTGGTGCTCCTTGGGCTGGTTGACTAGTAGCTAACTTAGGTATTGCTGCATGATGCAAATACACACCTCTCTCTCTGCCTGAGAAAAGTCAATAGCGCTGTATCGTTCCACTTGTTCCCTGGTTTCACCGTGGAAAACACACCTAGAAGTGTCTTTGTTTACATACAACACAGATGCAAAGCAGAGTTTCTTTTAGATTTGATGCGACATAGTTTGCTGTCCATAGGCCAATGTCACCCAGGAAGGGCTACGCGGTAGCCTGCAGCTGTTGTCCCATTTTAATTACTGAGATGAGTCCATGGAGCCCAAACCCCACAATGCAGTGCCCTATCGTGACTAAGGGGTGTTTCCTCTCATCAAGATGAAACATAGCATATTGGAACCTGAGGCCTGGAGTGCTCCCAGAGGGATAATGTAGCTGTGCTAGTTAATTAATTTAAATTGGCTGGGACTCTGACAAGCTGCCAGTGTGCCTAACAGGCAGAAGTTGAACATGCCCTTGCTTAGGATACTTTTGTAGAGCATACAAGAAGTTAAAAGTGTGCAGCCAGGCACATTATAACAACTTGCATCCCACCTTGTAATTTCTGGTTTTAAAACCTATTTGGATGAGTCAGAAGCAGCACACAGAGAATTCAGCTGCTAGGGCAAAGAAAGCACACATCCAGGACCCCTTCTTTTACTGTGGGATTAAAGCCTGCAATCGCCCATATTGGGCTGTTATTCTTTGTGCTGTGATGGTGCCAAGATTTCCAAATAATAGTTGGGGCTGAATACTGTAAGAACATTAGGGACCCTGTGAGACCCAAGCCCTGGCCCCTGAAGCTGAACAGCTCAACTGGTAAGGTGTAGAAGGATGGGGTGAGGAATAGAGGCATGGAGAGTTGGAGTGACTTCTGCAAGATCACGCAGTAAGCCAGTAGCAGAGACAAAATTAGATGAAAATTAAGTCTGGTGTAAGAGGCTATTCATTCACCATTTGAGAAACAGATGTGAAACACCCTTTGATGGGGCTCAGACCTGCTTGTGTACACGTGTAATGAAGGCAGGCTAGAATTTCGGTCTTCAGACAGAAATACCTCAGCAAACCAGCCATGCTGAGACTCCTGCGTTTCCTATCACAGGGCTTATGATATCATCCCTATTCAAAATTGCACAGAAGACTGAAAGTTTGTCCTCGTTAATGATGCAGAAAAAGTCTGGGCAGAGCAGATGTGGAAGAAGAATCTCAGGGACGAGTCTGAGGACAGGTTAAACATAGCTGAATGTGGAGGCAAGTGCACACACTCTTTCTTTGCTAATTGTAGGTGATCTCCGAGGAAAGATCATCACTCCTCAAAGGACTTGATCCTAGCCACCACTGGAGTCTGTGCAAAGGCTCCTACACATGTCAGCGGACCTGGATCAGGCCTTTAGAGAGAGTTGGTGGTATCCTGGTGAATAAAAAAATCTGTGTCCAGTGCCCATAGAAAGCTGCAAAGATAATAGTGCAGTGCTCTACAGGACTGTGAGTTCACGCTCACAGAGACACTCAGCTCCGCACCAGCAACACACCCACATTATTCTTGCAGACTCCTGAATGGAAACTTTCCAAAAACAATACCACAAAATACATATCTGTCCTTCTCTTTGTGATAGGCAGTGGTGTAGTTAAGGGTAGACTTGGTTAGACAGAGTATAATCACTTTTTATTTTTGGAGGCAGAAGTTTGCCTGCTTTTTGGCAGCCCTAAGTGTGGGTACGCCAGGAAAAAAAAACCCAACAGCCTTGTTTACCTTACATAGCTTCCAAACCTTTCACTTACTGAAACTGCCCCTGAGATGATATCGTTTATGTACACCACGGTTTATGTGATGGTACTGTGATAGAAGCCTTGATAATATCCCAACTGCTCGATAAATCAGACATTGTCTTTGCATAACTGTCTGGGATGCTAATTAAACAAAACAAAAGAAAACCAGAACTTTGCCTACAGACTCCTTTTCTCCCCTTGCAGGACCTGTTCTTGCCAGTACCAAGGGTGGCTGGCTCTCTCAGCCTGCTCCTGTCTGACTTGTCCCCCACTGAAAAGCATGAAATGTCATCGCTCTTCACAAGAGTTCGTCTTCATGGCTCTGGTTTCCAGAATTAGCAGCCACATTGACGTAGATGTACAAGTGACAAAAGCACTGTGGTAAGTCTTATCTGGCAGCTGGCTTGCTGAAAAGGAGCAAAAGGACAGACAAGTTGCTGTATCTGCATCAGATGACCGTCCAACAGTCAAGGTTTTCAGAAAGAGCTGCCCAGTAAGGGTTTTCGGCATGTGCAGAGGTACATGAAAAGTGGTCTTTTTCCTAAAGAAGCAACCAAAAGTAGAGTTAGGAGAGTAGTGAGCAATAGCAATTTATACACAAATCTCCTGGGCCTTACATGCCCAATTTACAGAGCTAGTAAAGAGATTAAGATAATTTATTTACATTTCACTTGGGACTGCATTAAAATAGTAAGGCCTGATCTTACATCTGATGCCGTGAATGGGCAACTTTCCACTGTCATTCATAGGCTTTGGATCAAGCCACCAACTATCATTTGGCCTGTTGTGCTCAGAAGCCAGAAAATGTCAGAGTCAATAAAATTTTTTTTGCTTTGTCCTGTTGTACACAGCCAGTATGGTTGCAAACGTAAGGGCGGAAAATATTTTTCCAATAAACATCTCTTTTTCAGTGATTTTTTATATAACATGCTTCTAAGATAACTTTTTTCACTGAAATTTGAATCACCTTCATGACATAACATGCCACTAGTGAGAGGTGCCTTACTTTTACGTTCCCTAACTTTGCATGTTTTAGTTAACCTTAATGTTTCAGGAACATGGATTCTTCTCCCCAGAAATGTCCATTGTTTATTAAGCAAAAGAAGGGCACAGGAAATAGCTAGATGTATTGTTTGGAGGTTTACTGTCACAAAGTTGGACAGTTTTTGTAATGTTTGTCAGGAGAGCTTCAAAGTTCATTAAGGAGCCTGTGTCAAGAATCTAAGGACCCATTGCAACCCATTGCATTGCAACTGTGTCAAGAATCTGAGGACCTGTGACCTTGGGATCCATCCCTCTGGGTGAAGAATACTGGAGGAGACAAAGGTCCAGACCCTATTTGAAGCACACTCATAAGTTCTCAAAGTTCAGAAATGTTCTGATCAAAGTCTGACTTTATTTCCTAATAGATAAAGGAGACCAGATTCAAAACTTGCTTGTCAACCTAGGTCCAAACTTCTCCGAAGTTTATTTTGGGGCTCAATAGTTCTGTTCCTTAACTATCTGGGAAGACGCTCAGTGGAGAATTCAAACTACGGGAGTTATACAATGACATAATGTGTTTATCTTTTGCTATTTCTCCATGTTTATTTAAAAAGCACCCATCAGGATGACTACACACACTTGGGTAATTATTTTAAATATACACACAGCTATGGATAAAAATCGAAGATATCTTGATTTGCTCTACTGCAACAGTTCCTGTGCCAAAGCAAGAGGCTCCCTCAACTTGCCATCTTGATTTGCTCAACCCGTCAACTCCTATAAAAACTAAGAAAATAGATGCATCTTGCCAGGATGCCCCCAAGTCAGTGAATATGAGGTTTTACATGCAAAGAGGGTGGAGGCTGCTCCAGAATGGAGGACCCTGCAGGGGAAAATACCTGATATTAGTGCCTCCTTCCTAAACAAAGGATCTCTTTGCCCAGGATTGCACCTGTGGCAATATCATGTGTGGGAGGAAGATCTCTTGAATAGCCACAAGCCAAGCATACTGGCTAAACCCATCTATTCCTTTTTGACACTTTATATTCTGACTTATGTTCCAGTGGTTGTAAAATGCTAGCCTTTTGGAGTTCTTCCACACTGGAAAATTGCATCATGATAAAACACAACCCCGAGGAATCTTGGTAACTAAGACAATGCTAAACACGCTGCTAAACATTGAACACAGACAGGGACTGTTGTGTTTAACATCACATCAGCTGGTTGTGGTTAAGCCCATGGGCTGACCAGCTGCCACAATGCTAAACATGATGGTGTCTGCCTGCGCTGAATATTTAACAGCGTGTTAGCAGCCCTAACTCTCAAGGGTCTTTTATCTTGCATGATCTGGTTTTGTAGCATAGGCAAACATATACTGATATATGTGACTGTTGCAAGGTACCAGAGTAACCAGATTGGAACAGTTTACACGGTACTCTGAGTTATGTCAAGGACTTCGCTCCCTTAGTTGAGCTCCTGACTAGAGCAATTGCAAACACCATGTTAGTTCATGCCTTGCCTTTATTCCTGCACAAAGTGTCTCTGACCCCAGCACAGCTGGATTGTTATTGCACTGGACTGATTCTGAAAATAGCAGACACATGGCACCCTGACAAACCTTGGTTTTTTAGAGATGTCTTATCCTAGCACCGGCGAAACGGGAGACAAATGCTTGAACAGTATTTATGTACCAGCAAGATGGTGAGGAAAGAAATGACAAGCATCTGCTTTCCTTCACGTGATTGGGCATGATGTATTGGAAGTACTTTCAGCTCTGTAACGTAAAAGGATAACACAAAGTTAACTCTACTAATGGATCAGTTCCAGAACTATTTCAGCCCCAAGAAATATGTGACATTTGGATGTCTTTTTTTATTTATTACCAGATATCAGACTCCTGCAGAAACAATAGATCAGTATGTGAATGGTGTAAAAATTAAGGCCAAATTTGTGAGTTTGCGCAGCTTGACGCATGACAAACTCCCCACAAGACTGTTGGGATGACCAGATATTTGGCTTTTGAAAGGGAAAATAAAAGCATGCAACAAGTAAAATGAGTGCTTTCCCTGAAAATGAGGAAAAAAACCCCCAACAAATGACACACATGGCTTAAAGGTAGGAAATGGAAACCTAGGTAAGTATTATTAAAATAGCATATGGTCTGAGAGATGGTCAGCTCTTATTGCAGCTTTTCCATAGGCAGAAGGGCTGTTTAGTGCCTTTCTCCTCACTTTAGCTGCTCATTTCCCAGTCACTGAAATTATAGCTTCAGCTGCACTACTTAAAATTTCAAAGTTATTGAAACTTAACATTTTGAGGTTTCTTTACACCTGCCAAATTTTACTGAAATTAATCAGTGGCTTCTGTTATGAGGCAGAAATTATGAAAATAATGAAGAAAATGTTAACTTTATTTTTCCTAAGAAACTGGGTTAAAATTAATGTGCTTCATTTTAGTTAATGATAATTTTTTCTTTTTTATAGGTTTTGATAATTTTTTACTTTTTTTCTATAATTTTTATAAGAAGGGAAAAGCAGTCAGTAAAGGAACTGGTATTAGTAGTGTGGGTCCAAACAGAAGAGAGAAATTTAGAAGATACAAAGGATGAGTTCGATGCTATGAAAAGAGCACTCAAGAGAAACAATGGGCATATCTGAGCTTTTCATGCAAGCATGGGGGCTCCTCAAGGAGTATGCACAGCCTGTGGAAGAGGAGGGTGAGCTCTGCTACTAAGTGGGCTGAAGAGGGACGAGATGGGAGTACAGAGAACTATAACAAAGCTAAACCCTATGTGGCATCCTTCTCCTACCTCCATTTTCACTTCTTATAAAACCCTAATCCTGGACACAGACCCTTCTAAGTGAAATAACATCCATGCTGGGGATCTGGTTTCGTACATGACCATCACAGTTTAAACAACGGATTATATCAAGTGAGCTTTCCTCCAACTTCATGGTGTTTCCAATATTATTGGAATATATATATAGTATATAGTTGGGCTGAAGACCCCTTCTTTCTGGCGTTTCCTCAAAAGTTTCTCCCTCAGTGCAGACCCTGAGGAGGGTAGGCATCTTCCCCACATGGGGCTGGCAGCTGGGCTTTTACCTAGGCTGCCGTGTGACCTCAGAGCTACTGCTTAGGAGGCAACTAACATCACATAGATGGAGGTGGAATCCAAACCTCTCAGAAGCCTGACCAACGTGTGACAACACAGCTATAGAGTAGTTTCAGATGAAGTGTGTATGAAACTGAAGATAGGGCTATTGGCTATGGGGAGGATGAAGAAGGTCCGGACTGTGGAAATTCTGCACAGAGGAAAGGCTGGGAGAATGAAGAGGGCACAGGGAAGGAAACAGGTCTGTTCTTGCCAGCTAATATGAGGGAGCGGAAAGATGTCAGCGAGGCAATATCAGAAATGTAAACCTGAGCCAAGGGGAATTGGTTTGGGGAAGAGAAGATTTAGGAGTCATCAGCATAAAGATGATAAAAGAGGTGTTGGGAGACAATGGGGTGTCCCACAAGGAAAGTGTATTAGAGAGAGAGGGAAGGACAAATGGAAGTTGGCAGATAGGCTACTGGGCATGCCAGCTGGGATAAGAAGTGGATGCAAGAAGGACGATTATAGAAACTGCTGAGAAGCTGGAACAGCTTGAAGAGGAAGGAAGGAAAGAAAAAAGGAAAGAAAGGAAGGCCATATTCATAAGCAGAATAGCTGAAGTGTATGGATCCATGGATGGTCTTCAACAGAATTTGACCTCAGCTAAGAGTTTCCAGTGGCAGGGAGTGAGCTGCAGAAGTAACATGTGCAATGTTCAGGTCAGGTTGCATGCTACAGAAAAGGATCTGAATATTGAATATGTGAATATGACTTCAGGATGATTCAGAGGTTAACAAGTCTGCGGAGCACTGGTAAACTCTGAAGGTGGGATATAATGAGCAAAAGGGATATTTCATTCTCAGTACATATCAACAGCTTTCACTATGCCAAAGAAACACTGTAGGTACTAGTGAGGTTGCACAAATCATCTCCTTCATGTCCTTAGCAACTTGCAAATCTGTTGCCCAGGCCCAAGGATGCTCCTCACCGAAAGGGAAGCAAGGCTGCTGATGGATATTTGTTGTCAATGCCAATTTGCCTCATCCTGGTAAGGATTTCACTTCTAAACTTCATGGACAAAAAATTCCTCATTTGACCTAAATTACATTGCCATGTCTAAAGCAAGGGCTTCCTAGCTCTCGCTGAAGCCCAAAAGTGCTTTGGTCCACAGGTGCACAGGGACTAAAATGGAGTTTAAGTGAGATTAATTTGGGCCAAAGGGATCATGGTATGACACTGTCTGAATTTCCCCTTAACACCAGCCATCAATAGATCTAGTTCTGTATCCCTGGTCCCCCCAGTGCTCTGAAGGAGAAGAAGGTAGGTGTTCCCCAAGAAGAAGAAGTGGCAACACCAACCAACCTGCTTTCCTGACCCCAGAGTATGTGGTAGGGTGAGATGGTTATTTATTATCTGTATTGCTGTAGTCCTTAGGATCCTTTACACTCACAGTTGTATTCTGATTTGGAAAGGGAAAAACTGTTGTGCATAAAGAGGCTGTGTCACCTGGGGTCTGCAGGAAATGCACCCTAAACACTCAGGATTTTCTGCTTGCAAATGCATAGCATTGTGAAAACCCTACTTGTCTAGTCCCAAAGTTATCCTGTCTAATGGGATGGCAGAGTAAGCAAGCAGAACTGTTGAAGGATTTACTTGCTGAGCCAAAAAAGCCTGTAAGTAGTCAACTGGTGTTTAGCCTTGCTGAACTTTCATAACACTGCCATTGATAACCAAGTGGGACCTGTACGGCACAGGCTCATGGAACAAAAGAGCTGGAGTTGTCCTTTCTCAATTATAAGAAGCCTCTTAAGCCCCACGTGGTGAAAGATGTCAAAGTTAAGACACCAGTAAAAAGAGACAGCTGAAGGCAAAGCCATTGCCCATTTTCTTTGACAGAAATGTAGTAAAACTAAGAATGGGGTGGTCTGGTAGCATGTGCAGTAGGAGTTGTATCGTGTTCTCCTGAAATGTGAATCTGGGGCACAAGACCACAGAAAACAGAGAGAAGGTCACTGCCATGGGGGAAAGCTTTTCTGTTCAAGCATTTGGGTGACAATGTAAGCACATTGTGAGTCAGAGACTACAGGAAGGTTAAACCAAGGGTATTCATGCTTCTATTTGTAGGTCTAAAACCAAGGCGCTTTTTTTTTTTTTTTTTTTTTTTTTTTTTTTTTTTTTTTATATGCAGGCTCATTTTTCATTTGACCCCTGGTATTCAAAGACTCATAGGGCCTGGCTCTTCTTTGTTGGATGAAAACTGGGACTGGAGTAGGTTTTCAAAGAATTTTCATTGGGTGACTCCGCTGCAAAACTAAAGCAGGTTTTTTCCCCACAATGGAATGGATTCAGGTAAATATATACCTAATTAGAGGACCAATACCCCAACATTTAGGCAGTTATCTTCCAGGGATATGAAACCCAGTTGGAAATACTCAGTTTTTTATATTTTCTGTGACTATTCCAAATTTATGACTACTGAGAACCTAACTAGATTATTCCCTCTCTTCAGGAGTCAATAAACATCCCCAGTTATCAAGATATACATGGTCTGACTCACCAGAGTGAGATAGCCAAATTTCTGAGCTGCATACCAAAACACACAAATAGCCAAGAGCTATCAGTTGTCCCATCTGTCAAAGGGTTGCAGGAAGGGAAGACCCAGGAGCAGGAGCTTCACAGAGGTCCCACCACCACCAGGCTGCCCGCTGGCCCAGGGCTGAGCATGTGGCAGGCCCCTGGGGTTACCAGTGGCATTGGTAACCTTGCCCACCTTCTCTCCCAGCTGGAGAAGCAAATTCCTCAGCAGCCTTTGTGCCACACCAGCTCCAGCCACTGGTTACTTAACGTAACCTCAGGGGAAGAGCTGCACTTAACACTTTGCAGTCATGTATAGCTTAAAAGCAACAAGATGCCCCTTCATCCCCTAGTGTGAACTATCATGAATAGCTCAGGGTATTTAATATGACAGGTTATGGCACATGAGAGCTTTATGCAGCCAGTCTACTCTGGATTACCCAGCTCAAGAGTAAAGGCAAAAATACAGACTATATGTAGATTTGTCTCTAAGAATATAAATTTTGAGCATATCGGGGCGGGGGGG
Organism: Gavia stellata; assembly: GCF_030936135.1. Lineage (NCBI taxonomy): Eukaryota > Metazoa > Chordata > Aves > Gaviiformes > Gaviidae > Gavia > Gavia stellata. The sequence continues at coordinate 30,377,395 of NC_082594.1, read as the reverse complement.
GGAGAAGAAGCCGGTGGCAATTCTGACTGGTTGACAGATGGCTGAATAAGAGCCGGCAGTGTGCCCAGGTGGCCAAGAACACCAACAGCATCCTGGCCTGTATCAGAAACAGTGTGGCCAGCACGACTAGGGAAGTGATCATGCCCCTGTACTCGGCACTAGTGAGGCCGCACCTTGGATATTGTGTTCAGGTTTGGGCCCCTCACTACAAGAAGGACATTGAGGTGCTGGAGTGTGTCCAGAGAAGGGCGATGAAGCTGGTGAGGGGTCTGGAGCATAAGTCTTATGAGGAGCGGCTGAGGGAGCTGGGGTTGTTCAGTCTGGAGAAGAGGAGGCTGAGGGGAGACCTCATCGCTCTCTACAACTACCTGAAAAGGGGGTTGCAGAGAGGTGGGTGTTGGTCTCTTCTCCCAAGTGATGAGTGACAGGACTAGAGGAAATGGCCTCAAGTTGCACGAGGGGAGGTTTAGTCTGGATATTAGGAAAAATTTCTTTACTGAGAGAGTGGTGAAGCATTGGAACAGGCTGCCCAGGGAGGTGGTGGGGTCACCATCACTGGAGGTGTTCAAAAAACGTGTGGGAGATGGTTTAGTTGGCATGGTGGTGTTGGGTTGATGGTTGGACTTGATGATCTTACAGGTCTTTTCCAACCTTAATGATTCTGTGATTCTGTGATTCCGTGATTCTGATCAATGCAGACAGTATGGTGCAGTGCCAACTGGTCTGAAGTACTTCAAGATCCAGAGAGGCTGGTGTAGCACCTTGCTGGGCACCTCCCCAACCACAAGGCTCTTCATGCAATCTGCATGACCACCTTGCTGTAACTAGGTGCAAACTGCTCGGGATGCCTTGTGATTGCTATTGGAGTCCTTGCTTGCTATCAAAAGGGTCAGTTTTCTGTTTTGCATGCAACTATACAATACAACCAGCAGTCTGATAGGTTGTGTTCATGCCACATAGTACAAATAGTACAAATCCAGCCCTCCCCTTGACAAAGTGCAGTTTGTTGTGCTGGTGATGGAGGTCACAAGCAGCAAAAATCTGCAGCGCTACATCTAAACACTTCATTTCCAGACATGCACACAAAGCAAGTTCCCACTGTTCATCTTGATAGGTGGTTTCTGTCTGAAATGCTGCATTCATGCACGGATCTGTAATAATGCAGAGTTCCTATGGCCTTTCCAACAGTTGCCAGGTTTGCTGAAGAACAGTGAGAAGATTACATTTTCCTCTGAATTCAGTAGAGGTCTCCAAACAGTACTTGTGTGAGTATAAGGCGAGTGAAGCCCAGGAAGTCTGTAATTATCAGCTAAATAAATAATTTAATTAATACAAACTCTGAGCTAGATCCCAGTCTGACTTGGCAGTTTTATTCCGTTTCAGGGAGGTGTAAAACAGTGCCAAAGCCCCCAGATCTAGCCTTCAGGGATTCTTCTTTTGTAAGTCCAGGTGTCATGCAGAGGGGAGGACCTAGGTCTGCAGGTTAGCAAAATGCTTCAGAAACAAATAAGAACTGACCCAACTGAATCTGTTTTCCCCCTTTAGTTTCTCAAAAGCTCGGCTCTGTTCCTCACCCCAATCTCCCATAATTTTTTTTCATCTTTACATACATCTAAATTTCCTGCCTTTTGGCTGGGACCAGGCATGTAAGAGCCAAATACTATTATAGCTGTTTTTGTGTTGGTTCCAGCCCAATTGGAAGCAGGAAATACTAAAATTCTCCTGGGTAATCCTCTTCTCTGGAGACTTCCAGTTCAATTTTGCAGATTCATGAGTGTTACGTGCTTTAGGCAAAGTTCAGAGATGCAACCAAAGGCAATTGCTACATATAAGTAGACATGAGACACACAGGGAAGGCAGTGAGTTTTGTATGCCTGCAACATCCCCTGCTACCCAGGTGCTTGCTTGCACCAAACCACTGCAGAGTCTGTTTAGAGCTGAGTCCTAAATCATAGTGTTTGTGCACACCTCCAGGACTTGGTCTGCACTACTTATTGTCTGGGGGTTCAGGGTGAAGCCAGCAGAAGAGCCATTTCAGGACCTGAAAGCAGAGACAAGAATAAAGCAAGCAGACAGTGTCATCCTCACCTTGGTTCTCATCTTTGCTCCTGAAGCTTTTCCTCTTTTTTGACATTGGTGATGCTGTGTTGCATTATACCTCCCTGCCAGTAATGCTGTGTGACAGACTTGCCCAGCACGTCACAAGTGGCTGGAGACACCGTTGGTACTGTACACAGTGGCAGCGTTGAGAATTCAGGAAACCTCCAACTGCCCTGCACCCAAGCAGTATTCGCACTGGCTGTGGTGGGGATGGGACAGGCAAGCACTGCTGGAACCCCTCTGGATCTCTTTTGCCAGCTTCTCTCTTCTGGAGGCCGATGGAAAATTTAAACTGGTTTGTTCTGGGAAGAGCACTCAGAGTTGACAGTCCTGCAAATACAGTTCCTCTCCACGGTGAACTTGAGCTCAGATCTGCTGATGGCAGGCATGTTTAGAGCAGCTACCATGCAATGGCACTACCAGGTAATGGAAGTTTCTACTTGCAGTGGAAAAATAAAATCCTTTTGAGAAAGGAGAAAAAAAAAAGACTGAGAATAATCTGGAGCGCTGTTGGAGGAATGGGAAGGGATGAGTGCTGAGTCCTCCTCATATCAATGCGATTTTTATCACTCGTGCACAAATAATCCCATATGATACCCCTGTCCTCACTGTGTGCTCAGCAAACAGCATGGACTTACAAAGATTTATGGACATCAGCCACTGTCAGAGAACCAGGGAGATTTGCTTCATGAGGCCTGTTTCTGGGGAAAAAACCTGAGCATGTGTTTCTTTGCCTGCTCTGGAGCTGATCAGAAGACACTCGTTAAATAAGACTATTATTTTGTATTGTTTGCATGACATTAGCACAACATTAGTGCCCATTGAAACTGGAGACCCATTTTAAGTGGCACTGCACCCAAGCACAGTAAGAGACAGTAGTTGCTATGCTTATCAGCTGAACAGACAAGATGTGGTATGTCCCCTTTCCAAATGGGGAATTGATACACATAAGCGATGAAGTAATCTACCCCACAGATATTCAATATACAAACGCAAGCATGACAGCCAGCTGCAATATTGAACCATGCTAAGAGGTTTAACAACACAGAACAATAGGCATTGTATACTGTAGGCTTATAAAATAGGACTAGATGAAAAAAGGTTCTTTTCTCCCCTGAGAAATGACAGCTTTTTGTCAAACACAATTTGGCTGAAAACTGGAATATGTACTGATCTGAATATCTTTGGTTTGGTAGCCTTCATTTATTTTAAGGCAAAATGCAAAAGCAGACACCTCTCATGGAGAATTTGTGTTTGACGAAAAAAAGAACAATTTTCAATGAAATTTTGCTTCAATGAAAATTTTGCAGCCAGCTCTGACGCAAAGTACCTTATGGTAGGTGCTTCCTTTCTGTTTGCTCTTGCATCCAGCTCTGCAATTCTGCACTGCATTAGCCTTTACTTGAGTACCACCTTCTGCTCCTAATATACTACTGCCAGCTCCAGCAGCTCAAGCATAAATCTTCCTAAAATTGAGTGTTGGGGTGTTGTAGGGGAGGAGGAGGAGGAGATGGAGAAGGGAGAGACTAGCCGGGGACAAGGGGGAATTCAAATCCTAGTTTTAGAAGACAGGTGTCCAGCTTTGGTTAACAAATTAAAAAGGAAACAAAGTTTTAGCTGTTGTAGTCGTGGAGAAAAGCTGGAAAATGTGAAGCTCACAGACTCGAAAACACTCAGCCACAGACAAAGATTCCCGATTTTCCACGTTGTTTGTAATGCTGGGGGTGGAGGGCCCTGAACGGGCCAGATGCACCACAGCTTGCCGTGGGCATTTGGGGCAGGAGCTTCTGCCAGCATCTCTGTCCTGGTGCCTGCCCCATGGTGGCCCAGGGGCGCTGCTGCCAGCTGGCTGCCCCTCCGCACGGCCTCCGCACACCTCCCAAACCTGGGCCCTACACACCGGCCCCGGGGAGGAGGAGGAAGGAGCAGCTGCTTCATCCCACTATTGAAGCTGAATTGAGGCCATTCAGTGACTTCTGCCAAAATGGCTGCAGAGGGGGAGAGCCCATAGGAAGAAGTAAAGAAGGACCTTGCAAGGACCGTGCATGGGCTTTTGTCTCAAGCAGCTCTGTTGCAGTAATGCTGGTTGCAAGCAACATGCCCAGCAATTGCATCACCACCTCTTTTTGGACTGTTAGGGATACTTATATCCATATGGTATAGGGCTACTTGTATCCAAATACCGCACGCTGGTTTTGTGAACCCTAAATGCTGTCTTCCTCTTTCAGCATGAGCCATCTTTGCAAATTTTCTTTCTGCCTGGATCTCCATTCTGTTTGAAAAGCAGCGTTCATTTTCTCCCCACGAAACTTCCTCTACAGTAATAACACAAGAAAGATTGGTTTTCTTTACCTCAGGTTAGTCATTTCCCTACTCTGAACCATGAACTTGAACCACATCTGTCTCTCACTGGCAGTTCTGGGAGGCTTTTGGCGCAGGACTGATCGCCATGAGTCTAAACAATACGTTGAGTAATCTCAGCAACTTTCAGCATGTCCATTGCATGGGAACATGGGTGCTAAGGAGGGGTTTGGTGCAGTTTTCAGCTCCCTGGGCTGCCTGCGAGGTGCCAGGGGAAGACAGAGGCGTATTTCAGCTGCTGAAGCAATAGCTCTGGGGACAGCTGGCAGGAACAGAAGCAGAACAGAAGTAAGAGGGCAGAGGCGGGTTGTGAAGTTAAGTGGAACTGAATAAGCAGAGATTATTTATTGCAGGAAAACAAGAGCTTGTTCAGGGCGTCCAAGTAAGGCACTTCCCAGCAGAGCTGCGGGGAAAGGCTGAGAAACGCTGCGCTGGAAACGTGCACCTCCAAGGACCAGACCCACCTGTCAGGAAGACTGTTACGAGCCTCTGGGAGTGCAGGGGAATACGCCTTTCCCTAACTTTCATTACAGAGGTAGTAGAAGTAGTGTGGAGTCGTGTCTAGCATCTATATTTATCCTAGTCTGAAACAATGCTTCTGCGAACAAACTCACATGCCAACATGCTTAAAATGGTGGAAGATTGTCATCGTTTAAGCTTTTTCTACCAGTGGTTTGACCCCTAGTCCTAGGTACATGACACTAGACCCCACCTACAATGCTGCTGAAAAATTTTTCCTTTGTTGAAAAATGGTATCATTTGATTCTCAGGAGCTACTGAGCTACTATCAGATGTATCAAGACATGTAGACCAAATGCTCTTTATCAAAATAATTTTATAAATTCTAGCATGTTGGAAGGATATTTAAATCAAAGCTAATACCAGATGTTCTGTGACATAAACACCATAAAAAATTATGTTCAGATATTTTTCTCTTCTTTGCCTGTTATTTTGTGTGAGAAGTATACCATGGAGTAATGAAAAGGTTATGCCAAGTGTTTAAGAGAAAATTCTCAGCTTCAAATACTACATAAAAATGGAAACATAAACATGGTTTTTAGAAGGACGTGTCTCCAGGGGGCAGACTGGGTGGCCCTAATGGTAAGAAATGCCTCATTGCACAGGGTATCTTTCACATACGGTTACTTGGAGGGCAACACACATTGTTTGTAAATTAATTCCGTAGCAGAAAATGGGTTGAAAGGGTGAAAACCACAAAAATTCAGGGAAAAATGTTTGCAGATCTGCCCATGTCTTTTGAAGTAAAATCAGTTGAATAGTTACGGTAGCATGAAGACTTGTTTGGGTGGAAAAGACCAACATATATATATTAATGGAAATTCTTAGCATCTCTGTCTCTGCGTAATTTGTTTGTTTTACGATGTTTTTTATTTTTCCTGTTTCCAGCACTGAATTGTATAAAGACCCTTCTCTTTTCCTCACTGGAGCGTTGGGTGAGTGAAGAATACACCATTGGGATAGGGTGCTCTCTAACGTGAGAGATTAGCATGTACCCTACTCACAATGAACACAGCACATATTCCCTCCATGAACGCTTCTAAGCAGCTATTGAAAATTAACTCCAGTAATTCTCATAAAGCAGAAAAACTATTTTTATAAGGTTTGATGTCAGACATCACTTGTCTGTTGTGAAGGAATCTGTTTTGGAACAGTCATCTTAGGTCATAAGTTATTCTCGATATGAATGCACTCCTGCAAGGGTTGTAAGTACAACCTCCTTGATTGATTTGCAAAACCTTCTATGTTCTGGATTGCCATTTAAGTTAGTGGGTACTTGATGCTCGAAAGGACTATATATGGAACTGGAATGTGTGTGAGCAACCAGTACAGAAACGCTTAATATTGACTCCCACTGAACTGGCCCCATTGAAGTGGCCACTAAGCCAAGACCATCTGTGTGTCACTTATTAGGCAGTGGGAGAGCTTGAAGCTTTTTTATTAAGTGTTTATCAAAGCATGATACAGACCATCTGCATCATGTTATCACCTATTCTCCATTTCTGACCAAAAAGGTATACCTAATACCAAATGTCTCTTTTTTTCTTTCAATACTTCTAGGATGGCTAACGTTTATGTTTCTTCCGATCTCAGAGAGCTGCTTTTTTGTATACTTTTTCTAACTGCCTGTATGTTTCTTAAGTTCATATTCATCAGCGGGTGATAAAAACAGTCTCTACTTTCTCAGCTTATTTTGCTTGTGGAGATGCTTCTAAGTACCCACACAGAAGCTTTATTTTTGTCCTTACTATTTTGTTTTGCAAAAGATACCATACAAGCACCACCTTCGATTCAGGAGAAGGTGTACACGCACATATATATGTATATATAAAAAACCCTGTACAAACCATGCTGATTACAATTAAATTGTAAATAGCTCTTCCAGCAGGGAATCCCCCAACCCGGCATTACTTTGTGCTACAAAAGTAGCAGATGAGTCAGGTTTCCCAGTAAACAGGACCAGAAAGCAACAGCACTGAGGAAAAGCAATAGCCACAATGAGACTTGTCGTGACATGACTGTCATTACCTTTTTTGTCTGTCAAGTATGTATTAATGAAGGGTACCTCAGTTACTGAGTTATTACTTAAGGGACCAGTGGTAAATCAGAGAGGTTACAACTGCTTTCCACACGAACAGGGGACTTTGAGCATTTTCTGAGCTGTTAATTCACTAAAATTCTAGCAGGGAGTTAAAGTTTCACATATTGCATCATCAGAAGAAAAGCTGCCACTGGCTGGTGAATTATCTGGGGGATCCTTCTTCTGGGAGCTAATGACCCTTTTGTGACTGTGCAATGCAATGCACTTGTGGAAAAACCAGGGCCTGACCTTTCCATACAGGTAAAAAGGTATCAGTTAGGGCTGTTTGAGGAACTGCGTTTTCGATTGGCCACCAAGGTCTCTGTAGAATAATAAAATCAGGGAACAGAACTGGTTTAGCTTCACCTGGCATTTGCTCCCAGTTTTCTTAGCTGAAGTAAAAACCTGAATGTGGTTTAGAGTGAGTGGAATATCTCGTGTCTGAAGAAATGACATTTTCCCCTTTCCGATACTAATGAGCAAATCAAAGGAGAAAAAGGACTAGATGTGAAAAACAGGTTGGGATACAGGGGAAATGTGCTTGTTTTATCCAATGGTCCGATGGCCATGGCCTGTCCAATGGCCTGTCCAGAGAAGGGCGAAGAAGCTGGTGAGGGGTTTGGAGCACAAGTCTTATGAGGAGCGGCTGAGGGAGCTGGGGTTGTTCAGTCTGGAGAAGAGGAGGCTGAGGGGAGACCTCATCGCTCTCTACAATTACCTGCAAGGGGGTTGCAGAGAGGTGGGTGTTGGTCTCTTCTCCCAGGTGACTAGTGATAGGACAAGAGGAAATGGCCTCAAGTTGTGCCAGGGGAGGTTTAGGCTGGATATTAGGAAAAATTTCTTTACTGAGAGAGTGGTGAAGCATTGGAACAGGCTGCCCAGGGAAGTGGTGGAGTCACCATTCACTGGAGGTGTTCAAAAAATGTGTAGACGTGGCATTGCGGGACATGGTTTAGTGGGCATGGTATGGTGGTGTTGGGTTGATGGTTGGACTTGATGATCTTACAGGTCTTTTCCAACCTTAATGATTCTGTGATTCTGTGCTACAACGGGACACCTTGTTCCTGTACCCCAGTCCACCAAGCGTTTGTCCATTTACGTATGGCAGAACAGCATCAAGAAGAGAGACTGAGATTGACCCATAACCCCAGGAAGATGCTTGGGATCTGTCTGAGGCATACACAAGGCACCCGTGAGTAAGGGGCTTAATGAATAGGATTTGGATGCTAAATGACTGCTGAATAAAATTGTACAGCTCCTGCTGCAGTACTATACCAAATCTTTCAAGTACATGTGTGTAGCAAGACTTGGAAGATAATCCTGGAGCTGATTCATATTTTAAACCCATGACAACACAGGAAGTGAAGCAAGATATTATTAGGCTGGAAGAGAAGGGAAACATGGGAACTCTAAGTATGGTGGCTGGCAAATATTTTTTAAAAGCTGGTGGGAGGAGTTTCAGGGGAAAACTGAGGCAGGGGTGAAGATGGTTATTGAGTGACACCTGAGACAACAAGTGTATATGACAGTTGTGATAATTTTAGATGGGAAGAGATGAAACCAGAGAGAAAGGAATGGGGGGAGAAGGGGGATTTACAGAAACCCTTTGCTATTTGTGGGGAATGCGACGGCAGGAGGCCGTCTTGGGCATAGTGATCATGAAATGATAGAGATTTCAGTTCTCAGAGAAGTAAGGAGGGGGGTCAGCAGAACTGCTACCTTAGACTGCCAGAGGGCTGACTTTGGCCTGTTTAGGAGCCTGGTGGACAAAGTCCCTTGGGAGGCAGTCCCGAAAAGCAAAGGACGCCAGGAAGGCTGGATACTCTTCAAGAAGGAAGTCTTAAAGGTGCAGGAGCAGGCCATCCCCATGTGCCCGAAGACGAGCCAGCGGGGAAGAAGACCAGCCTGGCTGAGCAGAGAGCTTTGGATGGAACTCAGGAAAAAGAAGAGAGTTTATGACCTTTGGAAGAAGGGGCAGGCAACTCGGGAGGACTACAAGGATGTCGTGAGGTTTTGCAGGGAGAAAATTAGAAGGGCCAAAGCCCAACTAGAACTTAATCTGGCTACTGCCATAAAAGACAATAAAAAATGTTTCTATAAACAACAACATTAGCAACAAAAGGAGGGCCAAGGAGAATCTTCGTCCTTTACTGGACATAGGGGGAAACGTAGTGACAAAGGATGAGGAAAAGGCTGAGGTACTTAATGCCTTCTTTGCCTCAGTCTTTAATAGTAAGAACAGTTGTTCTGCAGGTACGCAGCCCCCTGAGCTGGAAGACAGGGATGGGGAGCAGGATGAATCCCCCACAATTCAAGGGGAAATGGTTAGTGACCTGCGACACCACTTAGACATCCACAAGTCTATGGAACCAGATGGGATCCCCCCAAGGGTGCTGAGGGAGCTGGCAGAAGTGCTCACCAAGCCACTTTTCATTATCTACTAGCAGTCCTGGCTAACCGGGGAGGTCCCAGCAGACTGCAAGTTAGCAGATGTGATGCCCTTCTTCAAGAAGGGCCGGAAGAAGGATCTGGGGAACTACAGTCCTGTCAGCCTGACCTCGGTGCCGGGGAAGGTTATGGAGCAGATCACCTTGAGTGCCATCACGTGGCACGTACAGGACAATCAGGCGATCAGGCCCAGTCAGCATGGGTTTATGAAAGGCAGGTCCTGCCTGACTAACCTGATCTTCTACAAAAAAGTGACCCGCTTAGTAGATGAGGAAAAGGCTGTGGATATAGTCTACCTGGACTTTAGTGAAGCCTTTGACACCGTTCCCCACAGCATTCTCTTGGAGAAACTGACTGCTCATGGCTTGGACAGGTGCACTCTTTGCTGGGTAAAAAACTGGCTGGATGGCTGGGCCCAAAAAGTTGTGTGAATGGAGCTAAATCCAGTTGGCAGCTCGTCACAAGTGGTGTTCCCCAGGGATCAGTATCAGGGCCAGTTTTGTTTAATATCTTTATCAATAATCTGGACAAGGGGATTGAGTGCTCCCTCAGCAAGTTTGCAGACGACACCAAGTTGGGTGGGAGTGTTGATCTGCTCGAGGGTAGGAAGGCTCTGCAGAGGGATCTGGACAGGCTGGATCGATGGGCCCAGGCCAACTGTATGAGGTTCAACAAGGCCAAGTGCCGGGTCCTGCACTTGGATCACAACAACCCCATGCAATGCTACAGGCTTGGGGACGAGTGGCTGGAAAGCTGCCCTGCAGAAAAGGACCTGGGGGTGTTGGTTGACAGCCGGCTGAAGATGAGCCATCAGTGTGCCCAGGTGGCCAAGAAGGCCAATGGCATCCTGGCCTGTATCAGAAATAGTGTGGCCAGCAGGAGTAGGGTGGTGATCGTGTCCCTGTACTCGGCGCTGGTGAGGCCGCACCTCGAATCCTGTGTTCACTTTTGGGCCCCTCACTACAAGAAGAACATTGAGGTGCTGGAGCGTGTCCAGAGAAGGGCAACAAAGCTGGTGAGGGGTTTGGAGCACAAGTCTTATGAGGAGCGGCTGAGGGAACTGGGGTTGTTCAGTCTGGAGAAGAGGAGGCAGAGGGGAGACCTCATCGCTCTCTACAATTACCTGCAAGGGGGTTGCAGAGAGGTGGGTGTTGGTCTCTTCTCCCAAGTGACAAGTGATAGGACAAGAGGAAATGGCCTCAAGTTGCACCAGGGGAGGTTCAGGCTGGATATTAGGAAAAACTTCTTCACTGAAAGGTTTGTCAGACATTGGAACAGGCTGCCCAGGGAGGTGGTTGAGGTATTCTGGAGGTATTAAAAGACGTGTGGCTGAGGCACTTAGGGACATGGTTTAGTGGTGGACTTAGCAGTGTTAGGTTAACAGCTGGACTTGATGATCTTAAAGGTCCTTTCCAACCTAAACAATTCTATGATTCTATGATTCTATTTCAAGTGAGAGTTTGGACGTAGGAGGAGATACCTATTCCTCAGTATTCCTGAATTATGTCTCCAATGTACGTGTGCATTAGATCTGCCAGTCTGTCCCTTGTTGCCTGAAGCCCTGACCCTTGGTTAATAATCATTATGCAGTGTTTTAAAAAGTCAGAGTAAAGGGTTCATACTAAAATTAAAGTGAATAATAAACTGAGTTCCTACTTCCCTTACAGAAGGGCATACAATTGTACTCATTATAAAAACTAAACAGAAGGCTGCAGCCCTCAAAAGGCAAGGTATGGTTTGTGTGCAGAAACTGCTTGTGTTTTGTTGAAGCTGGCTTTTAAACCAGTTTAATTAAAATGAGTTGCTTCTGTCCATTCTGGTCAAGCAGTTTATCTGGTGTCATTCCAGCCATTAAAGAATCAGCTGCAGCAAAGCCAGCATCAAACCGCTTGCAAACCGAAGTCAGAGCCGCTCCAAGTTACGGAAATTGTTTTTAAAACACACCCTTGCTTAAGTGGCGTGTGTCAGTATCAATAATGCATAGCTGCCAGCTGCCTGCACGCTGTGCTTCCCTGCCTGCAGCGGGTGGCATGGCTCTGATCTGGGGTGCTTGCTGGGAGCTGTGCTCCTCCCGTTGATTTGGGTGCTAATGAACGCAGCAGGGAACAGCAGGCAGACCTCTCGGGGTCTGAACTCAGCACTTTGGCGGCAAAGTGAACGAGGCACTCATTTTGAATAAATTGGCTTTAAATCCCGTTTATTCTTGGTCCTTGCTTTCTCTTAATAGCTTGCGACTCTGTTCAGGATCTGAGATTTCTGCAGAAAGCGGAGCTGTGGGGGAGGTTTCTTCATTTATCACCCTCTTTTACAATCTTTTGCTTCACTTCTAAGGCAGACAGATTGATGGAATAACTACTGTATGGTGGTGCCACAGTTGTAGAAGTGCACGTTCTGTTACATTTTGGTGTGGTTTTGTTTTCACACACTGGCTATTTTTTTGTTGAAGTAATTCTTTTTTTCCTAATACCTCCAGCCACAAAGTAGTTTCATCTCAGCAGATGTCTTAAGCATAGTTCAGCTGCATCAGCAGATATTCCGGCGATGGTATTGCTCCCCTGTGACTCTCAACAGGGATTTTATTTTATTTTTTTTTATTTAAGTGCTGGCAACATGGTTTATTTATAACAAGGAACATATTTCAAGAGCATTTTCTATATCCATATCTATTTCTTCAATCTTTATCTCAGTAAATAGAACTTTGTGTTCACATTTAGATTTTTCTTTTTCTCCCCCTCCCTGTACTTTCTGCTCTTCAAACAGCAGCATGGCTAAGAAACGTTTGGTGAAAGTGCTATTTGACCAGTATTACAGTCTAGAGCAGACTCAGCAGCACTATACAAACATTTTCTTTACAGCATTAGTTCTTTCACCTACCAGATATATCAAGCTAAAAGTTTGTAACACTGCTTTTTTCCCTCATGTGTGTTTCAATCTTTCTGACATCTGGAAAAAGTGGTTTTTGACTTGGTCCTTCCTGCATAACTTCTGTTTAAACTCGATTCACAAAAAAGATATAGTGTTTGCCTAGGGTTCGGGTGATTAAGACCATTTCTCCTTTTGCCTGGCAGCGCTACAACTCTTTGGTAGAAGGAGCCCCAAAAGAACTACTCTGGGAATTGTCACATTTTATGATGTATGAGCTTCTTTTTCTTTTTAATTTTACCACAAGAAAAGAAGGAGCAGTCTCCCATCTGCACGGATCTCCTCAGCCCTGCCGAAGGTTGAGGCTCAGAGTTGGTTAACTGTTAAAATGAAAGGCCAAAATTCTGCAGAGTCCTCTCAGGCAAAGCTCCCGTCTCCTTCGGTAGGTGCTTTGCTGGATTAAACATGGAAGGCCAAACCCTTAACAGAGGAATAAACAGGCTTTGTTGGAGGATGGCCCCCGTTCCATGGACTGGGGCTGGGACAGGGTCCTTCCCCTGAAAGTGGGACCAGAGCAGTGCTAATGCAACCTCTGGCATGTGATAACAGCTGGTACCTTTTTGTCTCCTTTTAAAGGGAGATTTTTCTTAAAGTTAGTGATTCTCACACTTGCAGACCCACTGGCTGGGCCCCATCCCCATTTCCTCCAGATGCCACTCCTGAGCAGAAGCAGGGCAAGGGCCAGTCACTTTTGTGCTCCCAGAAGACTGAGTAGTCTTCACTATAAATTCAGATCCAGAAGAGCCATTTACATCATCAGTCAGGGAACTAGGGTCGGACCTTATTCTGGAAGCTTCCACTGGCATAAAATGATCAGGGTGGAAGACTTCCAGCTCCTGCACCTTAACCATAGGCAAAGGGGAAGATGATTGAGCTAAACGAAATTTGTCTGTAGGGTAAACTGCCTTGGAAGTGGGGTCCGGTGAGATCCTGCCTACTGATAGCTGATGAATGGTGGGTCCATATTTCCAGCCCCTTTGGCTACGGGAAAGTGATTGCCCATAGTGCTAAAGTGTTAGCAGAGTCCTTAGCAGGCGTTTGGCTTAGGTCAACTGTCACCCTCTGTTCCTGGCTGGTGGGTCCAGAGTTAGCACAGGGGAGGAGAAACTCCAGATGAGCAGTTTGGTGGTGGCTATCCCATTCTGGAGAGTAAGTGAAGTTAGTGATACAGATGTGGGTTGTTAGCAGCCTGACCTCAGATTAGTTAAATGAAATGGTGACCTTCCTGGATGCACCTTCTCTTTCCATGCTGTAATCCCAGGCTCTGTTTTGTCCAACTTAAAAGATTGTTATAAGGATTAACTGTCCATCTCCAGCTCTGCTTTCACACATCCCATGGCAGTCCTGCTTTACAAACCCTGTTGTTCATGACTGTCTTGTATTTTCACAGGAGCACCACTGCGGATGGTACAAATGAAAAGAAGAAAGAACTTCTCCCCATTGTCCATAATCACAAAATACGGTCTGACCATTCAGCTGCAAAAATCTTCAGAGCAGGGCTGTTGAGCCCTGTTTTCATTCTTGGTGATGTTACTTGTGCAATGGAGAAATAATCAAACCTCTTTCCCTCATGCACACATCTAAAATATCTGGGGCAGATCTGTTTATAAACAGTACTGAAATGTGCATTAGTTTATCCACCCTTCGTAATTTCGTTATGGTCACAGGGAAGGTTTGTTGGGGGAAAGGTGTGGTTACATGATCTCTTAGGTGGCCATTTGGGTCATGGAGGTAGTTATAGAAAGGCTAGGGATTGCAGCTGTTGTATTTCCTTAGCAAGGGACCTATTCCTATCTTGGCTCCTAGCACCATGCTCAGAGTCTCAGGGCTGCCTGTGCACAGGCTGTGCTTGGGCTGTTAGCACACACCTCCTGCCCTTGCACTATCGTGACTCTTCTGGGGAGGATTGTATGTGCCTTCAAGCCTTTCCAGCCTGATGTGGTAACTGCAAGGACAGATGGTTAGCAAGAAACCTGGGAGCTGCCTGCACCACAGGTGGACTTGCCCTTGGGTGGCACTGTAAACCCTGGCCAGATGTTAAGTGCCTCCCAGGGAGTAACACTGGGATTTCTGCAGCCTGGCAGGTTAGGTGTTGCTCCAGGTGGGTGACAAGGGCTCCTGGCTGCCTCAGCCTCAGACCTACCCTTTAGGTCACTCGGTGCAACAGTGCAGGTAGAGCCATTTGGGATGCCAAGATCATGGTGTTTACTTCACCAGATTGAAGCCGTGAGACACTTAGTGATAGTGACAACTGAGCAGCAGACCCTTATCATGAAAAAGGAGGCCTATGATTTCAAACTGTCTTTTTAAATTGTCTGTTTCCAGAATGTCCAAGGTGCCTTTTCTGAAGGGAGGTTACCGTTGTTTCAGATCCCCTTCCTGCCATCTTGATTACATAGGCCTGACGCCCAAAGCCATGTTCATGCCAACCTACACACAGAAAGCTTCCTCTGACCCCAAGAAACTCTCTCTGGAGTCTCAGAGTCTCCCGTCTCAGCCTCCTCTCGCTTTGGCACTCTGTGCTTCTTAGTATCTGGAGCCTGATGAACTTTGGAGGAGATCAACGCCACCTTGTCACAGGAGTCTGTCAGAGAAAGAATCCACTTTCCTCGTTCTTCTGAAAATAGGGGGGCAAATTTGCGTTGTTAATATTTCAGCAAGTACTGGTAGAATTGCCACCTATCTGCACACCTCAAACAGATGGGTTATGCCTAAATTGAGATGGCTATATATTTTTTAGTGTCAAAAGTAACAATCCTATTCCCTCATTTCTAAACTTGATCAGCAACTTCCCATTAAATACATGTGTTTCACTCTCACTTTTCTCCCTTTATCCTGTTTCCCCTTCACTTTGGGACAAGTTCAGCTCTGACAGGTGCAAGTTTAACTCCTTTGAATTAAGAAGAGCCACATTTATTTTCATTTTTCCTTTGCTGGACTTTCCCATCTTTCACTTTAAAATTTATCAGATAATGTTCTCCATAAAATGATGTAAACACAGGATAAGTCCAGAAACAGGAGTTTCTCCGATTTTTAAAACAATTTGGCCTCCTAGGGTATATGTAGTGGGAGCAGGGAAATTTAATGCAGCGGCATGTTACACCACAGTAAAAAAGAATTTCAGCAGGTTGTATAATACTGTATTTCCATTCTTTCCCCTAGCATCATTGCAAAGACGTGGCATTCATTTAAAAAAAATATTTAGCAACAAAACCCAGACCAATTAAACAAGGCTCAGCAGTGTCTGTCTAGGATCACAACTGAAAGTTGCTTTATAGTTCATTTAACTGAGAAGGTTTTAAATCACAATAGCTGTTTGCAGGAAAAAAAAGAAATAAAAAGTTGCAAAGAAAAATTACTGACATGGTAATTAAAAAAAAATCCCTAAATAACAATATTGAACTTTTTTTTTCTGCTGACAAAACAAGGTTCTGAAAGTCATGCAGAAAATGTTATTTTATTTGAAGACCTTTTAGCCAAAAACCTATATGTTGCCCTCAGTGCAGCCTAATAGCTGAGCTTCTTAGGTGACTAGCTATCCTAGAGAGTCTTCACAACCTGATGTCAGTTGTTTGGTTGCTTCCAGCAAGCTGAAAGTGCAGCCACGGTGAAGGGTGAGCGTTGGAGCACTGCGTCAGACAACTGGGTGAGGTTTATTGATAACTGCTGGTGCCCTGGAAGAGGACAATGTTTCTGGTGAATGCAAGAAAACCACACACTGCCAGATCTATAAGAAGGTTGGTGGCACCTTGGTTGGTTTCAGGTCAATAAAATTTCATTCTCTCAGTAGGTTCCTCATCTGGCCATCTCCTTTTTGGTCCCAGAAAGCCTCTAGATGCCAACAGAACCACCTAGTCTTTGGGCTGCACCATGTTCCCAACCATCAGAGAAGTATTTCTCATGGTTACCTGAGAGGTGTGATTGCAGAGGCATGCTCCATGTACAGCAAACATGAGACAAGAGTGTGCTCACCGTCAGCAGTCCTTGCCTCATTTAAAAAAACCCCAACCTCAGTGCCTTTACATATTAGGCTGTGAGTTAGGTGCTATGACTAAGGAGCAGGAAAGCTGGGTACACCACCCTCATCAGCATGAGGGCATTCAAAACCCCATTTACTACTGAACTGGGGAGTACCTTGAATCATGTCCTTGAAAATAAGGTTGTGTGGGAGGGTTCTTCCACTCCTTCCTACTGAAGTGGTGTTATGGTGTTGCAAATAATACGGGATTCATATGGCTGAAATAAAAACCAAGAGGGAAGATGACTCAGGTTGCTCGGGGTCAGGGTGTTCGGCTGGTGTGGTGCACCC
Organism: Gavia stellata; assembly: GCF_030936135.1. NCBI lineage: Eukaryota > Metazoa > Chordata > Aves > Gaviiformes > Gaviidae > Gavia > Gavia stellata. The sequence continues at coordinate 30,360,656 of NC_082594.1, read as the reverse complement.
TGGGGCTGGTCTGCGCTCCAAGGACTGCTCATAAATTTTTGTTCAAATAGACCCTGGATTAAAAAAGAAGTAGCAATGACAGCCTGTCTGCTAGGTTACAAAGTTGTATGATCTGTTCTGGATGAAGCTTTTGCTGTTTTTGTTGTGTATATGCTGATGGGGGAGAATCGCTCTTGGAGACCAATTTGATGGTAGGAAGAGAGGGAAGTGGGTGGACTTCAGATTGAGGTGAGAATGGAGCCTGGTCTCCTGCTTCCCAAGTGAATGCATAGTCACTGCGATATTTTTTAAAAAATTAAGTATTTTCACTATAAAATGCTGAGATTATTAAAAGAGGGAACCTAGGCCTGCTTTTCTAGGTAACTTCAGCAGATCCCATGGAGCACACTGCAAGCGCTGGGTAGCTGGAGGTACCTCCTGCATTTGGTGCAGAAGCTCCAAAGTGGGGCAAGATTCCAGACACATCGCTGTGGCTCGTGGTTCCTATTGGTCACTGTGGAGTGCAAGGTTTGGGGTTTTCAGGAGTATTTTTAGATTATTTTTCTGAAGCTACAACTCTGCCCTAGTTGAACCAATCTGTGCCTTGGATTCTGTTCTGGTGACCAAGATCCCTGCAGACTCATCTTTGACTCAACCTGGCCTTCAATGAGTGCCTTTGAGCAGCTGTATGAATCCCACGCTGAACGCAATGTGCCGTGCTGTCCACTTTTCTTAACCAGCCAAGTGTCCAGCATTGTCACTGCTTGGTAACTAATGCATACAATTTTGACTTTACACAATGCAGTGCAATACATTTGGCTCCACAACTTGAAAAGGGTCTGCCCTTTGTCTCTCTTTATCAGTATTATCTGACATTGAGTTATGAGCTGCTAATGACCCAGAGATAATGAAAGTCATGTCTCAGAGAGCTCACAGTTTGAAACACTAATGCAAGAAGACAGGAGAACCACTCAAGAAATCCAGCGGGAAGAATAATCTGTGGCTTTGAGCATAATATATATTTTAATTACTGTTTGTTTGGCACTCTGGTAGGGAATATGGAAGAAAAAAGCTTTTAGGAGAGTTTTCAATGGGCTGACGGCAGTGGTTTCATTTTCTTCAGCTGAATTCCCCTTCCCCCCTTAGTTTTTCTTCTCAGAGTACTGGCACTTTGGTAAGTGTTGATGGAAAACACTGTCTTTTATGCTTAATGTGGGTGTGAGTAGAGGGGAGAGTATATTGAAAGTGCCGCATGCAAGTGCCAGAAATGCCTGTGGTTCCCACACTCGAAGGAGCAGAAAAACTCCCCCCAGGAGGCACAGCAGTGTCAGAGGGTGCAAAGCAAAGGGAAGGTGGGCTGTAGCCCAAGCTTCTGTCTCTTCCCCAATTCTGACTAATGTGGAGAGCCTAGCAAGGTCGTGTAAGTTAGGAGCTCAGTGGCCTGGGATGGCCTTATGCAGACGTTTCTCTCAGGTGTCTTTACAATAACGTCTTGCAGACTTTGCTTAGGCCAGTCTCCTGTTGGAGCCTGTTGGCCACTTATTCTTCTCAGCTGAAAGGAGATAATGATTCCTGTCTAAATTATTCACGATTTACAATGGTATGATCTGGATGAGAATCTGGTGCAAGTATCCTGCAGATATGCCAAGAAAGGAGGCAGTTGTATGTGAACACATTCATTATGCATATTACCCCACAGAGGCAAGCCACTGTCTCCGCTTGCCACTTCAAAGGAGTAGAGTGGGTCTGTTAAGAGAAAAGAAAAATCCTCTAGATGCCTCGAGGGAGAATAATTGAGATTTCATTGATTTGTACAGACAGCAATGGAGACAGAAATCTCACACTTGATTTTAAGTTTATACGGCACCCTCTTCTCAAGCACGCTGTTGCATGTGAGCCTGAAATCTTCAGCTAAAACACTGTAGCACAGCAATGAGGCTCCATGATCTTCACAATATGCCTTTGTTTTTGTTTTTATAAGTCAAGAATATGCAGCTGATGAAAGACTGTCACAGATTCCCTGCAGAGCACTCCCAGTCTGAATCTCTCTCTCATGCCACCAGAATGAATCAGTCTGCAGACAGCAGTTTTTAGCAAAGATGCTTTATTACCAGGGCTGTAGCACCCACTAGAATGAGGGAACTCATTACTTTTAGAAAATTATTCTGATGTTTGAAGTTCTTTTACAGTCCCAAACTGGAGAAATTGCAAAGCTCCACATTTCTTTTTTAATGAGAATGAATGCACTGGATCTCTTTAATTAGACAGAGGTGGAAATGTATTAATTACCGGAGGACAACGCTCCATCTTCAAGTAACAGTACAGATGGACTGGCCCAAGCTCCCAGTGGTAATAAAGCATCCTGGCATGTTGACTAACAGTCTTAGTGCCTGCTGGGATGAAAAGAACTGTTGGGTATTTCCAAACCTTCACTATCATGAAGTACCATGAACAGGAACAAATGCTGTACACCTTTGGAATGCTTATTTTCTAATTGTACACAGCGCTTCTATTAAATCTTACTGATTTACACATGAAAAATAATTGGTTGTTCCATTTTCCTCTCCACTTCCACACCATCCACATTTTAGCAGCAGCTGCCTAGAGGATGGAGGCAGTAAACTATGTTTAAAACATTGTTACTTCCATTTTTGAGTGGTTTAACTTTAAAGTATTATTTGCTGAGTCTAGGAGTTTGTGAGAAGCGTGGTTGCTAAAAATCATGCTGAAACTGAAGGAGAGGAAGGTGATAATCAGAACAGCCTGATTTTTAAGTGGGATTGTGAATTAACTTATTCAGCTGGAGTTCCTTTCTGCTGTTGTCTTTATCAGCTGTTGTCATTCCCTCATCTGTTACAAATGCCTAAATAAATTAAATGGAGAAAAACATTGGACGTCAAAAATATTGACTAGAATTCAAAGAGGCTGGGAACAGTTGCAGTGCCTATGGCTTGAACAGGGAACGAGCAATTGTTCACGACAGCAGCAAAAGCCTGAGCACAGAACAGCCTTTCTGGAGTTGAAGTGTAATTATTGACATCAGGACTTGCAAAAGCATCGGAACTTTATTGTTAACAGAAGATCGTACATCTGTGTGCTGAATGTACATTTTTCTTCCTCTAAACACTGCATGAGGCTTCAAAGAGACCCTAGATATTCCCTGGCCCTGATCATTTTTATTTTTAGATTTGACAAGTGAAGAGCAGCTAAAGAAAGTCTCGTTCCATTGGCCAAGGTGATTTAGTCAGTGGAGGGGAGTAATACTAACTTAACTATTTCTGCAACTCCCAGATTTTCTTTGCCAGCTTGAATGGTGCATTAATTTATTGTTTTGAGCAGTTCCGTGAAAATTACGCACCAGAAAGTGTTTGAAGTTGTGTGAGCAAATTTCTACTTTCTATTAAAGCTGCATCTTTTTGTGTGTTTGTGTGAGATTAACAGTAGTTCTTAGAATAAGGAGATGATGTTATGTAGTCACATTGTGGGTGTGTAGATCAGTCCTTTTCCTTGCTGTGAATGTTTCAGTTCATTAGCTGATTTCATCAAGCTTTAACAGAGGATTAAGTCTCCAATATACAAAGTTTCTGCAGAAGGTCTGTGAGATGTATGGTGAAAGAGTATAAGGATCCACATTTATCTGACCTCCCTTACGCCCTGTCTTCTTCTTCCAAAATAGATGTGGGGCAGCATTTGTCACAGGGCAGCTGCAGCACCATGGTGGGCTGGGCTGTAGAAAAGTGTTTGGCTCCTGACCAACTGGTTGAGCAACCAGCATGTGTGCCCTGGCCAGTCAAACCATGTTCATGTAGCCCTGGTCCCTACAAAGGTCTTGATGTCTCTTGGCCCACCAGCAAGCTAGACAAAGTTGTTAAAAGATATGGATAGGAGAAGAGAGAGTAGAAAGGGCATAAGAATGTTGTGTAGAGGACTGATGAGTCCTGCAGTGAGGAGAAATGAGGGAACTGAGGTTATTGTGGTGGGGCTGTAGGTGATACGAGGATGAGTTCATTGTTGTGATCTGTGTGAAGGTTCAGTCAACCATGAAGCATAAATCCAGTGGAAATCAGAATTAATTAGTGATGAAGCTCATAGAGTTGCTTGTTGATAGTGTGTTGCATTCCTCTGCTTAGTTCCCTTTGCCACATTGGGAAAGTGTTCTTCTTTTCAGACCTAGTTATATGAAAGGTCATCTTTTTGACCCAAAAATATTTACGTAATGGCTTTAAATGATGGATTGCTCTGTATCTTAACTTAATGACAGTGGCACTTGAAAAATGTGGTGGTGATGTATGGATGAGAAAAACAAGGCTTAGATCCTGGTCTCATGCCAGGATCATGTTAGTCAGGCTCTGGTGTATTCTGCTTTGTTGCGTTCAAGTACATGCATAGGACCCATCAACACTGCTCTCAGTGCACCTGACTTCTGCAGTCATATTGAACAGTTCATTGGCCTAACTCTGATCTAATAGTAGGATAAATCAGCAGTGATTTTATTTAAATTGACAGAGATAGAACAATATATTTAATGTGGTGATGTCAGAATCAGGTTCCTAGGATATGATCTGACTTCAGTGTGCTCATTCAGTAACTGGAAGAAGTGCTAACTGTAAAACAATAGTCTCTTTGCTTTTTTTTTTTTTTACTTACAGTTTTTACAGCTGGCTCTGAAGAGTTGGAGTCTTGTGGGAAGCACTGTAGACTTCAGGCCTCCATTTATCCCCAGGCCAGGAGCAATGCTGGTAGCTGAAATGTGAGCTTCTCTAGAGCTCTGTAAATGATCTCCCCTTGGTCTCAGAAGATCATCCTCTCACGGGGTAAGAGGCAGCTTGCACATAGCCTGGTTTTCTGAGCTGGCTTTAATGCTTAGGACCAGTGGGCATCCTGTTAAAAGAGTGGATATGGCCTTTTTTTACCTTATGCTTAATACTTTCTGAAACACGTCAGGTATGGAAACATGTTCTGGCAGCACCTCAGCCATCGTAACCATCCCCTTCTGGCTTTAAATCTGGTGGTTCTGTTCAGTTGCAAAATTGTGCAGCTCTGGGCCTTCTGGGTTGCAGCTCTGGGTATTTGTGGTGGGGATCGTCCATTATGTTTTGCCACTCACCTCAGTTTCTGATGGTTTCTACTTACTTATATTCAATGTTTTTTATCTTCAGTCAGTTAGAGATTACTCTTCTGACTGTGGCCTAATTATTTAACAATTTTCTCCTTTTGGGAAGGATGCCACTGGCTAGAAACAGCCATCTTCTACAAAGAGACATACATGGCTCTCACCTTTTACCATAGCTAACAATGTCTATATGTCAGATATGAGTCAGAAGTAATTTCTCTGTCTCTGCATGAACAGTGTTAGCATCTGACTCAGCAAACAGCCCTGCATTCCTGTGCAGAGGGCCTCAGCACTGCCATCCTGTTACACTGGCAGGCTCACTCGTACTGCTTCAGCGGAGATCAAGGATTCACAACAACATCTCGACTGAGCACAGGTCCAGGAGTCTCCTTATGATTCCTCTAAGGAGCGCCTGCTCAATAGGAGGGAATGAAGTTGTCATTGTTACAACCAATGATTTTAATTCAACCTTGAGAAAGTTATCTGTCCTGTTCAGGGGAAAAAAAAAAGAAATTAAAAAAGTTTGATGATAACCTGATAACTCAGTTGTTTTAAGGCAATTTTGAGGTGAAAGAAGGGAAAAAAGCGGACACTTTCTAAAAGGAAAGATGGAAACGTGAGGGAGAAATCACTGAAACTAATTGCAGAGTGTCATGATACTACTTCTAGATAGGCACATTTGCCATTAAGTTGAGAGAAGGTTTTGCCAGCAAAAGATAGCACCATGCTTTCTTCCCTCTTCTGGCAGTAAATAGGTAACACTCACTTTCTCTTGTGATGTGGTAGTGCCCAGCAGCCTTTAGAAAGGGTTGCTTTGTGTTGCCGCTTGCCTGAGAGCTGCTCTCCTGCCCTGACGAAAGCTATGTTTGTGTCATGTTCTGGTTTATAAACAAAATGTTCTATTTCATGTATAAAATGTGAAATGACTTACCATGAGAGTTTGATTAAAGTAGTTGAAAAGACCAAGAATTGCGTGCGTGGAATTAGTATTTCTTTGATATCAAAGACCCTTTGGCTTGGGCTTTTTTGTCAGATGGGAGAACAACTGTGCAGATAAATGACTTCAGTCTCTGTCTGCCTCAAATAGCACATGTGATGTGAGAAGTGCTCAGAGGATTTTTTTTTTTCATGCCAAGTTGATGTAAGAATACTACAAAACAGTTTATGTAGCATTTGGGCTGATATAGAGCCAGGTGGGGTGCTTGTCTGAAGTCCTAAATGCTTGCAGCCATCCCAAAAAGCACATCTGCAGGTCTTGCCATATAGCTGTTGGATACTGATCTGTACTGAAAATTTGCACGTGTGAGTAGTGATGACAGTGCTAGCATTAGGCACCTTATAAGTATGTAGCACTGCCTAAATGTGTGTTCATCACAGCTCCCTACGGTGTGCCACGTGCCATGTATTTCCCACACTGAGTTTCCATTAGCTCAAGAAGTAATAAACATATGGGTACTTGGGGCTGCAAGAAATGAGCTCTGCCCCAGGGTATTGCCATGAACTTTTGGCAGTCAATAACGGGCACTGCCTGGCCAGTTTGATGTAGTGAGTACTACCAACAGGATTAGAGGAACTAGCAGAGGAGTTTAATATTTTCTAACCAGTTTATTAAGATTCCTTGGGCAAAACCCATTTAAACTCATATTTTTTCAGAATCACATTTTCAAATATGGTTCATAGTCTGAGAGCTGTCTCAAAGTAGCTATAATTAAAAAAGGTATAACAAGCCTGTACAATTTTTAAGAATACCAGAGGTAAATTATACCCTTGTCTATATATGGATTATACCTAATTGTTCCATTTCAGATATGTGACTGAGAACAAACTCTGTCTTTTAGCTTTCTTTTAAGACAGTGAAAAACTGGATTGTAATTAAATTCATTCTTATACTATGCTCATCTCTGTAGTACTTGAGTGTCTTTTGTTATTACTGTTGAAGTAATCTCTGTTGCATGTTTGCTCTTTCAGTTTCTTAGGGAGAGAAACAAGCATAAGGAAAAGTTTTGAGTTTCAACTGTATGAAATGTGTGTGTTTTTACAGATGCACGTGCACACACCCAATCTGATATATTTATATCTAAGTTACTTTACTTAATGGTCACACATGCCATTGGAAGTAGATATGTGTGGTTCAGTTCAATCAACTGATACTCCGAAAATTTTTTTCAGGTTCTCTTATACTTCAAACTTAGTCATCTTACATGGGAGTGTAGCCAAGAGGTCTCATTGCTACATGATGTACTATGAAATCAACACACAGAACAGACTAAACTAAAACTGGTGTTAGATAAACAGATCCAAGCATGGAGTAAGTCTGGATGACCTGAATGGATGTGTCATATATTGCTATGAGTTATTGATGACCTTTCATAATTCACAAGTGGCTCAGGTTCCCTCCACCACTTCTGAGCTATGAGATCATTAATAATGTGTGCAAATAAATAACACATCTCGAGTCAGCTCATTGTATTTCCTATTGCTCTCTCTTTCCCTCCATGTATGGCATGTATGCATATAATATTTATTTCAGAAACAGTGAAATTCCCACCAGCAGCTGTTGGGAAGAAAGTTATATCTCATAGTTATATCATTGGAGAGCTATATTTCATAGCTGTGAGGTTATAGTCATAAAATATAGCCTTTTAATGTGTTAAGAAAAACTTTTGCAGTTATTTAAACCAATAGGACTATTGTATTCAAATTAACTAAACTTTACAGTACAGTCGCATCCACTGGGTCAAATTCTACCCTGACTTACACACTGAACTCATTGGAAATCGCAAATGGCATCATCAGTCAGTACAAAACTGACTCTGCAAATCCTCTGGGTATGGTGGAATCACACCAGGGATGAATTGGTCCAGCAATTAAGGTCTTCTGACCCTAAATGTGCTGTAGCCTCAGTTATCGTTTGCCAAGTCTTCTCTTTTTTAACTTGGAGTAATGCGACTCTCCCAGCCAAAAGCTAAAATGATCCCAAGTCCACTGAAGTTAAATCTTTCCATTGAATTCAGTAGGCTTTGGATCAGCTCCTAAGAGCAGCTGCCATGTTGGAAAAAATCTATGTGAAAATTGCCCTTGATTTCGCTATTAATGATCTTTGCCCTGAAGTTACTTCATTCCCATGTTTTTCCAATACTGTATTTAAATTCTGTTTTTCATTCCTCATTGTTCATGCAGCTTTTGAGGTCTGTTCTCATCAGTGGGTTTCTTACTGTGCTAATGAGAAAAATATTGCAGTTTGTAATCTCTTCTTTCATCTTTGTGTTTATTATCTTTTGAGAATGTATGCAGTTCCATTGGTCAGTTATGCCAGTGAAAGAAGTTTTGTCATATCGCTCAGCTTTCCTGCTTGTAGCTGCACAGCCTTTTATTTCAGTTTCCGATAGGCTGCTCCTGGAAAATGCTGTAGTAATTGAACCAATAAGACATATCCACAGGGGAAGTAAGCTGAAGGCTATAATGCTCATATTGATGCATATATGGCAGTGCCCTAGTAGTTCATTGATTGGTTATTTAAGGCTATTTCAGCACATGGGCAGTAATCCAATGTGCCAGCAGACAAGTATAGCAGTGTTGTTAATCAGACTGGTATCAAATTAGGAAACCTCTGTATTAACCTGATGTCTGTATCCACAAAGTTAGGTTTTCAAAGAGCAGAACCCTTAAATAATAGTATAAGCAGATGAATCTTATTTAGACTATTTCTTCTTTTTGATAGTAATTGTGCTGCAACTGTGCAATTAGTCAATTAAAGAAAAACTACCAGCATGAGAAGAAATATGTACCTACGTGAGTCTTCATTCTGACTCCTTTAGCCATGCTGTATGGTCCTTCCTTCCAGGTCTGAATGGGAACATTTTGCTCCCTGCACCGAGCATCTTCTTGGGCAGGCTTTTTTGCTGAAAAGCAGTTTTCGCAGTTCAAAGCATCCAGGGTGAAGAAGCCCAGAAGTAAGGAGTTACTACGGGTTTCTCTATGGCCCAGCCTATTTAGCACAATCAGCAGTGCTTTGCTGCAACCTTAAGTTAATTTACCTCAAGATAGGTATCCAGTGGAAACTCTTGGAGGAGGACTTTGGAAGAGAGAGAGAGAGAAGTGGATGAATTCAAGATGTGTTGCCCCTAAGATAGCATGGAAGGTCTGGGTGGTGCTCCCCTCTCTGGAACGAAGCAATGCTGGTGTTCATAGCAACTACCTAAGATTATAGTTGAGCTATTTGAGATTGTATCAGTGCATTCACTGAAGATCCACTTTCCGCATCTCCCAAAGTGATCAGGAAATCTGATACTTCCCAAAACCGCTTCTGAAGTCACTGCCACTGTTAGATCACGCTGGCTATGTTCTTCAAATTGAAGTGTCTTTCACTTTAAATATGATTTTTGGGGGCTGCCCAAAATGCGAGTAATTTCTTCACAGACAGTTTTTCAAAAATCGTTGCCTCTATGTTAGCAGATACCCATCTTTCTGCTAAATAAGCCAAGGATTCTGTTAGCTGTACTAACTGCACAGAGTAAATCACCCTTTGGCCCCTGAATGCAGCAACCTTTCCACTCTCGCCATGAAGTAATTGATGGAGTAGCACAGGAAAGCTTGCATTCTTGCTGTCTGGCAAAATAATAAATAAAAATGTATCCTTTCTTAATGGACTTTGGAGAGGTGAATAACTTAAATCTGGTAAACATATGAAAGTAGCAGCCACCTTTATTTTGCTCAGACAGGAGAGGAAAACATTGCTTTAAAAATTCATCTAAATATCCTCCTACATGACAAGAAAAATCATTTCTAATCCATCTAAGAAAATGTAACAAATATTTTTTATTCAGGCTAACCAGTTGCAGTACTACCCAGAGGGGTCCTGGTCAAGCTTCCACTGATGGAAATCAATGGGGAGTCTTTCTGTTGACTCTAATGGGGTTTGTTGTGTTGCTCAGTGCTAATTTGAGAATAATGGGGAAGCTGGCAACAAAAAGCTACTCTGATTCATTAGAACAAGGAGCAGATTTACTCATTGTAGGAGTGCATAGATAACTACTTTCTGAAAGGTTTGATTAAGAAACCAAAAACTTACCCATGGCCTCTTCAATGCGAATGGGGAAAATCCTATCAGCATTAGCAGGTGCAGGAATGAGGCTTTAAAACCAACAGAGAGAAACGGCTGGAGAAATGGTCTGACAGGAACCTCACAAAGTTCAACAAGGGGAAGTGCAAAGTGCAGAGTCCTGCACCCGGTGAGCAACAATCCCAGGCACCAGCATATACGGGGGGCCACCCAGCTGGGAAGCAGCTTGGCAGAAAAGCACCTGAGGGTCCTGGTGGACAACAAGTTGACCATTAGCCAACAATGTGTCCTTGTGGCAAAGAAAGCAAATAGGATCATGGGCTGCATTAAACCAAGTATTGCCAGCAGGTCAAGGGAGGTGATCCTTCCCCTCTGTTCAGCACTGGTGAGGCCACAGCTGGTGTGCTGTGTCCAATTCTGGGCTCCTCAGCACAAGAGAGACGTGGACATACTGGAGAGAGTCCAACAAAGAGCCACAAAGATGAATAAGAGACCAGAGCACCTCTCCTATGAGGGAAGGCTGGGAGAGCTGGGACTGTTCAGCCTAGAGAAGAGAAGGCTCAGGGGGATCTCATCAATGTATATAAATAACCGAGGGGCAAAGAAGATGGAGCCAGGCTCTTTCCAGTGGTGCCCAGTGACACGACCAGAGGCAATGGGCCTAAACCGAAACACACGAGGTTCCCTCTGAACATCAGGAAACACCTTTTTACTGTGAGGGTGACCAAGCACTGGAACAGTTTGTCCAGGGAGGTTGTGGAGTCTCCTACCTTGGAGGTATTAAAAAGCTGACTGGACATGGTCCTGGACAGCCTGCTGTAGGTGGCCCTTCTTGAGCAGTGGGGTTTGGACCAGGTGAGCTCCAGAGGTGCCTTCCAACCTTAACCATTCTGTGATTCTGTGATGACTGGAAGAGAATGAAGGTACAGCAGATTGTAGCTGTCCTCAAACAAAATGGAGACTGTGAAGAGCACATGTAGCCTCAACGGAGATTATTCCATTGATTGTGACTTCAAATCACAATGGGACAGCAATGGTAATAAAATATACGTCAGGGGCAGAGGGCAAGGAAACCTAGCCAAGACTACTCAGAAACTGTTATATTCAGTAACTGTTATTGGTGTGGAATAAGTGTAAACTGGATGAACTTGTGTGTACGGTGTGAATTGGTCATTGAGGTTAAAAAGAATTGAGGTTAAAGAGAATTAAAGTTTTCTTTTTTTCTTTTAAGAGAAATGGTTCTCTTCTACATCAATGAAGTAAATAAAATCCTTATCCTTGACCTTTAATGAATCAAAGATAGAAAACCTAGGAAAAAATCCATTATGAATTGAGAACACGCATGTAATTAGTGACAATTTGACCAAGACAATGAACACCTTTATAAAGTGTCTCTCTAAAAAATAAAAATGTTGCTAATTTTGCAGAATTCCATCATATGGTTACTTAAGGGTAAAGACAAAACAGTTAGGAAATACGAACTATGTCTTAGCCAGCTAAAAGACTTAAGAAACCATGGGCAGTTACTTTTTAAAAGATGAGAGCACTGGGAAATGACTGGAATGAGAACAGAAGCACACTAGTAATCCTCAAAAAAAGAATATTCTTAGTAATTACCATTTTTTATGTACTTTAATCTAAAACTCAACATCTGATAAGGAAAATAATCTTTGAACATCTAGAAATTATGATCAATAACCAGCAATGATTTGTCAAGACTAAATGTTGCCAGACAAACCATTTTTATAGCCTGGAGTAATTAGTGGATGAAGAAAATGAGGTAAATGTTATATTGAAGGTCAGAGTTTCAGCTGGAGAAAGGAAACATAACCATATTGACTTAATTGTACTTATTAAAGCAAGCTGAAAATCAGCATTTAAACTTTAGAACAGCATTTCTCTAAGTCTAATAAAGTTTTACCTGAAAAATTAAATTGAATTGTTTCTGAACATTTCACATAACATGAAACCTGGGTAAAATGATGACAAAACTGAGCAATTTGGAATGCTTTTAGGTGTTGCAAAGATTGTTTCTAAAACACATCTTATTTCCTGACTGTCAATAATCCAGGAAAGGTCCAAATTTTATTAATGCAGCCTGGTATGTGCTATGAACATTTGGAGTTAGGGAGAAAAGCTGGGGAATAATACATAAATGATCTTTTCAGGGAAAAAATTCAAAATACTGATATTCAGAATGAAGAAGCTGACAGCAGTAGCGCTATTTTGCTTGCATGAACAAAGATCTAAGCCCAATTTTATTATATCTGTATTTTGACATATAATTTGTATCTTCTATATATGTGTTTCCATTTAAATTAAATAAATTCAGTGGGAAGGATTTCCATTCTTTTCCTTATATTATTATCTACTGAAATAATTACTCAGTGCTGACATTACGTAGTTAGTGACATGTTTGTTAATACTCATAACTAAAAATATTTTAGTACATAAAATAAAAGAGAACAGTCTTTTACAAACTACAAGACAAGAGATAAGATTTGGATGCAGACAATCAAGGAGAAAATGAAAGGGCGTGACACAATACTGGCCAGCCTGATAAGCAATGATTTTGGTGGAAGTGATGTGTATCTGTTCATTATTAACTCTGTCTTCAGGATATGCCCCTGCTCTCAGGTCAACATTGGTCAGAGGTTACTCTCAAGATGAAATTCTCCAACCATTTGCTGCATAAGCCCTCAGTCATATCTTGGACACTACTCCAGCCCAAGGTCTGGAGCTCTCTAGAGAAAAATCCAAGTATAGTCACCATATCATGATGATATGATGTAATCACACAGAGTAATTCAGATTACAAGGGTTGTCCAGTCCAACTCCCCCCAAAAAATAGGACAATCTGGAGTTACGTTAGGTTGCTCTAGGTCTTAACAACACTTCGTGCAGGCCCACAAAGTAATACAGGTGGAAAGGGTGCAGACTATGTCGCCTCTGATATTCCAGAGCTCTCTTGATTTCTCAGGTAAATACAAGTTTAGATTCCCAGGTGTTCCCCTAAAACCAATGCTTTTTGATACAAAGCAGTTGCTTTTTTGGTAGCGCTGATAGGAACATCATAAGAAGGAGCTGTTGTCATTGTGCTGCAGGTGTAGCTAAGCGTAAAACAAAGAAGGAAGGGCCAGCTTCATCTGCCTGGATGTGTGTGAGAAAATAATCAGAAATATTTGCTACTGGAAACTGATGTGTCCAGACTTGCATATAGGTTATATGCAGTATTAATGTTCCCGTGCTACAGTTTGTAGTGAGAATGTGGGGCAATTATGAAAGTGAAATTTGCTTTTCCTGCAATGTGTGCAACATTTATTTAAAGTGAATTGTTCCAGGGAACATCTTTGCCAAGAAACTCTTTCAGGAGATAATTTAAGGAAAATGAGCACCGAAGAATGGAAATTATGGGATTGAATTCGCTTAATTCAAATGGAAAATGTCTTCATGGTTTCTACCCAGCAGGTAATGCATATGTTTATTGCATTATAGAAATTACAGAGCTAGTTAAATTATTTCACTATTTTTGACGTTCTGAAGATCTTTCCATTCCTTGTGATCCGAAATTGATACTTTTTCTGCTTATTTTACAATGTATTTCCACAGATTTTTTGCCAGCATTTTTATGAAATCACTTTAGAAAATTCATGTTTACTAATAATCTCTTTTCCTCCTGAAAGTAGGGAAAATAATGAAAGCAACAATGTTAAAATACATTTAAAAAAAATTGACATATGCAGTTGCCAAGATTTTAATAGGAAGTACTGATACTGCCTGTATGTTCCTGTTATAGAAGTATAGGCCATTTTTCAACAACATAATGGCACAAGATTTACTAAGAGCTATCAAAAAATCACAGAATTATGGAAAAATTCAGGCTGGAGGGGACCTGAAGTGGTCTTGTAGTTCAGCCTTCAGCTCAAAGCTGGGCCAGCTTTGACGTTAGATCAGGTTGCTCAACATCTTGTCCAGTTGCATTTTGAGTATGTCCAGGGATGGAGATACCACAGCTTCTGTGGGCAACTTGTGTTAGTGGTCAGCCACCATCACTGTAAAACTTTTTCCTTACTTTTGATCAGGGCCCAAAACAGGACACACTATTCCAGATGTATCCTCACAAGTCCTGAGTAGACAGGAATAACCGCTTTACTCAGCCTGTGTTTCTGCTAATACAGATCGGTATGTGCTTAGACTTCATTCCCACAAGCTCACAGGGCTGAGTTGAGTTCAGCAGGGTCCTTACCTGCAGAGCTGCTCCCCAGCCAGTCGATCCCCAGACTGTACTGACACAGGGGGTTAGCCCTCCCCAGGTGCAGGACTTTGCAGTTGTCTTTGGTGCATTTCATGAAGTTCCTTCTGGCCCATTACTCCAGCTGGTTTGGGTCCCCCAGGTGACATCCAATGTATCAGCCACTCCTCCCAGTTTGGCATCATCATCAGACTTGCCGAGGGCTCATTATGTCCCATTGTCTAGGCTATTGATGAGTTTGCCATTTGTTAATCCACGCTGGTTGTTCACTGTTCCTGTCTTTCCCTTCATGTGCAGTGAAATGACCTTCATGAAGACCTGCTCCATAATTTTCCCAAGAACTGAGGGAAGACTGACTATCTTTTAGTTGCCTGGATCCTCTTCCTCACTTATTTCAAAAAACATTTTTTTCTCTTACCGCAGACCCACAGAGGCAGTCCTTCCTGAGGACATCTCTCCTCTGTGGAGACATTTGGTCAGAGGAATCACATATCATTGTGTAAATAATCACGTCTGTCCTCTCCAACCTAAAAATATTCCGTTTCCTTGAGAGAATGGGGCCTTCATGGGGCACAGCTCTTCAATGTCCGAAGGCATGCCAATGTGGTTTATTAATCATGAGTCTTTCCTGAATACCACATCCAGGCTTCTCTGTTTGCCTGCAAGCATATGCTCAGGTGTAGGCACAGGCTGAGTTTTGGAGTTGTTTACGAGAGCCTAAACACGTCTGGCACCTTTGCGCAGGACAAAGATCTTGTTCACTGAAGCAAACTGGGTAGAGGAAGGACCAAACATTCCTACTAGGTCTGCTGACCCATGCCCCAAGCATGGCTAGTCCTCAGCACTTCATGCAAGCTTCAAGCCTAGGCCACATTTGAAGAAACAGAGAGCAATGAAGACAGAAGTGATGTGGGTGATGGGCTCCCACCCCCTGCAAGAGGGGGAGATGGGCAGTTCCTTGTTCCTCTCTAGTCCAGGGCAACATGATGGGCTTGCTGCGTTGCATGGTTTTGTAACTGGAGTTGAAGAGAAGGTTGTGGGATTAGTCAGGCTTTGGTTCTTTCATGTACTCACTATGAAAGAAATGTTAAAATAACAACTGTTGTGTCTAGTAAAAGAAGACATGTTGTTTGCTTTCTCAGAGACTCTATATGACTTTAGGCAAAATCTGTGGAGAAGGGTTAGCAATCAGGCTATAAAAACAGAATCACAGAATCACAGAATCAGTACGGTTGGAAAAGACCTGTAAGATCATCGAGTCCAACCTGAAAAAAAAAAAAACAAAACAAAACAAAAAAAACACACCAACCCCCCCCCCCCCAAAAAAAAAACACAAAACCCACGCCACACAACAACAACAAGAAGCCACAACCCACCCAACACCACACAGCACCATGTCCATCAAGCTACATCCCACAATGCCACATCCAGACGCTCCTTGAATACCTCCAGGGAGGGTGACTCTACCACCTCCCTGGGCAGCCTATTCCAATGTTTCACCACTCTCTCAGTAAAGAACTTTTTCCTAATATCTAGCCTGAACCTCCCCTGGCGCAACTTGAGGCCATTTCCTCTAGTCCTGTCACTAGTCACTTGGGAGAAGAGACCAGCACCCACCTCTCTGCAACCCCCTTTCAGGTAATTGTAGAGAGCGATAAGGTCTCCCCTCAGCCTCCTCTTCTCCAGACTAAACAACCCCAGCTCCCTCAGCCGCTCCTCATAAGGCTTGTGCTCCAGACCCCTCACCAGCTTCGTCGCCCTTCTCTGGACACGCTCCAGCACCTCAATGTCCTTCTTGTAGTGAGGGGCCCAAAACTGAACACAGGATTCGAGGTGCGGCCTCACCAGAGCCAAGTACAGGGGCACGATCACCTCCCTGCTCCTGCTGGCCACACCATTTCTGATACAGGCCAGGATGCCGTTGGCCTTCTTGGCCACCTGGGCACACTGCTGGCTCATATTCAGCTGGCTGTCGATCAACACCCCCAGGTCCTTTTCCGCGGGGAACTTTCCAGCCACTCGTCCCCAAGCCTGTAGCGTTGCCTGGGGTTGTTGTGGCCGAAGTGTAGAACCCGGCACTTGGCCTTATTGAACTTCATCCGGTTGGCCTCAGCCCATCGATCCAGCCTGTCCAGATCCCTCTGCAGAGCCTTCCTACCCTCAAGCAGATCAACACTCCCTCCCAACTTGGTGTCGTCTGCAAACTTGCTGAGGGAGCACTCGATCCCCTCATCCAGATCATCAATGAAGACATTAAACAAGACCGGTCCCAAAACTGAGCCCTGGGGGACTCCGCTTGTGACCGGCTGCCAGCTGGATTTCACCCCATTCACCAGAACTCTCTGGGCTCGGCCATCCAGCCAGTTTTTTACCCAGCGAAGAGTGTACCTGTCTAAACCACGGGCCGCCAGCTTCTCCAGGAGAATACTGTGGGGAACAGTGTCAAAGGCTTTGCTGAAGTCCAGATAGACAACATCAACAGCCTTCCCCTCATCCATTAGGCGGGTCACCTGGTCATAGAAGGAGATCAGGTTGGTCAAGCAGGACCTGCCTTTCATGAACCCGTGCTGGCTTGGCCTGATCCCTTGAGTATCCTGCACATGTCCCGTGAGCGCCCTCAAGATGAGCCTCTCCATAACCTTCCCCGGCACCGAGGTCAGGCTGACAGGCCTGTAGTTCCCCGGATCCTCCTTCCGACCCTTCTTGTAGATGGGCGTCACGTTGGCAAGCCTCCAGTCATCCGGGACCTCCCCCGTTGACCAGGACTGTTGATAAATGATGGAGAGCGGCTTGGCAAGCTCCTCCGCCAGCTCCCTCAGCACCCTTGGGTGGATGCCATCGGGCCCCATAGACTTATGAATGTCCAGGTGGCATAGCAGGTCGTTAACTGCTTCCTCCTGGATCATGGGGAGCCTATTTTGCCCTCCATCCCTGTCATCCAGCTCAGGGGGATGGATACCCTGAGGATACCTGGTGTGGCTGTTAAAGACTGAGGCAAAGAAGGCATTAAGTACCTCAGCCTTTTCCTCATCCTTGGTGACAATGTTCCCCGCCGCATCCAGTAGAGGATGGAGATCCTCCTTGGCCCTCTTTTTGTTGTTAATGTATTTATAGAAGCTTTTTTTGTTGTCCCTCACGACCGTGGCCAGGTTTACCTCTAGCTGGGCTTTCGCCTTCCTAATTCCCTCCCTGCATGACCTAACGAGGTCCTTGTATTCTTCTTCACTTGCCTGCCCCTTTTTCCAGAGGTGGTAAGTTCTCTTTTTTTCCCCAAGCCTCAGCATAAGCTCCTTGTTCAGCCAGGCCGGCCGTCTTCCCTGCCGGCTCTTCTTACGGCACATGGGCACTGCCTGCTCCTGCGCCTTCAAGATTTCCTTCTTGAAGAGGGTCCAGCCTTCCTGGGCCCCTTTGCCCTTCAGGACCGTCTCCCAAGGGACCCTCCCGACCAGTGTCCTGAACAGGGCAAAGTCTGCCCTCCGGAAGTCCATGGTAGCGGTAAAAAACGTCTCAGCTCTAGCTTTATTCCACGCTTCCCTATGGCTGAGCACACTCTCACAGCAGATCTCAGCCAGTTTGAAGGACTTGATCCATGAACCATTCAGACAACAAACGTTTTATCTTCCCAAATCAGAATCGCAGCAACTCTTCTTTTCATTAAAGCATCATCCAGAAACGAAGGGGACTTTCATATCAGAGGGATGTTTCTCTGCCGTTAACATCCCATCTGGGCCCTGGAAACTCCTGTTCGCCTGTGAAAATGACGGCCGATGAGTGCTCGCTCCTAACACGTTGCTGATGGCCTGGCTCAGCCTGGCAGCTCCCGAAGGAGCATGTGCAGAAAGTGGCATTACCTCATATGTCACTGTGATATTTTAAAATGGTTGCATAATTACTTTGACTGTTGCACTCAGACTGGGTGACAGGACTATGAAGACTGAAATTTATTCCAGAAACTGTTTGGATTTTGTCCTTTTTTTCCTGCCCTTTTTCTTTTTTTTCCCTTTGTAGCCTGGGGGTACACAGCAACTCAGGATGTTACACTGGGAGGGAAAGTCACTGAGGAGAGGGGGAAATAGGTGATTCCAGATGGACACACACTATCCTCAAAGCTTCAAGGAAGGTCATACAGCCACCTTATTTCATTATCATGACGGGCCTCACCAATGGTGCCCAGCAGAGTGTGCACATACATCGCTGGTGGGTATTTTGGCACAAGGCAGCCATCTCCCAACCATGGTGCCATTGTAGGAGGAAAGACAAAGCTTTACTAAAAGACGCCGTGTGCCTGAGGCCAGCTCCTATGAGATGAGTCATGACCAGAGAGAGCAACAAACATTACCATGTTAGGCACTCCTCTGCCCTTTTTGAGGCAATGCCTGCAGGTCTTTCTCTGAGAAGGCACTTTTTGGAGCACAGCAATGCCTGTCCTGCCCCTGAGGATTGCAGTCTGTGGTCGGAGAGACATGGGGACCTTGTCCTGCCTGACCGCTGTGATCTTGGTACCTGCCCCAGGGCATGCAACACTCACACTGAACGATTGCCCCAAAATCAAGCTATAAAGAGGTTACACTGTGAAAAGTAAAATCATTTCAGTGCAAAGTAGATGTCCTTGGCTTTGAAGGGAATAAGGAGAAAAAGAAGTCTTTGTTACCTTTATCATAGGTATTTACATTCAGCCTTTAGACCGTGACCTGCGTTATCTGATCCAGACTAAACTGCTGTTGGGTTTGGGACCTCACAGGACCATGGTTAAGATGAGCACCCTTTGAAGCATGTGAGGGTCTACTGAGCGGTCTGAGCTTTTACACAGATTTTGTAGGGCAGAGATGAAAAACGCATTTCTCACAGGCACATAGAAAGCCCTTTAAGTGTGGACTGCACTCCACACAGAAAAGAGACCACATTAAAAAGGCATTTAAACCCCCGAAAGTCTTTTTGACTTCTGACTTCAAAAGAGTTCCCTTGCAGAACTGTACCCACAGTAGCTGCGTCCTGATCATATGGTCAGGCATGAGGAAAATTCAGCTGATTTCTCCCCCAGCTATACAATGAAGCGTGTTACAAAATGTGAAATTGGAAAATTATGTTGGGTTCTTAATCTTTTCATGCCAAACAAATGGATTCTTTATTTTCCAGTGTAGCTACTAGAAATGAAGATGATGATGTATGATATGAAATTGGAAGCTAGAGGTTAGTGAGGTTACATTTTCAATTTTTTTCCAGGGATGTGGTGACCAGTTAGGCCTCCTTGCTGCCTTATCCAAAGTGAAAAGAAGACTGGTCCTCTCAGGCACTCTGATGACTGCAGTTCGGTGATGTGGTCCCTGACAAGGACCCAACTAGGTAGAATATGCCAGAGAGAAGCCTGGGATAATTTGAAAACCACCAGCCTATCTCACCCAGGCAACATCTAAATAAAATGAAAATGGGAGAAATGAAGGCATCGAGGCTGGATTGTGTAAATAACCAATGAATACATTTGTTGGCTGATCTGAAAAGTAATTGAAATAAATAATTGAAATTTAGACTCTGTTCTACTCTCCCAACATCAGGATTTTTTCCTTACCAAAGTGAAAAGAAGTTAAAAAAAAACAAACCAAAATTTTGGGGTAAAAAGTCATAGAAAGTTTTCTTCTTGGAAGCAAAAGTTTTCCTCTGAAGTAAAAGCCAGGAAAAGTAAATGTTAGATTCATAAAGCTGGCAGCACCTTGGACATCTCTTCGACTCAAAAGGAACCCCTGGCTAGTCCTTTGCCCAGGTTGCGAGGGAACGTGGGGTGTGCTGATGCAGGCAGCTCTGCCGGCTGCGTGCCCTGCCTGGGACTCCCTCCTGTGCACCAGTCACCCTCACCTCCTAGTAGTGCTCTCGTCCTTGGAGCATCCTCAGCCTCATACCTTGGCAGGGGCTGGCAGAGTACTGGGAAAAACTGAGAAGGACCGACAACAGGTTAAGTTGCTACTGTCCTCCAAAGGGGTAGAAGACTTTAGTTCAAGTCAGGTCTTTTAATCAGAAAGGACACTTAGTTTGCAGAAACTGCAGCACCGCCCACAAGGACCTATGAGAGCAGAAACGTGCTAGCACTGACTGATGGCCAGTGCAGTTTTCTGGGATGTGGGTGCAGCTCCTTGAGCCAGAGGAAGAAATCAAAACTGCATCTTTCATTTTTCAGCTGAGGGCATTAATACTGTGCTATTGGGTGGAAGGTTAACTACCACCAATGTACCTTTATTTACATGACTTTTATTATAAGTACCTAGAAAGTTAAATATTTTAAAAATATGAAGGGCTTATGTTCAGAAAGTGTCTAAACAAACTGTTTCTGACAGTTAAAAACCCCAGTCTTCATTTGTTTTGGCGAAAACTGTTTATTGAATTTGGTCAAACTTCAGAAAGTCATCAGCCAACCTGATATAGTGGGTTTTTCTGGTGACTAATCATTTACCAAAAGAAATATGCAGTCTTCTTCCCAGGTGGCATATAATTCATTTGGGAGTTCATGGTATATTTTCCTTTCTTCCTTTCTCTCCTTTACAGAGGATTTGAGGTTCCCCAGGGGACGGGTTGCTGCCTTTTGCATTGCCTGTGATTTGGGCTTCCAAAGTGGGAGATTTCTCGCCTCCTCCTTTGGACGGGAGCAGTGGACCATCCTTTTTGCTCTGCCTCACCCAGGAGAGGGGGCTGCTGTCAGCACGGATGGGCTGCGAGCACAGAGAGGCCAGTGGCTAAGGAAGCCTGAAATCATGAGGGCTGCAAAATCAGTGTCAAGTAGGTGCCTTGCCTGACTTTGCATGCTGTGTTTGGGCAGGTTTGAAAACGGGCAAAGGGCATTTAGTTACCCATGGTTGATTTACACAGTTCTCAAGCATGCTAGGCAGTTGCCTGAACCAATCTGGATCCGTGGCTCCTACCTGGAGAAGCTCACAATCTAGTTTTAGAGGGGTGGGCTGAGAAAATGCAAGGTGAGGTTGCTCGGAGACTCAGCCCTCCTGGTGTTTGTCTAAAAGTGCCCAGCTGTTTGCTTAAATTAACCCCTTCTGGGTGATGCTGCAGGCTTTCAGCTTTGTTGCAGTGCTGACATAACTGCAGGAGGGTATTATTTTCCTGGGAGGGTTTGCAATGCTGGTGAATTCAAGACAGAGCAAGTGGTGAAAACACTTTCCTGGGACTCTGCCCTCACAGCTGCAGCGGAGGCCAGCCCAGTCAAGGGGTTAGCAGAGGGAGGACAGCGTAAGCATGACATGAAGTGCTGGGGGGCCCTGGAAAAAGCACCATCTCCTGACGAGGGGAGCTTCTCCACATCCCGGTCTCACCCCATGTAACACAAGGGCAGGGATCTTGCTGGTCACATGCTGAGCACTGTATGGGAGCCCGGTTACATTAGCTCAGAGTCATTCAGCTGTTGATTGCGGAAAGCCTCCCAGGAAAGCGGGTGGTTATCTTTAAAATGATCTTCATCCAGCAGAGCAAGGCTTTGGTTCAGTTTTGCTAGTGTGGACTACTCCCATAACTTTAAATCATATCAGGGTTTGACTGTGAGTTTAAATATATGTAGTGAATATTTAAGTCCTGTGCAAACAAAGACCAGACAGGGGCCAAGACAAGCTGACGCATGAGCAGCCATGTTGTTCCTTCTCCAGTCCAAAAACTGGATTCTTTCACAAAGCCCGCTGCGTGGCAGTGATAAAAAGATGAATATTTCACATAGTTGTAAGATAACACTCTGATGCCCTAGTAAACATAAGTGAATTAGTGGTTATGAAAAAGACACTATGACGTGGTTGCTTGCAACAGCAGCGAGTTGGATGTGGTGCCCTGGAAGGCACCTTCCAGCCTGGTCTTATCGTTTGCTGGTACAGATTCATGGGGAGATGTTCAATTGGATTTGGGCTATTGTTTTGTTTATAGAAAATGTCATCTACCCTTGCTATATAATGCACTCAATGTGTTGGAGCTACGCTTGAAAAAACAGGTCTGGATGAGAATATTTCTCTCTTTCCCATCAGACCAAATTGTCATACCCCTATTTGTACTGGATTAATAATCCCCCAAAGGTCAGTGCAGCTACTGGTGGAACAAGCAGCGCTCAGCACCCTGCCCTCTGCTCTGCTGAGTGTCCGGAAGCACCGCCGCAGCTTGGTGGTGGTGCAGCGGCCGCCAGCGCTGGGGCACTCGCCTGCCGAGCTCAGGGGCCCGCTGGAGGAGTCACGGGGATGCCAGAGACTAACTGCATAGTCAGGAAAACTGGAGAGACTTTGAATCTCTGCAGGCTGTAGCTCGTACGATATTAATAAAAAGCTCAGATGGGAGAGTTTACCAGCATAAGTCAATTTAAAAATTGAAATAGATGGAATTTCAGTATCCTCTGCAAATTGGCATATCAGACTCTTAACAGCAGCGTTCAGAGTCCTTGTCCCTCCTGCAGCATAGCTGGTTCTTATTCCCTGAACTTGATTTGTTAGCATGTCTACTGTCAAAAGGTCTGTTTCTTATTTTTGTTGAGTTATACCTTAAATGTCTCTTTTTTTGGCTACTTATGCTCTCGTTTCTGCACAGCGGCAGCCAAGCAGGGGCCCAAGTACTCATTCCTGGCCCTCTGATTTATTCCCATCGCTTTGATGGGTTGAGTCTGGTGCTGCCTGTATTGCAGAGCACCTGGATGGACCGATAGCAGACATTCGCTGGCACTGCAGTCTCAGCTGTGGAAACAATTTTGCTGGCAGTGGAAGCCCAGTTTCACTGGGGAGGGGCCCATATTTCTTGTTTAAAGTGTGTGAAGCCTCATCAGACCTCTGTTATCAGACCCACTGGAATTTTTTTCCCTTCACTCTCTTCTTGGTCCACCTTCTCTCAATCCTCTAAATCTTACTTCTGCTTGTTCTCAGAGTCCCTAATGTATCTTTTCTGGCTTCTTTTCTGTAATCTCTCCCCTCATTTTTTCTTCACCCATTAGCTCTTCCTTCACTGCGCTTCTCATCTGCCTCCTCCATCTTCTCTGCTCTTCCTCTTCATTTCTCAGGAGCCTCCTGTTTTGCTCCCCATGTCCCCACTTTCATCCCTTCTCCAGAAGCTCCATAAATGACAATTCCAGTAATGGGGCATATCCCTTGAAAAGACAGCTCTCTCGGTCCTCAGAGATGCTGTGAGATGCAGCTCTGGGTAGCATCACTGCTGTTAATATTTTATTAACAAGTGATGCTGGGGACCCACGGTGCCAAGCGTTGTGTAGCTGGGCACTAAAAGAGCTCTTGCCCCAGAAGTCCTCACGTGCTCCGCAGGAGTAAAGAGATTACAGCCTACATCAGCAGCTGAGGCTTACAGAAAATAAGGATGAATTTACTAAGCTGTTTAGGCACATAAAGTTGCGAATACATATTTTCTCCTCAGCCTGACATCCTTACGCGTGTTAAGTGTCTAATTCCATTTAGCCTATTGATTTTACTGGGGTATAGGAATGACACCCATGTACAAACCATAGAAAACTTTGCTCATGGTGACCGGGTCAAGGCCACACAGAGAGTTCAAGACCATCCGTTTCTCTCTGCGGTCTCATGGGGGGAATGAAAGCTCAGCACAATTTAAGGCAAGGAGAGAGAATAGGGGGAGAAAAAACAATGAAACTTTATAGACTGAGCTCATCGTGCTGCATCTGACTCTGGCTCGAGGGCCTGGGCTGAAAAGCCTGTTTTCCTGAAGCATGGCTAGAGCTGAAAACTGCAGCATGGTCCTCGTGGTCTGTGATATTCCAGTACAGCATTCATGAAATGCTGTGTCAGCT
Organism: Gavia stellata; assembly: GCF_030936135.1. NCBI lineage: Eukaryota > Metazoa > Chordata > Aves > Gaviiformes > Gaviidae > Gavia > Gavia stellata. The sequence goes on along the minus strand of NC_082594.1, from coordinate 30,336,475 downwards.
TCATAGATGTATTAAAATGGAAGACTGTAAAGATCTAAGCATGAATACCATGATTCACATTCTCCTCCTTTGTGTCACTCTGATGTTTAGACTGTAGGTTTCATGTCATCTCCCAGTTAGCAAGTTTTGATGTGCCATCGGCATTTCTATCAACATATGGTTGTATCGTTTCCTGTTACTTGGAGGTCACTTGGTGCTTGGCTGAGGGATAAGTGGACCTGTTAGGTTTGAGAGCCATGAAATGGTTAATTTGATAATATTTAACTTGCCAAATCCTTAATATGCAGAGGTAGCATGCTCAGGAGTTGAGCGGGGCAGCATGATCTCCCTTAGCTATCATTTCAGGATGCCTGCAGAACCAGGAAGACTGTGTATCAGTTTACACTCAGCTTGGTAATCTTGCATGGGGCCTGTTTGTGTCTCTTGTGCTGAAGGCTGAATGTAGAATGAACATTGTTAGCCAAGAAAGCAAATAAAGGGAACTGTTTCCCAAGGCATTTTACTCTGTTTATTTAACGCCTCTGAACAAACCCCTTTCCACATCCTCTGAACCTACTGGCCACTTCAGATAGCTCCATTTCCTGCTGGGTGAGTTTTTTCTAAAGTGTTTATTCAGCTCCAGGAAATGATGATTTCCTGAATATTCTGAAACTTCATATTTTTGTTGTATCCCTGTTTATTTAATAGTCTTACTTATTGTGCAAGTGTGTAATGCACAGCAACACCCCTTGCGATGTAACTGTAAGGAAGGAGTGGAACTAGACGTAGTACATCAAAAACCAGTTTAAGTGAAAAAAATTCTGCTTCTGCTAATTTATACACTAGTGTATTCCCATTAGTGTGAGCAGTTACTCCTTATTTATACTGGCCTTAATGGGTTCAGAAGTAGGCTTTTAAATTTATCCTGCTCTTTAAGGAAAAGTGCCTAAAAATCCAAGCCAGTGAAGGAGAATTAATTAATTTAAAGATCGAGACTTTATAATTCGTGGTTTTCCTTAATGTCTTTTAGTTTTCTTTAAGCAGCAAACCAACGGAAGGGACTATAAGTTTTCTTCACCCTACACTGGGACTAAAAATGAGCAATGCTTATTTTGTGAAGTTGAAGTTAACCTTCAACCAGCACTCCAGCCTGATGTGGGTTTCACTATAGAAAGTAAAATTTATACACAGTCTTAATGAAAAGGGTGTAATACTTTATGCGCAAGGATGGGAACCAGAAGGAACTATGAAATGAGAAGAGCTTCTCTAAGGTAAATCAAATGGGATTGGTTCCAGAGGAAATTCAGGAATTGCATAGCCTTGCCATTAACCCTGGACTGAGCCAGGTGTCCCCCCCATGCTTCTGTCTTCTCCTTTTGCATCTACTTTTTGTTAACCTGCATCTGTTGGCATTATCAACTGTGACTCCTTTTGGCTTTTTGCAGGCAGAACAGATAGTTCACATCTCTGCTGAGTCTGAAGGGAAGGGCAACATGGGCATACTGCACTGCCATGCTCCTAAATGATAAGCTCTTATAGCATCCAAGTAGAACTTACCCCATCTTTACCTCCCTCCCTCCCTCCCTCCCTTCCTTCCTTCCTTCCTTCCTTCCTTCCTTCCTTCCTTCCTGTTTTGTTATGCATCCCATACTCATCCACTATTTTTCCCCAATTTAGGTGGAGACATGCTGCTGCTGATGTGTCTATCACCAGATGTGGCCGGGATGTCTCTATCACTGACAGAGACTGAACCCTTTGTAGGCACCAGAAGGGGGTCTGCTTTCAGACCACCCCTTGTGAAGCAATGCAATACCACTGAGCCCCTGTCTGAAAGGACCGTTCTAGTTTTTGACATCATATATTTGATATCCACATTGTTGAGCTGGGTAATCTCTGAGGATGCCATTCCTGCCATGTTACCTCCTCCCTGAGTTCCTGTTGTGCAACTTTACCACCAGGATGCACGACCATGACTGTTTGATTTTTGAGTGGGCTTGGACTGTTTTTAATTAATCATCTCTGATTAATTCACCTTACATCCTTGTGTGACCTGCTTTCCACCTCTTCAGGGGGACACTTCCCTCTCTTCCTCCTGTTTAACATGGTCAGGCAGAGCTGCAACACTTTTGCCTTTTTCTTTCCAGGAGCCTTTTTCTTCCTACCTTTTCTGTTCTACCATAGCTCTGACAACAGATCACCAGCTCCAACAGCTTCTTCCCCAGCTTTAACAGAAGGTTGCCTCATCCTGAGAGCTTTGTGGCTTTTTAAGTCTCTTTAGGCTTGGTGAAGTTTTCAGAGGATGTAGGGGACCCGTAGAGAATGGTTTTTACCTCCTGTACAAGTTTTGGTTACTTGGCCTCTATCATCACTTCAGCTGAGGCTGCTGGGAATCATTTGCAGCACCATGTTTAAACCTGAAATTTCATCAGGAAAATCTACCCCGGGCTACTATTGCGTTTGTAAAGTAGGCTGCTAGGTGCTAGGAAAGCAAGAGAATCGCACAAATAAATAGGTTTAAATTAACTCCAGGTCCTATACTAATGCATGATGACATTTACAGCTGCCTTGGCTTACCCTGCCATCTTCTGGTGATACCTGCTGCAAGATCAAAAGTTAGAGGTGAAATGAGATGAAATATTTTATTGCTAAGAACACAGGGGTTGGCTCCAATCCAACAGAACAGTTTCCTTAAATAACTATTTTTAATATACAGCACCATATAAGATTCCTGCAGAAAATGTTAGGATTTTAGATTTTGATTTAACTTCTTTCAATAATGAGTTTATTTTACTGAATGATACCTCTCTAGGCTAAAGAAATGTTTCTGGCCTGACAATGCCTGCCCTGGCAAAAGCGGATAAAAAAAATGTACCACTCATTTCTCTATCATTATAAAGCAACCAAGGATATTGGGGCAGCCAGAGCCATTGACTGGCCAAGTATTCAAGACTGTGACTACTTGGTCTCCAAGTCTTTAGATGCTCAGTTACAAACTGCTTCTCAGCCATCCAAAACCGGACTATTTGACACTTTCCACAACAAAACCACTGATCTGTGCTCCAATTCTCTCACTGTGTCTCTCAGACTAATAACTTCAATTATTTTCTTTTTTTGCTGGTTTTCCTGCTTCTTTCCATTTCTGTTTGCAGCCTGTCCAGAATTAGGCTGTTGGTCTGTTTGGTTTTACCCTTTGACCAGCCCCTGATACTTTCTTTACAGAGGCCTTAGCAGAGGCCATCCCTTAAGGCAGGAATTGAGCTTGAATTTTTCCTTTTGACATTTAAAGTGCTGCTGGTATGAAAAGCCCCCCTCTCACCCAGAGGACAATTTGGACTTTTTATTGGAAAGCCAAAAAATATTCAGTGTTTGGCAACAAAGAGATTAGTCATGTCTCAAAACTACAGGCCATTCTTTAATGCTCACCAAAAATATTCTTTTTTTTTATGTCTGAAAGTGTTCAGTTGCCATAAACAGAGGGTTGGGTTTTTTTGGTGTTTCCACAAAATGTTGAAAATTTTCATGGAAAGCAGCTGTTGTGGGTAAAAAAAAATATTAGACAGAGTAATCATATAAAAGTACTCTTTTTACTGTTCAGTAGAGAAGTTTTGATGGAAAATTTTGACCAGCCTTGCCTTAGGACCTTTTATGGTGCTGTGTTATGAAAGGATTAGACTTAGACACTCCATCTGGCTTCTTCCCTGTCGTGGTTTAACCCCAGTGGGCAACTAAGCACCACACAGCCGCTCACTCTCTTCCCCCCAGCAGCATGGGGGGAAAAGAATTGGAAAGGTAAAAGTGAGAATACTCATGGGTTGAGATAAGAACAGTTTAATAATTGAAATATAATAACAACAACAACAACAATAATAATATTAACAATAAATTGTAATGAAAATGAGAATAACAAAAAAGAGAGAGAGAAATAAAGCCCAAGAAAGACCAGTGATGCAAACAAAAAAATTATCCTGGGACTTGGGAGCACATTCAGATTCCTGTCCTCCTTGGTGCGTCACTACTGAGGAACTTCCAATTTATAGCAAAAATTGTTATTACTCACTAATTGAAGGAGCTCCTACTTGGTATTATTACGTTATTGCCCATCTTCATGGTTTTCAAGTTGTTTCTGCTGTTTTGGCTCTCAGCCGCCTTCTGCCCCAGCTCACATCACCTATTCTGCCCTGGGACTGCACCCTGAGAGGCACCGTGTTCCCACAGCAGCACTAATTAGGTCCCTAATTATGGCAAACTGCCCAGGCTAATTCCAGATGATGATGACTTATGGTACCCCATAGGGAAAAGCACCCTGGGGATGCAGGACCATGACTGTTACAGGAACTTGGGCTTCAGAAAGACGGAGGCACTTTTGATTTGAGAGGCTTTTGGATTCCTCCACAAACAGCCAATAACAGTGATATTTAGAAAGCAGGCACAGAGTTGTGTCAGTGTCAAAATTGCATGCCAATGTTTTTTTTTCTTTAATGCCTCGAAGGTCTCTAGGGAAATGGCAAGTTAATTTGGCTGATTGGTGTCGTACCCCAAAAGTGTGTTTACCAGAACCAAGACTAATTAGCTCTCCAGACAGTATGTGAATGCAAACATATCAGCTTTTATTTTCCTTCCTCTAACTCCCATCTGATCTCACTCAGTTGCACCTTCAAGCAGTGAACACATTAGGAAGTCTGCGGTCAGTCGATGGAGCTCAGGAGCAGGGCATGCAAGGGAAGGGTGCTTTGCTGCGATTTGCGAGGTCATGGTGGACAAAGCTGATGCCCACAGTGTCCTGTAGTGGCAGGTCTGAGTCTCCACCACCCATCAGCTGAGGCAGTTTTAATTCTAGCTCAGAAACAAGTGTAAAACCCAATCAAGTCAGGGTACCTATACCCTATACACCATGTGCACTTCTAAGGCACTGAGGAAAGTATCACTTTTCTCCCCAGACAAAGCCTGGAGTCCGCTGTTGTAGGCTGGGCAATCAACCTGCGTGTAGCATTGGTTCAGATTAAAGGGGGATTTTCCCCAATAAAACTATACAAGTACAGGATATGTGGGCTCTGCCTTTCTCTCCAGCCTTGCCAGGATCCTTGTGTGCAGTCTCAGGCAACGTCCAGGGCTGAGCAGTGACCCAAAATATTCTGCAGGCAGTTACATTGTGCTCATCATGGATCTTCATCCCACTGTGCCCCCTGGAGCACCCGATATGACAGGGCACTGCGAATTTTTCAGAGGTGATGGTAATGTTTGAAATAAGAATGACCAGATGGTGAGAGGTTTCTAATAACCAAGGACGTGGTCTTAGCCAGTGCCTGTACCGGAGAGAAGGTATTTTTGGCATCTTTTTCTAAACCATTCTTCTTAAAACAGGCAGAGAGGCAGAGTTTGATCACAGTAACACTGGTGCAAGTCCAAAGTACCTGCCGTGAGTGACTGAATTATGCTAGATTCACAGCAGGGTAATGAGATCAGACCCTGATCCACAGTGACTACTCTGGTCTGCAGTAGGCGTACGTAATTCCTGTTTGAAAACGGCAGGGACTGCAGGCGTAAAGGCTGATCATGATTATTAGTGTGTTTTACAGGAGATGCAACTGTCTGTTGAATCTCTGTGATTAAAAAAGAACAAAACCGCCTGATTTCTGTCTCGTTTTGGGGACTGGTGGCGCATCGCAGGTGGCGAATTGCAGGCGGTTTGCTAGGGTAGCCACAGCAGTACCCTGCTGGAGGCTCTGGCTCTCCTGTGCACAGCACGGGGAGCCGGCAGCCTTCCAAAGCATGGCAAACATTGACACCATTTCATGCTGCAATGCTACGAAGAAAAGCCCAATTAAGAAAAGTTCAGTCCCTTGTGTTTTCTGTCTTATGGGAAGATGGCACAGTCATCTCTACATCAAAAATTATCATCAGACTGTGTTTCCGAGACATCACACACTTGTTTAGTCATGTTTGAAGCATGTGATAGGTGGGTTTTAAATCTCTGCATGAGGAACAAAACAGCTGTTCAATGAAAGCGTAGAAGAGATCAGAGCTTGTGAAGACTGTGCTAAAATGCCAAGAGACAATATAGCCTTATGGCATTTAGAGAAATATTCTTTAAAGGAAACATAAACAGCCCCTCAAAAAAGCAAATTGGACATGGCTGAAAACAAGTCAGTGAAGCCATAGGTCCACAGCACTGGGGTATGCTTGTCTGAGGGAGGCAGGAGTAGATAGCAGTGAGGATGGTGGAGGGTGGATAGACATTGCTGAATATGGATCCAAAGTAATCTTTAGTTTAACTTTGGTAATGGAGTTTTAAAATCAGATTTTCCTATGCTGACATTTTTCAGTGTTTCCTTCATTGTGCTTCCTAACTGGAGAACTTACATTCTGGTGCACTTACTTAAAAATAAATAAACCTGTAAAGAGATTAATTGAAAAAAACGGAGGTGTTTGTGAGAAATGTATGTTTTTAATCGTAGCTTGTATTCTGGGACAATCCTTCAACAATTCTGCCTTCTGGCTGTGGATTTCCCCATCCTATCTATGAGAGGATCTCCTAATAAATCTCAAGTTTCAAGGTGAAAAGGCCTTCTGTATTTTAGGTGGGCTTGCTTTAAGCAAAAGATGCAGGCAGATCCACCCGATCCCCATATCTGGCTTCTGCCGCACCATCCCATCCTGCTTAAAAATAATTAGCAGCAAAATACATATGTTTAGCTGAGACAGTGAGGGCTTAGCATTTGAGCCTGGCTTTGACGTCCTGTTGGGGCTAATGAGAGAGGGTATTCAGCGCTGCCAGTTGTGGTTTGGGGCTGTGGCAGGCACATACCACACTCCTTATGCCTGTTTGATGGCTGGAAAATTATTGCTACCTAGAAGGTCAAAGGCTCAGCTTTAAAAAATAAACAAAGAAGTGGAAAATGGGATTTCTGTAGCGTCCAGGCACGCAGGGTAGACACAGCAAGGGTTTGGTGAGGACCAGACACTGCGTGCTGCATGCTGCCCGTGCAGCACAGGCTGCGGAGCTGCAGACCCTGGCCATGCGGGAACACAGGCACGGACAGCATCCGACACCCGCCCTGGAGGGGGAAGCCATCGCTTCTTTACTGGGCTAACACAAACAGCAGATAGGATAGGAGGCGGATTTGGCATGGCCCCTGCCAAGTGTGAGCTGAGGTCTCCGCTCGGGCTGGTTATGTCTGGGACCAGGAAATTAAAAGCAATGTTTAGGGGTCAAATACTTCCATGACACGCAGGGTTGCACCTGAGGAAAGTCCTATTATGGGGACTTGAAATCAAAATACAAACCTGTCAGACAAACACTGAAAAACTAGGTAATAATTCTAACTTTTCATTCCTTTTCCCCTTCTTAAATAAATTATTATGAAATTTACATTCAGTAGATCAGTAGCTGAGAGAACTTTTTCAAAATGGGATTTAAACACCCAGATAAATCTGGTAGGACATTACCCTTCTGAAGTATGCAAGATATTCCTTGGCATGCTGCTTGTTACTTAACACAGCCATTAAATGTGGTTTATCTGTGGAAGGGGAGGGGGAGATTAACGAGACCAGCAGAAATGATGAATTAACTGACCGTGATGAGGTGCACTTGCAGAGTGAGCTACTGTGGCTAACAGTTTTGTAAAACCAAGAAATATTAAAGCCGGATCTCTGGGGAGGATGGAAGTGTTACGACTACAGACAAGGTTTCTGCTACAGGGGCTGCAACAGGCTCTTTCCATGGGAATGGGAAAAGGGCTTTTTATAGGACACATGGGAGTCCTGTAGGAGTCAGGGCTTCAGGGTACCTATAGTCCTATGCTGTAATCCTGCAGTCACATGTTGTACAAACCTAAGGTATGACATCTCTCTAACGCTGGGCATGATATTTTGGCAAGCTATTTAGCATGTTTGTTTCAAATGTAGACTCAGCTTTTTCCAAAGTTTCTTGGGATTTCTGAGTGACTCACGTTTGACAGAGAGTCAGAGCCTTTGGACACACTTGAAAAAGACTGAATACAAGAATGTAGCATTGGCCCGAATAAACTTAACTTAGTTAAACAAATTTAATTTGAATGAAATATAGACTTTAGAAGATAATTTAGTGAAACCAGTCCATAGCTGTGAATATGCATGGGTGAACATCAGACCCTTCCAGAGATGTGAGGAGGAGTATGACGGAGACAAAGTGCTCAGGGACAAGGAGCAGAGGATGGAGGGTGGGGGGGCGGGTAGGACAGTGTTTTCTGCCTGCACTAAGCCCCTGTTTCCTACCTGATTTTGGACACAAGGCTAAAATTACTGTTAACTCTTCAGGAGCATTGGCATCTAGGAGCGAACAATGTCAAGGCATAACTGGGTGTTGCATGTATTCAGTGCTGTGGCACTGCCTGCATCCCACTACTTGTGCAGCTGCTACCTCTGGTTTGAATGGCGTAGGCTTCAACAGTCTAAGATCGGATCTATCCCCAACACCAGGTGTTTTAATTGTGGGCATGATTGTTTGTGTTATAAAAACCACTATGGCACCACGTTGCAGTCTGGTTGCAAGAGATAGGTACTGACCCCATGGTGAGGTCAGCTGAGTGACTACTTTTATTTTTTAGGGGTGGAAGCTAATAAATGTGCTAAATGTGCAGAATTCAGACAGAAACTTTGAATGTAAAAGTAGAGAATAAATTGTTTTGAAACACACTTGTGCCATGACCATTTTCAAAACAAGACCTTTTACTGAATCGGAACACAGGGAAAAGGCTTGTTTCCAAAATTAAAATAAAAATGTCACACTGGGTCAAATGTAATGGTTTGGGCTAACCCAAAAGAAAATGTGTCAATTCAGCTTACACTAATGATTTTTCCCCAGCTAGACCATGACTGCCCAGCTCTGCCTTTGGCTGACCTGTTTCTCCCGGCTGAGGGCCTGGGGGAGCTGAAGGATGGCCCAGCAAGGACTCGGCTGCCTGAGCCCATTGTGGGGGCTCTGAGGATACCTTCGGAGCTGGCCCAGGCACCACTAGGGTATCCCTATCCCAAGTTGCCTTTAACAGCCAAGGTAAAAATTGCTGAATGTCCAGAGAACTGGCATATGTTGGCCTGTCCTTAGAGGCAGTGATGCAGAAATCCCTCCTCTCTGGGGCATCATCCTTGACCTCCCACCCTGGGGGTACCTTTCCCTCCACTCCCCGTGAGGGTTACTCTACAGCCGCCAAGTCTTGAGTTAGCTCTGGGCACACTGGGCCGGGGTAAAACTGTGTTAGGACATGGCAGAGGGGCTGGGAGGCATCATCCTTCGGAGAGCAGACAGGGGAGCAGAAGGAGGCACAAAAGCATGGCTTGATCCCCAACAGAGTGGGCTGGGTGTTGGGATGCTGTGCCATACGCTGGGGAAGAGAGGAAGGACTTTGGTGCCTCAGTGTTTGCATGTCATACCAATGAAATAATCTTGAAGTCCTGGGAAAAAAGGAAGGGCGTGATTCTGCAGGAGGATTGTATAGTAGCAAATATAGGAAGCATCATGCTGGGCCAGACTAAAGGTCTGTCTAGTCTGGTAACGAGATTTTGGCAGTTGTCAACAGTGGCTGAACGCCTACGGTGAGGGTCCAAGCGTACATGCCGCTTCCCTGAACGCTCTCCCAACATCCAACCACTCACAGCTTGGGAGCTTCCTGATGCAGAAGTGACTGTAGTACACCGAGACACCTTCAGTGGATTTTTAATTGTCCAGTCTCCCCTTGAGCCCGTGTACACTCTTAGCATCCACAGTTTAAGTGTACACCCTGTGCAAAACCACCCTCTTTCAGGGGTTTTGATCCAACTACCAGCTGCGAGCTCCACAGTGTGCACCGGAAGAGGCAGTGAATGGGCATTTCCTACTCATCCTTTCCACGCTACTTGTGATTACTTGATTTTTGACGGTATTAAACCCTTTTCTCTGCTCCCAGGTCTTCTATTTTCCAGGCTGAAGTGTTCTAGGGCATTCAGCTGTTCCTTGTGTGCAAACCACTCTGTACCTTTGACCCTCCTTGCTGCTTTTCTCTGAACTTCCTCCAGTTTCCACTATATCTTTTTTAAAATGTGGGGGTGGAAAAACAACCGGGACTGTACAAAGTGTTCATGATGCAAGCCTGTCATGGCTTTACGCGGTGGGAAATGCTGCTGAGTTAGCTTTTGGCTCAGCCACACCAGTCTGAATGGTACTGCAGACAGAGACGGACAAAGGAGCTGTGGTGTGGACAGACCTTCTGGGAAAGGGCAAAGTGCTCCCCAACAGTGTGGGAGCCCTGTGCCCGGGAGGCCTCATTAACCTGGCGTGCAGAGCTACCACAAACTGGTCCTGGAGGAGAAAGAGGAGAGGACAGTCACGAGGCGTCTGTTCCTTCTCCTCTGAAAGAGCTAAAAGCCCTCCAGCCTGTAAGCTGTGATGTGCAGCTCCCCATCAAGGCTGGGTGCTCTGTGCAGGAGGAGCACAGGAGATAGGACACAGAACAGGCTGTTTGCCAGTGGGCACAGGCTGGAACAAGGCTGATTTGATAAAAGCAAAAGGCTTAGAAAGGGAAAGACCTCAGAGATGTCTGGAGGCAATAGAGGGTGACTGCTTGTAAAGTAGGTGGTCTGTTAGGGTCTGGTGCTGGAGCCTAAGAAAGGAACGTTTATACAGGCCACCCAGGAAACAAGCCTTCTGCCGGGATTATGTCTTTTCCAGTAAATGGGACAAAAAAAAGAGAAGGAAAAAAAAAAGAAAAAGAAATGGATGCAAACCGGGTCCCAGTTACCAGGGACTTTATTGCCGTAACTGTTCATGCCAGTGCAGTCAGAGTGGTCCATAGTCTGTGTACAAGCAGCCCTGAAGATAGCCCCTGGAAACCTGTCTTGTTTGAGGTGTCTCTGCTGTAAGCAGATCAGATTTCTCTGCTATCAGGTAAAAGAACAGAACTGCATTTTAACCTAATTTATTCCCCCCAGGATGTGAAACACGTGTTGAGGAGCTAATAATCACATGTCCTATGGCTGCAAAGTCTTGGTAGTTACCCATGAATAAATGCTGTTAGAGGCTACCTCATTTTAAAATGAGCAAGGTTTTTGAAGAACAGACACTACATTTTAGCCCCAAGTTTCAGAGACCTCAGGACGCCAGGTCTTGGCTGCTGCTGTTCCAGCTGTGTCATCTCTAACTTCAGCAAAGCTACACCAATATACTCCAACCAGGGAGATGGCCCCCCATCTCATTCACGCTGCGTTTGCTTCATAGGTATACGGTTTGCCAAAGGCTTTAGCTCTATGTTTGTGGCTCAGTTTATCAAAAGCAGAGCCAATGCAGGCAGTTGTAAGGGTGGGGCCGCATGCTGAAATTTCAGTTCTTACAATTTCTGTTTCAGATTAAAAAGAGACTCATTTCTGCTTTTCTGTGTTGTTTTGCAGATGTCAGGTAGCTCTTATTTACTTGAAGATGTTTTTTAACTCTTTTGTTTGAGTGTTTGGAATAGGATGGGCTGCGTGAAGGAGAAGTAGGAAGAGTTAATCCAAGTAGGAGAAGTTTTGACTGCAGCTGTGTCAAAAATGGGCCAGAAAGTGTTTTATACATTTATCTTTGTTTCAACAAAGCCTATTTCTTTTTCATACTTCAAGTACATGAGAGGGGGTAGTCAACCTGAAATGGTTTATTTAATCCAAAATAGAACATCTTGGTTTTGGCCTGCTTAATCCTAATAAAAGAAATAAATAAGAAGAGTCAGTCTCTAACTGAAAACATCTTCTAAACACCAATTTGAGAGTGTTTCAGTTTGAGAATAGTGAAAGAATACATCTAGGCTGTCAAAAAAAAAAAAAAAAGATTATTTCTGGCCAAAAAAATCTTGTTTAAATATATGAAAAATCTGTTGGGGGAGAGAGAGGGCGAGAGAAGTCCACTTTCTGGTGCTTGCTGTTAGGTCAATGGTAAGGCTTGCTGAGCAGGACTCTTTCCCACCTGGAAGATCCAGAGGTGCACTCAGTGAGACGGCTTCCCCAGCCATGTCACCTGCAGCTCAGACAGATTTGGTGCTCTTGAGGAGCTGGGGCCTTTCAACCCACCTTTGGTGCTCCCTGATGCTTGACCTGACAGATCTGAGGATAACTTTGTGATTCCACACCACTGCAGTGGCAAAGAGGCCACCCAGGATCCTGGGAATCTCTTTCTCGAGTCCTTGGTTTGGATAACCCTGTCCTCCATCACCTTGGTGGTTTTCCCACCAGGCATAAAACTCTCACCCAGGGAGATCTGCTGAGTTGGGCTGCTTGGTGGCTGAGCAGGTCCACAGACCCTGAGCAAGCTCTGCTGTCATGAGAAGCAGCATTAACCCCGTGCAGGCACCAAGGCTTGGGTGGCTGAGCAGCCTTGGACAATTATTGCAGCCTGGCAGCCAGATGAAATCTTGATTGAATCTAGCTCATAAAGAGCAAGTCACTGAAAACTCCTTGAGTTACTTGCACACATTTTTCTAATAAATGAGCCATGCAAATACTTAACCCTATTATTGCTTCTTAAGAGGAGCATATCAATAGTTTATCTTTAACAGTACACTGACTGAAAAGTTATCTGTGGTGCATTAAAGTTTATAATGAACAATTTAAAATCAAATAGATCATCAAAGGAGACCAAATATGGCAGGTGAGAGTGGGAATAACACACCAATAAACTTTCTGACGAAACATTTGGAGAGGGTGAACAAACATTTTCCTGTAAAATGAGTCTTGAGGAAACTTACAGGTGTCCCTGCATTTACAGGCAGGTTTCTGTCAGCAATCAGACCCATTCCCTGGGAGCTCACATCAGCCTGCTGGCCTCGCTGACACCTTGGGTGCCACAGCAGCTCTGCTGGGCACCTTGCACCCTGTGGTCCAAAGCTCAGGGAACGGCCCAATCAATTGTTCTGGAATAAATCAGCTCCAGATCTTTTTAATTGGTTTCCTTTTGAAGGATAACCTGCAGCAGTCTTGTCTTTCTAGCTCAGAGGAGAAACTTTTTTTTTAACATCAGAATGTGCATGCGACATGGAAAAACCTTGTTCATCTGTTTCCACAATGGAGGTAGAAAAGCAAACCCATGCCCTGGACTTCTTACTGACCGTGGGCCCTGACGGGGCGTTGGATGTATCCACGTGCAGGTGGAAAGTTCAAACAAAAGCATGTCTGAGAGCCTGGGCATCGCTGGCAGGAAATGATGAGGCAAATTGGGTGCTCATTTGCCATTCATGGGAGATGCAAACTGTCACCATCAGTTCACTTCTGTGATTCTGTAATTTCTTTTCTGAGAGAGTGGTGAAGCACTGGAAGAGGCTGCCCCGGGAGGTGGTGGAGTCACCATCACTGGAGGTGTTCAAGGAAGGTGTGGACATGGCATTGTGGGACATGGTTTAATGGGCATGGTGGTGTTAGTTGATGGTTGGACTTGATGATCTTACAGGTCTTTTCCAACCTTAGTGATTCTGTGTGATTCTGTGTGATCCCTTTGCTGTCTTCTCATGGTGTCACTCAGCATGTTTTCCTGCTCACTCAGCCCCATTTATTCCCATCTATTAGAATCTACCATCTATTAAAGCCCTTTCCCTTTTTCTCTTTCCAGCCTGCCTGTGCACGGGGTGGCTATCCCTCTCCCCATGCAGGCAGGCAGCAAGGGGCTGCCCACCGCTGCCCACTCCGGCTGCAGGGAGGAATGCTATGCCCAGCACCCAGCAAGTGGGGCAGAAGAGGAGCACAGGTGCCGTTGCCCAAACTCCAGCCCCGCTTGTGGCTGCCACAGGAGGGTTTCCACAGTGGCTGGGGCAGGGGGAAGACAGGCAAGCAGCTGTTTTTACAGATCCCAGATGCCTGCGTAAGTGTTGTGTGTCTGTAGCCGGGCATGAAGCACAGGGAGTCGTGGAGTCATGCGCTTCCCTTCTCCCGCTCCCCTGCCGCTTATCTTCTGCCTTCCCAATTTAGGAGACACTGGCTTAGGATCTCCCTCGGCTTAAAAAAAAAAAAAAAGAAAAAAGAAAAAAGAAAAAAGATTGCTCTGGCTTTTGAGGCATGCGATGTAGTGCGGGAGCAGCAGACCCTTGGCGCAGCGGTTGCAGAAAGCAGAGCCGTTTGCTGAGTCAGGCCCTTGATGAGCTGGCAGCGCCGCATCAGCCGTCTGGTATTCATTGTCGGCAACTTGCAGTCTCAACTTCCTACATCATCTCTTAATCCTCTAAAAGATGTGTTTTTCTGACTCAGAGCTGAGAGCGCTCGCGCTCCCCAGCTGCTGAACGTGTGCCTTTCCGTGGAGTTGCAAAGCACTGGGCTGACCTGGCCCACGGCGCTGCCGCTGTCGCTCCTGGGTGATGTCTGTCTGTCCTGTGCTTAGACCGTCCACCGCTGAGCTTCCTCTGGGTGGTAGGCAGATGTTTCCAGCCCATACCTGTCCCTGTGGTTGCAAAGCTTTTCCTAACAGCTAAAGCGTATTTCCCCCCATGGTCTCGCTCTGCTCTTTCTGCTGTATTCAGTGTGGCATGGAGGGGTGGGTTTTTTCTGCCGTACCATCCCCATCAGTGTTGTCCTCTCTAGACTAAACAGCACCAGACCTTCAATCTTTCCTCCAGAATAATTTTTTCTTGACCTCCTTGCTTTCCCCTTGGGCTTTCTCTGCTTGCTCAAGATTTGCTGTGCTAGAAGACACAGTGCTTCCTTTGACAATGAACATTTTCTCAGGGAGCCAAGAGAATTCATTGCAGGTGGTAAAAAACCTTTACACTTGAGCCAGATTGAGCTTTCTTGTTACAAAAAATTGCTGCATGCCCCCGCGTTCTTGGCCTGGCCTATAAATTTGGGCATTGGCTGCATAAGCAAAAGTAAATTAATGGAACTGGCACTAACTAACATGAAAAAAAAAAAGGGCAAGGAATTCTTGAGAAAGAAAGGATGTTTCTAAATCAGTATAATATCCTGCTCATTGTTTAAGAACTAGCAGATCTGCATATAATAGAAGGTTATATGACAGACCTTCAGATAATGTAAATAGGCACAGCTCTGTGATCGAGTTATGCTGAGCTACATCAGTGGAGAATTTGTCCCTGTGATGACATTTTGGGGGCTTTAAAGGAGAATAACCAGTTTAAAAATCACAGTTGTTTGAGTTTGTTGGGGTTTTTTTTAATTAATGTTAATGTCCCAAGAAACATAACTGAAAGAGAGCAGAGAAAATTTTTCTTCCCCGTTTTTTATGTTTGTTTATTTGCTGGTGTGTTTAAACTGAGCCTTTAACTAACCCTGATTACCGCCTATTCACTGCATTCAAATACAGAGCATTATTGTTTGTGCAGGTCCCCCCGTACCTGGAGTGAAGAAAAGCCTCTTTAAAATGGAGAAGGCAAGTAAAGACCCCTAAAGCTGGATGAGAGATTCAGGAGAAGTGCAATGCTAGAAATATATTTATTTTTAAAACTGACTGGACTGAATCTAGGCGTGGAACTTGCGGAGAGATTAGGAAACTGTCCTCAACCTTGAGGACATTTTCTAACATGCCTTCTGCTCCCATGTCACTTACTGCTGCTCTAATCATTGGAGTTAGAGGTTATTCTGAGGAGAGGAAGAAAAAGGAAGGTTCATTTAAATACCGTATGGATAAATAAATGCCATTACCTCTCCCACTCCCAGAGGTGTATTTTTTAATCAAAGTATTGCTGCTGTACTCTTTGTTGGTCCTAATTCAACCATACACTAAGTAGAAATAATGCTATTTGCACTTATAGACTTGCACAGCATTAGAAATACTCTATGAACATTAGCTACAAAAATTACAATGGAGGCATTTTTATCAATAATTAAATAATCACTTTATGCAAAAGCAGTGTAAAATTACATCAAGTGTAAAATATGTTTAGTAAAAGCAGTTACTACATTTAATAAATAGTTTTGTTAGAGCTCTTTTGCATTGAACTAGAATGAATTCTAAGTCCTTTAAGTCCTTTCCCTATAGTGTCTGAAAGTACAATGCAGCAGTTAATTAGTGGCACAGTTGACTGATTTTATTGTGCGCTAACTTAAAAGAAACAGTTATGGAATTGCAAAGTAGAAAAGTGTGCATGTCTATATATTGCTACAGTAGCTATCATTGAGATGATAACATTTAGACATCAAGAAAATCAATTAGAAATAAGCACTGAGGAGAGTACTTTCCAGTGATGTCTGGGTATTTTTTTCTCTTTTCTCTGTGTGGGAGCATGCAACGAAGTTGTTCATTGCTTTTCCTTCTCCCACCCTGTTATTATAAACTGTTGTGTGAAATTCTGTTCTGAAATTCTCCTTTTCCCGTGACGTTTCAATGAGAGTAATTGATCTCCTGGCCTTCTCCAAGGGGGACTGCGCTAGCAGAGCAGGCTCTCCTCATGTTATTTCAGGAGAATTATTTATGGGAAAAGAGCTAAGGAAATAGGGTTATTACTAAGGACTTGGGAATGGAGGAAGATGAACAAAACTGGAGGTTGTAAATTAAATAAAGAATGGGACTGAAGGAAAAAAAACCACAGCAAGTCACGGGATCCTGTTCTGCTCTTGCTTCACACC
This sequence comes from Gavia stellata, assembly GCF_030936135.1. Taxonomy (NCBI): domain Eukaryota; kingdom Metazoa; phylum Chordata; class Aves; order Gaviiformes; family Gaviidae; genus Gavia; species Gavia stellata. The sequence continues at coordinate 30,319,957 of NC_082594.1, read as the reverse complement.
AGTTTGCTGTCACTGACCTAAACACTTCTACACAGCTACGAGGTGAGCTTCAGAGTCTGTGTTGTTACTGTATATAATAGGTCTGAGCAAAAAAATAGGTCTGGGAAAAAAAATAATACTTGTGAAATACGTGTACATCCCAGGACAGATCCCCAGCTGAGGGTAAATGACACAAATCTCAGAGTTCAACAGAGCTGATGTGATTTGGGCTTTTGGAGGGTGTGGTGCATTTCATTTTTTTTGGTGTTATGAATACGTGATAATTCTGCAAACTGTTGCTAAACTTGTTTCACTGTGTGTGTATGGCTTGCTATTTTTTTGAGAAGAAATACTGTATATGTTTAGCTCAACCCAATACAGAAATACCCATCAGATTGTCTCTATTCGCTGGATTTATGCTGCCACAAAATGAACTGAAATCTCAGTTTGGTGTTTAGGTGCTTTGAAATAAAACACTGAATTGCAACCTTGATATCTTGCTGCTTTGACTCACTGCACAGTGGACCCCCTCATTCAGCAAAGTGGGTTTTTCAGCCTGATACCCTTCCTTGTCTTGTGGGCAGGGCAGACGAACAGACACTTTTGAGGAGAAATATTGGAAGTTACAGCTAAGTTCATGTCAGTCTGTTCTGGAATGTTTTGGAAACCTGCTGTAAATTGCTGTATCTTTTAAAAATAATCCAAATGATCACTGAATGGGAAACTACAAGAACAAGTAATCCAGCCACAAATTAACAAGGAAGCATAATGAACTGCCACTTACCTGAGTGATTGGTATTTTCATCCGAAGCGTCCTCTCTGTTCAAATGTTTGGCTGAATCGCTTCCCCAGGATTTCTTTCGATGATTTGAATCTCTTGTTGGCCAAATAATTTTTGCTTCCTGTAGCATTTCAGATAAATGGGATTGTACCAAGAGAAAAGCAGAGCTAACACCATTCCAGTGGAGAATTTCTTGGCTCCGCAACTTGTCTTTTCTCACTTCAGAGACTCTCCAAGTAACAGGACATATAATATAGCCTTTTAATGTGTGCATTGTTTCCAGCCTTCCTTCTAATGGCGATGCTGTAAATTGAACTAACTGTTTGGTCATGTTTTAATAATTAACACTTTAACACAAAAGAGTCTTTTTGCTATCCTGTCATTGAATGAAGTTTCATAGGTGATTTAAAAAGTCTGTTTTGTCAATCTGCTCTGTAGTTGCAGGGAAAGAGATTCTAAATTAAACCTAATGGGCCACGTTTTTTTTTAAAGGGCCTCAGCCCAGACTTAATTTGTGCCTGTAATACCGTGGTGTGATATGTGTGATTTTACTGCCTCTCTGTAGTAATGGCTCCACAGCAGTTGCTGTTCCTGTTGTAGCCGGAGGCAAAGCTTTGCCTCGGGTTGCGTTCCTGGTGCTGGAGGCACAGACCCTGCCACCAGGTGGGATGTCTGCCTGGGGTACAGCCAGTGACACCCCCTACCCCCTCCCAATTTAATGGGAAACAGGTTGGTTTGGTAGAGTTGCCAGATGTTTGCGTCTTAAGGACTTGGTTCACCAAGGTGTGACCTGATCCACTGGCTAGAAATTGCATTTCCCATGATATGATCAGGACATGTTTAACAGATGGGGTACCAGTGCAAACCTTGGGGCGCTTGCCTAGTGCTTCCTTGCAGAAAGCTTTGGGATAGCAAAGGGATTCATACTCTGAAATCGTTCAGCAGTGCTTGATCTAAAGATACATTCACATCACTGCATGTCAGGCACATACCTGAAGTACCTAAACTAAGAGGCTATTCTCCTTAGCTTCATATCCATAGTCAGCTGAGGGAAAACATGCTCCAGCCCTTATTTGCACTCCGGAAAGTGGGAGAATCCACTGTGTAAAGAGGGAGACTCCGTTCCCAACATAAACACCTGGCATAGGAGGTGTGGATACTCCCCTTCTCATGCTTACTTCTGTGATTGAACGGAAGTGACGTTTCTTTGCTCCTTGTGTGACCATGAGGCACAAAAAAATGCTTTGTGCGGCATCTGCTATGGCTTTCCATTGCTAGCTTCTGTGTCCCTTCCTCTTCCCGGTTTTATTACTCTGGAGCTACAAGAGATGCTTTCGGGTAGGTAGGTTTGTGCTCCACAGTCAAGCGCTCTGCAGAGAGAGATACCTGGGCTAGTTTTGGACAGAGCACTGTGGTACTGGAAGTGGTCTAGCAGGGTGCCAATGGATGGGGAAATTAGCCCATGCAAGGCTCTGTGTGGCTGCTTCAGGTGGGTTATGGTGGTAGCCAAGCAACTTGGCCTGAGAAGGGTCCAGGACTGTCGCAACAAAGTGTAGCTGGTCACTCAGATGAAATAGGTGATTTGGTGACAAAATGGGAGATAAAATAAAATCCTGCCCAGGAGAATGGTGTGCTGCTCACTGGTGTACTACCAGACAAATAACAGTTCGCAAAGATTTAATCCAGAAGAAAACTATCTACAGGGACCACACCCACAATATGAACCTAAATTGCCAAATAACCCACTCTCCTTATGAAATAAATACATAACCACAATGCCGCAATGAAATGGAAAAAGCAATTTTGCCCAGAGAATATTGTTCCTAAAGGCACACAGGGCAAAGCTCAGAGCCCACCACACCCAAAAGTCAGGACAACAGCGAGAAATGAAATGCCAGAAAAATAATGCAATCTTGTAAAAAAAAACCCAACACACACACACACACACAAATTACTTCTCTCCTTCCCGCCCTTCCTCACTTCCTTCTGTTTCTCATCCTAAGCAGATTTCCAGATAGCTGCTTAGCTGTATGGAATTTGTGAAGAGAAATGCAGATCCTGGGCATGTACAGCACCCCTGCTCGTCAAAACTAGTCCCGATCCCTTAGCAAGTAACTCAGCAACCAACATGTAGCCAGTACTCAGGGTACTGAGTGCTTTGAAGGAGTAGTGTAGACCCGCATGCTTTGTTCAGCTGAAACTCTAGCAAAATAGTCTGCTCTCAGCTAGTCCTCTTGCATCGCTTCTTGCTGCTCACCTATTCCTGGTAACGTCTTTCTCTTGCAATCACAGAATACACAGTTTAAATGTTGGGTTTGTTTTTTTCCAGCTAGCCAGGATTTTTCTTAATCCGAGATTATGTTACTGCTGGTTTTAATACATAGACAGTCAAAATATGCTTGATGGTTGGGACTTCTAGAGGTGCTCTTCGTTGGCCTAATTCTGCACGTGTTAAGATGAGCAATGAAATTCTTATCAGCTTCAGCAGGAGTGGAGTTGAGACAGCAATGAATCCAACTGGAAATCCGTCTTTTGTGTTGGCAACTTTTTTTTTTTTGTTTTTCTTCATAATCTGAAATAAAGCTGACACCACCTTCCCTCTCTCTCTACTTTTTCCTACCCAGCCATGAAGGTAGAGTGGGTCTGTCACTATTCCGGTATACTTCAGTGCCACATACCGTCAAACCTATCTATCTAACTGTCCCTTTAGTATCACTTTTTTAATGCTTTTATGTCCTTAATTAGGAAGTTCTTACAAAACCAGGGCAGTCATCTTTTATTTTAATATGAGCTTTGTCAGGAGGTTGAACTGTGTGTAAAGGCAATGAACACAGATGGATGGGCCAGTTTGGATTATTTTGCTAGGGGCCACTGATGGAGGAAATTTGTGAGCACTGAGGCTACCACAGTCAAAGTCCATGCCTTAGGAAGGGGACCCTGCTGAACTGGCTGGGCAGAAGGAGCCAGGCATCCCTCTGAAGGGGCTGACACATGGGCAAAAGTGCTGGTGGAATATTGCTTAATGCCACTTACCAGGAGGACCGAGACACTGGAGATCTCCTGTATGCATTGCACTGAACGCAGCCTTCTCCAAGGTAAGTTGGTTTAGGAGGAGGGAGGACACCTGGCTCATACCTCTCCTCAAAACCAAAACATTTTGCTTTGGCCTCCATTCCAGCAAAGAGTGGCATCTTCCAGAGCAACAGCACAGTTGTAATAATGAATGAGGCTCCGAAGTCTCAAATTCTGCTCCCGCCTGGCCAGTGTCCCAGCACTGTGATCCCCGGGTAGCAAAAATCATGAGTCAGCTCCCCCTCCCTCCCCAGCAGCCTGCTCAAGTGCAGTCAGGTCATGTTTTCAAACTTTCCTCTGCAAACAGGAGGGATGGAAACTTCTGCTGCAGGAATGAAAGTTGAGGTTTGTGTTCAGTGTCTTCGTTCCAAGCTGGGACTCGAATACCAGCTTTACATTTGTGAAACGCTGGATAAATCAGGAGAGCTGGCAGCAATGGGGAGTGTTTTTATGCTGGTTTTTGTGGGGATGGAGTCCAAACTACACCCCAGGATCTGAACGCTTGTGGGTTTGAAATAAAGCCTCCCACTTTTGAAGCTCTTTCTACTCTGAAATATATTTTGAAAATAAAAAAATAGTATGAAGTGCATCAAAATGGCACAGCACAATGCCATGAACAGACAGTTAAAACCTGCCCAGGACTTTTTAGCATAACTCACTAAATGTAAGGTGGGAAGTAGGTTTTCTTGAACAGCTACTGGGTGCTCCCCTCTCTTACCCCAAAAAGTTACACTGGGTTAAAAAAAAAAAAGACTTTGGATGCCAACAACAAGCTGGTTTAGGGACTGAGCTGTATGACTGCTCAGAGGCAGGTTAAGTTAGATTTTGTGGCACACTGTACTAATGAAGCTGCCTTGTTTCCAATATTTGAGCAGGAGGGTCTAGAGCTAGTTCCAGTATCTTAATGAGCAGAAAGAGAAAGCAAGGATGAGTGCAGGGAGGCTGAAATGTGACACTTTCCTTTCCTTGGCAGGGGCAGTCTGCGATCCACTGCTCCCTGGATATTCCTGTCTTTGACTCTCAAATGAAAAGGTGGTTGTACGGTTTCTTTTTCACATAATTTTTTAAAGAGAGAAACGAGGGAGTAAGACAATGCAAAACCAGTGCACCTTGGGATGAATGAATAATGGAAGAGCACCTTCGCTGCGGCCACATGTGGCATTGTTTACTTGTGTCACTGTAAATGATTAATATAGAAAAGCTGCATTTGAACAAGTGAGATTGATGAGAGCTTTGCAGGCTATTTTTGTGTAATTTAAAACAGTGCCTATACTGGATGGTAAAAAGAAGAATGAAGACGAGACAGCCAGTGCTGTCAGCTTTTCTCCCTCCTGATCCAGTCTTTGGCTGTGCGGTGCCTCTGCTCCAGAAAGCCAAGGCTTTGGATGAAGGATGGAAGGAGAAAAACAGAAGGCTGGGGGAAGATTTTGGTCTTGACCACACTGGCAGATGCAGAGATATTTGAGCTCACTCTCCCACATTAACCCTGGAGCTGGTAGCGTGGGGAAAGTTGGGTGATGGTGGGTGCAGAGACACCTGAGCTGGCTGGATGTGTGCTGGGGGGAGAAGGGGAGTGCCCAGATGTGATTTAGCCATGTTTGTCTGGGCCCAAACTAATAAGTTCACAGTGTTGACACTTACTATCTCCTGTGCAGTGGCCAGGCTACTGAGATAAATCACGTCTGGACCTCATCCTGTTAAAGAGGTGGGTGTTATGCTGGTCCAGGGGTCTCTACTAATGTGCCTATCTCTGTACTCCAGTTCTTCATACCCTGCAGATATGTCTTTAAGGTTGCTTTGACCTGAAAGCCCAGTTTTCATAGTTATTTGAAGCAAAAGACAGGTTACAGGTAAGGGTCTTCTATAGCCCAGAAACAATTTCTAGGAGATAAAAGGAGCTGTCCCTTAAGCATCTGTTAATAATTTGTAGGGGACGTGGGAAATAACAACAACAGTCAAAAGGCAACCAAGAAACTTATCATGGATGACTTCAACCAGAGGACCATTTGCTGCTGATCTCCTGTGGCCAATAACAAATTTCCTTAGTGTTTCTATAAATAATAATGTTGTCTTCTCAAAACAGGAAGTCCCGTATCCAGTACAAGGTAACTTGATAGTGGACTTAAGTCTGATGAACGAGAAAGTGTTAGTAACAGACCCAAAAAAGCACAGTTGCTGAGGTACCAGAGATCACAGTCAATTGAAATTTACTTTATACAAATAAAATAGGGCATTGACCAAAAATCTGCACATTTGGAACTTTAACAGGGACAGTTTTCCAAAGCTTAAAACATTTGCTGGCATAACTGACTGAGCATATGCATTTTAAGTGGGAAGGCGCTGAGAAAAATCAGGAATTGTTCAAGAATATTGCGCTAGTTGTTCCAAACCCCATGATTCCATCAACAAAAAAGGGCTATGTAGAACAACAACAACAAAATTCCTTAGTTAAACAGAGAAAGAATAATACATTAAAGAATATACTGAGAACAAAAAAAAGGACTGATCCCAATGGAGTTAAAGAAAGATAAGGTATTTTTTTAAGCCTTTTGAAAGCCAAAACAGTTCTCTGCCAGGTAAAAGCTGACTGCTAGATACATATGATAAAATCATGGACCTTAATACAAAAAAAAGCAGAAAGGCTGATAAATACTTTTATTTGTATTTATCTGTGCACATCTGAAATTCTGGGTTGTGGGACAGGAATTTTATTAGCTGTAACAAAGAGGGGTATGAACAATTTGCTAAAATTAAATGCTTAGCTTATGCCATGGAGATGTAAATTTATTACCTGAGGAGTTATCTGAAGCCTTATTATTAATTTCTAGTATAACTGTGAGAATGAGGGACTTCTGAAGTCTTGCTACACACTCATTGTCATTTTGTTGTCTGTAGATGAACCAAAGGCCTACAGAACAATAGCTGTTCCCCCAAATGCTGTGATTAAAATGTTCCAAATTGAAAAAAAAAAATAAAAATCACAAACTCCAAGCCTGTTGGTCACTGATCATAAGACTCATCAACTGAAATTTCTGATTCACTGGGCTTTTTAATTTTTGTTTTATCTGTCTATGAGAAGCTGGCAGAGAGCTGGAAGAAACTGGTTGCAGCCCCTGGCTCTCATGGGTGACTTTAACCACCTCAAGGAGCAACATAGTAGGGCACAGGCAGTCCAAAAAGTTTCTGGAGAGTGGCAACGACTACTTCTTGACACTGGGGATCCACAAGCCAACTAGGTGAGATGGGCTGTTGGACCAGCTACTCATTAGCTAATGGGAGGAGATAGAGAAGACAGTGTTATACTCCTCACAGAGGTGCACACTGATAGGATAAGAGGCAGCAGACAGAAGTTGCAATGAAGGAAGTTCTGACGGATGTCAGGAAAGATTTTTCTCAGAAAGGTGGTAAAATATTGGCACAGGTTGCCCTGAGAGGTTGTGGCATCTCTGTTCTTGGAGGTGTTGAAAGCCCAACTGCACGGAGCAACCTGATCCAGTCGGACCTGTTTTGAGCAGGTTGGGCTAGGCGACCTTCAGCAATCCAACCTAAATTATTCCAAGTCAGTGGTTAAACTGATTGTTGTGTTGTTTAAACCTACAGAAATGCAGAGAGAAACAAAATGAATGATGAATTAATTTTAACCTAAGATCCAGTATAGCAAAGGAACAATATTATTAACTGCGATTTCTCAAATCTGTAATATCCCTTTAGCATACTTTCTATGTTCTCTCCATAGTGAAGGTAATCAAACATGGGACTAAAATATTGGACAAGACAGCAAACACACTGCTGCTTGGAGTCTTAAAATCAGCAAATCCATCCGTAATGTAGCTGCTGGCAGAAAAATAAATTATCTGTTCTTGGTTGTGCTGGGTACATCTGTACTTGGGATACCTCTTTCATTCCTCCTGCTCATCCCTTATTCTCATGACCATTGCAGGAACTAGGCTGTGTAGCCCTCAAAATGTTGGATTTGACATCTTGTATATTTACCTATTTTGCTCAAAAATGCTGCAATCCAGCATGGAGGAATGAAATGCACTGTTGTTAATCACACAGAAACCACCTGAAGAGAAAGGAAAAGGAACAGAACATTCTTCCTGTATTAAAAATATTAGTCTTATTCTTGTACATGTGAATGCTTTCTTACCACTCAGAGGGTCTATACCGTTACAAGACTCTGATGGGGCCAGTTTGACCCCATGTCCAGGCTTGGGCAGGGAAGCCAAGCTAATCTATTCTATCTTAAATACAAGCTTACATGGCATTTGGGGTACCTACATACTTCAGAGCACGTATGTTAAACTAAAAACTTTGGCTTTTAATTGACACACTAAATATGGGGTTATAATCCCTTGGAACCCAGGGGAAGATTGAAACCTCCTGAAATCTTCATGAGATGTGACTCAAGGAATTTAATGGCAAGCTCTGAGCATGGTGACAAGTCTCCTGGTTTGAAGAGGTAAACATTTATCTCCCACCAGAAAAGCTTGAAGCTTTCTGAGTAGATGGATGTTACATAGTGTACCATTAGCATTCCAGAACTTGCCCTTAGTGAAATCTCCTAGTTTCAATTTCAGATTCATAAAGCTACCTAGCACACTAACCCAGAGCATTGAAGTTTTTCTGGACTGCTGCTACCTGATAGTAGTTTTTATGGTGGCTGTCTAGTCACAGCCGTAAGATAACCCTTTTGAACAAGATGGATGTGTTGGGACACCATTTGGGTAAAAAAACACTCCTGGAGATATTTACACCAGACACTCAAAGTCAAGTTTGGTGGATTTATTTCCCCTCGGTTAAATAAAAACTGTCTAACTCTTATCAAGAAAAGCAGCACTGTGGGCAGAAATCTTTAGTGTATAAGGCAAAAAAACAGCAGGTCAAGCCTGTCTTTGTTCTGTATCAGCTAGTATTAGCTAACGAATCCTTCAGCGGTGAAGATTTCCATACATTATGAAACTGAACCAGACCGAATTTGTGGTTTAGGTGCAAAGTCTCTGAAGCCCATTAAGCACATTACAACCATTTCAGCTAGTCGAGACCTTCTGTGCTTTGTTGATCAGTCTGCCTTTGATTTAGATACAAAGGATAAACTGATTTGGGGTTCTCGTTCCATTTTGTAAGAGCCCACAGATTAGGAGAATATATGTGGCAGTATTTGATCTGATCAAACTCAGAGGTTTGAAAAATCAGCTGAAACATTTTCTGAGAAGACCTATTTCCTGGCTCTGTTAGATTTCCAGTATTTTGGGCTTTTTCTTCCCTTCTCCAAGAAAATAACTTTCGCTATACAAGCATGCAAGCCTTATCTTTTTTTTTCTAAGGCTTGCATCTTGATATGCTTGCTATATGATACTACCACAATTCCTCAAGGAGTAACGTGATAGTTTTCAGCAAAGGCAGGCTATCTGAACTTAGCCAAAATATGGCATTTGGAAAAGTAAGCTGTACATCATTTGTCTAAACGAGACAAATGTAATCAGAATGCAAATAGCTGGCCTTCCCTGAAAATTTCAGACAATTTAGATCAATATGATTTAAAGGTAAGGATTTGTATTTGCATGACTCAAAGTGGAAAAATGAGCTATAGATCATGAGCTCAAGCTCTTCTAACATGAGATTTCTTTAGTTTGATAAAACAGGACGTGATGTTTTGAGAGGAACTGGGCAAAAGTGACATTGCCTGAGTGTAGAGTAGGAGCTTATTCACCAATGAAAGAATGCAGAGATTTTGGTGACTGCATCTTTCTCAAGCTGCTGATTTAATTCCTGCATTTTGCAACTATTGCTTTAAGCGCTAGTGAAAGAGTGGCATTTTTAAAACACTAATTCCCACCCGCCTGGGTTTCTTCATTGAACTCTGTTGACAAATGTCTGCAACGAACTTTAGGAGCACTTTTACATGAAACATTACACTGACATATCTTGAAAAAACAAATGATTGTGTTCTTACACGTTTTTCCCCTTGCTTTTTTTCGTTGCCTTCGTGTTCCTCTTCCTGTTTAGATGTGTGGCCACTGGATGATTTTCAAAGTCTCCGGGGCTCAGGCCATTGGTCCAGACTCCCACTGATGATGGAGGGCTCAGAGGAAGAATACCAGCAGCTTTGCCTTCTCAGAGGTTTGAAACTAAGAGGGTCAGTTTCAGAAAAGGAAGGGGAACTTGAGTTTTCTGGAGTTTGTCAATAAACCTCTAGGTGAAACTGAAGAATTATGTTTGCACTTCAGGTCAGATCTGCTGAGAAATGCCTGTGAACACCAGGACATTGGAGAAATGTATTCAAGAACATTTCATCCTTGTGAAAATATTACCCTGTTACAACTGCCAAGGTCACTGAGACCCAGAGTGATCTGCTGGTCATGAAAGTTAAAGATGCCTGGCGGCTACTATAATTAAGTTATGAGCGCTAGGAGAATAGGGGCAGCAGTTTTCCCACAAATATTTATTTGAATTTAAAAGTGACTTTAGACATGACCATGCTCAGAAATTCTCTTAGTTCTGGGGGTTTTTTTTCTCCTTGAAAACATTCAGATGCTGAAGCTGGATGTGAGTGCCCAGGCTGCCCCAGTTTCCAGAGCCTTTCGCTTCAGCCCAACTGAAGAACAGAAGCGACATGTCTCAGGTTTGGATCAAACACTGTGGGCCTTTTGGATATTTGCAGCTATCCATTTGCATCACACGGGCAAAATCCAGCTATTGCCTGGGTGACCTAAGAGATAGCTAGAACAAGAAATGTATTTTAAATTCCCACCAGGGCTTGTTTGTGGATGAACCACCAAAATAAAAGAAGAGTGACATTTGGATAAACTGCCTTGATAATCAATAGCTACTTGTTCTCATATCAATGGATGTCTTAGGGGAAAAGCTTTAAAATTCATATTGCCTGTCCTTTTGGAAATGCTCTTTTGTTTGTTTTAACTTCTGCTTTTTGGATTTTGGTTAATTTTCTTTTTTCCCTCCTGAAATGCTGAGTTAGCAAGTTCACAGGCAGGTACATGCAATATCCAAAAACCTACTATCACTAGGCCCCAGCATAAAGTGGAAAAGACATCTTACACTACTTCTTTGTAGTTCCGATTACATGAAAATCCACAACACTGAGCATCAGGGAAATGAGGAGACGACCACAAAACACGGAGTGCACACATGTGCGAAACTGAAGTGCAAGGGATGGTGATATGATAGATTTTGTGTGGCATATAGGATCGTTGTGCCTCCAGACTAGGTGTTTAACATTTTTCTATTGTTGTTTACAATGGAGTGATATAGAAGTTTAAAAACAAATACAACAATAAATGGCAAAAACCCTCCAGCTGTGTCTCATGTAGTATTTTAACATAGACTGTATAAAGAACAGTCAGCATCTTAAAGTGCAATTAACCTGCAGCTAGCTGAGGGATTAAACATGACTATTCTCAACTTGAATGACCCTTTCCCCTAAGTCGAGCTGCCCATTTAGCGCCCTTAATAAATACATGGATAATTTAAACCATGTGGCTGCAAATTGAAAACATGGGCTTTTGAACTATGTATTTTCTTTCTCATGTTGGAACTCTTCCCTGGAGATAGACTCAAGTCCCATGATCTTGTAAAAGACAAATCTGTGTATCTTTTTTATTAAGTGTTTCATGATATATATTTTTTCAGCTCCATTGCAGTGGATGCATCTGAAAGATGTATTCCGTTGACAGTATACAATACCCTCAAAGACTCTTGATCCATTTATCAATTCAAACTAATAAAAGGAGGATAATATTTCTATGAAAAAGAATGGGTTTTAAAAGCAGCTTGACAGCTTGGTAGAATACATCAATTAAGTGTACAGAGAAATCGGAGGAAGAATGGGGATCTTACTTTCTTTGCTAGCATTAGAATTAATAAAAAAATATTTAATCTGTCCTTCAACAGGAAAAAAATAGAGTTCATTCCCAGCTTGCATACCTTGTGGTTTGAGCTGAAGAATGTTACACTCAAGTCTATATTCAACTACTGGTTTAAATTATAGCCTTTAGAAAATAATCTACCATTCACTTTAATTAATATCAACAATCAGGGAGTCAGTTGGAAAAAACCAAACACAACACAACATGCTAATGTGAAATTAAAAATGTTTCTGTCCATTTTTTTTCATAAAAAACTTCAAAGAGTCTCATCTATTGGCAGCTTTGGTACCCCGTAACCTTAGGTTTCTTTCATGTTGATCCAAGGAAGGTTCACAAACAGTTTTCTCTAGTCGGTGGCCCATGAGACACATCTGGCCCCATCATTTCATCTGCGGTCAGGAGAGACACAAAGTGCTCTGCTAGACTATTTTACCACAAACGCTCTTTAGTACCTTCTTCCCCTGAGACAAAATCCTTGGGCTTGTCTTTCCTACCACTGTTTTGCGATTTATCCCCATGGAAAAAGTAGAGGCTGAGGTTCTTCTCCAGCACTGGGCCAGAGAAGGCACCTTTCAGGATTTGATCTCGGACCCTGTTGGGTGCCTTGGCCGGGCCTTTTCCTGTTTAAACTGGCAATGCTGAGGTAAAGGATCCTGTCCTACTGATGGAATATTCTTGCCCTCAGCTGAAAGGTCCAGATGTCACTGAAAACAGGGTGGTAGCAAACCAAAAAAGCAAAGGAGGGTGTTTTGCTGTGCAGATCTTACATTCAAGGACTTGTATGCAGCCAAAATGGTTCAACATTACATAGCTGAGAACAAATCTGGCTCAGGAGTTCAATGGGCAGGTTTGCGAATCTCTGACTGAGTGTGTGTGTTGTGTTTGTCTGCTAGGCTGGTGCCAGGGATCATTTGTATTAGTTAGAAACCTGTCTTCATATTGTCAGCCTGGAATCTGTGCGCAGCCCTTGGGTCAACAACGCGTCTCTTCTACCAATGATTTGCTGGAACAAACTGAGTAATATTAGGGCACAGCATACCAAGGGCTTATGGTAAACTATTAGTTTTTGGCTCATAAGGTAAAGCAGTTGCAGAGACAACATTTTGTGAACTATATTCTGCTTGAACAGCAACATTCATTTCTGTTTTGTTATTCTATCACACTACCACCAGTTCTATAAAGCTCCTCTGCGAAACACAAATCTGCAGCATAGTCTGCCCAAACATAACCAATTGATGGTAATCAGCCAAGCTGAGAAGATTTTTTCGACTGTTCTTCTATCTTCTAACAATACACTAAATACATATGGACTGTACAGTTGTGTCAATACTATGGTCCCTATCCCCTATCAGTGAAAGCGTTGTCCACAGTGTATTTCTCATATTTCTTTGCATCTTCTCTTTCGTGAGGGTATAGGGTGAGAAAGGAGAAGTCTATGCCTTCAGATCTTAAGAAGAGTTTGTGCAGGATCTGATGCATCCAGTTTCCATCTCTGCAATGCCCAGAGGCCCTGCAAAGTGATGCACGTAACAGTCCTGTTCACCCTTGGGAAGCTAGCAATTGGGATGTTCTTGTCTGGGTTACTGTGTAGTGCCACAAGTTCAGTGAGAAATCTGCTATTAGTGTATTGTCAGCTTTCTCAGTTTGCTTTTTGAGTTTTTAGAAGGTGGTGGTGAAGAGGTTGACTGACATTCCTAAATAATATGGTTTTTTGCAAGGCTCAAAAATGGTAACTGGCAATTTTGCTTGACTAACCAGGAATGCAGTTAATACATATTTCCATTTTTTTTTGCATGGTTTATTGCTTAAAATTTTACGATTGTACATTCATGTGCAATAACTTTTGTGAATGTTCCTTGCTTTGTGCATTGTCCTCCAGTCCCATTCCCAATGCCAGTAGACTACATTTTTCCTCAAGTAGGAAAGTAAAAGAGGTAAATGCACGAGGTGCCTCAGTCCTGCAGCCCCTTGGTTCATACTTTCATGCCTCTAACAGAAGGGTGGTCTCATGCAGTTTGCTGGCAAGTGGAATCTCTGCTCACGTGTCAGAGTTACATTACCTCCATGGCGTCAGGAAAACTTTGGTATATGATAGCAAGGGACAAGAAGGTTGCGTTACCTTTGTCAGAAAGGCTGCCAAATGAAAAAAAGCAATGTTGCATACTCTTAAATTACACATATGACACGGATCATTCTAGATATGGTTCAGCGCTTTGCTGAATGGGGCCCTTCCTGAATTTCTAAAATTGCAGGTTTTCTGTGGGTGCTTTCTCTTGGCCTTGTCTCTGCATTTGTCTTTCTTCCGCTTCAGTGCTGCTTATATACCTGAGGAATACCTACTGTCAACAAATAAAAAGAAAGGTGTTGATGACTGCAGTTGATTGAGCATCATCTGCTAGTTACTGAAGTTTAAGTTAATATTTCTATCAAATCCTCCAACATGGAAATGGAGGTTTGTCTTGATTTAGTTTATTCCTTATGGTATCAAAACGTGGTGACAGCTTAAAAAAGAAAAATAACATACTGCTTCAGGGAGCAAAACCAGAGTACAGGATTTTTAATGGTTTTAATTACATTACAGCACTGTTGGTCTTTTTTCTAAGTATTCACTCCTCATATTTTTCTTTTGTTAGTAGCCGGTTGACAAGGGGAAGCTCTTATTCCCTTTTCATATTATTATGTTCGGCTTTGTAAATTCCAGTTGGAAACATTTTGTTTATCAGAGCTATATGAAGAGTTGTTAAGTGGATCTTCATTAGCTTCAGCTTTCGAAAGACTTGTTTGGTTAAAGCAAAAGCGTATCCCTCCTCTTTTTCTGTGCTCCCGCACTGATTCTCCTGGTAGGAACTCCTTGCCTCTGTGCAGGGGAGAGAGATGACATCAGGATCTGTGCAAGGGAATCCTGCGGAGTGAAACATTTCTGTTTATGAGCAGTGGTAATAATGAAATAGCTGAGCAAGAGCTGGAGCAGCCTGGCACGTGGGGTCGGCACCTCTGCTTTCAGAGCTTACGTGCGGCACTCTGGTGCCAACGCCTGTAGGAAAACGCTTCCACCCTCACTGCGCGGGGCCAAGTGGCATCTGCTGGCCTGAGACCCCGGCGTAAATACAGGGCAGGGAGAAATGGTTTGGACAGGAACCTGTCTGGGACAGAGGGTCCACGTGCGTGAACTTGTGGACGGAATGGTTCCTCAAAAGGAAAACCGTGGTATAAAATCACAGATTTGAGGGAACATTTTGAGCCTGTGTGAAGCTTCCAGCCAGCTCCTATTGGGACCTTCAAAAGGTCTTCTGTCCCTGCAGCCTGCAGAAACCCCCCATGGGCTTCGGGCCCAGGGAAACCCTAGCAAATATTCAGTACAACCGACAGTCCTGCCAATGTATCTGTGGCAGGGAGCTGACAAGAGGAGGCGCTTTTTTCTTAACCGGTTTTTGGGTGAAATCAGCCTAGAAACAAACAAGAGGGGAGGACGGGAGAATTAGTTTGCCCTTTGCCAGGAAACCCTGCCATTTTGCTACCTCCAGCACAAAAAATTGCTCTATGGCTGAAATCCTGCCAAAGAAGTGCCAAGTAAAGTGCAAATTATGTATCAAGGATTGTGTGTAGAGGCCAGGTCTTTAAAGATGTTATGTATCCATCCCATCTTTATTTCCTGCATTGACTGTAGTTGAATGCTTGAAAGACAAAAGAAAGGAATAGTAAATTACAGGAATAGGGAAAAAAAATCAAAAGGAAAAAAAAATCTGTCTTCACAGCTGGTAAATCTATCCTTATTATGCTTCTGTTCCCTGTGACTATTTTCTGATTTGGAGGTCATTAGCCATACATGATTTTTAAATATTCTTTAAAAACACCCATGCATATTTTTGATGTGTTTAATCATCACAGTTGTATCAACATACAACAAACTCATACAAGGACAGTAACAATCGTGGGGTAGGCTGCCAGGAAACTGGAGACGTGCCACCACTGAAAGTTGCCACCATTGACTTGACAAATCTTAAGGGATTGTCTTGATTCACTTGAACTTGCCCCAGTGCAAGGAAACAGACTGGTTGATCTCTTGAGATCCACCCTATCCTTTCACTCTGTGATCTTTTTGTGGATTTTCTAGTGGCAGTATAGTGTTTGTTATTATTTTCTGCTGCGCCAAGTAACGCAGCAACCTTTGTGAAATGAAGCTTCTATTTTAATAAGCAGACACCCTGATGGGAACCCAAAAGGCAGCAAGAAGAGGTTTAGAAAACATAACCTACAAGGAAAGGTTGAGAGAATGGGGTTCGGTTTTCTGGAGAAGAAGAGATGAAAGGAGACGTGGTACATTTTCCAGAATGCAAAGGCTGTAACAAAGAGAACAGTGATTAAAATTGTTCCCTGTGGCTGTTAGGAAAAGGTCAACAGGAATTTAGATTAATATGCAGCAAGGAAGATTTGGGTTCCACGTTACAAAGCAACTTCCCAGCTATGAGCATGATGAAACACAGCCTGCTTAGGGAGGTTGTGGCTCTCTCCTCCTCTCGCCTTCAAGAGCAGCTGAGAATAACATGTCAGGGGTCATATCCTCCTTATTGCCCCGGGACTGAGGCAAATCAGATGAAGCTGAACCTCTTCCAGTCTTTTGTCTATGAAACAACCGTAAGCCATGGGTGAATTGCTACCACTGCTGACTCCTGGCAGGTTGGCTTTGAACTGGTGCTTGTGAGAGGTAAAGTCCTCCAAAGTGCTGGTTTTCAGCCACCCCAGTCACCAGGGTGTCCCGGTGGGTTGGGCATCCTCTCAATGCCCAGGGCATCCTTGTGGGTGTGGGTCCCACCCAGGTCCCTGTGCACCCCATTCAGGCTGATTGCTGGCTGCTGCAATGTGCCTGAGTTACCCATTTCAGCTGTGGCCACCCGGCTGAGCTGCAGCCAGCCTTCATGGTTTGAACAAAGCAACATGTCCATTACCCAGGGATCAGGTAAACGCTCAGAGTGACAGCTTCAAGCGCTGGAAATGAAAGGGGTTATGGATGAAGTGAAACGTGACAAAACAGCCAGTCTGCTCTCAGCTCAGCAGCACATGGCTCAGCGTAGCCCACCTGAAAGCCTCGTCCAGCAGCTCCTTAAGCCAGTACCCACCACAATGCTTGGTGAGACAATGTCCTCCAGTCTCCTGGCCAGGGGCCACCAGGAGTCCCTGGGATGCAGACTGCTGAGTCTGGCAGGGCGTTTCAGGGGAATATTGTATATGCTTGCTCTGTTGTCTCCACTGAGGAGTCCATTTGGCCACTTTCAGAGATGGGATACTAAGCTATACAGGGCTTTAGTTCAACCAAGTCTAACCACACTTTGTTCTCACCCTGCTCATGTTCAGGACCCTTGTTTTCTCAGAAGCAGCACAACAGAAGAGCAAAACAAGAGTTTTATCCTGTGCATGTCTGGGAGAGGCTGGTTCCTCCCCACCTGGCTCCTTTCTGCCAGGTTCGTGATTCCCACCTCACCCACCTGTGATGTTAAGGTGAGGAGGTATGGCAGCATAGGATGTGAGCGGCTAGCTCTTGCCCAGACTGATGGGAAATTCCTCTTGGCTTCCCTAGGAAGAGACTGAAAGCCATCATCGTGCTGCCTTGGCCAACTTTCTCTCTTTTGTCATTAAAACTTACTGGAAACACAGCTGGAAACACAGCTTACGTACATATACCAGCACTTGTGAATCTAGGAGTTATTCCTTCTAATGACCACTTAAGAGAAATACTTGTAACACTGAAAAGCTGAATCCCCATGTTCCCTGCAGTAATAAAAGCACCATAAATAGATTTTCTAGTCAGGCATTACGCTATTTACAGCAATGAACTCCCTGCAACTATTCAAATCCCAATAAACTATTCACTCTGGAAAATGGATTCCACTAAAAAGTTGTCGGTAACAATGATCGAGGAATTCAGCTTGTTGCCAACCTCCAGTATGCAGGTCTCAGGCACAGCAGCACCCTGTACGATGCTCGCAGCATGCAAACAGATGTTGGTCCACATGCAGAAAGGCTGAATTAAAACAGTGGGGGCTCACATGCTCATCTGGGAGTTAAATGGTGCCCAGGTGTTTGTAGGTCTCAGGGACTTCTTTTCCTCAGCATTACCCAGTTCAGCTGGGAGCCGAATTTCACCCGAAATGATGCCCCAAGGTGTCCTGTTTGAACCACGGCAGCAGCAAGGCAGTACAAGTAGCCCTCTGAGGAGGACGCCCCAAGGGGCAAATGTGCCTAACCTCTGGAAGCAGTTGCTGGCACTCAAATAAAGGGGCTGAAGCAGAATTTGAGCAGGCAGCAGTGCCTGAAAGGAACAAGGTCCAGGCAGGGGACCTGGGGGGTGAAAGAGGCACAGAGGGAACACCCGGCTCCATAATGTCTCTGTTGAGAGTATTGATGGTAGCATATCCACTATGGAGCCTGTGTGGAGCTGATCTCAAAGGGGTCTTTGTTACAAGGGGTTTGCAAAACAGCTGTGTATTTTTAAAGTTTTCATTATTAAAATATTTTGCAAAGACTTCTTGCAAAACTGCCCTGTTCTGTAGAAGGAGGCTTGGCAAGCCAGGACGCTGAAATGCCAGACCCAGGTTTCAGCAGGTCCTGCAGCAGCTGACACAGTGAGTAGTGGCTAATGACTCTGAGCCATGCCAGCTCTGAATGAAAACTAGAGCTAATTTTAAGCTAATTCTATGCTGAATGTTCCTATTGGTCTGGCCGCAGGGAGCCGTCTACAGACCGTTTTAATCTTGTCATTTACTTTAATGTTTCTGGGTCTCATTTTAGAATAGAGCATGTCCTGCTTTTCAAGTTCAAAATCTATTCTGAATTAATTTACAAATTAGGCAGTGTGAAGACCTCACTACAGCTAATGACCGATGCCACCAGTATTTATAATCTGAAAAGTATTTCTTTCTTGCATTCCTTTGCACACTTTGACCTACCTCCTGCAGCAAAAGCACATTTTTGGTAGTTCAGTTCCATTTCAAATGGGAAATGAAATCAGAAACCAAACCAGAATACTTTCTGCATTTTACCAAATGTGATTTGCAATAAATAGTTAACTTTCCTCCGTTTCATATCTACACTTTTGTAACCTTTTTAACTCCTTCCCCTCTTTCCTCCCCACAACCTGCCAGCTCTGGTTCATTTCATCTCTAAAATTTTCCAAACTTGTAATGTCAAAACAAAAATTTTAGCCCATGCAACAGCTTTCTAATCCTGACAGCCATGGGGGACTGGGTTTTTAAAAGAGGCCAGCTTCCCTGTTGCGATGAGACCAGATCCTTCGTATGCTGTAATAGGAACTAATAGAAAAACAATAACAACAATAATAACAAGAAAATTTGGGTCAGTTCCACCCGCCAGCTACACCCTTGTGGCCCCTGAATATTTATTCCCTGTCCTATTCCCAAGACAAGTGCTGAAAGCCTTAACGTGCTCACGTAACTTCAGACAGAGCGTATTGATGAGCAGGCCACTCTCGCCAAGATTTAGCCCTCTGATTTAATGTGGATACTCTGCTACTGTCTTCTCAGTAAAGGGTGTCTCCGGATGGACAGGCTTTGCCTCTGAAGACTGCACTGGAGGAGACATCCCAGCCACTTCTGCCTCCTCTCTGTCTCTCCTGTGCACATTCAGGCATGCGACTTGCCATTCCCCTGGAATCGTTTCAAGCCGCCAAATCAACAAAACTAGTTCACAAAGTCTTTGACTGAATTTATCCCCTCCTGTTTTTAATAACGCGGCAGGAACAGGACATTATCAAAACCTGGCTCCGGACCCTTCCTGAGCCCTAATTCTGATTACTGCTGGGATGGCTTTGGGAGTTGGCCGAGAACTGCTCCATGGGCTGGAAAGATGTCATAAATCTTTCTCCTTTGTCACTGTCCCTTTGGAGATGACAGCAAAGTGTTCCATCCTGCTATGGCTGCTACTGGGCTCGCAGCTGAGCAGCTGCATGGACATCTCCCTCAGCATCTCAGGCGCTGGGCTACAAGCATGGGGGTGGCAGGTTGTGTACTGGTATTTGGCAGAGCCAAAGCCCCTTCCCATATCACTCCTCTTTCCTACAAGGAGATGCTTTGAAATTCGGAGGGCTCCATTTTTCCCACGTGTCTGAGCTCCTTGCGGCTGACGCCTTCCATGATGTCCTCTTAGTCATATGCTCTTAGGACCACTCTCCTGCTCTGTCTCCTCCACCCCACAAATATCATCTTGTGAGTCTAGCAGCGTGTGACCCTTGCTGCATGTTGATTTTTCCAAGACTTTCCAGGGTCTTTATCAAGCCATCCCTCGTTCCTTATACCTGGATTTCTTCTAAGTGTTGCCCTACTGCGTTGCAGCTCTCTTGACAATATTTCTAGTGATCTCCCACTGGGACGCCAGCCTCCCCCATCTCTTTCACACATGAGTTTTCTAGAGTCTCAGACTTCTTGGTTGGTTGATATTCCAGTCTACAGTTTTTATTCCCCAAAGACTGTGTGTTGTCATTGCAGCTCAGCTGTTTCCTGTAGTTTCTCATCATGAGAAAGCTGTCTTTCACCATCACTATTACCAGGTAATGCTTTGCTCCCTTTGGGCTTCTCTTAGACTGGAAGTTATTTTTGTGTCTTGAATCAATATCTTTAATGTCATGTCTCTGGAAGTGCTTCTCTTCTAGATCCTCAGGTGCCACTGTGAATGCTCATATAAGAAAACGTTCACTCTGTGTATCTGTTACTTCCTTTCTGAGACTTGGAGAGGGGTGCCTTTTTCTGCTATCATTTCCCTTGTGCCACTTAGAAAGTGTGGTAATTTCATTCATATATGGAATTTGATCATGCTCCTCAATACATGTAGCTCACTATGGGACTTTTCATGACACTAGGGACAAGTGTCAAGGTTGGCTTGAGCACATATACATGGAACAAATCCCACCACCTAGTGGATTTACTACCTCTAACTTTCTTCTTTCCTAGGTCCAAGCAAGTAGTTGCTATGAGCAGTTTTCTCACTGACATTGGTAGCTGCAATCACCTCATTTTTGTAGTGGGACTAGATTGGGTCATTACCCTGAGTCAGGCTAAAATGACCAGTTTTCTCTTCCATGTTCTCCTCTCCATAAAGCCCTTCTAGTCCTGTATTGCACTGCCTGCACAGCTCACATTAAACTGCTGTGACCTCAAAGAAGTGGTTTCAAGGCAGATGGGGTGTATCTTAACTCTGAGACAGTTATTCCAATGACAGCCTAGACCTGAAGCAATGCTGGCATGGCAGTCAGGAGCAATAATTTTGCCCCAGCAAAGTGCAAGTTGCTCATGGTAATTTTACTCTGATTTAGGTAACCACACAGTGAAGGTGTGGTGGCAGGGGACTGCTGCCTGAACACTTCAAGTCCCTGGAGCGTTTCTGCAGCTGATGCTACCACCTCTCCTCCTCCTGCTATAAACCAGGCTACCTACAGTGTATGTACCTGTGCCGGGGTCACCCCATCTAGGATAACCTTGCTTTGGTTCAGCCTCAGCTTTTGAACCCTGAGTCAGGAATTAATTTGCTGCAAGGCACAAGGCCTCGTGTTGTGCATTGTGGTCTTCGTGCCCTTAAACCTCCAGGGAAGAGCCCCACCACGGCACCTTTCTTCTTCCCCTTGCATCCAGTCACACTCTAATTGCTCTTTTGCGGTTATCTTAACAGCCCAGGGAGAAGAGGGTATGTTCTCAGCAGGGAGGCACCTGTCAGGGACCTGTTTCAAAAGTCCCTACAGCACTCAGCCCTGGGAAGAAATATGGCTTTTGAAAATATTAAAGAAGTTTCAGCTCCCCCTCCTTGCACAGCCCCGCAAGCCAAAGCACCTTGACGCTTCAAGTTGTGAGGTGTGCCAAAGGCAGCTCCTTCCTCCCCCCAACCCAGCCGCTCTTTTTCAGCTTTAGTCCCGCAGCCCCTCAGAGCTGGTAGCACTTCTTGTGGGGTTGCCTCTTCCAGCTCTCCATTTAAACTGACTGAAGAGAAAGCAGCTCCCTCCAGAGAGGCCGCCCGAGAGGTGCTGCGTCCCCTCGGAGCCTGAGAAGCCCCAGGGGGTAAAGCAGTGTGTGCCCAAACCACACCTCTCCCCTCGCCTGCCTTTGTTCGGGCTCTGCCGACTGCGGGCACCGAGGTGGTGGGCAGCTTGCCACTCTCCAGATGGACTTGCTGCCTCTAGTTTTCTTCTTCTTTTTTTCTTTCCCTTGCTGCAGGCTAAATCCTGATCCCAGGGAAGCCGGTGGCAAAACTCTCATCTGTTTCTTGGGGACCTGGGTTTGGCCCTGTATAAATGAGTCAGGGTAAAATGGCAAATGGGTTGTGGCAGAATATTTGTACCGAGGCGGATGATAGGTGAAAACTTGAACTGTGTCCCGTTATTTTGGCTGCTGTAGCAGCTGAACTAACACTGAATCCCCTGAATGCTGACTGAATTACCCATGCTCTTAAGATTGCAGTGAAGCACCCAAATACATCTTTTCCCATTGGAGTTTGTTTGCAGCCTGACGTGTTAAGGTCAAGATCCATGCTCCAGAGAGAAGCAGATGGTCTCCCGAGTGATGAGTTTTCACTCACTGAGCATGAATATGAAAAAGCCTTCGTATTTTCCAAGCATATGAAAGTCA
The DNA here is from genome assembly GCF_030936135.1 of Gavia stellata. Lineage (NCBI taxonomy): Eukaryota > Metazoa > Chordata > Aves > Gaviiformes > Gaviidae > Gavia > Gavia stellata. The sequence continues at coordinate 30,297,614 of NC_082594.1, read as the reverse complement.
GTAATGTAGAACAGTCTCAGGGAATCTTAATATGTGAATAAACATGTGTGTTGTAAGAGTTTATTTTGGTCTTTGTGCTCACTATGGATTCCTAAGATTAAATGATACCCGAATACTATATATCATTGTTTTTATTAACTTGGTTCAAACGTTAGAGCCATGCCAAAAGGCTGTTTCAATTTCTGTAGATTTATAATAATTCTGACCTTCATAATGAACTAAACAAAAGCAATTCTGGAGTCAGTAAATGTTCACTTTGCAGAAGTCTCTATATATTACAAATACCAAATACATCAGGGATATTCTGAAGTGTTTATGGTGTAGCAGAGCTGTATTGCTGAGGGAATGGGATGAAGAAAATCTCTGGAAACTCTCTGTATAACAAATTATGTTGAGTTTTAAAGCCTGATCCTGCTCTCCCACTGCATCATGCAGCCTTTAGAGAGGAGCCTTAGGCAAAGGCACCATCCCCATCCCTTATGTCCCACAAAGCACATCACACCATGTCCAAGCATGTTGCCATGTGTATCCCTCTCTATACCACCTTTGCCATCAGGCAGTTTGAAGGTCTGTGCCCTTCATGGCCTTTCTTCCCCTATCCCCCACCCATGCTGGAAGGGGGAAACCCACCAGCCATGTTGGGACCCTGACACATCATTTGGTCCTACCATGGGCAGAGTCAGTTGGGTGGTTTCTCCGAGCCCAGGCTGCATAGAGAGGCCAGTATCTACTCCTTCTTCCCAAAATAATTGTGTTTAAGAGCGCAGGGAGGAACGTCAAAAAGTTTTTAATAACCAACACAACATTTGGAGTGCCTGTTTCAAGTCTTATTGAGCCAGTGGAAAGAGACCCATGGATTTCAGGGAGATTTGGATTAGATTCTAAAATTGCATGCATGTCTAAGAGGGGTACAAAGTAGAAAATCAGGGAAAAGGCTCTTGAGCATTTTTTTTCCCCTAATCCTTCACCTGTACCAGCTGTTGGAAAACATCTTGCCAAACATCCTCTCTCATCATGCTCACTACAGAAATTTCCTGAGCTTGTCCAGCCAACCAAAACATTAATTTCTACTAAGACACACACAACCCCCCACCTTTCTTGCCAGCTCAAGTAACATTAAACGTTTTATTCAAACACAGAAAAACACGGAGATTCAGAGCTGAGGCTGCTGCTTCTCTATGAGCTCTGTGTATTTTTAATGTTTCTGGCTAAAGATGTGAGGTAAGGAAGAAGTGGAAGTGAGAACAGTGAATTCCATGTTGAAAGAGTCATATGCAGGTTTTTAACAGCATTTTTAAGTGCACCTGAAGAATTTGCAGTTGCATCCATTTTGTGCGCAGAAAATTGCATGGTTGTGCAACTTCTTTGTGCACAACAAGGAAGTAACTGCAAATGCCTGTATAAAATGTCATCTCTCTGTTCATTTACCCACTTGCCAAATGCAAATAGACATGCCTGCAAGTTCTGAAAAAGGGCCGTGTGGGAGTCTGTGTTGAAAATATGCCCTTTCATGGTCTTTAGATATTTCCTCAGTTTGTTCTTGTCTGCTTATTTCCCCCCCCAGCATCTAAGCCATGTAACGAGGGTAAAAGAAAACCTCTGACAGTCTGAGGCACCCCCATAATCAACAGTTCATTGGTTCTTAAGAGCATTAAAGCCCAGAAATGAATGCTGCAAGAAACTTTATCTGGGAGCTGACTGACTGATGGATGGAGCAATCCACAATGGTAGGCATTTAAAAACCCAGCTGGCTGTGCCACACTTGCGCTCTTGAGTGTGAGCAGAATGTATTGTACCTCCCCTGAACAGTCTTACAGCACAGTCGTTCCTTTATGAATTTTGATAACCGGCTTGTACACCATGCATTTTAAATCCCTCAAGACACTGATAGTCTGCAATTTTTTTAATGTGGATTTTTTTTTGGAGTGAGATAAACGTTTATAGTTGCCAGCATACACCAACACTATTGGTTAAAAATTGATATTAAAACGTTGTTTTGCTTTGAAATAGAAGGAAAAATCCTTTAAAGTCACAAATTTCTCTTTTGTTTGTTTTTTTGGAGGTTGCTGTTAGATCCCTACCCTCAGCCTGCTTTTAACCTCTTTTGACTCAAAGCGTATTTGTTTCTTAAGAAAATAGGTTCCCAGAGACTTCGTTTGCCCACTATATGCATTGTAATAGAGGCCACAATGTATGGGGTTAGCAGCGAGAGCTCGCTGGTCATGTTTTTTTAATTCTAGTTCTGACTCACTTGTTGATTTGGGGGAAATGTTTTTGTGAAGTAAGACTTATTTCACTGCATTCCTAATGAAATGAGCTTAGCCCAGTGATTACGGCAGCAGCTTGACCCACCAGACCATTGAATATGCCTCCCAGGCTTGCAATGTCCCTGTGCAGATCCTCAGTCCCTCTAGCAATGACCCCAGCTCCCTGTATCCCAAAGGGGGAGATGGGTGTTAAAGGATGGGACTCCCAGAAGCCAGTATGATGAGGGAGATGGTACATAGTGAAAGACTCTAAGAAAGGGTTGAGTTTTGGGTCCTTCCACTGCAGAATTCTCCTGCCCCGAGGTAAGTGCTGAGAGGCAATTTTGGGCTTTAGAAACTGTGGTTAGAGTGTCCCCTGGGGAAGTGGACTGGGAGGTAGCCATCTGACCCCATCTATAGGTCGGAGGGACGATCCCTCTGCTGTCAGCTGGGCTCAGCCACATCTCAGATACTCCCACAAACCTTTCAAAAGCCTACAGTGGTGGACATGCCATGGTTCAGTTCGTTCCTGTGTGACCCTCCTTTAGCATTAGGAAAGCGTTTCCTGATCTCTAACCTCAGTCCTCCTTGCCTTAATCTGTGCCCGTCTTTTGTCATCCTATATGCCATGGCAGAAAGTCCTCTTTTCTCAAGCAACCCTATTGTTTTAGTCGTCTTCTTCTGTATTGCATTCCTTGGTTTCTAACAAGACCTTTTCCTGTTCGCTCGATGTAGTACAACTCAACCATATCTTTCTTGGAGAACAGTGCTCCAGAGTGCACACAGATATTCCCAGTCATTTTGTAGAGCTGAAAATTGATTGTGTGTCTCACAGGGTGTAATTTTGCTTGTGCACTGCCAGTCTGGGGCTTCCCTCTTCTGCAACAACACAAAGTTGCTGTTCAGCTTGTGATCTGCTACAGCCTCTGGACGTTCTTCTGCAGAACTGCTCTCCAGGCAGCTGTTCTGCATCCTCCAGTATATAGCTGGTTATTCCTGGTGAGATGCAGAATCTGCAAGCTTGTCTCCAGATTAGCATGTTTTTTCTGTCAGATCTTAAAAACACTGGTTTGCCAAGATCATTTTGAATTCTAATCCTGTCCTCCAAACTCCTGACAGTCCCTCCCTGCTGGCTGCCATCTGTATATCCTCTCTGTTCCCTAGTCTGGAGCGTGAATAAAAATATTGAACACAACTAAACCTGGGAGAGGCTGTGCCGCACCTAGCCCATATGTCCTTCCACTTTGACTGGCAATACAATATTCTCTGAGTACAGCCTTCGTGCCCCACCGTGTCTTCTTCTGGATTACACCTCCCAAAGTTGACTTCAATGACAGTTTTCCTCACCAAAAAGCCAGACTAATGTGAAAGGCTGTTATTCAACTTCTTCCCATTCTCCATGTTTGTGTTTACTAGTATTAAATAATTATTTGTTATAATCAGTTCTGAGAGGAATAATCTAATAGGTACATAATTCACTTAATCTGCCTCATTTTACATTTTAGAGGTACACGTGATATTTGCCCTTTCCTACTCTCCTGCCTTATCCAAGACAATCTCTTTCTGTAAGCGGTGCAGAATAGTGTGTCACACTAACATTAATGCAAATACATTAATACAAAGCTTCCATATGTATTTGAGATCTTTAAATATATTTTTGGGGGAGCCTTACCTATTTATTTTTTGATCTGTTCTCTTGGGACCTACGTTCCTGACGTCCCCTTTTTTTTCTGTTGTTACTCCGTCTCCCTACTGTCCCATGGTCATTCTGCCACGGTCTGCTCCCAGGGGCTGTCTGAGTCGGTAGCCCCTTCCCCTTGGTAACATCATGTCTTCAGTGCTGGCGGTTCCTCTCACTTCTCTAAAAGTACTGCCAAACTAACCTTCCTGGTCTGAAGGTCCAAAGTAGCTCTGTCCTACGACAGCACTTGTGCAATTTTCCCCTTTTATCACCGCCTAAACTCCCTCCTCAGGTCGATCTCCTATGGTCTCAACCTTAGGGCAAATGAGAGCATTTTAGTCTATAATGCAGTATGATTTTGGCCCTGGGGGAGAGCAGGGGAGCGGGCAGCCCTCCCTGTAACAATGGCAGCAAAGAGGGGCTGAGCACTGGCCCCGGTAACTCCTCATCTGTGGAGACAAGTTGGAATTTGGGGCTTGTTAAATTGCCCTGTCATTATAAAGGCACTGCAGTGGCCCAGATCTAAAACCTACCCTGGCAGATTAGGAATGTGTCAGATGCTGAACCCTTCAAAAGTGCTAATACCTTGCTGCCCTTTTATGTGGTTTAAGTCCTGCATTTGTTTTGGAGCCAACAGACAGTGCCAGGAAAGAAGACGAAGCAACCTTTGCCAGTCCTCCCTTTGTAAACCTTCATTGCACAGCGGGAAGGAGGAGAATTTATTTTAACTAAAGCCAAGTCAGTGGTTTAATCTTTGTAAACATGTCTTAAGTGCTCTGCCTCTTATCTTTATGCCATGGCTTTTGTACCAAAAAGAATGGGTAAAAAGCTGTTCAGCCAGAAATATCACAGTTCTGACATGAAAACTGGTCATTAATCACTTTTCTGTGGAGCTCTGTGTGTGTGTGCGTGTGTGTCCCTGTGTGTGTTTGTGCTCCTGTGCTGTTGAACCAGCTACTGGTGGCCTACAGTACAAACACGGGCTGCTCCTGCAAGTGCCAGCACGCATTAAAAAAAAAAAAAGAAAGGATTAAATAGTCAAAAGGGAAAAAATTCCTCGTACAACAAAATCTGAATTCTCTGGATTGTTTGGTAAGTCTTCCAGGGAGGGAAATGTCTTGCAGACACTGAGGATGTTGCAAGCTAAACTCAAGTTCTGTTTGCCACCTTTGTCAGCCTTTGTGGAATAGGTTAGCATTGTGGATGCTAGTAGTCTACTAAAGGCAGATGTGAGAAACAATAGTTTGAAGGCTCAGCTTTTCATCTAAGACTTTCAGAAAAATATTCCCCCCCTATTACATGCAGATATATGTTCAAATTTAATTTTCATGGAGCGGGATAGCCTCTTATACATCACTCCCCACCACAGCACAAAAAATGCAACATAGAATAGGAGGAAATTTAGCACAAAATAATACCACTTTTTGCTTGTAGCACTGAGTAACTGGACTTCTAAAATGAAACTGAGAGAACAAGTAATGTTGGTGGACCACAAAAAGCTAACAGTGAATCCCTTAGATGCAAAGTGAGCTTCAGGACCTGCTCTTCCTACATTTGTATGAGGCAGTTATATTTATCTCATCTCTCTGTGCCATGCAGATGCAGGCACCCAGGGGACGTTTTATTAGGTGCTGTGTTTACAAACCTTTTCTTCAGGTGCATCTTCCTTTTAAATCCTGTTTGTTACATTGATAACAATAAAGGGCAAATTTGGTGCACTGTGCATTAAAACCACATTTTACCAGGAAGCTTTGTGGCATACCTGCAGCCAGACCATTTTGGTTTTGACATCAGAGGGGATCCCTTTGTGCAAATGAGGTGCGTGTGCATCTTCTGAATCCCTGCTGAAGGAGGGTACTACATGATGGTGATGTGTCATGGGCTGCTGAAGGTGCTATTTTTATTAAAGTCTGTAAAACATTATGGGACTTCTGATCCTAGAGGGGCCAGCAGGAGGTTTTCTCAGAATACTGTCAGCTGGGAAAAGAAGCAAAGGATGTTTTCTTTTTTTATATATATATATATATATATTTCTGAATCAAACTAGAAAAACCTCTGTTGCACAGGAAGAGAGACCTGGAAGAGGCTCTTCAATGTTCAATGCTTGCAAGGCAAAACACTAAGGGGAAATCAAGAGTGGGAAGCCTGCTGGGCTCTGAGAGAGGTTGGGGTCAGATTTGTAGAGAGCAGACGGACACCGTGCTGCTCAAGCATCTCAGAGATGCAGACTTGGGCTGGAGAGAAAGTGGTTTGAGGGCACCACAGGGCTATCTGTCTGCTCAGCAAGGTTTACCAGGCAAGTGAGGTGCTGGGCTGACATAGCTCCCCTCTTCCCAGACCCACCAGGTTTGCATCTTGTTTGTTCGGGTATCTGCACAGTGTGGCGATGTGTGCTCCACAGATGTACTGTGTGCTGCATTAGGATGATCTGGTTGCATGTTTTAGACAGTGGGAGAAGATCTGACAGATGACTAGAGAGAATCACGGGATGTTTTCTTGACCTTTTTTTTTGTCAGGGATTTTTTACCTTTTGTGTACCCTGATTTTCTGAAATAGTCCAAATTTTCTGTACTAAACCAACCTGAGAGAAAGGCTGCCATTGCAAATGTTACAGACAACAATTTCAGTGCTACATCCAACTGGGAAATCTCCTACATTAGATCTTGTCTTTACTACAGCAGAGACACTCTTTATAAAATGAACAATTAGCAATGGCTTGGGTATAACTGATGACAGTGGGATTATATTTATTTTTATCTCCAAACAGAATGCAGTCCAAGCCAATAAAGCATATTCATTGTGTCTTAAAGAGAAAATTTCATTTTAGCTGAAAACAATGCTGGGAGAAATTCAACTGGGAGAAAGATTTTATTAACAGGAAAATCTGAATGATGATTGAGAATCATTGGATAATACTTAAGTGGATGCCCAAAAAAGCCACACCCAAGAAAGAAATCTGCAGTCATTAAATGGCCTGCCTCAGAAGGGAAGTAAAACTTCTTATGCATATGTGTACTCGGACCCCAAGAGAAAATGCAAAAAGTGCTTAATGACAATACATATAAATTAGAAGGTAGGATTTGGAGAAAATTGGTAAAAGGAACAACAGGTCACAAGGAGAACCATGACAAGCAGAGCTGAGGAAAATTGCCTGTTGAGGAGTATTTTGTTGTATGTTTGGGATTTTATTTAAGTATTTCCAGAACATAAAGGATACTAACAATGACACGAGTCCATTACGAGATGGAAATAGTAAAACTGCCAATAAGAAAAAAGTAAAAGAAGAGGCTTATTCTATAATATTTCTGTCTTACATCCAGGGGTGAAAAAACCCTCTAATCATTTATTCATGTCAACCAACAGTGATCACATAGTTTTTGTTCTAGTCGTAACTAAAGAGGAGGTTAAACAGCAGATAATAAAGTCAGGCAGAGATCTGAGTAACCTGTATCCAGCAGTCTGAAAAAAAAAAGCCAGCCAAAGAAAATAAATCTTAGCACACTGGGGAAGTTCCAGATGCCTGGGAGAAAGCTAGCACGATAAATGGCACGACCCGGATAATTTGTAGACCTGTCAGCCTGATGCTGATCCCGGGGATTTGAGTTGGTACTGCATAATGTTTTTATTAGGCAACAAGGGTGATGCAGAATCAATGGGGCATGTGCCAGATGCACCAAAGATGGGCAAACCTCTGGTCTCAAAATAGTTTTGCGCAGGGGTATGTTCATGATCTAAAGATGTTTCTGATATATATACGTGTTTCTGTGTGTACTGGAAGAGAGAGCTGGGGGAGAAAGGAAGCAGGTGTTAGGAGTTGGAGACCTTACACTGATGTTGACATTCCTGAAACTATTCACAAACAAAGCACAAAAATATGCTGAACTGGAAAATGTACCTGATAGAGAAAGGTCTAAAGGGACCATCAAAGCAGAAGGTGGCTTGATTACAACCTCTAGCCACCTATAAGTTAACAGCTGACTGCAGAGACTGTTTCAGACACAAAACAAGATCCAGTGGCTGGGGTTGGAAATAAATTTTTAATTAAAAGTAGTTGACTGTAAGAAAGTACTTCATCATTGGAACAACTCACAATGGATAAAAAAAATGTTTATACTGGAAGTTTTTCCAGAAAGATCTGTTTTATTCCAACCATTGTCTTTGGACCTGAAGCAGAAACTGATCTCAGTAAGTCTTGTGGTCCATGCAAAAAAGGACGTTGGCTTGAAGGTTCGTGGTGAGTCCTGTCCTTAAAATCTATGACCTGCAGCGAAATAAAAGCAGTGCTGCACGCTGAGGGACCTGCTCTACGTCAGGTGCCTGTCAGAGGAGGCCTCACTCCTGGTGAAATAAGTGATTTCTGAATCGAGGAGATGTTTCAGTCAAGAAAGTGAAAGTCATTTAGGGCTCGTGTAACAGCTTGGTGGTTCAAAAAAACCATACTGCAGTAATCTAATGATAAAACCAGTAAACAGTGCAGTGGGAGAAGGGTGGTTATTCACTGTCTTCAATATCTTCTTTAGCACATCACATTCAAATAATTCCTTGGACTGGAAGAGGTACTCCTTATTGCATAGATTAGATTCAGTCATTTGGGAAAATGGGGTAGGGGAGGAATATTAGGGTGTTTTTGCTTTGTTCCTTTTCGAGTCATTGTATCTGGCTGTAAAAATACCACCGAGCAAGTTGGCAGTATCACCAATTCCCAATAGCACTATTTCACCCCCGTTTTGCCCAAATCTAAAAAAAACCAAAAAGCTTTAAAAAGCAAGAAGCACTACGTAAGGTAAAAGACAGTTAAGAGAAAGGCCATCAGAGCTGCCGTTTGCAATGTCTTTTTGCTAAACCAGCTCAAACTTGAAATAAACCAGCAGTGGGGGACATCTGTGGACTGTCAAAGATGGTGCAAAGGTTGGTGAAAATCTTTGTGGCCACTGTGATTCATAGATACCAGCCAAATACAAACAAAAGCTTTTTCTTTTGTGACACACATAGTATTGTGGCTTGAATCACACAGAGCCCTATTGTTGGGTTATTTTATCTTATTCCTTTTGTAGATTCAAGTGGAGAAATAGGCTTAAAGAGCTGTTGGGACAGAGCCTGTCTTGCATGCAGACAAGTGAGGTAAGCTCTCTCATCTCAGGCTCTTCTCTCACAGCTTTCTGTCCTGGGCCCTTTCTTCCCTCTCACTATCTGTTATCCAGAGATGGATGACCATGTGACCATGGGCAACCTCAGTGCAGTTTTCAAGAACCACCGGGGCCTTGGGTAATTATTTGGGTGTTTAAAGTACAGTCAAGTCCAAGCTATAACAGCAACACTAGTGGCAGAGCTCATCTGGGATCTTAAACCTAGCACTACAGTCCAGTCACACCTTTGGTTTTTGGGGAAAGCCAATCAGCCCAAATGCTCCTTTTTGCTAGTACTTCATTCCATTTTTTCTCAGCAAAATTGATGAATGGTCGTAAAATGAAAACAAGCCATGCCTCTGCAAGTAATCTGTTGCAGGGGATGCCAAACCCAGCAGCTTGATCGAGGTGAGGCAGCAACAGCTCCATGCCTCCAGGTCTGTCCTGTATAGAGGGGCTGAGCACGAATCCACCACAGGCACACGTCCACACCCCCACAAGATGCACATACACATGTGGCTGGCCACACAGATCAACACAGACAGAAATATTCATGCAAACACAAGCGGCTTAAATGGTCTAATCCTGTCCTGCTCTCTGGCAGTTCAGGGTGAAGGTCTGTGAGTGGGAAATGCACACATACATGTAAAGTGTGTCCCTCCAGCAGCTGGGCTTGGACTGTCAGTCTGCCCAGCAGCTGCCCCTGGATCCCAGTCTCCCCAGGCTCTGGCACCTCGGTATGCAAAGCCCTGTGGCTGTGGCCCCACTCCAGGTACCTGAGGTACAGACCACCTTGCACACACTCACATACACATGCACACACACAAACAGGTATCTCAGTCATCCCCAATATCCCTTGGTCCCTACAGTAGCTGGCTGACAAACCCTTGGGTCCCTCCAGGATGTGGCCCAAACCTACAGGCACCTCAATACCTGGCTCCAAACCCTCTTATCCTACTCACCAGCTGGCCCGGCTTGGCATTTGTTTGTGAACACACGCTGACATATGCCCCTACATAATACACACACACTCCGGTCTCTCCCGTCACACGTGTCTTTGACCCTGCTCCCACTCCAGCTGCTGCAGTCAGACCCCACACACCCACAGAAGCTCAATAGGGTACCTCTCCCAGGAGAAGGGTTAGAAACGGCATTTAATCAGGAGACAGGACAGACTGTGCTGATCAGGTGCAGGGCATGGCCAGACAAGTGTACTGACCAGCTGCCTATCTGCACGACTGACCCCTTTTATCCCCTTATGTCTCCATTTTCACTTGCTTGTTTCTCCCCAGACACCCTTGGTACCTCCCTTTCCCCACCTTTGGTTCTTCCCCTAAATGTCCCATAATAAGTCTCATGCAATTCTGAAATGCCCTTCCCCAGCATCCCATTCCCTCACAGACAGTAACCCTCCTCAGCCTGTCAGGCGCTCTGGAGACCCTCTCCTGCTGACTCCTCTCCGCGGGTTTCACTCCCTGTCTGTGGGGCTGACGCTCTCCTGCAACAGCCCTGGCAGGAGTCGGGTCAGGATGCTCTGTTTTCTCTGATCAGGTTATTGGGGTTCCCTGCCTGTCATTGGTATTATGTGCTCCATCATGGTTGTGGAGATAAGCCTTTAAACACAGAAACTAATAATGTGAATCCAAGTATCACACCTGGCTACCTCAGTGGCTAGTGGTGCAGCTTCAGTGCCCAGCCATGGTGAAGGGCAGGGAAGAGAGAGACCTGAACTTTTGAAGCATCACTGCAGAAATCTAACTTACATAGAAATATCACTATAGCACATAGACCACCATTAGTCACCTGTGTGTCAGTACCTTCTCACAGAAAGCAATGTGCAATTTGCTGCAATTTTGCCTCTCTGAAAATTTTACATTATGTCAAGATTCCTGATGCATGGGAAGTCCTTTAGGTGTTATACACTAGTGAATGTCAGGACAGGCAGTGACACTTTCCATGTCATACGCCATAGAAAGTGCACTCACTCCTGAATCTGCCTGCAGTATGCAATTGCCATTAATGTCAGCGGAACTAATTTGCTGCCTCTTCTGAAGTTTCTCTTTACTTCATAAATGAACAGGAGGGAGTTTAGAGAGAAAGGGGGAAGGTTAATTTTCTTCTCATTAGGCCTGGATGGATACCTCCAGCATATTTCCTAAGTGCACCCACTTATCTAAAACATTTAATTTGTTTCACTCAAGTGCACACTCTGCAGATACTTTAGTGAGGGAGTTTGCTGGCAGGGTATCTCACAGAGACAATAGAAGTTAAGTAAACAGCAGGCAATATTACCTTTGCAGATAACAGACAACTATAGCTAATATATATAGATTGTCAAGACTAAGCCATTTTGAAAATCTGTTCATCAAAAATTAGGTCATATCTGGCAGAGGCAGCAATGAGATCTCTGGCCATGCTGAGGTCAAAAAGGACTTTGAGGCCTTTTGTTGAAAGCTTGAGTGCCGTGTCTGGCGCGGGAGGCTGAGTTAGCATCTGTCTCACTGCAGTAAAACTGTGTGTCCTGGCTGAAAAGAGGAAAAGAAGATATGATGCTGATAGGTCTTTCATCTCCTATTTGATGTGCATGGAGCCCTGCAAGCAGTCTGCTAACTTGCCACCATCCCCAGTAGTCCCTTGTTACCACAACTGATGATAAAGGATGATGCCATGACAGCATCTCCTGCAGCTATGGGCTTCTCCCTCGGCACTGGCTCCTCTCATCCTGGGACAGACTGGGCCCCAGCACTTTTGCCAGTCTAGCTGAGACTAATCCAAGCTCCCCCCTATTTTTCCTTGATAAACTAGCAGAAATACTCCAGACTTCAGCACTAAAACATCTGCTGGGAAAGGCCAGAGCCCTGGCTTTAACTCAGTCTGACCAGAGCAAGCATCCCAAAACTGTGTGGGTCATTCACAAAGATGCTCCATGTGCCAGTCTTTGATATAACCATCCCCACCATAAATGTCTATCACTGAAGGAGGTCATATAAACTATTCTGATCTTACCTGTTTGGGTCCCTTAATAGCTGCTTTCTCAAGCAGAAGAGGGGGGCTGAAACAGAGCAAGAAAAGTTTCACAAGGCTGATTAATCAGAGGCATTTCTTCTACCCTCAGCTTCTTCCCATCAGTCTATAGGCTCCTTCTCTGTTGCTTTTTTATTTGCTGGCTCTCAGGATTTTTAGGTGTCTCAGGCAGTACCTAGTGTTTTCCTTAGCATCCAAATTCTCAGCGGTAAATAATTCCCCAAGAGGAAAAGGAAGTTGGTGTTCTTAGCTGAAGTAGAAGTATCTAACAAGTCAACCAAGCGATCTCTACAAGCCCAGATCAAAAGACAGATAATCTACAAGTCACTGTTGTCTTTTTTAAACTCCTAATTTTTCAGGGCTGAATCTGGTGTTTGTAATTGGCTTAGCTTTTCCCATTTCTTAGCCCCCCTCTCTCCACCTCTTTCCCACTTTGGTCACAGAAGCAGTTGTTGAGATGGTCTTAGTCTAAGCAATAGTCATCACCCGGAAGAAATCACGGTTTGCTCTTTCTAGATGTTAGTAGCTGTTATTAATATTTACCTTTCCTGCAGTGGTTTTGGAAGGCTGACAGATGGTTTTGGAGTACTGTATTTACAGATCTTCCAAGGGTGGAGTACTTGTGTTATTTTGCTAATGTGCTTGGCCTCTCCTGTGGCAACTTTAGTGCTACTAATCTGTGGATGAAATGGAGCCCAAAAGCATGCAGAAATTTTTACCAGATAGTTCCACAATACATTAGGAGCTGGACTTTCCCTTTGCTACATGCCAGTTAACAACTACACTTTCATCATCTTTTCCACCTATTTCCCCTTCTGATGTAGCCAGCACGTTGGAATCCTTCATAAAAACATGTCATTTATACTTATGCAATGTAAGGTTTTGCTGTTGCAGACAACTTGCTTAGAGTTTACTGGCACCAACAAGAGCAAAGCATACAATGGTAAATGGAAGCTCATTTCTCGAGCCAGCTTGGAGCTGAGGGTCTTTGTATTTGCTGTTTCCTAACTGTGAAAATTATATGGAAGGTTCTGCAGGTATCAGCATTTTGCTATAATCATTTCCATATAACCAAATAGAGAAATTCAAGATTTTGGTTTCTGCACCTGAATTTGCAGGTTTTTAGAGCAAACTGAAAGACCTCTGAACAATATCCTCCTACATTTTACATCTCAAAGTGTAAAGCTCTTGAGGGTGGTGACTCATAAAACATTTCTTCCTTCCTCAGAGATCCAAGCTTGCAAATGGAAACAAGGTCTGCAATTCCAGTGAGGAAGCCGGCATGAGGGGTGGGGGGGGGTGTCAGGGCCCACACCACATTACATGATGATGGATTGATGGGACCACATCAATGGGCCTTGAGAGCCGTGTGGCTCTCTGGGTAAGAGAAGATGGCAGCAACAGAGGAACGTCATTAGTTAACCCACCCATGGGGCAAGACAGACCTCAAAACCGACAAGCAACAGCCTGGAGGTGTCTGGAAGCTCACAGCTGAAGCCGGCAGGTGAACTTGGCTTCCTGAAGAGCAATCTCCAGCCAGTGGAAAGTCACCAAAGCCCCCATCTGCTCCCCCACTTAAATCAAAGTCACAAGGTGTCATGCCACAATGCAAACAGAAATAAAGTCTGGCTCAACCTGCAAGTCATATATTTAAAAAGCAAGGCAGGCCTCGCTAATGCCTTGTAGTTCCCTTTGCAGCTCCTGATTTTTTTAAGTCTGGAAGAAATTACCCAAACCTAGATGTATTATAAGCTGGAGCCAGAGCACCTGCCTCTGCCTCTTTTGTCACAAGCCCCACCATAACTCCAGTGGTAAAAATCAGTCAAAGGAGTAAGAAGGAGCAGTTAGCATTTCCTCCACAAATGCTAAAAGCAGCACCAAATGATGTGTATGAATCATCACATCTACTCTTACACAAGCTAGGATAAAAATGTAGGAATCATGAAAGCTGGGGTAAGCTGTCATGCTCTGAGATGTAATCTGTCTCCTAAAGTTAAGCAGAAAGTGTTCCATGGGCAAGTCATTGCATAGCGGTACGCTGTGTGGGGCTTGCACCTTTCTTCAAAGAACCTGTGCCAACAACTGCCAGAGGCAGAATACCAGATTGCAGAAGGCATTTGACGAACCTGCAATAGCAATTCCTATCTCACCACTGGTTATATTCTGTTCCCCTTTCACTTTATCTTTGTCGTGGTTTAAGCCCAGCTGGCAACTAAGCACCACACAGCCGCTCACTCACTCCCCCCAGGTGGGGTGGGGGAGAGAACCAGAAGAGTAAAAGTGAGAAAACTCGTGGGCTGAGATAAAAACAGTTTAATAGGTAGAGCAAAAGAACACTGCGCGGAGAAGCAAAGCGAAAGAAGGAATTAATTCACCACTTCCCGTCGGCAGGCAGGTGTTCAGCTATCTGCAGGGAAGCAGGGCTCTATCACGCGTAGCGGTTGCTCGGGAAGACAAACGCCATTACTCCGAATGTCCCCACCTTTCTTCTTCCTCCCCCGGCTTTATATACTGAGCATGATGTCATATGGTATGGAATATCCCTTTGGTCAGTTGGGGTCAGCTGTCCCGGCTGTGTTCCCTCCCAACTTCCCGTGCACCCCCAGCCCACTCGCTGGTGGGGTGGGGTGAGGAGCAGAAAAGGCCTTGGTGCTGTGTGAGCCCTGCTCAGCAGTAACTAAAACATTCCTGCTTTATCAACATTGTTTCCAGCCCAAATCCAAAACACAGCCCCATACAATCCAAAACACAGCCCCATACTAGCTGCTATGAAGAAAGTTAACCCCATCCCAGCCAAAACCAGCACAATCTTTCACAAGGCCATCAAGGTGTATCCATGTCCCTGCTGTCAGAATGTATCAAGAATGCCACTCAAAAGCGAGAGGTTTGCATCCAGTCTTAGGTCTGCCAGGTAATGAAATTGTCCTTTCAATGCTTGTTTAATCACTGTGATTTCTCTAGTGCTGTAATACATATGTGATGAAATGATGATGTCTTACTTCCACAGATTATATGAGTATCTTTCTGCTTAATGCACTCACACTTTTGAAAGTTACTGCTCCTTTTGTTTTGCCTCCTGCAACAATATTCAGAAGACCATATTCTTAAAAGTAGCAATTAGGACATTGCAGTGGTACAAACGTCAGCTAATCCCCATGTTGATGAGATCCCAAAGGCAAAGCATGTGCTAATATACTGAACAATGCCAGGGAACATTTCTGGGCACTGAGACTTAGTCACGTGTATTGCTAATGTGTCATAGCCCTTCCAGGCACATTTTCAGCCCAGCACAACCACCAATATCTCAAACAGTCCTCATTTTGGGAGTTAGCATGGGACACTGACCCCCCAAAGTAGTTTGGATGTGGTCACCCTCCTCTGAAGATCTGCACAGCGTAGGTGGCAGCGCAGCCCATCCTGTGCCCAGTGTCCTCATTTCTATAGGGCAGTGATGGACACAGTTAATTTACTGGTGTTGACAGCTGAACTTCTATCATCTCATGCTCACATCCTTGTACTCCTGCATTTCCTGTTCTTATCAGCCCTCTCCTCTGCTTTATCTCATTAACAGAACATGCTGCCAATGAGTTGGGCAAGGATAGCCATGATTTTTTATGCGCTCCCACAGGCAAGGTGTTAAGGGCTGCAGGACTGGCAGAAGGTCCTGGGTGTCACATTTTCTCATGTTTAGCCCCCCCCTTCGCTCAGTCAGGCACCACATCTGCTGGGCAAAGAGTGGGATCTTCAATAGCCAGCAAGCTGAGAGGTGCATGAGAGAGCAGATGGGGAAAGTCCTGGAAAAGAGCAGGGTGAATCCCCTTCACAGAGCTAGAGCAGCTGGATGCCTATGGATGCTCCCTTCAGTGCAAATTGATGCTGTCTGCTAGTTTCTGGGATTACATTCTTAAACCAGCCCTTTCTTAGGAGCCATTCAATGTAGAGGAAACTTTCCAGGCAGGCTAGTAAATGCTTTCTGGGTTCAGGAGGAGCAGGGGGATTAGGAAACATGCATGTGTTTACACCCTTGCAGGGGTACTAGGTTGCCCTTGCTCGCCTAAATGATTTGTGGATGAAGCCACAAGTCAGCCACTGCTGAGATTTATATGGTTTCCTCTGACTAAGCATCATCTGCCCCACATGCCTCACCACAGCTCCCCTGCTCAAGTGCTCCATAGGGACCCCCAGCACAGAGGGCCAGACCAAGGGCAGGATACCTCCGAATTCATCAAAATGGGGCCTAAATGAACTTGACGCACCGTGGAGGCACCGTGGTGTCTCCACGCAGCAGTCCCTCTCACCCCAGCAGCTCCTGTGTGTTGTCTAGTGCTGCGTGACGTGCAGCGCCTTAAGCACAGGCTTCCTCCAGCTGAGCACACACCATATGGGTGCCTCCTTCCCTTGACAAGCGGCTGCAGGTTTCCTGCTGCATATGTTCAGCCTCCCACAGCTGGAAGCAGTAAGAGGTAGTTTGATCTACATGTTATACGCAGGAAGGATTGGAGTTTGCAAATTTTTAGCACTCTGCACGCTAGCAGGCCAACAATAATCTTTATTGGCTGGTTTGCTTGCTTTATGGTTGCAGTTTTCATCCTCCTGTGAGAAGATGCATGTGCTTCCTGCAGAAGGAAAAGGCTCTTGTCACTTTATCACCTCACTGTCATGGATCTCTGTCCACCACTCGCTAGTTTGGGGGGAAAAAAAACCATCTTCAGCATTGCTTCTGTCCATCAAAAGAAAGGGTTGAACTGGCATTTTGCCACGCTTGGCAAGCGTGGGTTGATACAAACTGTCTGAGGTTTTTTATAGTGCCTATCACCAGAGTATCAAAGCACTGAAATACTGTTAGTCATGTTCGCCTCCCCATTGATCTTATCACCAAAGGCCAATCCTACTAGACACCATCGGTCTTCCATGTGGTACTGCTTAGAGGGTTTGTTTCGTTAGATAGGCTGATCTGTAGCCAGCGCTGGAATAGTCTCTAACGCTGGGGTCAGACTCCAGGCTGTAATTAGTACTGATGGTAAACACACTGTTTGTAACAGCTTTTTGCAAGATGATTTTAGTGCTGTTTATAGACGTGTTTTCTTAAATTGATTTGTTTCATGTAGTGAACCTTCCAGTGCGTAAAGAGGTCTATGGACAATGCAAGTCTTGAAAGGGAGGTCAAAATACCCTGCAACAGGTGGTACTCATGTAGGAAACATCACGGAAATGGATTTATAAGAAGTCTATGATGTTTAGAGATATCTGGCTGTGCCATTCTCATTTGACTGACAGTTTTGTCCATGATCTATATAATAGTTACATTAGACCTTTTACATTTCAATATATTTTTATGCTTTGGCACTCTCCAGACACATTGAAATCAATCTTGTGGGTTTTTGCATGTTGCAACAACTGGGTGCGTGCTACTGTGGTCAGTTTTAATAGGTATTAATACAGTGAGTAGCAAGCAAATTATAACTGTTTCACATTAGACATAATTTTACAGCAGACAATTTTATAAGGAGAATGGAATGAATCAAATACAGTAATTTGTATTAAAATATCTTTTACATTCCCTGTGTTCCAGTGGAACTGATGACAAGCCTAGAGAAGCATGCTAGGACAAACAGACCAGAAAATTAAATTCTTTTAGCTTTCATATGCCACAGCAGGAATAATTTGCATTTTTTCCCTTTCTCAGCCTTTCTTTTCATTTTCCTTTTTGGAGAGAGGATTACTATGTAATCTTACTTTTCTAAATCCTTTCAAAAATATTTCTTTTCAGTTTCATAGAACTGTGATCCTGTGATCTGTTTTAGGTTTTTTTGGGGTAGACTCTAATGTAGTATGCGTGATAGATGGCATTTACTAGCATTTGAAGAAAACCAAATGGTTAAAGTCAAGGTTGAAATCTCAGGACTCTGGATCTTTGGGGAATGTTTATTCTCTTAATTAAGCATATACATATATTTGCCAGATGTCCAAGATCAGACTGTGTTTTTGACATACAACCCATTGTAAAAAGGGTTGTGCTCAAGCTCTAGATCCCCCTGAAAGCAGGGCACTTAAATACGCGGGGTGCCTTCGGGCTGAAGCACTGGCAGTTTTGAGCTTACTGTGCCCCATTAGTCAGGAGATGCCTACAAAGGCTCTGAAGGGCTTCATGGCTGCTGGCAGCTGTGGAGCATTCAAGGTCAAGTCTTCCTTAGTATAAAGTGAAACTCCTTCAGCCTGATTTTACGTACCCATAGATTTAGGGTCTTGTCAAAGTCACTCACCTAGCTATAATCAGTTCAGAGACAGATACACCTGTAAGGGCGCTATTCATCCCAAACTTCTGTAGGTATTCAAGACCAGTGGAAAAACTGGTGCCTGACTGTCCATCAACTACAAGGAGACCCCAAACAACAGGCTTGGCTAGATGTCTAACATTTAGATAGCTGCACTATAGGCCCAAGCTGTTGCAGTCTGCGACTGGGGCACAGACAGCCATCTACATGGGAAGCATGGAGTGATGGAGTTTACCATGGTTCAGGTTTTGTTTTCAAGCCCTTTCTTCACCTTGGAGCAGACACAGTCGCTTCACATCTCTGAGCCAGTCATAAATCAGAAAAATTAGTGCCTTCTCCACCAGGTCTTTACCACTTGTAAAATAAGGACTATCAAAATATTTGTGATGGTTGTTACACAAGGCTGATACATGGTCATTAGTCAGTGTATGCAAAGGGCTGTGTGATTCATGGATCAAAGATGTGGAGCCTGTTTCTTTGGTTTAGGGATTTCCATTGCACTCATTACTTGCTCTGAAGTCCTGACCCTATAAACACTGCTGTATGTATGTCCTCAACTTTTTATGTGAGGAGTTTCATTGATGAGCTAAGTCCTGATACCACTTTTACACAGTTACTTATTCCTACTCACTTCGTTTATAAACCGGGACCATTTCTCAGAAGTTCAAAAGCTCAAGGCTCTGTATATGCCTATGTGAGAAAAGTCAGGTATGTTTCTATTTGAAGTGTCCTTATTTCTTGGTAACGGAAATAAAAAATATTTTGCTTTCAAAAACCAGAAGCTTTGTAAATATATAAGAAGAAGAAAAAACTACTAGATCTTTCTTTGTTCCCCTTTCCTTTTTATTAATATTCACTAATGCTATTTTTCTGGAGAAGGGCTTAATTTTTGTACTACTAGTACTGATGATATCTAGAGCTAAGTGGTGGGAAAGCTTAAAAAGAAGATAAGTCACATTTCTTTTTCATAGCTTCTTGTTTCTTTTTGCAGATGGGCTGATATATTGTTCTGCATGCCGTTCTTTGAGATACTGAAACCCAGTGAAAAGAAGCCTTACTGACCAAAATGTTTTTTCTTTTTTAGAAAACTTGTTTTCTCTTCAGTGTCACAACATGGTCAGCTTTTGAGATTTTATCAATCAGATGTATGGCAATGAGACTTTTTTTTTAATGATGCCTCAGTTTATGCTGATATGTCATTACAGGGAGACTTGTAGTTTAGGAGAAAAAAGTTGTGGGTGGACACAGGACCTGGAAACTACACTCTGACTTTAGACTTTACATAAAAGCAGCCTGAACTGTGCTCCAAAAGAAAATAGCTTGATTTTTCAGCCAGTCTCATTTGAGGGGAGAGTGCTCATAATTTTTAAGTTTCTGAGGCTGTCGAAACTCAGGCTAATATCAGGCTACACTGCTGTTAACTTATTTGCTAGTCTTATATTAGCCTAGGTCTGGGGACTACTTACCGGAATTGATGCTTTCAGCTTGTGGTAGAAATTAAAGCTGCTTTTATTTGGCGTTATCTCCTTGGGAGTCAAAATAGAAACAGCTCCGCAAGGAGGAACAGGGAGGCAGAGTGTGCTGCTGCCTCAAGGGCCTTTCACAACCTGACTGTGAACACCTTGGGGGACCCACCGCCCTCCCATGCATCTGGATGGGAAGGAGAGAAGGTGTCCCTGCACTTTGGAGCCGGCCAGCTTTCCCTCTTCTTCTTTCCACCACATGTATGCAATTCAGCTGCTCACTGTCGTTTCTGTACAGAAGTGTGGCCACGGAGTGGTCGCACAGTTCTGCTGGTCTGTGACATTATTTCATGCTCAATAAAAGTTGTTGCTTTTGTATTAGCACTTTATACTAGATTTTTAAGGGGACAAAACAAACTGTTTCTGTACAGGGAAACAGAAGGCTCAGATGTTTAACTGCAGGCTAGGACCCCTCAGGGATAATGATAGGGGTGGAAAGGAAGCCACAGGTTTCTGAGAGGATGAAAACTGGATGTAGGAAGGCTGTGCCATGGTCCCAGCTGTGCCAGAGCGGTGTCCCTGAGCAATACATTTCCTTCTCCACACCGTATTTGTTAAACAACTATAATAACTTTTGCATGGCTGTCTGCTCCATGCAGAATTGTGGACTGTCACGTCTGCGTAGCATTGCTAATGTGTCAAGACCCATATAAATAAATGACAGGCAGGGCTACTTGCAGACTTCCCTTGCAAGCCAGGTGAGTACAACATGGCCTTGAGGCTTTTCCCTGTGTTGTCCTGTTAGAGCCTCTCCTTTGTCACAGAGCAGGAAAATTTGCTGTTCTCTTGATTCTTTTAACATTTCCTTCTTTCAGTCTCAGCTCAGTTTGGTCTGCTCATGCTCTAACTTTAAGCCTTCAGCCAGGCCCCGACTGTCTCCTGTACTGTAAAAGTGCTGTACATCACTAATATATTGTTTACAATATGGCTTCTTTTACATGTACATTATACCATAACTAATAGTTAATAATAGCTAACAGTTATATATAGATTTTACGTGAGTGGTGAAAAACAGATGCCCTATAGGCACCATTTTTGAGTGCTAGGAGTCCTTACCTCACTTGTACAAAAAGCAGGAACAGCTGTAGCAAAGTCAGTACCATTCTGCCAATGCCTTCTAGCGTCACCAGTGAGAGAGTCAGCAGCCTTTTAAGGTCACTCCAGTCAAAGACTAGCTGAAAGTCCAAGCAGAAGCATCCCAGAAGTCATCTAGAGTTGCCTTCCCTACCTCTTGGCAGCATTTGGGAAAGACAGTTCACCTTTGGCTAGATCCTCCCCCATTCTGACATGGTAATCTCTCAGCATCTGCTTATTTTTAGTCTAGGCAGATGCTGAGGAGGAATCTGTGATGAATTCACACTCTTCATCTGAGTGAATTTTCCAGGTATGTTCCCTTTGTTGCTTATGCAGAGGGTGAGACTCTCATGGCTGGAAAAATGTCACTATGTTTTCTGCTTACATAGCGCATCTGTCAAAAGGTGTAAAGATCTGCTATCTAGTCAAGGAACTTCTTGTGGTTTCCATTCACTTGGCACAGTAGTTAGGAAGATCATCACAGGTTTTCCCTTTACTTCAATAAGTATTATTGAATAGCAGGCATTGAAACGCTGGTGGAGTTCCCGGCTAGAGTAGACATACAAGAATAACACAGACCTATCTGCATCTATGAGATCTGCATAAAAATACCAAGTCGTTCCAGCCATTCTGGAAAACGAAACAAATGTACAATGTAACACTATTCACAGTCACAGCCTTAAAGCTCTGTGCCATAAAGATGACAGCAGTGAATATCATGCTAAAATTTAACAAGTTGGAAAGTATAATCAACCCGTGGCACATAACAGTTACACAAAGACGCCCTGAAAATATTTGGCATCATGGCTGTAGCCCTCCCTTGTCTAGAGGGGTAGCCATGTTCCAGCAGCCCCAGGGTTGATCTGCCCCTCATTCCCACCAAAGTAGCTGATGAAATAACCAAACTGTATAATACCAAGTGGCAGTCTGTAGAAGGCTGTCTGAATTTGACTGTAAGGTCTACAGCTACGAAACAAGGTATTAGGAGCCCGTCTTTCAAAGACCCCTGTGCTTCAGCGCCATGGTGCACAGAAGAGGAAAATAGTTATAGACAGAGCTGTTTTAAGAGGTGAGCACTCTTGGCAGTTGTCCAGGACCCCAAGTCAACAGGTCCCTCTTTTGTCCAGTTTAGCAGAGAGGCATCCAGCAGGCAGCTGGCAAGAGGAAGCAGCCCATATTCCCAACCTTTGCCCAGGCTCTCTATGGATCTGACACCACCTATAGAGCAAAGCTGCTGTGTTTGCAAACAGCCCTGTCAGCAGAGATGCCCCCAGAAGAGATGAATCTAAAATCTTTGCTGACCATCCCACACATTGCACTGGACATGCTCATCACCAGCTCTCTCACGTAGATATTTTTACACCACTGATGTAGACATTCCACCATGGTACACCACCATGTGGATATCCTTACATCATCAATGTTGTCCAAACCCAGGTTCTGGGTGAAATCCAGAGCTGTCCAGAGGGCCACTGCCACCTTCTTGTGTTCTTCAAGACCAACTTAAATGTTTTTCCAAGTACTTTCGGGAACATGGGACTAGATGGTGATATCTGGATTATCAAGTCAACACCCCTGCAGTTGTGGACAGCACGCCATTCAGTTTAGTCAGAAATGCCCAGGATGACTTCCTCCTGAGGAACCCCTGAGATCATTCCCCATCCTGCTATTACAAACTTACAGCCTGTGCAAAGTCCAAGAAAAGCAAGGCTAGAAATGACAACTATCTCTTACAATTGATGCCCACTCGGAAGAACCTGGTGCTTCACATGGTCAAGCAGAGCCCTGGGAAGAGTGGATTGTGCAGCCCCCAGTGTCCAACACTGCACTGGACAGTGCTGGCATGGTGAAGAGGGGCTCCCACCTACCACCACAGTACTTCCATTCCTGGTTTCTAACTATTCCAGCATAAAATCGTATTTGCTTGTTTCTGCCCTGCTGAGATGATTTCTTGATACAAACAAAGTGCTGTATCTTCATCTCTCTGCTTTTTAAAGGTGTCCTTAATTACATAAGGTTCCTGAGAAATTAAAAGTAACAATTGAATTAAGACCTGATTGGTTGTTTCTGGAAATAAAAAAATATGGTGTCTTTTGACATGTCTTTCATGTTTCCTCGTTTCCAATGGAGATTCAGCTGTTATTTGTTCCAGTGGAGATCCTTTCTGAGTTTTGAATTCCTCCCTCTGCCTCTCCCACTTTGCATGGACCAGCTTTTTCTTTTCTACCAAAAACCCAAGCAGCAGCAAAGTTTCACAGAATATACCCAAGAAGACCTGAATGAATTCCTGGTAGCCCACCTGCACAGAGGCAGACTTTCTCCACATTCAATGATACTTCTTTGCAAGCTCTTAAATGCTGTGAGAGTCACAATAAAATGATGGTATATGGGACCTGTTGACAGGGTCAAGTGTCTGATTTGTTCTTTGGCTAAGAGCTTTCCCTTTTCAGGATGTTCAAGAGCCCACATCCTTGGTTCATGAGTACCTTTGGTTCCCTGCATCTCCAAGGTGCTATCTGTATTGTGGTGGGTTGCTATGGCTGCTGCTGGAAGTGCTCACATAAAACCTCTGCTGGACTGAGTGCAAGTCAAAGTAGTCCCTGATCAGGATAGCTCATTCAGCAGCCTGCTGAGGAATAGCTCTCAACGTTCCTTTTTACAGTTTGTCTTTTCCTGCACTCGGTCTGTACAGCCTGCAACTTTCCCTTATTCCCCCTGGCTCCATGGGGACCATGCTTTGATTGACCACTGATCCATGCAGACCTCCTGGAAATATCCTTCAATCCTATGTGCTTAGGGAGAAAGACGTCTAAAAGAAGCCACATGTGCTCAGTGCCAGGCTCCTGGGCTGCAGGAGAAGGCACAGGGAGAAGGAGTCCACCACCGAAAAAGCCCATCCTTGTGCAAAAGCCTCTCTTACTACACAGCCAGGAATGCAGGAGGAGACATGGCTTTACATCAGGTGGACACCCCCTGCCCCAGGGCCCTGGAGAGCCCCCGGCTCTATACATCTCCACACGTTGTCCCCGCATGCAGCCATGAGCGTCAGCCGTGGCAGAGGGTTCTCCAGCCTCAGTTATACTTTGGAGATACATTTGTTAATTGTGTCTCAAGTTCAGCTTAGGCAAATGCCATTTTAGTATAATTTAATTTTCACAGGGGACAAATGAAACCAACAGTAATAATGACACGTACTAGGTGCAGCTGTCTATTTTGTTCCCCTAAGCAGGCCTGCAGCACTGTTGCCTAATGTAAGCCCTGATCCTACAAGTCTGAGGAAATTTTACACCTGGGAATATTTCCTCTAGAGTTGTTTGAAGCTGCTCAGATGTGCAAAGCTGGGCCTTACTACAAGTATTTTCAGGACTTAGCCCGTAGTTCGAGAGGCCCAATTTAGCCTAGTTTTTGCCTGTGCTTCAGAAAAAAAAAAAATACCAAAATTACCACAAAGAAGTCCAAGGAATCCTCCATTACTTTCCTGACCAAATTTTGATGAATATCTTAATGGTAGTGATGGCAGTAAAATGACCTTTTTCACTTTGGAAATATTCTTGCAAAAGTCTGTTGATCATTGTTTGTGTCTCATTAAGATGATGTACAAATCTGAAAGGCTCTATGTTTTAAAATTTAAAAGGAATGAAGTTTTGTTTGGTGGTTTTTTTTTTTCTAAATCTAGAACCCAGGAGATGATTACCTAAAATAGGGAAACAAATGCAAGATAACTTCACAGTCAACCTCCTTAACGTGTAGCTGAACATGGTGAATTTATATGCTGTGGAGCATGTGACAGATTCCTTTCTATTTTTTTCATTTGTATCTATAATATGTAAAAAGTAACACAGAACCCAAAATAAGAAAACAGAAACAAAGAGAAACGGAGGACTACCACAGGAAACTATAGGAAATCCTTTATCTCCTTTTAATTAAATGTATTTCCATTGATAATTATGGTATAACTTACAGTATAAAAAGTATCTAAAAATAGTCTGAGTTTCTGCACCACTAAATGCAGTTTTCTGTACAACAGCAATAATATCGGCTTCACAGAGGAGCTGTGACATTGGAATTTATAAATCATGGAGAGGTCCTCATACAGCAGGTATAATATAAAAAATTCTACAGTAAGTGATTAATCTTTTCTTTAATCAGGCCTGAAGACTAAATAATTTATGTTTCTAATAGCTCAGGAAATTTTCAGGATGTTCCATAAACATTTCAGGACATGACCCTCAGCTGGATAACAGGATTGTAGCTCACTGAGTCTCTTGTCTAGTGGTTGATGATGACTTCTATTATTTTTCCACATTTGTGATTTTTTAATTCAATTTTCATATTTTTCTGTCATTGCATTCTTTTTTTTTCTTAGTTTCTGCCTCCTCTGACTATGATGGAAAAAAGCAGTGAGCTATTGTGGGCACTGGCAGACGGGGGTAGGGGGAGGCAAATTAATTCTGCATAGGGCATTTAGCACTCTGAATTTTGCAGACTTGTCTTTCCCATTTAACAACATTCCCACTTACTTAACAACATAAAAACATATTTTCATTTAATATAGGGGGAAAGCAGAGGAGAAAGTGACGCAGATCTTGCTGTGATTGTAGCAGATAGTAAAAAGGAAAAGGAAAAAAATGTATTTCAATTCTTCATGTAGCTGGAAGCCAAAGCCTCTGGCTGTTGGTACAAGAACAGTGTTAACAATATTAATAACAGGAGATGAGACAGATGATGGAACTGGGAAGAACAATTTAAGGAAAAATTACCATCCCTCTATTAGACTCAGTCACATACAGGCACAGAATGGTTAGTGTCGCAATTCCTCTACAGCTGAACGGCAAGAAACTAGCTGTTGTTGGATCACTGTGGGTACATGAAAAGCTAAACAAAAAAAAGTGGCTAAATAGCGCAAAATATACTGTGAAAACAGAAAGGAAGATCACGTAGGTGGGACCATATGGCATAAGCTTCTTCAGTAACTACAGAACATTCCTCTTCCGAGAATGAAGAAATAGAGCTTGATATAGAAATGTTTTCCCATGAGTTCAAAGTACTTGCTTAATATAGAACATGGAGGGAATCAAACTTGAGATTGTTTCTAGTATCTGTATCCTTGGTGGAGGTTTTTGGGCCACATTTATTGAGGAGCATAAGCAGGGATGCAAAATCAATGACAAGTACATGAACTACGTGCTCGACGAGAACAAATCCAAAGGAAGTTTGTCCTGTTGGGCTAAGGTGGGGACCAAACTCCGCTTTTTCGGCTCATTGTTTTCTCCTGAAACATAGCATCATTTTTTGGAGGAGAAATTGTATAAAAATTGAATTATTTTCTTCCTTCTTTGTCAGGAGAGACTAGGAAGACAGCAATTCCATGCCATTTTATTTGCAGAGGAATCCTGAAACGGTCAGCTCACAATAGAGAGGACAGGAGAAAACCTAAGAAGGGTATGTATGTTGAGTGAGGAAACACAAATGGCCCTTGACAGCACGAACCCTATGAAACTCTGTGAAGATACTGTGTGAAGGCTTCCTGGAGTATTGAGGTTGCAAAGCCCAGCATGTAGCCCTGAGGAGATATGAAGCAGGAATTGTTTTCTGCTAGTTTGAGTGGTTTCAGCCTTTAGGGCCTGAGTTTGGGTGTTGGTTGAAGAGGAGCAAATTGAATCCCTGTGTGGTTGCAAGGAAATGCACGGGAACCTCACCTTGGGCAAGAGAGGGGGCTCTGGATTCATGAAGGACATGTGGGAAGGAGAAGGGGGAGAGAAGAAAGCAGCTCAAAAAAGGAAGGATCTGGATAGAGTAAAAGGAAAAAGGGAATGATAAGAAATAGGATAACATTGTTACTCTCATTTGATTTTGGACTTCCGTTTCCTAGAAGGGACAGAGGGGTTGATTTACACTGAACTATCTCAGTAACAGGTAACTGGGACACTGGCCTCAGGCTTACAATGAGTTAAGGGATTGAACAGTTTTAACTGGGAATGCCAGTGTTGGTACAAGTGGCATGCCTGCCAGAAGATGGATTGAAGTAGCAGAATACACAAAGTTGCATAAATCTGGCTTCAGTTGTGGAAAAGGAAGCTAATTACACTTAATGATGCTGGTGTTGGAAGAGAGAGCTGCAGAAGGAGAAGGGAAAGTGGCCAGTTCAGGAAGAGACTATTCTGAGGGCATGTCAAGAGTATCGTCCTGCTTAAGTGATTCAACCATTTGACTCAGGAAAGGGAAACTTCACAGATGTGTCATCCCCAGACACATCTTCTCCCAGTTCTTTCCTCAAGGTTATCTGGATACCGGTATCTTGTGGTTAGCTGGACAACCTGTGCTGTGCTGTCTGGATGCAACCCCAGCTCTCAGTCTCTGATGGCAATCTTCCCAGCTAAAACAATGGTCTTTTTCACCTACCAGTGATGCAGACCTAGCAGACATATCAGACCATAACTGTTTTCTCTTTTTTGTGTGTGTGTGTGTTGTTAATCACCAGCCAGTGATTTTATTTTAAATGAGCATGACAAAGCAAGGGGCCGTGGTAGCAAGAGCACATTGTAGGAGCTCTGGCACAAATGCACTTGAGCTGTATCAGACATCCATGTTCTTCGTAAGCAGGGCTATTCCTGCATCAGCGAGGAGAGGAAATCTAAATGTAACCCCTGCACTTACATAGCGACCCTTGCACCTGACTAGTTTTTATGGGGCTGCTGCCTTCAGCAAGACCCAGGAAACTCAGGGAAAGAAAACATCTATCGTCTTCTAATATTTCTTAGATCTGAATCTCTCTTACCTTTCCTTAAATTTCTCTCTTCTGCTTGAAAGATAGAGGCCCCAGTGGGCTTTTCCATCCCTCTGCCTGGCCACAAAGACTGCTCACTGAGTTTGGAAAGAAAGATAGAGGTGACTGATGGCCCCGGCTGGGACATACTAAGTCTGTTTCTGTTCTCAGTACTGCTGGCTCAAAGGAAGCTGTCCTTTGTACAATTATAATATTGCCAAGGAAATTCAAATATGGAAGGAACCCCCAACTGTCTACAAAGAAAAAGGAAATCTAACTCCATACAAATTATTCTTTTCATTCTAATGGTAGAAATGCTGCTGTTTTGAAGAGATAGGAGCAATTTGTCCTCCAAGTACCACGATGAAGCTTTAGAGAAACTGCTGCCCTCCCAGTGCCATGGGAAATGCTGCTCTCTGAGCATCCTCTGGCAGTGTAAAGTACAGTACAGCCTGGAAGAGAGAATGCTTGAGTGAGCACCTCACGGCACAGCACCGCTAAACACTGTGTAAGGTCTAAGGAGAGATTTTGGCTGGGGACATAGTTTTCATTTTCCAGAAATGGCCAAGGGACTTGGTCACCCAGCCCCTCTGTTAAATCAAACTACTGCTAAGCACGTCGGGTGTGATGGACCTGAGCAGAGGCAGACCTTTGCACTTGTGGTAGTCGTGCAGGCTCCCGGTGTGGTCATGGGAGAGAAGCCCCACTGCTGTGCAGCTCTCCTCCTCGGGAAGCAGGCGTCTAAAACGGGCTAGATGAGTTGCACTCTGAAGAGCCTGCTTGTCTCCCGTGACTCTAAGGGGAGCTGACAGTGACTTGCTCAGAAGCAGAGGTCCCCTCCACGAGCACGCCATGTCAGGTGAGGTGAAGCCCACCACTGTGTCTTCCAATCTCCTTTAGTTTGGGGCATTGGAGACAGCAGCTCCATGGAAGGCTGGACCCTGGACAGAAAAGCAGACACATGTCTAAAGATGCCTGTAGGCCAGCCTGGGCATCGGTCGTTCTTTGTGCCAGGACTGATTTTGGATCCCTGTGCGCAAAGTGCAGCTCTGTGAAGCATTGCAAGCCGGAGAAAGCAAAAGCGTGTGGGAGGTTTGTACCATAGAACAACGAAACATCTTTCTTTCAAACCTTGGTTGCCATAGAACAAAAAGCAGTTATCGCAAGTGTTTGGAAAGCAGAGTTTCTTCTTAATAAACACTTAGGATGGTGTTTATTCCCTGCTTAATAAAGTCTCTGTGAGACAGCAAACTTAATTGTAATAGTAGTCTTTCTACATGGCAAGTATTTTCCTGCTCCGAGGTCTCTAACATCTATTGAGACTGTCAGAGACTTAGAACGTAACCAAATACAGCTGAAATTTTCCATGAAGTGGAAACTGAAAACGTCTGATGATTTGCAAAAGTTAATTTCAGAATGATTTTTTTAAATTATTTTCTTTTAGTTAATGTAATGTGTTTATCATTTTTATACTCATTATTTACAGTATTTCACAATGTGTAACTAGTGATAGCATTTAATTACTTAATTGAAGTATGCTATTATTTTAATTATATTCAAAAATCATAGAAAGGCAAGTGTTATTTAGGATGTTTAAAAGTTTGATCTTCTTTTCTATTTCAAAGTGCCTCCTGCTTGTGATTCTTGATGCTGGCATAAATGCTATGAAATTGTGTAAAAATAATAAAATTAAAACTTAAACATTAAATTACTTCAAAACTGGATAATGAAATTCTGAAAATTATGAAATTTTTTTTCATGGTAAAGTGATAAACCAATAACTTTTGATCAGATATTATGAAAATCTAGGTTTTTTCAACTAAGTTTAGATTTTTATGTACAGTGCAAAAAGCAAGACTGGGAATAAATTCACACTGATCTATTATAGAATGCTCTTCTCCAGAGTAGTTTTCATACAAATTTTGTTCAAACATATAGACCTTTGATCTAGAGTTCTCCCTTCAGAGACATATTTGTAATTCCCACTAAACCTAAGAGACATGTGCATGCCATTGCATGCATAAATCTGGAGAAAAAACTGGGCCTAAAGTTTGAAGAAAACAAAATGATCAGATTGCCAGATAAATTATGGTGATGGAAGATGTGACTAGGCAGGGACAGCTAAATTAATTCAAATAATTGCATCATGTTTGCCATGGGCAAACACATACCCCAGGTTAACTCTGAAACTTGCTGCAATGCTAGTTTTTCATGTGTTAAAATTATTTTTAGCTATATCTACTGAGAGGGAAACTGTATTAGAAATGAAATATGTATTGATATTATTATTTTATAAGCATAAATATTGAATTGATTGCATATTTTGATGTAGCATACAATGAAGCAGTGTAAAACACATCAGTATTTAGACAAACAAAATTATCGACTTCAAAAATTTGTGATGTCTTAATCTGGAGGGTAGCACCTAGGTGTGCATAAGTGCTAAGAGAAGCTGGACTTTCATACATGTCGCCTTAATGAAGAAAAAGAACCATCTAACGGGGCTAAATGAGCCCTGCAAAAGTGGTGATCTAGTGGTGGGCAAGGTGAAGGAGAGTCAAGAGAGCCCAGTGGAGCTCCTGCATCTTTCAGACATGGCCTCCTGGCTTTGGTGAATGCCATGAGAAGAAAAGGAGGAGGGGAGAGAGGAGAGCACCTGGGACTCCTGTGGTCAACCATATGCAAAATCAGCTTTATGGCTCCTGGGGGTTGTGACTCCATGGGGAATGTATGAGCCCCCACCGCAGCTCTGGCGTTCAGACCTGGAAACCTCTATCCCCAGACGAGATAACATCTGCTGCTGCTGCTGCTGCTGCTGCTAGATGATGATATTAGTCAAGCAGTTCAAGTGGTAGCAGAGTGCAGGAGTGGAGAAAGTTCAAGCTTAAAGGCAGCTGTCGATGCATGACTGAACAGGGCGGGGGGGAGGGAGAATTGTTACAGCTGCACATAATGGCTTTTATTTCTAGGAGTGAGGTTTTGAGGGTTGGGCTTTTTTCATTTAAATAAAACCTTAGAAATTAATTGCTGCTGCCTGCAGTCAGGGCAGTGTGTTAGAGGGACCTGGTCAAGGAGCCTTTCTGGTGCAAAGAGGCCCCAGCTAAAAACATCGCAGACTGATCGTGGCCAGGAAACTTGCAAGTGTGTCAAAGCTGCCTCTTTTTCTGCACCCCATTTCACGTCTGCAACCTTACAGTGAAGAGAATGGAAAAGCACTCTGACAGCATGTAAAAACCCCAAAGTCCGTCCCCCCACAAAGCAGAAGCCAACTCCACCACCCTGTCCCCGTTCCATATGTGAGATAATTTGTATTCATCCAGATGCTGGGGAAGTTGTTGTATTTCCAAGATGTCTAGCACGTGGACTCAACAGGTTCTGGATCGCCTGTATGATCCTAAGGGCAAGGGAAATGCAAAACCCTGAGCGCTGCTGTGGGCACCTGGTCCCTGTGAAACACAGAAAGCAAAGCAGGATCGCAAGGGCAATCATTCAGCATCCAGGTACCTCAGGGACCAAGGAGCCAGCCGGCCCCGACCATTCAGTGTGGGCACCATGGGCTATCAGCAAGGTGTTGCAGCCATCTTCTGTATTTCACCAAGGAGATTTTGTGTATTAGCCCAGCACCCAAAGCCAGACATTTGAGCACTTTGCAAACACCGCCCCCCCCACCCCCCGCCTCCAAACCTGGGCCTCGTTGTGAGGCTGTTGCATCTCTTCCTTTGACTGTTTGGCTGATATCCAGTTTTTTGGGGGTGTTGGTGGTTTTTTCGGTGTGGGGTTGGGGGTTTTTTTTGAAAGTCTAAGTCAACAGAACAACTCAGTGAAAAATACAGAGATGGCTAATTTCTAAGGGAAGAAATGTGCAGATTTTAGAGGACTATATGACAAGAGACAGCTCAAACCAGAAGGGTCTAGGACTTGTTTTCTACAAAAAGGTTTTTTTTTTCCCTTGACTTCTCACAGTGTTCTGGGGGGACGGGGAGGATACGAAGGTCTTCATGTTTGTTATTGCCACCTTCCCTATCTGTGGAAATTGTGATACACACAGACACTGATCCTCCTCTCACCAGCGTAAACCCACAATAAATCTCCTGGTTTCAAGGGAACCAGTTAGATTTACCCAGCTGCCCCCTCCCCGCGCCATCCCAGCGTCCCTGCGGTGCCCCGAGGAGCTGGGTGAAGCATTCGGCCAAGGGCAGGAGGAGGGGAAAACTGAGAGGGCTCAGTGTTGCTGTGTTATGAAGTGACAGATAGAGCCAGCCAGGCGGTGCCCCGGCCCTGCGCGCGATGATATTCATTTCACACAGCCCCTGCCTGTTCCAGCTGGAACGATAGGAGATGCAAACTTTGACTTCTGCGTTTGAAAGAGATATTGTTTGATGGAAGTGTGTGGGTGGCGGGTAAAACAAGCAGCTAAGTGTCAGCACGAGAAGCAAACATTCTCCTTCCCCCCCTCCCCGATGTAGTTTTTGACGTAATGAGCATTGCTCCCAATTTTCCTTCCAAATAGGCATTGCACCCGTCCCCATGGCAACTGTCATGCTCAAAAGATGTCCTGTCAGGAGCCATGAAAGGCCCAGAGACATTTGTATTAGATGGTCACAACTGTGCTAGCTAATTCTTAACAAATACACTACAAGGCTGCATTCGTCAAAATGAAGAGCGCAAACATTTGTGTTCCATTAAACAGAAATTAATAAGATTCGAATAGGAAGAAACCAAACCGGACTGTTTTTTTGTGTATACAGCTGTGTTATGAAGTAATACAGGGAACGTTAGTATGAATAATGATTGCACATGTGCATTCAATTTATTTCTTCTACTTCTTGTATGGTCTCCTTTAACCCTTTTTCTCTATAGGTTTTTCAGAAAACAAAAACAGGTTTAACAGCTGGGCAAGACAGGGATTTCAACCGCTCCTTTCACACTACCAAGGTCCAATAGCACTTCTTTATTTAAAGGCACTCTGGGTCATTGGGAAGTTGTGCTTTTGAAAAATGTTCACGTACTTGATGATCGAGCACATGAATGTGGTGGTCTGATTTTTACCAGGGAAAAGAAGTGCTCCGGTCTCTAAACAAGGCAGGTCATATCCTGAACCGCTGTGCATCCTCCTACCTTCCTTGGCTACAGGGAAGCAGAGCTGATTTATCCCAGCTGAGGATCTGGCCTCGGGTCCAGGCATTACAAAAACAAAACAATAAGGAATCGTGTTTCCAGCTCAGCTGAAAATCAAAAGTGAAAGTTCAGGAAGACAGCGGAGCCTCCTCCCACGACGGCCCTTCTCCTGGCTCCCCATCACCCAACATAATTTAGAGCAGTTCCTTCCACCCACTGCTGCAAGTAAACAACAAAAGTGGACTGTGTTACACAGCCTGACAATGACAGCCTGTACTCGGCTTTGCAGGCCACAAAAGGCTATGGTAGCTTTGCTTTCTCCGGTCAGCTTAACCTCGCTCCTTTTCTTCCAAGAAGGAAAAAAAAGAAAAAAACAAAAAGGAAAATTGGCCAGGGTCCTGGTTCAGCAATGGGCCCAGGCCAATTGCCCGGTGCATGTGCGTGTGCCAGTGCCTGGACTGCCTCTGTCTTCACTGCACATAACTCTTCTTCAGTTATCATTTCCCTGTTTTAAACTCCTAGCTTCACAGGCAGCAGAAATAATCATCCCAGAGTCTGCATTTCCATCGCACAAGGCTTTTATTCCTACAAGGCCTAGTTTTGCAACAGTTTGAATGCTTAAATATTTGTTCCAGGACTCTTACCTCCCCGCCCCTTCCCCCTTTCTCCTCACACTCCTGTCTCTTTCATTTCATCTGTGAAACTCCTATTATCCCCCCAAACCTCCATCTCTCGGGCTGAACTGAATAAGACCCTTATCCCAGGCTGGGCAAGTGGGAGGGAAGGCAGCAAATGGAAGACATTTCTCTTTCTAGATGTAATTGCAAAACAGGAATTTGCTATTTCATCAGCATGCACATGTCCAGACCTGGACGTCTGTAGAAAAGCCAACTTTCACTTAAGCCTTTGAATAGGTAGCCGTTCTTCTGGAGAAGTTTCACCATGCCACACTCCCATACTCCTGTCCTTCTTTTCCCCAAGTCTTCAGGACAGGACAACAACCAAAGGAGACTAATAGTCTTCCCCAAACCAAACCACTGTGTTCAAACACAAATGACCTCTGGGCAGTTATGGATGACTACAAAAAAGCCCTGGCTTGAGCTCATTCCTGCTGTTGCATCTCCTGTGTGTGCCGTGCAGTCCCATGAGATGACGGGCCCTCTCCACCTGCACAGAGCACCTTCCACCTTCCTAAACACCTCCAGGCTCTGGAGACACCCAGCCTTGGAGCAAGGAACTTTTGTCCACAGCACATATTTTAAACTGGAAAATGCCTATTTGCTAAAACCAAAATATTTCTTACAAGGGAGTCCTTTTCAGCAAAACTTCTGTTCAGAAGCTCCTGACCAAGCTCCCCTCCAAAAAGAAAGGAGACAACTCCCACAGAAGCACCTCTTGGTGCAGCCGCTCAGTCGGAGTTTCAGAGACTCGGCTCAAGTCTGGCCCCAAACCCTGAGAACAGGGATTTAAGTGGTGTCTGCACCCTTCTAGGTTTGTGCTTCAAGGAATCATCAGCTATTCCAGTGTGTGTTAAGCAGGTAGTAAAATCTGTCTCTCCCTCTGAATACTTCTGAAAAAAATTCATTTTTCAATGCACTGGAATAAGGATTTTTTAAAAAACAAAATTCTTAGTGAGACAAAATTCCCAGTTTATGCCCTTTAATTCCTTTCTTTATCTAGCAGCTTCAAGGAGAACAAACCAATATTCAGTATTCCCATATGGGGTTCAGTTTTCCTCCTGATTAGCTTACATACCCAGTAACATGTGTTACGAACAATTCTTGCCATATTCATGAGCTAAAGTCACAATAATGGATGTCACTTTTAATGCCAGACCTTTTAGGAATAGTCCATATTTCCCAGCCCATATCCATATAAAGGATTCCAAGGTTTTGTGATCTTGTGTTTGACATATCACACATGTATTCGCTCAGCTCAGGCCATTGTTTTAGTGAAGCCTTGGAGTCCTTGCAGTCTCCAAGCCTGTGTACAGAAGCATCTTTGAATGATGTTGCTGGGCTAAAATCAGGCCTCAGTTTTTTGTATCTTTGTCATTCCTCAACTGGACAACATGGTAAATGACAGGAGCCATCAGCACTCAGGAAATGTGGTCCATGCGCCTCTTCAGCAATGTGAGCTACCATAAGCTTGTCAGACTCATTCTTTCCTCTCTACAATGTTTTCCTATAATGTTTAAAAGAAGCTTGAAGTTTAAACTGTAATTAAAGAAGTAGAAGCAGAGACAGGTGACCCAGGAGGAATACAGAGATACTGCAGGACCAGGGTTAGGAAAGCCAGAGCCCACCTGAAGGGTGATGAGGAAAGGCTTCCACAGGTATTACCTGTTAGCACCAAAAGGAAGACCAGGGAAAACGTGGGCCCACTGCTGAATGGGGCAGGAGAGCTGGTGACAAAGGACATGGAAAAAGATTGAGGTACTCAAATCTCTCCTTCTCCTTGTCTTTACTGGTAAGATCTGCCTTCAGGAATCCCAGGCCCCTGAGACCAGTGGAAAAGGCTGGAGCAAGGAACACCTTCCCTTGGTGGAGAAGGATCAGGTTAGGGAACATTTAAACCAACCGAATGTACCCAAGCCCATGGGACCTAGCAAGATCCACCCATGAGTGATGGGGGAGCTGGCGGATGTCATTGCAAGGCCACTCCTGATGATCTTTGAAAAGTCATGGGGATCACAGGAGGGTCCTTAGGACTGAAGGAAAGCAAATGCCACTCCTATCTTCAAGAAGGGTGTGAAGGAAGATCCAGGGAACTACAAGCCAGTCAGCATCAACCGAATCACTGGGAAAGTGATAGAACAAATCCTCCTGGAAGCCATTTCCAAACATATTACGGACAAGGCTGTGGGTGGGAGTAGTCAGCATGGATTTATGAAGGGGAAAACATGCCTGCACAACCTGATAGCCTTCTGGAGGAGTTAGGCACCTGAAGTGGGGCTTAGGCAGGATACAGATACCAAACACAAAATTGCCTTTTTGCCATTTCTTTCTTGAGATTGCTCCATAAGAGAGATGGCAAAATCTCTGGCAGGCCTCTGGCCTCCCTCATTTCTGAGCAAACTTCTTTTTATGAGCAGATAGTTAAGTGTCCAAAATATCTGCAGTCAAGGCTGAAGAACCTTGATAAAGTCAAACTCCAGAAAAGATATTGCCTTGTGTGTATTAGCCAAAAATTCTACCCTCGTTTGCTTGAAATCTGTATTTTATTTAGTTAGTCTATGTGAATATGTGGTTATGACTGCAGTGTGAAAATTTTGGTAACACTCTTTATAACAATGAATGCTCTGGCCCCAATATTTTCCTTTATGTCAGTGAAAGTTCTCATAATTAATTTTGACACCCTGTATTAAAATAAAAATAAAGAGCCCTTACTGAGCTTCTTGAGCCAAAAATGTAGCATAACACTCAGAGAAGCTTGAAAATTTTCCAGCAGACAGGTTTTCTATCAGAAAAGGTTGTTTGATTTGACAAAATGGAAATGTTTCACAAGCATCTTACTGAAACTTTGGCACTTAACTGTAAATATAACATGTAATTTTTAGCTTTATTGAACTGTCCATAAATTATTCCATTCTGGTCTATAGGATGAAAACCTCTGAGTTTTGAATTGAAATGCTGAATCTCTGAATGACCACCTCTGAATGAGGTGGAGAAGGTTAATAAGGACCCCTCTTTCACTTTCACCCAGGACAAGAACCAGGAGGAGGAAGGGGAAGAGGGAGTCAAATGCATCTAGCAGACGTCAGGTTGAAAGCAAGCAAAAGGAAGCCCTTTTGTGTGTATTTAAGCTGAGGATGTCCTTCAAACAAGAAGATGCTAAAAGTTCAGGGAACAAATCTTATGAGTACTACTGCAGACAAAGACACCAACCCCAGCACAGAAAGTCTCGGAGCCATAACCCCTTGAAAACTACAAGAATATTCTGGTGAAGAATCACCATTTGTTTGCTGTTTGACATTTGGTACATGATGCCAGGTTCAGAGCAAAATGCATCTTTGATCTCATGTTCTCAGGGAGGGAGGAAGTGGGGTTTCTGACTATTAGCAAAATTTTGTTTCCACCTGAGCACTTCCTGCTTTTTTTGTTCTATCCTTACTTTTTCAGGAGAAAAAAAACAAACAACAAAACCAATATTCAGAGGGGTTTATTACAAAAGATTAAATTTTCAGAGAAAAAAACAACCTTTATTAAATTTCAAGTTTGGGATACACTTATAAAGCATAAAGGAGAAAATAATGAAGCATAGGAGAGAAACTTTAGTCAAACTCCTTTAAAGCAGGCTGTAACAGGACCAAACACTCTTGTTACTTTTCAGGCTTAACACTTTATCCATAACTCACTTAGTTATTTCTGCAAAGTGTACCCTGCCCTACGTAACAGCACAAACAGATGCCGTTCAGTAACTAAGCATAACTTACAGACCTGGGTTTCTGTTCTTTAAATCTGTAATCTGGAGTAATTTACGTCAGGTGTACCCTCAGCTTTTGGGAGAAGGGTTTCATCCATTTTCCTCCGGGGACCAAGAGAAGCCAGAAGCATGAAAATTACTTAGCTGGGGTTGAAATCTAGATTGGAGATGTCATCTTTAATTTTTAACATCCTTGGCTTTTCCTATTGGCATAAGAACCACAATGTTTTAGTATTTTGGAAAGTTTATTTCTTGTTATTTTAATGTAAACCTTAAAAAAAGCAACATGATTAATCATTCTGGGACTAAGTATGAAAATTGTTAGAAGGAACCTTTACAGTTTATCGAACTATTTGCTAACTACCATGTGAAGGTATATATTTACTAGCCCTTTAAAAGTATGATTATTTTTCCGGAACACTGGAAGGTCTTTTAAGACCTGTTACAGTCCAATACGAAATACTTGTTCAAGGAGATTTCATATCATAAAGTGTTGAGCTATTTATCTTTATGCTATGCCTGGCATGTATACGTAGCGAGTTTGCAAGTTTTAGGCTGTCATGAATGTTTCTTGAGAAACAGCCTTGGACGGAAGTAATTTTTCTAAATTAAATAAATATGTTGTTTCTGATTTTCCAAAATACCCAAAGGAACTAGCTCACATTCTAGATCAATGGCCTGCAAAATTTCACTTTGAAATATGATGACATTTTTTACTTAGTGAAGCACAAAATATCTCTGGAAACAAAGAAACTCTCTGCAGAGGATCTGATCCTGCAAACTTTACCCTCTCCAGGCAAGTTTTCCCATTGACTTTAACAGGGCTGCTTATCTGAGTTTTCATGTTAGCTGAGTGTCAGGATGGAGCACTGTGCACAGGTGTCTCAACAATCAACATTATTTTGTAACCAAAGCACATAATTGATGCTTTCCAGGATATTCAGACTTTTAAGAAGAAATGAGGGTTGGCTGTTTTCTTAAGAAAAGAAAAATTCCAACCCTCTAACAGATAAGGATTTTTGAGGGTCAAATTCAGAATCATTTTAGACATGATCCCCAAATCCTTTTCTGTGTGTCGGTTTATATAAATTGCGTTCAAGGCTCCAAGTTATGAAGCATAAGGGTAGGAAATAAAACCTTTTGAAGGCTCTGGCCTCTCTGTAGACACTAACTCAAATTGTGCCAGGAGCTCTGGATACAGCAAACTACTATAGACACAAATTCAGGCTGCGTAAGGTTGTTGCTGGGTCTGTTTCAAACACACTACCTAAAGCCTTTAGGAATCGGTGGAGAGGATCCCACAGAGATACAGTTTTAAATGAGATCTTATGGGTAATGGCTTCATTATAGAAGGGAGACAAGAGCATCACAGAACTTTTATTTCCCCACTACCATGGAGCATTAGAAATGCCAAGGCACAGATGGGCATATGGAGAGCAACAGCAGCCCTGAACAAATTCAACATCATTTAAAGTGATGCAACAGCAGTGAGGAACCAAAGGCAAAATGGGCTCCGGAGTATTTATGACTTCACTGTTTGCTTGCAGTTATACATTGCTTTGGCTTAAATTTCTCTGCAAGCGGGGCTTTGTCTTGCGTAGATATGCTTCTTGTGAGCTTTGGCAAGAACTACACAACTATCTCTCCTCTCATTTCTCTGCCAAAAAGGTAAATTGGATGTGCAGGAAGACTTGGGTCTGCTCCATGAAGTGTTATCCATAGAAATAGAGTCAGAGTCATACAGATGTTCCTAGAAAGGCTATTAGATCATCAGGACTGTTTTCCCAGGATAAAATAGGCCATGGTTTTGTTTGTTTGGTTGTTTTTTTTTTAAATCAAGGTACTTCCATATCATGTTGTCTACCTGGAGTTTCTCTGAATCACAATCTTCCATATAAACATCTAGTCTTCAGGTGAAGACTTTTGAACCAATAACTTAAATTACTTTGGCTTTCCAA
Organism: Gavia stellata; assembly: GCF_030936135.1. Taxonomy (NCBI): domain Eukaryota; kingdom Metazoa; phylum Chordata; class Aves; order Gaviiformes; family Gaviidae; genus Gavia; species Gavia stellata. The sequence continues at coordinate 30,258,398 of NC_082594.1, read as the reverse complement.
AACATTTGCTTTATTTCTCTTGTGAAATTGTTTCACTTTTACTCTCCTTTGCTCATCACAGTAGCCTTCTCCACTTTAGTCCCAAATTAGTGTCTTGTGATGAAAGTACTCATGGCATATTCAAGGTACCTATTCTTCCTCTTTTTGATCAGATCTTTATGTCTTGCATTATGTAGAGGGGTTTTTTTTCCAGCATTGGAATATTTTTCTGGCTCATTTTTTGCATCTTCTTCAGTTTTTCAACATCTTTCTATAAATATGGGATGACCAGAACTGTACATAATGTTCTAACATCGCTGTCCCTGCAGATGTGTACAAATGTAAAATTATGTCCGTATTTCCACTGATTGCCACCATCTTTTTACATTTAGGGCTTGTTTTAGCTACAGCATTGCAGTAGAAACTGTAATGCAACTCCTTGCCCATGAGTCCCAAGTCCTTCTCATAGGCACTGCCTTCCTGAGCCTCGGACTCTGTGACCATCCTTGTCTTCCTCAGTCCTACATGCAGATTTCTGGTTTTTGCCTGTATTGAAACACATGCTCTTTGTCTGTCAAGTCCATATAATTTTGTATATCTGCCCAGCCCTCACTGTCACATACCACCGTACCAGGTTCTGTGTCATTAAGACATTTTCAGTAGTAATTTACATTCCCTTCTAGATTACCGACAGAAATACAGACTAGCATCAACACCAGTACTAATTGGCACAGATTTCTATTGTAAACATTTGCATTATCATGTGATTTCCCACTGAAAATGTTATTTTAGGATCTGCCAATTATTCAGTTCTTCACCTACTCCAGAATTGCTTCACAGGTTCTGTATTTTGCAATGCTACATAGATAGATGGTTTGATATTAAACCATGTAGCATTCAGTAAGTGTTTTACATCTATACAGTGCCTTTCATCAATGAGCCATCATCAGACAATGAAAGGCGTTTGTTTAACATGGTTTATTTTTCTTTAAACTATCTTGACTGGCAATATTTTCTCACCTGCTATTTCCTTATTACAGTTGAGTGAAAAGTTTCTTTAAACCTCCTTTTTCCCACTGAAAAATGCAAATTGAAATAGACCAATATATTTTCTGAAATCATGTTAATTTTCTCAAATTATTTCAGCTGAAAACAAGTGTATCTATATATGTATGAGTACAAGGAGAACCTGAAAATAGAGTTGAAAAGTATTGGGTTGACATTTTAAAAATTGAATATTTGAATTTTTCCATCTGAAATATTTGGAGAGATTCATCTTGAGGGCGCTCACAGGGCACGTGAAGGACAACTAAGGGATCAGGCCCAGCCAGCACGGGTTCATGAAGGGCAGGTCCTGTTTGACCAACCTGATCTCCTTCTATGACCAGATGACCCGCCTAGTGGGTGAGGGGAAGGCTGTCGATGTTGTCTACCCGGACTTTAGTAAAGCCTTCGACACTGTCTCCCACAGCATTCTCCTGGAGAAGCTGGCGACTCGTGGCTTAGACAGGTGCACTCTTCACTGGGTAAAAAACTGGCTGGACGGTTGAGCCCAGAGAGTCGTGGTGAATGGAGTGAAATCCAGTTGGCGGCCGGTCACAAGCGGAGTCCCCCAGGGCTCAGGTTTGGGGCCGGTCTTGTTTAATATATTTATCAATGATCTGGATGAGGGGATTGAGTGCTCCCTCAGTAAGTTTGCATATGACACCAAGTTGGGCGGGAATGTTGATCTGCTCAAGGGTCGGAAGGCTCTGCAGAGGGATCTGGACAGGCTGGATCGATGAGCCGAGGCCAATTGTATGAGGTTCAACAAGGTCAAGTGCCGGGTCCTGCACTTGGGTCACAACAACCCCATGCAACGCTACAGGCTTGGGGACGAGTAGCTGGAAAGCTCCCCCGCAGAAAAGGACCTGGGGGTGTTGATTGACAGCCGGCTGAATATGAGCCAGCAGTGTGTCCAGGTGGCCAAGAAGGCCAATGGCATCCTGGCCTGTATCAGAAATAGTGTGGCCAGGAGGAGTAGGGAAGTGATTGTGCCCCTGTACACGGCACTGGTGAGGCCGCACCTCGAATCCTGTGTTCAGTTTTGGGCCACTCACTACAAGAAGGACATTGAGGTGCTGGAGCGTGTCCAGAGAAGGGGTCTGGAGCACAAGTCTTATGAGGAGCGGCTGAGGGAACTGGGGTTGTTCAGTCTGGAGAAGAGGAGGCTGAGGGGAGACCTTATCGCTCTCTACAATTACCTGAAAGGGGGTTGCAGAGAGGTGGGTGTTGGTCTCTTCTCCCAAGTGACTAGCGACGGGACAAGAGGAAACGGCCTCAAGTTGCAGCAGAGGAGGTTTAGGCTGGATAGTAGGAAAAATTTCTTCACTGTGAGAGTGGTGAGACACTGGAACAAGCTGCCCAGGGAAGTGGTGGAGTCACCCTCACTGGAGGTGTTCAAGGAATGTGTGGACGTGGCATTGTGGGACATGGTATAGTGGGCATTGTGGGTGTTGGTTGATGGTTGGACTTGATGATCTTACAGGTCTTTTCCAACCGTAGTGATTCTGTGATTCTGTGATTTAATTTCAAAATTTGCTTTAGCTTTATTGTAAGAACATTTTATACTTGAATACCAAATAAAATATTTCTTTTTGAGTCAAATAAAGCAATTTCTTTAATCGATTGTATTTTTTTAAAGTAGCCTCATCAATCTAGAACAATTTAAAGAATGGAATTGCAAATAGATTAGGAAAGACTTTTATTCACACAATTGCTTCCTTTATTGATGAATGTCATTTCGTCTTCTCAATTTTTTTCCTAAAATTTCTGTCAGACAAGAGAACCTCTCACTGCTTTTGATTATAATTACCTATTTGCTTTCATGAATCCTGGCACAAAGTCAGCATCTCCTCAGTTACCTGAAATTATCCTGATACACTAAAATCTCTTAAGCATCTCTTAAATATAACGCCAATATGCCAAAGGTTACCTCAGACATATCTTCCCCTGGAGCAGGTGATTTTTAAGAGCCTCTGTAGGTAAATTGCTCTGTGATACTCATGTGAGCAGCATGTGCCTCCTTCTGCTGCTTGTGAAGTGTCTCATGGAATGATTTATTTCAAATGTCACTGTGTGTTTATGAGAAATTTTGCCATCTCCAAACACTGAAATTCCTATAGCACTCATAGGCCTTTTTTTCTTTCATGATCCATCTATACAGTTCTACAATGGAAAGGCAGGTATTTAATAGACCCATTTATTTCCTTATGCCTTTACTTTCCTTATTGCCTTTCCACATTGCCATACTTTGTGTCTACATCATCTTTTTCCTGCCACATCTTATATATTGTCACTATTGTTGTTTTATTCCTAGTTATCTTTCTTCTTCCCTTTCTTGTTTGTGGAATCGAAGTGCTTTGGTCCATGCAGTAAACATCTTCTAAAAAGCTTTATTTCTCACTATGCTTTTTTCTGGTTTTTCTTTCTGATCTGTGAAGTCTGCAAGAACTTGTCTCCACACACAGTTAAAACTGTCCTAGTATTTATTCTGTGTAAATTTTTATCAAGCATCATTTGCCTGAATACCCTAAACCAAAGCTTTTTATCTTATACTGCTAGAATAACTGCATATAAAGCACGGAGAGTTCACAACTGTGAAATACTTGAGATAAAAAGGCAAGGTATGAGAAGGACATACTAGTTTCAAAGTTATTTCTTTTCATCGTATCAGTTTGCAGCGGTGATGATTTTGGTTTTTGCCTGAGTATACATTATTTAAGGAACTCATCGCAGTCATTTAGGACACTATCACCATTCTGTGCCCAGTCCTGTCCCCTTGCACTCTCGTGCTGACTGGTGGGATTCACAGCCACAGACATGGCTGCACAACCCACAGTCACGTCCACTCTTGGGTATGAGCATTGCTTAACAAGCCACTGGCATGGGAGGATGCAGCCGGCCTGAGAACATGCTATAAAAAATAGGAGGGTTGCCTCTCAAGTGTGATTTAATAGTTGAGAGGAAGAGCACTCGAACAAAAGCTAACTTCATTGACACTGGTGGGGAAAGCCCTATTCTGTGGAGCTGAGTGTGTAAATGGTGGTTAGAGTAACCTCTAACAAGGAGGATCTTAGTACTTAAATAAAGGGATCATGGGGTCATATGAAATCCCCTCTAAGAAGGCAGACTCTTTATATAAATCATGGGAGCATAATCTCTCCAAAAAGCACAAATAACAAAGAGGGCTCAGTACATAGATGGTGGGACCACAGGTCACTCAAGTTTAAGTCCCCTCTAAAAAAGGGGAATTCAATACCTAAATACTGAGAGAACAGTGTCATTGTGAACCATCATAACAATAAGGAAATTATTTTTAAGATGGAAAAAGCAACCCCTTTTGCTCCTCCGTGGAAGTCTGTCATTAATGCCGTGACATGCATTTCTATGCATATTTACAGCAAGAACTGCATGCCCACTCCGGGAAGCTGCCTGAGACATTGTGATATTATTAACTTCCTTCCCTGTGTGAAGATGTGTCCTTCTACCCAAGACTTACACCAGGCACGTGGTGTCCACACTGTCTCACTGCTCCCGTCCCTTTCCACGTTGTCCCTCCCTGCTCATATCACATCCCTGTTCCGTGGCACTGTGCTCACAACCTTTTGCAAATGGTCCTGCCTCCATCATGTGGCAGGTTTTATTTGGTGTGAAATACTGCCAGCTGCCCTGACCCAAGGCAGAGGGACTTTCAGAGCCTTCTCAAGACCATCTGGAGACAACACATTGCTTCCCGGTGCGATGCATGGAGGGAGGCACAGCAGCAAAAAACAGCAGCTGAATGGGACATGGAGGGAGATGTGGCCTTCCCACAGCGTTTGTTTAAAATTAGCCATCCCTTCCCTAGACAGCAGGTCAAAGATCTGGTGTGGAGGTGCCATTTCGACAAGTGGAACACATTCTACATAACTTCTACACATTATGGGCCGAGCTGGAAGGTGGCATTAAGGGAGGTTTGCTCTTCCAGGAAGCCATGGACCGCTGGGACCTTGGTCCTGGGTGTTTCCCAAGCAATGCTATCAAGATCCTGTGGAGTGCTGTGCAAACCAGTGAGCCCCAGATCTGAACCCATCCAATGCATTTCTTCCGAGAGCTCAAGCCTGTTTTCAGATGGTATTTGCAAAGAGTGAAGGGTTCTTGCCTTATCCCGTGAATCATCTTGCTATGCAGACTATCACTTCAAAGCACGAGAGCATTTATACTAAATTTGCAACATGTTATAATGTAAGAATCAGATTACACAGAAATATCCTCCCATAAAATGAAGCATAAGTGTTTTATTGCATGTTAGCAGGGAAAACATTTTATTACATTTTTATATGTAATGCAGTCATGTCCACATCCATATGTTGCACTTACAGGGGAAAGAATAGCTCCCACTATGAGTGTACACACATACATCTTCAACTCAAACAGGCCCACTTACAGAGACATAAATCCCACTGAGGAGCACAAGTTCTGACAGGTCTTTTATTGTTTTCTGCTCAGAAGAAGTACATCTGTCTGGTGTAAGATCAGAGGGATGTCTTTTGCCTTGAACAGAAGTTACATTGGTATAACTGAGGGTAAAATCCTCAGTGCTTAACAGGGCTCCGTGTCATTTGGACTACATGTCTACATATATTTCTGATAAAAGTGTTGTCTTGGCATAGTTCAACAAAAGCAACTGCAGAGGAAAGCAATGGTTTCCATCGTTAAAATAATACTGGGTCGTCCTTTGACCAGATAACAGGTTTGTACAATCCTGATGAAACAGTAATAATAATATATGTATATGCATGTGTGGAGTGAGTGTGTGTATGTACATATACAAATGGTATTTACATACTCTTCAAATCTATGCTTCTAAAAGGAGACTGATCTGGTAGTCCATGATGCTGAGAACCTAACCTCTGAAAACACAGGCCACACACATACTTACTCGATTTCTAGTGGTTGCTGGGGCCTGATCCTGAATACACTGAAATCAAGAGCAAAATCCTCAGTGACTTCCCAAGCACAGAATCAGGCCTGCTCTGCAACCACAGCTGAAATATTTGAGTAAGCTTCGCTGGAACAGTGGAGAAGAGTGGCAGGCTGTCTGTGTGGGGGCGAATTTTCAAGTTAACTCCAAGGTCACAGGAAAAAGCACCGGTCCGGTTCAGGAAAAGGAAAATGCAGGCTTCAGTCCAGCGTGCAAGTGTGTGGATAGCACCTCTGGGTGTCAGTCCTCACACTGACTTCAGCAAAGATCTGCAGATACTTAAAGTTAAGGTATGTGTTTAACTACTCTTTTGGATGGGGACTAATTACTGCTGGTTTAAATCACATGAAATGGCCATGGGTACAAGGGCTTAATCAGTGATTACAGCCTGGTTGTACTTCAACATAATTTTTCATTTTCATTATATTCCATGTTTTCTGGCTTGTGATCACTCCTTACAAGTTTTTGAAAAAACTAACTTTCCATAGGTGTCATCTGTGTGGCTATGGGCTGTTCTATACCTCTGGAGCAGTCTAAGTCAGTAAAACTGTGAGGAAGGCACAGAGTTGCTAAGATCAGGGTTATGTGTTGGTAGTAAGCTTTCTTTTACCCCTTTAAAAGAAGCTTAGAGCACAATTTTGGAGCTGGATTTGATTGTGTGTCAGAAAGGTGAACCGCCTCTGCTCATTTTGCCCCTATTTCTGCTCCTGGAACAGGCCATCTTGTCATGATGGCAGAAGTTCTGGCTCACTGGTGACTTTAGGGCGGTGAGATACAAAAGCTGAGAGGGTGCAGAGCCGAGTCTCCGATCCAGACAGCTGCAGGAATTACTTCTATAGCACTAAGTTTAAAGTATTTTTGTTGCCCATGTCTCCAACAGCTGACCAAGCTTATGGGCTTACCTTTCCTTGTCAACCATAGGCTTAGTCTCCTGTCTCAGCCTGAGAGTGCATGAAACACATCTCTTGGCAATCCAAAGCCATGGAATCCAACAACCCCCTCCACCCTCAAAAAAAGTTTTTCTATCGAATTCCCTCAGAAGTTTTAAAATGTTGTTTGGGGTCTTTTGGTCTTCTGTTTTCAATAGTTGTATTTTTTTGGCATGTGGCACATACATTGTTTTGAACTTACTTGCTATAAAGACCCACCTGTGATGTACATGAAGGGCACTATATAAATTAATGTAAGTTGTAAATCATTTCAACAAAACATTTGGTCTTCGAGGCCAAATCAAACGCAAGAGAGGCTGATAGTAAAAAAACACATGGGGGGATGAGGGGGGAATCATGTTCATCCCGCAGGAGGCCATTACCGGTTACCACCATCAGCCTGTGAGATACCAAGACGCACCAGCCCTTTTTTACAGGCAGAGGAGCAACCGCCTCCAACTTAGGGGTCCCAAGAGACTTCTTGGCTGCACTCGCAGGGTGTGGGTCAGGGGGATTGAAGGTACAAAGACGGAGCCCAACCTTGGCAGTGTTGGGAGAGAGGGAGGGTGTTGGCGCAAGTCCTCCTGCCTCTCCCAATTGAATGTGCAACTTTCAGGCATAAAACTATTGTTTTGCTTGCTGGGCCTTCCACAGCAGCCAGGCCAAGCTTCCTGCTAGGAGCCAGGATCTGCAACCTTATGAAAGTTGCAGGGCCCGGCAGGCTGTCGGTATTTTCAGCTGGATCGAGCCCAGAACAATTTTATTTTCATCAGAACTGTTCCCTGGCCCTACCACATGTGCAAGTCTACATGAAACCACCAAGAAGGCTCCCTCCCCCAGCTATCTTATTTAGCTCAGATTCAGCTGCCCAGCAGAACTGTTTCTTATCCAAGCCCTTAGAGACAGGAGAGGAGTGTAGAGATTTAATTATAATCTTTCTCTCTCTCCACCTCCCACAGTACATTAATGCTTTTCATTAGCCAAAGCCAAACCTTGCTTTATAAGCTGTGAGAGCTGTCTTTTAAAAATATGTCCAGCATTAAAAGAGTTCTGAATGGCAGTAACAGCAGCGTAACCCCTCATCCACAGGTGTGGGAGATTCGCTGGAGGATTGCTGGTGGAGAGGCGAGTTTTATTTGAAAGACATCTGATTCCTATTTCTGTCCATTGGCTGATTACCCCTCACATTACAGCACTTCTGTGCCCACTGACAATTTCACATACACATCCAAATGAATGAGAGAAAAGCCTCGACATTCAGGAGCTCTGGATGATTTTTATAACTATCCAGATGTTTAGACTTTTATCTGAAGTCTATCCAAAAAATATGAGGCCACTCCTAGCAGCAGCCTGACAAACATCCACAGCCATTTATTCTGTGGGTAGGTCTAGAGCATACATTCATACGGACATTATCACTGGAGTAGGTACATCTGTTGACCTCAGTGGTATAGAAATGCAGGTAAATCAAGAAAGACATTTTCGACTCACAATTACAATGTGATTTGAGTGACACAATTAAGTCAGTTTCTTATATTGATGGAAAGGTTCTGGGGAAATGTAAGACACTGACTTAATTGTCATTGCCTTACAGAATACATAAAGCCGATTTTCATCTTTGAAAATTAGTACTTGCCCAGAAGGAGACTACCCAGTGGTCAGAGAGCACTACGAGAAAGACGGAGACTGGTTCCTCACAATGGCTGATTTTCTATTCTTTTTCTCTTCAAACAAAATATCACTTTTCTCATAATTCCCTTGACATTTGCCAGCTTTAATGATATAAGTAGGCAAATGGACCTCAGCAAATTGCAAGGGTGGCTTCAGGGGTATTTGATTTTTTTATCTGGTAGCCCTTGGAAGCTTCAAGTGGGCAGCTCCATTGTGCCGGCGCTGTGCAAACACGTAGTGTGGTAGGAAATCCTCATGTGTTAAGAGCTGACAGCCTGCTTGGAGGAAAGAACACAACAAGCAGCATAACAAATACCTGCCTAGTTGATAAAGGACAAGTGAAAGGGCCATGGGATTACATGGATTACAGTTGTTGGTTACACAGATTAACCAGGCAATTAAAGGCAGCAGGAATAATAAATAGCCTTCCAAGAGAAGGAGCTGCTGTTGGGCTGCAGGCTGAATGTAGCTGTTCCAAGTGTAAACTGTTTTTGCCATAAACACAAAAGCACAAAAGCTGAAGGAGAGGGAGAAGCCCCTGGAAGCAGTCCCACAAACAGGACGTGCTTTCCTTGATTCCTCAGGAAATTTTACACAGTTAACTGGGGTCTTTTTTATGTACATTTTGATGGTTTCTTATCTTACATTTTAATAGGAAATCTGCTGAATGTCTAAAATGCCTTTTGGCAGTCAGACCTTTTGTTGCTGATCTCTGTGACTTAAAAACAGTTTAACTTATCAAGAAGCTTTGGTGTAGATCTGGTGTAGTGTGTAGGTTCATTTGGTTTTTAACTGCTTTCTTTTGGATCACTTTTAATCATCACTTACATTGCATATGGCCATTTATGCATTGACAGGTTGATGGGGACTTTAATGTACATAAAACTTTCTCTGTCAGGACTTATGCCTCTCTGTCAGATTTTATCCTGCAGTAGAGAGGGTTCATGTACAGTTGCTGACAGATAAAATAAGCTCCTCCAGCAGCTGCAGCTCTGTCTCCCACAGATTTTTTTCTGCTCTGATCCTGTGTCCCCAGCTAAGGGCTGAGAAAGCACAGGCGGCACCGCGGGGCTTCACCAGGACGGGCAGGAGCACGGCACCAGACCTGCAAGAGGGAGGATGAGTTAGCCTCATCACGGCCATCTCCTGTAGTCTGATACTAAGTCCTGCAATGTTTGGTGTCTTTCTTTAGCCCCGGCTGCAGGAGACGGGCGGCAGCAAGAAAAACCTTGTTCTATTCTAAACAAAAGTGAATTTCCAGCCCTGATTCCTGCAGAGAAAAACTAAAAGGCAAGAAACTTACTTAAAAAAAAGGTTTACATTCACAAATCACATAAAAACTGAAAAAGCTTATGAATTTTAAGTCTGTCCCATCATCTTAAGGACCAGAATCATGAATATGAAACTCTTGGGTTTGAATACGGGGACCTGCCCTGTGCGGTTTGGAGGGCAAGCACTAAGGTTTTTCACAAGCCTGGTACAATCACAGAGTTGAGGTACGCAGATATTATACCTAATATGAAAAGGTGCCCAGCATCTGTCATTCCCCCAGAAGCCAATGGAAACTGCAAACACTCAGCTCTGAAGGATCAGGCCTTTAATGATTAATATGTTTCCAGATCTATAAAAAAATGTTTCCTAAGATACTTTATTTCTGCAAGAAATTCCCTGTTGGCAAGAGAGTTTTCATAGCTCCTTAAAGGCCTATAAGGAACTGTGGAAGAAATAAAGTGGGGCTTTACTTATGGAAATCAGACCTACTGGAGAGCAACTGGAAATGTTTTTTATGAGTCTTTATAATGGAACTACAGTAGCAGTTCCATGTTGATTTTTATTCTAAGACCCTATATTTTTTTCTTCTTCTTTTTTAAGCCAAATTTTTTCCCACCTGAAACTTCACGTGTGGTCTCTTGGCAAAGAATAATATTTTTGGAAAGTTTAAGGTTGATCTGATAAGCCTTTTTTAAGTAAGGAGATTTGAAAACTTAGAGATATTTTACTTTTTAAAAATCTTCAAACCTTTTCTTGTTCATTTAGAAGTTGAAAACTGCTTACACTAAAAAAATTCCTTTTTGTTTTTATATTTGCCCTTAATGAGATACAGCTCATGAACATATTTTTAGTAATTTCAGTGGTAACAAAATTTGGGGTTTTATTAAGTTTTCTGCAAAGGTAACTTTGAAAAGTAGAATAAAAATAACATAGACTATGAGAGATTTTGATAGAAGATTCAAATATTACACATAGGTGTGTCAACCAGCATGAGGCTATGGAAACAGTGGAGACAACAAAGTTTAATATATACTAGAATCTTTGAAATAATTAAGGTGTTCATCTGTATTAAAATTATCCAGCCTTCCTTTTGTATTGATGATATGCATTTTTGTAAATAATTTGCTCCAAGTCAATTTAACGCAAACTACTGTTCATGTCTAATAACTGGTTTCCAGCAGTAGCTGAGATCTGGCATGTTCCCTCACTGACTTAGTACACCAGTAGCAGTTCTTGTAGGGACAAAGTAAGAAAAGGGTAGTTTCAGTGAGACCACCATACTGAATTTTTACATAGACCTATCAAAGTGGACAAAAATTGAAGTGACCCATAGATGACAAACACAGTTCTGTAGTGAATACTTTGAGCTACCCCGAGTATCTCCGAAGAGAGCTTTGGGGCAGAGAAACTTCCTCTCTGGACAAGTATGGAAAAGAGCACATGGCAGAGATGTCTCTTCTCCATTTTAAAATGCCTTTGAGTAAAGTTTTAGCAAACAAGTCATGAGGTTTTGATAATGGACACACTTTAACTTGTGATACATGGCCTGATCATAGAGGTCACTGGATCTGAGCTCTGTCCATGGCTGCTTGTTCCAGGCCTTCCTCCATGGCCATGGACTGTGGCAGTGCAACTCCTCAGGCTCACCTCCCTTTCAGAGTGCTGGATTTCTGACTCTTCCTCCTCTTTCTCAACACCTTTGATGGACACTGGAGTTGCAGCCCACAGTGATTTCAGTTTCCTAATGGAAACTGAAGGCTGCTTCTGGAGAAGTTCTGTGTTTTTTGCCACTTTGTTTTGTTCAAGACAAAAATTGTTGTAGGAGATTAAAAATGATTCATTTCATCTCTTGGAAAAGACAACCTTCCTCCCAGCAGACAAGTGCCACTTCTCCTTCCCATGTGCTCCCCTCGTTTTCCTTTCTGTTCTCTCTTCCTTTTCCTCCCCTCACATTCATAAACCCATGCCTGCTCATTTGCTTTACTTTCTTCAGTAAAGAACTTTTCTGTCTTTCTTTTTTCTACTGATACTTTTTAATGCCTTCCCTTACAATTTTAAAGCAATTTATATTCAGAAAGGAGGGGAAACAGGGGGCCCCTTTTCTGATTATGCCATTACACCAATCACGCATACAGTAGAGTGCATACCCAGGTTTTTCCAAAATTACAGCAAAACATGAATCCACCTAATTCTTTGCCATATGCAAATACGCTATGCTGAGTAGGGAAGGAATTGCCTGCTTGTTCACTGTAAACCTTTGTCAAGGTTTGATGAACAGCGAGTGCAGGGGACTCCATCAGCAGAGCTGTTTGGTCACCATCATGGAGCTTTCCTGTTCTTCTGCCCTCTCTCTGTAAGGTGCTCAAGGGACCTGGGGCTGTAGCTGCTCAAATTTGGCTCATTATAAATTCTGTCAGGTCAAAACCTCATTTCAATTAGAACACAACTTCTGTAGGGTGAGATGTTATACCCAGGGTAACAGTAACTTCGGCAGCTCTGTATTTCTGTTTCAATGAAAGACCCTAGGCAGCAAAAATAAGAGTAATGTTGGGCAGGCAGATTATAATGTAGTAGGTTGGCTTCTGATACAAGGGTTAACTTGCACTCCTGATCTCAGTCAAATAAATTTGAAGTTTCACAGAAGCTGAACAACAGCATTTTTTCCTTCTTACGCATCTTCACATTTCTCATTGTAATGAGTACCTGTAGCAGAAGTCCCCGTGACTAAGACAAAACTTTTTTTTTTGCACTCTTTCTGGTGTAACTAGAGATGAAAATTGTGAATAATCTCGCCAGAGTCTATTTTCATGTTTTTCATAAACCTCTCAGCAGTACTCAATGCTTTTAGTGACTACTTGACTCAGACTCCTGGAGACTCACCCTTGTTTGCTAATCACTGTTTCTGGGATTTGACCTGTATACCTTGCCACAGACTGAGATACCCTTTTTATACCATGCTGCTCATGATGAGGCCATGCCATGCAATACATTCCATACAGCATCTCCTTTAATGCCTGCCAATTTCATATTCCATTGATTTCAGTGAGCTTGGTATCAGGTCTTGGACAAGCGTTTGGAAGGCTGCACTGAGTTTATGGCTAGATATAAACTTAAGCTGCAATTGCTCAGTGATTTTCTATGTAGGTTCCAGGGTGTGATGGTATGTAATAACTGGAGATAAAATGTCCTTGTGAGTTGTCTTTTGGTACTGAAGTAATGCCTTACATGATGCTTGGATGGCTCCTTCAAAAACATGACAGGGCTGTCTCAAGTAGTATACTTGTTGAGAAACAGTCCTTCTTAGAACATTAGGTTCTCCACGACAGCATTCTTCTCAAAGCAAATGTGGTGGTGGTAGTGGTGGTATATGAGGGCTTGGCTGCAATATCAACTTTCTCAGATGTTTGATGGGTATATTTGAGTTGCTAAGCTAGTCTGTAGGTTTTATATACACATAGTATGTATAATGTGTATATGTGTATATACACACAGACACATTCTATTCTGGCGTTTACCTTTTTTGATGTTATTCATAGTGTTCAGGAAAATTATACTTGAATAGGCTATCTCGGAGATAGAGCAGGAGCAGGGTAATGACTATGAAATTTGTGGTAGGAATTGATATGGAGATCCAGGTTTCCAGCTCAAATGATGAATATGTCATCTTAGGTACAGGTTGGGCTTGGTAACAGAATTTATAAACTTAGAAATCCTTCTACAGGTGTCCCATGAAGAGGCTGGCATGTTGCAGGTCATTTTAACTCTCATGTTCCTACTCATATTCTGGAGGAAATGTGGGCTATTTAAAGTAAAATTGTGAGTGAGGATAAAGTAAATAAGGTTGCCACTGCCTTCAGGCCAATATGCTGTATATTGGTCCCACTCAAGAATATTCAAGTCAAGTTTTGATGCTATCATGATCTGGATTGTTGATTTACAAGCTAGTGATATACCCAGTAGCCAGAGCAGTATTAATGTAGAGGTGGTTTGCATTACGTATTCTATGGCAGAAGTCTGTTGCAGCTTGCAGAAAGGTATTACTAGAAGGTATTTTGTTAACAAGGGGTGTTGGAGGTGGTTCTGATGAACCCAGTAATTCTTCAGTACCAATCTCCTGTCAAATACTATCAGCCTGCCAGGATTCCCTAATTTAGGCCTCTTTTAATAGAAGAACAACAGTGGATGAGAGTCCAGGTTGTATAGCTTTTGTACAGCTGTTTGGGAAGTAACTTGAGGTTATTGTTGAACTCTAAGGTGAGGAGGCACATAGGATCATTCTTGACTTTCTTTCAGTCAGTAGCAGCAGAGAGTTGTCCATCGTCCTCATTGCTAGAGGCAGTTACTGAGGTTTAGGATTACTGTATTTCCTCCTCTGGGTTTTGACTTAACCACTGTTTAAGCCAGATCTGAGGGGTCTAGTACTGAATGGCTACCCCTCTTCAAGAAAAGGAGGAGTTCTGATAATAATACCATTTTAGGTATTTTGTGTGGCATTCATCTTACCAACTTTAGCCATCAAAGAGTTTTATTTCTACCGTTCCAAAACAGGTGCACAAAGTGGGATCATCTCCTCCCCTTGTGAGTGCCTGCCTCTCTGGTTGACTCCAGAGAGAACCTAGAAAAGCAGCTGAGACCACCCTTTGGAAGTTGAAAGGGGATACCATCATGTCCTTCAGGGCGTGGACATGGCCAACTGTCAATTTATTGCGGTTTAACAATTTATTCATCATCTACTGAGCCATAGTAATTGATTGTGCGCATGTTCCCAGCCCACCCGAGTTAAGTGCTCACTTTAATCATCCTCTAGAGACACTCATTAGGCTGTGGTAACTTAATTGCTTGTCACTGTCTATTTGGACCTTAATTTCTCAAAGTGCATGGTCATATTCACCAACTTTGTTCCAGAAAGCCATCTAGATATTGGCTAATACTATGCACATAGACTGAGACAGACAAAATTAGAAAAATGAGTGAAGTAATAGGTCTACAGTTTTTCTTCTTATTCCAAGCAAACCTTCCAAGTAAGGAACAATGCAAATGTACAAAAGTAATAGCATCTAACTTTCTTTTTGGTGTAAAGTTGACTTTCTGGAGGAAGAAAGGCAATAAAGCTATTAATTTTTTTTTTCAAAATCATAACAGTCACATGATATTTTTATTTGTTTTCAAACAGGAGCTGTGTGGCTCAGGGAAGGGATACACTGACCTTTCACTTCTGTGCTCTCCAGCTCCAGCGCTGCCGCAGGCCCTAAGTGAAAATGAGCCTATTGGTCTCATCCAAACCCCGGCGCATGTTAGCCCACGTTACAAAACACCAGAGAATTTGGCACCATCAGCAGTTTCTGCTCAAGAGAGGCCCAGGACTGCAATAGCAGAGGTGTTAGAGATCAGGACTCAGGAACGCTGGTTGAGTTATGTGGGAAAGCAAAATACTCAGTCTCTCACTTTCATTGGGACTGCATTCACTTGCACAAAATAAACACAGTATGTACAATACAAAAAAATATTTATATCACACCAAATGATACTTATAAATAAGGCAAACAGCTCATTACCACCATTCATCCAAAGGTCACAGACTGCTTTTTAAGCAGAAATTTAGCTGTGCTGGTGAAGCAGTGTAACATCATTCTTATTTTACAGATGGAAAAACTGAGGCACACAGACACCTTCCTATCCAAGACCGCACAGGAAATCTGTGGCAAGACCAGCACAGGCTCCTGATCACTGGAGTCTGCGTGTGTCGGGGTTTGAGGAGGACCACTGAGTTCACTTACACTCACTTGCCTGTGGCAGAGCAGGAGCTGAAGAGCATGCAAGCGAAAGGTC
This sequence comes from Gavia stellata, assembly GCF_030936135.1. Classification (NCBI taxonomy): domain Eukaryota; kingdom Metazoa; phylum Chordata; class Aves; order Gaviiformes; family Gaviidae; genus Gavia; species Gavia stellata. Next base: position 30,242,714 of record NC_082594.1, on the reverse strand, counting down.
AGTGTATCCATTCCCCGAGCTACAAAACTCCAGTCTGAAAACAAATATAAATGCAATGAGAGTTTTCGGATTTTTTTTTTTTTCAAATTTTAATAGTTTCTTGTTTCTTGGCCCCAGAAGTCAGTTTTACACCAAGAAGAATTATATGTTGCACACTGTTATTTACATAAACTTGCTCTGTCTTTAATTTGGAAGGCTTAGTAAGAATAAGAAAAAAAGCTGTAGATCACTGGAGTCTCAAGGCTGATGTTGTCCCCTTAGCAGCATGTGATGACAAACTGTTCTAGCTGAAATGGGTGAATGTCCTCTTTTGCCTCTTTCTCCAGGTTATTGTTTTTTCCTGAACTGATATCCACATTACTTCCTCCTTACATCCTCTAAGCTGTAAACTAAATCAGACATTGTTCTGGGTCCCAGACTTTTGGCTATAAATGCAGTTGCTGGGAGAAAAATCAAGCGTCCAGGAGAAACCAACCCAGACAAAGCAATGCTTGTGTGTTGTGACAGAAGTGGCTTGCATGGGAGTGAACCTGGAGGAAAACCAGTCGCTCCACAGTTGGGGACCTCCCTGAGCCTTCTGCAGGGCTGGGGACATCGCCATACATCCCCAGACTGTCACTCCTACAAACTGTTCTCACCCCTCATTCCCAGGTGCCTGATCAAATGCCTTGGGCTGCTTTTGGGGACACCAGTCCCCTCCTCCACACCTTTCATGCTTTGAAGGCTGTCTCCTAATTTGCTGTTTGCTCTCTGCAGAAACGCTGTCTTGCGAGTCATTAGATCCCATGTGAACTTCTCTGTGGATTCCTTAATTAAAAAGAATGACTTGGACGCTTGCCACCCAGTTACCCAGCATTATGATGAGCCCCATTAAGTGGGATTAATGGCTGAGGACACAGCCACGCTCACTAAGCACTAATCTGGTGTTCGCAGCAGCATGGAGCTGCAGGACCTCTCAGGGCTTCCGAGTAACTCGACAGTCTTTGGCAAAGGGACCATCCACCGGGGGCCAGAAAGATGGGCTTTTCATTAGAAATTGCACTGGACACCGTATTTCAATGGTGTCCCTCATATGAGCTTTCTTCCTGCAAGGAATGGGATGGGAAACAAGAGGAAGTCACAGAGGACTTGGTGCAGCAAACATCAAGCTGGCTGCGGAGCATGTTCGGTCTCCAGCACATCCAGCTAAGAGTAGTATCTCTGGCTTGCAGTGTGAAGCACCAGCAGAAGATATTACGGGGAGGCCTCCAGGAAGAAAGCAAATCAGAGAAAAGTCACTCTGTGATGAAGTTTCTTAGTGCTGAAACATCTTACTAACTTTTAAAGCCAAAGCACAGTGGTAGTGTTAATGGTCCTCAGGTTAAATATCCCACCTTCTTCAGACAATCCTGGGGGAATGAAATTCAGTCTGAAATGAGAAAAGTTTCCCAAAGGTGAGTTCATAGATCACAAAATGTGGAGATGGAAAGAATCTATTCAATCATCTATCCCATCTCTCTGCCAGTTCAGAATTACTCCCCATGATGTTTTTAACGTAACTGCTTTTCTCATTTAAAAAAAAAAAAAAAAGGTGGGGGGAGAAATACCTAGAAACTACTTATGAGATTTTCTATCAAAAACTGTTTGATTCCTTGACTAATTCTAGTGTCTGCTGTTGCTTTGTTCAGATGAGTTCAGCGTGTGCCAGGATGAAGGGTGAACCAATATTTTCTGGAGGGACTCTTCCACCATCTGCAACATCCAGCAATTGGAAAAATCCTCCCAATATTTGGGTTGCATCTGCATTTTCTTAACTGTATTCAAATTTTCCTCCCTTTGCATGAGACTGAGGAGTTGTTCTTCCATGGTACTATTCTATGTGGTTATGGACTAGCCAACCTGGAAAGTGCTAGAAGTCCCCCCTCTTTCAAACATTACGTGCAGACTGAGACACACCTTTGCTAAAATAATGGAAATAAGCCATGAATCTAAGAAGTGGTTTGGACGGTGCAGTTATGAAAGAAATCATCCTATTTCACTGTGGGGAAGAGGAGGACAAAGACTGTTTTTCACCTCTAACTGAGGATTCCATGAGTCTAACCTTATTTTTTCCCCAGTTTAATTTATGTCCTTGTGTTGCAGAGTCTGGATCTCTTTTAAACGCCTGGTTCGACACTGTAGCCTGTTTCACCCCTAGCACAAGTTTCCTATTTCTCTCTCAGAGTCCAGATGTCCTGAGGCCCTTGCAGGGCTCCTTGGTGATGCAGGTATTTGGGACAACAGTGTCCATGCAAAAAAGTTCAGGAAACTGAAGAAAACATATGTTTTACTCAGAATATCCTGGTGACACATGTAAATGGTAACCTGTGCTTCACCCTGCTCACTCTGACATTGATGCTGCAGTGGGATGGGTGTCAGCAAGAGCCTGGCTTCGTATGGAGTCCACCCATTTCGGCTTTGGGACACCTCAGCCCATGCTAGAGACACTGTAGCCACTTTCACACCGCTGAGGTGTGAAACGGTGGTTGTCAGTGTAACATCAGAACTGACAAAGCTGTATTTTGTCAATTTTTAGTAACGAAAATCAAAAGCATCTTGCTCTGCTCGTCTCTTCCATTCCTCCCAGTGAAACGGAAGAATGTGTACAGAGAAGAGTCGTGCAACAAGCTGTCGCATCAGCTTCAAAAGCAAGGGCCCACACAAGCAAATTTCCCTACTATACAGTCTTGGTGTTTAAGATTATTTAATCAAAGGTGGGAGAAAGCAAGAGGGTTTTTTTTTTTCCCCCCAAAGAAAGCACTTCAGCCACTTCCAGAATGGGCCTGAATTTTGACAGCAGCACCTACCCACAGACACAAGGTATGAATTGCTTAATTATCTGTGAAGATTATGGGAGCCATGTCATGCCTGACTCACCAGCAGTTATTTAAAAAGGAAAACCAAAAATGATTAGCAGCTCCTTTTGGAAAGTGGGCTATTCTAGCTTTCCTTCATGTGCGTATGGGTATTGCTGTGTGTCTCCTGGCAGTACTGTGCCCACCCTCGCTGGTGTGCAATGGGCAGGGGCCAAACAAAACCCAGGGCTTGGGCATCGCGATGCTAACAACCTTCCAAGGGACAATGCAAAGAAATAGAAGAAAAGCTGGAAAATGTGATTTCCTGGAAAAAAAACCAAAAAACAAAAACAAAAATCCCAAGCAAGTAAGGTCTTTGGGTTAAAGAATATTATTGCAGCACTGAGCATCTTTCCTTCATCTGATTTTATGTAGAAAACTTTCAGCATTTCAAGAACTTCTATTAACATGAGCAAGACCAAACAATACTCCATTTTGTGTAGTCTCATACTGCTGATAAGTGTTAAGCCCATTAGTGTGACTCTGAACACAAAACTGACCTGTTGGATGTTGTGGGACAATAAAAGTGGCATAGTCTTGCTGGCAAGCCTACAGTTTTGCATCTGTTGTAAGGCTCTTCCTCGCTGGTACCATTTTTTCCTCCTCAGGAGAGGTAGATGCTATATTGGTACATGTTACCACTAGTGAAGGCAGAGCTGCACTTGTGGTGTCACCAAAGTAACTATGTGATTAAAAAAAGAAACCTGTCGCTTGACATAGTTATAGGGGTGAAAAAAGTCCTATTTATAGAGGGGGCATAATTCAGAAATCGGGCTGAAAGCCTCAGACAACCCCTTCTTGAGATTTCCAGTGCTTTGGGAGTTTTGCAAATATTGGATTTGAAAATAGCCTTCCTGTAGTATTTGAGTTCCTCCACTCTCAATTCCAGCAGATAGTGTGGAAGTGGGTGGAAATTTAATAGCAATAAAAAATAGCAATAGTTGACTTAATTAATTTCGATCTTCTGAAAAAGCTGGGGGGGAAAGGCACAGAGAAGTTTCTTCCTTTTATTTATTTATTTTTCTTTCTTCTTTCCCTCTCTCCTTCCTCCCTCGCTGCTCTCCTTCCTCCACCTTAACCCACACCCCTGCGGCCGAATCCCGCCTCCCCACCAGACGCCAAGCCCTTCGCAGCCCCCACGGCCGCGTCACTTTTTCCGCTTTTAATTCCTCCCACCTTTTCATCCCCCCCTCCCAGTTTCTCGCCCGCCCCGCCGGCAGCCCCCCCGTCCCGCCGCCTCCCGCCACCCACGGCGGGGCCGCCGGGCCAGGCCCCCCCCCCCTTCCGCCCGCGCCCGCGCAGCCCCGCGCAGCCTCCCGCCGCCCCGCGCCCGCGCAGCGCCGTCGGCGACTCGACAGCGCCACCCGCTGGGCGGCCGCCGGAACGGCGCCCCCGCGCAGCCCCGCGCAGCCTCCGCGGCTGGCCTGGGGCGGTTTCAAGGCACGAAATGGCTTACAGGCGAGGAGGGGCTGTGCTGCTCGCGGCCGGGAGGGCAGGGCCTGCCTTAAAAAGGCCAACGTACACCCGTATTGCTGGCGTTTCCTCCGCGCCTCTTGACCGCCACCCCGGGGGACGCAGCCCGACATTGCGCCCGGCTCCACAGCCCATCGCGGAGGACACCGGCGAGACTCCTGGGCTGGCTGGGCTCTGTCACAAGTTCCTGCTGGTTTTCTTCTGGGGAACACAAGGTTGCGTCGGCCATTGAAGCGACGTGCACCCGAGTCACGGTACTGTGAGCTGGGCTGCAAAGCGAAAAGTTGGTAAAAGCCCCAGGAATCTTGTTTCAGTCTGGGCTGGTGCACATGCAGCTCTGAGACCCTTCCTGGGTTGCCTGTTCCCACCCGGTGGCTGAGCCCAGGCCCAGCGATGCCTGCGGGAGACCACCGGAGGGATCAGCCCAGGGGACGCAGTAGGCCCGGCATCTCAGCGAGGACCACGGGCGGGATCAGCCCAGGGACGCAGCAGGCCCCGCGCCTCAGCGAGGACCACAGGCGGGATCAGCCCAGGGACGCAGCAGGCCCCGCGCCTCAGCGAGGACCACAGGCGGGATCAGCCCAGGGACGCAGCAGGCCCCGCGTCTCAGCGAGGACCACGAGCGGGATCAGCCCAGGGACGCAGCAGGCCCCGCGTCTCAGCGAGGACCATGGGAGGCACCGAGCGCTCTGGCAGCTGAGGTGCTCTCCGGCTGGGCCCACCAAACGGGTGGCAGCTCTCAGCTGTCATCTCTGCGTGCCGCAACTCCTCCTCTGCAAAACAGCAATACCTCCCACCGCCTCCCTGACGCAGAGCAGCGGGCAGCAAACACGAAGCCATGCGCTGAACTAAATGTCACGTAGCTGCTCATTCGGTGAACGCTGTCCGTTCTGTGCACGCAGCGGGGCAGGAGCCTTCAGATAAAGAGTTTCTAATCATGGCATTCAAAACTTTAACATTATGCCTGTGCTAAAGGGTGTGAATCAGAGGACCGTCAGGAAAACTTAACTCTGACAACTCTTCTTTCCATTGCTTGCTTGATGCCACTGCCATAGCAGCATTCTTTGCAAGCAGTCCTCTAATGGCCACAAACAAAGCTAAGAGAGAAACCAGAACATACTGTGGTGGGGTGCAATTATAAAATAAGTTTTCCTAAAGCAGTTTTGGATACTTTGCATGACATATTTGTAGCATATGCAAATTTGCACATAACTAAACAGAAATTTAGCAACCTCTGAACTGTCTGCATAGGCTCAAAGTGACAGCCACTTCGAAGAAATGGGATATTCAGCCTAAAATTGTTAAAAATACTCAATTTCTAGCTGTGGTGGTCCGTCAGATATCGCACATTTAGCCTGGCATCAATCTAGGACCAAGTATTTGGAGCTGGCTGTGAAGGAAACACACTTTAATGTTTGACAAACAAGCAGCTGTGCTTGTTTGAAGCTGGTCAGCAATTTGGAAGGTTAAGCAGTCCCAGAATAGGGATTCATGAGCGCAGGTGCACTGCTTAAAGGTGAATGACAGATGAAAATTATTACAGGGATATAAAAAGGTTACCTAGATGACAGGACTGGTCAAAGCAGAAACTAACACCTTCTGGAAAAAAATATTCCAGAATTCTTTTCTGATTTAAATCTCAAACCATTTCAAGCAGCTAAAATAAAATGCAGGGCAGTTAGTTAGCATGAAATTTTTTTAGGAAAAAATATTTTCCGAAAAATCATTAACTTTTTTCCTAATTTATTTTTTCAGTCTTGACATTTCATCAATATTTAGATTTTGGAAATAAAATTCAAGTAGTTCTACACATGCAATTAAAAGGGTGTGTGCGTACATTTTTATTGCATTACTATATACATTTTCTATTTTCCTGGACTACTTTGCCCAATTTGTTAACCTGAGCCTCATGTGCTGAGTATAATAGGAAAATACTTTTATCAGATAGAATCGTTGATGCATTCATACTCAGGGTTTCTTTGCTGGTTCAGATTCTTATTCACTAATTTCCTGATGTAACCAGTGTATCTTGTGCTTGAAACCTGGCATGCTGGTGGGAAACATCCTGATCCTTCAGACGCTACTGTAGGAAGACCCAGTTGAAACAACAGAGTACGTGTTTAAGCAAGGGCTGCTCACGTGAGTAAGGATTTGAGTCATCAAAGCCCAAAAAGACTGGTAAGGAGGAGGAAGCTGCTTCATCAAATGCCTGGTAGCAGGAGATGTAAATACATAACCCAGAGGAACAGGCTGATTTTGTGGATCATACGCACAGCAGTTGTGCTGAATTGGGTGGTGGTATTTGGAAAGCACAGCAGAAAAGAGAAGATGCATGCGGAGAGCTCTGAAACACAGACGCTCCGGAGCAGGATGTTGGGGTGAGTATATGAAATCACAGAGGTGCAAACAGTGTTTGTTCTCCATCTGAACCTGAAGTGGAGTATCTTAGCATAAAAAAAATGAGCTTTTTTAGGTGTGGCAGCAGACTGTGTGACGCATGAGCTGGTGACATAGCCACCATTGAGTGAGGGCAGCTACTTCTGGGCATCAGATTCCCTTGCACCATCCTTGCCTCCGGTGTCGGAGGCAAGAAGGCACATTTCAGGCTCTTCTCACTGATGCTCTGATTTTTGTCTGCTGCATAGCAAAACCGACACACTGCAGAGAGGAGCTCGCACCCCAGCTCGAAGGCTGCTCGCTATGGCGGGGGTCCACCAGCCTGCTGAGGCCGCAAGGCCAGGCGAGCTGTGAATCCCCACCCCAGGGGCATGTTGGATACTCATATCTTCTACCACGCTTCATCTCGATTAAGGTATGATGAAACAGGGCCTTGAGCCTCAAACATGCCAAGGGGTAACTTGATATAAATGTGCAGCTGCACTGATCTCCTGAAAGGGGGTGAGTTGCACATTTTGCAATTAGGGTGAGCTAATTGTATGTGCACAGGCAGTTGCCACAGCTCAGCTGATGGGTGGTAACTTATTAAACCACAGTAATGTGAGCACTTTGAGTCATGAAACCATACCCAAAGTGTTTGCAGACTCAGGGCCTGAGAACCCATCGCCCTCCCATTCCGTTGCACTGTCATCTCGAGGACAAGGAGAGGAATTGAAAACCTGTGCTGTATAGTCCGATGCAAGATGAAGTTTCCCAAGGGATTCTTAAATTTCTAGCCAGAATTTCAAAGAAATTAACAATGTTTTCTTTTTAAATGACCTTGAATCAAAATATTCATTTTAAGTGGGAATGTTTGGGAAAGAAAGAGTTCTGGAAATTTTCAGCATAAACACTGATTCTTGTAAAAAAACATGAAGAGTCATATTCAGAAGGCCTAAATTTCCCCTAAGTCTCCAGGTCTCGTGTTTCTTACCTGCTAGAGATCTCTGCAGGCCTAGAGCCATCCAGGAGGGAACCTGTCCAATTTGGTGGAACTGTGGCCGGAGTATTTTTTTAGATGTAATGTACTTTTAATCTGTAGCACTTGCTAGTTTCTTAGAAGCTTGAAGAGAAAATTACCTGCCAAATGCTTTAGTTCCTCCGTACTTAGTCATTAATTTTGTGCGCACATGCATGCGACTGGGCAAAGAGAGTTGAAATCAGCCTGGGTTTTTTTTTCAGAGCCTTCCCGATGCCAACCCTGTTAGCAACGCTGATGATGGGAGCTTTGACCTGGAAAGCATAGCTCAGATTCTGGCCCTGGTGAAGTCAACAGGATCTTGCTATTGATCTTCAGATCAGAATTTCAGCGCATTGAGGTGGGTACAAGTGAGGGGTATAGAGAGTCCTTGGGGAAGCTTTTCTTTTAAATGACTTTTTAATGAAACTGGAGATAAAACCATTTGTGCTTGGGGCTAATGCCCTGCTGAAGGAACTGGAACACAGACCCTGTAATAGCGTGGTTGTGTGTGAGAGCAGATTGAGTGAACGAACAGAAACAACTGTAGGAAGCCAGGGAGTGACCTGCCTAGATGGTGGGAAATAAACAGTCCCTCGCAGCCAGGGTGAGAGGGGTCTGGGCTCCGGTGGGTGGCTGTCACAACAAAGTAGGGGGGCAATGGCACCACTTTGTGCTCTGCAAAGCAGGGGGACCTCAGGGCTGCAGCTGCAGCTGCTTTCACCCAGGTCTCCTCCCCCGGCCTCTCTGCTGCCCACGGATCTCCTCCAAGGGGATAACATTAGAAAAATAGCGAAAAGACTCATTTCACAGAACTTCTGCAGGCCTCTGTCCCTTCACTATGAAGGATGGTGCCAACAACATGGATACAACACTCACCAATACATGCGTAGGGATGCATATAACACCTTTGTGTGCATCCCCTCTGTTTGTTTGCTGCCTGCTGTTATGCTCAGCGGTGCTCTGGAAATCGCAACATTTCAGCAAACACCACCATGTTCTGCTCACAGCAGAGCCCTTTTCCCTCTTCCCTTGAGGGAGGGAGTCACACTTAAAAGAAAAAAAAAAGGGAGATATCTGGTGCTGGCCTGACCTTCATGTTTTTTCTTCCCATTTCTAAATGAATTCTAAGCTGAGACATCCCATGCAAAATTTCAACCCAGGGCAGTTGTCTGCATTCACACTAAGAACCAGTGAATAAGTGTTTTGAGGTAGCTTTAATTATAGCTGTGAGAATGACACCAGTGTAACATTTAAAGTGTGAACATAAAATATGGCAAATCAATCAGAGTATGGAACCACACTCGGAAAGTATTCAGCTGATGATGTTCATGATCACACATTAAAAAAAAAAAAAGAAAAAAATCAGATGTGGAAATTCACTCCTCTAGCCAATGGAAAAAGATACTTTTCTATCTCATAGTCTACAAAATTCCCTCACCTACTACCCAAATCACAGTTAAAAGAAGCTTAATTTATCCCTTTGAAAAAAAAAAAAGTTTTACAAGCCGCTATTCCTGCTCAGCAATCACACAGACATTAAATCTTATTGCAAAAAGAGGGGGGGGGGAAATGCCTCTTCTCAGCATTACAGCTGCAGCTGTTTGACAGAAGTAAGTGACTTCATAAACTCTCCTGATTTGGCAGTAGGAGAGCGGAGTTTTATGCTGTCTGCTGCACAGTCACAGGGGCTGAGAAAGCTCTGCAAAGCAATCTTCACAAATGTTTCACCTCAGTTTATAAATACCTTTGCTTCACCGTGTTAATGCCTCTTTTGCTTTGCTTTCCATTCACCTCCACTGGATCATCTACCAAGACCTTTTATTGCTTTAAAGTGATTGGTCCCACTGGTCCCACATATTTTTCTTCTTTTTTTTTCTTTTCTGAACGGAAGATACTGCACCTTCACCTTTCCATTGGTTTGTTGGCTTATTGCGGCAAAATGCAGTAAAGATTTAGCAGGCTGTCATTATTTGCAGTGTAATCAGGCTGTATACCTTCTCATGAAAGAATCCATACTTAAGCATTATATTTTCTCTGTCTCTCTCAAGTGTCCACTCCATAAAGAATTGCTTGAAAAACACATTTTCCTGAGCTGTTATGAAAATAGAGAAATTTCTGTTGGTTGTCTTCTCAGCCTCCACCTTTCTGTATTCATTTGGAGACCTTATTATTTAAGAATTAATTCCTGTTCCTCCAGAGCAACTTCTGGAGACGTTCCCAGCTCCCATTAACATGACTTCGGTATGAGTTTGATATGAGACGGCTATTCAGTACTTCGCAGGAACACCATCTCCACTGGGAAGTCTTCACTGATGTAAAGTCAGCAGGAACTCTTGCTACAGTAAAATCTCCAGGATTCACCTTTCGAGTTACCTGTTATTTTTATCGGACCATCACAACTCATAGGCCTTGCTTGTTCCTTGGCCAAGCAGCCTGCTGTTTCACATTGCCAGGAGATTTTGCAGGATTTGTCTCAGAGCAGATATAAGAATCTGAGGGGAAAACTGCCAATGAACAAATGAGTTTCTCAATGATGGTCTTCCAACACTGGTGGGCTTCATGCAAGTCTCTCTCAAATTGTCGTCCCTCTCTTTGTAAAGCCGTATGTATGACTACATAGGTTTCTAAAGTCAATGCTATCCTAAAAATGAAAGCAAAAAGAAGTGAGTGAAAAATAATGCTCCCCAAGTTTTCTAGGTGTGATTTTCTAAGCAGAAACTTCCTAATCATGAATGTTCATCTCTCATTTAGTGTGAAACATCTTCAGGTTTGAGATACATGTAGTGTAACCATTAAATACTGCTGCAAGCTCTCTTGGCAGGAAGCCTTGGGTAGCAGTTTCTCCTACTCACTTTTAAGGGGCACTTTCTTCCCCAGGCATCAGCAATTACTTTTTTTCAAATTCTGTTTCCGACAGATCTTTTGTAGCTGTCCTCAAGCAATTCAACTCTCCCTACCCTGACAGGCAAGGGTAGGACCCAAGGAAATGTTATATCCAGACACCTCTTGAGAGCTTCCAGTGGCTCCCAAAGGGTCTTTGTGACAGCAACCCTTGCTGAAGCTTCACTTCCCTCATCTGTGCCATGACTGGGATCACCCGTGAGGCAGGTGACCTCAACAGCTCTGCCAGTTTCACATTGTAACAAATTATGAAGACTTCCCAGTCCCTCAGATGTGGCATGGCCTGCAGCATGACAAGTGCTCCTCTAACACCTGCCTGTGCTAGGGAAATGCTCTGCATGGGGCAAATGCATTCCTTAATCCATTCAAACCAACGTTGTATGTTGCAGCTTATGGAAACCCCTGCCTGATATGTTTAGAAAAAAGCTAAGTGGAGCCAGTTTTCCCCTAATAACCTGTAGCACTGCTGGCTGTAGAACCTTGTCTACGGCAGGGGCAATCTTTTGCTTGCCATTGAGCCGAGCCAGCATAGGTTTGTGAGCACTCTAAGGGGGTGCACATCTATTACGCACATTTACACAACTACTAAAAGAAAACATTCCCCTCTACTCCCATCTGCTCCTACCCCTCCCTAAAAGAGGGATAGCAGCAGATGGTAGAAGCAGAGCTTTGACTTGCAGTGGTGCCCCAGCCTGGTTTGCTCTAGGAAAGAGCTGTGTCAGCACAAAGGGAGGAGCATCTCTGTGCTGGGAATGAGCATTTGAGGGTGAAGAGGACAAGACATCTTCTTCTGGCAGCAGGATCAGCCTCTGTCATCCTAAATTTTATGTGCAAATGTGGTCTCAGTCACAGCCTATGCCTTCACGAGGTCTCATGCTCAGGGAATGCTCCAGGACAAGCTATAGGGGACAGGGGAACCTTCTCCTGTAGCATGTGGTACACACCAGATTTTGGCACCTCTTACCTCCTTCACTTGATGTATTTACTCTTTTAGTTAGTAGCAGCCTGTGCTTTTAGCTGAGAGGAAATTGAGTTTTAATGTTATTCTTAAAAGCATGAAGGTTCAGACTTATTGTGGGTTTTACCTTTGTTATTAAAAACAACAAAGAAACCAGTTTTGAAAACTCCATTTCACCTAGACAATCCCAGCTTCACAGTGGTAACAGCAAAAAGGATTTGCAGTTGAAGGATTAAAATGCAGGTTAACATAAAAAACCAGTGCGGAATGACTGCCCCAGACAGCAAATAGAAGGCATTCGGTATGGAATTACCAAAACTAGCCATCCAACACCATCCTTGGGCCCTTAGGTATTGTACAATAGTGGTTGTGGGTCTGCTGTGGGTAAGGTGAACTCATTGCTCTGGTACACCCCTGTGCCGAAAAGCCAGGGAGTCCTGAGTCAGGAGGTTAGCTGAAAAGCAGCCTTTTTCACATATATTTCCAAAGTTTCCTTTTTCAGAAAGATTTTGATGTTTCCTTTGAAGGTCACCTTTCAAATCTGTTCTGTAAAGTTGCCTTAGGTATAAAATCCTTACTCAAATATATTAAAAGGTCAAATAAATTGCACTAAGTCAACAAGCTAGCTTTGCTAGCTTTTGCAGGTGTCCAGCACATGGGCGCTTTAGGATACATGACAGAGAATAAAAACTTGACTTATCTCTCAGTAAAAGTGGGCAGCAACTAACTGAAGGAAAAGAAAAAGTTTCAGACTAAAAATTCTTTCCATTTTTACTTCAGGACATAGGGCCCTTGTGAGCTGAACTGATAGAGAGCAACAGCTCCTGCGGTACTTTGCCATTTAAGAAAAAGTAACAGGAATATTTACAGTGATTTGATTTTAAGTGTTTTCAATTGCAGGACAGTAGCAGATCCTCCCTGCCGCTTTCATTTGTCAAGATCCATATGTTTAGACAGATGAGTTAGTAAAGAACCTCCCCCAGAATAAAAACAGCATGGCCTACTAGTTTCAAGGCTCTCTAATTTATGGCTTAAAATTTTCCACTGCTCTGGGTCTGTTTCATGCAGTTGTCACTCAGCGGTAGGCTGAAGTTTCAGGATGTTTCTGATGGCCCAGCTTTTATTTTTGAACGTTAACATAAAATTGATACTATCCACCAAGTTGCTTTGTGTTTATGAAGAGGCCACTTTTATAAAGGCTTCCTTAGAGAACATACAAACTGCTTTCTTCCATCTTTTATTTTACTCAGAGATGCCAACCTGACCCATCAAACAGATTCCTACAGCTGGCTCTTACAGACAGCTGCCTTTTTCTTCAGCATGCTCAAATTTTAGACCCCGGCCTGCTGCCAGCCCTCAACATTTTTTCTTAATCTCCATGCACCCTGGTAGACAAAATTTCCACTGAAGGCAGAGTGGCAGTGGTGGTGCCCTGGTCCAGGTGCTGGATGCTCTCCATGATCGGCGGGCCAAAATTTGGGAGTCGGGGCTGGAGTGCCAGAGCTCCTAATGTCCATTCCTGGTAACTCAGCGCCACCGCCCCCCCTGACCTATTTTATATTTTTCCAATATAAATTCTCAGGATAGCTCAACTTCTGGAGGAATAAAGTGGTCATTTTGAAAAGTGATTCCTGTGGCATTCCTTGGGCGCATGAACATCTAAGCCAGAGCTTTTTCCCAGAGGCTCTGCGTGTGGTCAGTGGGGAGCAATAGGAATGGTTTATCTCACCCATTTTAGATGGCTATTATAGCATGAACTGAATCTGGAGTGCCTCTTTCTATCTGATGACCCTAAAGGGAACACAGCTTAAGCAGTTCAGTCTTCGGGAAACCTCTGAGGGGCAGATAAGCCCCACCACAAATCTGTATCCATCTCTCACCTGCTATTTTCTAAACCAGTTGCATTTGGAAGCTATCTCCTAAGACATATACCACTGACAATTGTGTTGTTAATAATTTCTTGTAAAGTTACTATTCTGGTAGAAAAAAAAAATCCCTCAAGCTCCTAGTGTAGTTCATTCTGCGGTTTGCTGCTGCAAAGCCTCTAACACAGCAGGTGCAGATGCATGTGGAGTACAGTACTATCATATCAATAAAATGGAACTGCCTAAGCATATTTCCTCTGAGCTTCCAGAAAGATCTTGGAGGCAATTCCTCACTTGAAGAACTTCAAATTGTCCATTTGTCAGTATTTAAAAAAAATATCCACACAAACGAGTATTGATGCCTACAGCTTGCAAATAGCTTTATGGAGGGTGAGGCAATTTTTTCCAGGATCACTCTTCATATTAATTACTTTAAAAAATGAACATTCAAAGCTATTAGGTCCAGGAACAACTTCATAATATCAGTGGCTGCAAAATGAAAAACGTGCATGCTGGCACATTTGTTCAATCCGTGGTGGCAAGCAGGGACTCTGCTGCTGTTTTATGCGAATTCTAATGAAAGCAATTCATCTCGTTTCCATCAGCCCTAAGCCATTATTTATGAATCAGTCTTCAGATCTCTCACATAAGGAAGAACGAGTCACTTTGGTACTGAGAACTGATGTCTGATTTGTGTCAGGAAGTCAGCAACCAGAAAACAAGCTTATTAACTACCATTAGAAACGTCATCTAGCAACAGCCACCCGTTCCAAATTCCTCCCCCAAATGTGCAAATCCCCCGGGTGAAAAGCCCTCGATTTATGCTGTGCTGAGCCTCCAGCAGAGATGCCTGGCTGCACCAGTCGTTGCTGCTCTTCTCCTGAGGAGCAGGACACCTCCAGGTGTTCAGGTCATCTGTGACCAAAGTCAATGATGCCTGATGCTGTGCTGTTGTTTTGCCTGCAATGAACATGCCATTTCTGTTTTGTTCCCCAGGGATGGGTCTCAATATAGCAGGAAAACAAAGTCTGTGGCTGGCACCACTGCGGGCAGGCTTAGCAGAGGCAATGCACCATCCCCGTGCCTGCCTGCCTGCCTGCGGGAAGCCTGGCAGGGCTGTCTTCATGCCATCATTTGAGTCCTGATGATGTGACTCGCTCTCGGTACAAATTAAATGCCACTGGGCTGATTTCACAGCAACTGCACTGTTTCACCCCAACAGGGTCATCCAGGGCAAAGGGACTACAGGTAGATGTGCAGGTCTGCTGATGCTGCTTCTTTTGGCTAGGAGCACAGAGCCTGCCGCCCTGACCTTCCTCCTATGCACCAGGTAGAACAGCGGCACCATAGCACAGGGGCAAGAGAAACTTGCACAGTCAGAAGTTTTTTTATTATCCTGCCCTGCCAATCTGGCACCTTTTAAGGACACTATTTTCTTTTCCCCCTTAAAGAAAATACCATGACTGTTTTGCAAATGGGATGGCTATTTTAACTTCTTAGTGTGATTTATATTCCATTCCCTGCTGGCTGCCGTCGAGATTGGCCCAGTCCAATCCGCTACACATTTCTGATTTAGTACCGTCCTTGCGACCCCTCGGTAATTTCAGCGCAGGAGACAGGATGTTATCAAAAAGCTGGAGTAATGCATAGTTGCACCTGAGCACAGCCAGGGCAAGCCGCACGCTGCTATTTCGGGAAGCTTTTATACCTTGTATTTTTCCTTTTCAAATGCACTCACATTGCTGCTTAAAATACAGAATGTCTGTTAAAAAAAAAAGGCCGTTCTGTTCGCCTTGGCAGTGTGTAATTACGGGAGAGAGAAAACGTGGACATTATTACAGGGCGTCTTTGTGGAGGCAGAAGGCGCAAGGATTTTTCTTGTGGGTGTGATGCCAGTAAACAGCTGGTTAGGCAGCAGGGCGATGTGGTCGCCTGGGTCCCAGGATGGGGGGAAAGAGGCCCCTCGCCCTTCCCCATCTTTACGCAGATCCTTTGGCTAAGCAGTCTCTTTGCAGTTGTACTGCAAGCAAAATCAGTAACAGCACGCTTGCTGTCACTAGCAAAGGATTTGCTCCAAATTCTTGCGAGGGTGTCACTTTTCATCAGAAATTAACACCCCCCTTTTAATTGCTGATGACTAGCACTGTCTAACGGGCACTGGGGCGCATTGTTCCCAGTACCTACAGGGGATGGGCTATTTTAGTGCTGTCCTTCCCATTCCTTGAATCTATTTTTTCTTCAAGCCTATGTCTATCTGTTTGGGGACCATTTTATACAGTGATTTTTTGAACCAGTTCAGCTGATAAACCAATACTGATACCATAAACCAATAAAGGGAAAACAAGGAACAAACCCAAAACAAATGGAAAACAGGAAAGTCAGGACGGTCAAGAAGGAACTGCAAGAGACATAACCATAGCAATAAATGAGAAGTATCAAGTACTGACTACTAGCATGAGTGAATGTCTCTAAGACATAAACCCAGAGCTTTCCTTCAAAAAACAGGGAGTGGAAGGACATGCTACCAAGAGCTGCCATTTGAAAGGACTTTGGCCAACTCATTGGCTTAGAACTTATTTTTAAGGGCTTGTTCATCTGAATTTATGAACAGGTTATAATATAAATGGATCCCTTGGAATCCAATTTACTTCAAAATCAAATCTGCAGCAGTGAAACTACTCGCAATTAAAGGGGTCGGTTATCCATGATGCAGAGTCTGAGCAAACCTAGTGCAGAATTTATGTAACCTCATTGTAGAAGGGAAGGGGGGAAAGTCACAGAGCTCAACGGGTCATGATAATGTGTTTTCAGTGAAAAAAGGACCTAACTTAGCTTCAAGTAAAATACGAAAATCAGAATCCAAAGTAAACTGTATTCCCAGTGGTATTTAAATGCATGCTTTCATACAAGTGGATATTAAAGTAGTTCTGGAAAAGAAGAGGAAGAAAATAAAACTTTCGTTGAGGTGGCTGTATTTCATCAAGCTAGCATTTGTTTGTACAAACCCCAAATGTCATTGGCCTTGTTTATTTTAAATTACGACCAATGAAGAAGTCTTACTGGAAAATTGATATTGCAGGAGTCCAACCTGTCACTGTACTTTCATTTTGGAAGAATAATGTCTAACAATTTCATTTAATTTTTAACACACGCTTTTTATGTCATGCATAGGTTCCAATATCACCCCTTCCATCTCTAGGTGTATTTATTCCTAGTGGACTCTTAGATGGATATTCCTGGAGACTGAAAATACTTGGACCCAAATGCCCAAAGGTTGCTTCTGAATCTTGGTGACTGAGTTTATGACTGAGTTGTATCTTGACTTGAGATAGCTTGGGTTTAATTTTTGACAAATTGTGAACAATCACAAAGCCAGCTGGACTCAGTGCATTGATCTAGCACAAGTAAAAACAGTATCTTGCAGTATCTCCAAGTCATCACCAACATACTGAGAAACCAGAAGTCATAGCAAAATTATTTTCACAAATATTTATCCACCAGATGTGGTTACATCTTTTCTGCTTCAGTGTCCCCCAGCTTCCCACGTTGTGCTGGTCTGTGCTGGGAAGGTTGGCATAAAAGTAAAAGAGCAGATTCTCGTTTTAGCTCAGCTAGCCTAGCAATTAGTGTCTACTACTAATGGGGTTTCTGTGGCATGCACCTTTGGTACTAAAAATTAGATAAGAACTGCCATCTTGTTCTACATGGTACACCCAAGACTCATCATAAGGTAAAGACCTTTTGGGCAATGCCAAAGTAAACTGACTTGGAACAAGACATAGGAAACATATTGGACTCCAACAACTAAACCCATGAATTGCAAGTCCATACCTAGGCTTTTTCTTAGACTTCTTCCTGGGGGAATATGCATAACCATTGTATTTATTGGAAAATTGAGGATATTTCAGGTATACATTCATTGGGTCTCATATGCTGGTTATGTAGTGCATCAATCTGGAATAGCCATGAGCTCTGTGGGTCGGTCATGTTTCACTTGCAGGTTACCGGTCATCTCTGCATCTTGTGTTGGTTTTTGGCTCTTTTAGAACTGGAGAATAGCTTTATAGCTTAAGACTTTATGTGAATTAATAGAAATTTAGACATATAAAGCTGGCTTCTGAAAAAGATCTAAATAATCTTTCCAGGCTACTCAGCATGTCAGTAAGCCTTCATTCTGCCAAAAAGTGTTTTTATCCCCTGAACCCCTGTGATGCAACTACACTGAAGTGTCAGTAGCTTTCTGTTTTGCAGGCTTTAGGCTTAAATTACTTAACTGAAAATTAATGTAAATGAAACTCTTCCAGTCCGCATGGCAAGACCCAGCGCATGCAATTATGGGTGTAGTCCACTGTCCTTCTGCCAAAAGCCACAGATAAGTGTACTTCTGTCTCTCTCTTACTTACTTCTGGATGGAGGGGAAGAGGATGCTGCTGTAGGAGAGGGAGCAGGAGAGTCTGTTGTAGTTAGTAGTTAGTCGGGACATCTTGCTGCGCAGAGCCGTCTCTTAAAGCGTCTCACGCCTTGCCAGCCCTGGCCAGGCCAGCCTCTCTGGGCTGAGAGGAGATAGGTCTCCACTCTCTTCTCCTTCCTTAGGGCTTTCCCCTGGGGCTTTTCTCTCTTCCTCTAGCTCCTGAGCCCCACCAGGCTCAGACACCTCTGTCTCCTCTTCTGGGCCGAGCCAAGCTGGGCCAGACCTGCTGGCGCTGAACGTTTGGGTGTGGGAAGGCTGTGGGGAGCTGCGGGGAGGATGGGGGGCTGCAGCAGCTGGGAGGGTGCGGAGAGAGCCTGCCTGGTGCGCAATGGACACAAGCAGAGAGTCCAGACCAACCGTCAACCTTCCCACGTCCCTTCCCGCTCCAGACCTGGGTGCGGCTTTTTAAACCCGATTTGGCCCCTTCCCTCCCTCTTCCCTCTTATCTCTGGCCCTGCGGTGGGTGGCCACCCACCCCACCCACCCCTCCAGCCCCCCCGGGCTGGATTCAGCAGGTTGAAACCCGCAGGTCCCCGGGAGGGACGGGCGGGTGCGTGCAGAGCTCGGGGCTGCTGAGTCTTTTGCATGAGGTGGTGTAAATCATCCCATGGTCGCTGCTGGGAGCGGGCTTGCCAAGGCTGGCCTGTTCAAAGGGGTGGGGTGCATGTGGAGTCAGCCCTCCAGAGGCTGTGTGATAAAGCTCGGTGCTGAAGGATTTTACAACGTGTTTCGATGTGTAATTTAAAAGGAGAGCAAGGGCCAGGAGCGAAACCTTTCATTCCAAACCCCTCCCAGTTTTGGGGATGTTCAGCACAGCTCTGGTTGATGCTCCTGCATCCCGCACCAGGAGCCTCCCAGTGACACCACACCAAGAGGCAGAGACCCCTGGAAATGCCCAGCCGGGTCTGGCCGTCAGGGTTTCCACCAAAAAGCTACAGCTGCTGATAAGTCAAAACTTCTCAGCATGTCCTCAGTTTTATTACTATTATTATTATTATTCACAACCCCAAAATGCATCAAATGCATCCAAACCTGTCAAGCTGACAGTACTGTGTTTGGAGCACGGAAAGAAGAAAAAAAAATCTCAAGTAGGAAAACAGTGGGTTGGGAACGGCAAGGCTGAATGAGCCCCACCTGAAATAACTCCAAAAAAAGGCATTTCTGGCTTTGGCAAGTCAGCCAGAAGGATCCTATATGTTTTTGTATATGGTTCCCAGAGGATTTAAAAGTGTAAGATTTGATGCTAAACCTATTTCTGTGCTGTGAAACCAGGGACAGCTGTGCAAATATTTGCTGTTTTTAATTAAACCTAACATTGCTACTTCCTTCATTTAAGTTAGGTCAAAGGACTGGCAATTTTATGCTTTGATAGATGAAGAAAAACAGTTGTGGGTGTTGTGTTTTAGAAATATGTTATAAAATAAGAAGTCTGAGGGAAAAGGCCTCAGAGGCTATAATAGCTCTGCCCTTGTGCTTTCTTCTCAGAGATGTTTTCCTTGTCAAATATTTTGCCTTATCCATATAGCAACTGTTTCTACTGTAATTCTGCTCATTATTTTTCCTTGAAAGACTTTTATCTAAACTTTCCATTTTCTCCCTAGTTAAACTTTAGGTAGCATTCTCTTGGCTTTGTGTTCTTCATAAATGTAGATAAATCTGCTTTGTTATGTGGAAATGAGGAGGGGCGTGCCTGGTCCTATTCTTTTTGGACCCCCCTACATTTGCCTCAGTCACTCAGCAGAACATTTCACAGCAGTTTCCTCTGGAGAAGTGCTGGTCTTTCTCCTGCTCCTCATAGCAGGGCTTTACTGTCACCATCTTCTAAAATCAGGTGTATCAATCCCATCTCAGGGCTAGAGATAAACTATCAGTTCAGAGACCCGTTTTTTGGTCACACAGCAAAGCCCAAAGAGCACCCAGCTGGGACTAGCAGAGGAAAGTTCTCGTTTCAGCTCCATGGCTGGTCTGCTGCTTGTCCTGAGGCAAGTCCCTCAGTCTTCCACTATGGGAAATGAGGATAATGACACTGACTCCCATGGTGACATGTTTTGCGACCCGTACAGTAAAAGAGCCAGGTGTTAGAGTTCCTTGGGCTTTTAGAGGAGGGCAAAGATGACTTAGAATTAAGCAGGAATTTCCCCCAAATTGTTTTTGTCAAAAATTCTGGATTCATGAACATGCACTCTCTGTTGGAGAACATCCATTTTCATAATTTTTTCTTTAAAAATCAGGAAAAAAATGTTTAGAAAGTCAAAATAATGCATTTATACACCTAAGCATATATATTTTTTATTATTATTTTTTAGAGAGATTTGTTTCAGTCTGCTTTTAAGCCAAGGTATAGACAAAAGGCACCAAGGAGGAGTAAGAGAAGTGTTTTGCTTGTGTTGATCCGTATTTTGTGTTTTGGGTTGCTTTAGATTTTAATTTACAAAAGTTTTTGAGATTTCAACTTTTCATCCTCATTGAAAAATCTCAGATTTTCTCCGGGGAAAAAAAAAAAAGCACCATTTCTTCCCCTTTGGTACATACAATGGAAAGAATGGAGGGATTGTCTCTTCTACCTAGATTGTTATTTCTGCTTTAAAAATCACATGTCTCACTCTGCTAAGTGAAATTAGTATTATAGGATTAAAGATCTTCAGTATGTTCTCAGTAAAGTTCTTTGTTATTATTATCAATGTTAGCATTATATTACTACTACCAGCAGTTTTATTGTTGCTGTTGTTGTGGTGTTGAGCATTAGTATTGCTTTTAAAAGAAAAGAAAAAATTCCTAAAGGTGTAAACCTGATGCATCAGTTGATAGACACCTGTCAGCAGACAGACCTCTGTTCCTTCCTATAGGGGACTATCAGACTAGCCTGGTGTCAGTGCAGGACCTGTGCCAGGCACTCAAACCAAACTGCAAATGAGGTAAAAGAGTGGAGAAGTGGGTACAGGAGTGTGGAGAAGAACACACAAATTTGCAGTTTACCAGCTTGCTCACTTTCTAAGTGCTAGAAATATGGTCGTCTTAGGTGGTCTGAAGTTTTGGGGTCGAGTAACATTTTATAAAACTTTTTTTTATACAAAAACATAAAAACCTCCAAACCCTCTAACAAACCCTTATCAGGAATTTTCTTAGAGAAATAAAATAAAAGTCTGTCTTAATTTCCAACATCTGCCTCCCTATCTACTCATGGTTTATCTATGATGTACCATGTAGAGCCCTGAAGACATTGAGCCATCGGTCAAGTATAGAGTAAACCAAGAGGAGATATATCTTGACTTAATGCTAAAGAAAACATATGCTGTGACATCTACCTTCGTTACCACTGATACTTCTCACCTCGTAACTAAAACCATGGCAGAATGGGTCTGTTAACTGTTTTTAACACACTAGAACTAGGGTTCTAGTGTGCATCCATAAATCCAGAGGTTCTCTTCCTGACTCTGCTGCTGTCCCATCTGCTTTGCTGAGTATGTCTGAAGAGGCAGAAATGGATGTAGGAGCTTTTGCCCCGCACTCCAGGATGTATAAGGAAAAGCCAAGTTTGTCCCTACTGTACTTCTGCTACAATTGAATGTATTTTTACAGTCAATGAGTTTTTCTCAATGAGTTAACCATCCTTTCAGAAAAATAAGATGAATAGCTGCTTATTTTAATCTGGCAGCACTTTGAGCAAAGACAGCATTTTTTCTGTCTCATGTAGCTCAAGGCTAAAAACCCAAAGAGCAAGAAAACTCCTCTTCCCCCCCTTTCCAATATGAAAGTCAAGGTTTTGTGGGATTCAGCACAATCCGTGGGATTTATGTTGCACCTGTTGAATTCTCACAAGAAATATCAATTAAAATATTGTGACTTTGGTCGGAACGTAGGAAATCTGCGGGGAGACTCAAGCTCCGTGGCTTTTCTGCACCTGCAGCAGTCTGCCGTCCCGGCTCGATGCCTCTCGGGTAAGGAGGGGCTGCCGGGCCGGTGCCACGCGCCACTCTGTCTCCATCGGCGTGCTGGGAGAAGCCCATTTCCCCCATCTGCGCTGTGCTCACTGTTTCTTGTTTGAGTTGGCACCCGCTGATAGTATTGGGATGATGAGGCCTTGCAGACACAGTGCTGGATTGTTCGGTGGTGCAGATTTGGGATGCTCTTGCTGCCCTCGAGTGTCTGGACTGCGAGGGGGGAAGGGGAGGCTGAGATCTTGTGGCAGTTAGCTCTAAAGCCCAATCAAACCTGATAATAATTTTTAAAAAGCTTGAGTGGCTGTGAGTCCGTAAGCCTTTGTCCCCAGCTGGTGATAGTGGGATTTACCAGGAATGGTTGGGTTCTGCACTGCTGTTGGTTGCTGCTGTTGCTGTTTGCACATTACAGTCCTGGTGGGATGGCCCTGGTGGAGCAGGACCTTAGGGAGCACCCAGGCTGGGGAGAGACCGCATGTCCAGGAAACGTGCTACATGTATTCCCAGAACCTGTTGATCTAATTTGAACTCGATTAGGTTGTCCTAATTACATCCTTTCCTTTTTCTTTTTTTCTTTTTCTTTTTCTTTTTCTTTTTCTTTTTCTTTTTCTTTTTCTTTTTCTTTTTCTTTTTCTTTTTCTTTTTCTTTTTCTTTTTCTTTTTCTTTTTTTTTTCTTTTTCTTTTTCTTTTTTCTTTTTTCTTTTTCTTTCTCTTTTTCTTTTTCTTTTCTTCTTTTCTTTCTTTTCTTTTTTCTTTTCTTGATTTTCTTTTCTATGTGAATGTTATTAAGGAGAACTCTGGACTGTTGTGGAGATGGAATAAACGCTTATAAAAGATATAAGCCCTTTGGTTTCAAGGCAAAATCCAACCAGGAACTGACAAGAATTAGGAAGAAACTTGTCTCTGGGGAGAATGCAATTGCATCATGTCCCTTCACCGTACACCCTGCACTTTTCTAGGGAGAATTCTGGTGCTCGGTATGGGCAGAGGACAGATGTATAGTCTGATCCACCAGACCCACTAAATGATCTGGGTATGTAAAATTCACTGCTATAGTAAGTAGTTTTTAGGGTAACCCCTGCTCTTACCCACCATAGCGGAGGAAGGGTTTCAACTCTCATCTCTTAGAGGTGTGGTCTCACTATGAGCTGAGAAGCTCTTTGGGGAAATATTGTATCCCTTGTCTTCAATCTGTGCTAGAAGACGATTCAATGCCTCATTAGGGAAAGAGCCTGAAGAGGGCAACATCATTTTGTAGCCCTGCTATTCTGGGAAAAGCAGGTGCTGGGCTCCTGGCCATGCCCAGGCCTGTTTTGGCCTGGCACAAAAAATTGGGTATAGTCTACACAGCGTAATGGGAACAAGGATTTGGAGCCTGCCTATATACTGCCCTCCCTCAACCCTAGCTGACTGCCACAAACAATTACTTGCTCTCTACTTGTACTAGTTTCTGGACTTGCAAAGTATTTCCAGCAACGTGGCAGCAGAAGGGGGAAGGAGCATGGAGCAGTGGAGGGCATGCTTCTTGAAGCCCTCACAAGGGCAAAAGCACGTGGGACATTCCTGTTTGCCAAAGGCAAATATACCTGGGCTCTGCTGCTGCTGCTGCTGCCATGTGGGGAGGTGAGCAGCAGGAATAAACATTTCACTTATCCCTGCATTTTGGGAAATAGGAGTTAAAAACCCTCCACCCAGATGTAGCCAGACCTTGGTCCGTCCCTTTCCTGGTGGGGATATTAACTACCAGACTAATCAACAAGGCAGGGCAGGAACCGTGGGGGTGAACACTGCTGAACAAAAGAGGGTCAAGGTGGAGTTTGAGCACTGGCCCCTCATCACCCGCACTGCTAAACTGCTGCTTGGTCCTTCTTCACTAGTAGCTCTGCTGTAAAACCACCCAAAAAGCTACTAGTTTTCTACCAGTAGCTACCATCATTATAAAAAGGAGGGTGGAAGCTACTGCTGCCCAGGATGGAGGTGCTCGGAGTTGCTTTGCTACTGTGCAACTGCCCACGGGGATGAGCCCCATTGGTATTTAGGCAGAGAAATACTTGGATAGTGGATATTAATGTGGCTTAGACATAAGCCAGGCACTGATGCTCAAGAAACTTTCAGAGACCCATGTAAAATGCTCATAGATAACAAACAGAGGCTTTCAGGAGCATAGTTTTGAGCACAGGCATGTGATTTCTGCAATTTAATTGTCCATTGCTTTGGTTGGATGTTGAACCTAAGGACAGCTGTACTGGTTTAGCTCAGAGTACCCCAAGCCCATATTCTGACTCCAAAAGTAGCAGGGGATACCCCCAGTGTTTTCCCTGAATGAGGCTCATCCCCAGCATTTTTGGTGTACTCACCTTGCAGCTGTCCCCAAACCAAGCAACTCATCTGCCTGAATTGTGGCAATGGGGGACCACATCATGGTCTCCCCCAGGGAAAAGGAAAACAGTGGTCACAATGGGATATCTGTTGATGAATGAGAACAGGCAAGTAAGCTGTAAAGTGTTTCCACAGCCTCTGACCATTCTCAGCTAAAGGCATTTTTTGTGCCTGTGATTTTTTTTGTTTAGCAACCCATAGTGGATCCCTCTCCAAGTGCTTGTCCTCTCTCCCTTTAAACCCATGCAGCCACAGTGTCTTTTGGCAACAAAGTCCATGCCTACTTGCTGCTTGAAGAATCACTTCCTTACATTTGCTTTCAACCTGGCTCCCTTATAGCCCATCGGTCCTGTACAGAAAGGGACAATTGAGTAGTCAATCCTTCTCCATGGCAGCCAGCATTTTGCAGACCTCTAGCATATTTCCCCTACTGCTCCTTTCCAGACTCTTCCCATTCTCCTGCCACAGGTTAGTGTCCCCACAGAGGGCCAAGTGGGATTGTCCCTTGTCTTGAAAGCATAGAGTCAGCCCAGTTCACTTCCAAAATGATGAACAACTGTATTAGTGTGGGTGGATTAGCACTGGCAGGGTGGAGACAAGCCACGTGGCTGGTTCTGCTGGCTCAGCTCTGGGGTCGGGACTCTGCAGCTGAGGGCCAGGTGCAGCAGCTGGGCACTGCAGCCTCTTCCACCAGTGTGGCTCTTCCTGCGGCGAACACTTGACCAGACTTAGGTTCCTAGGATACAAATGCAAAAATATTTTCACTCTCGTACGTGTCATTCTGGGGAGACGTCTTGCCCTCAGAACCGACCTTTTTATATAACACCAACTAAATACACATTGCACCTAAGTGGAGATACTCTGTTAGAAATAAATGTGCTTATAAGCATTTGGAAGTGTAAAGGTGATATTTATAAAGTGACCAGAACACCCACTATGCACTGCATAAGCCAGTGAAAATAACAGCTGCTGAGTTTTATCAGCTTTAGAGCACCACAGGAGCAGTGCACGGAGCGGTTCATCTGTGATGTGTCAGTGCTGAGCACAGCTGACTAACGCGCTGCTGTAGCTAAAGACAGGGCAATCATATAGAGACTATAAGTAGATGATAAAATGAGTAGCACTTTTATGGCTTTTCAAATGCTTTCTCCTAATACCCACATCTGTACTGTATTTGTGAGAGTAAAAGCAATGAAAATTCCTGCAGGTCAAAATAACTTTATTCTTAAGAGTATACCTAGGGTGTTGTCTTCCCTCCAGCCCAGTGGTAAACATGTTGATGTTGGAGTAAAGAAAGGGCTGGTATTTTTCCTGGTTGAGTGAAGTACAGCTTTATCATTCTGCATTAACTGTTTCAGATGCTGTATACACTTTTTTAAAATACTAACTGTGTTCTCATGGTTTACAAGTCACATAAGCTTCTTTTTTAAAAATTCAGAAACCACTAAGAGCTCCACATAAAATCTGAGGAGAAAAATCTGACAGGAACTGAAGAAAATTTAATTACCTGAAGTGACAGTTTTGTTTTCAGAACAGTTTCCACCATAGAACAGCATTATTTTTTTTAATTTTCTGGGTCTCTGAAACAGATGCAATTTGCATTTTCCTTAGGGGCAACATCACATAAACTAATTGAAGCTGCAGTTCAACGGACACTGAAAGTCAGTATAAAGTGACATTGGTGCAGAAAGACACAGCCCCACCTTCTCCCAATCTCGCCTCGCATTCCCTCTTCTGCATCGCCTCCTCCTTTGTAGCTGTGCAGAGAACTGGAATGAGAATCTGATCTGGCTTTAAACTTACCTAGCAAAAAAGCAATCTTTAGATGTATTCCGTCCCCAAGGAAGTGCGTTTTGCAGGTATGGAGGCTGCTGTGCTTGCACAGGGAGGGATGCTCTGAGGCAGAAACAAGTGATGGGAGATCGGGGATTACTTTTCTTAGCAGTACTTTTGCCAATTTACAATGTTCATCAGACTGCTACCACAACTAACTTAACAGTAGCACTATTAATATTAACCAGGAATAAGTGGGACTAGTTACTTATTTATTAAAACCCACAAATAAATATAGTCCTGTGTCTTTAGAAGTGGTGATACGAGACTGGTTTATGTTTTTTCTGAAAGTCTAAATACACATTATTTGGCATGGAAGGGAGTTGCTACAGGCTCAGTCTCACCTGTGCTAGCTGCAGTTCACTTTGCAGATGTGCTGAAGGATGGTTCACATGTTAAGAGCAAGTGACTCATAATTGGACCTTCTGGGAAACATTATGGGTCACCTAAATTCAGCAAGGAGTTCAGAGAGAGGAAATGGAGCTTAAAAGAGCTGAGGGACCTGAGCTTGTGCTGCACGCAGGATATCAGGTGGCAGGAGGAGGAACCGACTCTGACCAGAGGGGCCTGGAAAGGAGCCTGGCTTGGTAGGGACAGTCCTGCAAGGATCCTAGCGAGGATGTGAGATGGTTAGGAAAGGTGGGAGGGATTCTCTGGATAATTTTGAACTTTGCATTAACAATGCTGGCTTCCAAAGGGGGAATGTTCTTGGGAAAACAGGAAGAGAAAGAGGTTGAAGCAGAGCCAAAAATTAGGCTGGGTGAACGGCAGGATTCATAAATCTGTGCGCAGTTTTCACCCGCTCTCACAGAATCTCGGTCACGAAATAAAACCAAACTTTCACGTTTGAAATCTGCATAGCAACATGTGAGCAGTTTATATGGGTGAATGCTCAGCTGAGCAGCTGAATGAGAGACTGGCTGTTGGTTAAGAGTTAGTGATTGCAAACAGAGAGATGTTTACGTTCACAGGATCAAAATGGCGTACAAATATCCTACTGTTAAAGAAACAAGGTCAGGTCAGGTGAATAAGGTGGATAAGACACATTGTTCATCTAATGAAAGAGGCTGAGTCAGGCCTTCAGAGTGAGATGTGGATGACGCTACATAAACAAAAACACTAATAAATCTGCTGTCAGTATTGTACACTCGCTTGCTGTTTATGCATGTGGGCTGGGTAAGGGGTCTACTGAGTACACATTTAGCAGTAGAACCCTAATTTTAGCTGCATAAAACTTAAGTGTACCATTCTAAATGGAGTTCTGTGTATTTTCCCTTTTGTCGATGGAAAAAGAAGCAACCTCACATGGTGACATATTCCATTGTCAAGCTGCCAAGAAGCTCCCTATAAATGATGTTTCTAGATGGATGGCTCAGGCCAGGTACCTCTTTTCTAGATGGCTGAGGTCAGGCAGGTGGATCTCAACCACAGAAACTACTTTTCTTCAGGGTCATTGTGGAGTTTTCAAAATGCAAAACTAATGCCTGAGAAGCTGAATGTAGCTTGCAGTCACCAATATTGATCTGTAAGTACATTTCCATCTCCCCAAAACTGTTTATTTCTGCATCTACACATCTCCCACATTTATGATGGCAGCTCCAGCTAGATTTGCCCAAAGAGGTATTGTTTTGCCATTGATGCTCCCATGATATATGAGTTCATCCGGGTCTGCTGTTTGAAACAAACATACAAGGGGCCAATTCATTGAGCACAATTTATTCCAGATCTTTGCAGAAATATACGATGCTCTTGAGCCCATACAGATGTGTAGCCAATAGGGAGCTGTCTGGCTACGCAAGTTTTTTATATATTTTTCAACTAAATCAGAAATCCAAATGCAAAAGTCAGCACTTGGGGATGTCTACATGGATTTGTG
Organism: Gavia stellata; assembly: GCF_030936135.1. Taxonomy (NCBI): domain Eukaryota; kingdom Metazoa; phylum Chordata; class Aves; order Gaviiformes; family Gaviidae; genus Gavia; species Gavia stellata. The sequence goes on along the minus strand of NC_082594.1, from coordinate 30,214,749 downwards.
ACTCTCCTGCCTGAGTTCTAAGGTTATAAACCAACAAAGGGATTAATCCTATATGTACATTTTTTTTCTTTCTGTGACAGACCTAAGATGAATAACATTGCTCATTTACAGAATCGGAGAACATTTAAATGGGAAAGGTTTCTTCAAACCGTTGAGGTAAAATCCTGGCCCTTTTGAAGGTGGTTTTAGGCTGGTTTTGATAGCACTCAGTGTCACCATTTTTCACAGGAAGACATCTCTTCTGCCAACTTTGATGGTTTCCCACATGTATTTTATAGGGCTTCGTCCACTCCAGCTTAAAAATACCCAGAAGTGGGACATATGCTGGCAATTCTGAGGCATATACTAACATAAAACAAAGTTATTTTATAAAACTGTAATATAATGCATTTTATTTAATCCTTTCAGAAAGCCATGTGTGAAAGAAATGGAAGACAGTAGAAAAGTGATGCTGTTGGCAGTGAGTGCACAAATGCCGTATTTACTTGAACCCACAGAAATGGGTTCAAGGAAGACTATAGCTCCATATATGTATACATTAAGCTCCTGAATTCTGTCATGCCCATCCCTCTGACCCTAGCGCTGCCTTCATCAGAGCTGAAAACCAAAACCACCAACAGCTAATCAGGTGCTCAGCCAAATACATGTGGGTTGTGTCACACTTGCTGCCGAGCCCTCGTGCCAGAAAGGGGGGGTTCGGACTAGCAGCAGGTGCATCCTGGGGAAGCAGGAGCCTTAGCAGCAAGAAGGTGGGCACAAGCCTGAACTGCTGGCCCTGGGGAACATGGACCAGTGGGATCCTGGCGGACAACTAACTGCCCCTACTTGCAGTTGCAGTTCAGGCAGAGGGAAATACTAAATTACTGTGTCCCGCTCTGCCCCTGCTCCTGCTGCTGGAGAACTGCTCTGAGCTGGGAGGGCAGCACAGGGCACGCGATGGGCAGCATAAGCTCTCTTCATATATGTGTACAAGCAGCACAGCTTAGATTTAGCAGTGGTGTGGAACATTTGGCCCACTGTGACTTACAGGCAGAGTGTTCTTGCCTGCAGATGTTAACTGCAGGCAGCAGACACAAGCTGCGCAATACCATCTCTGAGTATTTCTGTGGTGCTAAGGAGAGGAGGACCAGGAGTGAGCTCCAGTACTGGACCCTCTATTACCCATGCTACTTCCCAGTTTATTTTCTCCCTGGCTCTATTTTGGACCTCTCCAAATAGTTCTGTCCAAGACAGTGCCCAAGCATAGATTCAGTCAAGTCTGTGCCAGCTTTGCTTCTCTCCATCTTACACCATTCCCTAATTACTATTCCAGCAAGCTTTTCATCCTCAAACTCCCCTATATGCTTTTATGTCTCAGTCCAGGGCATGAAACATGGACCTCACAGTCTTGCTGTAAAAATGTAACTCTGGTGGGTTGCAGCCTTGGCCTCCACTATTTTAGAAACTTTGAGCTGAAAGGGTACACAGAATAATGATGACACCTGAGGACAAGGCATACCACATGAGTCCTGCAGGAGATCTTGAGCCAAGGTGGTATGGATGCAGTTTGCTTGGGAGGAGGCTTGTACCATGCAGTGTATATGAAAGCCAGATGGTGCTTGCTAAACGGTCACTATTAATCCAGTTAGACCTTGTGCTGGGGTCCAGATTGACAGAAATTGGAAAAGTCCATATCTGTTCCAACTTTCAGATGATGTCCTGACTTCCCTTTAGCCTAGGGTGCTTTTCAAGTGAACCCCAGGTTTTCTTGCAGTTGTGGTTGGTGTCACTGCTGGGAGTGTATCACAGACCCTACAGCTGGGGCCATGCTGGTGACTACCATATAGGGCTGGAGGTCAACCAGCCCACGCTGGGGAAGCTCCAGAAAAGACAGTCCCTGAACTCCAGGGTCTTACCATTGCCTAATCAGAGAAGAAGGACAGCTGTATCTTTTACAAATGTCTGGAAGAATCCAGGATGAGGATGTGAGGCAAAAATAGGGTCAGCCTGGGAGAAAAGTCTTGTATTTGCAGTTAATTTTTCAGTATAGGAAGAAGCGATGACAGCCTGTTCACTTCCATCCAAATCCCTCTGTCATCTAGTCCTGGGAGAGGACCAGGGTCTCTACATGGGGCATACTATATATTTAATCCAATTTTAGTATGGCTTAGTCCCTTTCCTACAGCTCAAGCTGAAGCATGAATACAATTAGACAGCAACTGAGTTTAACAGCCATAGCCATAAACTTGACGGTTTGCATAATCTAGATGGGAGTTTCCCTGGAGATTTGCTGGAAATATTGAAGTTCAGGGTTTGTTTATGTTTTTTCTTCCAAAGGTAAAAATGAAGACTACAGCTCTTTTGCAAAAGCCATAAATACAAAGCTAATTTCTCTAGAAAGAGGGGCCTGTGCAGTGCATGGTCTTATCTTGCAAACATTGTCATGGACTGCTGTTAAGTTCAGTGTGGCTTTGGGTCTTAAGTAAGAGCCTGCATTTTGCAGGATTGGGCCTAAATCCATGGAAGTGCATGCAAACCCTTCCCCAAATCTAGCATTACCTGTTTTCACATAGTGTTTTTCAATCGAATGTGTGACAATCAAATGTGCAATTTCTACATACAAATTGAAGAACGTGAATACAAAAAAAAACCCCAAACCCAAAACCATTGAACTGTTTGATGGCAGAAGTCAGGCATGTGCTTACAAGAAGGGTAAAGATGATATGGCTGTCCTGCTGCCATTAACACTGGCCAGAGGAGCAGCATGACATGGGAGTATTTGTGTAGCTATATTGCTGGCCCCCACCCACATCAGAGCTATATCTGACCCTGAAAGTACCTTACAATATAGTCCCCAAAATGGAAAAAAATCCCCTCAATTACTGACAACTTCCTGGTGTTTGCAGTAGGTGATTTGCTTTTTAATGTCATTATAAATTAACATCCTATTACTATAATATGAAAATTAACCCAAATTTAATTTTCTTTTTCCTGATCTGTTAATTTAATGTAATATGTTTTGGGGTGGTAAGCATCTAAAAAACGTAATTCATCTAAACTCCCACAGTTAAGGTATATCCCTGACCAAAGAGCACTGAGTTCCTTAGTGTGGAAATTTAGACAAAACACAATGTCTCATTATTATTCTATGATTCTATTAAGGCAATGTGCCTAAAAAGAATCAGATTCTATTAGATGTGGTAACAGCGTTGTAAAACAGATATGCATGTTTTCGTACTGTTCATATAGGCAAGATGCTATCATTTTCTTAAATAGTTGGAGGAAGTAGTTAATTTTCCTGTGGAGATCTTCATTCACACATGTTTGAAGTTGTAATGGGCTATTGGACCTTTCACAATGAATCCTCTGTATCTTCACTCACCTGAATGCCCCATGGTCAAACTGAAAGTTAGTTGGAAGAAGTAAAAAGTCTAGGGGTATAATTTTCTACTTTCCATTACAGAAAAAAAAAGAAGGAAACTTTAGGTTCTGGCAGACTTCATTTGAACCATTTCTAATTTTACTTACCTATAGATTCATACCATGTGGTGGGTTATTTAGAGTTTATATTATGGATGGTTATACTTACTTAATGCAAGAACATTTGTAAAAAAGACATGTGTACTGGATATAATACCCAGTCTATCTCTTCCCAAGTAGAAAAAACTTGCAGAATTCTTCCCCCCCCCCCACCCCCTCCCAAAGATCTGGGACTCTGTCCAGGTATCTGTCTGCTTTTGCTCTGAATTTTCCATCCAGAGCTTGTGAAATATATGTAAAGCTAATTCTGTAGGTCATTCTCATGGCAGAGCTAGAGCTAGTTACACAGGGCTCCCAAACCAGACCGGGCAGTTAGCTCAGCAGGTAAATGGGAAACCAGACAGAACGGCCAGACGGATGCCAGATTTCTCTGACTTCACCTTTGACTTCCACAGAACATACATTGGTGAATGAGTTTCAGTTCTGGGCCTTAAAAAGGTGGCAAGAAAGAAATGGCCTGGGTCAACTGCAGCCTCCAAGGAGGATGGGGTGCTGTAAAGTATCCAAAGACATCCTCATAGGGCTGACAGATAAGACACAGGGCTATGGCAGACCAGTGCCTGTGTGGGGCAGCAGCTGGAAACCAGGTGAGATACAGCAGCACATCTCAGACAGCATGGCATGCTTACATTTAAGCAATGATGTGGGCTCCTTACTGTTTTCTTACAGTGACATGTAATTAAATTTTCCAAGTGAGTTTAAATAATTCATAACCGGCTAAATAAATAACCTCAAATTAAATATTTAATTAGAATTTCCCAAACAGAAAATGTCTTTTTTTTTTTTTTTTACAAAAGCAGTGTTTTCCAGTGTTGGTTTTGCAGAGAGTGCCTTTTCTTGTCTGGAAGATCAGCCCAAGCAGAAAATTCCCAACAAGCTCTAGGTTTAAAAAGTGGTGGGTTTTTTTCAGTCCCCGAGACCCTGAAAAGTACAGGCTAGAGCTACCATGGCTTTTCAGACTGGCTCATTTGTCTCACTGCTTATGTAGATGGGGGCTGCTAAGAAGTTTTTTCTGGACTTTCCCATCTCAGATGTCTAGGACACTTTTTACTCCTTCGTTTTGAAATCAGAGTGAAAGGATCTTTTTCTCCTCTCTTTTCAGTTCTTATCATCATGCCAAAAGCTGTCTTGAATTATGCAGCTTTTGTACAACTCCTTGAAATGTGTTTATATAAGAACAAACCGTAAAAATTGAAGTGAAAGCACCAAATCCTGTGCTGCACTTACTCTGCATTGACGAGGTACTCAGGGAAAGACTGAATGGCAGCATGTGAATAAGGGCAGAACAGAGATTAAATTATTCTCTGGGGGAGTTGAGGCACCATGGGCAGGCAATGCAGATTCCTAACATACTCCCCTGTGGATCCTATATGTAATGGTAGAAAGACAGTTCATTCAGAACACTGACATAAAATAAAGATCGAACTTCTTACCCACTTTGCATGACAAACTCCTGAGGTAGCTGACAATCATTTTTGCAGCAGTCATAATTAGAAAATTTGTATACTGGTTAAAAAAACACAGTTTGCCTTCTCTTTAACAACCAGTTTCCTCATGGCTACTGCACTAGTACTGCCCAGTATGTCATGCATGCTGGGTCATGGCTGGGGCAGATACTGTGTGAGAAAGCAGGTCCCCTGTGTGGGGGCTATATCCTCCTGGGAGAAAAGCATGCAGGCTTGTGAATGCCCTCCACCACTATAAGTCTTGAAGGTCACCAGAGTCCTTTTTCTCTAATGCCCTTTGGTATTGTCATTGCCAACCAAGTTATAATCATATTTTAATATATTTTTTAACTAAAATAAAATCACTAGAATCTCCTTATTGCAAACACTGCCTTCTGACCACAGCCACTGAGCCCCTTCCCTTTTACTGGGGCATGGAAAACAAAGAATCTGTACGTGCTGAGAACATATAAAACCCAGGGACTTAGGATCTCCCCAGAGAGGACAGATATTCTAATTGCTCCACAATTAAAAATTATCTTTTAAAACGCCAGGGCCAGATCCACAATTTATGGAAGCAGACATGCTTGCATAAGCATCTGTGGGGATTCATGCCAGAGGAGGGACTGGGTCTAGAATTTGAGCCATTTTAAGGAGATCCTTAACAAAACAGATCTCAGCTTATGCTTCTGGGTACGAAAAAACACATACATGAAACTTCAAATGTTCCATTTTCTTAAAAATTTAATTTATTATTGTATCAGAAGTAATCAGGTAACATTTTGGGGGGGTGGGCTTTTAGTCACGTTTTATGTTCTGTTTATTCCAAAGAAACTGGGAGGTCATCTTTGTAGGAGACACTCTGCTGGAAAGCATAAATGTACCACAACAGAATTCATGAGGTTGAAATAGCCCATCCTCTGAATCTCCCCTATGAAATGACAGCGCAGTCATACCATTTACATAGCTCCCAGGTTCTCCAGGCATTTTCAAGACAAGTTTTAAGTCTGTCTCTCACTCAAGAGAGTTTACAGCATAAAAGTAGCACTAGCCACATCTCTACCTTCCTGCTCTACATGGGAGCTGTCCTGTGGGGGAGACCAAAGATCTTGCTGGCTCTAAAAGCCTCCCTTGTAGAAACCATAAAGAGTACCTGGAAGACACAGCACTCCCCAGCCATACCTGTCTAGCCTTAGCTCACCCTCCACTCTCACCCCGAGGCCACAGTATGGGGACTATAAGGGACCTCGGCCTTCTCCTGGGAAAGAGACTGGAACAGAAAAGGGTTGCATGACTTTCTTGCTCTTCCACATATCTGTTCATCCCCACCGTATCACCACAATACCGCATCAGCACAGGACTGACCCTGTCTGGGGCCTCTCCCTTCCCGTGCAGAGCTGCTCTGTGCAGTGATAAGAAGCTTGCCTACTTCTTACTGTCTTATAAACAGAGGATAAAGCTTGGCCTTATGAATGTGACTTTCCCTGATTTTTGAGATACTGACACAATGCATATTTGCAAAGACTGTTCCTTCCTCTGGCCATCTGAGTACAGTGTTTGAGAGAATATTTATATTTGGATAAGTGAGATCAAAGATTTAGGTGAACAAAGGCTTCAACAGAAAAATAATAAATAGAAGATACTTGTAAGAGCTGAATGCAGTTGAAAGCACAATGAATATGAGGATAAATACAGGTTCCTGTGCAGCTGCATGCTCGGAGGAAGAGACCAGCCATAGATGCAACAATTAAGCAAAAAGGCAGCATGCTACGAAGTGTTTACAAAACCATGTTCATCAGGGAGTGCATGAATTAGGATCTGAACTGGGTACTGTGAAAATCTATGCATAGATGATCTCAGCCAGCACTCAGAAAAAGCAATGAAAGCTCCTACTGAGCTTTGGAAGGACCTAGAACAAGCCCCAAAGACCAGAAATTGTATTTTCCCAACCTGTCAGGTCTTGCACACATTTACCATGTGTGGTTTGCCAGTCTGCTGGCCCAGGACAGCCTTTCCCCTCTGGTACCAAGGGACTGTTGACCTGTCATCCTGTCTTTCACTGAGAGGCAAGAGGTTTCAAAGGACCACTTTTCTGCAAGGCATGAGAGCATGTGGAGTTACCAAGAGATGATGTGTCAATGGATTTGCAGCTAATATTTGCATGCTGGCTCTTCCCCATGGTAGTTTAGCTCTGTCTCAGCAGAGTCTAGTTGCAATGCAAAGCTACAATGCAACTAAACATAAAATCACTTAGGGGAAAAATCCCTCCCAAACCCCTACACATATTACACTGTCCCTCAGCTACCTCTCAACTTAGATGACTGCTTCATTCTTTCTGAAAAAAATAGCCTAGCAGTTTGATTCTCACATTTTGTTTCCTGCTAAACCTTCCAATTCATTTACCCCAGAAAAGAAAAACTCCTTTCCTTTAGCTGTAAATAAATATTTTGGATGTACATGCACCATAAACCAGTTCTCTGAAATCTCTACTGACATACCCAGTAAATTCTAGAAAATAGCTTAATTTGGCATTAAATTAGAAAGACAGGTAGAGAAGTGCCTGAATTCGTGCACTTTTAACCTCATAAAGAACAGGGACGAACAGTGCTACCAGAAGTCATATTGGGAACAGCAGTAACTATGTTCACAGAGCACAATAATGGAAATAAAGGAACTAGGCACACACACAGACTGAGAAATGATTGTCTAAGCTGATGCAGAGCACAGCAAATAAGGTATCTCCAAGTAAGACACACACAAAAATTAAGATGAGCGGAAAACAGCGGAACTGACATATTACAGGAATTGTATATTTTCCAGTGCAGGATCCCATGCAGGTCACGTACCTAGGGACTACGTGCTTTACAGGAATCTGTCAGTTTAGTGCCTTGACACTGATGGTTCTTATCTGCACACTGCTGGAACGCCTGGTGGTTCTGGTTTGCAGTTCATAAAAGCAGTAATGCTGAGAGCAACATTTTATTTGTGACCCATTGTGTTCCCATTTTCCCACCAAAAAAGCCTAGAAATACATGATGTCATTTTTGTGGGGGAAATTGTAATAACTCATCTTTTTTATGCACATTCACTACCTTTTCTTATTGTTTCTCTCAGGTATCTTCTGTTAAATGAAAAATAACAACAGAATACAATTGAACAAATATTATTAAATACTCAAATAAAAAAATACATTCATTATACAGTTAAGTGTTAGTTAGACAGCACAGAAAGCCTGAAGAATATATGAGAGAAGCTTAAATTCTGATGCTTGAGGCTGAGTAAGGCTGGTTTACTACATAGACTGAGAGTCCAGGCTCGTACAGCATGGCCTCCCAGTCATTTCCTTTGAAACATTAAGGATATGGGATATGTAGCTTCACAGTAAAGATGGCTGTTGAACATATTGTTCTTTAAAACAGTGTTCAAAACTGCTTTTCTTCCAGAAACCTCCTGACTTGCCACTCAAGGTAGGATTTGGCTCCTATCGGTGTCTATACGCAGCTGTGTACCTGTGAGCATGTTGTGTAATCTCTTGTTGCAGTCAGCTGAAATCTATTTAGTACAGTCAATGGAGGTCATTCAGGTGCCTAAATATAGGTGTCTAGTTGAGATTCCCTAGTAGCATAAGGAGGCATCTATACAGGGCTGGCAGATATGACAGACAGTTATGATGGGACTTATGGCAAACCAGGACCCTGCTGCAGCAGCAGCGGGATGCTACAGGGATACCCTTTACTATCTAAAATGACTCTTGACTGTGTTTCAGCAACTCAATGAAGCTCAATGACTTCCGGTTTTGGCTATACTCTGATCTTAATAATTGCACTTTTTAATGTAGAGTGCCTTTATTCAGTCACCTGGGCCAGATCCTGATGTGCAGGATAATTCTGGAGGAGCTGTACATAAGATTTTTAAAGGGTAATGATACTCTGTGATGCACAGCAATGAAAAAAAATTTCACAACGTTCCTTCAGACTAAAGTCTGCTCTAGCTCTGGTGGTGGTCCTGCTTCAAGAGAGAGGTTGGACTGGATCACCAGGCAACCTCCAGACATCTCTTCCAACCAACTTTTCTATGATGCCATGGGCCTGGCTTATTCAGTTCTACACAACAGAGCATCTTTCTAATCTTTTAATGAGGCCTGCTCCATTCTTGAGTTGAACCAGAAGCCAGTATTTACGTTTTTCATGGCTTTTCTGTGTGAGTCTGAGTTGGTTCAACCATTCCCCAGGCCATGGGCTGTGTCTCTATTTACATTTGTAAAGGGTCCAGTGCACCTTCTGTGCCATGCAAAAAACAGGGTCTCAAGAGACTGCAACTGTTCTTCAACTGTGTCTAATTATATGGAGGCCTTATATCAAGAAATATCTCACTGACTTAAGGAAAACTAAGTGTGAACTTAAAGCTGAGCATATATGTAAGTGGTTTTCAGAACACAGATAATAAAGGAAACAGCAATTATTGATTTTAACCAGATCAAGACTCTTGTTCTGTGAGCAGCAAAGCCTTCCTGATTATGACAGTTCATCAAATTTATATAATCTTATGACATGTTTGAGCTATTAGGAAGTGTGACGGTGGACTGCTACTAATGGAAGGAGACAAGGATGCGAGCTTGAGTGTAAGTTTCCGGTTGCCCCTTACTTCTTTACTGCTAGCTCTTTTCCTGCCTTAGCTCCAAATAGCTCTCCCCAAAGCAAACCCATGAGAGAGAGAGAGAAAGGAGCTGTAAGCAGGGTAAATGGGGGCACTGATGGTTCCTAACCCTCTTACTTTGTAGTAGAAACAGCCTAAGAGGTCAACACTGGTGAGAGAAGCCTAGAGCTCCTTGCACTAAAAGATAGCAGAGAGGCTGTACCCAGAAACTGCAAGCAGCAGTGAAAGGGGAGAAGGAAGGGATGGATAATACCAGTGCAGTAGGTGTGCCAGGAAGAAAGCACCCCAGGGGTGTCCAGCTTCGGAGGGCTCTGTTGCACGGTGTCATGGTGAATACTGGTATGACTAGAACAGCTGTATCAGCAATAATGCAACAAAAAGGCTCAGAATAGGACACTTATATGTCATTTATCCTTTTCACCTGAGAAATTAATTTCAAAACAGAATGAAATAATTGTATGTAATTGAACAGACATTCAGCTTAATGCTTGTCTTTATAATATTTGATAACTATATATTTTTTGGAGAACACGGTGTTTGATTCTCAGATGACTCATTCATTGTGCAAGTATCTATTAGGTTTCCAACCACTGAGATTTATTTCTTTTCATTAAAAGTCCACATTATTATTTATATGGTCAAGAACATAAGTAATGTTGGAAAAAATAAGTATTAAAGTCTAAGAAAAAATATTCAAGTCAATAATAACAGAAGAAAAGAAAAATATGTAATACATATTAAAAATGAAAACAATTGTTATAAATATAATGGCCTTAAATGTTTGCTTTTATGTGACAGATGTTTTTAACAAAATGTCTGTGTTGGCAGTTTGAGCATACTTATGATTTTAATTTGTGTAATATTCCCTTTTAGTATTGATGTCTATTTACAACATCTGTGAAGGGTCTGTAACCTGAATGTGACAGGGAAAAACTAACAGACTGCTATTGGAATCTTTCCACTGGGTCCATGTAACAGACTATTAACAAAAATCTTAAATAGCTATTCTAATCATCAACAGCAATCTTAAGCAAATTATATCAGACCCAAAGGACCCGATTAACTTTAAAATGCCTTACAGACCTGAAACATAAATTTTGCTCCTCCTGCCGTCCTCTGTAGAGTTGAAATCGGATCATATCACAGGCACCAGTTTTAGCTAGGCACACACAAAATCAGTATGCAAGACAGGCTGCAGACACACAGGCAGGGTTCCACTTTCATGACAAGGAAAGCACATTTCTGAGTATTGAAATTAACTGTTGTCTGGTTTGGGTTGGTTTTTTTTTCCCCTGTTGCTCTTCTATAAATCTCCAACTGGAATTCCCATTCCGTAACAACTCTTTTAACCAGCTGGAACTTAGACAACATCCTGGCATGGGGAGGCATTAATATGTCTATGAAGTGCTGCTGTTAAAGTGATACCACTGATAGAGGTAGATACAGGATTTTTGCTTGAGGAAAGCCAAGTCTTACTTACCAGGATGGTTTCAGAGCATAGGAAAGTGCGAATGAGGGAAGATGAGGTGTCCTTTGCTATTAATTGCTTAATATTTGCACCAAAATTTGAAATGTTAACTTTTTTGTTATGACCCAGAGGTCTTTTCCATCAAGTTCTTGCTTGTTCACACCTTCTAAATCAGGAACGAAGATTCTCCCCACCTTTTGCCACTCTAGGCCCTCTCTTCCCCTCCCCTCCCACACATACCCTTTGTTTGACCCCATCTATACTACGATAACTATTTAATTAACAACAGTTGTTAAATTTGTTTATGGTCTGACCTTATAGCACAGTTTGGCTGGCCAGTTAGGATGGAGCCAAACTGTTTTATATCTAGGTTAAGAAAAAAGCCTAGGTAGAGACCTAAGCTAAAGAGCTTTTTTCTAATAAAAGCTAAAAACCAAAACACAACAAAAACCAGTCATTCCATTTATATCACCCTTCGGCCTCATCCACATTGGCTGTCCAAGCTGCATTATAACCCAGTCCTTGACAACGGAGTCCAGCAGCCATTGCTAAAGTTTGCTATTTTTCATACCATAAAGGAGTAAGGGGGACAATCCTTTGAAAGCTTTTATTTAAGGCAAAGCTTTCAATTTAAGGCAAAAAGTTCTCTTCATCACTACTCATGTTTTATTTGGCATTTGGAAGTTAGGTTCGGTTTCTGGCAAGAGAGTCCCAGGGTCTCTGACAAATCTGGGTCTCCACTGGGTACAGCTGCTTCCTTCTGAGCCACTGATATGGCCCCACGGGTAGGAAATTTCTGGTGTTCCCTGCAGTTACTTTTTCCCATCTCTCCCTAGACATATTTCACTTCTCTTTTTCGTTCTAGATCGTTTTATCCTCCTTTGCCAAAGTCCCCCTTGTTTCTTGTGATTTTATGTCCAATTGTTTTTTTCTTCTTTTGCTTTTTGTCCCTTAGGATTTCCACATTAACTCACTTAGAAGTAGACCATAAAAATCTTAGTTTAACAAAAAAAAGGTTTTAGCTTTTGTTTACCACTCTACTTTTAAGAATGTGGAAATCCGGTGAGGCAGAACTAAGATACCCTCCTAAGGATTGAAAGTGTTCTAGATGTGTTCTACATAATTTGCAAATTATATACTGCACAAATAAAACCAGGGATATTTTCCGTATTACTTAGGTTTTCTTCTTTTTCACAAACATACAGATAACGGTTTTAGTACTTTAGTATCTTTAGTACTACAGTGGAAATACCTCTCTCTGAGTCCAGGATGGTTCTCCAAGCATTCTGCTGCTTAAGCAAAACTGACTTGGAAAGTTTTATTTCCTCTCTGTGAAGAAAAATGCGACCACAAATGGGTCTAGAGCCAGACCACTGCAGACTCCAAGTGCATTTGCACATCAGGTAAGAGAAGAAGCAAGGACTCACTGCTTGTGAATGGAAGATACCAAAGGAACTCACCTGCTTGCCTTCTGAAGGGAAGCTGGTTATTGTTAGCAGGGAGAACTGCTCTTCATTGTGCCAACGTCATCCACTTCCCAGTTGTGTTTGTGGTTGAGCTAGCTCAGCAGTGGAAGTGCTATCAGAGTATCTCCTCATTCTGGCTTCAGCCCAACAGAGCAAGAAGGCACAAAACTTAATTTCATAGTGTATTCTTCACTTATCCAAATGTGAAAAAAGATTTCAACTTGAAATCGGTCAGATTTTTGGATGCAGGCTCAGCCTGTTTCTTATTTTATTCAAACTGACTTATTTCAAGTTCTGTTGCTGTCCTTTTGAACTAGCTGTTCTCCTGCTTTCTTTGTGTAATGAGCTGTACATGTTCCAAAACAGTTGAGTGAAGTTAAATCATAAAACAATGGATCTCTGCTGAACCTGACTGTCAAGGAAAAATTAAAAACATGTTTCAGAGAAAGGTTAAGGAATCACATCAGCCACCAGTCTGGGTACATTCGGAAGACTCAGGAATATTAATAAACCTGAGTTCAACTGGTAATGTATGGCTTTTCTACAGAAGTTTGTGTTCAAAAGGTTTTAGTCTTCTGTTCAACTCACTTATGATGTACGTAGCACAGTAAGTTCCCTTACCCAAAATGAAATATTGGACTGAACTCTTCTGTGTTTCTTGAATTAAATTGTTCCAGGTAGACACAAGTTTTGGACTGGTAGTCACCTATTCATGAAAAGTTTTAATGGAACTAACTGAAAATTTATTGTATTCTTTGCAATATTTTTCTACATTATCTATAGCAATATTAAAGCAGATAAATCACTATATTAAGTATACAAGTTCCCTAACTGCCATTACATTTAGCCTGATTTCCCATGATTCCTGCAATGGGGCAGTCTGTCTGTCCTCCTCGCCTGACCTCCATGGCCAGTTTCAATCAAATTAGAAAGCCTAAGGCTCAAACTGGAATCTTACCTTAGGTTCTTAACTTGAATAAACATTTCAGGGAACTGGAGAAGCCCTCCTAGAGCAAAGTTTCCCTCTACAGTCACTGGAGACAGGTAAATGCCTTTGGATGTCTCTGAAGGCAGACCTTGTCTGCGAAATTTAGATGCCTAGTCTCAGAAAGGCAGAGATGATCTTATGTTGCTTGAGGTAGGGGCAGAAACACTGAAAGAAGGCCGGCTCCCTGGCTTTCTCGAATTTAAGCTCAAGTTAGGTCCCTCAGTTAGGGAGGCTTGATCCCATCTTAGGCATCTATAGATCAATGAAGATCTTCTGGAGGATAGAGGTCCTCAGACAATTTGCCGTCACTGAGACAGAGACATGCTGAGCTCAGCTATTGCATGGTCTGTGTGGCTGTGGCCAGGAGGCCAACTAGCACACCCACAGCTCTAGATAAACTGCAGCATATGATGAATCTCAGCTGGTTGAAATGGGGAAGAGGACCTGGGCAGGGGAGCTGGGGTTATGATGGGGGACGGTGAAGAACGAAGATAGAAATCCATAAGAAACTATTTGTTCCTTTTAGAATTTGTTTGCATTCATTAGTTCTGCTGCTCACAAAACAACTTATTCAAGTATGTCAATTGCTTTTGTTTACTCTTGTAAATGCCAAACGCATTCCAAATTCAACTGCTGGAGTAATGGGTAAGCCTGTCCTTACCATACCAATTGCTTTTCCAGAACATCAAATGGAAATCCTGTGTTGTAGGAATGTATCTTTTGTGGGAGGATTTGCTGATATTGCAGTCCAAATGCCTAACTCTTACAGGAACAACCATTGCACTGACTCTTGCTTACATTTTTAATCTTTCTTTGGCCCCTGGCCATTTTCTAAATAAATGAAACATGCCTGTATTGTTCCGTCCAGCATACGGATGATAAAAAGTCTGTTTCAGACCATAGGCAAGTCAGTCTTCAGCCAGTCACTTCTAAAGATATGGAACAAGTACAGCAGTCTTTAAGTTTAATACTACCCTTTCACATTTTAAATCAATTCACAATCTTTCTTTGTAATCAGTTTGGTTACTTCCCAAATCCAGTACAGGGGATGTTTTATTGCCAAGTCTTCATTTCTGGTATGATGTTCTTGATAAGGGTTATGTCAAAGACAACACTTCTTGATCTGTACAGAATTTTTGATATAGCATCTCACACAGGCCCTTTGTTTCAATAAAGCTATGGATGGTACACATACCTTAACAAGTCATTTTTCTAATGATCTGCTTTGAAGGTCACAAAATACTGTTAATGATGTTCCAGATAACAAGGACCCTTTGCCTTCTAGAATTCCCCTTGAGAACATACTTGTCTGAAATCAATTTTTATGTATATTAACAATATAATCTCTTTGCAGTACTCACAAAATAATACTTACTTGCATTAGTGAAGACACAACACTTCATAAGCCAATATATAATTCAACTGAGAATTCTGATTTTCAGTCTGATTTAAAAGTAACTTTAAAATATAGCTAGTTTCTTTCAACAAGATTAACACATGCAGAAAGCTAAGAATTCACCAAATACCTAATTACCAGTAAAATTCATTTTGCACATAAATTCAGAAGACTTTTAAAAGATAAATGAAAAAACTGTTGTGAAATGAAAAGTTTTATATAGTATGGGAGCGGAAACCATTGACTCGTAAGCAATTGAAAATCTTAAATTCTTAGATACCCCTTAAGTATATCTGCATATTTCCACAGAAAAGACCCCTTTTTCCACCTCAAAATTTTGTATTGTCAGAAAAAGAAAAACATGGTCATTTGTCAAGGATTCCTGTGTGTCTGGCTGTCCATTTAGAACCATGGCAATAGCTTTCCCTGGGCTGTCAATTCCGGGCAAATGGTGACCGTGCACACACCAGTACCTGCACTCACATGCAGTTGTTATGCAGTCTATTTGCACCTATTACAGATGCAGATGTACAGTATGTTTTCTGCATGTGCAATAAGCCCTATACTTCCAGAAATGTTAGGCTCACAGTGCATGAACTGGCCATCTCTACGCAAGCTTCACCCAAAACTCCTAGAAATAGATGAGCCTTATAAGATTTATTTGAATATTGACCTCTTGTGCCTGCTTGCAATACACCCATTTGGCAAAAATTCTCACTGGCCACATCGTGAACCATACTGAAGCATGGCTGTGTCTATACTCGTCAACAAATCAGGCCAGGGTGCCTTCCATGGCCCCAAGGGAAGAAGCATGATGCTGACGCTGTACTCTTTCCCCAAAAGAGGGTGGCCCTGTTCGTGCTGCTTATTGGGAACCATCATGTTGTCCCTTACATTGTGCTGGGGCAGTGTCTGGGAGCTTGCTAGTTGGCACAGGACTATGCTGGGAGTTGCTACCAGTTAGACAATACAGACAGTTTCTGGACAATGTTTGAGGCCATGCTCTAACCCTGTTTATTTTACTTCTCCTGATGTCACTCACAGTTACAGTAAAGAAGCCACAACCAGGAATTATGGAAGAGGCAGGCAAAGCAGCCTGTGTCCTGGGGGACTGGGCCACTCTAACAGTGGAAATACCGAATCTTGGCCTCAGAATTGCATGGAACTAAATGAGGAACCAATAACTTGTTTTAAATACATTTCTTTGTCTGTGAGGGCAGTGTTTGTGTTCTGCTTTACATTAGGCTCCCTGCATTTAAAACTCAGGTGTCTCAAACTGCAATAGACCTGGTTATTCTTTCTAAATCCAACTCATACAAGTGCCTTCTGCTTACAGATCACCCTGCTTCCACCTGTAAGCAATATTAAGCTCTCCCACAACCACTATGCAGCCCACATTTCTGGCCCTGTGGAGGTATTTTTATGCATAATCACTGTTGGGATACAAGTAAAGAGTAGGCAGATCACCCCTCCTAGTATATTTGGCTTTTAGAATAACAACAACAAAACAATAGTTCTAAATTCACCAGTGAAACCCAGTTTCTAATGCATTTGTGTCCCACAGCTGATTGAACTTCCCTTTGAATTGTGGCATGAGCTCAAGTTCTTATTAGGCATCAGATAATCCATGCAGATGCTAGTGATTTTATGAATGCTATCATTCATAGATGGGAAGCCTTCAGGAATATTCACACCTAGTTTGACACGAAAGAATTCTTAGAATAAAGAAATCTTGGCTATGATGTTGATACTCTACTGCCTTGTAGGGCCTGAACATCAAAATACTCATGGCTAAGGTGTTTAGAATTTGTGTTTCTTCATCTCACAATCCTCTTCTCCCCCAGAAAGGTCACTAATGCTGTCTAAAATACCTTAAGATATCTGACACATGCATATGGAGCTAGAGCATATGACAAAAGACCTACGGGAGACCAGTGCCCTGCTGGACCAGAGGTGGGTGGCAAGGTGTTCCCACTCTGCAACCAAATCAAACCTGTGGTCAATAAATGCCATGCATTTTAGAGAGCTGTTGGGCTGTCCAGAGATGGGCATCTGTTTTAGGAGGAGCTGAATGTCACCTGAAGACTGTTTCTCTTCTCCACTTAGCTGTTATATTCATAAAATATGAACCTGCATTAAAGGTGTCTGAAGTCAGTGACCATTTACTGAGGGGGGACTCAGACATGCATACATCTACACAATATGCTTCCCTAAGCCCTGCTTCCATAGGAGATTGGGCTATAAACACCAGTCAGGCTGCCATAATTATTTTTCTGTTGCTGTTAGTTCCCTATCCCATTCTGTCCATGGTAGAGGACAGAGACCTTCTACCTGATCTAAAAGAGGACTGTTATGCCAGCCACAGTTACAGAAATTCAGTGGGTCTGCTGGGGGACTAAGTCTGGGTTTGAAGCACATGAATGACCATCTTTGGTGACAATTGTGCCTGGCAGATTGGCACACTGTATTTCACAGAATCACAGAATGATAGGGGTTGGAAGGGACCTCTGGAGATCATCTAGTCCAACCCCCCTGCCAGAGCAGACTCACCTAGAGCAGATTGCACAGGAATGCATCCAGGCGAGTTTTGAATATCTCCAGAGAAGGAGACTCCACAAGCTCTCTGGGCAGCCTGTTCCAGTGCCCTGCCACCCTCAAAGTAACAAAGTTCCTCCTCATGTTTAGATGGAACTTCCTATGACCAAGTTTGTGCCCGTTACCTCTTGTCCTTTGCTAGAAAAGAAAATGAGCCTGTATGGAAGGATCTCTCTGAAGACAGCACTATAAACAGTTCTGTTCTTCGAGATCCCACCTGGAGGGTTTTCTGCAAGAGGATAAGACTGTTGGTTTACACTTGTGTGGCTGGAAGCAGAAGTTAACTATTTAAGTTTCATAATTAACCGTGATGGACTTCTGTAATGATTTCTGAACATGGAATGCTGTCTCGGCTTTTGCTAGGCATTAGAATTACGAATGCATTGCTTTAGTTAACAGGATTTCTGTTAGTAAAAAGCAAGGAGGAAAAAAATTAGCAGAAGTTAAACCATTAAACACACAGTGGATGTTCAGAGAGAATTTCTCAAAGGGGAAAAATGGGAACATAGAAGATCAAAGGGAATTATAGCTGTTTAAAGATGGATGAGGAGAAGAAGAAGAGGCATTTTCTGGACTAGATAGATAGCATTCTAGGACAAATAGTACTGATTGTCTGAGAAATCTAGCTTCTATTCCTCAACATCAAAGGGATGAAGCCTCAGGTCCAAGAGACCGGCACATAGACTTCTGAAACATTTTGGTGCACACAAACACACACATATTTTATGTAGGAAATATCCATATTTTATATGGAAAATATCTAGATATATTTTAAATGGTTATGTCTGTGTACACAGACATCTATGTATGTATATCAGTGTGTATGAAGTGTGGTAGAAAGGTATTGTTTCTGGGTTTTTTACCTTACAGATACTACATTTCTAACCATTGAGACTGTGGAAGGAAAGGGCAGCATCGAGACTGCCAAAGTACCATTGGCTTATACTACTACTACCATCACATGGCACTTAGGAGGTTCACTGTAGCATTCAAGCTCAAGTATTGCCTTCTTTTTTACCAACCTGGACAATTTGTTTGCATAGGGTTTTTTTCATGCTCTGTTTTTCAAGTGAACACTTATTTTCTGAGACTGTCCTGCTGGAGCTGAGAAATTAGTTGAAATCCACAGTACAGGAAAGCAGGGTTAATATGGCCACTATAACACTTTCAATGCAACAACTTTTAATCTGAAAATGTCCAGAAAAGTCTCCATATGTTTGGTGTTTTTTTAAAAATATGTTATTGTCTTCTTCCCCCCTTTTTTTTTTTTATTGCCAGTGTCTGAGTCATAATCTGGAGGATGTTTTGCAGTAACTTACTGCTGTGGATGATGTATCATGCACATTAAACAAGTGTTGCTACTGTTCACTTTAAGCCAGCTCACAATCTGTATACTCAATTCAACTTTTTTCTCCAAACAGTATACATCATTCTGAGCAGCTTCTATAAACAGATCAAGCTTTGCTTGCTATAGCAACACACCTCCAATAAGTGAATTTTATGGTTGATTAAACAGAGGAAAAATAATATTTCTTAGGTGCTCTGAAAGAAAATTGGGAGATCCAGCATACATGGGTCAGTATCTGCCTGTGCTAACCCCACAATAAGGTCCTCATAGAGTGTGATGGATGCACAAAAGACAGGGCAAAATAGCAAGAGAGGATGATAACAACTATATGTAAACTGGGGTCTGTCCCAGTACAGGAAAAAGGTAATGGAGAAAGGTTCTTTCTTGCTGATCTGAGGTATCTGCAGTTTGGATATCTACCTCTTGGTCCATGGGCTAACTCGGAGATAAACTCACAAAGCAGGTCAGATGAATGCTACTCTGTTTCTTTCCATTAACTACAAAAAGACACTAAATAATCAGATTAAATCTAGATATTTACAGTATAAAACTAGGCAATATGAATCCCATGGTTTCTGTGCGTGTGCCTGTATTTCCCCATCTAATTCTGATTTCTTTCCTTTTCTCTTTCTTACTCTTATTTGACCTGACATACAGGCAAACTTTGGAACCCAGTAGGTTATTTCTGTTAGGGCAAAAATTGGTAATTGTTACCTATAGCTGTGACACAACCTTATTTAATGCAAAGGACAAAGTGATTTCTGCTTAGAGCTGATTAGAATCTTTTTTATCATTGCTTGAATGCTTTGAAATGAATACTGTTGTTTTCCTTAAAACGGACTATTGTCAGTAAGAGAAGTGTTTGCTTAGATGAATACTGTTGTGAAGAACTATTTAAAATAATTATTTTTCAGCTTGAGAAATTGACTTGGAATTTCAGTTAGAAATTCAAACATGGTTTTGAGAGTTGTTTTATAGATGTGTAATACCTGTATGTGTTCTTTCTGGTCAATGCCATCTCCATGTTAGGCCTCCATATGCCCTTTTGAGTCACAGCAGAACCTTCTAAGGTCACTAGAATTTAAGTATAGGGATTAACCAGCTCTTAAGTATTTTTTAATTAAAAAAACTAAGATTGGGAAACTGTTTTGTGAGGCAAGCAAACCTATTCTGGAGGACAAGAAGACTGCACACCTGGACCTATTCCCTTCTATGTGCCAGCACGTCAGTGTTTCAAGTGACCAAAACAGCAATTTTTCCTGCCACAGAATGAGACTGTGCCAAGGCACCTGTGGCAAGATGATCCCATTACCTGAACTGAGGAAGAATGTCGCATTTCAGTCAAATCAGGGAGTATTTTTGGTCACACAATGAGGAAGCAATATGATTTGCTTTGGTGGGTCAGAGCACAGATATTTCATCACTGGTTTATGTTCTGTTAAAGTACACTAAGAATATTGCATTTGTCATTTAAATGAGCTTATTTTAATATATAATGAAGCATGATTCATGTTTCCTTATACAGTTTTATTAGGCTTTTCAGTTTTCATATTTAACTGTTGTTTCTCTTTTTTTGTGTGTATCCACCATTAGTCGTGACGATAAAGGGGTGATGAAGAAAAATAAGGAAAGAAAAGATGAATAAAAATAAGGAAAGATAAAGAAAAATATGGAAAAAAAAAGACTGAATAAATTATTTTCAATTTGTTTCAATGCCACGCATATTTTGTTTTGAATAAAACCAAACAAAACAACAATTTGACCTGTGATGAACAGAGAACAATATTTCAAACCAGATGACTTAAAATGAATCATAATTATCCTGGTACATCAGCTAAAGTTATCTGTATCAATAGGCCTTTTACTGGGATGAATGTAACACTTGCATACATACAGCTGACCCTTAAGTGTGCAGATCAATGGATTTAAAGTTATGCATGTAAATGTTTGAACCACTGAAGCATAAAATAGATAAACTTGGCCCATAAATATAATTTGTTTGTTGAAACAGTGCAAAACGAAACTTAATCATAAATGGAAACATTTTTGTCTTTTAAATGACAACCTTGACTTAACAATGAATCACACTTCTTTCTAAACATTGTTTCATTTCTTGCTCCGAGCAAGATTTAAAAGTTACTTCACTTCAAGCTCGTGTAGGGGAGGAGGAAGGGGTAAATTCCGCAGCTGAAGGTGGACAAAGGTAGCGTTTCTTTGGCAGCAGAAAGTCGGACTTTTTTGTTTGGCAAAAAGGGATGCTTGCATTTGCACACACATTTGAATTATGAGAAGCAGCCCTAGCAGAAACGAATGAATAGACAGGGTGCAGGTGAAGTCTGAATGCATATCAAATGGCTCTGAAATGTGCAAAACAATTGTCCTCAGATAGGATGCAGTTCCATATTGCATGCATTTAACCTCCTGGACGTGGTGAGTCATATGGACCCGAATGAGAATACCCATGTGTGTAAAATTAAGGTTTGAGCACTTACAATGATATCACCACGGCAGTTCGGATCAGTCTAGTCTTTTAAACTTCAGCATTTTCTTTCTGGGAGATATCACTAAGGTTTAAAAGTGTTGGCAAGCCTGGAGGGAAGGTATTTAATTCTTAAGCAAATAAGATTTTAGTATCATCAGCTCCCGACAGATATCCCTAATTAGTGTATCTTTTGTTTATAATGATACAGTATATCCTCTGTTTATAAAGACAGATAGTATGTCTCAAATGTGCATGAGTAACAACAGAAAGTTTAAAATATTTAATATGTATAAATTACTGCATTATTTTTATTCCAAAACTGATGTCATTCTAGAGCCTTATTCAGGCCCATTTGAGAATTTCCATTTGGGGCATTTTGAAGTATCTGAGAAAAACATTTCTATCTGAAAGTTCCTGGAAAAGGACATTATAGATCCCAGGGCCAATATGCATCTAGAGGTTGTGGGAGATGCTCATAAATCAAAAGAAACGAACAGCTGGAACATGCATTCAGTTCAATTGATGTCAGGAGTACTCAGCACCTCTGAAAATTAGCTTGCTTACCAGGTGCCTAAATAAGGATGGATCGGTGCTTTGAAAAATGTGAGCTTAGTAAGTCAGTTTTGTAAATGTACAGCAATGTTTGCTATAACATTTCCATCACACACCACAATCAGGGAGGAAATAGGATGTCTGGAACAACTGCAGGTTATGCCTCTAGGCTTGACCCTGACGCACACCACATCTGGAGGCTTGCAGGGTTGGATTCCCGGCTTTTCCAGAGCTTTGTTAAGCTCAGCGGTATACAACAGCCTGAGACTCATTGTCATTTTCAGGACCGGAGGCCAAACCGATGTTGTTATTTACGGACAACCTTTTCTCCATATGAAGGCTTTCCTTCTAGGAAGGTTTCAAACACAGCAACAAACAACAGAACTCTGTTCTGCTCTTCTTGTGCTCTTGTACGGATTACCGTGAAACAGTCGGGACCCTCTCTCTCTCTGTGCTAACACAAGTACTGAGAAGGGTTTTACAAGAGCCATCACTGAATGTTGCAATCCAGGCATAGGCTACGGCAAATTGCAATCACTTTAAAAGCAAGTGGTTTCAGTGGAGACTTCTTCAAAACATATGATGTGGTGTGGTCTTTGGCACTTAGACCTTGCTGTACTTCAAGCAGGGAAAAAATCAGGAAAATTAAAATAAAACAAATTTAAATTAATATAATCTCAGAGTTATGAATGTGTATATACTCAAACTTCAGGGAATTTTTTTTTTCAGCCTTACATCAACTCAGCTGTTTTGCATATGTTGGCCTTGGTGAGTTCTGCTCTGTTTTGGGGCATAGATATTAGTATGTTTTTAATGTTTCATCTCTCTGAGATTTACAATTGATATGTATACTTTAATACTTTTGAGAACATATAGTATTTGTCTCCTAAATCTCTGTGACGGTGGCCATCAACCCATTCTTGTGTTGGTAAAGCTAATTTTATGTACATATGTACATGTGTATGAAAGTATGCGTAAGTGTGGATCTTATTTTGTGACTATGGCTCCTTGGTGCAATCTGTAGGTATAGGACCCGTTTAACAGGATCATATTATACACTGGGTACGATAACTGTTAGGAGAGGACTCTGGCATTGCCCATGCCCAGCCTTGAAGGACCGAAGTTCCACAGAATGGGGGAGGCTGGCAGGTGCCTCTGGAGAGGGTCCAGACCAGCTCCCTGCTCAAGGCTGGGCCAGCTACAGCGGGTGCTCCAGGCAACATCCAGTCAGGTTTTTAACACCTCCATGGATGAAGACTCTGTGGTCGTTCAGGACAACCTGCTCCAGTGTCCGACCACCTGCACACTAAAGGCATTTTTTCTTATGTTTAAATGGAATTTCCTGCACTTCAGTTTGTGCCCTTTGCCTCAAGCCCTGTCAGTCGGCACCACTGAGAAGAGCCTGGCTCCATCCTCTCTATTCCCCCCATGAGGTATCTATGTACATGCATTAAGATCCCACCTGAGCCTTCCCTTCTCCGGGCTGAACAGCCCCAGCTTTCGGCCTTTCCTCATGTCAGATGTTCAAATCCATTAATCACCTCCGTGGCCCTGCATTTCTGCCTTTAGGTCCAAGCCCATCACGCCTAACCGAAGCTGTGCGCCCCTCGAGACAAAGCTTTCAGCAGAGGTGCTGCCTCCTGCCAGGGGCTGGCGGCGATGGGGCAGTGGCAGGCACCGCTCCGGCAGGCACCGCTCAGCTATGGCCGCCCGAGCGCCTGCCACAGACACCTGCAAAATGGTCACCTCCCAGCCTGCGATGGGACAGGCTTAAAAGGAAGCCTTTGCCTGCCAGCCCTCAGGGTGTGAGGGGGAAGACGTGTATGTGAAAGCAGCCCTACTGCCTGCTCGCTCTCGGGCCGAGAGCGGGGAAAGCCACTCCGAGGAGCTCCGCGGCGCTGCCTACCGCCCTCCCGTCCCGTCGCTTCCCGCCTCACACGCCCAAGGGCTTGCAGACCACCGGCAGGGCGGGGGCAGAGGAGAGGCTTTGCCGCGCTCTGTCCCGCCCGCAATGGCTTGTACCATTCCCTCCACACGGGAGGGGGGGGAGAGGGAAAGCAGCAGCGCAGCCCCAGCCACCTCAGTGCCCTGCTGCCGCCCGCCCCCCTCTCCCGCCCGCAGGGTGGCGCCGTCCTGCCGCCACGCGCGGGGCGGCGGGGTGCATGGCCGCCGGGCGAGCGGTAGCGCGCGGCGCCTCTTCCCGCTCCTCCTCCCTCCCTGTGCGGCCCCGCCCCGGCCGCCATGTTGAGGCGGCGGGAGCGGCGGCGGTAGCCGGGGCGGTAGCCGGGGCGTACGGAGCATGCACGCCGCGAAGCAGCGTCCTGCGGACGCGCACCCTGGCCAGTGGGTGCTCATTGCACCAGGTAACCCAGCGGGGCTCCGAGGTGGGACAGGCTCTGCCGCAACGCCGATCTCTTGTTCTCCACCGCGCCCTGCTAACTGGCCTTGGCAGTGCTTGCCCGTACGCGGTGGGACTGGGCCGTCGCTCGGGCAGGAAGCGGGTGCCTTTCTCCGAGGGCTGGGGCAGGTGTCTGGGCTGCTGTGTGCAGCCAGCTCCAGCCCTGATGTGGTAAGGACGTTTTGAGACACAGCCTTTACACAAGGCCCTACAGACTACGCCCCTTCTCCTCTCCAGGGGCCCTGTTTCTCTCACCGCATCAATGCGTTTTATTTTTGTGTGTCATTAGGGTTTTCCAAAGGTCTGCTCGCCCTTGGTTTACAAACAGTGTTGTGAGCCCTGGGGAGAGGAGCTGTAGAAGAGAGGTCTTGTCACGGAGGTCCCTGATGGAGCTTCGCCATAGTCTCCCTGCAGCTGGCAGCCCACCTTACCTCTGTCCCCTTAGTCCATCCCTCCATTTTTTGAAGGGAACAGTTTAGTGCTCTAAGCCTCAGCTTTAAAACAAACTCCTTGGAAACCAGAAGTGCTAAGCCAGAGTGAGATCTTCTCAGCTCTTCCTCTTTATAGGCTAAAGAAGCAGACCTCCACATGGCGGCTCTGCGGATGCAATATATACAAGGCCTTAAATGCTCTGCAGGCTTAGTTTCTCTCACTTAGTGCTGAATAAATGGGAAGATGCCTTTCCCCCTTTACATTTATTTCTGCCTAGTATCAGGTTTTAAAATTTTAAATTCACAGATCACAAAAGGTTTTTGTGTTAAAAAGGATGAGTGGAACAGGATGTGCTCAAACTCCAAGACACTAAGAGGAAGGAGACATTTCATAAGTGCTTTTTTTAGTTTGATTTCCTAAGGAAATGCAACTTCCACAATTATCTGTGGGTCAGCTTTGTACTGTGCCTATTTCTTACCCCATGCAAAACTTCTGAGTGTTAATTTCAACCAAACCTGATAAAAAGGAGGAGCTCTTTGGAGTAATTGTATGAGCTTTGTGAAAATGTCTGCGACGATGTGAGAAATGCTATAAATGGCAGCACTGAAGGAAAGATATAGCAAGAGCTTAGTTCAGCAAAGGTTGAAAACAAGGCAGGAGCTCAGTCTTGAGACATGCATCCATAAGAAACCAGGCTTCTCTAGTTACATGAGAAACAGAACCAATTGTTATGATTTCAGTGATTCCTCTCTTCCTCTGGTTTTAACTTTTCAATTCCACCCTTTGGTATCTGACATGCTTGATGCCTAAGAAAGGAATTTATAAGCGAGGAATTCCTTTTTTTAATATGGACTCTGCAGACTAGGATTTAAAGCTGAATCTTCTATCAGATGACTGGCTATGCCAACAGATGTCCATACTGTGCAAATATTTACAAATATGCTTAACTTATGCATGAGTAGTCAGTTCTGTGCAGTAAGTTAAATTCTTCAGTAAGTGTTTGCAGGATTGGAGCCAGAGCTTGTAACTTTCATGAAGCCAGACAGTTTGTATTACCAATTATGCCAGCACAGCTCTGACAAAATTTATATAGTACTCCAGACCCGTAAGAAAGTTTATTAGGCCTTAGTAGAATCTCAAAGCACAGTGATTTTTAAAAAAAGCCTGTGGCTGATAATTTCAGAATTCCACGGCTGATGAGACTTGCCAGTCATATGAATAGGACTGCTGAAATGAAATAGATGTAATGATTTTTTCCAGAAAAGAGATTTTTAAAGTTAACATCTGTCACTTTTCAAAGTTTTGCATTTCTTAACTGCTTTGCTGAATGGATCTCGGTAGTTCTTCATTGGCCATTTAGCAGAATTTGTAGTAGGAAGACCTGATTACTTTTAGGAATGAAGATGAATGCAGTTGTATTTATAACAAAAAATGGGGTTTTTTTTGACTATGTTAAATAGTCAATATGCTAAATAAAAATATGGCAATCCATATCTCCATAATATCTGTGTGGCATTATGCTACATACATGCATAAAAGCGACTGATGTAAATAATTGCAGGATCTGGTTCTGGATGTGCGTTTAATACCATTTGTTAATAAGTCTACCAACACCTTCTAGGTGTAAATAGCCTGTTTATCTTCTTGTATCTGTGGCCATTATCCTGTGCATAGTGGGAGGAAGGAGCAAGGTGTGTTTTAATGCTTTGCAAGAAACTCCAAAACTTTCCTTGTAAGAAAGGCACTTTCTAAGGTCCCAGTTTCAAGTGCTTAAGTTAGTTTGAACTGCTCACCTGAGTAGTCTGCCTCCTTGAACAGCTTGCAAGGTTAATAATGTATACCATCCTACACAACCTAATAGCATCTCCACTTCGATATGTGTCATTCATCTTGCTTTCATTGTGACATCTTAAAAGTTCCTCTATGGATAGAGATGGTGACTAGTTCTGCAAAGAGGCTAGATATCAGTCTGAAAAAGAATGAGGTCTGTCAGAAGTATAGAAGTAAAACAATGAGAACTGAAACTTGCTTTCTTAAGTATCAGTATTTTTCAAAAATTCGGACTGTTAGAGGTTCAACAGTAGCTTCCTAGAACAAGGCAAAGATATGGCTGGAGTTCTGAAAGACGATGCATGTGTTGCTCTGATTCCTTAGTTATGTCGTTCTGAGAATCTGTCTGATTTTGCACAAGTCTCTGACAGTGGTTTTGCTGCTTATGTGACATACAGAAACACTTAACTGTAAAAAGCATACGTAAGAGAAAGGTGAGATTCTTTCTTATTTGGACTTAAGCAACTGACAACATCGGGTTGGTATCTGGAACACAGCAGCTAAAAGGCAGGCATATTTCATTTTCTAATTGCCATAGAAAGTGAGCAGAGTATGCTTGTCTGCTTTAGTATTGAAGATTATACAATTATTACTAATTTCCTTGTTTCAGTACACATTTATACACTATGTTATATTGCACAGACAATAAATTGCTGCTCTGTTGTTCAGAGCATGTTTGATGAATGAGGAGATAAATTTCAATTTTGTTTCCGATTTCTTAATTTTTATATTGATTTCAGTGTTTTGGAAACAGCTCAGAAACAAGGAATCTCCTCTGTCAGGTAGAACTGCCCATGTTCTTTGTTGAAGTCACGATTATGGCAGTTGGAGTGGTTTGTTTTATCAATGATGTGTGTTATCCCAGCGCTCTTGAACTGTTCTAGAGGGCCAGACTCTGTCACTTTCTGTTGCAAGTGGTTAACTCTATATTTCCGGTACTGTGAAACTTTCATCGTTAGTGTCCATCTCATGCCTATACATCATAGGACAGAGCTACAAACCACACAGCTCAGTGGGTATTTTGCATGGATTATAGAGGTGGGTGAAGGTGGGAAGCAGGAGGAGAGTTGCCTGAGCTCAGAGGCAGAGTTGATGTTCAGTCAGCAGGCCACTCAGCCTGTGCTTAATTTCAATCAGTCTTTGCCTACCCTCATTCTTTCCTATGGCATTCTTCCCTCATTCACTGTTCTTAGCAGCAGCCTGATGACAGTCTTTGCTCTCACCAGCCCTTTGCCACACCAAAACACTCAGGCTGTTTGGCATGTGAGAGTCACACAGGGGAAGTCTGAATAGGAAGGGGAAAGGAGAGCCTCAGACAGTCATATCTGGGCTGGCTGGTAAGCAACTTCTAGGTGAGGTAGCAAATTTTACCTTTAGAAATCGTAGCCTGCCCTTGTCCTGGGGAGAGCTCTTGTGATGGTATTTCTGCTGATGCTTATTTTTTTCCATGGAGACAGGATAATTTGATATGCCAATACAATCATCTTTTTTTTCTGTTTTTATAAGCATAATTGTTCCTATGTTAGGGATTGAAACACCAAGGGCAGGACAAAGGGGGAAGCCAGAAGTCAGGGGCAGAGGAGTTAGGAAGTGTTGGTCTGGTGTCGAAGGTAGGATGAGGAGAGAGTGGTAACCATGTTAATCACTCCTGAAAGGCTGGAAGTCGCTGGTGTACATTGTGCAGCCTTATCATGGACATTTAGAGGAAGGTTTGAGAGATGGATATGAATAGTCAAGAGAGAAAACGATGAACAAACAGGAAGAGGGTAGATGGAGGGACTGGTCATATGGAGGGAGGTGATGAGGACAGAAAACTTGGGCATGTGGGGAGGGGTAGAGCTGGGCATGCCAGGCTCAGAATAAAGTAAACTCTTCGGGCAGCTTGTCCAGTTGCAGATTAACTATGCTGTGAATATACAGGCACCAGATTTGGCCTAGAGCAGACTCAACTCAGCACTAACAGTTTATTAGTTCAAGTGCTGTGCCATGTTAACACATCTCTGCTATTTCCAGGACCAGCTTTGCAGTACAGCTGCCTTCAGACAGTGTCTGAACTAATAAGTCCTGATGGACCCAAGCTGGCTCTGTGCAGACCCACTTGGGTGTTTCTGTGCTGTGCTCCACGTTCCAGGGGGTTTTATTAGCTTGGCTGGAAATCCAGATCTGAACTTGCTTTGTGCAGGGTAGTTGACGTCGATGGTTAAGAAGACCTCTTGAATCTGGACTTCTGGAGGAATCATGGTACAGAAACACCAAAGTGCTAGTAAGTCCTGAAGGACCCGTCCTGAAGGACGTCATTGGTGGATGGCCGAGTTTGCAGATTGTGCTTTTCTGCATTTCTCGTAGTAGTTGGATAATCGGCGATGTTATATTACCCATGTATCCGAGCCCCCCTTTACCCTTAAGATTGTAGAGCTTTCTATACAGGCTTCCTGTTGTATTGGTCTAGCTACTGAACAGGTACAAGGGAAAAGAAGTAGCTCCTGAGGATTACAACCTGGCCATCTCATAGCTAGAAAGTTGCTAATGATGTCCTTTATTAGAGGAGATTCTCTCTGTGTTTATTGAATATTCATGTACATTTTTTTAAAATCCTACTAGCTGAACCAGTAAGGGTTTTTTTATGTGCATATAGGAAATTTCTTGCTTTGTGAGTTGGGCCCATGGAACTACCATTTTTAATGTCTTCTCTGAAAATCATAGGAACTAGAAATTATTTTCTAGACAGAGAAATAATACTGAGACCCCACCTAATTGCTGGGTTCTAAGGGCAGGGCTCTGGAGAACCCTCAAATACTGCAATAAAGTTGCTGTGCGTGACACAGATCTGATCTGGGCTCTGTGTAACAAATATTCTTACGTAATGGCTTCAAACAGGTCTTACCAATAGCAACCAAAATCACAGTAGCTGCTTAACAAGATGGGTGTGAAGGGCAGTCTCTTTTCAGTACACTTTCTCAGGGATAGGTGTTATGTCAGAACTGGAACTATTTATATCCTTCCCTGGTTTCAGCAAAGAGGTCAGGAATTGAAGGCAGTTTTCTAAGTCTGGTGTTCCACTCTGCACCTAAAGTGAAGACTGCTGTATTTAATTTGTTCTGTGTTTGTCTGTATTAGGAAATGAAGTAGGGGTTAGCTGCAAGCTGTGAAAATTATTTTCAACCTTTATTTTTCTCAACTGGACAAGTTTAGTTGACTACATTTGTTCAGTCTGCTGTTTTCTTAAACAGTAAATTGATTAGCTTTTTTATTGTTTTGTGGGAACTGCCATATGAATAGCACTGGAAGGATTGCAAGGGGGGAGGGAAATTTAACAATCCTATTATTTTTAGGAATTACTTATTTAAAAATAAAAAGAGCAGTTTCACATTAGACTTGGCAAGTTGTTTGAACAAATCTCATATATGCCAAAGTCAGATGGAGGCAGAAATAAATGGACTGTGATGCCAAACCATAGGGCATCAGCATACATTAATTTAATCCTTCGTTCTTTCAAATGAGACTAAGGAACTTTTGTCTCCATGCAACAACAGAGGAAGCATGAGACTTGAAAATTTTGGGCCATATTGAGAGAAGATGTCATAGCAAAAGAAGCTGTGGAATATTAATGCATAAAAGTAGTTTGCTTCAAAATCTCAAGTAGGTGGGTTTGGGTTTTTTTTCCCCATTCTTGCACCTTGCACTTAATGCTTTCATACATGCTTTTATTTAGCATTTAAAAACAGTTCAGTTTATCTGGTACAAAATAGACCACACTGCTGGGCGGTTAGGGAGCTTGATTCAGAAGTTGTAATGAATATCAAAATTGAGCGGGATACTTGAACATTAATACTTCCAGAATAATTTAGATACAGAACTTTGAAATAATGTTTACAATAAACAAATACGTATGGTTTTGAACAGCTGACATAAAACATTAGAAAGATTATATAAAATACGTGTGCATATTTATATACCTTTTTAATAAGGTGAATGTGAATGCGCTTATTTTAGAAGTTAGCAGTCTGTGGGTGTATTTTACTTAACCTCCCCCTAAATTGGCATTTGCATCTCCTGAACAAAGTCTTTTGCCTGCAGGTAATTTGCACCATTTCTTATATGTCATCTCTTAAAAGGCATACTGAGCTCAGCTGTGTATAAAGCAGATATAACTGGCAAGCTAAGGAGCCAGAAGGAAGCATAGCAAATAAAATAA
Organism: Gavia stellata; assembly: GCF_030936135.1. Classification (NCBI taxonomy): domain Eukaryota; kingdom Metazoa; phylum Chordata; class Aves; order Gaviiformes; family Gaviidae; genus Gavia; species Gavia stellata. The sequence continues at coordinate 30,183,979 of NC_082594.1, read as the reverse complement.
CTGAAAAGAGATGTTTTAATGTGTAACACCATCTCCTACTTCTGCTTTCTGCCATCTGGCTTGGAAGAGACCAACTTATGCCAACTTAGGCCTCTCTGCACATGGGAATAGGGCTGATTCAGCCAGTAATACAGCTGCACCAGTGTTGACCCTATAAATATTGAGAAGGGAAGTCTGAAGTTTTTATCCTTTCAAGTGATAACATGTTCTTGAACTTCTCAAGCTTGACTTCTTCATTCAGCTCAAACCCCCTGCATGATCTGCCTAGCATCTAGATTTCAGTAACGGATGAGTTAGTACTGTCCATTGTTGCCAGTGAGTCCATGAACATGTTTTTTTGGCCTAATAAATGAACTGTGCCAGCATAGGGGGAAGCCAAAAGATGCTCTCAGGCAGAAGTCTTAATATTTAGCTGTGTTGCATAGCTGTGTACTGGAGCAAAAGACCTTTCAAACTGTCTAGTAGCATTTCCATGTGAAGTTTTGCTCAAGGTGGAAAACAGTGCCGTTTTTAGATGTCATTGTGTTTTATCATAGGATTTTCAGGTGAAGTGGGAGCCAGAAAGACTTTAAGTGCTGCAAATTATGTCACATTAAACGTTATTTTCTTAGGGCACCATAATTACCAAACTGATAACCATTCTTTTACAACAGGCATGGCAGAAGTCCCCTCACTGAAGCTAGTACTGTACTATGTATGGTCAAGAAGAGGGTAAGGTGGTGAGGTAACATCAAGTTAACGTAACTGAGTAACAACTAAGAAGATATTTCCAAAAATCAAGTGTGTGCAAGTGCAAAGCCATACCTTTTGTGTAAGCACCTGCAAAAGAAGCTGTTTACAGAGGTAAATTGAGCTGTGTGTCTTTTAGTACTCCCCTGAGAGTATAGTGAGCCAAGGAAGCAACAATGTAGTCTTTTGGCTCATCTCTTGCTTTCCCACCTCTGCAAAGTCACATAGGATCTAGTTTTCTAATTAGCTTACACTGCTCAGAGACCCCAGTGTCACGTCCAGAGTAGATTACATTCTATGCCATCTGCTCCTGGCACGGGTTCTGTCCCTTTGTTTCAGTGATCATGTAACCATACCGTGAGTGAGAATAACTTACCGATCTGGGTGAAAATTAATACTTCTTTGTGACTGGTTATTTCTCAGCTGGATCAGTGAACTGAGCCGACTTGCTGTGTGGCTGCAAGATTGCTAGTTTTGATGGAAAGAAAGCAGCAGAGATGCGCAACAGGGAGGGAGCAGAGGTGGGGACCTCAGGACTGCGCTTTTCAATGGCCTGTGATCTTTGGTCATTTGAAGACATTTATGAAAATGTATCTTCAGTTTGTGCATACCTGAATTAATTCATTATGCTAATAGTTATAATAGTTGTAACTTATAAAAATTGTCAAAAGTTTGGGTGATACAAAGTACTGGATTTATTAATTTTCTCTGGGCTTTTTTCTGACATGCTGCAGGACAGAGGACATAGGCACTGAATTAAAACCATTTACTTCAGGGTTGACTGACTCTAAAAAGAACATAAGTAAAATGATTATTAGATCTAACATATCTGTACCCTTAGGCTACATAGTTTAAAGTCTTCATAAAATGTCCATTTAATGGGCTCCATCATAATGTCTCAGTCTGACACACCTTTCGTGCATGGTTAGAAGTTAAGAAGGGAATGGAAAAGACTTGTGTAGGTGACGTATGGTTTAATATCTGTTTTTAAATGAAATCTTAACTTTATATTTCCAGACTTTTAAATAATCCTGTTTTTTTGCAGGGTGATGGTGGTAGGGAAATTTGTGCTCTCAGAGGGTTTTTTCCTCTTACGCAATTGACAGATATTTACAGCCTTTTTGCTTGCTTGGCTGGCAGCTTTTTGCATGGGAATTCCATATAACTTGATATTAGTCTGTTATATATAGTATTCTACAAGCAATTTAAAAAAAAAAAAAGGTGAATAGACCTTGCATCATCCATAACAGTTTCATAGATCTTAGTGGGAGTTTTATGTTCTTTTCCAATTTATTCATGTTGCTGTACCAGCTAACACTTTTTTTTTAATGGCCAGATTCATTAGTGCCTCATATCTATCCATTGTGGGAGAAATTATTGCCAGAAATCCTTTGACAGCTGGTTCATTTTCACTTTGTTCTGTTTATATATTTTATAGAATTTGCCTGGTTGTATGTCTGACCTCCACGAAATACGATAGGCTTTTCTCCTTTTCTGTAATGGAAAGCTTCGTTTAAGCTTTTATAGTCTCTTGCGCTCAGCTTCAGGATTCTGAGGTTCTGTCTGCAGACTCCAGTACAACCAATGGATGTATCACCCGCACTTTCAGATGGACTTTGTGTGGTTTGGTTCATAGTGAATGAACAGTAGACTCTAACTTAAGCAAAGTAGACAAACTTATCAGCCCAGTGTTGGCATTTAATTGTCCTGCATTGTGCTTACCTCAGAACTCCCTCCTCTGGTATAGCTGTAGCAATGCTGCATCCAGATTCATTCTGCGTTGCTGGAGGTGTCTGTAAGCTCAATAGAGACAGAGGTGTATATGTGCAGGGGATGATAGAGGTGGGTTTAGGCTTTAGGTGGCTTCAGCTGCCTCCTGGAAGTGCCTGTCATCTGTCTTCCCTGGCAATTTAGAGAGTGGCTTGCTAATTGAGATGCATCCTTGGGACAGGATTAATTGAGTCCCTCTGTACCCTTGTATCAGTTTTTTGTATCCTTGTAGTGAATATTGTCCCAGGGGAATAGCATGCTGTACTGGCACATCTGTTAGTAAGCTGACCTGTACTACTACTGACTGTGTGTTACCTGCAGCTTACAGCTGCAAGACAGTTGGTAGAGAAGAGTATAATACTCAGTCAGAAAGGTCTTACCTCTCTCACTTGTTATTCTTGTAGATGAACAAATTTCTCAGGGCTGAGCTATGGAAAGTGTTGTAGTAAGCATAGTAGCAATCATCTGATGTTTTCCTTTACGATTTAACAAAAAAGCTCTTCCTGTAATATCCCTTTTGTCTGCTTATTTTCTGTAAGATTATTTCTTATCTGGATGTGAATCTTAAAACTAAAAAATAAAAAAGACCTAGTTTAACTCTTAGTTTTGCTAGAAAATTGCTATAGTACTGCTTTTTAAGAAGTCTTTATTTATTTAGCTATAAGAGATCCTTGCCCAAATACAAGGACTGATAAACATGACATTAAAGAAATCCAGTTACCTTTCCTGGCTAAAGGCCAGAACGCACACAAGTTAGAGTTGGACACCTAACTTGAAAAATCCCTTGCTCAGCATTTTGCTAGTCATTAAGTGTTTAAATTCAGATAAATAGGGCCTTCTTTGCCCTTAAGGCCACATTAATATTGCATCCAGTTTTTCAAGCAGGCATTCTCCCAATTGCCTCTTTTTATCTGCCGACTTGACATCTAGTAGAGCCAACCTGTAACAAAAATATACTTCAGGTGCCCCTGGAAATGGAGTGGGTGTTGCCTACATTTTGAGGAAACTGAAGGTAAAAGAAACTCAAAGAAACCACTTTTGCCTTTGTACACTCCTTCACTTTTTCTTGTGTGTGTGCGCGCATGTGTGTGTCGCTTCTGGTAAACCGTCTTCTGTGGCAGCTGTGTGGGGAATGTGACATACACTCTGATCCCATCAGCATGAGATACTGTGACTGAAGGCTGCAACTCAGACGGTTCATTAGGGTATGATCACTGCTGTCCTCTGTGCAGTGATGAGCCCCACGGAGCTTGGGGAGGACCAAAGAACTAAATGGGCAGAGCTGTGCTTCCCGTCACATAGGGAAGAGCTACTGGCTGAGCCAAGGCAGCTGCAGGGCCAGGCTGCATATACAAAGGGGCAGAGCAGAGGGTGCTGAGCCTGGGATAGCATGGGGCAGCCCTTAGTGATGGAAGGCTGTTATCTGGGTTGGGAAGGCAGAGGATTGATGAGGAAGAGATGGGACACTGTATCCCTTGGGTTTGTTACACTGAGTGCTCCCTATGTGCAGGTGTCTCCCAGGCTTAGTGGGGGTGGATAAATTCAGTGTGTTACTGGAAGTTTAGGAAAAGAACATATCAACTAAATAAAGATGTGAACTTCATTAAAAACAGCTACATCAGGAAGGATTGTCTACTTAATTGTTCACGTTATACAAGATGCAACTTAGGGCTCAGCTGGACTCATTCCCAGTGCTCATATATCTATGCATGAAGAAAGCAGAGCAAGTGAGCGCTAAAAGTTCCTTTGGGTTTTTTTTGTTTTGCTTTTTGTTTTAAATTTTGAAACTCACATTTAGTGTGTATATTTTAACATGTTCATAATGAAACACATCAAAGTAAACACATGCAGTGTGTTTCTTTCACTGTCATTAATCACTGTAGTGTTTTAAAAAGTAACAAAAAATACACTAATGTTAAACTGTGGTCAAGAATTGAAATATACGCAGCTATAGAAATTTGAAGTTTGCCTTTGCCAGGGCAAATGTAGCTTGAGAACTGTGTGTGCTTATGTATCAGCATATGAAGCAAGCCTGGTTAGCAAATACGGACTTTTTCCATTAAAAATCCTCAACTTGTATTGAAACTTTTTGAAGCACTTTTTCAAGCTCAGCTAAAAATTCAGGGGAAGAAAATCACTAAGTTCTCTGAACCAGTCTGAGAACTATTATACTCCAACACTTTTATCACAAAATGCACTTGCTTTTTAAGCCCTGCTTATGTCTTTATCTGGGTAATTTCTGTTTGTGACACAATTGAAAAACCAGGAGTGGATGTGAAAGATGAGGGTTATTTGGGGCTTTTTTTGCCACTGAGGTGCCAGTGAACAGCCTGTGAGAAGTTCACCTGTCCTTTCTGGATGTGTTGGGGATAGGCTTCCAGCCAGAGTGGAAGACTGCTATTTTTGATTGTACTTGAGGTTCCTACTTCCCTGTTTTCCATGGAAAAGAACTGTGCTATCTCCCTCTCCACAAACCTCCTGGATGTTGCTGAAAGGGGATAGATGATGTGGCACTTCTGTTCCTTCCAACAGCCTCCCTTGTGAATAGCTCTGCAGCCCACCTCTGCTGCTCCTCTCTGCTTTCCTCAGCAGCACCATAACACAAACGTCAGCCTGATCCCTGTCAGTCCATTCTCTGGGGTCTGGATACTGGTTATGTATGTGAAATGCTTTAGTAATTTTCCTTGCTCTGATGAATGCCTATATGAAAGGAATTGGGTCAGAACTGGCAGTGTGCAGGCTAAAAAAGATGATGCTGTCATGTTGCTCTTCACTCAGATGTGGGAAGTTGTTTTCATAAATATAAGTTAGACTTCCCCTACAAGGAGAACTTGGATAGAATATAATTAACTGGGGATCCTTGTAGATGTTTTTTCAGACTTGAATCAGCATCCTTGTGGGAGCTGTTTCCTTTCTAATTTTTTTTTTTAATTTCACAGAGAAATCATACTTTTGTGGCTCTGCTTTTTGTCTTTTTTTGCTTAAAGACACAGAAAAGAGAACAACTGTCAGAGGCTTAAGCCAGAGGTGCTGTATTCTCTCAGCTTCTTTTTCCTGTGGGGGAATTAAATGCACTCTTTATTTTTCAAGATTATACATAACAGATAAACAAGTGTGCATATTTTTCACAGAAGTAACAACCACTCGGACAATTCCTGCCCCATATTCGTGCATAATCTGACTTCCTGAAAGCTTTAGAGGGCCACTGTTTCTTCCCACAAATATTTTACCTTTTGCATTTTTAACTTTTTAATGTCCACACTGTGCTTGGCCTAATTTACCAAAGCATTCTCATTGTCTTTGTGGCTAATCAGGGCAACGTATCAGTTCATCTCACTTAACTGAGATGTCAAACTTAGGAGCTCTCTTGCCTGAGGCTCTCTAGGGAGAAGTGGTTTTCAAAATCTTAATCATCCCCAGGTGTGTATCTTTCCTGTGGCAGATGGAAAGTGCCAGAATGTCTGGATTCATAATTTAGGTGTCTTGATCAGGTAGGATGAATTTGGGCTGAGGCATATAACTTTTCGGCAGAAAATAAGTGAGTTTTCAAAAAGTGTCAGTCCAGTTAATTCTGAATGTCTTGGAGAAGCATGGCAGAATGTGAAATATTTCTCAATTTACAAGTTCCTAACTTTTTCCTCTCCCCCTACAGAGGCTGCTACTGACCCCCCTAAGACACCTGACAGTGAACCTTTTTTTACAAAACTACGCAATCCAAGCACAGGCAAGTTTTGGAATTGTGACATGAGCCTGTTAATGTTCTGGTTGATTCCCTCCACCACCAAAAGATTCATATTTTGCAAGCTGAAATAATGATAATAGTCTAAGTCTTATGTGCCAAAGATACTGCTGGTGATGCCAGGTAGTTAATGCTGCACAAACATTTAGGATTTCTTTTATAATTTTAATTGGTTGAACTGTTTATTCATCATGAATATTGGCAGCACAAAAAAGTGGTGTAATTTAAGTTCTGGTTTTAAGTGCATTAGTTTTGGGGAGCTTACAGTGTTGGGTGTTGAGCCTGGGTTTTTTTTTAATCCAAATTTAGGCTTCATAGCATTCATCTTATGCTATAACATAAATAGTCAGAGTTAGAAGAAGTAATTCAGTTATACTTACCAAGCTTTTTGAGTCTTCTCATTTTTAAATCTAATTTTCTTCTTTCCCTGGTCCAAGTGGTGGTGTCTCTTTTCTAGTTAATAGATGATAAGGCACTTTGAATTCAAAATACATTGGGAGGACCAGCAAATACAGGCAATATAATGACACCACCGTCCCACAGTTACTTTCTTCTAGTCAGATTGTTCTTTTTGTCAAGGATTTGTCACTATTACATGAGTAATAATTGGAGTATGAGATACTGCAACAGAAACTTGCAGTAAGCCTTTGTTGGGGTTAACATATTTTATTTGAAAAACACATTTCATGCTGTTTTTTTCTTTTCATAAGCTTGTTTGTTTTCTATAGATTTAAGTTGTATGTTTTTGTTTTGAAATCCGCTGCTCATTTTAATGTCACAATGTAGTAACTGCTACTTGTTCTAGAAAGAGGAAAACAATTAAAACAATAGAGACAGAATGTGAAATCAGTCATCATGATATCTGTTTTTTGATTGCTCAGATTTACAGTGGGAATATATAGCCACAGGTATTTTCCACCTGCTGTATTATATTGGCTTTCTAATTTGTTATGTTTTTAAAAGCATAGATATTAATTTGCTCTTCTCTGTGGAAGAAGAGATCTGTTTACCTTGTAGAATCAGAGATCTTGGGAAAGGTTTCTGGGGCAAACCTGAAGTACAATGATTGCCTGGGTGTGTTCCTTTAGAATTTACAGGAGTGTATTTATAGACCTGCATAAACTTTCAGTTATGTAGCCTATTATAAGTATAGGGTCTGAAAATGGAAGGACTGAGAACACCCTATTAATGTATTTTCCTTACGTTTGGGTCTAACAGCTGAATTGTTGATGCCAGGTATTGTATAAATATGCGCTGAAGGACTCAGCACACTGTAGAATCCATGCTAACCACTTTATTAAATAAAAGTATGCATGGTCCTTTTTATAGACAGGTAAAAAGGACAAAATTTCTATCCCTTACTAAGACCATAAACTAGGGTTCAGCCTGCAATTCCGAAGTACCACAAGAAGCATTTTTCAAAGTGCTGAACTAAAAGAAGGGAAATAACCATACCACAAGACTTAAGCAACTAATTGAAGTGGTAAAATTGTGAGCAAAACTGCCTAGGTTCTCTCTCAATCCCCTAGAGTTTCTGTCTAACGACACTGTTGGGAACCTGTGGTGCCTGTCCTTTTAACAAGCAAATAAATTAAGGAGCTGGAGTTAGGCAATAGGAGTGGTCCCTTTCCCAAGATTTCATAGCTCACCACCATATTTGGCTAGCGCGCTCACTAGTAGGAGTCTTAAGCTGTTCATTGAGCACTTCCGTGAGTAGTTTGACGTCTGGTGCTGATCAAACTATGGTGTAGATCCTTGCCATGAAGCACATGGTAATGATTGAAACCTCTGCTCCCCCTTATATCTACTCTTCACTCCTCCCCTACCCAAAAGAAAAATTCAGAGAACTGAAACTATATCCTTAGGTGAGGTTAAACATCTGGTCAGCCTTTTGGATAAAGGGGGAAAAATGCATTATTAGTCATTTCTGGGAAGAGATGTGTCTGCCCATTTTAGCTGACCTCCCTCCGCACCTAGGGATCTCTGCAGACTGAGAACAGCAGTGCTGACATCAGCTTGCAAGGGCTTACACTGAGACTTTTTTGAGCCAGCCCGTGATCTGCAAGTTAGTGCAGCTTTGCAATTTATGTGTTTTGAGCAGGACTGCCATGTTGTAGTTGCTCTTGTCCCTTGAAGATGGATTGATAATCAAGACAGGACCAGTCCAGCTAACAGACTCAGCTGACCAAATTTCAGTGGCCCCTTCTGTAGTTCTGGCAACTTTCTGTTTTAGATATGGAAAATGCCAATCCTGTTTGCAACATATTTGTCACCCTTTCATTATAACCCAGCACTAATGTGAAACGGCAGAGCTGTGCTATGGGGTGGCCTAAAATAACACTCTCCTTTTCCTTTCCAAACTATCAAGATTCTGATGGGCACTTCAAAGCAACTTCTTCTAGCTTCCTTGTTCACCTTATTTGTCTATCCATACTGTGTCATAGGCAATCCATTTTGATGCACACACAAAAAAATTATTCCAAATTGTCACTTGAAGGTTTGAGACTTTCGTCCCCGAACCCAGACTCTGATATCTTGGAGACAAACATGATGGAAGGAGAGGGAATTTTCTTGTTTTCCACCTTCCTCCTTCAGTACAGACGAAAGCTGGTTTCTTGAGTGATTTTGATTTGGGTTCGGATCAAAGGCTTTGTGTTGTAAGATGAACTATTCACACATCTTATTTATTGATTCAAATCCAGTTTGGTTTATAGAGCTGGTAAATGAACATCTGTAAATAATAGTTTTCTTTGTCTGAGCTTTCTTTGTAGTGAGTTTATGTAGAATGTGTGTATGTTTGTGTGTCTGTATGTATATAAGGCACATTCTTCAGACGTATTGGGTATTCTTTTGATTTTTGTGAAAGCTTACAAACACAAACCAGATTTCTTTTCAACAGGGGAAGCAACCCTTTACTTATTCAATAGTGGTGCACAGCAGCTGTTTGAAGTAAAAGCTTTTCATGAGGAATATCGTTCCTGGTTTATAGGTCAGACTGTTCAACAAGGTAAGTAATATAAGGTATCCTTCCCCCAACTGTAACTAATGTTCATACACAGACCTTCCCTCTCTCTTCTAGTAAATTTACAGGTGTTTTTCCTAGTTGTTTGAGGCATGCTGCATCACATCCCCACCTTCTGACATGCTCATTTGCCATCTGGATTTAACCAGGGCTGGGGGCTTTGTGGTCTCTCTTTAAAAGGCTGCCTTTGGCAGCCTCAATTAGACAGATGTTCATTTGTCTTTGAGGAAGGGGGTAAGTAATTCAATTGTATTTAAACTGAAGTGCCGTAAAATACTTAGCTTTCCTTGTCAATCAGACCAGCAAGTCCTCAGTGTAAGTAAAATATGTGTAATCCTATGGGAGGGAAAAAGGGCTGGAAGGCCTTAGCTAGCTAAGCAGAGCGCTCTGTTCGAGCTCTAAGCATTGGAATGTATGGTCTTGCTTTCTTTTAATTACCACTGTAGTTCCCTGTGCGAGTGCTGGGATCTGAGGATAGGCCTGCTGTCTGAAGGTGTCAGTTCAGTGTTTTATCTGAGGTGAGCTGTCTATACCATCCCAGTCATTCTCTGATCCTAGCTCGCCTTTCTGAAAATGAGGAGGAAACTTATGTAACTGCTTGTGACAACTTTAATAATCCTTTATCAATAAGGATGTCATTGGACTAGTGTTTCTCTGCCAGCATGTCCATAGACCAAGCAAAAATTATTAATTCAGGAAATGAAGGTATATTTATTTTGTCCTTTTTCAACTAGAAAAAAGACCATTTATAGTAATAAATAAAAACAACCTCACCAGACATATGCCTTCTTTAATGGTAATATCCCAAAGCATGCGTTAACTTTTAAACATCCTCTGCAGGTGCATATAGCAATGCAAGTGGTATGTCTGTGAGCTTTTCCTTGCTCCATCTGGGGGTGAGCCAAAAGACCGGGTCTGCTCCCTGCTCCCAATTACGTCCGCATTGTATTCTCCCCACCTTCCCTTTCTAATCTCTATTTTGGTCCTTGGCAAACAGTTGCCTTAAGGAATCATCACCTCAGTTTTCTTTAAAAGATACAGGGGGAAAGATTGTTCCTGAATGTTAGGGCTGCTGCATGTCTGAAACGATCAGGGGAGGAACAACACAAAAAAGCTGTGTGTTTGCAGTTAAAGCAAATTATCTTGTTATCTGTAGAGAAGGGCAGAGGTCTTTACACCTGTAGTGAGTCTGAACTCTTTAGAACAAATAAAAATACCTCTTCCTGGAGGTACAATGAAAAGCATTTAAATGGAAGCTTTGAGAAAGTGGCTAGGTTTTTTTTCCCTCCAGTTTTATTATCAAAGCTTTCATGTTTGTAAGTAGTCCTGATATTTGCTTTGCCTCACGCAATGCATCATGTTAGTAATACAGATGTTAGATGGGGTATCAGCTTTGTCCAAACCACATTCTTCCCACCCCATCTTTTGTTAGTTTTATGGCCATCGCAGTAGGATTTCCTTTTCTTTAATTATCTTAATCGTGTGATTTAAAACAAAAAAAAAATTACATTTATTTGCTTTTGGTTTGCTAATTAACATCAAATTGTCATCAATTATTGGGTCTCATTAGTGAATTTCCTTGGTGTTACATTGTTTCCAATTATCTACAATTATACAAAAAGCCTGACTAAACCATTGTCCTGCAATGAGCTCCAGATGGGCAGAGGTGTCTGTTTCAATGGGAGACCAAGTTCTTCCTTTGTGTGTAACTTTGAATACAACATACTGCGCCATATTTTCTGATCTGTTTAAGTTTATTTTGTTCTATTAGGAGACTGCATGCAGATTTTCCCCTTACAGATGAGAGGCAGATCTAACTTAATTAGCTCTTGAAATTCTTTCTTGCTCTGCCTACCTCTTCTGCCAGCACAGTGTTGCCTTGCCCAGTGTTTGAGGTAGAGTATACTGGATATATCTGGTATCCCAAAACAAATTTCTATTACACCCAAATCTGTCAATAGAGGGCAGCTTCAATTTTGCTGTTTTTAATATAGTCCAGAAAAAGGCAAAACTAAGAGTGCTTGAAGCCAGCAGACCTGCAGTGGAGCTTGTGCTTTGGTTTGGCAGGGTTGAGCATTGAGTTCTTTTTGTATTTTCAATATAAAATCACAAATACTAATTTCCTGCCCATTTTATTAAAATATTGGGATACTTACTGAAAAAAAAATTCTCCTCTTCTTGCCCTGAAAAACGTCCTAAAAAAAGAAAAGGTCAATATATTGCGGCTGTTGGTACTAAGCTTACTTTTACATATCTGTCGCTTAGATGGGCGCCTGCTGTTTGTTACACCAATGGACCCCTTATTTCTGATACTTTACTACCTCATAAAGGCAGACAAGGAGGTAAGCCTACTTTATTTTTTCACTGGAATTCTCAGGAGAAAATGTTATTTCTGACTTAATTTTCGGCAGAAGTTATGTTAATTTTACAAAGAGGGGCTTCCATAATAATGGAAATTTAATTTAATTAAAGCAGAGATACCCACCCTAGAAGTATTTTTGTTTGCATCAAGTTTTTCAGACAGTAAAGTATATTCCAGGAGTCAGCTTGCGATCTCAACAAACTCTGATCACCTCCTTTTTAAGAGAAGCAGAGAATCTCTTTTGTCTTTCTGTAAGAGCCTATCCTAGAACTATTGAATTTAAAATTATGAGATGTCATCAGAGTAAAACAAGCTAGTGCCCTTTCTGAGGCATCAGTAGATGAGTCATTTTGGGAAAGAAGGGAAAAAGAAAGAAGAATTTGGATGCTGTGGGGGAGGAAGAAGGAACATTTCTGTGGCAGTTCGAACTTGAAAGGAAACATTGCCTTTTTAGAAGCAATATTTTTAGAGATGCTGTATCATAGAACAGCAATGGGGTGATCAAGTATCCAAAAGTTGGATAAATAATAAATGGCTTAATTAATTTATCATGGGTGTGGCATAACCTCACTTAAATTTCTGAAGTGTATCAAAAGGCATAGGCAAAGTTATTGATTTATTGTTTATAATCTGCCTGTGGAAAAAAGGGGATAAAATAAAACGTAAATGTTGATCCTTGTCTTTTGTTTCATGGAGGCAATAATTTCACTTTATGCATCCTTAAAGTTTTTGCTCTAAAAGCATTTCCTATAAGGTTGCTTGCTATTTTCTGCTTTAGTTTGCAAATGGAGAATGCAGGAGAAGAATTTTTGTACAGTGAAGAAGTAAAGTCCTACTACACATTTTTAATAGTAACCTATTGTTCTGTAATTATTTTTAAATTATTTATGGTATAGGATGTGCAAATGTATTCTGTATTTCTGTGGTCTGTTCCTGCTTCAGGGTGGCCCATCAGAAGAAGTCATTTCACAAGGAATAGTTCAGCTTGTTCTCTAGGCACTGTGCTGTGTTTGAACTCAGCATCCCTTTGAAAGCTTTATAGCAAACTTAAATTGGGGAAACAGTAAATCTCCTCTGTCTATGTGGTAGAGTGTTGAGGTAGCCTGAGTAAAGGACAACTACTGCTGCTGTTTCTGTGCATGGGAAGAGTCCTGTACTGCCCTTTACTTTCTCGGTACATTGTTTTCTAGGTTTTCTGGTTTTCTAGGCCAGGCATGATGCCAGATAAATGCATAGAGCTGTTCTGGGTCCTAAGTCAGGGCAAATGCATTCCTGCAGTGCCCTGCCTAATTTAGCATATTCTTCAGTAAAGGGAAGTCTTGAGGATTGTGTTGCAGATACCTCATGCAAGGCCAGCTTGAATGCAGCACAATCACTTCCGGCTTGAACTAATGAGTATCAAGGTACCTGCTGGGTATCTTAGGATTGTCCTTTGCACCATCCTTTGGTTTTGATAGTGTAATGCAGGGTTGCTTAATGTGTCTTCTGAGCAGAGCCGTCTCCTATCCAGCAGGCTTTCTTGGCTTAGCCTCTGTGCCCCTGCACAATGTAAATGCGGCTGTCTTGCTTTGGGACACAAACATGTTCATGCAGGTAAGTTATCTGTAGGAAACAGTTTAATGCAGGTTTATTTCTGCATCTCATAACCTTCTTTTTGACATTGTTATTGTGCCTTTCCTTTTTCAGGAGAAAAACACTTTAAAACCTTTCTGGGGGTTTTTTGGTTTTTGAGTTTTTTGGGGTTTTCTTATAGTGATTTGACAATGGATGGTTACTTTTATTAAGCCTCTGACTGTCTAGCAAGAGGATTAATTAATAATGAAAGCAGTATACCCAAGTGGGTTTTTTTCATGCTGACCGGTATAATGACTTAGTCTTTGTACTGATGCGCTAAAGGTTCTTTCCAAAGGGAAGGCTGCCAGTTGTGCCAAACCGTGCTGAATGATTATGCATTGTTTGGCAACGGCAAAATTTGTTTGATGGTTCTGTCATATGTGGGGCTATTTAAGTTGTGCCAAAATCACTTTATATACATACTCTGGCCAAACTGGAATTGACTTTGCAGAGGTGAAAGGTTAATACTGTGTTCCAGAAGCTGCCCTGTTCCTTTGAGATTTATCTTTATGGAAGGAAAAGCAAAATTTGAATGGAAGTTATGACACTGGGTTTAATCCAACAGGTTTTGGTCTAAAGCACTATTGGCACACACTGACTACTGTGTCTTATGTCATCTTCCAAAAAAACCCGCTGTACTTCACATTAGTTTCTCCCCATGTTGTTTTAAATTTGGTCTTTTAAGTGCAGTAATTGAAGAGTTCAGCATTTTGCAGGTATTTACTGGTTTGAAATAAATATTTATAGCTTGCTTTGTAATCAGTTTCTGAATGTGTCATGTGTTACCATTCAAAATACGATCTTCTTTAAATCCTTTATTTTAAAGCTATGGCCGTTGCATGCATATATATTTCTATGTATGTGTAGTGTGTATATGTGTCTTAACATTATAATAATGCTTTTATAATACCTTTGATGTATTTTCAGCAGCAAGGAAAGTTCCAGCCACTCGATCAAGTTGTGCTAGACTCAGAATACCCTAGCTGCCCATTGCTGCTGAAGTGTGCAGATGTTAAACAGTGCATACATCATGTAACAGAAGAAAAAGGTGAAAAAAAGGGCCTTGGGGGTAAAAAAAGGACTAGATTTGTTAGTGTCACTTCATTACTTGATAGATTTAAATATTGTTTTTTGCTTTACCAAACGCCGAAGGTGCTGGACGAAGCTGTACTTTAAAAACAGAAGTTTAGGCTTAGAACTCGTCATTGCAGTATTGTGAATAGTAATGTGTGGATCTCAGATTATCTGCTGTAACTCTAAAATACTTGTGCAGTCTTGTTGCTGCTGTTACCATGAAAACGATAAACTGATCAGAGCTGGCTTCTTGATGTTATTGTATGTGTTGTGAACTTTCTTTGCCTTTTGATGAAAGTTTTACATCTCTCTAAATTCTTTGTTTAGTGTAGGATGGTCCGGTATGGAAGAAGTTAACCATTGTCCATTTGGCTTTTTTTCTCACTTTGTCACAAAGCATTCAAAGAATAAGTACAAAAAAGCTGGAGAAGAGAGAATTTGCTGCTGAGAAGGGAGAGCACAAGTTTTCTAGCTTTGCATAATTTAGTGTTGTGGGTTCGAGTTCAAAGACTTAATGTTTTTAAATTAGAAAACTTGATTGGGATGCATAAGTGTATGAGAGAGAAAACCTAAATGGAAAAAATTAGCAAAGTATCAATTCTGCACATAGTTTCCTCAACCTTTGCCCAGAATTCCCTTTGGTATAGGGGCTTTTATTTTATTTGAGGACAATATATGCTTTCTAGGGAAGAGGAAGGAGCATTACATAATTTTCGCAGCTTGGCAGACCTGCAAAAGATGCAAGACCTCAGTTTTTATATTCAGTCCTTTAAAGAGCATTCTTCTTATACTTGCTGACTTCCTGATGGTGAATGGAGATTTACCTACACACAGATGGAGATCTGCAGGAATGGGTACAGGAGTCTGAGAACATGGAATCTACCACCCAGAGCAAAACAGCTAAGCTGTCTGACCCATATGCATATAGAGCACCTCTAAGGAGTTGAGGTACACAGATTAAAAGCCAGAAATACTAGGAATTTGCTTTCACGAAGCACTCTGCCCTTGTTGCTGATATACATAAGAAGAAATATTTAGGTGATCTACAGGGCCCCTCACTACAAGAAGGACATTGAGGTGCTGGAGCATGTACAGAGAAGGGTGACGAAGCTGGTGAGGGGTCTGGAGCACAAGTCTTATGAGGAGCGGCTGAGGGAGCTGGGGTTGTTCAGCCTGGAGAAGAGGAGGCTGAGGGGAGACCTTATCACCCTTTACAATTACCTGAAAGGGGGTTGCAGAGAGGTGGGTGTTGGCCTCTTCTCCCAAGTGACAAGTGATAGGACAAGAGGAAATGGCCTCAAGTTGCGCCAGGGGAGGTTCAGGCTGGATATTAGGAAAAATTTCTTTACTGAGAGAGTGGTGACACACTGGAATAAGCTGTCCAGGGAAGTGGTGGAGTCACCCTCCCTGGAGGTGTTCAAGGAACGTGTGGACAAGGCATTGTGGGAATGGGCATCGTGGTGTTGTTGGGTGATGGTTGGACTTGATGATCTTACAGGTCTTTTCCAACCTTAGTGATTCTGTGATTCAGGTAATTGGGAAGTGGCTATGGAAAGGTGGTGTACAAATGAAAACCCTGCTAAGAAGTAAGGCACCAGACCTTGTTATTGCTGTTTAGAACATCAAGGGCGGGGGGGCTGTGAGTTTTTCCTGAAAGATTTAGATGCAGAAGTTTAAGTATTTCCTGTATGATATGCATATGCAGTAATATAGGGCAGTTGCTTCCCCCAGAAAATCAATTTGAACTTCAGGGCAGGACATGTTTCCATTGAAAATCATCACTTTAACAAGAGAACAGGAAATCTGGGCAGCAAGACTGTTGTTACATTCTTGCTGGGACTGGAGTAGTTGGAATTATGTGCTACTGTGATAATCCTGGATTTCCGAAAGAACCTTCAGAAAACGTTTAGCTACATTCAGTATCATTGGGAGTAGGTAACCTTTTTCTCTGGGTGAGTTTTGACTTTTGAGAAGGCTTCTTTATGACAAGTACATCTGAACTGCAAAACCACTTTTGCCTGCTCATGAAGTGATAAATACTTCCAGTAAAAACTATTATTAAGCTTTTAGGCAATTGCTGTGCCCTACAACTTGTCTAACACTGGCTAAGGAGGTAGGGGTGAGAGAAGCAGTACTAAACTTCTGTGTACCCATCTGAAAAGGTGAAAAATTGTGCCAGATCCTCTTGGCTGTCAAACTAAGAAGTCTGTATAGGAATGTAGGACAAGGTCTGGATTATTTTTCTGAAGGGGCACTTCCTCCAAACAACAGTGCTGCCTTTGAGCAGTATTTATGTTCCCTTTTTAACAGCAAAATAAAAATTTGGAAAAAAAAAGAAGTATTTGCTATAGACAAGATCTTATATCTTGGTCTAACCTCTGTATCCATTCTGAAATTGTATTTGCAGTTGTTACCCATCAGACCATCCTCTGATAAATTGTATTCTGTTGGACAGTAGTGAAGATGCTTTACTGCTTGGTTTTTTGCAGATGTTTTTAATAATGTATTATGTACACCTATAAGTTTGTGTCATTTTGCCAGAAAATGGTATTAACTGTTAAAGAAGTTACATTCACTTCCTGGTTTTTGTTTTGAAATGTAAGGTAAAAGTTGCTTTTGTCATTAAAGCTGTACACACATGCACACGCCAGCTGTATGTGATGTTCTTGGACGTCCCTAGGCATGTACCTGCGTGTACCTGCTGCTTGTTTTCTTGTTTGGGTTGGGTTGAAAGTAACAGTGGGGCTTGTTCTTAGGATTTCTTTCTTTTTTTTTAGAACACCAAGCATATTGTTATGCAGCAAACACATTGGTGCTTGCTTGCCTGTCGTGCACAGATCACCTTTCTGTTCAGTCCACTTCTATGTGTTTCATACTCTCAGGTCTTTTATTGCCTGTAAAAAATACCAGTATTATGACTAAGGTACTCTTTTCTAGCTCTAAGACCTGTTGTCCACTTTGTAGCCTTTCTTGTTTAAGGAGTAGGGCTTTAGGGCAAGAAGTATCTGTTGTGTTGAGTCTTCTGCAGCTCTGATCTGTTTGGCAAAACCTAACAACATAATTATTTCACTTTAAATTAAATCTTAAGGCATTTAACATCTGTCTAACGAATTCTTACCCTAGAGTGCTCACAGTTTACACTTACTGAATTAGCAGAAAGTCCACCTTCCCTCATCTCAGTGTTGAAGGGCCCTGAAAATTAATTTTGCTGGATTAAATTCCCAGTTACCTGCTTTAGTAGTTGGGGAAAGGGTGTGTTACAGCTTGCTAAATCTGGGTGAAGCAGGTTGTTTGCTAATAAATTCAAACATTAGATAGAAAGTACAACAGAGAAAGTTTTACGAAAGGGTTATGAATTCTAGTTCTAGAGTGTTACTCTTTGTTTCATTTTGCAAGGCAAAAACTGCACTGTGATCTTGTCTGATGTGATTAACATGAAGAGCCAAGAAAACTTACCTGATTAGAATAACTAAGTAATATTGCCAAGCTTGTATTCCCAGAAGGTTGGAAAAAAGGGGCCATATGAGTTTCAGAGTTATGGAAAACACTGAGAAAATGGATGTTAAAATGTGCTTTAGGCAGTTTGCTCAACAATACATCAGGGAAACTTCCAAGTCTACATAGCGATTACCCGATCGCTGAACATATTATTTAATTGTAGAACCACTTATATTCCATCTGTATTTCTCAAACCCAATCTTTCCAGATGTCTCAGACCAGTTTTATAGGCACCAGACACATTAGGGAACAAAAGGCTTTCCAATATATACTCATATTATCAAACATAGTCGCTAACTCTCACCAATATCAAATGTGCATCACATGTTAAAGCCACGTTCCAATATTGAATCCTTTTGTCAGCAGTTTGTGACTTTCATAACTCACTTTAATTCTTCAGAGGTCTCAAATATTGTCAGTTTCTAGAGTTTAATAGTCAAAACTGTCAAGCACACAAAATATTTTCAAACAAAGTGATCTCTGAAGGGTTCAGTGTAATTATTTTTCACATGTTTTAATGAAAATGGCTTCACAGTTCTACGTTTCCTTTTCCTAACTGAGTCACTCTGAATCATGCTGTTGTGGGGGAGTCTGCCTGGGAATCCAGACTAGAATTGCTTTTCAGCATGGGTTGGGGGATGGTGGCCGGAGGATGTCCCTTCGTCGAACTTTCTTAGATAAGAGAGGAATCCACGAATCATATTCACTGTACTTGGACCCAAACCATGTTAGCTCTTTGAGAAGCAGGTTCAAGTATCCAGAGAGTCTCCCCCATTTTCGGCTTCTTTTCTTTCAGAGCCATTTAGAAGCTTCTAATCCTAAAGGCTGCAGCCAGCAATGTCACAGCTAATTACTTTACCTGCAACTCATCGGCTTCATGAAGCAAAGTGTATATTAGTGTTTTTTTCCTTTTTGCTCTGAAGAATTTTTTGCATTTTACTCTTCTACAGCTGTTGAGATAGATTTAAATTTCATCTTGTAAACAACTTTCCTTGACCTCACCGTACCCCTTACCATGCGTACACAAAGAACACATAATAGTTGGCTATTTGTATGCAATTTGAAAGAGCCAAGATAAACCCCAAAGAAGAAATGCTGAAGGAGTCATAAATAATATGTTGTTGTTTGCAAGGGGAGAAGGAAACTCCATGAACTGAGTGTTGGAATATGATACTGGATCAGAAAATGACATGAAACAGATGTAGGTATTTATGGGAATGGTATACAGGAGATAAAAACTTACTGCAATACCTGTTCAGAAAAAACCTGAAACACAGTGGGCTCTAAAATCTCCTGTGAAATCTTACTAGGCATTTCATTCCATTTCCAAAATGTAGCTTTCTGTGAATACTGAATTTTTATACTGAAATTTCCATGAGCCGTTGTGATTTTCTCTCTCCTTTGCCTCAGCATCGTGAACTCACGTATCTCCAGATAACTGATCCCACGTGAATAGCAAGTGTTCATGATACGCTAGTTATCACAAGGGAAACACTTTCTGAAATTCTTATATCATTGAGTTGATTTATGTTGCTCAATAAATCATAAATGAATTGTGTGCTTCCTCCCACAGGATTGTGTTTCCCTGTTTTGGGTTCTGTATTTTCTTTTGACACTATATTAAACTACGTAAAAGGGGGATAGAAGTAAAACTTCTGCTTTAGTCACTCTGAAGTGACAGGGGAGAACTGATAGGAAAAGGGTTTATTGAAAGGGTGGATGGTTTGTGTTCACTAACCAACTCTCTGTCCTGGCCCCTTACTCGGTGCTGGAATTCAGTAAGTAAAGACTTACTTAAGATACTATGTTTAAAAAAAAAAAAAAAAAAGCACTTGTGGAACCAATGTTTTCTGTTGTGAACTCTGTAGTTAAAATGACTAGTCTGGTGACACAGGGCAGTGAAGGTTTGGCAAGCGACAAGGGCTTGAGAAAAGTCTTAGTGAATTAATGCAGCCCAAGATTAAAATAAATAAAATATGTGCTTTGCTGGATTAGGGCCTAATTAAAGAATTGTCAAGTTGTTCAGACTTGTGCATATCAGCTCAGTCTGTTTATTTTTCTACATTTCCAGTATTTTTGAAACTTACTGCCCTGATATCAAACATGTGCGAGCCACAAATTAGCTTTCATGCTGTATGTACAACTTAAAAGATTTTAAATGTATTGAAAATGCAATCCAAACCAATCATGAATTTCTTCCCCTTACTTCTTTTTTCTCAGAGATTGGCAGTCAGAAATTCCACAAATACAGCCAAGAGAAGACGCTGAAGTGGTTAAAGAAAAAGGTATTGTGTTTCTCTTTTGCTTTCAAAATTGCTTTATGTTTAAAATGAAAATGCTTATTAGCTTGTCCATATCTGCATTTGAGCCATGTGGTGTGCCTCAGTTCAAGCTACCTGTCCTGTCCAAGAAGGACAGACATCACAGTAAAGTTGTTGCACTTGGGAATGGGATGAGGTATTAGAGAAATGACAAGTTTGTTACATTTCTCTTTCTGACGGGGCTGGCATGAAAGGGATTCATGGAGTGTGGGGAGGCAGAAGAAGCTGAAGTTCAGCTTATCGCTGTGTTCTGTAGGCTTTGCATAAGGTAAGGGGCTTGTCTTTTGCTTTGTCCACTTCACAGATGGGCTAGAGGAGAGCTTTGACTGTTGCAACTTTTAAATTCTGCCATGCTTTAAAGCTGGACAGAAATGCCTTGGTTTTGTGCTACAACTGGGTTTCCTCATGAAATTTTGGCAGAGTCGCTCAGAATGGTCCTGGTATGGTGGCTGCTATCCTGATCCAATCACGCTGTTCAAGAGTTCTGTACAGTATGCAGAAAGTAAACTAGTGTTATATCTCAGCTTGATGTGGTCTATGTTTTTGTATAAAGAAGGCGAATCTAATTTTGCACACGCATATGTGCCCCTACTATGATGCCACTTTGTATAAAAAGATTGTATGCATCACACAGTACAAGGAAGCCTTGTCATTTAAAATAGTCAATGCAAGCACAAAATCTGGTCTACTTTCTGCAATGAAGAGTCATGGGGATATCTATTCTGCAATGAATACCTGAATGTTTGCATTTGAACAGGTACCTGTTTGCGTTGTTTGAAATACCTTCTGCCAGTTACCTCTCTGTTAGATCCAGTATAGCAGTGTCCTGTAAAGTCCTTGATCTTTGATTTCCATCAGGACTGCCTTTGCAATCCAGCTGAGATCAAGCATTTTCAGTTCTCTGAGCAGATGTTTTTCTTACCTGCATAATGATGGCTGTTGCACCTGAGTAGCTCAGCTCATCTTAGGGTGCTGCAAAACTGGTACTGTGTTGCCAAGGCAACATGTTCAAAGACATGCTAGTTTCTTTGGGTTTTTTGAGCTCATATGCTAGTCATTACAAATGTATATTAAATTTCACCACAGTCCATAACTTGAGTGTTTTATATGCTTGAAACAAAATTACAAGAGCTTTGTCACTGCATTAACATGTGCATAACAACACTGATACAGACATTTCATTCTGTGGTTTCCTATAGGTCAATCAAACAGTGAAAGCACTTAAAAGCAACAATATATCTGTAGGTGAAAGGGTACATGCAGCTACATTTATCAGCGGTAAGAAGATCACAGATACTAAAGAAGGTAAGAAATTCCATTTTTGTGAAATCGCATACGTGGAGATAAAACACATGATTAGAATCTAAAATGTATTGAAATTGGCCTTTGCAGTAAATTTATTCCTTGTACAGAAAATTCCATATATGTTGTGGTTGTGTGCCTTGACTATTCTGAGTTCTTTGGTATCTTCATCAGATGACATTGTAATTAACAGTAGGTCTCAGCTGGGGTTCTTTTAGCTTCTCCTTAGTTCAAGGAGAATACATTTTTCTCAGTGAAATATATGCTGAAGTGCTTTGCTGAACTGAGACTGTCTTTGACAATAAGACATATGCTTATAATATATATGAGTATCGACCCGATAAGTGTCTCTGTATTAGAACAGACTTCTTTTTTATTATTATTTTTAATAGCATGCAAATGCTCTTCATAGAATTCTCCTAAAAGGGAAGGGGTCTTAGGAAGTCATAGTCACAGAGTAAAAGTTCCTGGTCCAAACTTTATGTGACAAATATATAGAATACCCAAGTGTGTGCTTATTAAGGGCAAAACTTTAATAATAGGTGTGTTAAATTGCCCTGAAATTGACAGTCCTGGTACCAAAAAGTCTGGAGTGATCCTGTTTGCTTCTAGTCAGCTTTTCCCTGGGGAGGGCAATGTCCTGAATGTTACTGGGGTATGAAGTTGTGTAGAGAAACCTGAAAATGGACTCAGAATAAATTCCTTGAATGTTAATGAAAATTAAGAAAAGTTTAGAACAAGATGTACAAACACAAATTGTTTCTTATTACAAAGACATTCAGAAGTCTGCATGCTGTTGAAAAATAAGGAGAAACAAAGCAACTTGCTGACAAAGTGGAAAATGAGTTACCAAGTAATGATATCAAAGGAAACAACATAAATGAGATTTAAGAGGCAACTAGACAGTTTTATAGAACAGAGATTGTAATATATGGTTTTTAAAAAGAGGCAAACTGCAAAACTTGTAAGTGACTTTAACTTTACAGTAGCTTTTCATCCTTTTCCCCACCCCCATTTGTTTAAAGAAAGGGAAAATTGTCCTGGCAGCAACCATCTTGACTATGCTTAAATACTTTATCTCTGAAATTTGTAATTAAATAGCTCATCTGAAGTTTTTTTTCCACCTTCCTCCTTACTTATAGTAACATGGATATAATAGTCTTTTAAAAAGCCTTTTTTAGATTTAAAAGAGCAACAGTGAAATAGGGAATACTGGGAGTTAAAAGTAGATAAGTTTTGGAGGCAGTCCCACTGTATGTAGCAAGGTGAATGACAGGAAGTCATATGGACCTTAATCAACACTTATCTTTAATAAGACTAATTTTCTTTTCTGATCCTTTCACTGCCATGACAGTGCAATTTATTTCTGTAGAGAATTGGTTTCATAGGGGTATTATGAAATTTCAGTACCTTATAAATAGATGGGTATATGTAGTTAGCATCTGCATATGTTGTAGGGCAAAAATCTGGGAGGATATGATGAGTGCAAATGGGGGAAGGAGGGAAGGTTTAACGTGTGAGACCTGAATATTTCATTCAGAAGACAAAGAAGGGAGGTGTGCAAGTATTCCTGACGTTTGACAGAAGGTTAATAACAAAGCAAGGCTAGGGTGAGAACACAGACTCCCTAGAAGGCAAACAGTGGTATTTTAAAGTTGGTGAAGGAAGCCAACAAAGATTACTTCAAGGCAGAAGTGCAAAGAGAATGGATTTTGTATTTAGTACAAAATAATGGCAGTTGAATTGAACTCACCATTCAGTGTCATAAACCAAAGAGTGAAATGATGGGAATATTTTTCTTAAGTGATAAATTGGACATATTAAGTGCTGAGGTGAAATTTTCTTGGATTGGAATTACTTCTTGTTCTCTCCTGACCCTACAGTGGGCTTAGGGAGTGACAAATCTTTCATGAATCTAGGCAGTGGAGGAAGGAGA
Source organism: Gavia stellata (assembly GCF_030936135.1). Classification (NCBI taxonomy): domain Eukaryota; kingdom Metazoa; phylum Chordata; class Aves; order Gaviiformes; family Gaviidae; genus Gavia; species Gavia stellata. The sequence goes on along the minus strand of NC_082594.1, from coordinate 30,160,612 downwards.
AGTGCAGATAGGAGATACTAAGAATCTGATGTCAGTATAGTTTAAATGCGTATGCTGGTGTCAGTTTGTTAATGCTGTCTGCTTCAATGCCACTTTGCACTGGGCTTTTTAGAATGAAAAATAAAAGAGGAAACTGTCTCTGATGCAAAAGAAATAGTTCTTTACCACCTTGAAGCTAGTTTACCATGTGCTTCTGAACTAAGTATGTAGGCATATGAACAGATAGAGCTGGCCTGTTATAGATGGAATTCAGAGGCAAGATTTTAGTTTAATGTTTGTCTGGCAAATACTGCCTGTGCATGGGTGCAGTTACTCCCTAGCAGCCCCAACAACAGCAAGTTTAAAAGGTCCAGCCCATGATCAGTAAGTGCTTGTGTAGAACGTGACCAGAAAAGATCTGGTTTAGGACTTCATGTTATAAAAGGGTCACTTCTTTTTTCACAGTCTCTCGGAAAAACTTTTATAGCAGGAGTGCCCTGTACTGAAAACAGCTTCTAGTAGTTCATATTTCCACAGATAATTATCCCGTCTTGCCAGTGATGTTTAGATAGGCCTTGGCATTTTCCGTAAAGTACTGAAATTAAGTACAAGACTTTGAAATAGACTCATTGTCTCATCTAATTGTTTTCAGTTGAAGCCAGAAAATGTACTTTAGTACTGAAGCCCTTGCCAAATAATTGTAAGATCCAGATGCTTTAAAATTAATGATTGCGTGTTCTGTTGAGTCAGCTTTTTACTTTTGCAGGTTTTTAAAAATTTAATTTCTTCGGAAAAATACATGATATCTAGTATTCTCAGAAAGTGAACAGCTTTTGTAAAGTACATGCAGCAGATATTAATAACATGTGCTGACAAAGTGAGTGCAGTAAGTCTTTACTTTTTAAATAAACCTACAAGTGTCATATAACATAAACTACTCAACACAGAGAACCATCACAGTGTATCCATTAGAAGTCTCTTACTATTAATTCAACCTTATGATTTATGGTAGCACGTGCAACACGGCTGAGGCAACGTGACTATATAATGTGAATGTTCTTTTTCTTCTCCTTCCCGCTCCCTGCCCTGTTCCTGAAGACTATGTACGGTATGCCCATGGGTTAATATCAGAATATATTCCTGAAGAACTGAGTAAGGAGTTGCTAAAGTACTTAGGGTAAGTATTGTTCCAGCTAGCTGCTAGTTTTATATGGCATGCATTAATGTCCTTTTGGTCATTTGAGATTTGTTTGTCAAGGTTGCAGTGAATGACACAATGAGGTTATATTTGCTACACTTTGAATGTGATTTTTTTAAAATGTAGATTATGCCTTTCTATTGTTCCTATGATGCTAAGGACCATGGGCTGGGGGAAAGATGTAATGTATAACTCTGATATGTCTGTTATCACAGTTGCATCATGAAACCCTGAACCGTGTATCCCATTTTAAAGCAAGGCGGGGAAGGAAATCCAAAGTTAAAGCAATTTGTCCAGAATTGTCAAGTACGAGCGGCAGAGCCAGGGGTAGAATCCTCATCCCTAGTCCTCTTTCCTTTTCGCTACTCACTCAGTGCTGCTGGGGTTTGCCTTCACTTATCTAACCTGTGTTAGTTTATATTTAAATATGGAAGGTGAGCCAGCATCCTCATCCTGGTGTTCCCTGCCAGCAGCAGACTTTGCTTGGAGAATCGCTGGGACCCTGCACCTGCCCCAGTTCAGTTCTGTTCATAGGGTTCTGTTATGGTGGCCTATGGAAAAAAGTGCAATTTGCAGTTTGAATTCCCATAGCTTAACAGTTTCATTGAAGATATGTTTACGTGCTCTATAATATCATCTTACTAATAGCCAAGGTTTTCAAAAGTAAGATGGAGTTTTCCTGTTTTGGTTGCCAGATCTAAGAACTTTTAAAAGACCCCATGTTTCTGTGTGGTGCCTGGCTCTGTTTTAGTTATCTAAGTCAGAAATACAGAGTCCATGAGCTGCTTTTTTTGTAAACGCATGCCATGTGTGAACAGCTGATAACCAAAGCAGCCTTTGTGGGGAAGGAATTACAAGCTTTAGGTTGTGCAATCCAGCTGTCTTAATTTATAACTTAAAATCTTTTGTTCTACAGGCTCCCAGAACTTAAAAGCCCAGCACCAGAGCCACCATTGAAGGTAGGAGAAAATTAAGATATTGACAGATACATTGTGTTCTAAGCTAATTTCTGTGAATTATTATTAAAACAGAAAAGGCCAAGCACTGGGTACAATACAATAAGTAAGTTGGCCTTGTGAAAAGCCAGTCTGAAATCACGCAAGAAATTTACCAGGTACTTAACATTTTTTAATAAGGAATATTTTGGTTGTTTTTCCTGTTTAAAGAAGGGGAGCGAAAGAGAGAGACATATTTTATGTTTTTGGTCAGCAGTCTTTTCATACGTGTTTTGCTTATTTAGTTTTATTGAGGTTGATGGGACAATATGACCTCATAGGTTTTCTTTCATATGTAATTTATGAGGACCCTGAAAGGGACCTCCTGGGTCATGGATTCCCAGACAACCATGTTGGATAATCTCTCATGCACCAACCATTCTTCACTGTAAGTCTCATTAGGATTTTTTATTTCCATTACTTCTCTTGGAAGACTGTTCTATAACCTCATTCCTCTGATGCTCAGAAACCTTCCTGTAAATTCCACCTTGAATTTATTCATGGCCAACTTATTCCCCTGCGCTTTTGTGCTAACATTATCATTGGTTTTTTTAATTGAAATGGCTCTTTTCCCTCCCTAACATTAGTTCTCTCAGTGTGTAAAGGGAAAACATATATCCTTTCTGTTTTCATTTTGTGAAGCCAAACTTGGTTGTGTAAGATGGGTTCTCCATTCCCTCATCATTGCAGGAACGTTTCTTTACACCTATTCCCAGATGAATTCAATTGTTTCAAAGCAGGTGACTGGTACAATACGATGGCATTCTTCCCTTCTTGTCTTAACTGGAAGTACTTTATCTCATTACATTTTAGAATCCCATTTGCCTCTATTACTGTGTGGTGTACCAGATAGCTCATAGTCATGCTGTGAATAGTTAAGACACACAGTTGGGTTTTTTCCTCCATTGCAATTCTTAGTTGATCAGCATTCAGATTTAAGAGAAATTCATGCAGTTAGCTGCTGTGTACGTGACCTTGTACTTCTGTACATTTCATGCATTTTTAATGTTTCCAGTCCTGAATCACAGAATCACAGAATGATAGGGGTTGGAAGGGACCTCTGGAGATCATCTAGTCCAACCCCCCTGCCAGAGCAGGTTCTCCTAGAGCAGATTGCACAGGAATGCGTCCAGGCGAGTTTTGGAGACTCCACAACCTCTCTGGGCAGCTTGTTCCAGGGCTCTGCCACCCTCAAAGTAACAAAGTTCCTCCTCATGTTTAGATGGAACTTCCCATGATCAAGTTTGTGCCCATTACCTCTCGTCCTGTCACTGGGCACCGCTGAAAAAAGACTAGCCCCATCCTCCTGGCACCCACCCCTTAAGTATTTATAAGCATTGATAAGATCCCACCTCAGCCTTCTCTTCTCCAGCCTAAAAAGACCCAAGTCCCTCAGCCTTTCCTCATAAGAAAGATGTTCCAGTCCCCAAATGATCTTCGTAGCCCTTTGCTGTACCCTCCCCAGCAGTTCCCTGTCCTTCTTGAACTGGGGAGCCCAGAACTGGGCACGGTACTCCAGATGCGGCCTCCCCAGGGCAGAGTAGAGGGGGAGGATAACCTCCCTTAACCTGCTAGCCACACTCTTCTTGATGCACCCCAGGATGCCATTGGCCTTCTTGGCCACAAGGGCACATTGCTGGCTCATGGTCATCCTGTTGTCCACCAGGACCCCCAGGTCCCTTTCCACAGAGCTGCTCTCCAGCAGGCCAGCCCCTAACCTGTACTGATGCACGGGGTTATTCCACCCCAGGTGCAGCACCCCACACTTGCCTTTGTTGAATTTCATAAGGTTCCTCTCTGCCCAACTCTCCAGCCTGTCCAGGTCACGCTGAATGGCAGCGCAGCCTTTCGGTGTGTCCACCACTCCTCCCAGTTTTGTGTCATCAGCAAACTTGCTGAGGGCACACTCTATCCCTTCATCCAGGTCATTGATGAATATATTGAACAGGATTGGACCTAGTACTGACCCCTGGGGAACACCATTTGTTACAGACCTCCAACTAGACTCTGTGACACTAATCACAACCCTAGGTTGTGAAGGTTCTCTGGCTTTTCCTTCATAGTGTTAAAAGCTCTTCAGGTATTCGTAATGCTACTCAGTGGTGTACACTCAGCAAATGTTAGCATGCTGTTATCTTTAATTAACAATTAATGAACATTTTGAATAGATACTGTTCATGGCACTCCACTAGCAATCTCCATCTGATCCAATGACATCCCTTTCTGCATTATTTGCCTTTGTTTCCCTTTTACCCAGTTTCTTACTTACCTTAAAATTCTTATGCAGTCTTTGTTTTCTGTAATTTCAGTTGCTTAAGTGGCACCATGTCAAGTCCTCTGGCAATCCTTCACATTTTCTGTCACCAGAAAATGTGTTATCTTTGAGAAAAAAAGATAAGTCGGTAGGCATTACCTATGTTTAGTTTTCATTTACTCTGTATCTTTAATTATTCTTTCTTCTTTCACTTTTTCTCCCCCTTCCATTTTGCTGAAGCCTACTATCACTTTTTCCTCCTCTTTACATATAGACGGGTGTTTGGCTATTGTGCAGACATTATGGTCCCTACCTGATAGAACAGTTGCCAGGTTTTGCCTCTGGACTTGTGATTTCTGACGCAGTCTCCCAACAGTGTCAGCATATTTAGTTATACTTCTATCTTGAATAGAGTGATTCCTATTCTCTTTTCTGCCCCTGTGTTTAACCTCTTCATCTTTATTGAAAACAATTTACTGAGGCAAAGGATTTATTCCGTTTTGGGGCTACACATAGATGAGCTTTAATATCTATCCAATCCTTACTGTGTAGCAGCTTCACTTTTTCTGTTTTGATTCCCTCTTTGCCTCTGTGGCTAAACAACCTTCTGCTATTTGTTTTAATTTCCTTTCCAAGGTCTTAACTCAGCTTGACTTTTTGGCAGTTCTCACTTTATCCCAGTATTACCTGACCCCTAAAGCAAATCTTTTTTTTTTTTTTTTGGCAGTCTTTTTTACCCCATTCAATGTAGAATTCCGCTTACTCCTAGTATCTTTTTTTTTTTGGGGGGGGGGGCGGTGGTGGTGACCGAGGAGGAGGAATATGTGTGCATCTGTATGAGCAAGGGGGAGCATTCATATAGTTTAGTCTGAGAAGCTCTTTCCTTCAAGATTTTTCATCTTGTTTGAAGTAAAAGATCCAAAATAACTTTTTCCATCTTTTTCTTTTACATTGCATGTGTCCTTCTGACACATCAAGTCCCTTTGCTTTGGCTTAGAGAAGTAAGGCCTATGGTTTGCAAAGTTTGCTCCTCTAGAATCAAGAACCCCACTTTTGATTATCCTTTCCATTTAATTTAAACTGAGACACCCTATGTCTACTGAAACTAGTTTACTTACTACACTGACCTTTCCTTCAATGTCCCTGCTACTTTCCGAAACAAAGTCTAAAATAACCTCATTTCTGGCTGGTTCTGTTAAGCAGTATGTCAGCTAGCACATGCAGGAATAATTGGGCCCTACTGTTATTAATAGCATTTGCTCTCCAATGTATATCCATGGATATAAGTTATTTCCATGTGGTTGGACAGTTGTTCTGGCTGCACAGTTACTTGGCCCTTTGATTTAGTTAAGAATTATCTTTATGCATTGTAAGAAATATTAAACACATCAGGAGCCAACTGATATTCATTAGCCATATAAGCATGTTACAACAACTATATTAAGCTACATGTGATGTACATTACATAGTATGTACGAATAGCTTTTATACCATTGGGATAGTTCTAAGAATCTATTTTTAAAGATAGTTTTATTTCAGCAGTTTGGTTACAGAGGAAATGAGGCTTAGAATTGTTCAGTTGTTGGGCAGTGAAATCTTGCTGAGGATCTGATTAATTTCTAGAGCACTGACCAGGGTGTGTATGATGCTTCTGTGTTTGTCTTTGCAACTTCAGAGATTAAAACAAGGCAGGCTTGTGCACTGGAACCTATAGTCTCCTTCAGACCATTTTTATTCCGTTGCATTGACATTTCTTTTCATGAGGGCAAGGTGTGTTGACAGACATAGTATAGGATTATTGCAAATAAAGAAGGGTCTAACATGTATTTCCTATTATGATAAAGTAATTGCATGTTTAGAAATGATGTTAAAGTAAATTCTGAAGGGAGGAGAGATTTAGAAACTTCAGTGGTTAACAGAAAAGCTACGACAGATTCTCCCTCTTGTAGTACAAGGGTAAACTGGGTACAGTCTGGACTCCGTGATTTAACGATTGAATCAAAATTACATGTTATTTGTATTAATTGTAAGCCATTGATCTTGTGTTGTAATTGTCATACTGTCCAGTTTGTCAGCATAGGGAGTCTGGCATTGGCAGATGATGACCGACATCTACAAAGAATATGTAGTCTCTGCTACAACTAAACAGCAAATGTTTTGCTGAAATGCAAATATTTTGTTGTAAGTTTTAAAAACTTGTTTATCAGATTCCAAAAAGAGGAGCATAGTAATTATTCATTAGATTGTCATTTGAAAATGTAATCACAGCACAGTAAACAGCCTCCTAGAGAGGCTGATCCAGATCCCATTGAAATCAAAAGAAAAGGCTGCTGTTGGATCTGGTTCTAAGAACTGAGAAATCTAAGCTGCAGACCTGGCTTCTGTGCCAAAGAGAGAGAAGGAGGGAGGGAGGGAGAGAGAGAGATCACAAGCACCATAAACAAAATGAATAAAACAGGATCTTAAAATGTGTGGTACCATCCAAGTTGCTTGCAAAATCACTCTCTTTGGCACAAAAACTAGGAAGGCCACAGTTTAGATTTCACAGGATATTAAGGACAGGGTAGTAATATCAGATATATAATGATAATAAAAATACAGAGTTGTAAAATACTATATACGGTTTTTTTCCCTTTTGGAAACCTATCAGGAAGTTTTTACCTTTAAACTAAACACATGCTCACAGTTTATGGAAAGAAATATTCATTCTTACGGCCTGATCATGTGAAGTGCTGAGAACCGTTCACTTCCATTATTTCTGAAGTTAGAAGGCACCCAGCACATGCAGAGTCAAGCTTCTTAATATACTGTTGGATTCAAGTGATGAAGCAGTCAACAGAACTATGTCAGTGTTTCACTGTTGCCAAACTGTAGAAACTAATTACTTCTAAAGGTTGTGCACAAACAGATAATAGACTAGATGACGATCCACTTGTGTTGGCAGATAGCAATAACACTAGAGTTGCTGCACAGTTCCATGAGACCATGGGGGCCAGAGTCTGGTTCTCTGGCTGTTAGACACTGACTTCCAACAGCTGCTCCATAAAGGTTCTCTAAATAGACTCTGACACCAAAGTCACAATCATGGAAGTTAAAAACAGGATTCAAGTGATTTCTAGAAGTCATTCTTCAGAAGGCTAGAAAGAAGAAAATGCTTCCCATGACACTGAATGATCTCTTCTGAATGCTGTAGTGATGGTATATATTCACGTGTAAAGAAGACAATTACAAAGAGGAATCTTCCACTGTTACTGCAGATTCTTCAGTTGATTGCCAGTCCTATTTTGGTGCTATGGTTACGTTATAAAGCCAAAGCTTTAAACTTCCATATGTGTACATCATAAAAGTGGTTGACAGAACAACTTCCTCACTCTAACATTTCAGAAAAGGAAATTATCAGATGTCCCTGTGGAAGCAGAAGAAGACTATACTAAGTTTAACAGCAGCAATCTGAAAACCAAAAAGGTAAGCAAGCCTTGCATTCATGCCTGTTTTGATAAAGTGTAGATTAATATCCAATATTAGCACAGAGTGCCTATTTTTCTCCTCCAAAACACATCAGAAAAACAAATATAAAATGGCAGATGTCTGTAGTTATATCTCCTTGAACTTTTCATTGAGGTTTAATTTGACTTTCATAGTCTTAATGTCCCATTGAACTCTTCTATACTGTTACTGTTTGACTGTAATTTATCAGTGAACATTACAGTGAACCTCACAGACTTTGACATGTGTTAAGGTGCTCAGCTAATGTTTGCAAAGCTCTTTGAGATCTTTAAATGAGAAGTCCTATGGCTTAATGATAGCAACTGTTAAATTTCAGTTATTTGAAAAAGAAACAAAGATGGCAGCATTCACTTAAATTCCAAGGGATGCTAAGACAAGCTTTATTTTTACCTAGAAATACTGCTTGCATGCTTACTTATGTCAACTTAATGAAATTAAATCAACACAGAGCTTGCTGATTGCCAGCTCCAACGCAAGTTTGGAGGCCAGTTCAAATCTAAGTCCAGTGGTGCCTGCCACTGTATTATTCCTAGGAGAGTAACAGAGATGTGAAAAGAAATAGATTCTGTCTGTGTGTGCCAAAGTTGTGAGGCTTGCATTGGCTTATTTCTCTGAACATTCAAAGAAAATTAATCCTTCTCCAGTCCATTGGGAACCAAAAAGGCCCTCTGTGCTGCTCTTGTGACCTTCAGACTAATGCTGACTACTCTTTATCCCTTTGCAAAGAGAAGCAGCTGGTGACAGATGCATTCCTTTCTCCCCCCCAAAAGCCCCAGAATTTTTTGTATTCGGGGCACGTGCTAGTTTTGAACTAAGAAGAGGATTGCCCCGTAAGTGAAGGTGATCAATAGTTTAAAATATGCATGTTTCCCCCCTTCCCCATTACATACCTATAGCTTTTGAACTGATCATAAAGATAGAAATAGACTGAGGAGAGAGAATTCATTTTAACATTAAATATGATTTACTTCTGAAATAATGAAGCACATTGATGAGAGAATCTGGGAAAGAAAAGATAGCTCTTGGACTCTGTACAGTATACTACTCTTTTTTAAATACTTTGGCAGTGTTTTTGTTTGTATAGTAACACAGACGATCATACTGTTGTTGCGTATCTCCATCCTATCCACAACCTTCTAGCTGATCCCAAATATTGTAATTGTGAAGTTCTGCAGACTGAGGAGTATCATAAAGAAAGGTCAATACAAAGTTTTCTTAATAGGGAAAACAGCTAGAGATTTAAAACATAACATTCTAAAATGTAAGACAGAAAAGAGGTCAGCTCTATAAAAAGTGGCTCATAAAATGTGTTGTAGGTGTAAAAGCCTGGGAAGTTGTCCCAGTGGATGCGAAGTGCTTTGCAAATGTTAGTTACCTTCTTCATTCTTAGTTCTTCCATCTCTTTTCCCTTTATTTCACTGTGCATAGAGTCTTTGATAGTAAATCAGTGTGAATTATTCATCATCTGTAATGCAAGGCTGTAATTCAGCCTGCTGACAGCATAATCATGAGACTGAGTCGGAGGGTATAGTATGCATTTGTTATATTGCATGCATTATTCCTTTTAATGTACGCTCGGGGATTATCCCAAAGTAAATGTTTGAGTTGGGATACTTCATTCTGCAGAAAGGAAAGGTGTTTCACCTCCTTGTCCTTGTAATTGATTCTCTGTCTTTGTCTGAGATTAAGTAATTTGTGACAATTATTTTTCTGTTTGAATAATCTCAAATTTATTTAGTAAGGTTTTTCTCCTACAAAGCCTGCAGAACATTATCTTTACTGTTGTATACTAAAAAAGCAATTCAACTTCTTGCTTGACTTCTGTGTTTAGGAGTTTGTAGCTTATACTCCCCTCCTATTGAGATGCTGCTTAACTTTTTCTCTTTATCATTTCACTAACAGGCAATCAGCAAGATGTCTGCAGCACAGAAGGCTCTGGCCAAAGTTGATAAGAGTGGAATGAAATCCATTTCTACTTTCTTCAGCTCCAAACCTAAAGCATCAAAATAAAGGCTTGTTCTTGAAAAGAGTTTTATACAGTGATTATTTTTATGTTAAGCTAAAGATGTCTCCTGGGTTTTTTTGTTAGTATAGCATATGCAGGGCACGTCTGCATACATGGTGGAGTGTGATGAAGAGATCTGTGAGCTAGTGTGGGACAGAGCTGTTGTGTCTCAGTGGGTCAAGGCAGTACCATGCAGATATTCCAGCCTGGGTCAAGAAGACAGCCTGGCTGCATTAGCATGGTCCTGTGAGCTGAGAAGCAAGGTTTAGCATGGTACCGTACTGTACTGCTGCTTATTCTAAGAGGAAGCTCAGTCAAGGGCACCACAGAGTTTTCTCCATGGCACTCCATTCTGGGCTGGAAACCTGCCCTCCTTTGAGTTTTTAAGGAGAGATTTTTCATTCATCAGGAGCATTGTTTTGAGACTTTCTGGAGATTTTTACCCAGTATGACACCAGAGTAGGATGGCATCATTAGATTTTTATGTTGACCCAAATCTAAGTGCTGATGTAAGTATTGTGGTTGGTGGCAATTTATTGAGGCAAAGATAGTGTCTATATTGGGATTTGGGTTGTTCTGAATATGCTAGAAACAAATTGCAATAAATGTCAATGTGCATGTAATACAATAAAGTGCTTTGTGTAACAAATTTGTGCTTGTTGTATTTGCTGTATCTTTCAAGAGTTAGATTAGGCTTCAGGACATTTCTTAAGGCGTTTTGGTATTTTCCTGTGTATCAATTTTAATCCTTAAAGAATTACAACATCACTTCGGGCTTACCTGATAAATCTCTTAACACATAGCAATATAGGGGTATTTTTATGTTCAGTTTCGAGGTTAATAGGTCCTTAGAAAAATAATTAGGGAAAGATTTATTTAAAGGCAAAACTGGGGCTTTTAAAGAAGCCTGTTTGGAGCTGGATGCGTAATTCAGAAGCTTGAGTATGAGCGTCTTGGATAAGGTTTAATTTTATGAAGTTTTGCACAAGGTAGGACTGTTACTTAAAATGCACTACTCACTTTTGGGTGTGTTCTTTCCTCATTACAGAGTATTCCTGTATATTCAGAGGGATAGCTATCTGCTATCACAGAATCATTAAGGTTGGAAAAGACCTGTAAGATCATCAAGTCCAACCATCAACCAAAAAAAACCCACCACCATGCCCATTAAGCCATGTCCCACAATGCCACGTTCACACGTTCCTTGAATACCTCCAGGGAGGGTGACTCCACCACTTCCCTGGACAGTTTATTCCAGTGTGTCACCGCTCTCTCAGTGAAGAAATTTTTCCTAATATCCAGTCTGAACCTCCCCTGGCGCAACTTGAGGCCATTTCCTCTTGTCCTGTCACTAGGCACTTGGGAGAAGAGACCAACACCCACCTCTCTGCAACCCCCTTTCAGGTAATTGTAGAGAGTGATGAGGTCTCCCCTCAGCCTCCTCTTCTCCAGGCTGAACAACCCCAGTTCCCTCAGCCGCTCCTCATAAGACTTGTGCTCCAGACCCCTCACCAGCTTCGTTGCCCTTCTCTGGACACGCTCCAGCACCTCAATGTCCTTCTTGTAGTGAGGGGCCCAAAACTGAACACAGGATTCGAGGTGCGGCCTCACCAGAGCCAAGTACAGGGGCACGATCACTTCCCTGCTCCTGCTGGCCACACTATTTCTGATACAGGCCAGGATGCCATTGGGCTTCTTGGCCACCTGGGCACACTGCTGGCTCATATTCAGCCAGCTGTCGACCAACACCCCCCAGGTCCTTTTCTGCAGGGCAGCTTTCCAGCCACTCGTCCCCAAGCCTGTAGTTTTGCATGGGGTTGTTGTGGCCAAAGTGCAGGACCCAGCACTTGGCCTTGTTGAACCTCATACAATTGGCCTTGGCCCATCGATCCAGCCTGTCAGATCCCTCTGCAGAGCCTTCCTACCCTCAAGCAGATTAACACTCCCGCCTAACTTTGTGTCATCTGCAAACTTGCTGAGGGTGCGCTCGATCCCCTCATCCAGATCATCGATAAATATCTTTAACAAGACCAGCCCCAAAACTGAGCCCTGGGGAACACCGCTTGTGACCGGCTGCCAACTGGATTTCACTCCATTCACCACGACTTTCTGGGCTTGACCGTCCAGCCAGTTTTTTACCCAGTGAAGAGTGCACCTGTCTAAGCCACAAGTCACCACCTTTTCCAGGAGAATACTGTGGGAGACAGTGTCAAAGGCTTTACTAAAGTCCAGGTAGAAAACGTCAACAGCCTTTCCCTCATCCACTAGGCAGGTCATCTGGTCATAGAAGGAGATCAGGTTGGTCAAGCAGGACCTGCCTCTCATGAACCCATGCTGGCTGGGCCTGATCCCTTGATTGTCCTGCACGTGCCCTGTGAGCACCCTCAGGATGAACCTCTCCATAATGTTTCCCAGCACCGAGGTCAGGCTGACAGACCTGTAGTTCCCTGGATCCTTCCGGCCCTTCTTGTAGATGGGTGTCACGTTGGCAAGCCTCCAGTCATCTGGGACCTCCCCCGTTAACCAGGACTGTTGATAAATGATGGAGAGTGTCTTGGCAAGCTCCTCCGCCAGCTCCCTCAGCACCCTTGGGTGGATGCTGTCAGGCCACATAGACTTGTGAGTGTCCAGGTGGCATAGCAGGTCGTTAACTGCTTCCTCCTGGATCATGGGGAGTTTATTTTGCTCTCCATCCTTGTCTTCCAGCTCAGGGAGTTGAATACCCTGAGGATAGCTGGTGTGGCTGTTAAAGACTGAGGCAAAGAAGGCATTAAGTACCTCAGCCTTTTCCTCATCCTTCGTGACAATGTTCCCCCCCGCATCCAGTAAAGGATGGAGATTCTCCTTGGCTCTTTTTTTGTTGTTAATGTATTTATAGAAACATTTTTTGTTATCCCTTACGACTGTGGCCAGGTTGAGCTCTAGCTGGGCTTTTCCCTTTCTCATTCCCTCTCTGCATGACCAAACGAGGTCCTTGTACTCTTCTTCAGTTGCCTGCCCCTCCTTCCAAAGGTGATAAACTCTCCTTTTTTTCCTGAGTCCCAGCAAAAGCTCCCGGTTCAGCCAGGCCGGTCATCTTCCCCGCCGGCTCTTCTTACAGCACATGGAGTCTGCTTGCTCCTACGCCTTTAAGATTTCCTTCTTGATGAAGAAGGTCCAGCCTTCCTGGGCCCCTTTGCCCTTCAGGATCATCTCCCAAGGGACCCTCTCAACCAGTGTCCTGAACAGGCCGAAGTCTGTCCTCCAGAAGTCCATCGTAGTGGTATTGCTGACCCCGCTCTGATGCAACTTCCCTGATTCTCAGGATTGAAAAAGAGATGGAGTCAATGGGATCATTTGTATAGGTCTAGCCAGTTCTGCATGAGACTAGCTCACAGTTTCATCCACCAGTTGTTGCACTTAGGCATTACTGTGGATCAACTACAATGTGTGTTTTAGAAACACACTCTTAAAATACGTCATTCTTTGCTACTTCAGCTCAGTAGAGAATCTCCCTTAATAATGGGGAGTTTCAGAGAAAGTAGGAGTTTCTTCATCTTTAGTAACTATGCCATTTTTCCACTTCAAACTTACTTGCTGCCATTTACAACCCATGAATTACGGTGGTGTCTGTTAGGTTAAAGAGCTCTGTGGCATTCTCTTCCAACCTGAAATGAATGAGAAGCCTTTCTGTGTGTTGTTGGTGGTTTTGCAATTGCTGTTAGGGCTTGTGTATGCCTTTCAAACCAGTGTTTTTTCCAAAGTTTCGGGCATAGTTTGTAAATGGGGAAGTCAGTATGGTTGGAATTCCAGATAGAGGAAAATACTTGGAAATCTATGGAATTATTCTCTCTGATTACAGAGAGATTTATTTAACAAATGCGGATGGCCTCCCAATAGTGTACAGTTAATGTTCCCTGTTCTGAAAATGTTTGTCTGAAGTCGATTATCTAGAACCAAAATGCAGTTCCTTAGAAGAAAATGCTTTTCAGACATTCTAAGGAATCACTACTGTAAGTCTTCCTTATCTCTGAAAATCAGCCTGTAGTACTAGCATTTGAACATGGGTTGAGACGTGTGTGATTCAGATGCAGAGATTTTATTGATTTTTCAGTTAGAATCATTATGCCAAGCCATTTGGTACTTCAATAAAATTCCAGTCATGAATGTCAACTTTCTGTAACGTTGTAAGGGGGTGGGGAGCAGTAGGGGACACAAAAAAACCCGGGAATTACTACATGGAGCCATAAAGAAATTCCTGTTATACCACACTCCCTTGTTGTTCAGTTGTCTTAGCAGAATTTCACCAGCCCTATCAATAAAGTTTCCTTTTCTGACATTAACTATTAGACGAGTTTAAAAATTAATAGTAGGTGTCAACGTATGTGACAATTTCTATGTGCCCCACCTTTGGAATTGCCATCTTGCTTTTTTTCCTACCTTACTTGTCTAGGCTGTAAGTGAAGACGAGCCCTAGAGCAGCACGTATTGGTTTATCCAATGGGTCGTTGCTAAGGTTAGAAAGAACTAGCATTTGGTGAGCCCAGAATTGCAGTCCAATTTGCAGCCCAATTGCAGTCATGAACTGGAAGGGTTAGATTTTGAAAAACATTCAGCCTGGCCCAGTGGTTTATTTGACAGTCAAAGAAACCCCCCAACTTCATATGAGTAGGAGAAGGGATGCACCAGTGATGACAACTTTTGAAAACCACCACTCAAAGTGTAGGATAATGTTACGGAAAAAAAAAAGGAAAAAGAACAGGCACATACTGTCATGTTAATGGAGAAGTTTTGTGCAGTAAGCAACATCTTAGGGAGTATTTTGGTAAATGAGAGGAATGGAATGTGTATCTATTGATGGAAAGCCAATTACAAGCACTTAGAAGATGTTGAGAAGGCAGACAAGCATGGGATGGATGTTTGAGTGGAAAACCAAGAGTGGGAGAGAGTTACATTAGAAACAGGAACTATGAGTTTGACAGATAGATGGTAGAAGCTCTTCTGGATATTTGAATCTGCTAGTTTCAGGGGTTTGGGTTTTAATAGTTCAAAAGTTCTGTGGAATAGATTTTGGAAATGCGTCTTTTCATTGACTGAACAGTTCAAGAACCTTTCTTCTAAGAAAAAGTCCCAGTTTCTCTGGTCAGAATTTAGGACAGAAGGAGGACAATTCTGAAAGAGATGGGAGGCCTTTGTGTTGACTTCTGATCTGGGGTACCAATTTTTTTTTCTTTCTCTGTACATGAATTTCACATCTGTCGCTGCACTAAACGACTAAGTCTAGAGTTCTTCCTCTGTGCATAGATGCGTTGTGCTATAATGTGTCACATCTCGACTCAGCTATGCCATAACTTACAACAATAGTAATTTTATTAGTGACTGTGCTTTTGGTTGAGCAGGAATTTGTGCATGACAAAAAAAATAAGCCGTTTCCAAAAGCCATTAGAGCTTTCACGTGAAAACAAAAACTCTTTTCCCTTTAGGAAAGAATGAAATACATTTAGTAACTTTGAAACTTCCTCAACATGTAGCTGTAAGAAGTTATGAAGAGCATGTGGTGCCAAATACATAAAACAATATTTCCTACCACAATGAGGATTTAAATTTAGTTACTATGGCTGGCCAGCAGTAGCAGTAGGTCATTATGAAGTGCTGCTTTGCTATTTCTTCCTTGGTTAGCTTAGTATGAAACAATATGCCAGCACCTTTATAGAAATGTGGTCTGTCTTTATTTCTTTTTGGCGTTAACATGCCATCTCTACATGTTCATGTAAATATCTGATGAGTTGTGATGCTTTTATAGTTGTTGTTTTGGGATTAAGCAGCTCTTACATTTCCACTTTTTTAGACTTCACGTTGCAAATGGATTGACATCAGTGGGCATGGAAAACTTCATACGGAAATACCAGCACTGACATAGGGATATGTAAGGGTTGGACTTGCACATCATTTTCAGTCTTAAGTAATAAACTTAGTTCTATTTGTAGAAGTGGCAATTGATGATTTGAATATTTTCAGTGGAAAAGGCGGCATAGTTGGCAGAATTTGCATTCAGATCTGAAATTCAGAAGAGTTCAGTGATGCTTGTTTTCAGGTGTTCAGTTGCATCTGACTTGATGTTTTTTAGAGGGAGATTAAATGCATGGATGCTTATTTGAATAGATTAATGTTTATGACTAGGGTTTTCTCTTTCCTTTTTAGATGCCTGAGCAAAGACACGCAAAGAAGAAATGAAAGGAGCATAAGGAGACTTGCTAATATTATTTTAACTTGCCATAATCTCAAAGCAGCTTTTAAAGGCTTTTTTTACGCACTTTCTGAAAATAAATGCTTGAAGTTAGACATGCCCTGTTCCAAGAAAAAGCAAATCTCAGCAGATTAACATTGTTAAATATGCGGTGTGTTAAACATACACTGCTTCAAATTTTATAGCTTATACACTATTGGTCTATCGGGCCCTTCCAGGAAAGCACTTACGAGCATGCCTAATGTTAAGCACATGAGCAGTGATCTTAAAGTCAGCAGTGTTGTTCGTGTGGATAAGTGCTTTGCTGGATCAGCGCCTAAAGTCCTGTTAGGTGCTGAGCATCCTGATCCATATCCAGCAAAGCACTTACGTCCGTGCTTATCTTGAAGTGGAAGAGCCAGTCTAACTAATATTTGTGCATTAATGTTCACCATAAAATTTCTCTTGGCACAATGACTCACATGCTTAAAATTAAGCACCTGCCTAAGTATTTTGCAAGGTCAGAGCAACAGCATCCTTGAGCAAGTCTTATATAATTACTTGGTTTTGTAAGAATTTTCTTTTTTTGTACTCGTCATTTTTTAACAGAGTATATTATTTTAGTGGCCATAATTACAAGTTTTAGAAGCTTCATAGCAAAATACGTTGCATGCAGTTTTCTTTCTTACACAAAATCGAGCCAAATTCAGCAAGATGGCCTTTTTGGACTAGAATTCCATTGTTCAGACTTAGAATCATCCAAAATGAAAAAAGTTAACTCTTTTTTTTTTAGGACATCTACATTTTATGAAATTATTTCACTGAGTTCGATTGAAATTATTTTGTCCAACCCTGACCTTTTATCCAGAAGATGTCACGTAGCTCTGGTTGTGCGGACAGTCTGACTCTTGAAGTGCGAAAGCTTGAGGTAGGATGTGTGTTCAGAAGGGGAGATGGAGAAGTTGCATTTTGATTTTACTTCCTTTTTTCTAAGGGATTGAAACCTTAGAAACATGTATAAAATAACATGCACATTTTGTGTTGAGAATTGAACCAAAACCTATGTAATCCTCTTGGTAAAAAAAAAGACCTAATTATTTATTATTTTTTTTAGTCATGTAAGAGACACTTTCTGTGGAGTGAACTTCAACCAAAATGTCAACCTGAATCTACATAAAACATGCAGAAAATGGATGCCAATGAGATCCTTAAGTGATCTGTGTCAGATGCAGTCTGATGTTTTTTAACTTAAATACCTGTTTATCAAACTACCATTAGTATCTAACTGTTTGCTACAAAACTTTTTAGAATTAGTAAGTGACAGGATTTTGAACATAATGAATGTGTACTTCTATAAATTCTAACTGCGACCCCAGTTCACAAGACACCTACAGCTAATGGCCAAAATATTCTGTAGAGCTTGAATATATTTGAAGCATTCTAGGTAAGAAGTAAAAAAATATTTTGCTTCCACTCTGGCAAATTCTGCCTATCTTCAAGTCAAACGAGAGCTCCAGGAAGAGTTTATTAGGACATTGCTGAAAAATAAATTCCAAGACAAAGAGGCAATAGCTTATTCAACTTTCTTTTCAACTGATTCTGATCAACACTCTTTCAGAATATGAAAAACCTGAACTGTTAACCATTTAGAAATCATGTATGAAAGGAAATGTAATCCGAATGCTTATTTTAGAAATTTGCACTGAATTCTTTTTGTTATTTTTATACTTGTCTGGTTAAGCAATGTGCACTGGCCCTTTTCAAGGAAAAAATATTTATTTTAACATAGTTTTCTAGGCAGTACTGCAAGAATATTGTTTGGGTCCAAGATGAAATTTCTATTTTTCTAGCTTATATTAGAAAAATGCTTGATGTATGAATGAGATTATATATTTCGGTAAGGTGTGATTCCATTTTTTTGCAAGATTTTATTTTTAATTAATGTACAAGAAATAAATAAATGCCTTTGGAATAATTTGTTGATTATGACTTCATTAATTTCACAGATAATACAAAGAAAAATGCAGTGCAGTCAGACTACTAACACTGACAGCCTCCACAATCTAGTCAGTAACTTGGACTGAGTTGAAGGAAATAATGAATCTTGAGATAGATATGAATCTAAAAGTTCATTAAGACAGATTCAGTAAAGCAGTTAAGCTAATCCTTGAGGACCTTACTGTACAGATGTTGTAGTGAAAACCCATTTTTGTGTACATATAGTTGTTGGCCTAAGTACTCTGGCCATTTTGATTTTCATGAATGTGGTGGTGAATCTCTGAGTGATTGGGGGATGAGGCAAGTCAAGGTGAGGAGAATGATGCGATATTAATGTCATTTTTTACATATTTCGTGTTCTTCGCCATCACATATGTAGTATATAGGTGTTCCGTCACAGACTTACACAGAACTGAGAGACAATTCTTTTCCATGTTTTTTGTAGCAGTTAATCAAACACAAGGGAAAAGCTGTTCCTCTGCCAAAACATTGTCCTGGTATCACCATGATGCTGTGCTAAGTGCTGACATGAGGCTTAAAGGCTGTTAGGGAAGTTATTGCCATTTCATTTGTAAAATCCAGAGAAGAAGGGGCAAAGCAAAGGTGGTGGTTTTTTTATTTGGCATTCAAGTTGGTTTATTGGTATTAATGAGAATCAAGCAAGAAAAGTAGTAAGGTTTGTACCCTTTCATAAACCCATCACTCACCAGCACTTATCTGTAGAAACAGAATTACCAGTGCTAAGGACAAAGCACTAAGGCAGCTTCCATTTAAATATGAAATAGCATTTACACTGCTTAGCTCAATAAAGTCAAATCACAAAGTAATGCAAAGACTAAAGAAAATGGCACATTGCTTTACGTCTTTAACGAACTGCCATAGCTCAAGCGTCTAAGCTTAGCTCTTTAGTACTGTCCGTGTGCACAACTCTTAAGTCTCACAGGGTCTGTCACATTGCAAATTGCCCTAATTTTTCCAAAGCTCCCTTTTAAAATGCATTTGGTACCCTGAGATGGTTGCAAAGCAAGCAACATTAGCACAGGTAAAAAAATGCCCCAGTGAGGCTCATCAGTGTTAAAAAAGGCAAGCTAATAGAAAAGTGAAAAGCTGTGCTTTAAAATCTGGCTTCTAATTTGGGGTTATGCTCATTGTGCTCACCCTTTGTCTTTTCAGTCTGAGGGCCTGATTCTTTTTCAAAAGATGCTAACTTGGTACAGCCCCACCTCGCCTGACTTCAGGCCACCCAAGCAAACTGTTTCAGAACAGGCACCCCCATTCATGAAGACAGCCAAAATCAAAGCTTTCTGCAACCCTATGAACGAGTGAAGCTGGTCCTGGTTGTGAATGGAACCACCAGGCGCTTCCTCTTGAATTCCCTCGGCAGCTGGTATTGCTAGAGGTTCTTCATAAACAGTTCAAACTTGATATAGTAGGAGTGAAAGTAAAAAAATAGCTGATATATTTTCTGATCTTGTAGTCAGTCCTACATCAGAGAAACTGAACAGAATGGTTACAGAGGTTGGTAGCGAGGGATAACTGAAGCCATTAAGGAGTCATTCCACTTCATTTTAACCACCTGAAAGTTAGGTGTCTACGCACCTTTTCACAGTTTCGCTGTTATTAATAGAGAGCATCCTGAAAAGGTGACTTTTGTATTCCAGGAAGCATTGTCCACTGGAGCTGTGGCTTTTTCTCATGCATAGTGAGATGTGTGCCTGCACACAAAATTTGTAGATGGCTGCCTTCAGCATGAATGCAGTGCCTTCCAGAATTGGAGGTAGTCCTGTATTTGAGGAACTGAATTTAGCCTCCAGGCTAGACGGGATGGGTCAGGCTCTCAAGATCTCTTTAGCTTTCCAGTAAGTATTGTTTCTCTCTCTCTTGTCTCTCCTCATTTTATAAATACATGATAAACTTCATTTTTAAGCTGTTCTGTTGGGAGAGGAAACATCCCCTCCCCACCCTACAGATTATATTCTGCAGTGTTGCCATATTGTTTTCCCTTACAGCCCACTAAAAAAATAATTGAAATTTTCCCCTATTACCCCCCCCTCCAAATTACTGTTCTACGTTTGAGAGGGCAATATTTGTTTGTAATAATTTTGCAGTCCACTGTCTGGTGCCTAAAACATTCCCATCAGCCCACAAGGAAGCACTGAGAAATTGGACTAGACTATCTGCTTTATCTGCAAGCAGTGAAGGTAGGTAAGTTGATCTGGGCCTCTCTCCTCCTTTCCAGATGTACTCTTGTGACTGATTTTAAGGAGTTTTAGCCGCTTAATTTCCAGTTATTGTTTCTCAGCTGTTAACTGCCCCCTGCCCCTTTGGCTGCGATGCTGTGACTTATTGTGCGAGGCACATTCAACCTTTCAGTGTGAATTAAAACAGCAACCAACAGCCAGAGGGTCGTAACTGTTAAAGCTGTTAAGGCTCAACTGAAAAAGTATATCCAAGTATACTTCAACTCTCTGTCCCTCAGCCTTCAATCTATAAACTGTGAATTATGTCTCCCTACCTCATCACAGTAAGTTGTGACAGTTACTAGCTCACAGAATTACAGTTTAAATAAAAATACATTTAAAACTGAATCCGGTGAACTCAACCTGAACTTCTTTGAATTCCCATATGCCTAGCACAAGCAGGAATACCTCTTTGGAGACCAGAGCTACACAGAGACTGATTTGCTCCGATTTCAGAAAAAGCAACGTGAGATTATCACTTGGTTCCCAACGCCGTGTGAGGCAGGCAACCTGCTGCAGAGTAACTGGGCCCTGACCCAGGCTCCCAAATCTTGATGGAGGGAAGTTTTTCTCTAGGTCCAGGTCAGGAGTTGTTGGTTTAGGCTGAGCTCTGTGGAACAGAAGCTTTGTGGAGGATTGAATGCTGCATTTGTTCCCACAGACAAAAGCCTCTACAGTTTTTGTGCTGCTTTGCTATGATTTTGCCCTTCGTAAGCACAAATGGTAACTTCTGACCTTCCTGGACTCTGGTTACACCATAAGACTAGCAAAAAAATATGTTCATGGGGTTTTAGCAGGATAGTTGCTCCCAGGATAACTTACTGAATGACAGGTTTTTTGGGCAACTTGCAAGATCTGTGAAGACAAGGAGAGATTCCCCAAGCACACTCCTCCGAGGCAGGACAGGATTTTAACCTTTGCAAGTGCTCCACACTCAGCACAAGCATAAGCATGTGATGTGCTCCAGCTCTAAGCAGATGGAGCAGTGGCAGAACTGGAGTGAGACTGAAATGAGGAAATAAGTTAGAACATAGTGGGCAAATCCAGCAGAGATAGAGACATGATCATCCCATCCTGCTCAGCGTTTATCAGGATGCAGCTGGAGAACTGTGTCCAGTTCTGGTCCCCACAATTTAAGAAAGACGTGGACAGACTGGAGAGGGTCCAAAGGAGGGCCACTAAGATGATTGAAGGGCTGGAGAACCTGCCCTGTGAGGAAAGGCTGAAGGAGTTAGGTCTCTTCTCCCTGGAGAAGAGAAGGCTCGGGGGGACCTCATCACAGTGTTCCAGTAGTTAAAGGGCAGCAACAAAGAGAAATGAGGCTCTCTCTTTATGAGAAGTCACATGGAGAAGACAAGGGGCAACAGGTATAAGTTGCACTGGGAGATTTTATCTCGACATAAGAAATAAATTTTTTACAGTAGGAACAATCATTCACTGCAACAACCTCTCCAGGGATGTGGTAAAGTCCCCATCCCTGGAGGTTTTCAAGATGCAGTTGGACAGAGTGCTAGATAATCTCATCTAAGCTCCTTTTCCCACAAAAGGTTGGACCAGATGATCTTTCGAGGTCCCTTCCAACCTGGGCTGTTCTATAATTCTATGAAACCTGTAATGGATGTGCTGCCACAGAACTGCAGCAAGTGTGCTATGTCCTTTTTTCCCAGCCAGTTGGTTAGAGAGTGCAGCTTTGGCAGAGGGGAGACCTTCAGGCAGGATTGTTTGCTGTGGTTTTCATTTTCAAGGCAAGTTGTCCCTGTGTGCATATGTCGGGCTTGAAGAGATTGACATTTCCCTCCCAGGGCTACTGCTTAGTGACCAGCAGCATGGCCAAATGATCTCCTACAGGGATCAGAGTATTTTTTTTGCAGGAAGTTATAGGGGGAAAAAGGCTCAAGATGGGAAATAAAGGAGCAGAGGTAGGAAGGGCAGAGAGGAGAGAGAGAGCTTGGACAGCACAGGGGAGCAAAGAGGACTGTGGTTCAGCACTTTTCCATCCTCATTTTGTCTGGGAGTTGTGTAGTAAATGTTCTTCTTTACTTGTGCCAGTGGTATGTGAAAACCACTAGGTAGCAGGCAACTACTAAAAAGCAGAACTCATTAGAATGGACATGCTACTCCATCTATGGCAAGAAGAAAACATTACTGGACCTTTTTAAGAGAAAACCACCACAGAAATGAGTTTGCCAGTAGCACTTACAAGGATCAGAGAGATTCTGGGTCCAGAGTTTTCCAGGGCCTTTTTCAGCAGTTCTTTATAGAAGACTGTTTATTTTTACAGTGTACAAAAAAGTCCTATTTGGCTTTGAAGACCACTGAGAGATGAGGTATCTGTCCCAGAAGACTTGCAGGGTAACTACAAACAGTGACATTCTCAGATGGCCTCATACTTGTGTCCATGTGTTCTGCTCTATGTGTGTGTGAGTATTTTCAACTCTGCCAAAGTTTAACCACACAAATCCTATTGAGCAGAATGGGAGCTGTGTAGCTAAATTCTGTCCTGGGGTTTGGAAGTATTGAGTTTAAATTAACAGTGTGTATTAACATACTTATGTTTATAGGTTGGTAGAGCCTAAGCCATTATGCTCACAATACCTGGTCTCCATGAGTGAGGGGGAAGGGCTTGGGGAGGAACAGATAGCTCCAGTGGGTCAACACCTGGTTGCACACCTGGTATCAACAGGAAATGGGCATCTATGACCATGGGACCCATTCTGAGGATTGAGGCCTGCTAGAGAGAGATGGGATCCACCTGACAAAGTGGAGCAAAATCACCTTTGCCAGTAGTCTGACCAGCCTGGTAAGGAGAGCTGAACTAGGAAGCACAGGGGAGGGAGGGGGCAATGACTACCCACTTAAGCGAGGTGGCAGTGTACAAGGGTCAAAAGCAGAGGCTGTGGGGTGTTGGGTAAATGAAAGACTTCAGAAATGATAGAACAGGGCAAAGGGACACCTGCCTGAAGTAAGTCAGCTTCATCAGGGGCCCAACTTAAATACCTCTATGCAAAGTCACATAGCATGGGGAATAAACAAGAGGAGTTAGAGACATGCACATGCCTGCAGGGCTATTAACTTATTGGTGTCACGGAGACATAGTGGGATGGCTCCTATGACTGGAGTGTTGGCCTTTAGGAAGGGCAGGCAGGGGAGACAAGGTGACGGTGTCGCCCTCTATGTCAGAGGCCAGCTGGAGTGCATGGAGCTCCACCTGGGGATGGATGAGGAGCCAACTGAGAGCTTATGGGTCAGGATTAAAGGGAGGGCAGGGACAGGTAACATTATAGTGGGGGTATGCTACAGGCCGCCTGACCAGGAAGACTGAGCGGATGAGGCCCTCTATAGACAGATAGGAGCAGCCTCATGTTCACAAGTCCTGGTCCTCATGGGGGACTTCAGCCACCCTGATATCTGTTGGAGGAACAACACAGCAGGGCATAAGCAATCTGTGAGGTTCCTGGAATGCGTTGATGATAACTTTGTTCTCCAAGTGATAGAGGAGCCAACAAGGAGAGGTGCTATGCTGGACCTTGTTCTCACCAACAAGGAGGGGCTGGTGCGGAATGTGAAGCTCAAAGGAAGCCTTGGCTGCAGTGACCATGAAATTGTGGAGTTCAAGATCCTTAGGGCACTGAGGAGGGCGCACAGCAAACTCACTACCCTGGACTTCAGGAGAGCAGACTTCGGCCTCTTCAGGGATCTGCTTGGTAGAGTACCATGGGATAAAGCCCTGGAGAGAAGAGGGGCCCAAGAAAGCTGGTTAATATTCAAGGATCACCTCCTCCAAGCTCAGGAGCGATGCATCCCAACAACGAGGAAGTCAGGCAAAAACGCCAGGAGGCCTGCATGGATGAACAAGGAGCTCCTGGATGAACTCAAACACAAAAAGGAAGCCTACAGAGGGTGGAAGCAAGGACAGGTAGCCTGGGAGGAGTACAGAGAAATCATCCAAGCAGCCAGGGATCAGGTTAGGAAAGCTAAAGACCTGATAGAATTAAATCTAGCCAGGGATGTCAAGGGCAACAAGAAAAGCTTCTATAGGTACATTGGTGATAAAAGGAAGACTAGCGAAAAGGTGGGTCCTCTCCAGAAGGAAATGGGAGACCTGGTTACCTAGGATATGGAGGAGGCCGAGGTACTCAATGACTATTTTGCCTCAGTCTTCACGGGCAAGTGCTCAAGCCACACTGCTCAAGTCGTGGAAGGCACAGGTAGGGACTGGGAGAATGAAGTACTGTCCACCACAGGAGAAGATCAGGTTCGAGACCATCTAAGGAACCTGAAGGTGTACAAATCCATGGGACCTGATGAGATGCATCCGCAGGTCTTGAGGGAACTGGCAGATGAAGTTGCTAAGCCACTATACATCATATTTGAGAAGGTGTGGCAATCTGGTGACGTTCCCGCTGACTGGAAAACAGGAAACATAACCCCCATTTTAAAAAAGGGAAGAAAGGGAGACCCGGGGAACTACAGGCCAATCAGTCTCACCTCTGTGCCTGGCAAGATCAAGGAGCAGATCCTCCTGGAAACTATGCTAAGGCATATGGAAAACAAGGAGTTGATTGGTGACAGCTGACAAGGTTTTACTAAGGGCAAATCGTGCCTGAGAAATTTGGTGGCCTTCTACGATGGGGTTACAGCATTGATGGATAAGGGAAGAGCAACTGACGTCATCTACCTGGACTTGTGCAAAGCATTTGACACTGTTTTGCATGACATCCTTGGCTCTAAATTGGACACACATGGATTTGATGCATGGACCACTCGGTGAATAAGGAATTGGCTGGGTGGTCGCACTCAAAGAGTTGCAGTCCACAGCTCAGTGTCCAAGTGGAGACCAGTGACAAGTGGCGTTCCTCAAGGGTGGTATTGTGATCGGCTCTGTTTAATGTCTTTGTCAGCGACATGGACAGTGGGATTGAGTGCACCCTCAGCAAGTTTGCCGATGATACCAAGCTGTGTGGTGTGGTTGACACCCTGGAGGGAAGGGATACCATCCAGAGGGACCTTGACAGGCTTGAGAGGTGGGCCTGTGCAAACCTCATGAAGTTCAACAAGGCCAAGTGCAAGGTCCTGCACGTGGTTCAGGACAATCCCAAGCACATGGATTGGGAGCAGCCATGAGGAGAAGGACTTGGGGGTGCTGGTTGATGAGAAGCTCAACATGACCCACCAATGTGCACTTGCAGCCCAGAAAGCCAACCATATCCTGGGCTGCATCAAAAGAAGCGTGGCCAGCAGGACAAGGGAGGTGAATCTCGTCCTCTACTCTGCTCTCGTGAGACTCCACCTGGAGTACTGCGTTCAGCTCTGGGGCCCCCAACATAAGGAGGACATGGACCTGTTGGAGCGGATCCAGAGGAGGGCCACAAAGATGATCAGAGGGCTGGAGCACCTCTGCTATGAGAGAGTTGGGGTTATTCAGCCTGGAGAAGAGAAGGCTCCAGGGAGACCTTATATCAGCCTTCCAGTACCTGAAAGGGGCCTACAAGAAAGCTGGAGAGGGACTTTTTATAAGGGCATGTAGTGATAGGACAAGGGGGAATGGCTTTAAACTGAAAGAGGGCAGATTTAAATTAGATACAAGGAAGAAATTCTTCACTATGAGGCTGGTGAGGCATTGGAACAGGTTGCCCAGAGAAGTTGTGGATGTCCCAACCCTGGAATTGTTCAAGGCCCAGTTGGACGGGACTTTGAGCAACCTGCTCTAGTGGAAGGTGTCCCTGCCCATGGCAGGGGGGTTGGAATTAGATGACTTTTAAGGTCCCTTCCAATTCAAACCATTCTACGATTCTATGATTCTATAATTATACAAATACAGTCAGTCTAGGAAACCAGAAGGAGGAACTAGAGCTCTGCATGCAGCCACAACACTACAACACCATTGGAATAACAGAGATATAGTGGGAAAGTCCACCCCAGTGGAGAGCTGTGATGGACAAATACAAGCTCTTCAGCAAAGAAGCAGGAAAGAAGAGGAGAAGGAATACAATCTACGTGAAGGACCATTTTGGATGTATGGACCTCCTCTACAGGACCAAGAACAAGCTGATTGACAGCTTTTGGGATGGAACCAGAGGAGAAGCCAGTGACTGTGACATCATGTTGGGAGTGTGTTACAGACCAGGGTGAGGAAGCATATGAAGTCTTTCACAGTTTGAGGAAGTCTATGCATCACAGACCCTGATTCTCAAGGGGGACTTTAACCTGCCTAACACCTGCTGGAAGAGCAACTCAGCTGGACACAAGCAGTCAAGATTTCTGGATGGTATCAGAGATAATTCCTTGGCACAGCTAACTGGATGTACCAACTGGGAGTGAGGCACAGCTGGATCTGCTATTCTCTAACAAGGAAGACCTGGTTGGGGATGTGAGAATGGCAGCCTTGGCTGTAATGACCATGAAATAGTGGAAGTTTAAGATCCTGATGGGAGTGAGGAAAGAGCAGCAGAATACAGACCCTGGACTTCAGGTGAGCAGAATCCAGCTTAGTCAGTTTTACTGGTAGGTGAGATCCCATGGGGGCTGCTCTGGAGGGCAAAAGACCTCATGAAAGCTGGCATGACTCTAAGGACAGCATCCTCCAAGCACAGGAACAGATCATCCCAAAATTCATGAAAACAAGTGAACATACTAGCAGACCAGCTTGCTAAGCAGGCGACTCATGGTAGAGCTCCAGTGTAAAAAGGCAGCATACAGGAGGTGGAAGCACAGCCAGAATACAGAGGAGAAATTTAGAGACATTTCCCAGGCATGAAGGGATGATGTCAGGAAAGCTGAAGCACAACTGGAATTGAGGTTTGCAGGTGACATGAAGGACAACATGAAGGGATTCTACATTAGTAGTAATAGGCTGAACAAGAAATATGTTGGCCTGTTGCTGAATAGAGCACATGATATATTGACAGTGGACACCTACAGGGCTGAGATGCTCAATGCCTTCTTTGTCTCAGTCTTAGCCAAAAAAGGTGTCCTAGACCTCTGTGCACATTGAAAGGGTTCAAGGAGAACAACCAGCAGTGCAGGACTGAGTTGGGGACTATGTGAGTGAATCCAACCTGTACAAGTTCATGGGACTGACAGGCTGCCTCCAAGGTTGATGAGAGTTCAGGCCAACGCCCTTGCTAGGTTGCTCTCTATCTTTTTTGAAAGATTGTGGAGACTAAGGGAGGTCTCTGATGATTGAAGAAAGGTGAACGTTGCACCCATCTGCAAAAAAGCCAAAAGAGTAATCTAGGGAACTAAAGGACAGTTGGCCTCACTACAGTGCCTGAGAAAAGCATGGAACACGTCCTTTTGGAGCACATTTCTGGGCACATGAAGGAGAAAAACACCACAGATTTACAAGAAGGTAAATCACACCTGTCCTGCTTGATGGGTTTCTATGATAAAATGACCAGATTTGTAGTTGAGGCAAGAGTGCTGAATGTAATTTGCTCTGATTTTAGTAAGGCTTTTGACACACTTTCCCATAGTATTCTTATACCCCGGTTGGGACATTATGGTCTGGATCGGTGGGCAACCAGATGGGTAAAAGCCTGGTTGGATGGCCAGGCTCAAAGGGTCATGGTTAATGGTGAGACCCTACCTGGATGTATGTGACTAGCGAGGTATCACAGGTCTATCCTGGAATCTGTCCTGTTTAACAGCTTTATCAACAACCTGGATGAGGTGAGGAGTGTGCTCTCATCAAGTTTGCAGATGATACC
This sequence comes from Gavia stellata, assembly GCF_030936135.1. Taxonomy (NCBI): domain Eukaryota; kingdom Metazoa; phylum Chordata; class Aves; order Gaviiformes; family Gaviidae; genus Gavia; species Gavia stellata. The sequence continues at coordinate 30,132,522 of NC_082594.1, read as the reverse complement.
AACTTAGTGGGATCAGTCAATATACAGAGGGGTAGGGCTGCCATCCAGAGGGACTGAGACAGGCTGGAGGAATGGGCTGACAGGAACCTTATAAAGTTCAACAAGGACGAATGCCAAGTCCTACACCTGGAAAGGAAGGAGCCCTGCAGTGATACAGGCCAGAGGCTGCCTGGCCAGGGAGCAGGTCTGCAGAAAGGACCTGGGGGCCTGGAGACAGCAAGCTGCAGCCAGCAGCACGACCTGGCAGCAGTGATGGGCAACAGCCTCCTTGGCTGCATTGGCAGGAGCAGTATGTCTAGGAAAGTGGTCGTCCCACTTTTGTCAGAACCCATTCTCTTGGTTCAAGTCTGAATCTTTCATAATCTGGATCCTACTTGGGATTTTGCAACTCGATATCCAAGGATTGCATTCTCCCTTCCGATCACAATGGTGCACATGGTGTGGGTAATCCATCAGTAGTACACTGGGCTCACACCATGCTTTTTTCTCAGATTTATTGCTTCCTGGGATGGCCTGTCCCTTTTACCCCTAGGCATGGCAGTGCTGCCATGCATATGGATTGCTTGTGACCCACTGTCCTGACAGTGTCACTAACTTGTTTTTCTCCTTTAGAACCCTATCAGCTGCAAATATTCCTAGGAAAGATTTTCTGCATTTTGCCAAGCTCTTGTAAAATACATATTTGCAGAGGGCCAAAAAGGTCATCTCCCTCCACCCTAGCCTCACTTGACAGAAGCTCAGCTGATGCTGATACTGATGCCCCTTCTGCACTTAGAGAGAGCTCTACCATTTGGGCTTGTTTGTTTGTTCATTTTACTCATCTAATCTGTGGGGCATTAATTTTTGTCTCTTGTTGAAGAAGCCATGTGGTGCTGATCTACTGGTGTTACAGCAGCAGTTCTTTGTCCAGTGATCTTTAATCTCCTCAAGGAGGGCTTTCAGGTTTCATGTGGTTTATCTTCTGCAAGGGGCTGAGAATGAAATAAATGAGTTGGGAGGAAGAATCAGGAGGGGCTGTCTTAATGAATAAGTGATGCCTTCCCTAGGGGACCAGGAAAAGATTTAAAACCAGAGCCTGCGACCAGGGTTGGTGAGTAGGTAGGAAAAGTGAGCAGGGAGCTGCAGAAGACAGGGACAGAAGAATTCATGTCCTGAAGCCAATGACATCAACTCTGGTTCCCAGCCTGAGAGCTATGGGTAGCAGTAGGCACAGTTTCCTAGCAAGGCTCCTTGGGCTGCAAGGATGGGGTAGGGTCTCCTCACGTTCAGCAGATGTGTCCAGGTGCCAACAAGCACTTCTGCTCTGCATCTCTAGGAGCAGCAGTCCCTGGACACCTCCACCCAGCTGGACCCAAACCAACAGCTGTGGGGTTTATTCCCCTCTCACACAGGTAAATGTGACCTGACTGACCAGAAGAGCTTAAAAGCCCAGACTGGCATCTGAGCAGTCTGGGTTCAGTTCTTGGCTTGCTCCAAAATTCCACTGAGACCTGGGGTGAGATATATGTCTTTTTTCACCTCATGGAGGGGAGGAAGGATAGAAATCTCTGCTTTTCCACCCTGTCAGGGGTTTTGTGATGCCTTGTATTTTTAATGTGAGCTCCTTGAGGCGAGGTCCATTTCCTCAGCCACATTCATGCAGCTCTTGGCTTACAGGAGTCCTGATCTTCAGTTGTTCCTCTGTAATCTCAATCATAAGAATTTTGCCTTGGTTAAGACTACAGGATTTTCCAACCTAAAATACCCATTAAACAAATAAATTCTCCCCTGAATGGTGCTAAGTGCTTTTTGATCTTGTCTAGAAATCCATTTAACTGGATGCTTAGTTTTTGATGTACACTGCTGTACTTCTTTACAGCCCTTGCTGTAAAACATGTGTGTTTACTGGTGCATATTTGATTGAAACATTTTAAAAAGACTTCATCTTTTAAGATGTCCTCTTCCTTGGGCCCCAGATTCCTGTTGATTTCGAATGGGCACAAGTACAGCCCTTTGCCTGCGCTCACTGGCTGCCGGCTTTTGGACTACTGTTAGTCTATGACACCCCGGGGAAGTAGTATGAAGCTAATGACCAAGGGCAGAGGAGAGTTACACAAAAGACTGCTGAATAAAGCCTGTAACAAATCAAAAATAACCGGGGGGAGGTAAGGAGGAGGGAAGGCGGGTTGTGCTGCACGAGGCTCTAGACTGGCGCTGTGTGCTGCATTACAACAACCGAGCCATGGGGGCCAAGCAGAAGGTCCCCATCCCTATTTCATGCACGGCACCAGCCTGCGGCACACGGTTCTCGCCAGGCGAAGGATCCCCCAGCTCCCTGCCCCAAGGACACTGCCTGGCCAGCTCAGGGGGCTGATGCTGATGCTCAATAAACTGGGAACCAGCATGGCTCTTAGCTCCTACAGCACTTGTCCTGGTGGCTACTTAAACCAATTCCTAAATAAATGGTGCAAATAGTAAACACGCAGTAGCATCTGGTTTAACCAGGCTGGAGGTGAAGATAGGGTTTAAAGCATTTATTTGTGTTTTAGAAGGCTACTGGAAACCTTCTTTTCAAGGATGAGTTAAGTAGCCTTATTGTCATGTCGTTATCGAATTTTGAAGTTAAACAGCTCTGTGATCTATGAACTCAAATCACACAGTTAATTACCCCGTGTTCCCCCTCCTTGCTCCCCTCCCCCTCCTGCTTTACTCTTGAAATACATTATATTTCTTTGACAGTCCACCGAGAACAATGTCTGCTTTTGTGACAGCGACATTGCCAGTGGTGTAAAAATCTATGCGTCTGTCAGGTTTCCCCATGTGAAACATAATTGCTTAATTTCCATTTGAAAGTACATCCCTGACATTAGAACAACGTAGACACACCAAGGATAACAATGATTTCCTGACACCTACAATGGGGCATAATGCAGTAATAAATATGTGTGCAAAATGAATGCTCTGCACACAGAGGGAGCAGGTCTGAATTTACAGCTGCAGATGCAGTGTTCCTCAGGAAAAAAAAATAATAAAAAGAAAGAAACCAACAGATTAGCATCAGTGTGAGTCTATGTCAACCAGATGGCTTGCTATGGAAAAAGAGCTTCCCTGCTTTATTCCAGTAACCCTGGCTAGCAGGCTGAATGTTTGAGATGAGAAGAGAAAAATGATCTCATTCAGTTGGGGTTTTTTTTCCCTTCTTGCATACATACAGCTTGAGCTGGAGCAGAGTAAAAGCTCTGAAAAGAACACAGAAGTTGTCCCCTAACAGTGGTGTGTGATGGATCAGGGGAGCTCACGGATGTGGGTTCAGGCATGCAGAAAGCATAGCAGAGAGCACTGCCAGCTGGGAGGAGGGGAGCCCTCGGGGGACTGCTGCTGGTTCTAGCCAGGTGTCTACGCTGCACCTTGAAATGATGATGTGCTTTTCCTCCGACTTCTCCCTCCCTGCGTGGCCCCTAAAATGTTTGGACCAGAGGTCACCTCCCCAGGCCCTAGTTCCTCGCATCCTTAGATGTTAATGTAATGCCAGTCATGGCCAGGCACGTTGGTCCTAACCTGCCAATGGACTTGGCAATGGAGCACATAGGCAGTTCATGTGGAGCCAGCTACACCAGGCTACTGCCTGGTCCAGGTCACCTCACCTCATTTTAGGCATTTAACTGAACACTTCATTAGGAGCAGTTTCCTCCAGAGTCACTGGAGACAGAAATGTGTCTTCATTTGAGTGCTGACAAAGGGTCTGGTGGTGCCTCTCTCTATGGATTGTGGGAAAAAAACCTAGTGTAATAAGACTCTCAACTTGACCTGAAGTTAAATGAGATGAGTCCAGGCTCAGATGCCTACCTTCAGGGTGATGACTGCTCTCCTTTGCCAGAGCAGGTCAGGACATCCTTACCATCAGACTGTCTAAATCACACATCACTTCTCCCTGGAGCCACTGCAGTTGACAGCGACGTAAGGGACCTGTAACTGGCAGTTTGAAGAAGGCCAAGTGTACTTATCTTTACAGACTTTTGAGACCCAATACTAGATTTATAGCAATGGCTTGCTGCTAAAATATAATTTAAAAAAAACTCTTGTACAATGGTTCCTAGGTCAGGCATCTTCTTTGGACAATGTGCTTCACACAGCAGGCAATTTGGCTTGGAGTTTCTGGATTCCAGTGGGAACTAAGTGCATTTTAGTGACACTGTGATGAGAGTCATCCTGCAGAGAGGTTGTAAAAGTAATCGGGGTGATTTGACCTCTCTTATCTGCAACAAATGATGAGATGTGGCTGTGCACCAAGAAACAGAAGATGAGAGTCCTCCTTCTCATAGGAGAAGGTGTGACACCGTTTGTCAAGGCCTGCTTCAAGGCTAGGGCGTGATTCACAGGGCAAGAGCTGAAGAGTTATTTTTCATTTTTCTTTGTTTAAATTCCATGTCCAATGAAAATTTCTCACAGTAAGAAGGGAGGAGGATGTTTAACTTTGATTTGGTCTATGGTAGAATTAATGTGCGTGGAATATCCAGTCCTTGATTCTTTGCTTGTCTTTGGCAGTGAATGAATGTCTGTCATTGCGAATGTCTACAAAATTACTATTTTAATGACCTGTTTGCTTCAATTAAGGCCTAGCTATTATCTTTCCAAGAGGCAGAGGGTTGGGGAGGGGGAGACGGAGCAGGAGAAAAAAGCTGATCACATTTAAGGGGCCAGCTGAAACCGAGAGTGGATTTGGAAAGGCTGTGTGATGAATCTGTGACATTGCAATATTTCAATCATCACATTTCAGATTCTGGTTCATGCATCATTTGCTATGAAAGTTTTGAGATTTTAATCAGTGTTTCAAGCGTAAATTGATACAGCCTAATCATTTAGAATCTCTGGCACAAGACCAAAGTGTATTATGTTAAGTGTATGTTATGTATTATAAAAGCTGCTTGCTGAAAATTAATTGAGTATTCCCGTGCTAGATAATGTTTCTCCATTCCCCAGAGCCCATCCCTTTGCGTGCGAGTGTTTTCCCAAGTGCAAGGCAGATGCCAGAGAAAAGGTGAATATATAACATATGTAAAAGACTGGCTTGGTTATACACAGCACAGTATCAAGCCTGCTAACCTCGCTGGCTAGATTGTGGGGCTGTTTATTTGTCTGCATGATGTGTAGGAGGAAAACTGCCGGGTACAAAATGAAAAAAAGAAGTATTTTCCATAGAAGCAAAATATAAGAAAGCCTGTGCCGTGACTCTAATTCATGTAAAAAATTGGAAATGTGTTTGCATTTCTCCTGATGACTTATGCGGACTTGGCAGAACAAGCAACCCAAGTAAATGACACGATTAGCAGCCAGTGAGTCTAGGTAACGAACATGCCATCATACTGTGTATTCAAAGGCTCAGTAAATTCCCATGTTATGCTTGTCCTTCATTTTGTACCTGTGGCAATGCTGATTAAAGGAATGCGTTCAGAGATGAGGGGTTGGGCACACCCAACAGTGGGTGGCCACCAGCATTATTTATGCTCAGTGCTGACATTTCTGATACAAACCATTTCCATCTGGAGGGGTTGGTTTCTCAGGGGGACTTGGGCCCCTTTTGCAGAGAGGGGTTGTTTTTGGAGCTTCCCCTAAGTACCTAGTATACAGGCAATTCGTTCAAATACTGTTGACCTGAGTTCAAATACCCCTGGTGCCTGATTCACTGCTCTGCACAGGGGCTGCCCAGATGAATCTCTCCGCTATCAGGATGTTCTCCTCAGCATCCTGGTTGAAACTGTCCAGACTCATTTGTGGGTTTAGGTCATTCTCAATGTCAGGCGCAAGAAGATGGGTGTTCACTGCCTGCAGCTGGAGCTCGCTTCCTTCAGCTCTAGCCTCAAGTCATCCTCATCACACATTTACTTCCTCTTGCACACACACTTACCATTTTTAGAAATTGGAACAACATCAATACCCAAAGCATGCATCCACCCTCTCACCCTCTCATAAGATGTCAATGCAAGTCCGTTAGTCTGAACTGGGTATACCAAAGGTTTGAAGCCCATTTGTACACATGCCAGGCAAGAGCCCCCCCACTCACTATCACTTAAGACCCTCAGCCACAAAGTGAGGAGAAGGGCAGCATTTCTTCCAATGTCTTTGGCTAGGACACCTAGCCTCCCCATCTGACCGTCTTTCTTTGCCTCTTGGCTTTTTTGAAAGCCCCAAGGCAATGGAAGGAAAGCATTTGTTTGGGGTCACTTCAAATGCTTCAGTCAGCCAGAATTAATTGTTTCATTCTGCTGAATATTGGGAATTTTTTTCTTTCTGTTTCAGTTCAATGCATAGTCTCCTCCCCAAATAGAAAATCAATAATTCTCAGTGGCCTTAACCAAAGTACGCTCATTACCAGGCCTTTTAAGATCAGACGTGGTCCATAAGAGGGAGATAGCTGGAAGGAGGTCATCCTGCTCTCCTGAGGAGAGAATATCCCAAGGCACTCAGGCAACTCCTTTCTGCTCAGCAGGTTTGTTAGTCCCTTGCCTCCATGCAGGGCCTGGTTTGATTGAGACCATCACAGAAGGGCCAAGAGTACATTTGCTGGGTGCACACATACAGTATCTCATTTACTGAGCAGGGAAATCCCACATCTGGCTTCCCCCTTGGGGTCTTGTCATTCTGCAGTCATACATCTGCAGTTCCGTAGTACTCTCTGACCTCTCTTTCAAAGGACAGCTAGCTGGCCTCATCTGTCAGCAGATTACTCATCACCTGGTGTTCACAGAACAGCTGAGGGGTGTCCTCTTAGTGGGTCCCCTGCTCCAGAAGGAGTCCTCCTGTAGTCTAAGGCTGCAGGCTTTGCCCTGTTGCCTGACCATCTGACGTGCTGTCTTTGATCACTGGAGAAGGTACCTGGGTGTCCTGTGGGAGAGGTTTCGTGCTCATGATCACAGGTGATTTAACATTGCAAGGCAATGCAGCTTAGCTGCCCACTCTTATAATTAGCAGAAGTAATCCAAGCATTTAAACACAAATTCTCTGTTCATAGTGGCACCTTCTGGTAGGACAGCGAGCAGGAAATAGCAATGGGGTATCCAAGAAGGTAAAATACCCCTAAGGTTCAAAAATTATATCCCTCTTCAATCCTGGAGTTGAAAGTTCTTCCCTTTAGGAAGAAGTGAATGATTTGGTGACTATGAAATCCTCATCTTCTCCCCTTGTGTCATTTGGACACAGACAACATTCCTCCAAGGACAGGAGGCCAAACTTTTTTTTCATAGATCATGGGAGAGCTTGAAGAACTTTCTTGGAATATCCTTCAAAGGTATTGCAGTCTTAGCACCGGATGCCAGAGGACACAAATGCTTCTGCTTCATTTAACATATATGTGAAATGGCACAACCAGGCATAAAACCTGTCAAAGAGCTGGAAGTTCTGGGCTGCTAGAGCTGAACATCTCCTTCCTAAAACTCAGAGTCCATTGCTCCCTTCCTGTCACTGGCTGCTTATTCACCACACAGCTGTGGTCATCCAACCACACCTGGTCCCATTTGCTATTCCTTTCCAGAGGAAGCCTGTGAGGTGTCATAACACTGAGTCGCTGTGAAGAATCCAAACAAATGAACAAACTGTCTGTGCTGGGCCAGCTGGGGCATCACAGAAAGCCTCTTTCCAAGCTCCTTCTTCCCCTGTCCCATTGAGCTGGTCCATAACTCGGGAATTGCTGTGATCCACTGTAATGCTATTGACAGGTCTCTTGTTTCTCCAGCCCCATCAGAGCCCATAAGCCTCCCCCGCAATTGCCCTATTCCTCTCTTAGCTCATCTCTGCATCTGCCAGAAGCACGAAGGGATGAGATGGCATGGGGACTTTCCCTCTGTCCCCTATCCTCTGCGTGCTTCACCTGGGCCAGGTAAATGCCTTGCTGCTGAATGCCCAGCCTAGTGCAGGCCATGACACCGGTGAGGGTACATGGTGTGGGCTGGGGCACCCGGCTCTGCACACCACTGCTGGGGCACACAACTCTGCAAGTTGTGTGAATGTGGTTAACGCAGCCAGCTAAACCAGGCCATAGTAATAACCACAGCTCAGCACTGCCTTCACTTGGTTTCCAGTCAGGGAGGGTAGAAGTGCACTCATGGAGATAGGACAGCATGAGTTAATGCTTGCCAGCTCTGCAGGAGCCATGAGCACTTTTGTGCTCTTATATGTCCCAGGGACAGGCCTGGGAGTGCTTGTGGGACCTTTTCTATAGATGACCTAACAGAAACGAAGGGACTGTGGAGGATGAGAGCCCCAGCTTTCTCTTGTTCACGTCCTAACTTTGCCAAGTCATTTTGTCTTTCTGTGTTTGCTTCACCTTGAGTGAAATCAAATGGTGCTTATGCAGCTCGGTGAGGCATCTTGTGTTCTTACAATGAAGGGGCTAAATTGTGTCAAGGAGTAACCAAGCTGCCATGAGCTGTTTGTAGGGTCTGACTTTGGGAATGCCTGCAACAGCAAAGGAAGAAATCACAGGCAAAATATTCAGGCGGGTCTGTGCAGACATCAAGGAGGGACAGAGCCCATCACCATGAGAATCAAGCAGGTGTCAGGGCCAGAAATCACAGCTTTACTCAATTCTGTAAATTTATGGTTTCCAACTTTTTTCGTCCCTGTTTGCAGACCCCTAAAAGTTTTTCTAAGGGAAGGACACATTGCTGTTTAGTGAATTTAAGTTCGCTAACAAGCGGCATTCCTGGTCTCCATAGGTCACGGAGACCCCAGGTTGAAAATATCTGCTATAGCTGTAAGTAATAACTCTTAGGCACTTGCTGTTCCAGACCTTAGAGGACAACACAATCTCGGTTTCTTAGCCAAAGCATTACATGGGCCGCCTACTACCGGATCTCTGGCTCCCCATGCTTAACTTTGTGCTGCGCTTCACTTGTGAATGAAATCAAGCATAGGGAGCCAAAGTCCTTGGTCAATGTTACCTCTGAATCTTCTGTAGAGTGCAGAGGATTTGAATTATGGCTCCAGATCCAGCTTGTAGATACCTGCCCTCATCCTGTATGTTTTTTATTAAAATAGTCTCAGCGAATGTCATATTAGCAAACCAAAGTCTGGGGGCTCCTTCCTCTTTCAAAGGGCAGTCACTGTGTCATGACATTATATCTCATCATCATCTTTATATTAGAAGCCAAAGAGAAAGGCTCTAGACTGTATTTGATTTTTAAAAAGTAAGTAATAAAATTTCATCTTTTTTCCTTTAGGGACTCGATAGCAAAAGCACCGAACACTTCTGTTTACCTTTTTTATTACACGGTATTGGCATTCTCAAAGTCTGGACTGAAAACTCATCATCTTTTTTCATTAAAGTGCTCAATATCAGGCTTTCTGCAATTTATTGTTCCTTATTTTCCATGTATTATGACAAAACACTAAGCCTAGGATGTCTGTTGCCATTGCTGAAGTGCTGCATCCTTGTCTGATTGGAAAGCCACTCTTCATTGTTCCCTTTTGCACATTCTCCGTTAAGCCAACTGGCTTCAGCTGCTGGCAGATAACAAGTGAGAACAAAAAGAGGTGTTAAAAAAAAGTGCCAGGAAAATCTCCAAGCAGTCCTCAGTGTGAACAGATCTAGCTTGTTAGCCACCCCAGGAGAAAACTCTGGTGAAGTTGAGAAGCTCCTTTCTTAGATGCCTGTGCTATCCCATGAGGCTCGTTTATTCTCCTGGGCAGGGCTGGTGCATTGCATCCATCTCTGTCTGAAAGAGCTGCTGCTTCGCTTCTGACTTCTTTTGTCGTCTGCCATATACAAGTTCTGTAAGTCACGTAGCAAAATCAGCAAAACCAAAAACCTCAGAGCAAAAGTGTGCTAGAAACTTGCTTATGGGAGACAGAGGAAGACAGGCGGGGTGGAGCATAACCAGGCACAGCAAATGCACATGAGGTGGCTGGAAGGAGCATATCAGACCAAAGGAGTGGAGTGCAAAGTCCTGGGAATGATCCCCTGCTGCTTTGCGACAGTTACGCAGTAGACCAGAGGTGAGGATGATGGGCTGAGGGAGCGACACTGTAGAAGCACAGGGTGTCTGCATTTTTATGTCCATTTTTCTTTCTTGGAGCTGTACTGACTCATCTACCTTTATTATCCCATGAAGCCAATAGCAATTTTACAATGTCCCTAGGAGATTCCAACCCCCCCCAAAACACTCTTGAAAACTCAGTGATGAAGGTGCCTTTTGATTTTGAAGTGAAGCTGCTGCAGGGCAAATGGCTATTGGAGAGACAGGTGATTTGGCATCAGCAGGACTGGTTGCCAAAACATCTTGGGAGGTGATGGCTTGTTCTACACAAAGTAAATGACCCTCATAGTAACTCATCATCAACCCATAAAAGTGTGAAGTCTGCTGTGACCAGACCAGATTAGTACTGTATTTCATGGCAGCAGTGTTCAGAGTGAATAAGGCCAAATCAGGTTATAAAGCTGCTTCAACTTGTGTTAAAGGGTCCCACACAGTGCAAAATTTGAAATCTGGCTTTTAGCGTGGTTTGCTGTGGTGGGAAACTAATAGTAATGCCCGTTAGCTATGGCTGGGTTTAGCATTAACATAAATCCCTGCTGCCAAATCCAGTTGCTGCTGTGCAGGTCCACCAGGCTGGAGCATAACTTTCCACTGGCATTGGTGATCACGAGCCTTTGCCGTAGGAACAGCCAGGGACCAGGTGCAAACCCAGGTCAGAAAACAAAGCCACAGCTTCCTCCAGCAACAAGCAGAGGTAAATTTTTAGGGATGTGGGGACTCCAACAGCAAAGCCAAAGGGATAGATTTTAAAGGGACTTTGTTACCTCACTCCGAGGGCTATCAGGAAGAGTGGAGCACATAAATGCTGTGGAAAAATAATCTGTCCCTCAGGGCACTATTTGCCATAGGAACCAGATGAGGTATGACCTGGCTTTACTAGGCTCATCTGGATGATCCTCAGCCCACCTCCCTTTCTGTGAAATAAAGTGTCAGGACCATTTTAAAATGAGCCTTTGACGTACTCACTGCCGGCAGTGCCGCTTGTGGTGAGCAGCTGCTTGTCATCACTGTACTCCATAACAGTGACCACCCTGCTGCCCAGGCTTCCTACAGCATCTGCCTCCGGAAGGAGTTAGAGGAGAAAGAAAGCAGAGGTGACAATACCTAGTGCCCTGAGGAGCCTGGAAACCAAGGACTCAAAAAAGAAGTAGGAGAGAAGGAAGGCTCTTAAGGGCCAGGCTTTCTTACATTTTATTTTCCTTTAACAAGCACAGGCTTGCTTGGATCCTCACATCCACACAAGGGCATGTGTAGTTGCCAAGTTGCGTTTGTGTGTGCAGCTATCTCAGAGCTACGGAGTAATGGGTCCAAAAAGGGATTAGACAAACTCAGAGAGGGTAAGTCTGTGTTGGCTGTTAAACTTGGTGGTCTGGACACAACCCCGGGCCTAGAGAGCCTTTAAGTTGCTGGTTGCTGGAAGCCAGGAGAGGATGCCAAGCAGAGCCTCAGTCTCTGCATTTCCCATTCTTAAGGATCTTCCCTAAGGATTTTCTACTGGCCCCTGCTAGGATGCTGAGCTAGACGGACTTTTGATCTGACCGTGTTCCTCCGCCTTCATGTTGTTATTCCATATGTAATTTGGGCACGAAAGTGGGAAATGAGCTTAGCTGTGCTCCTCGATCCCAGCACCACCCCCAGCATGCCCAGAGCATGTAGGCTCTGCACTCCTAGCGTGTGCTGGCTAAAGGCTGGCGGCTACATGCATCAAGGAGGAATTCATAAATCTGTTACAGTTTTCACACTCCTGAGGTTCAAAACATTGTCTTTGCCAGAAACAATAGCCTTTTTGTCTCGCTAGATGGGAAGTGGGATCCCGCTGACTCGCTTTCTGCCACAGATGCTCCCACTCTGTCAGTATTTCACTCTTTTTCTATGTCGAGGTCCCATCCCTGCGTGGAGTGATATATAAGCCAATGAACAGGCAAATCGTTTGCATCTGGACCGAGGTTCATAGGCCACTTCATGGTATGTTGCTGACATTTGTTTTCTTTGTTTACTGCAGGGTAGGAGCAAACACCCCATCCATGGGCATTTCAAAGACAAGCAGCTAAGCACATGTTGCAGTGAAATGCCCTTCTCTCGGGGACAGAGGTGCATTAGTAACAGATTTTGTCTGGCTCCTGCTGGCAGAAGGTAGGGTGGTACATGGCCCAAGGAGACACGCCTTTCTGTGCAAGCACAGGCTGCTGCGTATGAAGGTGGGGGGCAGCCCATATTCCATGTCCTGGGGTAATTTTGTTCAGAAATGGTGCTTAAAACCAACCATTTGAGTCATGTTTCTAAACATAAACCATCTCTCAAACTTTCCTTTCCTACACCTCAGAGAGAGTTTTCATTTGTGCTTCTGACCCTTTGCAATGCTTTCACCCTGCTCCCTTCTCCTTCTGCATGTCTGTCTCCTGGTCTGCCCAGACCATTTCAAGACATGTTCCCCTATTCCTGCCTCTGGGTTCTTGTTGGCTCTCCTTTCCCCCTTCCACTGACACTCTCCAAAAGTATTAAAGTAACTGAGACAAAGAAAACGTTAGCTCTTAGGTCATTTGATATCCTGTTCATGTAGGTTTTGTGTTGTGTCCTCCAGTTCCAAGTGCTTGGTCGCTATCTGTTTTGGGCCAGGACAGTGTTTCCCTGTTTTACATGTATGGTTTCCCAAGCATGGGGAGGCGTAAATCTAATTCTGTGTCTACTGCTTAAATTTTCTTCTCCACCTACTTCCAAAAGACATCCTGCTATCTAATTTTCATATCATCCAGTGTGCTCACTGACAGCCAACAGGGAAGGGGAAAAGAAGGTATAACTAGGCACTGTGATATAAATTGAATTTCTTGAAGGATTTTCTTTGGGCTTTAAACGAAGAATGGCTAAATTCCTTGACACTTCAAAGTACATTGAGCTTGCTACCTTTTCCCAGAATTCAGAGCAATATTGTTTTATCTGCTTTACGTTGGGCCAGCAGGCCCCCTGTATGTGCCTTTCTGCTCAGCCTGGCTGCAGTGAGGCTTTGATTTCATCCTCAGTTGCATGCAGATTTTTCCTCAAAAAGTGTGTGGCCCTTTTCCCTTTTCACTTCCTCTTCAGTTTCTCTTCTTTCATCTGTTTTGAAGTTTTGATTTGGCAGAGCTCTGCACAAGAGAAAATGTGGAAGTTGGTTAGGACAAAGAGGCTACGGCAACATGGAGACCAAGAATCATGAAAAGGAAATTAAAAACTGAAATGACAGTACAGCATCATTAGTGCTGGGTACACTTTGATGGCCAGAACAATGGTACCTAAAGCAATAGCTTATAGTTCTCTGTGAGTGTGTGCTGTAATTGGTTCTGGGTGTAAACAGCTCCCTGCGTACTATGTCCTTTTATATAGCATTATATAAAAGCACCTGATAGTGTCAGCCCCAATTCTCCAAGCAGTCAATATACCATGATTGCTACTTCTGATAAGGATCTACCTGGACTGGGAAAGATACCAAAAGCTCATTTATTTTGAGAAAGGAGGCAATTTTTAAAAAGCTGGATGGAGGGTAAGTTCTCTAAATATTAAATAGCTGTACAAATAAATTAAAAAAAGAAAACCCCCAAAAATCAGTTCATAATGTACAGCACATGGGTAGATAGCTAAACCACTTGGAGCTCTCCTGCCTCCCTCTCTGTACATGGGGTAGCACTCTGCCCAAGCATGTCATGTTGCAGTACTGGGGCTCAGCGAAACCTTCTGTAATGGCAGATTTCATTTAAGCATGCAAATTTCACACACAAAACCAAAGAAAACAAGAAAACAGGAAAAATAAGCCTGTAAAAAAAAAGAGTGTGAGGGCCCATACTTATGGCTTCTGATCTGGTTTGCTCAGTTTTTACCAGGAAATCTTATTCATGAGTGCCAGCTCTGCAGCCATTCGGCCTCTGCTCTTTTCTGGCTCATGCATCATCACCAGAAATAAAAAATCCTGCAACTGGAACTTAACAATTCCACTGCGAGGCATGAATCAGAAAGGAATCCAGAGTTCTCTCCTACAGCTCCATTAGTTCTGCAGTGCTAATAAAAATTATTTGTTACTAGCAATTTTTTTGAGCAGAAAAGAGCTTTGCAAGACTTCTCAGAAAGGGATCTGCTCTAGGCATTTAAGACTTCATTTGCACACTTATTTTGCTGTTTGTTATTGCACTTTACAGTAGTTATTGATGGTGTGAAATATGTGAAGGTATTATATGTAGAGCACAGCAAGCGGCACTTCATGACTCTGTATTTAATGAGTATTTCTGTCTGTTCTCGTGGGAGCATGTGTCGGTAATGCACAATGCAAGTCAAAAAGACTCTCTGGTGCTCAAGTCTTAAAGTGCATTACAAGAGCATTTTTCCTGCTTTGTATAACATGTGAAAGTCTTGATCTCACAAACTGGGCATTGTTTTTCCTGCAGATCAAACCAGAATCATTCTGGGTTGCATGATATGAAGTGATGCCCAAAGTGACTAGGAGGTAAGATAGCGAGATGAGAACCTCGGTTGTACAGAGGGAGCAGAACAGTCTAGCTTCAATCCACTATGGCTGACAACTGCTGAGCAGATTTTAGACTGCTGAGCAGATTTTAGACTACTGAGGCAAAAGCCCCATTAAAACCAACAGAAGTTTTGCCTGAGTATGGAATGCAGAGTAGGACTCTTTATTTTTTCACTAGGGGAGGAAGTAATGCCACAGTAAGAAAGCTGTTCTTGTAAGTTATTTATTGCTGAGTTTGGGGTTGGTTAGGATTTGTGCCAGATACTAAATCACTGCAGGTCATGGAAATTTTATTTTTAAGCATTGCACTTTTGGATGCCCCAAAAATTGCTTTAGCTGTGAATTATTCTGAAAGACCATGACCAATAAAAATGTGCGAACCATAAATCAGAGCCAAGACATCCCTGCTGGAGAACGTGAGTATAAAGTAGGAAGCCAGAATCAGGACTACTAGGAAATAGGTTCCTTTTTCTTCTGCAGATACAGGTAAGTGTAAATACTAAGCCTAAGTTTTAAAAGGGGGCTGCCTCCATTATTCCACAAAATCTATAAGTACCTGCAAAAAAAATCATGTTTATGTGCCCAAGCAACTCCTCTGCACCCTCTATATGTTTTGCTTTCTTCTCCCCTCTATTCTGTGCTCTCACTTTATTGCGTCTCCACAGAAAGCCTGGTTCCAGCTTATCTGTCCCACATTCAGAGCTGTTGTAAAGCAACCCATCTCACAGAGTTCCTTCTGAGATGCACTAGAGACAACAAGCTTGAGATACTCACGGAATCTCTAGATTCTCTGCAGCTTAACTTTCTCCAGGTGAAAGCCTGAATAGAAAGAGAAGGAGAACTTGCCAGCAAAAAAGTCCAAACACGGAAGGCAGTGGATGTTATACCCTTTCCAAGTTATTACTTCACTCAGTACACCCTGTTGCTCTGAGAGGCTTTGAGCCCATGGAAACCTGTCCAGGCAGGGAAGCACGCTACTGCTGAGAGGTCTGGATCTGTCTGCCAACAATTGACTCTTGTGTGAGTAAAGCATTTGCTAGGATTTTTACAAGGTGAGGGTTAGGAGAATCTTGCTCCTCCATTTAAGCACCCAGATTTTAGGTGGTGGATGGAAACATTAAGTAATGTGAAAATAATTCTGTTCACATGACGTGTGTCTGTGGGTGGCAGTGTTCACACCTCCACTTACAGCTTCCCTTGATGTCTCTCTTAGACATGTTGGATTGTCCTCCTGAAGCACCTACCTTTTTCCACTGACTCACATGTTGATCCTAGGAACATCCCCCAAATGAAATCTCCAAAATAGCCTGTTGTATATAATACCAAAGCATCCCTTCTTATATGACTTCTCTAGCCAGAAGTGATGGGAAGGAAAATACTCAGGTTGATTTGTTCCATTTGGCACTTCTTTTTCCCTATCTAAAAGCTGCTCAGCTGAGATAGACGCTCCTGGGAAGACTGTGACTCTCCGTCTGCAAAGCTGTGTTGACAGTGTCTCCAAACAAGTGTTACTTTGGCATTTTCTCATCAACAGCCCCAGCCAGCGATGGTCCAGAGTAGATCCCAACTCTGATCAGTCGGTATGAATCAAAAAGGACATGTGATATGTCATTTCAGCATCTCATTATCACTACCTCGAATATTTATCAGTCCTTCTTGAACAACCAGGCCATGCAGAACCTTGAACAGGCTCTTCTCCATCTCCCATTCTAGGGACTAAATAACAACTTACTCCTCTGCAGGAACCATGCACTTGCTTGCAAAAGCAAGGATATAGCTTTGGGCTGATGACAGGGAGTGCATTGTTTGCAAGAAGAGGAATATGATGTGTAGCAGTTTAGCTACTTTCCTATCTAGTGACTGTCACACTGGTGATTGATAGCAAAAGAAGAAGGGATTAGGGCCCCATTGTACCTATGGCATAGCAAACATCACTTTGGACACCTCTCCACTGGACTGTTCTCTCCTCCTCATTACCCAGCACACTAGTGTTCTGTATCTATATGATTAACGTTATGCTTTTGTAGCTGGCCAATAAAGAGTTGTAAAATTCCATATTTTCAACAAACAATTTAGCACATACTCTTGTCTAAGCAGTTCTTACAAGCAAGGAGCAAGTGCAAAATAAATCATTACATCAACTGTTTCGTGTCTGCACAGGTTACTAAATTACTTTCTAGTTATCCCTAAATACAAACACCAATAAAGATAGAGTTTGTTTCTGAGTCCTCGTTCTCTAAATTGACAGTGAATGGACTACTTGGCTATTGTTAAATGCAGGTTTTGGTGCATTACTGCAATCTGGACTGCAAAGTTCTTCCTGAATTCAGCATAGCATTTAACATGAATATTAACCTGAAGTGCAAGTATGTTGACATCCACTGAAACTTGAGGTTACTTACTTGAGGAACTTAAATATCTACTGATACATAACATCTATTTCAAAGCAAGAATTCAGTCATCCCCATCTATCTGAATGGGCTCCTCAGTCATGGAGAGGTTCTCTTGGGGGCAAATCCCATACCAAATGCAAGACTGGCTACTCTTAGTGTATGACTAGTGATGGGGACTGTGATGTCTCCAACCACCAGGTATTCATCTCCTGTTGTTTCATCCTGACAGCAGGAAATTCTGCAGTCATAAAATGCCCAAACCCTGCAACTCACAGAAGTCAATGGAAAAGCTCCCATAGATGTAAAATGGACTCAAATAATGGCCCAGTCTTATGAGGTGGTAAGTGCTTCCATTTCCATTGAAGGCATGGATGTTCACCCATTGAAAGGATAAATAGTGACCCTTATCATGGATAAGCAAAAATTTTTTTATAATTTCGAAGATTGCCAGTGACAAATTTTTAGTTTGTGGGTTTCTTACATGGATGAATGAAAGGGAAATTGAAAAGATCTCTAAATTCATATCTCAAAGCATTGAAAAGAGCAAGAGGGTGTCACTTTACAATAACTGATGGTTGAAGTTCTGAAGGAACAATGTCACCCCAAATTTTCAGCCAGTTTCAGTTCCTATGATCACCACAGGTTCTGTCTGGTTAGACAGAAGAAAGTTCATCATAAAAACAAAACAAAACAAAACAAAACAGCAAGCAAACACAAAAACCACAAAAAAAAAAAAAAAAGAAAAGAAAAAGAAAAAAGTAATAGAAACCCTTACTTTATAAACTCTATGGACAATCAAACTTGGAATACATTGAATTCAGTATGTTCCCCGTTCAGATGGGCTCACAGGCAGAGCAGGTATTTGTGGATGTCACATCATGACTGAAGAGTACTGTGCAGGAATCAAATTCTCCTGAGGAAGAAGTCAGCTCTTAGATGTACATTTCTTCATAAAGGCTTCTATCCTTATTTGACTAAATCAGTAATAGACTTTGACAACAGATTTCTCTAACTTGCCAAAATCCTATTAATTGGTTTAATAGCTGAAGAAATACTCCCTGTAAGCATAGGAAAGATTCCCATCTTTCTCTGTTTGGTAGCTGAATTGCACTGACGTGTGGCCTGAATATGCTAATATCCTCAGCCATGTTGGGCAGAATTTGAGTCCTTTCTATTTTGCATGTGTTTACAACGTAATTTCTTCAGACAGGGTTTTTCTGAAGTGCAGGTACCCAGAGCCACAGAGCAGAGATGCTGAACTGCAGGATGGGACCAAAGGAAACTTATATCCTGTGTTGTGGAGATGTGCTGTGGAGTCATGGACTGACAAGTTGGGGACCTGCTAACAAGATACCTCAGCTCCTTTCCCACTCAGTGATTTTTCCTGCCTGTGGAAAGCAGTGAGCTGGGGTGGGGTGGGGAGCCAAGGGAGATGGTGCATTGTGGAGTTGGGAAGGGAGACGATATAGATCTGCACCCAGGAATTTAGGAGCACTCTTGTGCCTCCCAGCTTAGCCGTAATCAGAGAATCTCTCTGAACCCCTATTTTCAGTGAAGAATTAAAGGCGTAAATTTTGTAGAACTAACGCCAAATTCATGGTCACCATTTTGTGCAGTCAAGTTTTGAAGCTCAGAGTTCTAATACAAATAAACACATGCAAGGTGGGCAGCAAATTATGCGTACTTAGTAAAGACACCTCTGACTTGAGTGGCTAAAAAGCTTTTGCTTAGCAAGTGTTGGATGGGACTTTGCTGAGTTGGTATATCCCAGATTGAAAACAAAGCAATACACATGCCACAAATGCCCTCCTTTCCTGCTGCGAACTACTTCTACTTCTTCGTAACAGGGTTCTCTTTTGAAAAGCTTCATATCAGTGGTACTCAGGCATGAATTTATGATGCAACTCTAATAGCTGGAGTTCCCAGGCAAGGCCTGTTCTTCATGTGCAGCCATCTGTTCCCCATCATCACAGCTGTAAGGGTCCCTGATGATGCTTCTACGCTCTGGGTGTTGTAATTCATCATGTAGAGAAAAAGGATACCTTGGGTCTACTCTGGTGAATACACCATTACAACAGGAGCTGCAAAGTTCAAGACCAGATATACTAGAAAAACCATAAGCAGAGGAAAAGAAAGGAACCTGCAGTACCTGCATTCACCTTTTTCCCTTCTTTAAGTGGATTCCTTAAGCTTCCTTAAGCTGATGGGTTTCGGCAGCATGGTATACAGCAATTTCTCGGTCTTTTCTACCTCCAAATTCTTGGAAAATATCCTGAGCTCTTCCTCTTTCCTCTCCAGCTGGTTTGAAAGCTCTGTCTCTGCCAGGTGCCACTGCTTCATCAGGATAAGGTTCCTTGTCACATCATGAGGTGCTGTGTCAGGGAGTTGCATCTTCAGCTCCTCTAGTTACCCAAGCTGCAGAGCTTGGGAGAGCACAAGTACATCATGTACTGCATGGACCCCATCAGGATCATCCATCCTTTAAAGAAAAGCATGGGCCAATGACACTACCAACGCACACATTTTTCTCCTTTACACCTTCCCAACCCATGGATTAGTCTGTGATCAAAACAACACAATCTAGCAATGCTTAATATTTTTTAGGCACATCTAGTAGTACTCATCCCAACACACCAAGACACTTGGGAAGGAAAGCTGCAATCATAAGCTAGTATAAATAACTGAGTAAAGCCCTCTGCACAGGCTGAGGTACAACCATGGCTTCTTTTAATCACACTCCTCCACAGAGACAGCTATACCTTACCCATTGGCAACACTATGCTCTCTCCTTGTTTCCATGCCCTAGCTGTACACAATCAGCTCCTGTATGAATTTGGCTGTTGCATCTGGCCACAGAATATGAGAAGACCATAACCAGCCATCTAAGAAGAGCTCTGTACACCCAAAAGGCTTGCTAGGAAACATATCCTGCCTTTGCTGCAACCTGTCTTCTCCAGTCCCTGCCCTATGACACAACAAATGCAGGACTTGTTTCATGGAGCAGAATCAAAGACACTTGGAAGGTTTTCCAGACATTTTAACAAACAACTGTCATCTTCATGGAGAGATGGGCAAGATATTTCAAAAGAAACTGTTAGGAAAAAGGACAGAGCTAACCTCATTGTAACGATACATTAATGAAAAGATTTTTTAATGTGTTCATTGGCAACCCAGCTTTGTTCCTACTGAAGTCAGCACTAAAGCTCTCACTGGGAGCAGCTATGACAAAGAGAATCTGATCATACCAGAAAATGACATTGAGGATCTTGGGTGCTTGGGAATGGAGGGCACTAAAAGGAAAAAAATCTCCAGAAGAGCTGATATTCTGTATCACACTTCTTCTTCTTCTATAAAACATATATTCACAAAAGCTTAAGTTGCTCAATTTTTTGTTTGTTAGTTTTGGGTTTGTTTATTTATTTGTTTTTTATTTTCTCCTCTCCCTGCTTTCATTCCACAAAGACAGAAGTAAAAAGATACCTCTGAGCTTCAGCATGGACTGGTTTCTCCATGATTTAGATGAATTTTCTCCTTTTGCTTTGAGAAAAAATGTTGATGATACATTTCTTCCTGCTGAAAATGGGAAGGTAACTGGTAGATGGATGATGGCAAAATATTTATGTAAACAGGTCCCTGGGTTCCATATTCCTGATGTGAACATCTGAATATTCATTACTGCTTGTTTGATCCACAGCTGAAGGAAGGAAGGAAAGTTATGAATAAATATAAAAAAAGCCCTCTTTCAAAGGAAATGTAAGATAATGCCACAATGTGTGTCTGCAGATGTGTGTGGATGGGGGAGACAAGGAAAGACTGATATCATAGTGAGAGAGGAAAAGAAAAGAAAGACGACACACTGGATGATGTGCAACCCTGTTTCTTATCCCCACTTTGGGAGAAGGGGCTGCTGCTACCATTGTCTTGAGGAAAGATCTCAGGGGGCCAATGTTTACATCAGCACTGTTGATGCCACTGTTGAGCCTGATGTGTGCCCTGAACTCCAAACCTCTGAAGAGGGTGTTCTGGAGATCTCCGTCTCCCCACTGACTATAGAGGGGTTCTTCAGCTGACCAAACTCTTAAATTTCATGCTTCAATTTCTGACAGATTTGTGACTGCATATACCAGACTTCTGCTTCAGTCCCAGTCCCTTCCCTTGGGAAACACTAATGATGAAGACAACAAAGCCCCAGTCTCCCAGTCCCGAAATACACGTCACTTTGGGAATACTGACTAAGCTGGTTTTCATTTCCCAGGTATATTAACACAAGCATCAAGTCAACAATGTGGTGTTCCTTGATTTCCAACATTAGGTTAGAAAGAGTCTGCAAAATAAAAAAAAAAAGTCTATCTAGCTGCATCAATTTCACAGTAGGCTGGGGCAATTTGTGCCAGCTCAGGAGCCAGCCCATAGACTTATTTCTCTGAAATAAAGATTTAGTTCCATGTTCAAACCAAGTATACTGCCTTACTGCTTCATCAAACACAGATTGGGAAGGAAATGCAGAGCAGAATCTTCAATCTTCAGCCCAAAGTTTCTCTGGATAAACAGGATCAAAAATAAGCTACAAGTTCTTTGTAAAAGAACATAACAAGACAAAATAGAGACACTAAGATGAAGGAGAGGATTTTGAGAGGCACAAGTGGTGCTGAAACAAAAAAGTCTTGCTGAAGGTGTTGGATGCCTTTCTGCTCTTTGTACCTTCAGAAACCTTTTTTATCTATAATAAACTGGTCCCAGAGCATCAGTCAATTGATAAAAAATTATTTTTATTTTCCACAAAACAAAATATCTTAACAAAACTAATTTGTAGAAACTTGTCAAAATTTTCCATGGGGTGATTTTTATGGGAAAATAGAAAATAGTTTTGTTTTCAGATTTTCAAGGAAATCTGAACTATTTCAGTGAACCTTCATTCTACTCTGCCTGCAGAAATGTTTTTGTTACACTTTTCATCAGAAGAATGAATTGAAAATGTGGCTAGGTATTTTATTTTGGTAAGATGAGAAACATAGGCTAGTGCAGTAGTTTGAAATATTTCTATGAAGCAGACTGAAAGTAATTTTTTTCAGTTCCTGTGACAACGTGCACATACATCGTATTATTCTTGGTGAATGCAACCTTACCAAAGTAAAAGCAACAGCTTCTTACTCGTGTGCCAAGGGAGAGCCATAAAGCATCACAAGTAAGATGAAATTTGTCTGCCTGAACCCAGGTACTCTCACACGCAAATTAGCAATAACCAAATTAATTTTGATTTCCCAAAGTAAATATAAAAGCAAAACATCAGAAAACCTTAGTTATCCTGTTGAAACTGCTCTCCAATGCCAAATTTCTGCCCACAACATGGTTTTATGAAGACTGCATTAAATCCAGAAAACAAGTTTTGTGAAAATGCTGCCAGAAAAAGATCCTGCATATAATAATGCAAACATGTTTTTTATTGCTATACAAAACTCCTTTGTTTAGCGCTGGAGGCTACCTCAGTGACTTGTGAGATGACGCTTTCTTCGTTACAAGTATTCTCATGAACACAGAAAAGCAATAGTTGCAGTTCATGTGGCTTGGTAGAAATGGCAGTAACTTGGCTGCCTCCGCCCACTGAAATTCTGTGGCTGACAAAAATGCAGTTATTTTCTAATTGCCAGTGGAAGAGTTCAAAAAGAAGCCAAAGACAGTCCCAAAAAACCCGCTGAACCGTAGCACGTCTGGGAATGTATATGAGTACAGATTGTATATGAATTCTGTCATGTTCTAGATCCATGATCATTAAAACTGAGCTCCTGTCTTTAGCCAGTGCACATATATATATGTGTGTGTACGTGTGTGCATGTATAAACACTAGTGGTGGTAGTAGACAGCCATCAGCAGTTCATATCTGCTGATAAGTTATCACCCTGATAAAGAATGAACTGTTTCTTCCACTTCATCATCCTTCCAAACATTGACGTCCCATCTGACACCATGTATCAAAGATGTGTTGCATTTTTTTTCACTTCAGATCCTTCTCTGGAAAGCTAACTGAAAACAATTTTTGTCTCCTCCTCTGGTTGTATAAGCAACCGCAGCGATTACATAACTGCTGAAAAAGCAACCTCCTTTCAGGACAAAATGTACACAAAATAATTGAAAGAAACAAAAGGACATCCAGAATATGTATTTTTCCCGAGCAGCTAAGCCAACACTTCCCACCATACAAATAAAAGTTAAGCAAAAGCTCTACTACAATCAGAATCAAATAAACTCACTGCGCATCATGGTCTGGCTGCATTTAGACAAGAAAACCTCTCCCACCAAATCCAAACTCTGCAATCCTTGCATAAATCAATGATATCATCTTTGGTGACTCACTGCCTACAATATTTATATTCAGTGAGCTGTCTCCCTCATGGGAAAGTGTCTGTACTGCTGAGACCCATAGCTCATTCTGATCCTTGTACACGAGGTAGAGAGGATGTTCTCTCACCTTGCCTTAATTTCACACACTTTGCACAACATCCCAGTAGCATTTCTTTTCTCAATTTCACAGCAGTGTTGAACAGTTCTTTGTCCCCTGGGAAGCTTCATCTTGTGCTGTCTAGGGAATAGAACAGAAAAGAACATATGTGAGTGTGATCATGTTCCTGTGTATGACATGAATCATCTCGGTAGACTGTTTTAACATGATACGCTCAGATAACACGAAGGCTGAAAGATAACACTTACTTAGAACATGAGATGGCAGTGGTGCATGCAATACTCATTTTGCTTCAATCTGTGAAAGAGTGATGATGCATTCTTTCATTACATATTCATACACCTTTTCTCAAATACTCTCTTACACATTTTTGTTATGTTTTCCCATTATCCAAGCTAGTCACCCCAGGCTCCCTTTATAGTCAATAAGAAGAAACAGGCATTTTTGCAGTGCAATTCATCTCATGTGAAAATAGACATCTAAAATATGACAGCTGAATCACACTTGAGAACTACCCTTCAGTCATTTACACCTGTATAAAATACAGCCACTTGCCTTGATTTAGCTCACAAACAATTGCACTGCGTGAATGGCAAGATAAAGGACAATCCAACTCGTCCATCTCCATCCCTCTTTAGGCTTCAAGTCTGTAATGGGTGTTATCTCGAAGATATTTATGGTAGATGAAAAAACCCTCCAAATTGGCAGATAAAATTGTAAGTAATTTTCCTCATTTCTGTAAATCATTGAATGCACCTCATTATCTTTATGAAAGGCTCCATTTTCTGAATTTGTGTCCATTCTTGTTTTCTTCTTTGGGCTGTTAAACTTCTGCAGCACAAGGAATACTATGTGCTTCTCTCCCCCTTTGTACTCCTCCTCTTCTCCTTGACTTAAAATTTCCATTGTCACTTCACTGTTGAAGAACTCTGGTGACAGACTCTAGGTTACCTGATTTAAAAGCAGTCACAGGTTTGTATTGTGGCCTAATGGTTTAAGTAAATTATTCTACATCAAACCCTGCCATTTTTTTTAAGTTTATTGATGAAACATCTTTTGTCTTCTCCCTCTGGCTCAACCTGCATTTTTGCTGTTACCTAGCTCATCAGCAGGGCTATTGGGTATAAAATATGCCATATAAGGGACAATTATAACCAAATTAATAATGATTTACATTCCTGCAACTTTTTAAATCTCGAAGAATTTTAGTCCAGGTATAATGATTCCAGTTTTACGCCAGAAGGACCAAATTCAACATCTGGCTCAGAATTTCATCCAGAATAAAAATTGTTCAAACTGCGAAGTTTCTGTGTGCATGTGCTGGTGGGGGGTGGAAAGTGCAAGAAAACGGGTGTCTTTCTGAAATGGAAACACCAGGCAATTTTAGAATTATATTACTAAAAGCTGGGAAAGCAAGTTGTGTCTCCCACACCCAACGTAAAATTATAAACCCAAAAATACAATGTTCATCTGACCCTTTAAATGCTATCTCAATTATTTTCTGTCTATGGTATTTATAGAGTATCTGTCACTGCATACAGGCACCAGCTGCATAACCACAGCTATTTGGATATGATCAAGTTAAAGCCATAGGACTAAGAGTAGCAACCATTAATTTCTATTATGATTCCCACTGCCCACAACAGTGTGATGCTCACAGTAATACATACACACATACAGAAAATAAATCCTGATCTTTAAATGAACAACCAATGCTGTCTCTTTGCAAGTGGAATAGGTCTTAAACATCAACCAAGATCTCAGATCTCAGGCACTTTTAAGCACAGATCATGCAAATCATGTGTTGAAGCCAATGCAGAGCATTTCTAGACACACACAGGTATGGCTCCCAAATAGCTTAGGCTTTGTTCATACAATCTCTTCTAGCTGTAGAAACACACTGCCATTTCAATGGGAAAAAATAGGGAGGAGTGGGAGGGGCCTGGAGTTGAAAAACTGAAGTATTTTATATTATGGATCCCTGCAGTGACTACAGTTCCTCAGAAGATGTCTTCTATTCACAGGTTTCCTTGAAGCAAGACTGTCAGGGCATGCCATCTAGGTGCAGTGCACGTGAGGTAGCACTTTTGTCTTACCTGACATGACATGACAAAGGCCTCTCCTGGCAAAATAAGAGTGAAGAAGCATTTCTCTGTCTGTCCTCCTTTCCACATGAAAAGATGGTGCATTCTTTTCAGAAAGGTGAATACCCAGATTTTTCTTCAGAGCAGAACTTCATAGCATTTCCAAAGACCTACAGACACTAAAAATATCTTGGGCATTTCAGCTGCTGGTGAAATCAGCATACTACTCGTTTGACCTAAAAGATATGTCTTGAGCAAAGATCAGGAAAATAACCTAACCTATTGGAATGAGGCATCCTCTTTTATTCGTTTCATGGAGTTTTGTATTTATATTTTGAGATATGACTAATGAAAATCAAGGCTAGTTTGGGGCAAGCCGCGCAGAAGTGCTGTCTGCCTCTCATGAGCTTTGGTTGTCCACAGGGAGAAACGGAGAGGGCCGTTGATCTTGTGCAAGTGTGAAATCAGAGAACAAGGCACTGCCTCTTCACGCAGAGATGCTATGCCCTCCATTCGCCTGAGCAGTGGTGTCCATTTTCCCATCACTTTGTAGGGACAACCTCTAGGATGGGCTTGAAAGCACCTGAACTGAGCTCCTCATGAATGAGTGAACAGAGTCTGTGGAGTTATTCAGTTCCTGGAGGCAGATATATATACCTGGTCAGCTGAGCAACTGCAGACTCCATTTGGTCCATTGGCTAGATCTCCATTGTCTTTCACGGGAGCTTAGACAACTGACTTACGTGTGGACACCGACATATTAGATCTAGCCATCTGGAAGTGTCACTTTGCCATCAGAGGGAAAGGCCTGGGACATAGTCTAGTGCAAAGGTGGTGAGTAGAAGTAGATTATGTATACATGCCCTTTGCACGTCCTTTCACCAAACCCCAGTGAAAGACCCTGTCATCTGCAGGACAAATCCTCACAGGGCTTACCCTGGGATGGGCAATGATTCTCTCTTGCCCTTAGAGAGAGGCTACAGGCAGATCTGCCACAATCTGTCATCTTGGTATGACAGCGAGGTCTGCCAGGAGGCACTGGGATAGATGTCAGTGCTCTCTAAGCCATAGGGAAGTAGCAAACTGTCTTTACTTAGCGTGCCACAGGCTTCTCGAATTAGTAACATCATCATACACAGCATAGCTCATGAAGGTGTTTTTGACTCCTGCCTGGGTTCTGAAAAATACAGAGGATAATGACTTCAGGTAACATGCAGGGAAAGTCATCCAATCTAGTTCCCTCTGAAAATGATCCTGGCAGTGGCAGGGCTGTACACAGGAGAACCAGAAAGTAGGGCCCAGCATTCTCTAAACTTCTTGATTTTATAAAAGCAATTTCCAAGGAAGAACAAAGAAATTGAATCAATCCCTGTCAAGAGATCTTTGGAGTGGTGGGCATGCAGGGGTTCCTCTGTGCTTTCTCCAGGAGGTTTGGTTCCTCAAACAGAAACACAAGTGGAAAAAAAAGCCATGTGGGAAAAGAAAATGTAGTCCTTTAGCCTTATTTCTTTAGAGAGCCTTATCTCTTTATGTTTGTTTATCCTAAGCATTTTCAACTCAGTGCAGAGCTCTCCCCTCCTTCCGTGTTGATAATGAAGATCCGCAGATGCTCTAGATAAGAAAACTAGCCAGAAGGCCACAAACAATCATTCCTCGGGACATGTGTGTAGCCTGTGTCCCTCTGCATCTTCTGCACTTGAGCAACCTCCAGAGGGCCCAGACAAGACCCTGGTCCTGGTGTGTCGTATGCTACAAAAACCTGCATAAGAAAGAGGCTCTGGCACAGTGGGAGCAGGCAAAGGCTGAGAAGGAAAGAAAGATGGCATGAGTTTAGAGGAGTGGTTAACACCAAGGTTTCAAAAGTAGGTTTTGGATACCCACTTTGAAATACTTCAAAGGACCTGATCACCAGGTATTTTAAGCTGAATACCTAAAATCACTGGAAGTTTTGGAAAACCTTGACCTATACCACTGTGTTATGATAAACATTATTTACCTTTACATAGAGAACACTCAGGATTGAACACTCATCTCTTAGTGCCCTTCCCTACATTAAATGTCACTCTTATCTACCTAGTGAAGCTCCTGTTAGAGACAGGTCCTGTCATGATTGCTTTCTAGATCTGAGATACTAATGGCATAAAGCAGCCAACAGCAAATTCAAGCATCTTCCCAGTGCAGCTACTGAGGTTGATCTAATTTGCAATCCTTTTCTGATGGCCCTATGAGTATCATCAAAACAGCATAAAAACTACAGAGGAAGGGACAGAGGTATATTCAGGCTACCCACAGTGTGCTTAAACATATGGCTCCTTTTCACTGGATTTGAGCAGCTCAGGGTAGCAGGCAGGCTGAGGGGCACATTGCTCTAAGATATCATACATGCTGCAAAGAAAAGATTTGCAATTCATTTCACCTACCTTTGGATTGCTAAAAGTCATGCATGTAGCCAGAGCAAATTGTCTAGAGTCCTTTTATAGACTGTGAGAGAAAGGTATTTTCAGAAGGTGATTCATCCTACCCATCCTACCCCTGAGATTAATAGCCTGTATAAATGGCTGTCAGCCTCCCGTGACTGCACAGGGAGCCGAGGCATGTCTTACACTAGATGCATAAGTCTTTAGATGGTAAGAGTCATCCCAGCCAGAGTTATACAGGTTGAATATGAGCCCATGTACCCTGTCCAGAAGAGCTCACATGTATGCATTTCTTTATATCTAAGAGAAAATGCTTGTATCAGTCAGTCGTCTTCCTCTGCATCCTCTTATATTTTGGCTACTCTGTCATTACATTTCTCTTCCTGTTCTCCTGACATTAATGCAGTAAGACACTACTGGAGAAATACAGTTATACTGGGAGAAGAAGGAGGAATAAAACACGCTGTGTGCAAACCCATTTCAGAGGCTGAGAGCAGAAAATCAGAGCACAGGCAGAACAGCCTGAGTGTTCCTGGCGTGCTTGCAGGCACAACACAAGTACACATCTGAAAGACAAAACTACTATCAGCTCAGCATAGAAAGCAAGCTGCCAGATCCAGACAAAAATGAGTGTGAGGCCCAACCTAAGCATGTGTGTGCATGCTGAAAAGAGCCAGAAAATCTCTACAAATGTCACCATCGTCTCTGGTTTGATATAGAGGTCCCAGAGGCCAAGAACTTGACTCTCGGATCTTTTTTGTGCAAACTGTGACATCTCAGACTCACATCAAGAGCTTTCTATATGTTTTGGCTCAATATCTGCTCCCAGTTATGTTGGTGGAAGGAACTTCAGATTCACACCAACCTAACAGAGTTTATTTTGCCATCTGTCTGTGTTTAGTCTTCATATTAATAATTAAGGCAAGCAATGCAGATTGGGATGGAAATTCTTTCCTGAGGAACAGAGCTGTGTGCCGTGCAAACCACCTAGAAGCCACTGAAAGTGTTGTTTCAAAAATTACTAATGAGCAAGCTCACTACTCATTTTTCCATAAGTATCAGCATTTCTAGGATGTCCATTGCATGGGCCTGTTATTTAAAATTTCTGCTGAACAAGAGCATGCCCAAAAAGTAATGGGCTCAGTTAATAACATGCTGTGAACCTTGTGAGGTTTTTTTGAGCTATAAATGTACTTTCTGCAGTCTGTTAATGAAATCGTCCTTCCTGTCAATGAAACAGGGCTGCGGAGAGGCAACTTGCATGAGTTTCTCCTGATGGAGTTTTTCCCAGCCCACGCCACAGCGCAGGGTTATTTGCACAGAGGCCCCTTCACTGGCTCAGGAAACCCTTCCAGTCAACACCACCTCCCTCGAAAGGGTCGTCGGCATTTAGGGTGGCCTTGGCTCATGGCTTTCCTCCACCCAGGAGAGGAGTGGTGGGTCACCACTGAGGCAAGAAGGTGTCTGTCAGCCATTCACCGCTTTCTAACACAGGTTGTCCAAATGGGCAAATCTGGTTTATGATATGCAACACATGAAATCCCAGAGGGGAAAGGTGGACGTGGCAATAGGTAAAGGCGTTATTAATCTCACAGACAAATGCATCTGTCACCACCTATGCGGGATGTCTTTGCCTCTTCTCAGTTGTTTCCTGATTTACACTGAGCACAAGCCGCTCAACTTCGATGGGGATATGACTCAGCACTGAATTTTGGCACAGGCTGCTCAGAATTAATTATAATGGTGAAATGCAGAGCTGTAGGGGCCCCAATTCTATTGATAATCCTCCTCACCACATAATCAGATTTTAACCCCCTTTGGCCCCATTACTAAAGTCCCCATCCAGGACCAGTACTTCCCTTCTGGAGGATAAAATACTTACTTGAGTATTTTCCCAGGTTTCTACCGAAGTTCTCTATAATAAGAGATTTCAGACAGGAATTGATAAATCCGTACTAAAGGGAGGAAAAACATTAACATATTATACCTCAAGGAATAAAAGGGGAAAAACAGAGATCTTGAAATGCTAGTTATAATGGAATGGCAAGCCTCTAAAGAAAACAACAATGCCCTCATTTTTGGGTACATTTGGTTTTTTAATAGCTCTGCTCATTTTGACCCCCAGTCCTAAATTCTTCACATCAGTAATTCAAGTTTCCATGAAGAAAACAGAGTAAATTTTGAAGCCATAGTGTAATTAAAGACAGTTACAAGAAAATAATCTGAGTAATTTGACTCCTTTTAGAGCCAATATAGCTAAATTATTGACAGACTAAAGAGGGGAAATTAATGGATCTCATATCAGACTTGAATGAAAGGCAACTGTTTTGTTTGGGAAAACCACACAGCAATTGGTATTTAAATCTGACTTACAAAGCTTGCTATTGAATTTTTTTAAAGTGTTCTCTCACCGCATATTTTCATCTTAAACAGTGATACTGGAAGAAGCTTACCATGGTTTGGCTGTCTGCTTGCAGCTTCTGCAAGGCAGGTGCTCTCGGCTCTTTGCAGCAACCAAGTTGCTCCTGCTTATTGCTGTTCTGGCACACCAACTGTGAGTTTCTTTTCCTCTTTGTTTCTTTTTTTGTAGTACATCAGTTTTGAATGCCTAGAGGCCATGGTACACGGAACTGAGAGATCCACAGAGAAATATAAACCCCAGCGTTTGTCTTTCTATGCATCCTTTCCCAGGAGAGCAGGGCATACTGCTCTGAAGAAAACAAAGAGAAAAGTATTTTTGTTGGTCTGAGTCTGAACTAAGTGTTTCAAGGTCAAACATGAAGTTACTCAGAAGAAGTTGGGGGCAGGGAGTGTTACTTCTAATAGAGCAGCCTCAGTTTTGAAATCCATAGATTCTGGAAGTAGGCTGCTCACTTCTTTGAGTGCTGCTGTTAGGCCAGCTCACACACCATCCATCTATATCTGTCTCAGGGTATGTCTAGGCAGCCAAGTGCAGTCCGTTGCCTGCCCAGCCTCTCAGCTGGTGAGGTACTCTCCACAAGTTGTACACCAACTGAACCTGGCAAGTTTTGCTGATCTTTGTCACTGTAAGGCATCATACCATATGAGAAGCAGAAAGACCAAATACTGTGTTTAAAAAGGCAATACTTGCACTGAAACTCTTCATCCTGGGCTCTCTCCTAGGTTATTTCATTTCTTCCCATCTTCTGTTTCCCTTCAGCCCCCTAAAGTCAACAGATGAGCTCCAGATCTACCATAGTGAAGGAGATCAGGCTCTGATCTTTCATATCTCGCTTCAGGGTAGAACAAGTCCAAAATCTTCTCCTGAGTAACAGGAAGTGTGGTGGGATGTTGCCATAACAGCTTGTCTGTGGAAAATGCCATGCTGTCATGTTCAAGTATCCCCTGACAGAGGGGTACTTTTACAAGAGCCTTTGGACATACTTGTGTGAATAGAAGAGCAGCAGCAGCTCTCATTCACACGGCATTCTTAGAAATTCTGGTTTTATGAGTAATTGAACTTCCAGAAACATTGTCAACAAATCCTTAGGGCCCAGTTTACATGGGAGCATCAGTAACAACCAACAGCCCTGCAGGAAGACAGCAGCAAGGGCTGCAGAAATCTGACAAAGGTGTGGGACAATTCTTTCTTTCAGAATTATGCCACCTGAGGGCCTGAAGTTAGTAGGCTTAGAGGCAGACAGACTGGGTTAATTCTGGACTTACTGTCAGTCTAATTTAATTCCTAGAAGTGGAGCTGTGTCTGCTCAAGCTTGGCTCCAAACCGTCTTTTCCAAAAGCAGTCAGGCACCAGTGCAATTGTCAGAGTCACCTAACTCCCACTGATGTTAGTTACGTGCCTTTTGAAAATCCCACTAAGGGCGACTGCAAATCTGACCCTGGGTATACTGAGTTCCGTTTACTCAGCTGTAATTATGGGTCAGCTCTGCTCGCACTGGAGTCCTTCCACTGAACTTTCCACTTTCCTGGAATAGCAAAGACCTATATCATTGAGGTGAGGGGGACAAAAATTAATTCTGCGTATTGGAAACTGAAAAGTGAAGCTATTGAAGGATAAGAATGTGATAGATCAGTTCTCTACAGTAAAGTGATACTAAAGCTAGCTCTAACTAGCTCTAGAAACAGCATGGAGTATTTTATTGCTTACCATTCCTTTCTCCCTTTGCTGTTCCCCATACAAGTATCTGGAGACAACAGTATGGTGTTTTTCAGTTAACAGGGACGCAGTATCATACACCAAACCACAAACAAGCCCAGACTAAGAGCCTGCATGTGAGCAGTCCCAACACTGATGTTATACCTGGGCCTTATTAATGCAGAGAACCTCATTAATCTGAATGCTTTGGGACCATACAACCATCTGAATCAGTGAAAAATCCCATTGCTGATGTGTAGTCATAACCAGTGCAAAGACATGTTCCTTTTTTTTTTTCCTGTAAATGAGTATTTTGGCATAAAACAAAGCAAAAAACCTCAAGAAGTTTAGCAATGCATGCACTGAATATAAACATACCCCTGGAAGACACAGGAGCAGCTGATGCAGGAGCAGGTTAGCTTTTGACTAACTGAGCTGCTTGGATTAGCAAATTCTGGAATAACAGCATTACAGGCCCCAAGAAGCTGGAAACCTCATATATTGACTCTCCTGGGCCTTGGAAGGAACTTCAGAATCAGGTCAGAAACTCTTAGCTCAGGCCTATCTCAAGACTGAACTTCTGAATCTTCAAATCCTCTGCTTATTATTTTTAATCCATCTTCATATTTTCTGTGCCTAAGAGAGCATTGTTTCTGGCAATGACATTACTTTGTCCATTTGTTTCCAGACACAGTCAAAGGCAAATGGTCAGCATCTCAGACAAGATTTACTGAGGTCCTAGTATCTCCTATGATGTCATGGTTATTTATTTCCTAAGGAAATCATCTCCCTGGAAGAATAAACTCATTTTAAAAACTAATGTTAATTGGAAACTGCCAAACAAATGCTTGTGAATTAAGGAGCCTAGAAGTGAATAACAGATACACACACTGACCGTCTGTTGATGAAGCAGGACAAAACGCTTCCCTTTTCTTTTCATCCCAAGTTTACTTCTAATCAGAGAAATAGGAGCACTGCAGAATAGCTAGGAATGAACTGCCACCGTGTGGCCAAGGGACAGTTTTAGCTACCTTTCTAGAAATCTCTTTCAAGAGCTGTTGCTCTGAGATAAGTGACAGTCCCCCGCACTTACTAGTGAAAGCTTTCTGCTCAATCACACATTTCACTTTGGTGGCACTAGCAGTCACCATAGGCTCCTTGGTGAGGTCTTGCTCTCTTCTCAGTCTCACTTCAATAAAAGGGTGGAACACATCACTTTTAATTCCATAAATTCTTTTTATATTTTCTCTAATAGGTCACCTCATTTTCTGACAGGGGTCAGGGTATCATAATCACTGAGACATTCAGGTGATGATGCCTCGTCTTGCCTTAAAAAAGATGGATAATTTTTTAACAGGAGAAGCCTGTGAGTAGAAAACTTTTCACTGTGCACTAAATTACTGCTAACCAAG
This sequence comes from Gavia stellata, assembly GCF_030936135.1. Lineage (NCBI taxonomy): Eukaryota > Metazoa > Chordata > Aves > Gaviiformes > Gaviidae > Gavia > Gavia stellata. The sequence continues at coordinate 30,099,140 of NC_082594.1, read as the reverse complement.
TAACAGACTCTACCCTCTGCTTCTCAGCCCCGTCTGAAGCAGCTGGGCTTATATGTTCTGATTTGCCCTCAAAATTCTTCCAGAACAACATGTTTTTCTAGCTGTTAACATGAGTCAAGAGTCATTCCACCAACTTGATGCAACTTGGTTCCATTTTACCATGGGCATAACAGAGAGCTACAGGCCCAGAAGGTGGCAAAAGCCCCCTAAACATAGCCTGCTATTACTGGCCACCTTCGTGCTGCTTTCATCTCCTTGTGGACCTGCTCCACCACAGAAACAGAACAGGCACTTTCCTGAATTTGCCCAAGCAGAACTACAAACTGGCCCTACAGCTGTGAAAATCTTGAAGACATCCACTGGTTGCTAATCTAATATTTTTATACGCCCCATTCAGTCTGGAGCAGCAGATAACTATATATCTTTGCTATGTATTACCTTGGAGGACTTTCTGCATTACTTAATGTGGTGCTGACACCTTCTGCCTTCCTCGTAACTTTATGGCACCGAAAGCTTCAAACCAGAGTGCACATCTTGTCCAGCTGCCAACTTTCCATTATCTGCCTTTATTTCTTCTTTTTCTGCCAAAGACGCTTGCAATTTCAGCTCAGTTATGTGCATCATGATTACACTGAGTTGCTCAACGCAAAAGGACAAAATGATTTTGAATCCCCCAGGACATGATTTCTTCAACAGATTTCAACTCTCTTCAGTCACTGGATTTTTGTACGCAGTGTCTTTAGTTTCTCACAGACAGCTGTGGATGTGGCATCACAGAAATTCATAGCCTCTTCAGAGCTAGTGCTCAGCAATGACACTAGCTAGAGGAATTTGAAATACCCCAGTACTTCAGCTGAGCTGAATTTGAAACATCAAAATAAGAGATGCTCTCCTAAAAATCGTGCCTACTACTCCAATGCGCTTTGGGAAACAGCTTTTGGGGATCAGTGCTGTGAGGAAAGCTCACACACAGCGGCCTTGATCAATATTAGTGGTGAGACACTGGAATAAGCTGCCCAGGGAAGTGGTGGAGTCACCATCCCTGGAGGTGTTCAAGGAACATGTGGACAAGGCATTGTGGGACATGGTATAGTGGGCATGGTGGTGTTAGTTGATGGTTGGACTTGATGATCTTACAGGTCATTTCCAACCATAGTGATTCTGTGATTCTGTGATTCTGTGGTATTGCTCCTAGTTGATGCACTTCGTTATCAGGACCTGGGGGCATGACTGAAAGAGCTCACTAATAATCTCTGTGAGGGATCTAGGTCACACAGAGCTCTGCTGGTCATGAATAATTCTTCTGCATGATTTGCATTGTCAGAGCACCTATAGTAGGTGCTTAATTTCAACATTGCAATGCCTGAAAATAGCTGCATGTGGCAGCAAGGTCATTTAGAGGGCCTACCCAAGGCAGATAGAGTCCATTTAGTTTCAGTGCAGAGACATGTGCCTCCAAAGGCCTTGGGCAATCAATTCAGAGCTGCCAAGGAGCACCTTTGTAGGGGAACCAACTGCTCCTGGAAACTGCGTGGGAAGCTGACAGTGTTAGGCAGGGACATGGTTCTGTCTCCGGGCAATACAGAAGGTGCTGCCATCCACACTAAACTCTTCTCTGAGGAGGTAGCTAACACAGGGGAAATGCTTCCCTTTCCTCTCTCCTGCTCCCTTTCTGCTCAACCGCCCTGTTCTAGCACAGGTAACCCAACACCCAACTTCTGGGCTTGAATCAGCATCTCCCATCTCCCCAGAGAGGGCCCTAAGATGCTAGAGCCACTCTCCATAGCTCTGTTGGAGCTGAGCTGTGTCTAGTGAGGAGCTCACAAGGACTAATATGCTAGGAGAAGAAAGACGCCTGCATTTATGGGATAGGAGGTAGAAAATGTTCTCAGATAAAAACTGCTTTATTTTACTTGCTTAATTAAAATTTCCTAAGATGATAACAGGCCTGAAGAGAGCTTTAAGAAAAGGGAAAAAAAAATAATCACAGAATCCAAATTGAAATTACAAATCTTTTTTTCCCTCTCTGTCTCTTTTTCCTAAAAGCAAACACATATTTCACACTGGAGTTTGTGTGCTGGACAGCAGGAGGACCCTTACCCTCTGTCACCGCAGATGACCAGAGATATCTCCGTCTTACAAGGACAGACAAGAAGTCACAGGGAAGGTCAAACATGCTGAAGCAGTCTGGTCCTGCACATCACAGTGCGTTCTTAAAGCAACAGCAAAAAGATCAGCTACTCCAATGAGTAAAAACTTGGCACTATGAACATGAAGCACAGCCCAGGGTAGAACACCGTTGGAATCCTTTTCTTCATCTTTCATCAGTATTTTAATTATGCACATGCCTAATTGTGTTATGGTAACTCAAAAAGATGGTGATGTTTTCTCTCAGCATCCATTCATGTTGCAGGTTCTAATAGCAAAAAGGTGACCACACACTTAGTAAAAATGCCCCTCAGCAACTTCAACATGAGAGTCTGCTTGGAGAGGTGTTTCAGGGTGACACAGTTGCCAAGAATGTGCAGGTTTTGGCCTTAAATTATCATATGTCAAAGGCAGAACAGTTTTAAAGACAATTATGATGTTCAGTTCAGGGCAGTCAGGACAGGACTGGGGAGGTACAAAGGCAGCAATGTTATCTCTATAGAGAATACAGACTAATCATGAGAAGCACAAACAGCAGAGAAGCAAAACCTAGACCTGAATTTAAACTCTTCAAGAAGATATATCAATTATGTTGGTTAAACTGGTCATTTTGAAGAGGATACAGACTAGACAAAGAGTGGCAAAAGCACCTTCAGAATTAAAGTGCTACAGAAACAATTCACCCTTCCCCTTCATGAACACCACTAGAAAAAGAAACAAAATGCTTTAATCAAACAGGAGATGCAAGCTCTGAATGGAGAAACGTGGTTTTTTGGCACTCTCCTATCTCATGACAGAAAGTGTCCTAGATCAGTGAGATCTGAGAGAGGTACTTCCACCTTGTGGCAAAAATGCTGTTTGAATAACCCAGTCCCAAAGACTAGGAACACAAATCAGCAAGAATTGCTACCTGCCAAATGTTCTGTGTGGTGGGCACAAAGTTTATGGAGGTTATGATATATCAGATGAGTTAGATTGATGGCCAATGCCTTAGGAAATTTATTCAAGCCTGTGGACACAAAAACCACTGAACATAGAAACAATAAATCACCAGTGAATCACCAGCTGGTCATATCAGTGCTGCCATGATCCATCTGTCACTGTGAACCACCGATTGAACACCAGATGAAAATAATCAGAGTAAGCAAAGGCTTGATCCCAAACATCTCAGCAAATTCTTAAGACAAAGCATGAGCTGGGGGATGTGGCTCAGACTGGTGCCTGTGATATAAATGGTATTGCCCTATCTGAAGGGCCACAGGATAGTATTTCCATAGGGCGCTAGCTCCTCGTCACTTTCTATGCATTTTTACATTGCTGTACATCAGTAAAACTGGAAGAGTATGGGGCTTAACAATTCCAAGTATCACAGGGAAGACATCACCTTTAAGATGAAAGAGCCTGAAGAGGAACACTTCTAGACTGCATTCTTCCTAATACGTGGTCTTTAATGATGAAGTAGCAGAATTCCAAACATTGGGTATAATCTAATGCTGATGCAGTGGATTTGTCTGCAAATTGTCTTCTGCCCTTGAGAACAACCTTTGCTCCAATTTATTCACGAAGTGTTCTTTTCCAAGACATTAAGCTTTTCTAGTGTACACTAGGATGTGTAGATTCAGCAACTAGGTGTTAAAATAGATGAACACTAACAGGTGATGTAACCATATGAAAAAAAGTTGTATGCATTTGTGGATGCAGCGAATCCCTTGATGTTGTATCCCAGGACAGAACCATTCCCAAGAGCAAGCAGAGTACAAGATAGCTTGTTTTTTCAAAATACACTGGAGCAATTCCTCAAAACACAGGTTGCTAATGCTGATTCCTTCACTGCAGCTTTTTCTGCTTGTACCACAGCCTGCTTGTACCTCAGTGCTGCTGTATACTCTCAGATCATAGAGTCAATGATGGCACATACAAATTTTCACATGCAAAAGAAGAAGAAAATTCCGCTTCACTGCTCTGAAGTTGGAAACACAGGTGCAAAAGCTCCAACATACTAGCTGAATTGCTTGAATTGCTTTGCAGTACTGGAGTCAGAAGAAAAATTACTGCACTAGGCAATCTCTGAATCATTGCTTTCAGTAACAGCACTAGAAAAAAGGTTTGTCAAGTTGGAGTTCCCCCCAAGCTGAATGACAAAGCAGTATTGTTAGGCACAAGGAACTCCATGAGTTAGACCCTCATATAAGTCCAACGTTGGAATAGCCATGGCTTAAAATATGTTCCACACAAAGAACCTTCAGCAACTGCATACGTCACTTCTAGAGTGTAAGAGTCGGGTCAGAGGTAAAAAAAAAAAAAAAAGCAGCAAGTCTTACATGCCCTATTTCATATATTCTATCTTCAGCTGAAGAGGGAATATTCTTTCAATATTCTTTCTTATGTGTTTTGGGCTTAAATTTTAAAGTGCTATATGCCCCTTCCACAGCTTTGGGCAAGTACATGGGATGTCTTTCCAACCTCTTCCTAGAGCCTGTGGTTCTCCGCTGGCTGTTTCTTTGAGACTGGTTTGCAGCCTTTGCTGTTTGGGCAGTATCTTGTGAGTATCTCCGGGGAGCACGAAGGATCCAGTTTGAATGCAAACTGTGCTCACTTGTGCTGGTAGCAACTGAAAGACAGAAGATAATCTGGTGTTAAGAGTTTGCCAGTGATATTTTTACATGCACAGTGAGAGAACAGGGTGCCTGCTGGGTCCTTCCTGGAGGTAATGCTGAGAAACCAACTGGTTTCACTGCAGGATGTTGCTTGGGACGGGATTCATGTTATCTAGTATTTCAATGTCTGAAGTGTAAATACATATGTCAGAGTTAGTCCCTTTATACACACTTTTAGGGCACAGCTAATCTGACCTGTTTCAGATTTCCAACTTAGCCTAAGATAAAGGAGAAAAAAGTCTGTTTCTCTTTATTGATTATACAGGATAGATGATGAGCTCAGGGCACGTTATTATTTAGTTGGGCAAAGCCATCCTTTCTGATGGAAATGTACTGTTATTTAGCCTAATCTCTAAATGACCTTTTTTTCTATTTTTTTTTTTGCTAGTTGGAGAGAAAACATCCAGCCATTTCTCAAAGAGAAAAAAGAAAAACAGATGAAGAAAAAATTATCCTTATATTTTTTATAGCTCTCCTCCAAAGACAGCTAGTGGTAGAGATGCAAGGGTGGAATTCAGCTGTGGGCAGAAGGCAAGCACTATTCCAACACTACACATGCTACATTTCTTGTGTAATGGTCACACATAAAATAATTGCACCCTTTCAACAGGGAACAAGCAATGTATTGTTGCAGTTTCACATACAGCATGTAATGGTCCTAGATTTGGGAAGCAAAACTTAGAGGAAAACTGTATCCAGTAAATAAGCAAACATGGTCTCACAATGCCACTCCTCCCTCTACCCTCTGCACACCAGAAGTAATCATATTTCGGCTGGTTTATACTGCACCATCAAAATCAACATCCACATTTGGCAGATCCACGTCAGGAACTCTCCGCCATCTCTCTGAATCCAGGTCTGCAATAACTGAGTCAAAGAAAGCTATTGCTTCTCTTACATCTGAACAGGACTGTGGGCCTTTTCTCTCCATGGGTGCCTGTTGATCAGATAGGGGGGGAAAAAAGAGTTACCTAAGGGTTGGGCACAATGACTTCTGAATGAGCAAACTGTATAAAGAAGCTGCAATTATTGTATTTGATTCCATACTTCAAGCTGTCAGAAAAGGATGCAGGTCCAGATTACTCCACAGTTTGTAGTCATCAAATAAAGGAGGACAGCAGTCTTAACAAATGTCCATCTTGTTACATGCTCAACACCAAACATCTTCTACTTGGGCACTGCTAGCCAGGTGTTATAAAATCCCTCTGAATCCCCCTATCAGGCTGTTTAATTAGGTGTCTAAGTGACAGCTGGTCTTTGTGACCAAATTTATTCTACCTAGCGGTAGGCACCTAATGAGACACACATTAGAAATGTAGTCATGCAGGGTTCCTTCTGTAATTAATGCAGGGCTTGAGTACCTTCAGAAGATGAGTCAGGCCTTAGGTAGGCTGAATCCCCCTCTGCAGACAGCTTAGCTGCGGAGGGATTGTGGGGTAACTTAGTTACTAATTTAAGCATCTTATTAAAATGCCTAGGTTAGGTGAAATGAATCCAGATCTAAACTGCTAAAGTCTTTTTGAAATGGATAAGGACTATGTGTGCTAAAATATGAGTCATTCAACACTGTGATAATTCCCATAGGAAAGCCATGGAGTTTAAAATTAGGAGCCTGTCTTGATAAAAAATCAAATGCCTGTCTATAAATGCTGAAGCAGTCATAAAGCCTCGGTTAGAAATTCTGTAGGTCCATGTGGGATGAATACTTCCTACCAGGCTCTACCTAATGAAGGGCTCTATATTTTCCCTGCCAGTCCAAGCTAGGTGTATTGCCAGGCAGCACTACCAAGTGAGGAAAGTACTACCTTGGGTTTCAAACATACAAGCAAAAGGTACATGCTGTATCACATCTCTGAAGGACCAGCTTGCTTCCCATTCTGTGGAGGCAGAGAGATGAGCTAGTTTATTCCCCTCCTGACATTATGGGTTGATTGACATCCTCACAAGTGCTAAAAGATAACTGCTACCACACATCTACTGAAAATAGTGACTGGTATTATGACTAAGCCCTTATTGGTTAAAAGACATTTTAAACACATGCCTATGTACTTCCAGTATATCTGACACACCTCTCTATTCTTCTCTCTCACTAGACCCAATTGGCAAATTTTGAATCCACAGACAGCCTGTAGTCCAGGCCCCAGGGATCTTTGGATTAAACCTCCCATGAGGACAGGGTTGTCTGGACAAAGTACCTTCCCATTAATCATGCAGCAGATAGGAGAAAGAAGTGAATTTCCACTGACAGGTAATTTAACACAAACAGATAGTTAGGGACAAAACCATTCAAGCTTGTTGATAAGATAAACCTTGCAATCTGTGAACATAAATTTTTTAGTTAGGAAGCAGAGTATTCTGGCTATTCTAAAAGTCTTCATGACCTTTCCCTAATTTTTGCAAAGCCAGGGCTTTGACCCTGCCATCTGTGTCGGCAAGAATGACTCATATGGGTGGCATATGCTGCTGATGTTCCTGTCTGTTCCTAAGGGCACGGCTTGTGAAGATAGCATGCCAGCCAGTACCAGGGCTGTTCATACATAAGAGTTAGATGGCCACAGTCAGATGACAGCACTCGTAGCCTCAGCCTGTGGGAGATTCACAGTTTTATTTTTGTGGTATCATTACAGTAAAAGGTGAAGAATTGTACCATCTCAAAATGACCTGCCAAATTATTATTTAACAGAGAAAGGAACCCTTAGAATTCCTCATGCCCTACAGCCTATCAGTAGAGCTTGCACTGATGTTAAACATAGCACTGACAAGCTATCTGACCAGTCAGAAAAAATCCTGTTTGTTTCAATGAATTACAATTACTTTGTGTAAATAATTTTATGGCAATAAAAAGGCTGCCAGTAAACCTAGGGATTACTGTGCTTGTCAGTCATTAACAGATATAAATAACCATAGCGGAGAATTCTGAGGGACTTAAGTAGCCTGTCAGAGTATTGAGAGAACAGCTCACTCTTTCATGTTTTCAGATACTTCCCATGCTCTCATACCTCTTTTCCTATTTTCTCTCCCCTCCCACAAACATAGACATATACATTTCTTTCCATGACCAGTCATTCATACTTAATTTCACAGTACTCAGAAAGAATCTTAAGGTATTTAGCAGCATTTCAAATGATGTAACAGTAAAAAGACAACCGGCTGAGACCAATAAAGCAGAAAATCACCGTAGGTCATACAGCTAATTGCTTCATGGCTTAGAACCAAGCACATGGCAAAAGTTCTTAGGAATTACCTTAGAAGACTCTTTGGAAGGAAGTGGAAGAAATGACTTCTTTCCAGTTTTGGATGATTTTGTGGACATTGGGGAATCTGCAGCCATATGCATGGATTTCAAGTTATTGATGTTGTCAAGATATTTTTTCCTCAAGGCTAACAGATCCTGTAAGTACTTCAAGCAGTCCTGAGTCTTAGAGTACATCCAGTCTCTGTCTTCCTCTTTTGGCTGGAAGCAAGAGTCGATGCTGGTTGTACTTTTGCATTTTTTTAGTGGTTCACTAACTTTTTCCTGCTCACCTCCAAGGACGTACATAGAAGTGCTGCGGATCAATCTCACCGCAGAACCTGTGCCATCACCGTAAGGGATGTCATCTGTCACATTGCTTCGGTGGGAGTTGGGGTGAAATATAGAATGGATCTTTTTGAACATAGTGTGTCCCTTCCTCCCCTTTATACCTTTTCTCTTTCAGCTCCTTATTTTAACCCTAGATCTGGTAATCGGCAGCTGTCAGTCTTGCCCTCAGCAGATAATTTTGCCACTTCCTGTAATGCAGATTAAAAAATCCCTATTGCTGTGCAAATTGCTTTCAGTCTAACACATTGTGAAGAGCATGATGGTAATGCAGAAGTGTGTTTTCTATTCCATTTGTGTCAGTGAAATAGCTTTATCCATTCCTCGGTTTAAAATACAGTACAGGAGGTCAAATACCATGCTTTGACCTTTTATCTAACTGCCGCTCCCCATGAAAAACATCAGCATCGAGGCAGAAATTCCCTCCTCCACGTTTCCTCCGCGCTGCTCTGTCACCGCGGTGTCACCCCCGCGGGCCCCTTCACCGCCTACCGCCGCCGGCCGGCGGGTGCCGGGCGCTGGCCGTGGTGCTGAACCGCTCCCGCTCTCCACCGAGCATCCATCCGCCTCCCGGAGGCGCCGACCGGCAGCCTGGCAGGCCTCGGCGGGATGCTTCTTTGGAAGAGCTTGTTGAGATCAGCCTCGACAGGGACAAAAGTCTGAGTGGGGAAGAATAGTTTCTGCAGGGTGGAGTTCAGCTGCTGAAAGAAGTCGCTCTGGGTTTCACCCGACGGTAACCAGGAGATGGCTACAGCTACCTGATACCGTAGCACTACTAGGAACAAAGTGGATTCAGATGTCAGGCTCTATTACACTCAAGACAAAGATGCCCTGTGTAAGGGATGCTGTAAAATAAAACACTCTTCCAAAGTACTCATCTGGCAAAATATTGCAGACAGAAACCGACAAATTTGTATCTTTCCACATTAGTTCCTCTAGATTAATGCAAGAACATTTAATACAGTCAGTTTGATGACTGTTTTTTGGCTGAAAGCTACTGAGAACATTGACTATTATTGGCATATTTGAGCACTGCTAGTATTTGTGACTGTGTGACAACATGATGTATGGTTTAGAGATACGTAGATAGTGAATTTGGTCAGTTCTCATGTCTAAGACAATCAACTACTTTTTAAAAGCAAGCAGGAATGTCCAGATTTACCATGTTCAAAAGAGTTTTCATAATTCATCCTACTCAAGCATTGAGTGCTTGAGAAAATAATTATTTTGAAAGCCAATGGATATCACCCTGCAGACTCTACTTAGCAAATTTCTGCCAAGGCCACTGGAAGTGCCAGTTGAAGGTTTAGGCATCCTAAGAGATGCAGGATCTCAACAGGAAAGATAGGTTCTAATACAAATTTGCATTCATTCCCTCAGGAACACTGATTTACTGGATACTAAACTTATACCACAACCATCTTAAAACATGTACTTTGTTCCTTTTACTTACAGCTAAAGCTGAAATGTCCTTATAACATAACCAAAAATTCAGGCAAACTAACTTTTTGCCACTTTTTCAGCCTTCTAATACTAGCATAGACATGATTCCAGCTGCAGCTGACAGTAGCCTAGAAATTGTTCTGAAATAAATTCAGCTGCTTGAGATCTAGTACTTGTATAGAGGTATTCCATTATTGATGATCTCCAAAGTCCTACTCAATCCCACAGCTAGGTAATAGGTTAAGTTGACTTTATGCTAGCATAGACCATTAGAACTATGAAAAAAGATGAGATCTCTCCCCAAAATTACATGTCTGAGATGGAGAAAATTTCTGGTCATCAGTACTAGCATAGAGTAATAGTAATTCTATCTACAGATTGATTTCATTTTCAGAGCAAAAGGCTACAAGGAGATTTTAATTTATTGTCCTGAATGAGTGAGGTAAATATCTGTCATAGCCATTCTAGACACTGTGTTTGCTAAGTTATGAAAATGAGATTGTTCCAGAAAACCCCTATTAAGAATTACTTAGATTTGCTACACAGCATACTGGTGTTTGGTTATAAACATGATACAATACCACTGAGCCTCAGAGATGCATTATAAGTGACCTCATAGTCACAAAACCTGTGAATCAAGAAAATCAGTGGGAGCTAAAGGAGTTATTGACAAAGAATTGAGTCAGTAAGGTCAATGGGAACTCCACCAAGCAACTGCTTACAGGATCAGACATTGCCTTTCAATAGCAGATTGATTTCTAAGCTCATCTGGACTTACAAAGAGCTACAGGGTAAAGCAAAAAATAACCTGAAAAACCCCAAGTTTCTGTTCATGAAACCACAGAAGAAGATCTGTGAAGAGTAAATCTGATTATATACACTGTGATCTGAAAAACATTTCATATGGGCCATAGATTTTCCTATCCTGCTTCAACTAAGTACTTAAAACATGTGCTGACATCTCACTAATTTAAAAAAAGCTTTCAGGCTCTTGAAAGGGTTATCAATTTCAAGCAGGTTCATTCCCAATTTTTAAAAAAGCTTGCTGGGCCACATTCATTCTGTGCCAACATATGTGTCGTTCCCATTGTTCATGGTGGTGTTAAAATAAAGAAGGATTAATAAACGCATGAGACAATACAATACCTGCATTATATACTAGAATTTCATTTGGAGTAATAAAGGGCCATTTACAATTATTTCAGACTGAATATTTCATTCTGTGCATTGGTTATGAGCAGTGGGAATACACAATCTTCCTCTCCTATTGTAAAAATGAATATTAATTTGTTTTATTCAGAGTATCTACTGTAATTTAAATAGCTCCATGGATTTAGAAAGTTGAAGGACAAAATAATGGATATATTTAAAGGTCACAAATGTCTCTAGTGTGTTTTGTGAGAAGAGGAATGCCCTATGTCTTTTTAAGATATTTTCCTATAAGGCATTTGCATCGAAACAAGTTTCCTGAGTAGTGCTTTATTTATTTATAGTCAAGCTCTGGTCCCCATGTACCTGTAAGTGTCACTATTTAAGTAAATAGCAGGGCAATTATAATTCAGCCACCACAGATCACAGGTGTCTTCCCCAGTGTTACTGCTGGGGACTGAATATGCTACCATTATCTAAGACAGCTGGTAATTAAAAACCAGCGTCTTATTCAAGAATGATTTCCTTCTGCACAAAGACACTCATCAAATAGCAAATATGGTTGAAGAAAAATTTTTAGTCTGTTAATTCAAAGCACTAACTTCACGGACAGCTATTAAATCATAAATAACAACCTCCCAAAGAAGGATCTTGTGAGAAGCAGATCAAATAGACCACAGTAATCAAATAGACCACACTAATCAAACAGACCACACTAAATATTTAATGGCATCTAAGATTACTAACTTTGACAAGGCAATGCTCATACCTTGTTTGTTCATTTGGCTACTTGAACCTGACTTCACTTACTCAATATTTTTTATTTTAAGTGACTTTTGCTCTTGGCATTCTGGCAATTCCTGAGCTATCATGACGGGGTAGGAAAATCAAGTTGGAAAATCAAGTTAGAAAATCCAATGTATGTGTTCTTTTTAACTACATTAACTACACAGTTAAACAAAACCCCGTAAAATCAAATTTATAGATAAATACAATTAAAATAAAATCACATATCTTTTAGGTTTTTCACAATAACTTATTTGTCAACATACATTGTTATCTCCAGAATAGGATGATGTCATGCATGCAATCTGTCTACTTAATAGTTGCATTTCACCCAAGTGACTGATACAAAGGAATGTCAAATCACCCTTGAAAGAAAGTAAAGCTCTGATGCCAAAGAAGAATACCTTTGACAAACTGTAGATGGCAAGGTATTCTTTCTCTATCATAAATTTGTATCAAGCTGTTGTATCTCATTCAAGATAATAAATTTTATTATATTTAAAAAATTAAAGTGAAAACACTTTCTTTGCTTTTAAAGAAAAAAATCCACACATAAAATATGTGAGTGGCTAGTAAAGTTCTTCAGTCTTGTGTTATTTTAGATAATTGAGAAACTAAAGCGCAGTTGTCAATCTCTGTTGAACTCTGCTATGTCTATATAGCTACATAAAAGAGTAGATCGTTTGGAGAGAGCGAACTGAAACAGTCCAAAACAGGAAAACAGAGCAAACAATTCATCACAACAGGTATTTACACTTTGCTTCCTAGTCCCTTACTATTTACCACTTCACATGTTCCTTTGAAGTTCTGCAAAGACACACAAAAAAATACACAATCTCCTAGAGATTTAAGAGAAAATCAAGAAATGCAGGAATGCTGAGACCACAGCTCAATACTAAAGAAAAATAACATCCCAAGGTTTGATACCTGCATATGGTGGTTGTCATGACACTTACTGTTTCAAAGACCACACACACTTAAAAAGATTAGATGGTGGGGCATTCCCAAATCATAGATCAGGTGCTGAATGTCAGTGCTTTTGGTGGGTGACAAGAAACATCCAATATTAGAGGTGCAATACCACAGGACTCTTACCTTTCATTGACTAAAAGGGAAGATGGAAGAAGAATGGACCTTATTATCAAGCAAAGAAGAATCCTCAGGAATGGTTGTTTCTTCTCTTTTAGGCCATGAAGTTAACAGTCTGGAGGAGTTCTGCCTTCCCAGAATTGCTATCAACAACTGCTTGATATTATTGCTCTTTCAGGAATCTCTCAAAGCATAGGAAAGGAGAGCAATTCTGATACCATGCATTTGAAATAGCTTTGATTGCTTCTCTGAGGCATGAAACTGAAGAAATCAGTTTCCCAAGAATGAAGATAAAGATTTTTGTTTGAGCTGATTTAGATGTAAATGCAGTGAAATCTAGATGTATTGCCCATGTCAGACTTAACGGTGATCTCTTTTTTTTTAAGGGTACATGCTTGGGTGTTCTGTTACCTGGACAACACTGACCAGCAAAACCAGTTAGAAAATCAAGGCTCCTGTCAGAAGATTAATAGAATTTTTTGTAAATCTGGAGCATCATCTTTCCATCTAATCTAAATTTGAATCAAAGTGTTTTCATTTGACTTAGGCCCTGCATATTCTCCATAAATTTTCAAAAATTTGCATTCATTGAATAGGTTTTGTTGCAGCATAAGCACTGACTGTGACCAACCAAAGCAGTGACTGTATTCCTATCAGGCATGAGAAGATAAGGAAATGCCATTCATGTACAGAGAAATGCTTAGGAAATGATTACACAAATGAGATATCAGTTAGGGTTGGGTTTTGTTTTTTTTTTAATTTGTTATCCTGCCATCACTGTTGGGAAAAGTTTTGTGTGCATCCTATGACAAAGTAATAAAACGCACTCTAGTGAAACACTCCCCACTTTAGAGCTATCTCTATAGCTGTTGCCTGGCAGCATTTTCAGAGGGTGAGAGGTTACCACAGTTATCCCCTGCTGTATCTAGCCTCCTCTTCCCCTTTGTTTCCTCGAATAACCCTGCTGTCATTAAAAACTCCATCTCTGTGACAAGCTTGACAAGGGAACTTTGTCTTGTCTTCTGTCACACAGGGTCAAGGGACAACCAGTTGGCCTTGCTTGTTTCATTGGAAGAATTCATGTCCTTTTAGTAGAAACACTGTTAGGACCTTTCACAGCTTTATTAGTCTTTGTTGAATTAGTTATTTTCTCGCCTCTTGAGTCTTTTGTTCCAAAGATGGCTGAAGAATTATTGTGACGTCTAGCTTGTTGCCTGTCACATCCATCACCCATTGATAAAGTCTTTGCCAGGAGAATGTGATAAATAGCTAAGATTCCTTCATGATAGCTCAATGAGGAATGGATGTTGTAAGCAGCAGTTCGTTCTTCAAATTAGTTTATAGAAGACAAACATTTCAATGACTTGTCTGTCTTGATCTTTAACTGGATCATCTGTTTCTCATTACAGTTAAATTCTAATACACTATTTATCCTTCCCACAAAGGAAGTCCATAGGACGATTCATGAGAGGCGACAGTCTGAGTCTTTTGGTAAGTCACAAGAGTTGCCAGACTATATAGGTCATCTCCAGGCAAGGCCCACTCATGATACCTACAGACATTTTCCTAGGCACCCTTGGATCCCTGCTTCCCATTTCTATCTCCTTCCTACTCTGCTAACCCAATGAAACAGGGCAAAGACTAGTTTAACTGGAGAAGCAAAGAAGGAGCAGTTTGGCTGGGATATCTGAGAAAGAGAGACTCAGTACAGTGAGATATCATATAAGCACTAGGGAGGATGGAATGAAAGAGAAGAAATATATCTTCAGCATTTCCCAATAGGTTTTTTGAGCATATTAACTATTTTTCTGCTCAGATCACAATGTCCCTGGGGAAAAATATATCTGTATACAGCTTAACACACAGTGGTCCTCCCCTGCCCCTGCCCCTGCTGCCACAACATAACTAATAAAAAGGAAATTTTCTCTTTCCTGTATGTTTCTTGAACATATCTTCTAGTATGTCTCCTTCAGCACTTCAAAAAGCAGTTTCCAGTTGGATAAATTCTGGTCATGCTAAGGAATACAAGGAGCCAGTCAAGAGCATTTCAGCATACCCCAGCTACACCTGCAATGACACCCTACAAGGACTGAGTCCTACAATACCATCACTACTGTGAGTGCACACCACCAGCTGTCTGCTCCAACAACTGCAGTTATCACTCCATGCACTGTTGGAATGGAAAAGTTGTGCTGATAACAAGTAGCTCTCTGAAGGGGAGCAACCAAAATATGCAGGAGGGTTATTAACCAGGATTGGCAGGAGCAGTTTTTGTTGCCTCTCTCTGAGTGGTTGGTAAAGAAGTGGGAGGATTCACATTCCATGTTGTTCTTGCTCATTTGCCAGTTTTAACAGGAAATACATGCTGGTAAACATGAATTCTTCCTCCTCGGATAGTTTGAACTTCTTTCTGCCTCTACTAACTTCCCTCCTACTCTTCCATTGCCTTTGTAAGGCAGCCCTGCCAGTCTGTATTCAATAAGACACATTGAAAAGGTGGGGGAAGGCGAGGAAGAAGTGGCTATCCAGCCTCACCTACCACTTCCAAGCTATGCTTCAAAAAGCATTTCCCCTATACCCACTGTGAACAGTCAAATCATACACTTCTTAAGAGCTGTGGCTATTTGCCGGGGCAAAGAGAGTTCATTTACATCCTCCCAGGAATTTTCAATCAATTAACATCATCTTCCATAGTAGCTGACCTACTATGTGGGATCTAAATATGAGGGAAAAAATATCATTCTAAAGCAGTGGCTGGACGGAAGTTGTAAAGAGACCGGCCACCAGCCTGTTGGGCAGAGTGTAGCTGCTGCTGGAATATCTGGATTCAAAAAGGCTGCATGAAGCCCTTTGGCAACTTGCAAAAGTGGACGCTTGAGGTGTCCCTGGAGCACACACTGCTTGCAGTGGGTTCAGAAGTTTTAAGAAACTTTGAGATAGCTCACCTATGATAATAACGGAAGTAAGACAAAAATAACCTTTATCTACCCATGTTCTTAAAGCCTGAAAAGTCTCAGGGAAGGTACCTGGGTAAGATTTTAGTCAGATCAGAAAAAAAACCAAGGAGATCTAGGTGCAGGTGGGCATGTATGCTGAACTGGGTTTGCAGTTTAGCAAGATGTTTGCAGTAATCTGCAAAGCCAAATGACACTTTCTAGGCTAAGATACTCATTAAATTCACAAAGCTTGCAAGTCAACTTAGGCTGTGCTCAAAGGAACATGGAGATTTACACCTGCATCCTGAAATGGAGCAGAACATGTGCCTTTGACCCAAGGTAGGCAAAATATGGAGGTGCTAAGTATGTCTTTCTCTGAGACTTCCAGGTCAGGCAGGAGGTAAGTGAAGCTAGGTTAACTGAAACAGAAGGAAATATTGATGTGAACTCTGGTGAACTGAAATGGCTGAGTCTTACAGGCCTGTAATCTGGGCATCAGCACAAACTGAAAGGGACTGTCAGAATGGAAAGGATTGAGGTAGCCAGCATTCCTCTTGTGATTTTTTCTAAAACCATTATTAAGAAAAAGCATCTCCAGGAAACTGTGGTAGTTACAAAAGTGCACAGGCCAAAATAACAGATCAAATCATGGCCAGAGCTGGCAGCAAGCAAAGGTCACTGCATTTCTGAGTCAAAACACAGTCAGCAAGGACTTCATGCAGGATCTTTTACACATCCACTGGAGCTAAGCAGATAAAACAGGAGCATCCAGAAGAATTTGCTGCAGTGGAAATGAACTGCGATCTATCATCCATAATTCTTCCTGCATAAAGAGAAATCCAATTGTCTAAAAACATGAGGCAGCAGAAACTGAGTTGATATTTCAATTTAATTCACTTCAGTTCACCTTATTGAGTTCAACAGTATGCAGAACACTATCTTTTATCACTCAAGTGTCACTGCTCTTCATTTTTTGCATAGTGAATATGGTTATGGCTATCGATGTACTTATGAAATATGCACTCAGATTCCTCCACTGTGTGTCTGGCTTTGTGCCGGCAGATACAAAGAATTGTTCTATGGTGGTTGGGTGTTTGGTTTGGGGTTTGGTGGGGTATTTTGAGGGGGGGGGGGGGGGCAGGGGGTAGGGAGAAAAGAGGTAGGCTAATCTTGCAAAAGCAACCTCCACAAGGTCACAGACTTCTTTACAGAGTTCACTGCTGTTGCAGAGACTGTAACGTCATTACAGTTTCCAAGAAGGGCTCTATTTGTTCCATCTTTTTGGCATAACGTTGCAGAAGTGATTATGAGCCAGATTCAGTTCTAAACCATGTGAGAGAAAAAAGATTATCAAGAGCTCTTGACAGGATGATCACAACCTGAGAAATGTTGTTCTCCTCACCCTCCATGACAGTCACACTTTTTTCTGAAAAATGAAATCTGAAATATATATTACTGTGCAGAGACCAGGCTTTGTTTTCTGCCATGCCTGAGGCCGTGGGTCAGGCTCACAGCTCATGTGGTACACCCGACTACTGCCAGTACACCTGCAGAATGTCCTGTCTAGCTTTAAGTAAAAGACAACACCCACCCCAGCGAAGTGTCCTCCCTTCCTGCCTGAACTACACTGCTCCTCCCAAACCTCGGAGATGTTGTGGGTTGCCTGGCTTTTTTCCTCCTTTTATTTTCATGCTTTTCTGCTTAGTTACAGTTTGGAACAAGAAGGAGGATGCTCACAAGGACCTCAGCCATCCTCATTCCCATGCACTTTTCCTTTTGCACCTTTAGGTTTTACCACTAGATGGAAGCCTTGACCTCCAGAGTTGCTCCGTTAGATTCCTGACCATTCAATTCCACACTTGAGCTTATTGGCGAGCTGTTTATCTACACTGAGTCAGAAACTGAAGTAACAATTCGCTGGGCTCAGGCATTTCTGTAGCTCACTGATTCGTACATGGAAGGTATAAACCTCCCAGGTCTTGTGGCATTCTCAGATAAAACCGTAGAGATTACTAGGTCTGTGTAAATCTTTACAGAATCACAGAATCACAGAATCACAGAATCACTAAGGTTGGAAAAGACCTGTAAGATCATCAAGTCCAACCATAAAAAAAAACAAAAAAACAAAAAAAACAAAAAAACCAAACCAAAACAAAAAACCACCAAAAAACCAAACAAAAAACAAAACCAACCCCCCACACACACACACAAAAAAATACCAAAACCACCCACAAACCACAAAATACACCACAACCCGCACCAAAACAACCCACCCACACCACACAGCACCATGCCCATCAAGCCACATCTCACAATGGCACGTCCACACGCTTCTTGAATACCTCCAGTGAGGGTGACTCCACCACCTCCCTGGGCAGCCTGTTCCAATGTTTCACCACTCTCTCAGTAAAGAAATTTTTCCTAATATCCAGCCTGAACCTCCCCTGGCGCAACTTGAGGCCATTTCCTCTTGTCCTGTCACTAGGCACTTGGGAGAAGAGACCAACACCCACCTCTCTGCAACCCCCTTTCAGGTAGTTGTAGAGAGCGATAAGGTCTCCCCTCAGCCTCCTCTTCTCCAGACTGAACAACCCCAGTTCCCTCAGCCGCTCCTCATAAGACTTGTGCTCCAGACCCCTCACCAGCTTCGTCGCCCTTCTCTGGACACGCTCCAGCACCTCAATGTCCTTCTTGTAGTGAGGGGCCCAAAACTGAACACAGGATTCGAGGTGCGGCCTCACCAGCGCCGAGTACAGGGGCACGATCACCTCCCTGCTCCTGCTGGCCACACTATTTCTGATACAGGCCAGGATGGTGTTGGCCTTCTTGGCCACCTGGGCATACTGCTGACTCATATTCAGCCGGCTGTCAATCAACACCCCCAGGTCCTTTTCTGCCTTTACTAATGATATGGACCTATATTGGATTGGCCGTGGACAAGCAAGGGGAAGAGAATGGGATCACTGCTTCCCACCAGTCTCAGCACACGGGGATAGTCACTGGTGGCATATAGTCGGGTTGCAAAGCCTGTTGAAGGCTATTCCTTTTGGCAGCACTGAGCTCCCCAGCACACTACTCTGAGGTCCCAGGACATAACATAAATAATGGCTATATACTGAGTTTCCCACATTTCTAGTTGCAAGCACCACATGAATGAAGAGTGTTTTCAATTGTTACTGTAAGAAATTTCTCACCAAATATTTCCTATGAATGAATATTTTTTACATCTTATTTCCAAGCAGTTCACTGTGAATTTTTATGTTCAGCTTTCAAGGTGTTTAGGACATACGGCCCTCATGGGATCATTCTCTGACTGGGGAAACAGCTTTTACTAATGGGTTATGAACTGCTGAATACTCACTATTATGGACTCAGAATTTGCTTTTGAAGAAAGCTCATGTTGGCTGTTAGCCAGCATCAATGAGATCAATGGGAGGTATTTCTGCTCCCGAGTGCCAAGTCAGATGCTGAGAACTCTACTGTTTTAGCAGACAGCAAATTAATTTCAATATTTAGGCAAAGCAAACAGGAAACACAGTTTATAAAAATTTGCTTAGAAACTTAGAAGGCTATTCCTGAAAAGTATTTCTGATGCTCATGTGTCTTTAGTCCTCACTTTTATAAGCCTATGGAAAGATCCAGGGACAAAGGGATGAAGTTCCTTGTTTCTTGCTCTTCAATTATTTTTTGAATAAAATTGCAAAAATCTGATGTAATCTTGCTGGTTTTCCCTATGATTGTTCTCACACACAGTACTAAAACTGTTATATCTGTAGTGCTACTAAACTGCAGAACAGTTTAGATTAGATGGTGTGTACGTCAACCAGTGGCATGTAAGGCTACATCTGTGCAGGTACATCAGATAGTGAAAGGTCGGACCTCTGGCTCTGAGGGCAGCAGACGTAGCATGGATTACATCTACCTAAGTAAATTCTCTTCTTCCCCCAGAATATTTGGCTTGGTCTTTAATGACAGACAGAAAGATCTCTAGTCTGTGTTGTTGCCTAAATTGTGATGGGTGCTGTTTGACAGAGCTCTAGCTGATTGTCGTGGTGTACCCCAGCCGGCAACTAAGCACCACACAGCCACTCGCTCACTCCCCCCAAAGTAGAAGTGAGAAAGCTCATGGGTTGAGATAAAGACAGTTTAATTGGTAAAGCAAAAGCCGTGCAGGCAAGCAAAGCAAAACAAGGAATTCATTCACCACTTCCCATGGGCAGGCAGGTGTTCAGCCATCTCCAGGAAAGCAGGGCTCCATCACGCGTAACGGTTACTTGGGAAGACAAATGTCATTACTCCGAATGTCCCCCCTTCTTTCTTCTTCCCCCAGCTTTATATGCTGAGCATGACGTCATATGGTATGGGATATCCCTTTGGTCAGTTGGGGTCAGCTGTCCCGGCTGTGTCCCCTCCCAACTCCTTGTGCACCCCCAGCCTACTCGCTGGTGATGAGAAGCAGAAAAGGCCTTGACTCTGTGTGAGCACTGCTCAGCAGTAACTAAAACATCCCTGTATCATCAACACTGTTTCCAGCACAAATCCAAAACACAGCCCCATACTAGCTACTATGAAGAAAATTAACTCTACCCCAGCCAAAACCAGCACACTGGTACAAGCTAAAACTGCTGAAAAGGATGTAGCCAGTGTGGACGATCACAGACTAGTCATGATTCCATGGTGCCATGGACCTGTTTCATCTACCAGTATAGGCATAGCTCTTAAAGTCTAGGCCCTGAGCTGGTATAGATAAGCTAATTCAAAGGATTTACATACATTCAGTGTACTCAAGGATTTGGTACACACTAGCACAAATCAGTACAGGTTAGGGAAAAAAAACTTCTATAGATTTGTTTTTGTCATAACATACTTGGGAATTTCACATTGCCATTTGCAAATTATTTGTGTGTAACACAGACAGCACAACCAACCCTCTCATGGGCTTCACAGGTAGCTCTTTTCTCTTGGGCTCTGCTTGGGGTTAGGATTGTGCTGTCATTACTCTAGATGTCATTAATCCCTTCTGTTCATTTGGGTCAATCTGTTTCATAGTCCTGCTTGATTTTATTCAGTGTCCTTTTTATGGATTGGGGCAGGAAGGGGAAGACGTGCCATCTCTGTAAAGCAATTGTGTTGTAACAAGCAATGCTGTTGCTTATTACAAGAAGGAGAATGCCTTATGTGTATGAGCTAGTCTACGCCATATACGTTATCTCAGTGGGACAAACTACTTAAAGTCTGAATGTAGTATGTCTGAACTTCAAAAAGACACTGTAAAAAAAATTACTTTTCCTGGAAAATTGTTTGTTTGGTGTTAGAACAAGTAATTGAAAGGGACGTAAAATCTTGGGCTTGGGCATGGTTTCTTTGTGTACACATTCCTATCCATTCCTTGTGGAGCATATTACATGGGTTAGGGCATGGTCCTGCACCAGCTGGAGTTACTGGCTAAGCTCACCTCAACTTTACCATTACAGGATGATAGCTTGAACTAATAATATTCAGCTTGTGTTTATCTCTTATATAGTAACAAAGAAGGGAAGAAGCTATAGTTGAATTCAAAAAAAACCAACAAAAGCACAAACTGACAGGAATCATGAGTGGCTGTACTATCTGAAAATACTTTGAACTTGTTTCTGAAACCAAATTCATTTCAGGTTGCCAGTGTCCCTTTAAGAAGTACCATTTAATGTGAAAGCCATTTGGAGAAAAACAAAAGTCTCATTGACAATGGTATCAGCATAGAATGAAGGACAATGTCACTGTATTTCATCACTGCCTTCTGTGGTAGGGCTTATGTTTATTGAATAGAAAACTGAACATAATAAATATGTGGTAAGCTTCTATAAATAGCACCTTTTTGTTATATTAATAATTTTCAGTTTTCCGTGATTTGCAGATGCCTCAGATTTTGCAAGTGGAAAACGCACGTACACAGAGTGGAGCCTGGTGCATGGGAAGAGGTGAGAATGCCAGTCTGATGGCTAAAATTTGAATTAATATTTGATTTGAGTTTTATTTTAATCTATAGTTATAACAGAGTCATGAACATTCATTTTATGGGCCAAACTGTTTAAATCTTTTCTTCCATTAATGAGCCAGCTGCTGCCAAGACATTCACCAAATTCAGTGGAGTCACAATCTGTTCCTTAATCTAATTACTAGTAAAGGTGCCCATAGAAAACTTTTTTTGGATTGCTCAATGTTACAAAGTTTAATGTAGTTTTACCGGTCAGAAATGTAAGTCAAAGGCTGCACTGGCTCCAATGTCTGATACAATTAGGTTAATGGCATGAAGCCACTGGAGTGTGGAGATGCAGGCAGACTGCTCCGTGCCCAGGAGTCAGAGCCATGGCTGTATTTGCCCTTGCTGTCAAAGAGAAGAGAGCGGCAGTGACAACAGTGGCTAGAAGGATCTTTCTAGAAATAAAAACTGTCAGGCTCTCCTTGCATTCTCACACCCATAGGCAGCTGTCCTACAAAGTGCTCCCACTTCCTAGAAATTTCAGTAGGTTTTTCAGGGCATGGACAGAGAACTTTTCACAAAAAATTTCTAACAACTTGGTCTAATAAAATACATGAACTGCTGTGCTCCTCAGGTCTGAGTCTTTCCTTATGTAGGCGCTAGCATGAGAATGTAAGAAGAGATTAGAATGAGGTCTTCCTGCAAGTGAGAACTCATCTTAAATGACTTGAACATTCCTGGAAAAGCCCCTACCATGTTAAACTTTTTGCAGCAGTCTTCCTAAGTATAGGAGTTTTCTCCCCATTTTCTTCCTGCTCCTTGCCTCCATTATTGCGGAGGTTTTTTCCTAGTTTCTATCAGCCTGCTTCCAAGCTGCATTTTAGTTCAGCTGTAACAAAGTCGATACTGGAGTGAGTGAAATACTGTCCTCCTTGGCCACTGTTCTGGCTATATAATGGCTTACCTCACTCACCCTTCAAGATTGTGATCAAGATCAAAGATGACAAGTTTGATGTTACATCTATACACTCCTCCAACAACTGTTTCTCTTCTACAGAGGTTTAGACACAGGCAATTTCCACCTTGAACAATAGCCTCTGTCATGTGGACTTGCCTGTGTATTATATGGAAATCATTACTAAGTATTACTGAGAAAGAGCCTAGTTTACTTTCATTAGGGCAGTCAGATTTCAGTTATTTATAGACTGGTTCTAGCTTTTTATTTTCTCCTCAGGAAAAAAAAAAAAGATTACTCTCAGTCATAATCCTGTTCTTGTTTCATGTGGAGATGGAGGTGACTAGGAGGGACTAGAAAACACAGAGCAGATTCGGTGGAACATTCTCATTAGTGAGATGAATGATCAGCATGCGACCACCCATGCAAGGATCAGACTCTGATTTCTCCCTGGCCCTGAGGGCTGGATTATCCAGTCTGTTAGGGATGTGCTATGCTGCATAAGCATGATAAAATCTCAGTCAGAGCCTTAAAGGAGTTAAGAGACACCTGGAGAGAACCCCTTAATACAAACCAGAAGTGCTGTACAGGTGGAAGGAAAGTATATAGATATGACACCGCTTGGGTCCAAAAGCAGTCTGTGTTTGCATGGAACTGCACCCAGTTTCACAACTCTTGTTTCAGATGCACTGTTACATGAATTCAGTCAGCGTGATTTGGGACTTGAACTGGCCAATCCACCTGGCTTGGGAGCAGCCCCGCCAGCTGGGGAATATCAGTACTGTGCTCCATTCCCAGGTACGGATATCCATCCTGACATCTCCCCTCCAGAGAGATGGACGGGGAGAGGTCAGACAAGGACCCCTGCCAGCACCATGGGAATGGAAATCACATTAAGGACATTTAGTTCTGGAGTGGGAAAGGAAGCGCTTGATAGTTTTTTAGCACATAGGCCTAGGCTCCCACTAAGTGACAAAAGCTGGAGTGGATTTCTAATGCTCTACAAGCAGCCCCTTTCTTCTCTTGTCCACATGTAGCTTCAAAGCTGTGGAAAAAGAAGGCCATCATTTAAAGAGAGATATTCTTATGAAAGAGCTCTTGAGCTGCTGGAGACTTTTACTGTAGCTTGAGTGCCTCCAGGACTCCTGACACATACAACTTCTAGAGATTTTATTGTAAAATGGAATTCAGATAAACACCAGTAGCGTCTCACCTTCCCTGCGGCTGCTTTCTGTCTGCCCTGGCCACCCTGCCAGAACTGGTTGGTGATCCATGAAGATCAATAAAAGATCATGCAATAACAGTACACACACTCACAGCTCAGCATCCCAGCAAACTGCTTGTTTGATCATTGTCATCTAGATCTTAATAATATGAATCTTCTGGTTCAAGGCATGAAATCTGCCTTGCAAGTACATACAAGGGCTATTGATTTTCATTAACTCAAAGCAGTGAAATTAGATGTTTAAGATACAGCCTACTTGCAAGAAGCATGCTGCCTAGTACTTGGCAGGGAACAAATTCCTTTGGAGGTGACTCAGGACCTATTTCTCTTCACTGGCTTTGAAGGGATTCCAGAGAGATAAGTTTCCAGGTGTCTAAACTTCAGCAGTCTGACCACTTGCCCACAAATCTTCTCCAAGAACTTCTGCTACGTGGGAGCACGGGAGCCGCAGTCCTCCAGTACCACGTCCCCAGTGCTGTGCAGGGCAGCAGAGAGGCAGCCCACCGCCAAGGGCCTTACTGCAACAGCCGTAGCAACACCCCATCCCCTGTCCCCTAGGCAGGGCACTCAAAATCAGGGGAGGTCCTTTCTGTGCAAGGGCTTTTTGCTAACCTGCAATGCAGAGGAGTCAGGGCTGGTCCTAGTACCTTTCTTAACTGCATGGAAAAAGAAAAGAAAGCCAAATTGTAAGCGAGGAGCAGCCCTAAAATTAGCTCAAAAAACCAATGTGATGAATATCATGGAAAGGTTTCCTCTTATAACCAGATCTGTACAAATAGTGAGAAAAGCAAATAGCAATGTCTCTCTGTTACAGACTAAATAAATATTCTGCTACTGAAGATGCTGTTGAAAGTAGAGCTTACACTTGGCAAATAAAGAGATCAAATTAGCAGCAGGATTCATAGCCTTTTAGATTTACTAACATATGCAAAATAACAAAGACAGCACTCTTGCAGCACTTCATATCTTCATAGCACTATGTAAATATCACCGAGCCATATACCTCAACAAACCCCCATATCTTCTCAATGCCCCATTAAGACCTAGCTTTAACGAGGCATCTGCTCTGTGCGAAGATTGGCTTCCTTATCTGTCCAGCCTTTTGCCTCATCTATAAGGTGGCTAGATATGGCTGTGGTCTTCTGTCACTAGAAGAGAAACCTAAATCACTATATAGTTATTGGACTGTAAACCACTGCTATTTTTTGTTGGCTTATGAAATGATCCAGAGCCCACACTCAGTTCCCTGAGCCATCTAATACCCTTTCCACAGCCATTGCAAAATTAGTCACAAGCTATAGCATAAGCTTCCACCATTATCACCCATTAAAATTCTTCCTTCCTTACAGAATGTTTAAACATATGTTATTATATCATGGCTGATATAATCATGGCTGACAATGTGGGTGGGGAGGTGAATAAGACTTTTTTGGTCCATTTACTTCTTCCAGTGCCCAAAAGCTTTGCCAAAAATGCAAGAAAGGAAGCAATCACTCAAACAATCCAATAAACATTTTCTTCATGTGGGTGATCTCACGATGCAGCAACCACAGTAACTATAATAGTTACTAAAAGAAACTTTTCTACCCCAGATAAATGATCTTATCCCACAAGAAATGTTTGTCTAGCAGAAATAGGCAGTACGCTAAGACAGTTACATTAACTGCAGTTTATTGGTTACTATTATAAAGCTCTTTCAAGAATGAGGATTTTGGAGGTATCTGTCTATACAGAAGAATACTATCATAAGCCTGGACACAGTTCCCCTACCACCCACATGTAGGCTTCTTCTCCAGCAATGAAGAGAGATGCCATGCAATGTGAATCACCCTGAGGGTGCCTGTCTTTCTCCATTGACTAAGGAAAGCAGATGACTAGGTCAGCTAAGCTCCTCACCTAACAGTGCTCAGAAGAGTGCATAATATTAAGCAAAATTCATCCTGTCCGATACCTGTTTGTTACGGTCACTGTTCCCCTGGAATACAAAATGGAGCTGCACACAGGTCTTCACTCAAGGAACTTGCTCCCTGCTTTCATGCATAGACAATATCCGTTCTTCTCTTTCAAGTCTTCTTTCAGACAAATCACTTCTTTTAAACTTTTCTCCAAGTGGAGACTTTTCCTCTATCCTGTATGCTGGGCTGGTGACTAATGCATCTGCCTTTTTTTACCTAGAAGTTAACATTACTAAGTTCTCTGGACAAAGATCTGTTTCTCTCATACATTCAACACAGATTTCTGAAGAGTGCGAGTGGACAGAGAAGATGACATAGCCCTTGTTTACAGCACTACAGATTTTCCTGTACTCCTGCACTGCCTTATACTAAATATTCTCCAAACTTCAGCTGACTGTCTGAGGACAATAGGCAGATGCTGGAACTCACAGTAAGAGGTATTTTTGCTGTGGTTTCCTGAGAGTACCAGGAAAAAAGTGGATTTTTGAGGAAGATGAACAAATACAGTAGGGACCCTGAAGATGAGCTAAAGGAGGTCAAGCTGTGGCAGTTACAAAAAAGATACTGCTAAAAAAGTAATCCCCTTAGGGACATGAGCCAAAAGAAAGGGCAGAAGATGGCAATTTATATGAAAATTTATATGAAATTTATATGAAAATAAAGGGATGGTGTAACCTTGGATGGGATAAGAGGATCCTCTGCTTTCCTATTAATCACTCCATCCCTTTCTTACATGCTTGTGAGCTTCCTTATCCTCTGAAACTAACATTTGAATTAATGTCTCATATTCAGAGCAGTAACAGAGATGTAGATTTTGAAGAGTGCTGAGCATCTGCATTGCCCATGGACAGTAAGCTCTGAAAATCTTGTCAGTTTTACATGGCAATCTAAACACAGATGTAGATACCTAATTTTAAATGGATAGGCTTGAAAGTGATTGTCTAAATGTAGGATGAGATTTTATTTGATAAATCCCAGGTGAATAAACTTGGCATCTGAATCATTACTCCATGCACAGAACTTCTGGAGGGGAGTTATGGGAGCAACCTCTGGGCAAGTAGAAGTAACTTGTAAAACTTCTTTCCACATTCTTTGAGGAAAAGCAAGTGCTTAAAATCATGTATTTTGCTTCTTCCTTCGACAGCATTGGAATAAATTTTTTACAAGTTTTTAGACCTTTTTCTTTTTTCTCTTAAGTTCTTCTTAAGGGTTTTTGTGGCTCTTATAGCTATAGCATTATTGTGGAAAATAGCTGAAAAGGAACTATTTATGAGATCAGTCCTGCAAATATAGAATGCTGCTCATAGTACATATTCCAAAAATACTGTGTAGATCCATAACATACTACACAGTAATAGGCCATAGTAAATAGTTCCAGAAATGCCAACATGCACACACACATATAAGGGTATAAAGGATGTATGTATTCAAAATTAAATTTAACATTTTTACATAGTGGTGCTATTTGCTGAACAGATAAAAACAATGAATAGTGTTGCCTTAGAGTTAAGATTAGCAGTGCATTTTCAGACAAGGAACGTAACTGTTTCATTGGTTTCACACATTTCTATTTTGCCCAGAATCCATATTTAAACCATTTCATGAAAGTCACACACCATTTATTTGAGCATAAACAACATTCCTCACTCACAGACAAGAACATGCTGATCAGCTTTCTTGAATAACTAGTTAAAGGAGAGATGATGAATTTATTCCCCATTCTCTGTGGAGTGGCATTTTTTTGCACACTGACATGCTGTGATGAGCACTTTATGATGCATAGCTGACTGGCTCTAATACGACTTGATCCTTTATAAATTAAGAGGCAAGAGGCTGCAGCCTATCGTGTAACTCCATTACTGGGATTTGGATTAAGAGTGTCTTGCACATGTTACTGTCTTTCTTTTAGCTGTTACATGTTAGGTGCCTCAAGAATAGCTTTTGGAAACCTTTTTCTCAAGTCGTCCTTTTACTGCCTATCTGGGCTCTCTGAAAGAATCTATTTGCCAGTGAACTGCATGGGCCCGAGTCTGGGGGAAAATCCAGCAACCAACAGAGAAAAAGAGTAAGTTTAGAAAGAAATGTTTCCATTTCATTTCCATCTGCATTGCAAAACCTGATCCTGGCTACTAGAGTAAATGCTTTTATTTGCATAATTATTTTTAGGTTCATCCTAAAAAGATTTTACCTGTTATACTATGGCACTATGGCAGTGACCCTTTTCCCAAGAGATCTGTTATAGTAGGTATAACAGGGGGTACAATAGCAGTTAGGCCTTTTCTTTGCATCTTTGAGAGTTGGTGGGTTTTTAAAGTTTAAAGACAGCTTGCTTGCTCCTGCATTCTCCTGGGGTATAGGGCTTCCTATGGCAGCACACCCCTCCAGCCCCAAGTCACACAGCTCCTGTACACCCGGCAGATCGGCCACATGGAATTTTATGGGAAGGAGTAATACTAATGGGGAGGAGGGAAATGAGAGTTTAGATCCCCTCCTACCCCCACCTCCCCTCTGCCACAACAGAGAAGCCAGACTGATGCCGTTATTCCAGCGGTGGCCCAAGGGAAACAAGGCAGAGGGCCAGTGGGACTGGGCAGGGCTGTGCAGGGCCAGGCCAAATCCTGTGGCATGATGGAGAGAAGATACATTTCAATCTTATTGTCAGGAACAGGACCTCCTTCTTCCTGACAGGCAGAATGTTTAAATCCAGCCGGGTTTCTTCACAGTTGGAGCTGCTGGGCTTTGGTTTGTCTATCAAATAGCTTGGAGCTAAGAGGTTCAATTAGCAAGTTTGATAGCTGGACATTGTCTCTTGATGTGTCTTCCATGATGGTTGATACCGTTACATTCATTCTTCCAGACAATTCTTTTCCACTGTATTGGGTTTGCGTGGCATGCAAACCCAATCCATCCCCCATCAAATCAAACAAACATACTCAGAGAGGATACAACCACCCAGCTGTGTGCGGGATGATACCTATAAATCACGAGAGGCCAGCTCCAGGCAGCAGCATTGCCAGCTTCCAGTGTGGACATCTTGGCAGATTCACAAAGAAGCTTCTGCTACATCACAAAACTCCGACTGAGGCATATCAGAGCTGAGGACAACAACCAATAGATGCTCTGTCACCTACATAGTGCAGCTTTCCAGGGGGAATGAAATTAGAGTGCAACTGCTGCCAAGACAACTTTCCTCTTTCGTTAAGGTATTATTTTTCCCATCACTAGCTATGTGATGCTACTAGAATGCTACTAGAATGTGTAGCATTCACAAAATCAGACACATATTCTCATAGTCAAACTGTTACCACAGCCAGACAGAGGTGGGCTAAGTGTACCTATGCTCTGATCCACTTTGCACACTCTTATGATCCCTGGCCTTCTTAAATATCAAAATTGCATCTTGAGATAAATCAGGGAAGTATCATTAGAAGTTTGCCCTGTTCTTATGCTTTTCTTAAACATCTGCTTTTGGCCACTAAATGAGACAGATACTGGGCTAGATGGATCTTGGATACGACCTAGTACAACCATTCTTACAGTGTCTAATAAAAGAAGATTGCAGAGTAGCCAGGGATTCCAGGAGGCACTGCTGTTTGAAGGGAAGGCACTCACACACTCCAGTGATGGGCAGCCATCCAAAACGCTAAGGTAGATGGATGGCAATAAACTTTGGAGATAAGCAGATGGCTCCCAACTACAGAACTAGTTCACAACAACAAATACTAATGGTCTTAAGCCATTTTATGAAATTCTCAGAAAATGCCAGAGCCAGCTATTACATGTCTGCACTTCTTAAAGATCAAAGCTATTTTCTTAAAGTTGATTTATACAAGCCAAAAGAACTTATGTAATTTTCAGTTAAAACTTGCAGTCCACAGAAATAGCCTCCAATTTTTTTTCCTAATAATCCTTTCTGGCTAATGGATTTTTGGGCCAAGTTTCTGCCCTTCATACTTTTATATAGCCCAGTTATAGTTCCCAGTTATAGTTCTGCAACTCTTTCATTGCAGTTTGAGACCAGCACCTGAA
Source organism: Gavia stellata (assembly GCF_030936135.1). Lineage (NCBI taxonomy): Eukaryota > Metazoa > Chordata > Aves > Gaviiformes > Gaviidae > Gavia > Gavia stellata. The sequence continues at coordinate 30,069,226 of NC_082594.1, read as the reverse complement.
GTTAAATTGAATCCCGGCTGCTGGGGTGTTGTCCTCTGCCCTGGAGGAGCCATGCGCTGCCAGCCATGCTGTTCTGTCCCTCTCCGTTGTCTTGCTGCTGGCATTTGTGCAAGCAGAAGGTGAGTCTCTCCAGGAAACTAATCTGGCTGAAGATCAACCACTTCATTCTTTTGCTGGGTTGGTTTTCAGTCAGATCAGCTCCTTCAAATTCAACAGGTAGTGTGAAGATGAGGAGGTGGACACGCATGGTCAGGGACAGGAGAGAAGGGCAGAATTTGCAGCCTCGCTTTAGCTGAGTCTTAGCTGCTGAGGAGCTCTGCTGCTAGCAAAAGTATGAGACACCCTGGTTCTGCAGGTCATTGGATGATGCAGTTTGCAGGTTTAGTTGAGATCTTTAATTTGTTCCAGAAGCTCTCAGAAAAGGCCACCCTGGTACAAATGGATCAGCCAGAAAACTGGGATGGTTTACATTCTTTCAGCGATTTACCTGCTGTGAGAGGACATTAAAGAACTGCCTGGCCCATATGTTGAGGCAGTGTTTCTCGTCCTTTTAAGTCCCAGTGATATTCTTTCTATGGTTTCTGCACAAGACTCTACTTTCATTCCTTGCTGGTTTTTAATAGAAGTGCAGATTTATATCAAGTATGATTTCTCTCTCGCACCTGCCTCTCCCCATGCTGATCGTCAACAATTATGCCTCTGAAGCAAAACACTCTTGACTCACAATTCACTGGCAGACATTGCTTCCTAATATTCTCAGCACAGGTAGAGACATCACGTATACAAGGTTGCTCTTGACATGAAAGAAGGGATATTTTAACATTTCTTCTCTCAGCGTATCAGTAAAAAGAGTAGTTATAGCCTCAGCCTAACGAGGGAGGGGAAAGGAAGGCTGTACGAAGCCACTGGACACAGGAGCTCCTACACCAGCCAGAGCAAATGGAAGTTTAACATCTCCCTCTACACCAGTAAATCTACTCTTGTTTACAGATATCGTAAGTGGAAACAGAATCAAATATCTTCTAGCAAAAATTATTTAAGATTTATTCCTGTGATCTACGTCACTATGTTTACCATGGCTTAGATTATGCATAAAACAGGCATTCCTGCTGTGCGCTTGATAAATCAATTGCTAAAACTCACAACTACTGTATGAAGAGTTTTAGTAAAAACATTTCAACCTAATAGGACCAACTGATTGTCAATCTTATGATTAAAAATTTATATCAGAGGTAATTCAAAACTGGATTTTTAAAAATATGGTAGAACAATTAAGAAATAAAATCTTCCTCAGAGATCCAACAGTGTTTTAAATGTAGCTGCTTTCCAGAGTAAAATATTTTACTGTCATGACCAGCTGCAAAGGAAAAAAATTGAAGACTATTTTCCCCTTCAGAAGAGTCTACACGTAAAAGCTGCTATAATGTTTACTGCTGCTGCCATAGGGGTTTAATCCTTCTTCTTTGAACACCAGTGGGTACAGGATGCGTCCTTGAAAATAAATGTTTCCTCTGCCTTGTAAAGCACACCTTTTCATGAAAAACTTCATTTAATAGGAGTTGCCATGGTTACCATCATAGTAGTGCTTTTGTGAACATGATGATCATTCACTGAGTATATGTGAAGGGCTCAGGATGCTCACCAGAAGCCAGAACTGTCTCACTGACTTCATAAAAGTGACACCAAGTCCGTTGTCTGCTTTCCTGGTAAATTTTTCACACATGTGGCACTACATGACACTTGCTCGCACTCCTAAACTGACAACTGAAACATTTCCACTGGGCTTTAATGGATGTGTGCCAATACTCTCTTAACACTTCCATCAAGGGAGAAACCAAGCAAACACTTGAGTATCACCTAACACCCACTCTGGTTCAAGTGTTGCCTCCCCCACTCAACAAGTCCACAGAAGACAACTACATTCTCCATCCATCGGCCAGCACAGATCAGAGTAGCCTCTAGCCACGTGGGCTAAGAGCATGTGGAAATATGTGCAGATTTGTAGGTCTACATCCAGCCATTGAGATCCTGAAAGGACCTCTCCAGTCCCAATGGACTCCCAGATAGCCTCTCTCTTGCAGGGCACCAAAGGAGAGGTGCAGTGTTAACCCCAGCAGCTCGTGACCAGAAAAAGGGGAATTCACCTGCACGACCTCCACATTCCTTCACATAACTGTGGCATGTAGCCCTTGTACACCAGGCTTTCCACATTCAGAGCTGTCCAAACTGGTGCTAGGCTCTTCTAGGTTCCCTCACACCAGTGAGGGCTGAGTCGAGATTTGGAATAAAGACTCACCTCTTACACTTCATCTGGGATGTCAGTACTGATCAGTCCACTCACAGAGCCTGGGGACTGATTCATTATGGCTTGGCACAGAGCTACTGCCCTAAAGTCCAAGCCTGGGTGCTGATCCTGACACCTACATGCAGCAAACCCACTAATTACATCCACTGAAAAGATCTGGCTGAATGGGACCATTTGCAATGTGAGGGCAACAGGAATTCTTTCAGGTCCATGATACAGAGTCACCTTAACTTTACATCCCCTGAGAAGGGCTTTCCATCATCCAGATCAGTCAAGCCTCCGACTAGATGAGTGCACAGAGATGGGGTGCAGCTCTGCTTCCCCTTGTAGTCCCATTGAGTTCTGGGCTTCAGGATGATACAGAAAGGGACTCCAAATACTCAAGTTTTTATAGCAGTTGTTACTGAGTGCTAGAAGTTTTCAATAAAAAATTTAATATACTAGAATTCAAGTAAAAAAGAGCAATTTGCTTATAAAATACATATTTGCTGCACTGTACCATGAACTTTGGTAGGAGTGTGCATGCTAGGGTTTTCAAATGAAACTTAAAAGAGTGGGACCTGGGAACCAAACTCCCTAAAACTCCACTGAAAATGCTTGCCTCAGTGCTTTGAAAAAACAGCTTTTTATTACATAGTTGTATTTTACCTCAAAATTGTAGAATTTTAGGAGGTTGGGTGTCTGGCTTGAGACCTACCACAAATGAAACTGACCTCATCATAACCCTTAAAAAAACCCAACAACCCAAAAGTCTATGTGAGAAACTGCCACAAATATTTTGGCAGCATTTACCAGTCTGAAAGTCAGCCTTTTAGGGCTGACCTAGCATGAAGACTGAACCACATGCCAAGCCATAACTCCCCTCCTCCTTCCAAAACTGCAATTGTCTCCATTTTTTTTAATCCACAAGCCAGTGTCTTAAGGCCAGTAGTGAATGTTAACAAAGTCTTGACCTGCATAGTGCTAATTTCCTCTGGGACCACTAAAGGAGAAAACCTTTTCTATAAACACCAGATCCTATAAACCGAGAAGTTCATCACTGCAACACCTAGAGTGGGATGGAAAATGCCAGGAACGGAATCCAGAACCCTTTATTAGAGGTGAGATTCTGCCTCCAGAGTCAGGTAGCAGAGGATGGAGACAGCGTGATTATAGTCCATTTTGAAAAGTTTTAGTTGGGAATGAAAAATACCATCATTCAGCATCTTTGTCTTTTCTTCGTCTACAGTCCTGAATCCTCTGCTAAGTCAGGTCCGTGTTCTGCCTCTCAAAAACTAGAAGGACTCTTTAATTTATAGCATAATGCCAGAAGGAACTGCAGTGGCATCTGTCCCCTTTTCTTTTGGAATTGCACAGAAAAAGGGAGAGATCCAAAATGCTGCATGAAAAGAACTGAATTAAGTACTTTTTTTCCCAGCAGTGCAACCTTACCACCAGAATTTCAGTCACATGAAAAGGGACATATTTTTCTCCCCTCTTCCTACCCTACAGTGAAGCTCTGCCACTGTATAGAAAGAAATATAGGGGAGAGGCTAGAAATATCCTGTAAGTGATACCAGAATGGGTAGAACATTCACATGGGGCAATGATCAAAACAGCCATTTCTTTTTGCTCACCCCTCTTTGGGCTGGAGAGCCAGACTCACACTCTTCTGCTTATACTCCATCCTCACAGCTGGTGGAGGAAAGATGATAGCCCAGCAGGCAGAACTCAGAGAGCAGAAAAGAGATTGAAATTTGAATCCAGGTGTGGCTTCATCAGGGAAATCGATGCTTTTGCTTCCTCTTCTGTTTTAGCACACATATGATCTGATGCGGTTCATCTTTCAGCTTGCCACTCTGCCTTTCTTCGGCTTGAGGCTGCAGCTATTGCTCTCCTACACCATGTTCTCGTTTACTAAGACCATTATGTGAGGGATGAGGAGGAGGTTCTGCTGCCTGCATTTCCTTCTGCGAGGACAGAGGTTATAGCAGCTGGAGGATGCAGTTAGGTGGTGCTTAACCTTGCTGATACGAGCTAAGAAGGTTAACCTTGTACAATCCGGACATACAGCGCCAGGCACATTTAAAGTTTCCTTTGGAAGGTAGACACCTCCTAATTAGCCACTGTGTAGGACTTATCAGGCTAACAGATTTCAACACCGTCGTAAAAATACACTTCACATCCTCTTTTAGGTACCTTAAGCCCTATTTTAGATCTGGCCCTAGGCAACTAGAAGCGAGAGAACTTTCTGCAGAACTAGCATTAATTTCATGTCCTCGGTGTTAGTTTGGTTTCGACACAGAGTGGTTTACTTGTTTGGCTTCTTTGAAGATGTCTCCGGATACGTTTGTGTCTGACAGTCTTTGTGACCACTGCTATTAAATGCTATTTAATGAAGGCTTGAAATTTGGGGAAATTTAACCTAGGAATATTTTCACTATATCCTTTTCTTTAAACCAGTATCGCAGCCTCATAAGAATAAGAAAGTAATTAGAAATTAACTTGTCTTTTCAACAAACCCTACAGAGGAGCTAATGTGAAGCACAGGTAACAGAGAAAATGTAAGTAAAGTCCAGGACTTAATACCTCCTTCATTAAAATCTCTGAAATGCTTGGAATTTAATGCAGAGAAGTCTCCTTTTCACCATAATTATGTGAAAGACCAGAATAAAAAGGAGTTAAATGAGGCAAATACATAAACAAGAGAGCCTAGAGTTTGTGGTAGCTTTACTTACTATCTTAATTATATATTTCCTTCAAATGTTTCTTTTTTCCCTCCCTGGGACAGATGGATTAAATTAATCTTAAATGCAGCATAAAATCTATTCCAGATCCTTTCATATGCCAGTGCTTAAACATAACTAACTAGAATAATAAAAGTCAGAGATGGAAAAGACCTATTAGCTGACCACCTAAAATTTTACATACAGAAATGTATCAATTTAACTAAACCTATTTCTAAATATTTAAGGAGGTTTGGTTACATCTTAAATCAATTCAACAGTGGCTAGAGTCAATTTATTTCACTTTGAAATCACACTTAAAAGCAAATGGAAGTGACCTGCTTTTAAGCACAGTTGCACTAACCAAACAAATGCATGTGTGCAGACTAAGAATCAGAGAGACAGCAAGGTCTGTCCAGTTCTGGTAACACAGACTACGGATACCTCCTTTGGGGGGCTCAGGGTCCTCCACTGCCATTGCAATTGATGGAGAACAAATATTTACCCGTTCCCAAAACAGAGGCCCAAGCTGGGAATCAAGATATACTGAATTGATGTCTCAGTTTTGCCCCTCTCTGGCCTTGGACGAATCTCTTAACATCACATTATGTTTGAAAACATGTTAATGCCTCTTATCTGAATATGATGATTCAAATACAAGCAAGCTGAGAAACAGCTCATGCCATGGTTACTTTCATAGCCAGGCACAGCATTTTGGTACCAGTTCTAAAAGAAATCGTATGCTTTTGATTTTGTGAGTAAATTGGTTTAGATGGCTGTTTACCAGTCATGAAGGATAGAAAAGTTTGTTTCTGTATATTCTGAAGTACTACATAGATGCCTGTACAGAACTGTTCTGTATGAGCACTTTTTATAACATTTTGTCCAAACTAGCTTTCAGCAACTTGCTGGGGGAAAGATGGAAGAGGGATTGTAATTAAAGGGGCTTATTCCATACCTAAAGCCTTATATTTATAGTAATGCTTATGCGAAATCCTCCACATAAACTGAAAAATCATTTATACTGCTTTCAAAATGACATGCATGCAAACCTAGACAGATATTCAAAACATTAAATACCAACTTTCCTATACAATGATTTTTTTCTAATTCTTGATGAGGCTGAAAGTTTCTTCTAAAGATCACTGGAGACACGCGGTAGACTGAACTCCTGTGATGCCGAGAGGCCGCAGGACTGCACGCTAGCCCAGCGTCTCTCCACGGCAGAGCAGTGGGAATTCATCAGTTTCACAATAAGCATTTCTGGTTTTGGTGCCTGCTGGTTGTTCCTACAATATGCTAACACCACCTTCACAGCTCTTTCAAAGGTGTTCTCCTTTCCTTTGATTTTACAAGCTTCCTACCCACATCCAGATTATTTTAGAGAATCAGGGCCATACACTATTAGAGACAACAGTGGCATGAACTTCACCAGCATGAGCCTGAAAAACAATGTTAGCTGTTAGTATTAATTTGTGCTACTGTATGCCTATAAACGACTTAATGTACCACTGACAAGGATGAACGTATCTTGAAATGAAGGACGTCAATGCCATACAATGTAGACATAGCTAAAAAAGTACTGATGACAAACTAAACCAGTTAATCGCTTCTTATGCCAATGTAAGATTGTCTTGTGCAGTCTGTTTTTACATTCTGGTCCATTTTATGTCTCAAATATTGAGACTTTCACTATTTTTCTTCTTTCTTGTAAGGCACAAATAATAAAAAGTAGATGAAAATAATTATTTTTAAAAAAACTTTTTGTCTTTAACTTCTGATCCCTTTCTGCAAGTGGCCATCTCCTGCAGCTGATAGTAATTTGGTAGTTGGAGAATTTTGAAGAGAAAATTTGAATTCATCAAACGTGATATTTTCCACAAAACATTAGTGGAAGAAGTTTCCCAGTTCTGGGGTAGACTTATTTCTTTAATTGTCCCACAATAGCTAGATCGTGGGGAACACAGAACACCACCTCCCAGTTCTGTGCTTGAACCCGATCCAGAAGCGATACAAGTGTTGGTCTCCCAGCTTGGAGACACAAGCTAACAAATTAGTCTGTCCCCTTCTCTTGTCATCTGCTACAGCCTGAATGATCAAGTGGATTAAAGAATGACTAATTTTTTGTCCGAGTGAGAGATTGGTTCACACCTATGTGGGTGAATATTTGTATTTATGTAAGTGATGGAGAAACAGAGAGGTGTTCGCCCCCAAATACAAAACAGATGGGCACACGTGACATGCACAGAATACAGGAGCTCACCCACAACTTTTCACTGCACTCTCACGTTATGGAGTATGACTGCCCCGCTACCAGTAGGCTTTCCTACATCAGCATTTCTTCACAGGCAGCATTCAAAATGCTCCTTTTGCATCACATTGTTTTTTGTCATCATTACAGGAATTCTCATGGGGTTGGAAACCCACCCTCTGCCTGCTTCTGTGTGTAATTTCAAAATGATTATATTCAATGTAATGAGACAGGCAGCACTGAGGGAGACTGGAGAAAGCTCAGCACAGGGAAAGACTTCAAATAAAAGGCTGTAACAGTGGATACTCCAAAAACATATGGGTAGTGAGGATGTCCGTCCAACAGGCTCTCTTAACTTTCCCTGGATATGGGGTGCCGCACCTCTCCAACGCCCTTCTTCCAACTGGAAAAACAAAAGTAACATAATGAAGGTGCTGCAGTAGTTTCTAAAACACGGCCACCTAAAGCCGGTGGCCTGTCGCCAAGCGCGGATGAAAGGTTTTCTCCGGGGGACGCGGGTGCTCTCAGGGAAGCGGGCGAGGCAGGCGCTCTCCTTCCCTCCGACCGGGCTCCCCCGCGGCAGGAGGGCGGCGGGAGAGGGGAAGGGGGGCTCGGCGCCCGCCACGGACAGGGAGGGGGAGGCCGGGCCGGAGGAGCGGCTCCGACTCCCGGGCAGGCGGGCCGGGGCGGGGGGGGGCGGCGGCAGCCGCTGCCTCTCGCACACGGCGGAGCGGCGGCAGCAGAGGCAGGTCGCGGCAGCCGCCGCTCCCCCGCGGGAGGGCGGGCGTGGAGCCCCGCCGCTGCCGCCGCCGCCGCCGCCGCCATGGAGAAGCAGCCGGGCGGCGAGGACGACTGTGTTGACTCGGGAGCCGAGACAGGCGGGTGAGTGGCGGGAGCCGGGCGCGGGGCTCTGACCTTCCCCGCTCCAGGCCGGGCCGGGCCGTGGAGGCGAAGCGCTGGGGAGCTCCCTCCCGGGCCGGAGCGCCCGCCCGCCGGCTGCACTTGTTGCCGGCGGCCGCCGCCGAGCGCGTCCCGGCAGCGGCGGGGCTGGGGCTGGGGTCGCGGGTGCGGCTGTGTGTCCCGGGCTGAGTCTCCCTCCGACAGACGGGACTGCGCCCCGGGCAGCACCCCGCACAGCGCGATCTTTCCTTCCCCCCGTCCCCCCGCCCCGGGGCTGGGGGTCCTGTGTGATCCTCTGGGGAGACGGGGAGCGCTCCTGCCGCGGGGCATCACCGTGCTTGCAAAGCCCTGGAGAATTTACCTTCTCCTTCGGTTGAGTAGGAAAAAGCTCCCCATCATCCTCCTTCTACGCATGGGGAAGAAGATATGGAGAGATCGTGGCCATGGGGTTTAAGTTTGAGCTCCAAAGCATGTTGTGCTGCCTCAGCAGTGGGGCCCAGCGCTGTGCTTTATGGGCTGTAGACACATTGGTCAGGGCTTGGTGCTGCACCATCCCTGTATCCCGGGATAACTTGTGCTGAGGATAACCTGGAAGCATGCCCAGCTACCTATGCTGTCCTTGTGGCAGTGACACCCAGACAACATCAGGCAGACAGAGCTGACTCCTTAGGAGGACCATCAGAGATCCACAAAAGCAGGTTAGATTTGTAGGCACCCTGAAATTGGGCTGCTGTTGTCATGATATTCATCGTACTGACCTATGAAGTGCTGTAAACTTTGCTGGTAGTTGTCCAACCTGTAAGTGTCATATAAGAGTCAAGGAGAATGACTTTCTTTTCTGACTTTGTGACCCCGCTGCCAGAGGTGTACTGTGTTTGTTAGTTGGATGACTTCTCCTAAGATCATGGAGCTGCAAGGATGATCCATGGGATCCCCTGTTCAGCTTCCACTTTCAGCCCATCTCTATGGGAGAGAGAGGGAAGTGCTTTCCAGCCTGTCCTACATGCTGCTGCCATGTCATCCTGTCGGCAATGACAGTAAGCCTTTGCTCCTTCTCTGGCTTCAGAAGGACAAAAGGAGGTTCCCTACTCCTCTTAACACTTTTCTCTCCTAGGTCTTCATTCTCCTCCCTCCTTGCTTTCCCAACTGTATTTCTCCCAGTTCCTTGTCTGGTGTATATCCTTTGGTCTCTAGTCTGACTGTTGCAACAAGGTCAGACAGCATTCCTTCTCTTTCTTTGACTCTTTTCTTCTTCCTACTGTAACAGCACATGCTGAGGTTCAGGGAGAAAGACAGGACCCTAATCTCAGACTGATACTAGTGAATAATAGCGCCTACTGTTGCATCAGGACACCACGCTGATGTATGAGACTGAGAGCGTAACAAAACTGTAAAGACAATTCTTTTTTGCAAAGTGGAGTCAGGACCACGCACCAAAACTGAAGGAGCAATATTACAAATTAAAAAAAAAAAGGTAGAAATGGAATATGGCAATCTTTTTCATACATCCAGCTATTAATTAATTTTTTTTTTTTTTTAATCTTTTCTTGGTCTGGGAAGTTAAGGACTTTTTCCATCACCTCAAATAGTTGTAGTATTGTGGACACACCTAATGGGGAGAGTTTTAAAATGTTTCATATGACGTGAGCTTAAAGGAAAAAATCCAGGCCTCTTTCCAAATAGTGGGATAACAGAGTTTTAGTTCATCTTTGGGGAATGTGGGTAAAAGGAGACAAAATAACCAGTGAATTCATGGCTGGTTCAAAGCTCAAAAAAAATCCTTGAGGCCTCAAGTCATTCTTAATTTGCTATGTTTATCTGGAATAGAAAAACCTGGGTTTCCTTGGGAGGGGCATTTGGAAGGATTTGACCCAGCTGATGACATTAGCCTTTAGACCTTAGTGACCAGCATGACAGCTGCTTGTGTCTGGTGTTGATGAAGTGCTAAAGCTGATGATTTTATGAAGCATCCCTGTCCCAGGCTTGATGCTGGAAGGTGTAGGTTAGTAGAAGAGTCTGTCTGAGGAATTTGAACAGTGACATATGGCAATTAATAACTGCAGTGCTTTGCACTGAAGTTTATTTTGAAAAGCAATGGGTCTCTGTATTTCAATTATTATTTTTAGTTCTGTTTAGCAGCTATTTTAGTCTGATAAACATGTTGCGTATGTCTCTTTCATAATGTTTATATTTCAGCTTTCTCACCAAACCAACTGTTCACAGCACTTGCTTTTCTCTCTTACCAGAAGATCTGCTTTTTGCTTTGTCTCAGTCCCATCATAGCTATTGCTAAATTGAGCTGGTTTCCTTTTTCTCCAATTATTCAATGGCAAAAAAAAAAAAACAAACTATTTTGAAGTTCAGCCATCATCTTCTGAAAGTACAAGGAGAGACAACTGTCAAAGTAATTCAGTAACAGTCCTACATCAAGTGATCCCTTTCTGTCACTCAGGGAACAATAGTGGATAGTGACTGTAGTAAATCCAGGCGCTGCAAGCCCTTGTCATCTTGATGATCGTATGTAATGATGTGTGAGCTCTTATACGGAGCCTGTACTGCTGAAGCTGCTTATAGCAGCTAACAAATCTAATACATCAAGTGCTCTATAGGGCATATGTTCCTTAAGGTTTTGCTGCGGCTTCCAGCTACAAGAACAGGCAAAACTCCGTGCTACAGGCCAGATCATTTACAGTTTGAAGCCTTCATTTTCCTAATCTGTTGGAAAATACCTTCTTCTGACTGCATTTGCCTCAATAGATGGGGTGGGCAAAGAGGCTGCTGAACAAAAATAGTGTATTTTGAGTTCCTGAATCCAATAAGAATGGATTGAGCTGATGTTGTCAAGTACCTAAATAAAGGGAGTAGAACATATAAGCCAATTAGTTTGTATTGGCTGTTTATTAATGAGATTTGAAAGAGTTTGACCATCCTTGATCTTAGAGATTTTGCCTGTATGAAGTTTGTCTTCTCGGGAAATGTTTTTTTGGACTTTTTAGTAAAAAAACCTTATTTTATCTGCTACTGTAATCTTTTAGCCCAGAAGTATGTGAGACAGAGAGCTTTCTGTGGTAATAATTTTAGTAGTGGATTTGTACTATAAAACCTGACATTTTAGGAAGAAGAAAATGGTCTTTCTTTGGTCTTTGATTAGAAAGCAAACAGAGAGAAAAACAAGTGGAAGAAAGAAATTGAAGGGATTAGAAATATGTATGTTTAAAGAACTGTAGATAAATTGTAAAGAAAAACCTAGAAAAATTATTACTAACCCACCTAAAATGAGTTGTAGAAATGTTTATTTTCAAATTTTCTTGGTCTTACAAGCCATGCAAATGCTGTTATTTCACTATCCCTACTCTGAATAGCAGAGCAAAGGTTTTTTGGGGCTGAAACTTCCAAGATGATGAACTAAAACAATTATAGAAGTTGTTAAGGCATGTAATTTTGAAGCAATTAGACAGATTCTTGCTACCACTGAAGTAAAGGGCAAAGCATCAGCTGAATTCATTGTGTTCAGGACTGATAACCTGAGTGACGCATAGTGAATGTGGAAAACAGGTAGTTTCTCAGACCTAAAGTCTTAAATTTTTGATTCCTAAATTTTATTTGGTCCTGTTAGCTGTGTTCAAGGACTACTTCTGTAGGAATGCTCCCTCCTATTTATGAGGTGTATATGCCTTAACTAAGCATAAAACTTCAGAGAGATAGCTGGCATTAATGAAGATTTCAATATATGTGACAATTTCCAACAGAACTTTACTTGTTCCCTTAGACAGCTGTGAGAACCCATGTCTTAAAGGGTTCACACTTTAATCATTTGCTTACTAATAGTATCAAAGTTTGCCTAAATCCTTAGTTTTCTCCTTCCTCGCTTAGAAGTAATTTAAAGATTTGAGAAGTTATAACTTTCAACTTAAATTATTTGAATTTGCAACTTTTCCACTTCTATTTCAAATAATTTATTTCTCTTTTTAGAGAAAGTGGGGAGACAGTATTGAAGTACAAGGGGGTTTTTTTCTGTATAATAAGTTAAAAACCTAAATATTGATCATGCAAACGGAATTCATTAGTAGTTAATTGCTGAGTAATTGGCAAATTTTAAGATGAAGGAAAATTATACTGTCTCTTTGGTAGCAGACAACTGCCAAGGTACAGTTCAATGATAGATAGAGAAACCTATTGCAAAACAGATAAACAAAAGATGCTTGAAGCTTAGGGCACTGTACCATGCAGCAGCTATTTTTAACATTTGTTTAGCAAAACCCATTATTGTTTGGTTACAGTTATAGTCAGAGGGGTTGTTCTCTCCTTTTCATTTTCTCCTGTGGTTCTATCCCTCAAATTAATTTTGCAGAGATTATGTTAATTTTTTGACTGTGCTATACTTGTTTGTTTGTTTTCCTTGTGGCTCTCACTAGCTGCATGTGTGACCTTGGCCAAATCACAAATTATTTGAACCTCTGTTAACTTATCTGTTAAGCAGATAAAAAAAAATATTTCTTTGTTTGTTGCAGTTCTGTAAAATGTGTGAGATTCTAAAGCAGAAAATACTATTGCCAATAAGAGACAAGGCAGCCTATAAAAAAGAGGATGTACCCAACTGAAAGGAAAAAGTATTAAGAAAATTGTAATTCATGTGTGTCCTCAGTCAAAATGTGTTGCTTAAATTATCAAATGAATACTTGAATGGTTTATTGGGGTGAGAGGTTGTTTTCATGTCACATGTTTCTAGCTTAAAGGCATCCAACATTTATGACTTTGTCATCTGTACGGTAGTCCTTCAATATGACATGTCAGTCTCTTGTCACATATTTCATCCATCTATGAGAAACTCTCAGGAATAGAAATCACTGCTGCTGAAACCTATTTTAAGGCCTGTTTTTACCTTGGGGTTTCTTTTTTTTTTTGCTAGACTTTCACTTCCTATATATCCACCATTCCAGATGTGCCAAGGTAGACAACTTGTCTCTGATTTGACGTTCAAATAACATGAAGTTGAGCTATTTGTCACAAAATGAGGTTGAGGCACCACTTCTAACCAGATTTAATTGGTGGAGTGAAGCTGTTTCATTGAACCTCAGGGCAGGCAGACCTGCTAATGCGTGGCACTGGGGCTAGGCACCGAAAGCGATTCCGGTGGCCAGGAGGTCCGTGCTGACACCCGTGATGGCTAGGTCCCAGCAGGCAGTGAGGTTCACCTCAGCCAACTGTAGCTGCGTGAAGACTAGGCGTTTGGTATAAGTTAAGCCGCTTCTCTTGTTAGTTAAAAGCAACAGGACCCTGGGAGGGTGACACACCCGCTGGCTTTGGACGGGCAGGTACGTGCCACCTGAGTCCTGATGCGTCCCTCTGGGGAGTGCTCTGTGAATGAGTGGTGAGCGGGGTGTGCAGGCAGGTGTGCTCACTAAAGCATAGTGTCATCCTGCCCCATCAGATGCTTTTTGAAAGATTACAAACAACCCTTCATCCTTATACAATGATGATGATGAAGTCTCTCACATGGGGCCTCAAGCACTGGTAATAAGCTCCTGAGTGCGGTAGTTACAGCTGAGGGATGGGAATCCATCATCCAACTTCATCACTTGACTAGAAATCCAGAGCAAGGCATTTTAAGACAAGATGCTCTGAGTTATTCCATTGCAGTTGTCTTGATTACAGAAGTAGAAGTAGGGTGAAGGTAATGGATTTTCGTTGGACTGATATTAGTGAAGCAGATTGTAATCTGACCCACAGGAATTTGGTGAGAAGAAACCCAAGACAGAGCTACAAAGCTAAATCTTCTGACTCATACATTGTGCTTTAACTGCTATAAAATCCTCCCGTGTGCCCCGTGGAGCGCTTTCTGGGGGAGGGAAGGCAAAGAAGCTGTTAAATACAGCTCTTAATATGAAACAGTGAAATCTGAAACAACGCTAAGTATAAAAGGCAGAGGAAATGTGAATCCAGCAAGTGCTGTTCCATCAGTCCTAAGCAAGCGAAGGATGCAGACAGCAGAAGAGCTAGTAAACTTTCCACAGTTTCATTTTTTAGGGGGATTAAGGAGTCCTGGCAATGGAGACCTTGGGCATATCATGGTGTAGTATTGTGTTAGAATAACTTGAGAGATGCATGTTCGTTTTACACAGCAGACTGCCTTGTAGAGATGCTGCCTGGCTCGGAAACCCTAGTTACAGCCATGCCAGTGCATTAAACAGCATGTGGGGGTGTCCCTGAGCACAGGGACAGAGTTGTCCATACTGTTGAATACGTAAAATGGTTGATGGCATCAGTTTGGGTGGGGCTATCTAGCTTTCTCCCATGTGATTCTTGGGTGTGTTTTACCATGAGCCAGGGACTTGTTTTACCACGTTACCGTGGCCCAGGGACCATTCCCAGCAGACCACTTGCCAGTCTGTTTTGGAAGGCAAGAGGTTTTAATGATACAGGTGCAGACTGCTTCATGGTAGTTGGCCTCGGTCCCAGACGGGTCTCCTGAGCACATTTGTTTATTAGCATAGATGTCACCACTGTAGCTATGTTAACGTGATGCTGTGCCATGGCTGATCAGCATGCCAAAGTAACCCAAGCACAGTGCAATGCTGGTGTAGCTATGTTGCTTGTGTGATTCACAGATGTAACGTAGTCATGCTTCTTACCCAAAGAAACGGGTTTCAAGTGTTTTTCTATACCATACTCAGTAATTGTAAGTTGTGCTAGCAGCTACTTACTGGTATTCAGTGGGCTATTTTCCTTTCTTGGGTATTTTGAGGCTCTGTATTACTAGTCAGCAATGAGTAGTGCAGGCTGATCTCAGAGGATTGCTCAGGATCGTTTGTGCTCATGATGGTGTTATGCTCTCAGATAATGTACAGTCCTGATCTTTCAACAGTGCCATGGGAATCAAGGTCCCACATTTATCTCAAGCTTCTACATTCCTATTTTAATGTCTCTTGACATGCTGGTGGCCTGACTGTTGAGCACAAATTCTTTGCAGGCTGATGTGTCTTTTGACTGAGTGATGAGCCCTCCTTTTCAGTACCTCCCACTGCTTCAATACCCTTTTTGATCATTTTTTTTCCTCATTATGTGCCTATAAAGGGAACAGTCCTCCATTTGTTCAGTTTCTGTCCTGAATGTCTCTTTCCTTTTATCTATCAGAGGAAATAGTTTGCTGCAAGACCATGTAATTGGCCTGGAACCTCTGAGCCCCAGTATGGCCCCAGTCTGTCACCATTAAAGCCCATGAGTGCTTTACTCTTGAGTTATCCTAATGGGAAAATCCTCTTCCAAGGCAACTGATAGAAGCTGATACCTGGGATGTTTAAAACAGGGCTGGAAAAAATGGGAAGGAACAAAGTTGCTTGACGTCCAGAGAGTCTACATGACCCAGGAGATGTTTATTTTGGTACTTTATTTTTCTATTGCATGATGTTGTCAAAGGGAACGTTTGTTGTGTATACTAGTCTAAAAAGATTAAAAGACTTACAGAAACTTTAGAATTTAGTATGCTAAATAGCTGACTATAAGGAAGAAAGTATATATTTTGTAAGCCACTTAGTAGCGTATGTCATGAATCTGAATGGTTTGTGCTAATGTTTTGAAATTATTAAGGATTTTACTAACACTGTTATTTTTGTTTTTAAAGACTAGATTCAAACAAAGAAATTCTAAAAAAGAAAGGAGTTGGAGGGAGGACAAAAGTGATTCAGGTTGGCCCTGAGAGGACATAGAGAGACTCATATTCATCCCATTTGGTTTTAGGCATGTAGCCGAGGGTCCTACATTAAGAATGTGGTTTCTGTAGGTTTTATCTCTAGAAAACAGCTAGGGAGAGACACACTTCAGACCTCTCTTTTTATTGACTATAGAGGGAGCTTAGGGAGGGTACAGTTCTCATTTCGGCATCTGACGTTGACATAAGACTTTGAGCTTAATTATCCTTTTTTTTAATACTGTGTATGTCAGTTGTGCGACAAACATGAATTAAATATTAGCTTGAACCATATTAGAATTACAAAAAACCCCCAATACAATTCTAAAGCCTATTAAAATGTGTCTGTGCAATTAGTCTCCAAGCACACTGTTGTCTCCTCCTTTCTCACTCCCCATCTTTTTATTTTTCCTCTTGTCTCATTTTTCATGTCCTGCCTGTAAGTAGACTGCCACTTCCTCAGTTTAGGACTCATTAATTCTCCATGTCCTATAATGTGCCTGCAGCACTTTGGGATAATAAAATAACAGTGTGAAGTAATAGAAAGCTGCTTCTACTTGCGGTAAGCAAAAGGCAAAATGTTGTCTCGCTTCTGTCTGAAATACAAGCAGTGCAGATTCATATTGAATTAGCCGCCAACTGCTGAACACAGATACGTTGAAGGACAGCCCTGGGCTGTTTTCAAACAGAAGTGCAAACTAAATGAATCCTTGCTTCGGATGCTTGGAGGCAGCTGGATGTATATTGCTTGCCTCTGGGCTTGTGAAGAGTGACACGTTACAGTTTTCACACCTTTCCAAATATACATGGTGCCAAATGATACCAACGAGACTTGCTGCTGAGAATACCATGCAGCTTTATGGCCTGCAGAGCACTACTTATCCAGCCCCTGGGATTGCTTTCCGTTGGTCCCTGCCCGGAGCCAGACTTGTGGTGTGTACATGGCCCAGCAGTAGGAAGAAGGAGGTCTCCTTCTCTGCTCATGTCGTTACTGCCTCTGCCCTTCCCAGCTACACAACGGTCCTGGGGGAGGTTGGTTGAGGGATAGCATTTTATTCAGGGAGGATGTGCCATGTAGCAGGTATATATGGGGCGACTGAGAAGGGCTACTAATGACCTAATCCTGTGATCTCTGCCATGTGTGGCAAAGATGTTTCCTTGCTCCCTGGCGTTATCAAAGTGGCTGGGGGTGTAGGATTTAGTAAAGGAGAGAGAGTGAGAGAGAGCTGCAAGCCCTCATCAGCAACTCTCTCCCCAGCATTGCACAGACCTTTTTCAAAAGCTACAATAACCTCATGGTACTTGATGGTATTGGTGGATTTTTTTTTTCATGAGTATTGTGAAAAATTCAGATTGTGTCATCTTCCACTGGTCCAACAGGATTGGCAAGAAGAGTTGGGCGTAGTTCCTCGTGATCTTTCTCACCTAAACCAGCAGTCTTAGCATCTGATCTGCAGAATACTGAGTGCTAAGCACGGGGCTATGAAATATGGGGATGACTGTAATTGCTTTGTTTCTTCTGCAAGAGATATGTCCATATTAACATCAAAAGTGGGCACTCTAGTTATGTGGGGTTGATGTCCTTTATTCCCTTGAATACCTGAGAGCCTTGAGTATGAAGGTATCCTGAGAATATGCTTAGATGGTATCTATTTCCAGACAAGTATCTTAGGAGCCAAGGCTCACATGTTTTTGTAATTTAAAGCAATATTGCAAACTTGTAGCAATTATTCATATAAAACAAGCATTTAGGTTTGGATCCAAGAACTGTTACGGCTCCCGAACAGTTTGCCTGTTATGTTCAGGGCACTGCAGGGCTTACATGCGAGATGTTAATTGTGGCAGAGAGCTCTGGCAAGTGGCATCTGTTTTGGGGACCCAGCGACTGGGGGAGCGGAGGCTGTGTGACTGTGAACTCCAAAACCAAACACTCAGAAGTCATAGGTAGGGCCTCAGAAGTGGAAATTATTTTTTTTTTATATTCAGTGATGACATAATTGTTTTACCTTAGTATTTCTGAATCTTTAGGACATAGATGGGCCATGCTTTAATTAGCCCAGAATGGGGTTTTCAGGAGTTTGGGGTTATATGCAGCTGCAAAATTAATTGCACTGTTGTTCAAAATACTTAACTGCTCTGATTTTCTCACAGGTAAGCCAGTATGCACGGAAGTAGAACCAATGGGTGTATGTTTTTACTGAGAGATTTCTTGAAGAGGAAAAGGGTTTCCTAAGGCAAAAAGCTTTGTCATCTGAATATTTATATTTGGTACTCAATTTGTGTCTTCCCTACCAGATGTGAACAAAGAATTCTTCTCTTTGAATAGAGTTCTCTTAAAAAAAGAAAAAAATCTGCACAGCAGCATTTAGAGGACATAAGGTGAGGAAGATGAGGAGCAGAGTCAAAATCTAGTAGACTTCTGCTCCTAACCTGTGTCTGAAGCAGCCTATTTCTTCCTTATAGTGAGCCTTCTGAGCTTTGATTTTTACGCCTAAAGTTAGGTAGCATGAATAGCCCCTAGATAAAACCCTAGCTGCTTTACTTACTCTACGTAGGTGTTTTCAAAATTCATGCGAGATGCCAGTTTTTCCGAGGCCATGTTCAAAACCTGTTCCAGTTATTATCTTAGCATAATAACGCTAAATGGGCGTTAAACTATTTTAATATGCAACGTGAGTTAGTTTTGATACATTTTTCATTATCTTTTTTAGATTTAATATGGTCTAACTAAAATCTTTGTCTTGCAGGTCTGAGTACAGCCGTATGTCCTCTACCAGCAGTGAGTATAACTTTGATAATTTTTTTGAAATGGATACTCATATTTTCTTTTTTCTGGTTGCTAATGTTTATTAACATCAACCAAGTGTTATGATGGAGTTCACTTTGACACAGAAAAGCCCCTGTCCTTCTCTTCTTGGATCTATGTCTAGAAACAGTATAGAAAATTAAACTGATTGGATGTTTATGACCAAAATACAAGCCATGTGTAAAGTCATAAATATTGGAGCTCACAAGAATGCAAGGCAAAATGAGAACAAAATCTGTAGACACCGTGTGGCCAGTGTGAATGGGTCCTCAGGCCAAATGAGTTTGCAGTGATGGATGTCATTATTCCTGCATCCCCCAGGTCTAATTGAATGCTTATTGTAAGCTGATGCCAAGGAAGCACTTGAGAGCAAATTCTGTGAAGCATTTCTTTGATTTCAAAGATGATACATGCTCTAGTAAGTGTCACAGTCTTTCTAGATGTTTACGATAGCCGGTTGAATTTCAGGTTATCCAACCAATAAAAGATGAATCCTGGTGTCTGGATTATTTTTTCTTTCTTTTTCACCAACGCAAAACGGCAATTTTTTAAGGAACAAGGAGCGCTTTTTCAGTCCTCTAAGTACCACTCCAAACGTTTTCTTAGTTGTAGGACATACTGTATCCACAGCACTTTGAAATGCAATAGTGCTTATTCATGCACAGCTACTAGTTATCTCTCTCCTGCCAAAGTGCAAGGTGATGCCTGTCTCCCTGATTCACACATAGGCGTGAGCTTTATTTGTGCCAAGCAAGCAGATCAAAAATTCACAGATGACAAATTGTGTTTTATAATCTGGATCTTTAAGTGCCATGAAAATCAGAGGGGAAGAAAGCTGTCAGTTTTCTCTCATTCACAGATTCTGGCTAAAGTGTGCAGAGGGTTATTTTCCATCTCCCATGATCTTCAGTGGAAGGCTTTTATTGATTTCAACAAGAGCTGGATCAGACAGTGTTCGTAATGTTTGGCTCCTGAGCTGATGTGACTAGCAGGGAGCTCGCTGTCTTTCCTCCATCTGCTCAGTATGTGTGTGTGTCTGAGAAAGAGAGAATTTAGTGCAGCTTTTTCTTAAATTCTGTTGTTCTGGATTCCCACTGATAGACATAATTTTTGAAATAGTTGGGAGGCAAAATCGAGGCAATCAACTTTTCTGTGATAGTAAAAGCATATTGGATTTGACTGGTTACACCAGATGTGTGTCCCAGCACCCCCTCAGCTTACAATTTTGGGAGATGGCTTGGGGAATATGCTGCAAGCTTCCTCCACTTTTTGGGTGGTAACTCATAATTATTTGCCTAGAAGTGCATATTTGGCAGATAAGTTCAGAAGACAAGGTGTAAGTAAAATATTTCTCATCTAAAAATTTGGTTTTGATCCCTTACCAACTTTGCATGACTGCTGCACATTTTACAAATAAAGGTAACAAATTACATTTGTAAGTCTTTGTTTTTATTAAATGAGCTGTTTGTAGGGTAATTTTTGGTTGTGTGGCAGCTACAGTGTGTCGTGTTAACTGTGGTCACCTCAGCGTCTTGCTGGCCATGGCTGTCCCGAATATGTGGGGATTACAGTTGTATTTCAACACCAGTAATTTGTCAGTACAAGGAGGTATTAACATTCCAACAAAGACAGAGAAGTTCAGGAGGCAGGACAGTCTCCTCCTTTCTCTCTTCTGCTTCCAAGGCAAATTATATTGATACAACTTCACAAGTAGCAGTATTTAATTTTGCATTTTGTGGGGTTTGTGTGGTCGGTTTGGTCAGGCAGTGCAAGAGTAACAGAAACAGCTACATAAAAGAATTTCAGTAAAATAGAAATGCTTTCATGTCGGAGGCTGTCAGTCAGGGGGTGCATAATGCATTTGAAGAAAAGATAATTGGGGAAGAGATACTAGGAAAAAAAATGTGATTTGGCCATTATAATTTCTTTGGGGAAAAGATTCAGCAAGTGGTATCATTCATAGTACAGAAAGCAGTCTAATCAATGATGCTGTTAGGCCCTAAGATGATACAAAGTAAGCTGTTGTAAATTAAAAAGCAAAGAATCTCCATTACCTGCAGCTGCTTCATCTGAAGCTCCTCTTCTAATGAAGTGGAGTTTATCTAAACCAGAAGGATGGCAGGCTAATGTGGTTTTACAGGGGTCTTATTCGGTGGTACTGATGAGGCTCCGATTTCAGTGTTCAATAAATGAATAATCTTCTAAATTTCTGGATGAACTCCATTGGACAACGGTTTTCCACAGACATGCCAAGAAAACGATACGAACGATTTAGCAGGTGAATTAACTACAGTTGCCTATATCACTTGCTGGGATGACAGCCGCTGAACAAGCTGCAGGACTTTGCACCAATGCAAAAGTATGCAGGAACCCTAGACCCCCAAAGTCAGAAGTAAAATCTCATCAGCTGCTGTATGGCAATGGAAGGATCATTCTGTACATGCGTTATTCTAGTACTTTTTTTCCCTAAGCATATGGCAGCAGTTATCGTGCGCGACGTACTACTTCAGCAGTTCAAAGCCCTGCCTGGTGGGTTGGTTGGACCTTGGGTCCTATGCAGCATCTCAATTCTTTACTTCTTTGACCTTGTCTCACGGCTTTGGGTAACCCAAAACTGCTTTTTACTGGCAGCGTTCATCTAACATTTGTGGTTTTGTACAGCAAGTACTTTGTGAAAGAGTACCAAAGTTTGCAGAGTGTGTTTGTTTCTGCAAGAAAATGCAGCCGCTATCTGCCATGCGGCTCTGGCTGTTGTCAGGGTGCCACTTTGCCTTTTCTTATTGAGCAGGGTAAATAGGCCATGCAAACCTGTCTGCTGGATGCTGGGTTTTGAGGTATTACAGCTTTGAAAGGTTCAGCAGTGTGATTTCAAGGAAGAGAAGTGCTAAATTAATTTTGGCATTTTTTTTCCCCTGAATTCTGGTGTGTATAGAAACTTCTCCCTTTGCTCTTGAGCAGGAGAGTGCTTTGTCTTATTAGGATGTTTTGCCCATTGGTGTGCTCTTCATTAATCTAGAAAATGTATTAAGCTTCTTTTTGCTCATATTTTCAATTACCTTTTCAATTACAGTTTTCAATTACTATTAGGGATCCCTAATCATATACGAGAGGGAATTATGCTAGGCACTTTATACACACAGAAGAGACTTTTACCCAAAGTACATAATACCGAAATACAATGACCATAGGTGGCATATGGATACAGACAGTAGGAATTACAAAGAAATAATTAATTAGTGTTGGTCAGCACAATAAGCAACAGTCTCTGCACATCAACGTTTTAATTATCTTCAAATTGCTTTGAGCTATGTGTTTCAGGGATGATTTTTGACTAGGGAGGAGGAGTTTTGATGGGGGCTGCTTATTTCCTCCTCTGCATAATCTTTGCATTTATGATAATGGCTCGTCAGAAAGACTCAAACCAGAAGTGGGCATTTTGAAGCAAGACTTTTGTGATTTCTAACATTTGAAATATTCCATACCTAGTCAGCTCTGGAGCCAATTTAACCACGTTGTCTTAGAAATAATTGTGGAAGTGAGTGATTATTTTTTTCCCCTGACATTTTTCAGCTAGGCTGCCTGGATACATGTTTGTACCATTCCAGCTAAGTCGGTAAATGAAACATAAAACTGGCCCTATGGGATAAGATGCAAGTTTGTGGCGGATTTTAGAGCATTTGAGATAGTAAAACCCTGTAGTACACGGTGGTTCATGTTGTGCTTCTCAGTGAGGTAAAGGGCTTGTCACTCACCTGCTTTGCAGTCAGAAAACTGGTAATGCACCTTCCCTTGCTCCTCTGCCCTTCATTTAGCAGCTGGGAAATGATTGAGTCCTTCTGGGGTGTTTTTAGGTTGTTCCTATTCTTCTATGGTAAACCTGAGAGCTGGGCTATTAACATTTTATTTCCGTGTTGCACATACTTCCTAACCCATGGAATTTCACCCACTTCCGGATTCTAAAAATTAAGCACAAGACAGTTTCTTTTGGCAGATCTACAAATATGTGGGTTACTGAGCATGTTTCTTTTTAAATAAATTTTTTCCTGTTTGGTCTTCTGTTCCTATGGTAGTATAAATTCAGATCTTTGTTTTGGGATTTGGTCAAGGTTTTGTCGGTGTCATCTGCATCAGCTCCCTGGGCTGGTTTTGGACTCTGTTTTCTCTACGAGTGGCAAGAGACCTCATGCGCAAAACTTGCAGTCCATAAAGGAGGGCTAGTAAGGGCAAGGTTTCTCTTATTCTTGATTCCAGAGGCAGGGTGAGGTGCTAAGGCTGTATCTTACCTCCATGCCCCAGCTGTGTATGGAAATAGGCTGCCCTAATGGCGCTTTGGATGGTGGATTTTATTTCCTGAGTGGTGTTTGCTCTTTGTGCTTGATCTGGCCATTGAGAATGGGACATCACCAGTACTACAGTATTTGCTGTTTGTGAAAAGCCCCTTGAAACCTTGTGTTTGTGTATGCCCCTTGCATTAGTCCAAGTCAGCATAACCTAGTCGACGTCCTTTTTCTTTCAGACTTATTCCCAGTCTTTTTTAGACACCTAGCAATTCTCATTAAAGACAATTAGGGTAAGTTAATGGCATGTGGTCAAGTGACAATATTCAAATAAGAAAAAAATGGTTGCCCAAAAGATAGTGCTGTCCTGAATTTGAGGTACACCTTTGTTTTCCTGAAGCTGCCTTACCTTTTTTTGCTCACTGCTGCATTTATCTGCTCTCATTTTGAGTAACTGTGTTTACTCTGAAGCCAGCTGTGAACTTAGGGCCTCATTAGAAGTAGAAATTACGTATTTGTGTGCACTGTCATTCTGAGGACCCATCAAAAGCTACTCAGGTGCCAATGTAGTCCATCAGATAGGTTGTGAGTGGTCAGTGTTAGGCCACCAGTCCCATCCAGGCTCAGAGCTTGCCAAGGCAAGTTACATGACAGTTTTCACATCACTTCCATACCATGTGCATGGAACAATATGCTTCCTCTCTCTCTTGCTCTTTCTGTTTTGTCCCTTTTGCTCTTTTTTTTTTTCCCACCATGGCATCTGCTTCTTGATGTTACCTGGCAAGAATCTTCCTCTTCCCTCTCTATTCAAGTTATTAGATTGTAAGCATTGTTGGAAGGAAATGTGAAGAGGAAAATGAGAGAGTAGAATCCAGCCTGAGCACTAGGTCCTTCATAGAAGAGAGCAAAGTCAGTGTCTCCAGAAGTTCTCCCATTTCTAATTCTTAAGAATTTTTGTTACCAAACACTTCAGACACCCAAGGATCGCATCTGTCAAAATGGGCACTAATGGAGCTTTTAAGGAAAAACAAAAGGTGTAGCCTTCCTGGTTGCAGAGGTAACAGGAGATACAGGAGAGTAAGGATCTATAGTATTACGCAGATGTATAGGTGCCTTGTAACAATAGCAAATGGAGAAATGGGTTCCCATTACTTGTGTATCATTTCAAATTCTGGCTGCCTTCACTCAACTGTTAAAGGTAATGAAAACTAACCAGGAGCAGGAAGGGGGCTGGATTTGATTTGGGCTTTTAAAAATCTATCAGAAAGCTAAAATTTCATAATACAATTGCCTACTTCAAGTTAGGTTAGTTCAAACTGGTTCTGACCCAGGCACTGCTGGACTGGGTATCTTCTAAGTATATTTCTCCAAACAATGTAATTTAGTAAGTGTAATGATATAATTATATTCATTTACTGCAATACGAAGATGCACTGTAGTATATTGTTTCTTATTTTCACAGAGAACTGAGATGCTTTTACAATGGCTGGCAACGAGCTGTATTAAATACAATTGTAAAAACAGTTTACAGTGGGCTTGCCAGCATCATGCTGCATTTCCAGAAGGTGTTATTATAAAAGGAAGACTAATTAAAGTATGAGAAAAAATGGAAGAGGAAATTGGACCCAAATCATGTAGAGCTCTTAGCCTGCAGCATCTGTCAATGTTGCAAATTCAGGTGTTTAATATAGTAGTGAAATCTAAAATCTCAGCTCCTGTGGAAAATACAGTGAGCATCTTCTGCGTATCTTGCCTGGCCTGTATGCTGCTAGAGGTAAAGAGCAATGCTGTTTCCCACTGTGACTGTGTGAAGAAGGAAAATGTCATTGCTACATGCCACCTAGCAGTCTTTGGCTGTGCAAAACATGTTTATGTAGCTGCTTGTCATCAAATTCCACGGCGACGAAGGAGCAAATGCTTGCATACAGGATAGAAAAGTATAGTACTGAACCACAGAAAGCTGCGGTTGGAAGGCACCTCTGGAGATCATCTAGTCCAAGCCCTCTGCTGAAAGCAGGGGCAGTGAAAGCAGGCTGCTCAGGGCAATGTCCCATTGTGTTTTGAATATCCCCACAGCCTCTCTGGACAACCTCTTCCAGTGAGTGAAGAGTAGAAAAGTTTTTTCTTATGTTTAAACAGAATTTCCTGTATTTCAGTTTGAATCATCAACCCAGAGCAACATCAGCAGGCCCTGTTGCTCTCCAGTCCCTAATTTTCCCTTTCAGTTGCATAATTTTTAGTAACTTCTTCCTGTTTTGCTATGGTATTTGATCACACAGCACCATGCCCCCTACCAGCCCCACCAGCATCCCAGTCTCATTCACAGGCATCCACAGATGATGCATCCTGATTTTCAGGAGCTGCAAATGGACCCTTGCCTATATCAGGAATGGCACAGAGTTATCACTGCTGCTGAGCACCATTGCCTGGAAACCATGCTGGAGATGTTGACATTGAGTTAACATTGTTATTTGCACTTTTACCTTTCAAGAAGTTGAGGTTAGGATGCTGTTCTAGTAGGGAGATAGCATGTTGAGGTTGGTCTTACTGCACACGGTTATTTAGAATCATAAGGAGTAGAGAGGAAACATGTTCTTAAAGACATGACTGAAGATGGCCAGTGGCCAGAAAGAGAAGACAAAAAAGAAATGAGGCACAGTCATGTGTAAGGGCATGCACAAACAAATGTGTAACTGTGCTTGAAATGAAATCTAGATTTGATTTTTGCATGCCAAGTGTGTGGCATTAACCACAAGCATGCCCTTCCCCTTGTAAAGATTGAAGTTCCTGTTTAAATGTATTTAGCTTGGAGTAACCCATGTATCTTTGTTCTTTGTTAAAATCAGACTTTCACTCCTTGGGATCATTTAGCACGCACCCAACTGTGTGTCCCATGGTTAAATTACTTCCTACTGGCTTAGTGCTAGCTTGGGATTTCTGTATCAAGGGGCTGTAAGTGTACCCTGAAGAGTTACTGGACCAGAGCTATCAAAACTCTGGTTTTGTTGTTTTGTATATTGTTTTCTGACCACATCCAGTCAGGTTTTTTTCCTGTCATATAGATACAGCAGATAAAAACTGGACTGGTTATTAAAAAAAAGAACTAATTTGTGTATGAATGACAATCTGAATGTTTTTCTAGCTCCTTTTTTAAGCATACATAGTCATAATCAAACCCACATAAGTAAATATTTCCTCTTTCTCATTACCAAGCATGATTCAGAAGCATAGGAAATCTTTGATAGACACTGAGCTATTGAGTGCCACACAATTCCAGTAAAAATCTACAGGAAAGATTTCAGACAAAGTTAAATTGGATTATTAGGTGATGTGGGTTGAATTTCCCTCTGTGGAAGTGTTACTGCTGCTGGCCCAGAAAACCACAAGGAGCTAGGCAGCCATTTAGTGGGTCTTCTACCCTGAGCAATGGGTTGTAGGAAAGATCTTGGCATTCCAAGTTCAGCTGGTGCAGTGATGAGAATGGTCTGGAAATTGAAGAGATGTCTGTCTGAATTGCTAAAGCCCAAAGAGGGAAGCTAAGAAAAATAAATCTGTTCCATGGCAACTCCTGACTCAGAGGCACTAGTTGTGGTAGAACGGGAAAAGCCATCTGACTCACTGAGTCAAATGACAAAGCACTTGTGAAGGCTGAAGCTATTAAGGCAGTTTCTACTAAATGTGTGCTGTTTTGACAACGCCAACAATTAGTTTCCTCATTTTATGGCCGCAGTACATTATCGTGGTGTATTTTCTTTAATTTGAACTTTCTAAAATAAATAAATAACATTGATTTATGCAAGCTTGCTGGGGAACTGGGGCACTTGGTAATCGGCGTGTGCCACATTCTAGAGCAGTAGATATCCACTGCCTGCCTCATTTTTGTTGGTACCACATATTTGTTGATTAATAGTTTCGGAAAAAATCTTGTATCTGTAATTTCTAAAAGGTTCATTAAACGTTTACCAGGTGTCTCCTGGCTGCCACCGTATGGGATCAGGATGAAGCACGAATGACAAAGCATGCTTTCTATTACTGCTTCTCTTTTCCATCAGCTGGTATGGGGTAGGTCTTTTGAACCGCACGTTGCTGTCGGCTGAAAGGATCATGAGATTCAAAATAGTTTTCCACTACTGTCAAGTCCAAATGGCTCCTTTGTTGTGATGCTAATATTGTTGATTGTTTACAGAGACATCGAACCTCAGGGTTTGATCCCATATTTTCTTTAGCTGTGTCTTGAGCGTAGATGCTTTGTTGTGGCTTCTGCCTTCAGTCTGGCTGGGTTTCCCTGCCACCTCTTTGTGATACCAGGAAGGTCTGCCTGAAAGTTAACATTTTTAGCCAGATCAGTTCTCTGACTGCCACCAGAAGGCACAATCCTGATTACTCCTTGTCTGAGGGCTTCTTTTCCGTCTGTTCAGCAAGCTGTTTCAACTTGCACCTAGACCTGACACATGGGAAGCACTGGAAACACTTAGCTGGGAATAGTAGGGGGAAGAGTGCCAGCAGTGAAGTCTTAAATTGTCTTAAGCCCATCGTAAAATCACACTCTCGGTTAACTAGAGTACATTGTGTGAGGTATGGAGCTCATTGTTGGACCAAATTTGTCAGCTCCTCAAGTGTACAGCATTTCTTGGGTTTTTTTAAAGCAATGTTCTTTCTGCACTTTTATAAAAAACATATTTTTGAGAATCTCAGCTTTACACAGGAGTCAGATTTTAAGAAAATACAATGCTTGCAATTAAAGGACTTCGAATAGTATGGTGCTGGACGCAGTTTGAATGCTGATATGCATTGTACGGCTTTTGATTTACTGGTGATTGCTGATGGGAGTTTTACTGAATTACTACAGATTGCAACTCTGTACAGAATCTGATATTAATACCAAAGATCGGTGTCTGGGTTTTTGCCAAGTATAACGATCCATATCTTTCTTTAGGAAAATTTTATGATCGGGAAGGACATGCATCTTTGCAAAGGTTAACTCTAGTTCTAAAGTGGAAATCTGCAGCCCTTTGGAATACTGCTCTCTCTGTGTTTCAGTTTCAGGCCCTCTTCCCTTCCCTACTGCCCCTAAAAAAAGAGATTACTTTTTTTTTAATTCTACATACAATATCAAATAACAATAAAACAAATTAATGTAACAGTTAAGCATTAATAATTAATGCACCTTCCCTGTATTTCTCCGCTGGACTGCATTTAACAGCAATATAGGCTGTTACATAAAGTCCCGCGTCTTACCCTGATGGCCTAGGCTCATTTGTGCCAGTAGCATCTCCAAACTCACTGGGGCAAATCCTGCGAGCAGCAGCTCACCATTGTGCTTCAGTTCCCCACTCAGGGGTTTCTGATCACTGTTTCTTCTTGTGTGTTTCTGAAAGACACAGAATGACAGGTGCCAGCTGTTTTCCACAGAGCAGGAATACTTTTCAGGCTATCAAAAAAAATTTTCCTTACTGTTTCTTTTGTGGGTATTGGGTCTCCTGTCTCTCTGTGTGATGAAGCCATGTGAGCCCCTAGATGGGCAAATAGCTGTCCACTCAAAAGACACCATCTACCTCTAAGACAGTGAAGACAGTTTGAACATGCCAAATAATGTGAATCTGGTTTGTGGCATGGACACATCTGCAGACTGAGACACCAAGACAGATCTCCAATTGTGGTGAACTGCATGGGAAGGAAGAGGGGAAATGACAACAGTTGACATTCAGGAGAATATCCATGAAGATGTATGAGTACACCAGCATTTTGGGGTTCTTGTTTTTCAGCAAGTTTGCAGCTAAATCTGTGGTTGAGGAGAGTATTGAAGTGTAAGACTTCAGTGCTCTCCAGAGGATAAGTAGATGATAACGATTTTTTTTTAACCTGAAATTCTGATTATTTCTAACACCGCTGTTGCCAATGTAACATATGGTGTCAGCAGCATATTTTGAGGAAGGAGAACACCAGGTTGCGAGAGCACCATGCAGCAAGAGTAACGAGCTCATATAGAGAAGACCACAGCATTGGCAGAAAAATCCTTAGTTTGGGGGGTGTTTGTGAGGACTTGCCAAGCAGTTTGCTTACTTGTAACCATGGTCCCTACAGTTTGTCTGCGTGAAGATCCCATACACCTTCTTCTCAGAGTTGTGGGTCTTTTTTTGCTGGGTGCTTAATATACAGTAAAGTACAGCCTCTGCTTTGACATGCCTACAGGCTCCGTAACGCCTAGGTAGCACGCAGACATAGCAAGGCGAAGGCTGTAGTGTCAGGGACATGGGATTACACAGCCAGAAACACAATGTGGCACTCCTGTCTCTTTCTTATTAGCCTGTTTTTGGAGGGAAACATGATGTGAACACGTGCCGTCTTTCTTCACAGAGCCACTAACTTCCCACAGGTTTCATCGGAACTGGATGAAAGGCAGTGGGACAAACTTTTGTCTCCACGGAGAAAAAAGACTGTAATGTGAATTCTCTTCTCCCAACCTACAGCTGGACAGTCAGCCCACAGGCAACACACACATACCTTTACACCAAGTGGGAACTGCTGTTTGTCTGCCAGGTAGTTAGGGAATAAGTGAGAAAGCTGCATTACTGTGAATGAGGAGATGAGGGAAATAGGGACTGAGAGTGTATCTGTGACCTAAGGAGTCCCTGACTCTTTGCCTTGCTATGAGCAGTCAGCAGCCTGACTTAGGGAGTCAAAGAAGTTGGTGTGGAGGATGTAATGGAAGACATGACAATCACATAGGTCAAGAGCATTTCTTCCATAATGCTCATCACAAAAGCACGTCTCATTTGTTGACAAAGTGATACAGCAAGATAAGATACTAGAACAAGAATGATCTTCAAGATAAGCGTGTAGGCCCACAAACTTTGTCTCCAATTTCAGTTGTGTAGCTGAGGTGCCCAAGATGAAAGTGGAGTTACTTGGTTCCCACTACACTTGTGGACAGTGGAGAGTGAGGGACCTCATCTGAGGTTCGATTCTGTCTCTCACCATGGACTACAAAAGGAGCCCAGGAGAGCCAGCCTCCTGCTGGAGGGACATCTGTCAGGTACCTGACATTCCATGGGATGACTCTGGGCCACAATGGTTGTGTTTCCTATGAAGAAGATGAGGGTCGTATGGTTCTGAAGGCAAGCCGAGGTGGCAATCTTGGCATCATAGACCATACGACTGCAAACAGGAGAGCGAGTATCAGGGTGCAGTTTCATGATCAGCTTAAGATGTGGAGCTACACAAGTACCTAGGCCAACATAAGGGAGTGGGCAGGATTGCATGGAGAGGTGAAGGATGTGAGATGGAGTGAGATGGCTTCTTTCAACAGCAGCTTGATTTGATCATGAAAGATTACCCTTAGGCAGGTCAGGGAAATGTAGCTGGTGGGGGAAGGATGAGAATTCACTGGGGGCTGTAGCACAGTGGGGAGTTTCAGCAATTGCTGCACCATCTAACAGCAAAGGTACCACATGATGAGATCTGGCATTGCCTTTGCTTGATCGTGCAGGGCCTCTGTGGGCATTAAGTATCGCTTTTTGATAAGATTCATTCCCGCAGGGTTGGCTGCGTGCTGTACACCAAGGGCAATGACACCTTGTAAGACTATTCATATCAATGTACCAGAGAAAGCTTTTTACCTCCATCAGGCAGATAATGAACTTAATTTTCCAGCTTTATTTTTGCTCAATACTTTTTTTTTTTTTTTTTTGGTTCTACAGCAACTGGATAACAGCACAGAGAGCCTATATCATGTGCCCGTCTGGAGGAGCAGATTGACCATTTTGCCATGCTTGTCAGTATGCCGGTCTGCTGTGCACTGTCTATACTACCTTAGTACGGATGGAGGAGTGAGCACCCTGGCACCATTATCTCCATTAGAGAACATTCAACTGCAGCTCCGCAGGAAAATGCTGCTCTGATGGGAGAGTGAAAGAGGTTTCTCCTCTTGTCGCTGTGCTGTGCAGAATATCCCCTTTCTTACTGCTTCTGAACATCCTTCATGAGTTTGAGGTGGTGTGCAAAACAGGGCATGCTGAGAAGCACATTATGCTGCAGCCCTGCATTTGTCAGATGCTATTAAACAGCGGGGAAAGAGAATGGAGGAGCTGGTGAATCTGTCACATCCTGCTTGTTCAAAAGATTATTGATGCTGCATAATTCATCAAAGCATGACCTAGCAGTGGGTTATGCTGCCAGGGTTGTCCAGTAACTGCTTCTGTTGCAGCTGCCCATAAAGTGATGATCCTTGTTTATGAAAATAGCCTCTGTCTTTGTGTCTGCCCATGAGCCTTTCAGTTAATACACCTAAAACAGTCAGTCTTGCCTTGGACTCAGATAAAATGTGAAGGTCCTGTTCAGTGAGAAATTTTGACATTTCTTTGTGTTTTGGAATGGGATTGAAATAGAGAAACAGTGACATTTTCTGTGCAGCGAAAATCCTGGGAAGTTTCAATTAGGAAATATTATAGTGCTTTTGTTCTGACGTTATTTATACAGTGATTATTTTTTTTACATTCCAACAGTTGAAATATTTTGATTTATTAACAATGAACAAAATGTGCTGATCTGTAATGTTCAGTTTTGAATTATTTCATGACTTCCTGATAGCAGTTATTTCCTGATATTGAAGTACTGTTCGATGGGAGTTGCAGTTCAGAAACCTGGCACATTCACTCTGACCCTCTTCCATTGCTTGATTTACATCTCCTGTAGTGCATCATGCAATTTGGTCAGAATAAAATGTGGAATCTTACTGCCTGATGTAGCGATAAAGGAATCTAGGCTGTACAGTGTAAGAGAGGTTCAGGCATTGGTTTCCAGGAAGCAGCATACCGCAGCGGGAAAATGGAACTTCGTGTCCCAGTGTTCAGATTCTCAATGCAATATTTATGTCAAGTATTTATAGGTTGAATACTTCCTCTGAGTTTCCTGGATGTAAGTGGCTAGAAAATTGAAAATATCTGCCACAATTTGGAAATGCGCTTTCCCGTGCACAAACTGGGGCTGGCATCCAGTCTGCCTAAAATCTCTCTTTGCCCTAGACTCCATCCTAGCTCACATACTTACCAGGTTTGCCTAACCCTGTAGGTAACTCTTCATTAAATATCTCCTTTTGAGTCTGAGAGGTCTTTAGGTCCGTATCTTGATTCACCAACACAGGGTTAGGAGAGACGTTTCAGGGAGACAGGTACTTATCTCCTTCCTAAGCTTTGCTATGGGCTGGGTTTAGGCAGTCAGTGGATTTCCAGCCAAGTTCACTGGAGAAGCCTGGAAAATCAGATGTCGTCAAGACTGATGAAGGTGATGACTTCTCCTGAAACAAAAAAGTGGTTGGAGCACTGCCCCGAGAAGGGACAGGTCTTTGTGCAGGGCAGCTCCAGGGGGAATGCAACCTGGGCCTCCCACAGAGTAAAAGAGGGACCAAACTGCCAGGCTGTGGCCAGATAACCCAATAACCATTCTGCTGGAGCCAGGTGTGCAAGAGTCCTGGGGCCAAAAAGCAAATGCAGGAGGGAGACTTCTCTAACCTAGGTTTATTCAGGTGGCATGTGAGAAAATTCTGCTCATTTTTTCTAGGGACATTTTGTCTCCTGGGATTTAATGTAAAATGCATGCGTACTCCAGGGAGAAGGAGTTGTAGGTCCAGCTCCCCATACCTCCAGATGAGCCTAGCTGCTTCCCAGCTGCAAGGGTTGCCAGCCTGAAGTTACAGCTGCTTGTGCCTGCTTTGGGCCAGGAGCCCTGCCTTCCCGGCCAGCTGCAGGAAGGATGGTGTTACCGGATACCAGAGTCTTTATGGCACCTCTCAGGGGTGGTGGCTTCCCCCCCCCCAACCCAAGGGAGCAGAGCATGTAACACATTGCTTCCCACTTCACCCATGTGTGTTTGTCTCACTAGATCGCCACTGTTGTCGTAGCTGTCCCATTAGGCACCTCTGGCCAGGGGAGGGCTGGGCAGCTCTGGATGCCAAGAGGGTTGTCCTCTGTAGGCACCACTGTTCCCTACAGAGTGAGGGGGGAGGAAACGAATTAGGAAGGCAAGATCATCCTCCACAGGTTTTTCAGAGTCGGCAGCCTCTCTCCATGCACTCAGCAGGGGACATAGGCAACTGGGCTTGACAGACAGGTACCTGTCCTGTCTGTCCCCAAGACAAGGCAGCTTGAATTTCAGTGAAGTCATACCGAAATGAGGCAGCTGGCATGGACAGACTTGACAGCACCCACTGCTTTCTGTCAGGTTGTCTTTCTGATTAAAAGATCCTGGTTTCTGGGCAGGGAAAGGAAGGGAAGAAGAACCACAGGGTAAGAGTGCCATTCTGCTTTGCAGAACTTTCTTTTTTCCCCACTCAGCAATATTGCATCAGCAACAAAATAAAAATAATATGTAGAGAAGGCCACCTTCAGCTCCCAGCTTTACGACATCAAGTGTGACAGCCCCGCAGCATTTGGGCTGACTGTTTGCTTTAACCTCTCATGGGTCGTTAATACTACCTAACAGAGGAGTAAAAGTTTAGAATTGTAAAATACTCCTTCAATCCTGGTAGTAATTACCTCTTAGCTATGTTAGTGCTTTGCCAACTCAAAGAGAACTAATCCCCTTCTGTCACAGGAAAGAAAAAAATGCAATAGCTGTGAGAACTGTGGAGCTTATTTTCAAATAGATGCCTCAGCATTTTGATATTTTCTGTGGGATTAACTAGTAACACAGGAAGGCTAATATATATGCAGAGCTTTCATTTGCTTCTGTGACAATTTGCCAGGGGCAAATTGAACTGTGTCATGAGAAACACTGTTGTTTCCCCTCGCTTCCTTGTCAGTTGAAGCAAAAAGACTTGTTAGTAACATAGAAACAATTTGCAACTTATCATCAGTTCAGGGGAAGTTTCTCTTAGCTCCTTGCCTCATATTTCTGTTTTTCTTATGTTTCTCTTTTTCTTACCCAAACAGAAAGGGCTGCCATTTTATAAGCACAGAAGCCACATAATGAAAAGTGTAAAAGCGTTGCAGTAAAAGCATCTTTGCTAACATAAAATAGATACTGAAGCTCATTCCGTAGTGATTTGTTACACTTTTCCCCCTTCAGCATAGTTGCTTCTAGCTCAAAAAAAGATGATTTGCTCTGCTGTGCGTATAGCCCTAGCTCCTAACGATGGCTTTGTGCCGTGCTTTGGTGGTCTTCTGAGGCTGGCTCTGCGAGCATCTGGTGCTGATGGGCACAGGCAGCGATGGCTGCAGAATACTAATGCTGGGGCTGGCTCCCACAAGGCTCCACTTTTGAAAAATGCTTCAGCCATTCAATGTCCATGCACCATGCTGAGCAACAGGAGGGCAGAAAAGCCATGCTCAGGGATTTTTTTTTTTTTTCAATGCAGAGCAAGAAGCAGACAGGAGCGATGGCTCTTTGCTTCACATTGTTGTGCCCAGGCTTCTTTCAGAGCTGCAGTCATTTATATGCATAAATATCAAGCCTGTCACTTGTTGCAGGCTTTGATAGCATTTGTGTAACAAAGGAAACAGAGGGAGAAAAGAGCTGAACATCTTCTATTCCAGTCTTAGAAAATGAATGACTGTGTAGCTATGGCAATTTCTTTCTGGCTTTATTAGATCACTGTCCTCCACAATTTGTTTTCCTTCCTGTCCTGCTGTCCCATGTAAAGGGCCATGAGAGGACCTCCCCCCCACATCCCCTTTGTCTTTCTCCCACACTGGGACAATCCACAGGGGATATCTCAAAGAATTACCTACCAGTAACAATTGCCACAGCAAAGCCTCTTGCCATATACTGACACAGATTTTTTTTTTTGCTTCAATTTTTTTCTTCCATTAATCACCTGACAAAGTCACTCCACATCACCCATTTCATGCAGAGATATGAGAACTCTGCTGTAATTGTGTTTTTTACTATTTACTTGGTTTTTCTGTATCTCCCCTAGGCAAAATGCGTGCTTGCTATTTGCTCTGCATACCATATCTTTCTGCAGCTTCTAAATTGAGGCTGATGGTATGTTTACCCATCGTCTCTGGTAAGCCATGCAGTTGCATCTAGCTTTTCTCTGGGTCTTGCAGCTATTCTGTATTGAAAGACAACTAAAATACAGTACTTGTATAATACTGCTTTTCCATTAAAGCAATTGCTGAAGTATCACAGGAATGTTATTCTGATGCCAGGAGGGAGGAGGGAGAGGATCGTACTGATTGCCAATAGGAGGGGAAACAGCCTGTGAGACAATCCCCCCTATTAAATGTGGTCTGCACAATGAAAAGCTTGGGAAGCCTTTCTGAGGCTTCACACATTTAGGCTTTGTGCCCAGGCTCAGGGTCTCAGACATGGAGGTGGTTTTAGAACACCACACAGGGGAACTATTTCAGAAAAAATACCCAGATTACCTGGATGATGTATTAAACTGTCTTGGATCTCTGCTCACACGCATCTTTCGTGTCATGCAACTCCAGCAGAAGTGACAATTTCTCCCCTGCCCTCCAACAAGCCATTGCTCTGCTTCTGAGCTATCAAAGAGGTTTCAGGGACAACAACAGATAGAGCCCCTGTGAACATTCCCGAGGCTAACTAGAGGTTTCTTTTTTTCCCCTGAGTAAGTGCAATTTTTTGCACTTCCTGCTTTTACCAGTCTTCCCTAATCTTTAAAAACCTTGAAGCAGTAGTATTATAGTCTTGATGATCTGAAGGTATAAACAGTGCAGGATTTGTAGGGACAAATAATATCTTTTCCTGCAGAAGGACTTGTGTGCCTGAAGGCTTCTCTGGGTTTTTTTTCCCAACTGTATCAGTTGGTCTAATAAAAGATATTACCTCTCCCTGCAAACTTTGCCTTACTTATTAAAACGGTTGCCTCCAGGACACAGAACATTCTTAACTGGGTGGAAAACTCCAACGTCAAGGTGATAGAGTGAAGCTCAGTGGTGTGATTTCCATGCCCTGAGCCAACTGGCACAAATTAAAACAAGGTGGAATGAAGACTGTCCACCCTGATCATTCTGCACATCATTAGTATCCCTTTCACCCCCACTCTATGTCAGTATTTTTGTCTTTCCTACTCCTCAGCTGTATGGGGCAGCTCTTTTCTAATGCGGAAATGCACATTGGGTAATGTCTTTTGGATGCTACCTCGGTAGAAACAGCAACTGTTATGGTATGCTTGATGAAACTCCTCTGTCTTCTGATTATTTCTTTGGTTCCTACATCTCTGTACATTATTTTTTGTTTACTGCAGGTGAGCTTGAGAGAGATGAAAAGAAAGCCCAATGTGACTGAGTAGACTGTTTCTCCTGTAAGAATCACCTAGATGTTGACAACAGTCAAAGAAATTGGTTACAAATCTTAAAGGGTATTTTTCTTTTTATACTTTCAGGTGAACTTTCCGTGGAAGGCATACAAGATCCATTCCTTGTTAGTGTACATATTATCACAGACCCAGGTGAATCCAAGACTCTTCAGCAAGCCATTGATAAGCTTCTAGCCTGGATCCATCCAGACCTCCAGCTGTTTCGAGTCTCGGAAAGGCGAGTGCCCAAGAAGCTCAGGAAGCCAGGTAAGGCTGGTGTTTCTCAGCCAGCCCTTGCCGTCATTCTGTTTCTGCAGGAGGAATATGGAGAAGAACCAATCTTGCAGCTCCACGAAACCTTTCAGCAGCCACCTTGGCATTACCACCACACAGAGCGTGTGCATGGGAAGTTCCTCCCTTACATGCCATGCAGCCAGGACTTTTACACTTTGGCTCCAGAGACTCCTCTGTGGGCCATTCGCCCAGTGCACTACGGGAAAGAAATTATCCGCTTCACTATATACTGCAGGAGTGAAAACTTTGTTGACATTTTGAAATTATATGAGTTAATACTGAAAAGACCAGTATGTCAGAAAAAAGTGGACTTTTGTGTTTTTCCTGTCTATTCTAACATGGAAATAGACATTCAGTTTTCTTTAAAAAAACTTCCGAAGGGCCAGGTGCCAATGCCGACAGAGTCAGCAGTGCTGGAGTTCAGAGTAAAAGATGTGGGGCAGCTTGTGCCTCTCTTGCCCAACCCTTGCAGCCCCATCAGTGAAGACAGGTGGCAGACAGAAGACCATGATGGAAATAGGATCCTTCTGCAGGTAAGTTCAGTATACCGGGAAACAGAAGCACATTTATTGGTTTTGTGCAGGAAAGCTTAACCTGCAAAGGCAGCCAGAAAAGGAGGCTTTTGGTTTTTGCTTTATCCTAGGAGAAAGAGTCAGGACAGTACTGCTAAAGAAAGAACTTGAAACCCCTTGCTGTGTGTGTAACTAATCAGGAAAGCAGTGGATGATACTACCCAGATATCAGTCAACCTCACTTTATGCAAAGAGTGATGTGAGATGAGGTGGCTGTTTAAAAGAATGAGGAGAGAAGGAGTTATGAGCCTGGATGGAGAAATGATGGCTGATGGGTGTAGTTTTATAAGAAATACGGGCACAGAACTGACAGGAGTTTATAAAATAGCTCTCAGTTATGAGATTTTTATGGGAGACAAGCAGAATTCCTGATGGTACTCATTATTTTCTAGCATTACAGGGTGACAAACTGCATCTCTCTTTTGCACAGTGATTATTAGGATCAGGAGAGAGATGGTGAAGGAAAAGAAATGCACCCTGAAGAGCAGCCTAAGAGAGACATTCCCCCAGACTGTTTTTTTGAACTAATCTCAAGTGCTCGTAATCAGGTCCTGAAAGAGAGTTGATTTGTTAGGACATCTGTAGGCACCATATCTGGGCAATGTATCAGCACGCTCTGCTTCGCTACACCACATCCGAGGAAGATAAAGGGGATAACAAGCAGCAAGCTTTTAATAGCTGCCTGCCCTGCAGAGGGGGTATCTGTGGCAATCCAGAGCCGGGTTAATGTGCATTCCTGCACTGCAGAGGTATTTATTGGTGCTTAGCATTCGAATCAAGGAGCACAGACCCTCACCTTTGGAAGACTGTTGTTCAGATTTCAAAGAAGGGTATTTTTTTTAAGTGAATTGCATTCATGAAGCTTGGCAAATTGTCCGACCTTGTTTCTGTGGAAGAGGCATTGTGGGTGCCATCCTTCCACTGTATGGACCTCCCAGTGTGCAGAGGTGTGTACACCCCCCTGCAGCACAGGGCCTCTGGGTTTGTAGCTCCCGGGACTGAAAATCCAGGTACATGGGCATCTGCGCTCTGGTGAGTCACACCCAGGTGGTGGTGAAACCTTTTGATGCCGCTTTGCAGGTGCCACTCACAGAGACACCCCATGACAGAGCTGAACAGCACAAGTGTAGGGCTCAGAAGACAATTCAAATTCCCTGCCCGTCTGCCAAGACAGACACCAATTTGTCAGGGTTACTGCTTGCACTGTAGGCATATCTGTGTTAGCCTGAGATAACTTGTAAACTAAAGCTTACAAGAGCCATCACGAAACTTTTACACAGCAACCGCACTCACCTACATCCCCTTTTCCCTGTTCTTTTTCAAGAGGTTTCTGCTATGTAATGTAACTTTGGTTTATGAGATCTTGCACTGGTTTCAAGTAAATTGAAGGGGGGGGTAAAAAAAAACATGATAGGGCTTCTAAATAAGGCTTTCGATTTCAAAACAGCAAATTTTCATAAATAACAGGTGCCAAGCAGTACAGAGGTAAAGCGAGACTTGCCAAACAGCAGGCTGAGGTAAACCTTGCAAAGAAAATCAGAATAAAATTTTAGCCATATGCACCAAAAGAGAAGAGAGGCTAAGCGTGGCCTTCAAGTGCAATTAATTTTCATTTCTGTTTTCAATGATGATGATGATGCTGAACACGAGGCCAAAATGGCAAATGGGAATGAAGTTACAGAAATGGAAATTATCACATTGGAAATGTGGTGAAGCAAAAGAAGTTTAATGTATGCAAAATGGGGGGAAAACAGAGACTTTGTATCTAACTTACACAATTGTAAAATCATGAAGACTAGGTCTTGGTGTACAGGTTTTAAACAAGTCTGTACAATCAGAAGTGGAGTTCTATAACTAAACCAAAGGGAAAATGTCCTCTTTGTACTCAGATGACTACAAGCCACCAGTACAACACGGCCATGAAAAGAGAAGTGCAGTCCCTGGTGTGTGTAGCAGAGTTAGTATCCCCTAAGGAGTGTGAGAAGTGCTTGTGCCATTGCACAAGGTCCCACGGGTCTCACCTTTCTTCAGCCCTGGGCTCCAGAAAGGTGTCTTCAGAGAGGTGCGGGTACAGGGAAGGGCTCTCACCCCATGCAGAGGAATGGAGAGACTGTCTTACAAATGGAAACTGGAAGAGTAGGGTCATGTGAGCCTAGCCAAAGTAAGTCTGAAGGGAGCTCTGACTGTGCTCAGAAAATATACCAGAAGGTAAATGGCAGGAATGGGAAGAGGCTGTTTCACTAAATGACTCTTCTGGCATAGGAACAAAAACCTGTCAATAAATAGATTTAAACTGGCAGTTGTACATATTGACGGCCAGCTACATAACAGCCACCCAGCAGGTACAAACAGGTTAAGACCCTAATTCAAGACAGGATGGTCAGCTAAGGAAAAGGCATTATATGATGGAGCATGGGTTATAGGAAACACTGGATTTGGTGATCCATGGACTCCTTATATTCTTTTAACTCATTCTGAGTTCAAAACAATTGTAGAATCTAGTTTTTAAAGTAACAGGACTACCTTTGGATTTCTCACGAAGTGTCACTATTAACAATATTATCAATGCCACAACATAGGTAATAACTTTCACTTCTTCCCAGTTATATGAACCCAAACTCCTAGTTTTTTTCTTCCACAATACTCCTAGTATTTTTCAGCCTGCACATCACTTGGTACTTAGTACTCATCAGAATGTTTTTATTTACTTCATATGGATACTGCACCTTTTTACAGATTAAAATTACCAATTATACTCAAAATGGTAGATTACCGTCCTTGTTAAATTACAGGCAGTGTTTAATGTTTGGAGTTCAAATATACCTCCATAATTAGACTAACAGGATGTGACCTCTGTGTTTTTCTTGTTGTGCTTACAGGGACTTGGATACATGCCAGCCAGATTGATCCATGTTCTTAATCCATTTTGCAAATGCAATTACCAAGGGGCTTAGATAAAGTCAGTGCAAGAGAAAATAAAAGTTATTCATGGGCAGGATAAGTCTGTTTAATGCCACAGAAACTATTCCTTCATTAGCAAGGAAGCCCTTCAAAATTATTTTGTCACAGTAGCTTTTCCACATTGGCAATTTAGCTCCAAGGGTGCAGCTATATACCAGCTGAGGCAAAGGGTAAGCTTCAGTTGGCTTTAGCAGGAGCAAGGCTTAAGAGTATGTTTGCATCCTATGATGGGAAGACACCCACACTGCTTCACCAGTGCTAAGCCCAGAAGCAGAAGCTCTGGGGAGCTTTTGTCAGAGAGTGGGAAGAATATGTAAATAGTGTAGCTAAGAATATACCATATACTGGTATACTGAATATACTGCCAGTTTTATAGGTCTTGTCCAAATTCCTGGCTGCCTCTGGGCATAATCCGCGCAGAGACAGCTGAAGTGCTCATGAACTTGCAGTCCTGGCAGTGCAATGTGGGAAGCAAGAAAGATTAATAACTGATGGGACTGGCTTGGCAATGCATGTTTGGGAAGCAGGGATAGTAAGCAGAGGGAACAAAGTACACAGATGGCTTCTTTAAATTATGAGAATGTCTTTGGATAGGGTAGGAAAGGTAAAACGACATTTTACATGACATGAATTTCCTAGCTACTCTGCATGAGGGGGGACATGCAGACATATTTTGGAGGAAGGTGGGCAAAACAAATGAATATCTGACCTAGGCAGTTACTCAGCGCTTAAGCATAAGACCTACTGCCATTTGACATGCCAAAGTGTACCTGAGCCACACAGAAGAGGTGTCCTGGCAGATTAGACTCAGGACCTAGAGGAGTGCTGTGCTGTCCTGGAATGCCAGGCAGGCACCCTAGGAGAATGGATCAAACACCTATGTTCGGGCACCTGATTCACCCTGTAATAACCAATTTCTTGCTGAAATCCCTCCCCCTCCACCACCTTCAGCACCGAGAAGCAAACAACATTGCCAGAAAGCCTGTCTGAGGGACAACAAAAAAAGCTTCTATAAATACATTAACAGCAAAAAGAGGGCCAAGGAGGATCTCCATCCTCTACTGGATGCGGCGGGGAACATTGTCACGAAGGATGAGGAAAAGGCTGAGGTACTTAATGCCTTCTTTGCCTCAGTCTTTAACAGCCACACCGGGTATCCTCAGGGTATCCGTCCCCCTGAGCTGGATGACAGGGATGGAGGGCAAAATAGGCTCCCCATGATCCAGGAGGAAGCAGTTAACGACCTGCTATGCCACCTGGACACCCACAAGTCTATGGGGCCTGATGGCATCCACCCAAGGGTGCTGAGGGAGCTGGCGGAGGAGCTTGCCAAGCCGCTCTCCATCATTTATCAACAGTCCTGGTCAACGGGGGAGGTCCCGGATGACTGGAGGCTTGCCAACGTGACGCCCATCTACAAGAAGGGTCGGAAGGAGGATCCGGGGAACTACAGGCCTGTCAGCCTGACCTCGGTGCCGGGGAAGGTTATGGAGAGGCTCATCTTGAGGGCGCTCACGGGACACGTGCAGGTTACCCAAGGGATCAGGCCAAGCCAGCACGGGTTCATGAAAGGCAGGTCCTGCTTGACCAACCTGATCTCCTTCTATGACCAGGTGACCCGCCTAGTGGATGAGGGGAAGGCTGTGGATGTTGTCTACCTGGACTTCAGCAAAGCCTTTGACACTGTTCCCCACAGTATTCTCCTAGAGAAGCTGGCGGCCTGTGGTTTAGACAGGTACACTCTTCGCTGGGTAAAAAACTGGCTGGATGGCCGAGCCCAGAGGGTTGTGGTGAATGGGGTGAAATCCAGCTGGCGGCCGGTCACAAGCGGAGTCCCCCAGGGCTCGGTTTTGGGACCGGTCTTGTTTAATGTCTTCATTGATGATCTGGATGAGGGGATAGAGTGCTCCCTCAGCAAGTTTGCAGATGACACCAAGTTGGGAGGGAGTGTTGATCTGCTTGAGGGTAGGAAGGCTCTGCAGAGGGATCTGGACAGGCTGGATCGATGGGCTGAGGCCAACCGGATGAAGTTCAATAAGGCCAAATGCCGGGTTCTACACTTCGGCCACAACAACCCCAGGCAACGCTACAGGCTTGGGGATGAGTGGCTGGAAAGTTCCCCTGCAGAAAAGGACCTGGGGGTGTTGATCGACAGCCGGCTGAATATGAGCCAGCAGTGTGCCCAGGTGGCCAAGAAGGCCAACGGCATCCTGGCTTGTATCAGAAATGGTGTGGCCAGCAGGAGCAGGGAGGTGATCATGCCTCTGTACTCGGCTCTGGTGAGGCCGCACCTCGAATACTGTGTTCAGTTTTGGGCCCCTCACTACAAGAAGGACATTGAGGTGCTGGAGCGTGTCCAGAGAAGGGCGACGAAGCTGGTGAGGGGTCTGGAACACAAGTCTTATGAGGAGCGGCTGAGGGAGCTGGGGTTGTTTAGCCTGGAGAAGAGGAGGCTGAGGGGAGACCTTATCGCTCTCTACAACTACCTGAAAGGGGGTTGCAGAGAGGTGGGTGTTGGTCTCTTCTCCCAAGTGACTAGTGACAGGACTAGAGGAAATGGCCTCAAGTTGCGCCAGGGGAGGTTCAGGCTAGACATTAGGAAAAAGTTCTTCACTGAGAGAGTGGTGAAACACTGGAATAGGCTGCCCAGGGAGGTGGTAGAGTCACCCTCCCTGGAGGTATTCAAGGAGCGTGTGGATGTGGCATTGTGGGATGTAGCTTGATGGACATGGTGCTGTGTGGTGTTGGGTGGGTTGTGGCTTGTTATTGTTGTTGTGTGGCGTGGGTTTTGTGGTTTTTTTTTTTTTTTTTTCTTTTCTTTTGTGGGTTTTTTGATGTTGTGTGGGGGTTTTTTTTGTTTTTTTTGTTTGTTTTTTTTTTTTTTTCCCCCCCCAGGTTGGACTCGATGATCTTACAGGTCTTTTCCAACCGTACTGATTCTGTGATTCTGTGAAAGCCAAGATAAATAAAAATCCCAAGAAATGTGTGGTTTGTTACTAGTCTATGCTAATCCTGCCTGAAACAAGGTAGTCGGATCTGGCATGTAAAGCTTTTATGCCAGTTATTGTGCTCATGAACCTATACTGTTTATGGGGTGGCTATTTTCTGCCTAGTGTTGCTTTATAGAGCAGTTAACTGATCACAGCTTTTAGTTAGAGGGACTTTTTTAGCTGATTTGCTAAGTTAATCGGCCAATGTTCTTCTTACCTATACCAGGCAACTGTAATCTTGAGTTCAGAAGTGGTATAATCATATTTAGGAAACATGGTTTATTACCTGAAGCTTTGGTTCTGAGAAAAGATTGCTTGTGGACCCAACCATTAAGATTGATTAACATGCTGCTGTGCAACCTGCAAGCTCAGGTCTCTGCTACCTTTGAGATTTCTCCACCTCTTGGTGTACAAAATGGGTACTCTAGATCTATGGTCAGGCAGTAGTCATCTTCTAATGGTTTCATGAGGTCAGCCACAGTCACCTCCCTACACGATCAGTATGTTCCTGTTGAGTATGTCCTCGGAGCTGCCAGAAGTCAGTCTGGCGGTGCAGATGTCTGCCAGCTGCATGCATAAAGGCATTCTGTGCTAGGCATTTGCAATGCAAAATGCCTGAAGATGGGAAGCAGCATGAAGGTTACATGCCTACATGGACATTGGCAATTATGTTATACTGAAAAAAGAATCAAAAGCTTATAACTGAAAACCTCTTTGTTTATTCACAGTTGGAAAAGACCTGTAAGATCATCAAGTCCAACCATCAACCAACACCACCATGCCCATTAAACCAGGTCCCACAATGCCTCATCCACATGTTCCTTGAACACCTCCAGTGAGGGTGACTCCACCACTTCCCTGGGCAGCTTATTCCAGTGTCTCACCACTCTCTCAGTAAAGAAATTTTTCCTAATATCCAGCCTGAACCTCCCGTGGCACAACTTGAGGCCATTTCCTCTAGTCCTATCACTTGTCACTTGGGAGAAGAGACCAACACCCACCTCTCTGCAACCCCCTTTCAGGTAGTTGTAGAGAGCGATGAGGTCTCCCCTCAGCCTCCTCTTCTCCAGACTGAACAACCCCAGTTCCCTCAGCCGCTCCTCATAAGACTTGTGCTCCGGACCCCTCACCAGCTTCATCACCCTTCTCTGGACACCCTCCAGCACCTCAATGTCCTTCTTGTGGTGAGGGGCCCAAAACTGAACACAGGATTCGAGGTGCGGCCTCACCAGCACCAAGTACAGGGGCATGATCACCTCCCTGCTCCTGCTGGCCACACTATTTCTGATACAGGCCAGGATGCCGTTGGCCTTCTTGGCCACCTGGGCACACTGCTGGCTCATATTCAGCCGGCTGTCAATCAACACCCCCAGGTCCTTTTCTGCAGGGGAGCTTTCCAGCCACAAAGGAGATCTGGACACAAAGAGGAAGAAATGCAAGAAAAGCATCAAGGACAAGCAAGGATGTAGATAGGGCAACTTTACAAAAATTACTTTTAGTTTCTGTTGAAACTGGTGAAAAGGACAGACTTTTGGAGTAAAAACTGACTCAGTCAAGGGAGGTGCCTTAAGCTGATATAATTAATCTTTAAGTCTAATACTAGCCTCCTGTTTTTAAAAATCTTATATTCTATTTTTCCTTTCCTTTTAGTGCTGTAGGTGTTTGGTGTTTCTTAGTGTTAATGATTGGGTTTGGGGGGGTACATAACAAATCAGTCACTAACTCAAATAGGAGGAGATTTTTTAGTTGTTCTTCATCGTGAGGTACTTCGTCTTTTCCATTAGTGCAGTTATGTTTCATGGCATAGTAAAACACCCACTTGTTCTAGTTTTGTAAACACAGTAC
This sequence comes from Gavia stellata, assembly GCF_030936135.1. Lineage (NCBI taxonomy): Eukaryota > Metazoa > Chordata > Aves > Gaviiformes > Gaviidae > Gavia > Gavia stellata. Next base: position 30,024,369 of record NC_082594.1, on the reverse strand, counting down.
ATGCCACTTTTCAAATATGTTCAATTCAATTTTAACTCAAATTTATGCATTTTGCCTTTTTATATGCTACCCTTCTGAGTATGTTTTGCCTTTCAAGTAAGACTTATTATGGTGATACTGAGGACTAACCTCTGCCAGTTTTTCTTCTATTGATTTTTTTTGTCCTGGATCAATCCCACTGGTTTTAATACAATTAAAAAAACACTGTTGCACTTCTGTTGAGCAAGGCAGGCAAAATCTGGGCTTGAGATGGTGATGTCATTGCCGTGCTGGCTGTTTGGCTGGGTTCTGACCTCAGCGGAGCCTTGCTGGCAGTGCTTAATACAGATAAGGCGTCATGAGATCACTATCTGCTTTCTTAAAAAGCAGATAACTTAAAATAGACTGCAAGAGCACTTGTGGATTTTTTGTGTCAGGTATAGGCAGCCCAAGTGAAGTCGAAAGTGCATTTCTGCGAGGTTCGCCCCAAGTTGTTTATGGCGTTCCCGGATATTCGTCATGAAATTCTTCTGCAGCCCATTGTAATACACAAAGACTCTAAATCCCTCCAGGCTTCACAAAGATTTGTGCAGAGATTATAAATGAGCAGCAGATTAGCACCAGATGAAAAAATCTGTTCTGTTAGAGACCTAATCTCAGTCAGTTTAGTCAATGGCCGCGTTTGTTGTGTGTCTTTATGGCGAGGTCTGACAGATCTCTCTCCCTGTATTTGGAATTTCAGTGAAAATCAACGTGTCGGTTTGGATCGAGTCTTTGTCCTCTCAGATGGCTGACCCCCTCTCCAGCATCTCTGCTGCGCTTGAGCCTGACGCAGGCAGCATGGCTGTACCAGGCAGGGCTCTGCCAGGCTGCAGCCAGGTAACAGGCAATGCAGAATCACGCTGTGAGAAGGCTGAAGATAAGGACTTCAAAAGGAAAAGAATTCAGAAAAATTAAAGCAGATGCAATGGCTTCCAAAGCCAAGGGAAGAACTGGGGAGGAGGGAGAAGGTTGGTCTGCTGAAAAGAGTAGCTGCATGTGCAATCACACTGTCCTCAAGGCACAACAATAGGTCTTGCTGTTTTTTCAGCATCCCATGGCCGAAAGGGCAGTGGAAGATCAACGTCTCCCGCTTGCTTGTCCTGGATTCTCCCAAGAGCAGTCACACGTGGAAATCCAGTTTGAACTTTGTGGGACTGTCAGGCACTGACAGCTAAAGGTTAAAATGAAGAGGGGCGATCACATGAACGCACAGGCTGCATGCAGCTCTCCCTGTGCCGTGCCAGGGCGGTATGAGAGAGCACAGGCAATGGCCTTGGCACAGGACTAGAAGCTAGTTTTGCCTGAGTTTTAATCCTGGCTAAATCATCGAATCCCGTCTGTGATCTCTGACAAGCTACAGAATGTAGACATGGAAAAGTCTTATTAGTCTACATAATCCAGTTCTCTACAATATAGGATTAGCCTGTAATCTTTATTCACTAGTATTTCATGAGATGGGGCTTCTGACACTCTACCTGTAGTACAGTTGTGCAGTCTGGTATTCTCACAGTCAGGAAAGTTTTCAGTTATGTTGCTTCAAAATGAAAGTACTAAAAAAATCTCCCCCTATTATTTCCCCTTTCTGCCCATATCATGAAGAGCAGATTGGAAAATAGGCCTTCTAAATCGTAACACATCTAAACAAAAAAGGATCGAGGTAAATAATTCTTCCTATAAACAGAGTTGTTCAGAAATAAGGTGCGTTAGTGATGTCTCTTCGCCTGCCCTGCAGGCAGCCCTCCTAAGGGCAGGCTGTACTTGTCCCCTTCTCCTTGCTGACCCACCATTACCTCCTGCCAGGCCAACTGGGCTTGGCCAGGAGCTGTGACCCGGTAGCTGGAATAACAGCAAATACCTTGTATAAAACGAAATACTCTTATCTGTCCACAGAAACATTAAAAGAGCTAGGAAAAAAGTTTAAAATGACAAAACTTTAATATCTTACCTAAAGTAGATTTTTCTTGTTAGTGTAAGTATGTTCCAGCTAGGCCAGGTACTTACAGCTGTTCGGCTGCACAGGGCAGGTTGCCCCTTCCAAGCGCTCCCACTTAGAAGTGCATTTCCCCTTTCCTTTAAGTCTCTACTTTTTATCCGCATTTTGGTTAGAAAGTTCCTACATGAGAGCCCCTGGGGTTTCTAGCAGGGGTGTTTCATCTCACCTCATCCATTTATCCTGGTGTTGCCCTCCGCTCCACACCCTCGTAGGCAATGCCTCGGGTAAGCATCCTTTTGAGTACCGGTAATTTGGTTGCACCTGTAGTCATTGTGTTGCATATCTACAATCCAAAACTAGCGCAAGCTGATTTAAACTGGAGGGTTTGTAAATAGCAGAAAGAGCTCAAAACAGCTATTCTTGTGTCTGTGCTTTATTCCCAAAATGCTTAAGATTTTACCTGTATGAATAAATTAAACATGCCCAGCAACATTCCCAGGCACTGAAATCCCTGATATGGCATGGCCTGTGCATGTGCTTGCAGGCCAGGCAGGATACAGCAGGTACCTACAGTTACACAACTGAATCAGACCCAGTATCTCAGTCGTGCCCTGAGAGGCTGAATTAAATTACTTTTTCTTTGGAACATGTGTCAAAAGTTATGAAAATAAATAAGAGTAACAAATTATTACCATTATCTAAATGCATGAGACTTTTACTAGTGTGCAAAATATCTCCTCTATACACAAAAACAAAATGAACACATGGGAGTTATCTCTGCAGGATTTGGTTTGGCTCCAGATTGTAGACACATAAAACTGATGTCTAACTGCAGGTATTTTTGTGTGAGCTACTGTCTGTGTTCTCACTGTAGTCAATGGATATGTACTCAGTACAGCCCAAGTACCTAGAGAGCAATGCAGCTAACCAGATACAGGAATTTCCTTTAGGGAAGACTGAATGGCTCTCCAGACTCCATTGGCTGTATTAACTAGACAACTAAACCCTACCTGTGATGTCTGTGGTCTCTGCTTTATGTATATAGACAGATGGTATTGTCTGCGCAAGATAAATGCAAGGCTTTCGTACTGCCCACAGAACTCTCCCCATGCAGGTGTCAGATCTGTCCCCAAAAGCCTTGTGTTTTCAGGTACAATTTTGTCTGAGTTGTTACCAGTGCTTGTGGTCCCAAGGGCCTCCTTACCTTTTCACAAACAAGACGACTGCACTTGCTTGGATCCTTTGTTTCTCTGGATGCTTGATCTGCCAAATTATCAACTAAGTCTATGAAAACACAAGAATATAGCATAAAAACTAGCTGTGGTCAGGCGATCCCCCATCTTCTCTCTGAGATGTAGGAGAAGTGTTCTGGACATGCTTCTGTTGATTCAGCAAGCGTGGTGGTTGAGTCCATGTAGTGTATCTGATATCAGAGCTACTGAACAGAAAAAAATAGTACCTTTGGTTCATGCAAACAGCAATATAATGAGGAGTGTTTTCTTGAAAAAACTCATCAAAGAGTGTGGTGATTTGGTTGTGTACTTTCAGCATGTCATATTGTTATTGCTGGGTTATCCAGATATGTCTTCAGTTAAGAAACAGCTGGTGTTTTCTTCATGGATGCAAGCTTTTAATCTTGCTCAGTAATTTTTTAAACAAATTAGCTGACCTATTGCATAAATAAAATAATGTTGCATGTAGATGTCTAAAGTGATTTCTGGTTAATGTTTTGTTGACAATCTGGCTTACTTTATTTGACTCTTTTGTACTCAATTCCTTATCAGTTAATGAAACTGCTACACTACTGTGGTTAATTTACCCATTAATTCATTTAATTCTTTATGGCATTAAGAAAAACAGCTTATTATATTATACAGAAATAGGTTATGAATTAACATACCTCATTACATATACAGTGGTGTATATATAGATACTCATCTACAACGCCTAAGCGAACTCCTATGGTTTGGCTGTCCTATAAATCACCTCTAGCTAGATGATCACGAATGAGCAAAGCATTTTTTGCAGATGTGAAAAACCTTTTTTGCCTAGAAAATCACTGCAATAAAAAACAGAAGATGGTTGTGACAGATCTGGGTCACTAAGACAATGTGATGTGCACTAGCAGGATGTTAGAAGCAACAATGTATGGAGTTCCTTTAGAGACAGCAGATACAAAGGGCCTCCTTGGCTGCCAGGTCTCATCCCTTTCTGTCATGTCATATAATCTCTTTGGTAAATTGATCAAGCTCCATCTTTATCCATTACTCACCCCAGAAGACTCTTCTACTTCTATTGTGATTAGAAACCTTTTATTGGTTCATGGTTGAGGTTTTTTAATGTATAGTTCGTCTTTTTTCTTCTTTTTTTTTTTTTTTTATTGTGGCTGCATCTTTTTCAGTTTGAATTTATTCTTTTTCACATAGGCATGATTTGAGTCATGTGCAGCATTCTGGGTGAGGCCATAGCAGTGCTGTACACGGCGCATTAATATTTTTTTAACTCACTTGAAACTGCCCAGAATCATGTTTGTCACAGCCTTGTCACTTTAATAGCACATAGTGACCAAGATACCTAGTACTTTCTCCTCTGTTGTTTCCAACTGACAAGTCCCATAGCTGAGATTAATGTTTACACTCAAGGGTATGATCTTGCACTTTGTCCCACTGTCCCTTTTGGGACATTTTGTATTATGTGAGATACATACACATACATTTTGTATTATGTGAGAAATTCCAGTAAGAAGAATTTAAATTAAACTTTTTAAACTGTGAACTTCTAAAAGCTTTACTGAGATAAGTGGGATGATGAAAAACCTCATGATTGCTCAGACACTAGGGTCTTAGTTCAGTTACCCACACATCAGTGTCTAATCCCATAGGAAGGCCACCTGACCTCCAGCACCTTCTTGAGAAGGACATTGGCTCCCCATTTGTCACAGCTGCTGTCCCTGTGCAAATGCTCAAGTATCTGGCAGGTAGATAACTGAATCCTGCCCTAGGGATGAGATTCAGGTCCAGATTCAGATCATAACCATCAGGTTAGGTCTTCAGTCTACATATCTACAGAAAATTAGGTGTCCAAAGCTTGTCCTTAAAGTCATTAGGAGTTAGATAATAGGGCAAGTGGGTTCTAGGGTTGACTGTTCGACTAACCAGGTGTGAAAGAGAAAATGTGAAAGAGTTGAAAGAAGTAGTAAATTCCCATTGAGACAACAGAGAATGAGGTTGCTTGCTAAAGGCTTTTTGATGTTTCAGAGGAAAAAATAAAAACATTTGCACCACAGTAAGGAAGAAATGAGAAATAATAATGATGGTAACATACATCTCCCATTTCTTCATTTTTGTTCTTTAGCTGTCCACTAAGGCAGTAATGTTGGAAGACAGAATATGAATGAATCTGAACAAGTCAATAGTAAGTGAGAATTTCAAGCTAGTGTAATTCAGCCCGCAAGGCAGGGCTCCTCTACCATTTATTCTTGTTGTCTTCAAGGATCCTTATGTAAATATTTGGGATTTTGGCAGGGTGCTTTCTCTTTGTTATTGAAGTGAAACATTTGCTGCAAGCATACTGAATGAAGTCTGCTTCGTAATTATTTGCAGTAACAACTCAGCAATGGAGACTTACGGTTGTAAGACTGCCAATTCTGTATTAATGTGATCTTCTTTTCTCCCTCTCCCGGCTGCAGCAAACACGCAGTTGGTGTAGGAAGTCTGCAAAGCAGAACAAGCAACCATATCCATCTGTGTCAACAGATTCCCGCTTCACCACTCTGCCAGCCTTTATTCCTCAGAGCCACCGATCTGTCCCTGAACAACCAAAAGAAATGGGTCAAAACAAGGTACGTCATGCAAACGGCCTTGGTCATCATCTTGGTTTCTCCCAGCAGGACTTGAGACACAGTGATCGAGGAGACTTCACATGCAGATCCAGCAGTGCCTCCAGCATTTCATGGTCATTTCAACGAAGCAAGTCTCTGTTCTGCTTGCCCACAGCAAATTCTTCCTCCGCCTCAGAGACTTTTCATTTCAGTGAACCATTTCAGTTTTTAAATACTGGGTCACCTGCAACCAGGTTAAAAACATGGAGATGCAGCCCCAGGCTTAACATTGACGACTTGGAGGGTGCCCAGGAGACTGATGTAGACACAGGGATGAAGCTGTCCTTCTCAGACCTGTCTGTGGTCTCTGCATACTCTGCCCTTAATGGATTTTGCAATGACTTGGAAGCCTCTCTTCCCCCACAGAAGCAAATTGTCGGTAAGACTAAACAGGCAGCCACCAGTGGAAGGCCTGTATCAGCCAAGTGCAATACCTTTGAGTCAGTCGATGGTTCACTGCCTTCTCTCTCTGAATGGTCTTCCAGCTCATTCACATCAGCATCTCTCTGCAAGCAGCCTAAAAGGTCCTTGAGAGCAGCTCCCTGTTCTCTGGATGATTGTGGTAGTGTTTGCCCAGCTTCACCAGCTAACGAAGAAGAATTTTACATCTGAGGCTTCTCGATCTTACACCTTCCAGGGCAAGTGTGTTCTACTTGGGAATGACAGCAGTGGGCCCACCTTGAGCTTGCAGAAGGTTCCTCACTGAGGAGAAGGTGATGCAGCAGACCATGCTAAATATTTGAAGAAAGCATTCGGATCCCTCAGAGATGGGTGTCCCCAAACTATGCACAGTAAAGCAGTCTGAGCTTGCACCCTGTACATTTCTCCTGGAGGGGATGATCAGAGGCTTGTCCACTGCAGTGCAAGGTGGATCGTTTCTATAACTGGCCCTTGGACTGGTGGTGAAGGAAGTGCCAGAAGAGGCACATAATAATCCAGTTTTCTTTGGTAGAAACTGAAGAGTAATTTGTGACACCAAACTGCTTTAACTTTTCTGAGAAATTCCCTTAACTCAGGAAAGGTGGGAGGAGAAAGGGGTCTTCTTTCCCTTTCCCAAGTTCCAAAGGCAGCTCTAAGCGCAGCAGGTCCCAGTAACACGTCTCCAGTAGAGTCAGGCAAGACGTTTCCTGTGAGGACACACAGAGTTCCTTCTAACTTCTGAGACCTGGCAATGCTGAGGTGGGGAGAAGCTTCACTCCTTCCCCAGGGAAGAGGAAGCTCTACTGTATCTGTTACTTTGACAGTCCGGGATGCAGAAAGTGCCAAAAGGGAAACCTTACAGAACATTTTCAACCCATGCCCTCAAAAAGCCCATCCTTTCCTGCTGGAAGGGAGCCGTCTGACCCACTTGTGTAGACAGTGGTAAACCGTGTTTGCTATTTCTAATTCAGGCAATACAGAGCTTACCTTTTTGGAGTGCAAAGCAAGGAAGATAACCCTGCATTTTTATATATTGCTACACCACTAGTCCCAAATATATGGCAGCTCCCTATTTTTTAAGGGGTTGCTATTTTTCTCTTAAAAATAATTAATGCAGAAACTTATTCTTCATATTTCCAGTGCAAGCATATTTCTTTCTGAGTAAAACACATTTCTTCTCAAATACCTCTCTCCAAAGGGAGAACAAGTCAAATTTTACTGGCTTTTCAAGTGGTGTTTTTAAAATAGGCATACTTGATAACCTGTTTTGCTCCAATTCATTTGGTATTTAAAAAAAAAATAAGTAAAAAGCTGTTAATATGACAGCTAAGTACCTTCACCAGGATTTAAGTTGTATATACAGATTGCATCATGCATGTTCTGAAAAGTTACATTTTGGGCAGAGAAGTGGCGCTGACTGAAGCTCTGGTTTAGGCAGTGAGAAAATGACCATGTTAAAAGGTGGATGTATAATTCTGTATGTAACATATACAAGTGCAGACACTGAAGACCTACCATGACAGCATTGTGGTGGATGGAATAAAAACACATTTGTGGAGAAAAATGTTTGCTATATTACCAGGTAGTTTTACTCAGGAGAATTGCTGCTTTGAAAAAAAAAAAAAAAAAACCAAAAAGCGCACACATGCTCTAAATAATATTTACAAAAAGCGGAACGGCTCCCCTGGCCCATTTAAGTAAATGCACAGTTGTACAAACAGTTCTGGAAGAAAGCCTGAGGGAAATTGAGTACAGGTTTATAGGGGAGGAGGGGGGATTCCATTAAACCTACACCCGCAATCCAGAAGAGGCCAGAGGGATAGTCAAGAGTCAGGATGCTACTCCTCAAGGCTTTTTCCTTTTGCTGTCATTTTCTCCACACAGGGAAAGAGGCATCAGGCTGAAGTCCAAGTCTCCTCTCTGTGAGATGCTATCATAGCATGTACCAGAGGTAGACCTTGTCTTTTGTGCTAAACACAATGTATAAATAGGAAAATCTATTCAAGCCCTAAGATCACAGGAGATTATCAGTCTTCTCCTGCTCTACAAAACTGTTTAGGCTTAATGCAGTTTTGGGTAAACTGTTCTCTTAAGAAATGCCTGGGACCAGAAATAGCACAAATGAAGGATTTGTCATGGTATGTATGTGTTGTCATGGTGTGTATGTGTTTACCTGCTCTGTACTCCTTCAGAGTCCACGCAGTCTTTCCTCTGACTTTTATGGCCTTTAGATCAAACCTCCTCTGAACACAGCAGACCCGATTTATCCAAAGTTGTGCTCCATGTTATTGTTTGTACCCTGCCAAAATACTTGTAAAACACTGTGAGGTCAGACCAGCAAGTTTTTTTCCATCAGCTTGCAATTCACCATATGAGCAGGAATGTCAAGGACAGTCAGGCTCCACAGGTTTAACCTTATGATTCATTATTTTCGGTCATATTGTAGTAGAAAAATAAATTATGAAATAGCATTGTGTATTCATGGGACAGACATTTTATCAACACTAGCCACTTCCAGATATGACAACCAACAGGACAAATTTGGTTCAAATCTGTTAAAAATTTTAGTATTCATTATTTGGAACAGGGGAAAAAAAAGCCTTTTCACTATATTTTAATAATATAGATAACATTCTATCTGAACATTCAATCAAAAACTGGTTTGAGCTGATATGTCTGTCTGATCCTGGAATCATGCCAACATCCAGACTCCTGACAAAAGCTGATTGGGCTTTTAAGGAAGAGAAGGCTTTGAAACATCCTTCTGCCTAGGGTATGCCTTTGCAAGAAGGAGTTCAGCACATCTGGGGGCCATCTCCTGACGCGGCAGGAAGCACTGGTACTGGAGGTCTACAAACAAGCACAGGATAGCTCCAGTGTCAATCATGAGGCTCATGTGCGGCATTAACCGGCAGCTCTGCAAACATCTCAGCTCCAGATTTTACCACGTTAATCCTAATGGGAAGAAAGCCAAATGAGCTTCCACGGGCTCTGAATTTATGCTGTCTCCACTGGTTCTGTCTTCAAGTATTTCTGTTTTGTTTACTGATACTTAACTAGAAATGAAAGTTTTAATTGTTTACATTCATGGTGCTTGTAACCAAATTTTGGAATAACTGAGTGTCCTACTGTCAGGAAAAACAGAGATGATAGTGTACAGAAAACTTCTTGTCTATAATAAAGCAAGCCAGATTTTGAAGAGTGTTTCACTGAAGGTAGACTTCATGAAGTCTCTTCCCATTATTTAAGAAGGGGTTAATCTCTTCAGAGAGTTGAATATGCACAAGTTGCATGGCATTTGCTTACTGTTTTGGTTAAATTATGAACAATGCCATTTGAGAACTGCAGGTTTTCCCTGAACTTTCTCTCCTTCTCACCCCAGAATGCGTTGCTTCTGTTAAATAAAATAGAGATGAAAAGTCAGTTGTGCTTAACATTCTGTGTGTTCATTTATCAAGTATTGCAGACTCACTGACTATTTTAACTAGGCTTCAAAATGACTGCAGTGACACAAGCTCTCCAGCTCTTGGCAGTGCGTATCAGTGGGATAATTACAAAATAAACATAGCAAAAATATTTTTATGTTGGACTTAGCTTTGCCTCGGCAGACCAGATCTTTTGATTCTCACTGTGTTGTTGTAAATCATTTGCTCCAGTAAAGCTGAAGATAAAATAGGAGCTGTGACACATATTGGTAATCTTGCATGCTTAAATCCCCCCTTGGTTTGTTTCATGTATGTTGGTCTTCATAATAGTTCTTCCCTCTTATTTTCATCAGTGTCTGGTGTTATCTATTATACATTTCTTTATTCCCCTCACGGGACATGTCTGCATGTCAACATTACATTGTATATGCAAAGCTGTGTAGGTTTGGCTTTGTTTAGTTTTTGTGGTTTTATGGTTTAACATTGTGGGTTTTATATATATTTGTATGGCAGTTATAGAGTTGCAGAAACATCAGGAGTTGGAAGAGGCCTCTGTAGGTTGTCTAGTCCAAAGTGTCTGCTGAAAGCAGGCACAAAGCTGCTGAAACCTCAAAGCTTTGAAGTTAAATCATGTTGTTCAGGACCTTGCCCAATTGGGTTTAAAAATATCCAAAGGTGGCAATTTCACAGTGTCACTGGGCAATGGGTGCCAGTGCTTAACCACTGTCATGGTGAAGAATGATTTCTTAATCTGCAGTCAGAATTTCCCATGTTCAAACTTATGATCTTTCCCTCTTGTTTTGCTGTGTACCTCTTAGAAACTCTGGCTCTGTCTTCTCTATAATCCCCCTTCAGGTGTTGGAAAACTGCAATTGCTCCCACAACCTCTTCTTGCACCTCACATGCTCTAGCTCCCTGACCATCTCAACTCTCTCCAGTTTGTCAATATCTGTCTCGTACTGGGGAGCCCAAAACTGTGCACAGCCATCTGGATGTGGTTTGAAGAGTGCTCAGCAGGCAGGAAGAATAATTTCTGTCAACCTGATGGCAACTCCCTTGCTTATACCACCCAGCATGCTGCTGACCTTATCATTGCAAGGGTGCACTGCTTAATCATGTTCAACTTGCTATTCACTGGGACCCTGAGATCCTTTTCTGCAGAGCTGCTCCCTAGCCAATAGATGCTTACCTTGTGCCGTCATACCAGGTTAGTCCATGCCAGGTGCAGGACTTGCATTTGTCTTTATTGAACTTTGTGAGGTTCTCGCTCGCACCTTCCTCCAGCTAGTGAAGGTTTCTGTCAATGGTAGCCCCTTAACACAAGACAGACGAAATTGTTGAACAGCACTGGACCCAGTGTTGACCTCAGAAGAATGCCATTTGTAGCTGGGTGCCAATTAGACTTTAAACTTTTGTCCAGTACCCTTTGAGCCTGACAATCCAGACAGTTGTTCACCCACATTGTAGTCCACCCATCTAGTCCATGTTTCCTTGATTTAGCTACAAGGATACTGTGGGAGACTAGGTTGAAAGCCTAGCTAAAATGAAGGAAAATTACATTCACTGTTCTTTCTCCATTGACCAAGGAAGTCATCTCATCAAAGGCGGCCATCAGGTTAGTCAGGTGTGTTTTACTGTTGGTAAATACATGCTGGCTTTTCCAAATCACCTTCTTGTCCATCTTGAGTGTGGGAATGGCTTTGAGGATTTCTTGATAATCTTCCAGGGGACTGAGGTTACACTGATCAGCCTGTAGTTCTCTGTGCCTGTAGTTCCCCAGATCCTCTGTCTTGACCTTCTTGAAGTGGGTTATGACATTTTCTTTCTTCCAGCCATCTGGAACTTCACCAATCGCAACAACCTTTCAAAACTGATAGAGAGCAGTTTCACAATGACATTGGCCAGTTCCTTTAGCACTGTCAGATGTAGCCCATCCAGCCCCCTGGACTTGTGTATGCCAGCTTATTGCATCCCTGACTCAGTCTTCTAGTGTGATTAGTAATTTTCTCCTCCAAGCTTTGCTACTAGATACAGACACATGGCAGGCCTGACAGCAGACCTTCTGAGTGAAGATCTTGTGAGTGAAGACAGGTTTTTCCAATTTTGGCAGGTTTTTCCAGTTACAGAAGACAGGAACTGTTCTAGTCTGTTCTGAACCAGTTTCCAGTTGTTCAAAGAAGGCTTTGTCTGTCTTCTCTTCTTGATTGAGTGGACTGTAGGAGATGCCCACAGCAATATCCCTTTTGTTAGCTTCTCCTGACCCACGAGCTCTTGACTGTCTCATCTTCTGTTCCCTCTCAAATGTGCACACATCCGTGCCACTCAGTTGCCTAGAGCACAAACCCCACCACCATCTGCCATCCTTTCCTAAAGAACCTGTATCCAGCGATGGCATCTCTAGTTACGCAACTGTCCTGTCACATCTCTAATCATCTATTTTTACATCCTGAGAGTGCTGAGGTCTTTCAGGAGTGATTTTCAGGTTCAGCAGCCTGAGCATTGGCACTGGACATCCCATCCACCCAGCAGAATGGAGCTACCCTGGTCTTGGTAAGACAGTCCCATCTCACAAAGGGCTTTGGAAGCAGAGTAAAACCATGGATGCATTAAGTATTGGAGAAATCAGAATATTGGAACACATTGGTGTTTTCAGTGGCTGGTATCAGCAAGGAGATGAGCTCTTGTGATCCTGTACAGAAGTTCATGCCTAGGTAGCAAGCACTGCAGTGGCCTAGCTTGGACACCTGAGCTGCCTTCATGAGAACATATCTAAAGGCTATACAGATGATCATGTGGCTCAGGAAGGCCTGAGGTGCCATAGATGGCATTTTTGTAAATGGTTTTCCTCTCTTGAGTTTGTTCAATTGCTTTCTGAGCCCATTTATCATCTGCAGCATCCTGTGGCAGGGACTTCCACCGTTACATGTGGAACTACTACATGTTGTACAGGAAGGGTTATTTGCCAAACCTGCCACCTGCTAACTCCATTTGATACCCCCTAGTTTTACTCTAGGGATAGACAGTCAAAACCATTACTTGTTCACCATTTTCAGACCACTCATGGTTTTATAGATTTCTATAAACCTTCCTTTGTTCTGTTTTCTCCTTTCAAGCTGAGAAGTCTTAATCCAGTTAGTTATTTTTCATAGGAAAACCATTCCACCATTCTTATCACCCCTCTGTATTTTTTTCTATTCTGCTATGTGCTTTTTGAGCTAGGGGGTCCATAACCACACATAGTTTTGGAGATGTAGATGCACTGTGGATTTACAGAATGGCTTGAAGGTTTTTTCCATTTTATTCTCTGTTCCTTTCCTAGTAATGCAACTTGCTGCTTTGACTGTGGCTGAGCACTGAGCTACCCTTTTCACAGATCTTTATATAGCCCCAAGGTCCAATTCCCAAGCAGCAAAAGTCAGTTCAGAGCCTACTATCATGTACGTAAAATTAGATTTTTTTTTTTTATGTAATTCATTTTAGAATTGGCTACATCACTGAATTTCATCTGCCCTTTTATTGCCCAGTTGCTGTGTATTGTGAGACTCTTCTGCAACTTTCCCAGTTGTCCATCCTCTTTACTATCCTGGATGCTTAATAACCTCAATAAACTCCCATCTCACGAAGCCCCCCTTTTTCCAGGTTTAAGTCATGCTGAACAATATAAGCTTGAGTACAAATCTCTGCATGACTCCACTGCCAACCTCCTTCCACTGTCAGAACTGGCTATTTATTTCTACCTTCTGTTTCCTGCCTTTTAATCAGTCCTTTATTCATATAACCTTACCTCTTAAACCATCACAGCATGGTTTCTTTAAGAGGCTTTGATGAAGGACTTTGGAAAACCATTCTTAGCTGTACACCTATTTGTTGATGCCTTCTGAAGGCCCTAATAGATTTATGAGGTGTGATTTCCCTTTATAAAACCATGTTGACTCTTCCCCAAACTAACTCAAAATTATTTCTGTTCAGATAATGAATTCTCTCTCATCTGAGCCTAAGTGTCATTTGAGTACAGAGCAACCCTCCCTGTGGCATCCTTTCCCAGCTTCCAGAACTCAGCATAGTGTAAATTGCTAAATTTACACAGAATCCAGACTTCCTGAGCCAAAAACTGTGTTCAGATCACTCTGTGACCAACTGCTCCATTGTGCTACCAATGGATTTATCCTCCACCAATTTGTCAAATTTCATGTTGAATCTCTTTTCATTCCCAGTACCTGGGAAGGATCCTGTCACCGGGAGCCCAGGAACAAACGGGTTGTGAGAAAACTGGGAGGAAACATCCTGCACGTGTGCATGTGGGGGAGGAATCCAACTGCTCTATGTGGAAAGCCCTGCAAGACCTTGTAAATCCTGTCATGGGAAACGTCTACAGTGGTAAACGGAAAAGGGACAGAGAGAAGGTTTCGGACACTGGATCATTTAGTTGCTTGTTGGCTGTTTTGGACCTCCTCAAGCTGCTTTCTCCAAGACACTACCTGGTGCCCTTCACCCCAAAGACTGTTCCCACTACAGAAGAGGCTACATCAAGCCTGGGCCCCTGTGTCTCCAAAACTGTCCCACCAGATTTTTCATCTTCCTGTCTTCCCACATGCCCTTGGGCATCTCACAGGGCATGAAACTCAGCCCCTCAGGGTCATGCTGTAAAAACACCTCTCAGCTGGGCTGCAACGCAGTCGTCACTTTATTTCAGATAACAACCTCCCCTGCAAAAAGGGATAGTTGTGTCCTAGAGCCATAAGGATCCCACAGCAGTCCAGGAGGGAAGCCAAGCCAGCTGCTCTGTGGTATGCCTGTGACTAATGGGACAGCTCTGAAGGGTGTGGACACAAGTCAAACAGTGCTGGGCTGGCCTTGGAGCTGGAGATCAGTATTCAGTTCGCCTTTATTAGGAATTTACAGATAGTGTTGCTTCAATCTGGCCACAGAAAGCTTCACAACTGAACAGGCACACCCTGCCTCTGCTTTGGCTCAGCCTTTTGCATTAAGCGTGGTTCACTTTATAATCAGTTGTCCTTTTTAATCACTTTTCTCCTGAATATATGAGGCATAAAATGCAAAATAGGTTGGTAGGTGGAGGCCATTAATCCAATCTGCCCATGGTAGATAAAAACTGCTGACCATTAGCATGTAATGAAATGGCAATGGAAATGGATTTAGCCAAAGTTGACCAGTCAGTAATAGAAATACCCCGTTCACATCTCCATGACTGCGGAGTACCTGTATTTTGTGACGGGATCACAGCAATGCGGTATGCTATTTTTTTGTGTGTACCTCTCCGGGAAGCCACCAGCCTGCAAAAGTTGCTAGTGCCATCTCGTGGTTTTCATGCACATGAGTGTCAGCACAAGGAGCTGCCAGCCCAGGCGGGTGACATCCGCAGGGCGCCGGGCAGGGGACAATGCGGGCCCTGGTACAGTGCCCTTTGAACCCCGCAGCCATGCCTGGCACGGCCTGGGACGTGCCCCCATCCCCAGGTTCCACTGGGTGCTTTGCAGCAAGCGTCCCTGAAGAGCACGGGGTGAATGCAGTGGCATTCGCTTCACAGCGCGTTAGAAAGCAAGCCTTGCTCCAGCCATCTCTGCCAACGAGACCTGCCTGCCCTTGCAACCCTCTGTGCCCTGCATTTCAGTATTAGCTGCTGACAGTGCCTGTGCTGGGCTTCCACCCCACCGCTGTGCTTTATCACCCTTCCTTCCATCAAAAAGCTGGGCAGCAGAATAACCCAATGGGTTGATGACCCAAACGGCTCTGCCATGTCATTTTGCTGCACCAGAGCTATGGGTGAGGAAGTGGCCACAGCCCACAGGGAGACTGTTCAGGGCTGTGCTCGGGCTGGAGCTGAGCATCTGCTGTGAACTAGCCCTTGAGCACAGCACGGTAAGCCGGCTGGCTGTCACAAATTCCCCTATTTACTTTGATGAAAATTTTAGCCCTCCTGGTACGGAGATAATCTGCTAAGTATGACCCAACTCCTGCCAAGACAATGCTTCTTGTGAGGTTAGCAGTGCCACTGCTAAGGGCGCTTCTGCTCCTTAGGTGTAGTGCAGTCGGTGACAGGGCCTCCCGGAACAGATACAGTTTAAGAATGCAACACATCATAATACCAATTTTAAAATTCCTCCTACTTCAGTGAATTAGCAGGCATCCTTTTGCAGTTCACATGTGCTATTTCATGGACAGATTTATTTTTTTTTAACTGGACTGTGATTAGGAGCAGGTGTTTTTTTCACATGGTTTGCCATGACATGGCTATGAGTCCCTCTTTTTCCTACTCTGCATGGGTTTTTTTGGTCACAAGAAAGCAAAGCTTTAATTAATTACTCTGTGGCTCTGCTCATAGATTTTGACTAGTTGCCAGCATCCGCTTGTTGTGCCATGTAAATCCACAGAAATGCAGCCTTTGCCCTTAAGTTTCTCTCCCCAGCACTTTGTTGCTCTACTTTCTTTTAAGATCTGGCTGCTCTGTGGTTTTCCCACAGGAGGGTTGAGGATGCTTGTTGCCGCCTTGCCACGTGTGTAAAGACTGCGCAGAAATTTTGAAGAAAAGAGTTTCAGGGCTGCCACTGCAGCTCACCTGGGTAGGAGATGGGGAGGCAAGAGCTGGCAATGAGGTCAGGGGAGTGCTGGGACAAGCCAAAGGATGGGAGAGGAGCAGAAAGATGGGAGTCAGCTGTCACCTTCCTCCCTTTCTCTAGCCTCAGGTGGTGCACCAGCTCCAGGCACGTGGGCCATGAAAGACCCTGCTCTTCAGGCATTGGGGTGAGATATGGGGATGGTGGAGGGGAGCTGTCAGCCTCAGGGGCTAAGGACACTGAAGCTGTCAAGTTACCAGCAGGGCCCAAGCGGACAAAGTGTTTTCCAGGTTTCCAAGACAATGCTCTGAGCTGATGGGCTGGTTCACTGTTTCAACCCCTGCCTCCACACATGAGTCCCCTCGGGTTCGGTGTGCCTGTCCTCGCAGACCGCCTCTTCCCTGTCCTTCCCTCCCTTCCCTTAATCTTCCCTTTGCTTTTCTTTCTCTTCCCATTCAGCTCATCCCTCTCCTTCACAAAACCCCAGGCCCATAAAAATCACATTCAGAGAGGCACTAACCCCTCCTTGGCCAACACAAGCCTGGAGGTGCTCCCGCTCTGCCCATCTCCTTGTCCCCCAACCCATCCCCTTTTTCATCTTTTCAGACAGGACCCAAGTTTGGGGCTGCACCTGCAGCTCTGTGTCCAGAACGAAGCAGGACAAGCCTCAGGCTCGTTTCCTCCTGCCCATTCCTCTCCTTAGCATCTCCTTATGAAATTAATGGGATTTGGTACTTACCTTATCTCTAGCACACTGCAGGGCACAAAACTCTGCTTTCAGCATCACTGGGAATCATTCAGTGACACTGCAAGGATGCAGCTGCAGGTCTGCCCTGCTCTTCTCTGCACGCGGAAGCTTGCTGTCTTTTAGACATACCAGGTCACCAGAATGTGTCTTTTCTGATGCTGCAATTTTTGGTAGATGGTCCAAAGAAAACCTGGCTGCTCTCTGGAGTGACAGCTAGCTTGCAGCCTGACACGAATGAAAAGCATAGCAAGATGGAACAGATTTTTGCCCCAGGCCTTCTCTGCTGATGTGTTAAGTTTGGCAGCATCATCTGGAGAAGAAGTGAATTAATCTTATTGGAGTCATGTACCAAAGAGACTGGGGGGAAAAAAAAAGGATGTGTGAATCCATGTTGATTATTTTGAAGCCATAAACAAGTGGCATCAGAAAAGAATTTGACAACCATATGGACTTTCAGAAGTGTGAAATCTTCTGCAAATGATATGCAATCATGTAAAGACTGGCATGAAAAAAAAAGACGACTTGAGATATGGATGGATGAGACGTATAGACAGGGGACTGCAATCTGTGATGATACAGGAGTTAAGATTCTGGGTACATGAAAAGAATGCTATATAGAAAAAAGTATATAAATTAAATTATGTTACATAAAAGAATTCTCCCAAAAGTGATAGGAATAACAGTCAGTCCTATTTCTTACTCCTGGTTCTTAGCACTAGACTTTTTGGGGAACTGCAGTCTCAGGGATTGAGCAACAACTTTTCCATGAAAATGATCATTGTTTTCGTGGGAAGCTTCACTGAAGATGCCACATGAAATCTGGATTTTACAGAGGGCAAAAACTACAGGTACAAGAGCACAGGTCCTGCTGAAGGGCATCAGCTGCTTCCTCTGAGTTCATTAACGAATGTGACAGTGCTAGGTTTCTCCCCTGATGTTCACCAAGGGGACACTTCTTATCCCAGAGCTTGGGAGGTGCTGGCATTGCCCCTGAGAGGCAAGTAGGATGACAAGAAAGCAGATTTGCAAATTTTGTAACTTCAGTGTAGCACATCTCCATAGGTGCTGTATGTGCACATGGCAGGGACATCTCCATGGGCCACAGGGCCTGACAGATGAATGTGCATGATATGAAGTCACCTACACACCAGGAAAGGAGTTAAGTGCTGCTCTGCTGTCTTGGGGAAATGGGGGCTATTGGCAGGGACTACTCATCAGATCTAGACAAGGACTACCTCACCCTGTGAGGTCTTACTGGCTAGGAGGAGAGAAACTTGAGAAGTCTGGACTCTGTCTGGGGGACTAAGTTTAAATGCTGGCACTCTGAGCCTCCTTACAACCTGAGTGTTTGATGCCTTTCCCCTTCAAGTTATCACAGCGCACAATACCGTGAGACAAAAATTGCAGCAAAAATCTATTCAGGTTTGATTTATAAATGACTCTGATTTGCCTCTGATTTCAGCTTCCCCTTTGGCAGCAGTCCAAGTCCAGATACTGGTTTGTAACGCTCATCACACCGTGAGATAATGGGAAAAGCAAATGAAAGGTGAAAAACTGAAAGTGGAAAACAAACCAGCTGTGCCATCCTAAAGAAGCAAGAACAAAAGTAGGCTGAATGCTCAGAGGGGAAATGATCTATCATGAGAAAACACAGATCAGGGCAAAAGCTGGCTTTCATGTATCAATAGAGATGTATGATGGAACGAAATGGATGATGCACATGAAATGCATCTATTAACATAGTTTGGACATTGGATCTGATATATCAGCAGAATTTCAGCTGTGAAGTTACTGTGGTTTGGAAAGAGGAAAATGATGTTACCCGTGCATACAGTAATGCATGTTACTGCAGCTCACCAAAGCACTGGGGTCTCGACCCAAAGAAATGCAAAGCTGACCGATATAGGGAAGCCCAGAATCAACTGAAAGATCCTAGATGATCTCTCAAGGGAGCACTTGTGTGATTTTGGAAGCCCTGTAAAATGGGTGTTTGTTTATCTCAGCAAAGGTGTGTGAAAGTTAGTAACAATCATTTCTTCCCCCTTCAAACTGACAATGGCTTCTTACCTGCACAGCAGTGGCTGCTCCTTCTCCATCAGTAACTGATATTCCCTGAGCCACAGAGAAAGCAAAATGCCCCTTTGTGATATGGTGTATAACCAGACACTCACATGGCAGCTCCAGGATGCAGATCTCTAAGAAGCAGTTAAAAATTTCTTACGTGGTTGGTTCACTACTACAGCCACAGCAGTCTGAAAAGGGTTTGTGTGCCCAGCAGCTTCACTTGGCTACACTCATTAGCAGATACCCTGCTCCCTGGAGACTTCACTGGCCTTACACAAAGTGGAAAGTTTCAGCAGGAGGACTTCAGAGCAGCTTGCCTCAGCTGCCCGGGGAAGGTGGTGGGAGGCAGGGAAGGAGGAGCTCCTGGGAGATCCAGGCTTTACGACTGCACAGCAGGTCAGGCAGGGGAGGACGTGCATGTATGTCCCTCATAGCCCAGCTATGGTGTCCCGTCACCGAGGTATCACAGGAAACCTAACTTGGAAGCAGCTGAAGGGAGGTGAGAGGGATCCCAGCCTTGTTCTGCCATTGCACAGGGTCACTGTGCAGACCACGTGAGCCATGCTGAGCACTGAGAGAGCAGCTGGGACATGTGGGGATGGACAGGTTGTTCCACACTGAGCACCAGCAACAAGGTTTCTGGGGGAATATATTCACTTTTTTCAGCCTTCAAGCCGTTTCCTGTCTTACCTGTAATGCTCAAGGGCATTTTCTGCTTTTCTCGACTGTGGTTTGTATCTCATGCTACAGGATTGCCTACCTCTGTTTTGCTTGGCACCCAGAATGAAGAAAGAACAGAATCTGGGACATATACTCCTATAGTCTGATATTTTGAGTCACTCTTTCCATTCTGCAATATTCTCATCAGACCCCAATGTCTTTAAGAAGTCAGGACACACACAAAATTTTCACACGTATCTTAAATTTTTCCATATGTGTCTTCTAAGTACACCCTTTCTCTCTTTTCCCTTGCCTTTCATTATGCCATTGCAACACCCAACGGTCTTTTGTTGCTTGGTGACATTAGCACAGTCACCAGTAAATTTAATGTCCCATGGTCTCCTTCCACCACCGAAGGTGATACCTGAAGGTAGTCCTAAGAGGGACCAGCAAGAAAGTGTCACTGATGAGAATGTGACGAACTGTATAGAGAAACATAAGGCTCTTTTGCTATTTAAAAAGGAAACTCCTGAGAATACTTTAAGATGCCATGATCTGTATTTTCATACTGCGGAGTGACAGGCCTAAAGAAAAGCGTATCAAGACCCTCCTTATTTCTTTATTTAATGAGGTATGGGGTTTAGCTGAGGAATTTAAACAATTGACTGATAAGTATTTGGAATTCTTGAGGGTCATAAAGATCAAGGCAAATGGATCAATGCAAAATAATTGATTTTGACACTGTGACAACTTCTAGCTGTTTCTTTTTTCCCCTAAACAAACTACGAATATTTTTTCTCTTCTTGAAATGCCAAAGTAAAAAAGAAGAGGCTTATTTTCCAAGGAACTGCAATATTAAATGTCCCCATATTTGACAAGAGCGCTTACAGACAGATGTAGCTGTTCTATCTCTTAAAGAAAGAAAACATTGAAAAACAACAATTTCTTAATTTCATGATCCATTCATTCATCAGCTGGTCCTTTCTCACTTTTTCTTAATTAATAGAGTTGTTATGAGACAAAGCAGCAACAGAGACACATTAAGCAAGGAGAAAAAAAATCCATTGAGAAATAAATGTTTTACACTTAATTACAACAGTCATGCAGTGAACATATGTGCTATGCCACATCTCAAGCAGAATCAGCGCATCATTGTGTCCTTGAAGAAGTGACCTTCAGAAAGGGCAATTAGCTTTTTAACACTTTTTCTTTTCTATTACTAGTAATGTTTCCAATGAACCAAGATAGTTCAACAGTTTAATTTTGTCTTCTTCCAGAACACAGATTTGCTTTTTCAAACATACAACCTCAGGGGCTGGGAATATAACAGTGCTGAGGGTCCTAGCTTGAAAGTTATCGCAGGACAAAAGAGCACAGAGAACAACTCCAGATGCAACACCAGCAGCCATCCTGTAGTGAATGGCACCTGCCTTCTGCATGGCTTCACATGAGACACTCAACCACGTGGTGCCCCGGTCTTCCCAGAGAAAAATTGAGAACAACATTGTGTTACCAAACCTAGGTCTAATGTAGTGCTGCTTACTACAGAGAAACCTAAACAAAACAATCTTATTTTGTTAGATGCCTATTCCAGCAGACTTCAGTTTAAAGGAGGAGAAGACAGTGCATGTTTTCTGTGAGACCTGGGCCTGCATTAGAGCTAGAAAGCTATCAGCTATCAGCTTGGAGCCAGCTCTCTTCTCCTGCCAGACTCCAGCTGTGTCAGAAAGAGTTCATGGCTGGCTATGAAGCAGGCTGCACACTGATATGAGAGAGGGCAGCTTCCCAAAATTACTGCCACTCTGGGGATTATTTTAACTCTCTTGATCTCCAAGAACTGCTATGGCTCAGAGAGGAATGGTTCCGAGTTAAGGGGAAAAAAGGAAGAATGAGCATAGAAAGCAAACAAGCTACACTGGAAACAGGCAATTCTTCATGCAAGTATGTGCTAGCCTACTTCTATGGCCTGAACTGGCTTTTGGCTCTTCTGTTTGGAGCAGTCGGAACAAAGGTAAACCCCAAGCAGTGAATCATGCTGTGCTCAGAGGATTGGAGGTGCCCCGGTCACTATGGTATCTGAAGAAAGCCCATGTAGCTCTTTGGTGAATTTGCCTAACATTAGCTGCTTCAGGATCAACAAGCTACTTTTCAGGATCCCATTTCTGGGAGATTCTTGTCCCCTGACCTTTGTTCTGCTGCTTCCTCTCTTTTTCCACCTGTAGCAACATTTGCAGCAATATAGGGAAAAAAAAGTTCAATTTTGAAGTTGTTTCCCTGAGTCGTAAGGGTGATCCTATCAGCCTGCCTTGATCTGATGCAGAAGTCCTGGGCGACCATCACAAATGAGGCAACATGACAGAGGCAGTGGTCCAGAAGGGCTGAGGGTCTGTGAAGAGCCTGCAGGCACCAAGCCCTGTTGTGTCCTTCCGAGAAAAAAATTATTTTAACACCTTGGCTCCCTATTCAAGTGCTGGTCTGGCCACGCCGCCGCTACGAAGATCAAGAGCCGGAGCTGCTAACATCCAGCATTAACACTGCGTAGGGCTTATTTTAGCTTTGCAGCAAGCTTTTCCTGCCACATCATGTACCCGGTTTTCTCTGTTGCCTTAGCAGATGGTGGACCAACCCTGCTGAGCACCATCACCTACCGATGCAGGTAGGGGGGTGCAACTGCAAATTACCACTTGTTCTTGTGGGATTGAACTCCATGAAGCAGCTTCAGCTGCGTTGCACCTTTATCCTTTCACCCTCTTTCATATCTGGGAGGGGAGAAATGCAGCTGCCATGGGTAAGACCTGGATGCCAGCGCCTGAAAGAGCTGCCCAAGGCCCCATGTTGTGATAGGGGTGGGAGGGAGGGGGGCTGGGGAAGCAGACAGTGCTGGGCCATCACAGGGGAGGGGAAGTGGGTGGCACAGGGCCAGCCGCTGGCAGGGGAATCAGGTGGATGATTTCCTGAGCTCTTCCCTGAAGAGTAAATAAATCTGCTTTGCCTCCTAGTGAGAAAAGCCCCTGACTTATTCTTAGCAGCTATCTCGCTCTCAAGCACAGTGGAGAGAGACTGTGCTTCCTTCCAGGAGACCAATGGTACCCTCAGATACTCCATCAGGAGAGAAAGGACAATCTGGCCCCAGCTGCTGCATCTCCTTGTTCAGGAACCACATGGCAGGTCCAGGTCTGAGTTGGTAGAGACCTGCTCAGGCCCGTGAAGGATGTGTGCTGGGGCAGTTTCCTTGCTGGAAAAAGAAAAAAAGACCTGCTATAAACGCAAACATTTTTGTAGAAGACTATCAGCAGGAAAACGATGGTGTGTAATGGAAGGAACATGTTCACGCAAAGTGGTCCATTTCTGAGCCAAATCAGCCAGATCACGTTAAATTGGACACCAGCAGTAGGTGCAATCCATCCACCTGCTGTAAATCAATCCCTTAATGCTCTCTTCTGCACAGACTTTGACTAACTGCAATTACCAGATCCTAATGCCATTGTGAATGTATTTATTGATCCACCTTTGGATGTCCTGCTTTCCCCCTACTCTTATCCTCACTGCTGTAAACTAACCTTGCATTTTCTCCAGCAGGATTCTTCGTCCCTGTGCATGGCTGTCCCTTCAGGTATCCTCAGCTGTCGCTCACAGAAGTCACAAGGACGGGATGAGCCTGTCACCTGGACCACTAGGTAGGAATACGTGACATAGCAGTTATTCTACAGAGATAGTAAGCCAAAGGTTTTGCCTTCCCTGGTGCAGGACACTGTGGGCTATGACTGTCCTGCATCAGGAGGGAGGGGAGAGCAGGAATCTGGACTCAGGGAGGCTGTTTTGAGCTTTTGGGTTGCACTGGACACCTGGACCACGGCAGCCTGAGAGCTTTGCTGTGGTCTCTGTGCTTCCTGAAGGTCTCTGTTGCACCTCCTCCTCACGCGCCATGAGCAGACACATCCCTCTCCTCCTGGGCACACTTGCTGCCTGCAGTGGTGCAAGGCTCTTACAGCTGCTTCTCCCCACCGCCAGCGTAAGAATCTTCTCATACCTGCCTTTCTCTTTTCTGCAGGCTGTTTTTGCTTTATGGGCTACCATGAGGCTGGGGAAGACCTTCAGTGCTCTGCTTTCCATGTCGTGTGAGGAGGGCAGAGCTCAGCTGCTCGGTAAGGGAAGATGAGAGCCACAGTGGGCAGCGTGCAAGTAAAGACACACACACACTCACTCGCACCTTCCTGAGGCTCCATCAGACATGGAGCTTGTACACAGGAAAGTAAAACAGAAAGAACTTCTATCCGCAAAGTCGTGTTCCTTTGCTGCTGAAAAAGAAGAAGAAACTGATCTTCTCTTTGGATTTTCATGCTTTTCACTTTCTGCCCTGTGGCAGTGCTGCACTGACAAATGCTATCTATAAAAAGGAAACCTCAATAGAAAGCCATTAGGAAAAGACCTTCTAATTAGTGCTTTCCCCTTTCCTTACAACTCCAGCTTCATACAGCGGTCTCCCCACTCTGTGTTTAAAGCTGTATCTGCCTGTAACTCACCCACAACACGGAGCACTAGACCTCCCTCCACGAAGCACATGCACCGGCAGATAATCCAGATCAGTTTACCTCTGTGTACCTGGCAGCACGCTACTGTGCAGTGACTAAATATCAGAAGAGTTTGTGGTTAATTAGGATCAGATTAATCCCTGCTGACTGCCTGTCTCTGTGTAAAAAGGGCACTAGAGGTTAGAAAGTATTAAGTACCTTAAATGTCTACTTGCATAATGTAAAAACCTACTGAAGGTCCAGACTTTGTGCTTGAAAGTGTTGACGTGAAATTATTTACCCCTAGAGGCATTTAAATATGCATCTTATCCTATCAAAGCAAGAAAATCCATTAGAAAATTTCCAGGAGGAAAGGTAACAAATATTTGGCCATGGAAAATAATAAACCAGCAGCACAATGGAGACAAGACATACAAAAAAAAAGGCCTTAGAGATTCTGAACATTATTTCCAACTTCTAAGAATTTAGTTCAGCATATGAAATATAATTTTTACAGCTGCAATAAAGCTTTTTCTGGGATACAATTGTACCTAGTTTTCCATTTTATTAGTTCCTATTTATCATAAAAATACAACAGCTAATAATTAGATACTTCATATTTACACCCAGTTTATGGTATTACCCATGGAGCCCAGAGGGCTTCACAGAAAAGACACATTTCCTTGCTCTTATATGTTCAAATTATTTAACACATTCCTGACACTAAAATGTATATTATATTTTGCTGAGATGCTTAGCTATCCCTAAGCATGTAAGTGGTTATTGGACATGTCAAAATATGGAGAAATTTTATGCGTTTCTCTTAATTTTAAATGTAATAGTATTTTTAAATAAGGAAGGATCCTGAGCTTGATTTAAAAAGCTGAGCAGCTATATAAATGGAGATAATAGAAAGATTTTTAGAGGCAAGACAGACTAATAAAGTATCTGCGGGTCTGCGAGAAAATGTCACATTTACACTCATGTTCACATACGCTGATAGACCATTAGGCCTTTTTTCTTTCTTATTTTTTGTTACTGGCACATTTATATAAGTATTAGGGACATTTATATAATAACAGGATATTAGCTCCTTTTGAGGTCATCTGTGCTTGTGACTTATTCCCCATTTACAGTCATAAGCTTCTCATTGTGACATCACCTTGGCTGCCGCAGCAGTACCTGTGATGTCACCAAAAGGGATTATAACCTGAAGTGGGGCGTAAGCTGCAAGAGCAGATCAGCTCCTAAAGAATAAAGGTTTTGTTTTGCCCTGCTAGCAGAGGGAGAAGGAAGCACCCCACCCACCCTTTCTCCTCCACCTGTCATGGCAGAGCAGGACCATTTT
Organism: Gavia stellata; assembly: GCF_030936135.1. Lineage (NCBI taxonomy): Eukaryota > Metazoa > Chordata > Aves > Gaviiformes > Gaviidae > Gavia > Gavia stellata. Next base: position 29,998,784 of record NC_082594.1, on the reverse strand, counting down.
TCCACGCAGTGCCAGCTGGTAGTGCAAGGACCCCTTGGTGCTGTCACCAAAACTCGCCGAGGCTCTGCCGTGAGCTCTGGTGGAGCAAGGCTGGCAAGGGAGCTGGATCAGGCCTTCCAGAGCTGGGACCCCCACCTGCACCGCTGCTCTTCACTGCTGCTGTGCCAGCGTTGGGATGGCACAAATACAGAAATCTCCTTAGGAAAGAGGCGGCCAAGACTGTCAGAAGAAATGCCCGACATACAGGAACATCTGTGAACTACATCTGAATTTTCCCACAACTATTGATGTGTGGGGCACTCTGGTGAAGAAGTATTGAATGCCAGGGAGGAAACTCCTCCAGGGAGGAAGATTGGGGCTGGCTGGGTAGGAAGGTTTGGTTAGCTTGGGGGAACTTTGGTGCCCCAAAGTGGGTGCATGAGAAAATAAGTGCAACCTTGCTTCTCTGCCCAGCTCAGGAGTACATCACAAGCTGGAGTGAGAGAGTAGGACAACAGCTTGCTGTGAAACTGCAGTAAGCACAGGGAGGCACACATGAAGACCGCAATGGGACATGTTGCAGATGTGCTGTTCCCGCCGTGCGGGGCCAGCAGCCCCAGAGATCAGTCAAATGTTGCTCACTTGGGTCCAGTTGGTTTTCTGACCTGATCCCCAGGCTGAAGGGAGGGTATCTGTGGGATAACAGGCAGGATACAAACGCTGTGGCTCAGTACTAAGCCTCTTTGGCAATGTGGCTTTCAATGTGGATCCACCTGGTCAGTTCAAGCCACAGGGGAGGTAAAACCGCAGCTGGTGAACTAGCCTATGCACAGCTGCCCTGTAAATAACACTCCTCCATGTTATTCACTCTGTGAGTTCCCATTTGATCTCACCTCTCTCGCCTACTCAACCAAATCCCTCTTTCTGAAAACCAGGCTTCTTACAGGAAGTCAGCTCTGCAATTTTACAGAAACACAGAATCACAGAATCACAGAATCATTAAGGTTGGAAAAGACCTGTAAGATCATCAAGTCCAACCATCAACACAACACCACCATGCCCACTAAACCATGTCCCACAATGCCTTGTCCACACATTCCTTGAACACCTCCAGTGAGGGTGACTCCACCACCGCCCTGGGCAGTCTGTTCCAATACCTAACAACCCTTTCAGTGAAAGAATTTTTCCTAATATCCAATCTAATAGTCGCCTGGTGCAACTTGAGGCCATTTCCTCTAGTCCTATCCCTTGTCGCTTAGGAGAAGAGACCAACACCCACCTCTCTGCAACCTCCTTTCAGGTAATTGTAGAGAGCGATGAGGTCTCCCCTCAGCCTCCTCTTCTCCAGACTAAACAACCCCAATTCCCTCAGCTGCTCCTCATAAGACTTGTGCTCCAGACCCCTCACCAGCTCCGTCACCCTTCTCTGGACACGCTCCAGCACCTCAATTTCCTTCTTGTAGTGAGGGGCCCAAAACTGAACACAGGATTCGAGGTGCGGCCTCACCAGCACCAAGTACAGGGACACGATCACCTCCCTGCTCCTGCTGGCCACACTATTTCTGATACAGGCCAGGATGCTGTTGGCCTTCTTGGCCACCTGGGCACACTGATGGCTCATCTTCAGCCGGCTGTCAACCAGCACCCGCAGGTCCTTTTCTGCAGGGCAGCTTTCCAGCCACTCTTCCCCAAGCCTGTAGCGTTGCATGGGGTTGTTGTGACCCAAGTGTAGGACCCGGCACTTGGCCTTGTTGAACCTCATACAATTGACCTGGACCCATCGATCCAGGCTGTCCAGACCCCTCTGCAGAGCCTTCCTACCTTCGAGCAGATCAACACTCCTGCCCAACTTGGTGTCGTCTGCAAACTTGCTGAGGGAGCACTCAATCCCCTCATCCAGATCATCAATAAATATATTAAACAAGACCGGCCCCAAAACTGAGCCCTGGGGGACTCCGCTTGTGACCGGCCGCCAACTGGATTTAACTCCATTCACCACAACTCTCTGGGCTCGGCCGTCCAGCCAGTTTTTACCCAGCGAAGAGTGCACCTGTCTGAGCCACGAGCCGCCAGCTTCTCCAGGAGAATACTATGGGAGACACTGTTGAAGACTTTACTAAAACTTCATAAACTTTACTAAACTTCATAAACATCTTCATGTTTTCGTCTTCTGTTTGATTCCCTGTCATTTCAGCCAGATCAGTAGCAGAAATTGCAGTTGGCAACATGCTCATATGAGGACCTCTTCCAATGTCATTTACTTGGCATCATTTATTTGGCACTGTAGGAAACTGTGATAGTCAGTTAGATAAGCATTTGGGGGGGTATCTGAATTAAAATCAGCTTTTAACATACTTTATATTCCCTGTCAACAGTAAATGTATTTAAATTGTCAGTTCATGTAGTCATCTGGGAGGAAAATGTGCTGCCACAGTGCTGCTCCCCACTCCTGCTTTTGGCTCACTGGCATGTCTCATCTGAGTGTGAATTTCCACCAGGCTCCATGCAGGGTACTGACTCTCTCTCAGAAGCATTTTACATCTGCAGATACCAAAAGGGTGACTTTTGGGGGCAGAGGTGGCATTTCATAGACCAGCAAGTCAACTCTGAACATGCTGATGCAGAATCTCTGAGCTACTGCAGGCAGCAAAGTAGCTGATCTGTGACAGCAGCCATCACAGGTCAGCTGTGCACTGAGGAAGGCTCTTATCATACATTCAGAGTCCACAGGGAAGAAGCTTTATTGCTAAGATCTCCATACAACACTACAGGAAATACATGCATCGCTGAGATTATCTCTTTGGAGCTCATGCATCGTTTTCCCTGGAGTTTCTTAAGCCATCTTCACCTATGAGACATGCATAGGAGAACTACTTGGATTACAACAAGGATGTACAAAATCTTTACTGTCTCCTCAGCTTTTTTTCCTTTTTTTTTAAATTCAAGTAAGTTTCATCAACCTAAAAAAAAGAAGTGATCTTGCCCTTGTGGTTTCTCAGCCCTTTTGAATTCTGTCTATTGAAAACCGTATAACGAGACTGATCACCATCAGTTAGAAGACTGACCTGGTTTGGGCTCTTATTCAGCCCACACTTCTGCATGTGGAAACATGTCACTTCATCAGTGTTATGATGTTAATGCCATTCAGTGAAAGAGGAACTCCTTTTTGCTTTGCTTTGCTTTCCACCAGAGAAAGGCACCATTCTGCCCACTGCAGAAGACATCACGCAACACATTAGAAATACCCTGCAACTTGAAAAAGGAGTTGACTCCAGCACTGATAACTGACACCACTTGTTATCTTACTGCCTGGCCAAGTTTTGGGTCGTTCCCACTACCTGTCTCCAAAACTGCCCCTGTGTACAGTTCAGGGCTCGTTTATTCCAGGATTCATCCCAAAAATCCCCATGGCAGAGCCTGGCCCAAGTCTGGGTCCCACACAGTCCTCCAACACCAGCCCATCAGCCCTTGCATTCCCAAGGGTGCCCATGTGCCCTTGGGCATCTCACAGGGCAGGAAACACCGATTCCCAGTGTGACGCTTTAAAATCACTGCTCCATTATTCCACTTACAGTATTAGAGATACAGGAAAATAAACTCGCAAAAATGTTATACTCATGTTTTAGAGCCACAGGAGCTGAAGGTTACCAAGAGCCAAGTGCTGCACAGTTGGGTCACAGGCAGCCTGTGCCACTGCCCCTCTGCTACTTAGCCTGCAGCCATGGGCAGGGAGGCTACCTCCAGCTGTGAGAGCTGCCAAAACCCCTTTATTGCTGCTAACAGCGGTTCTTTCCACCTGGAGCTGGGCAGGAGGGTGTGAGGGAAGCGGTGTGGGGGCTCCTGCAGGATGGAGCTCCTTTGTGGAACTCTGCACTCTGTGTCCTCCCCAGCGGGTCCTGGCTGGCCAGGCGCTGGCACCAAGCCCATCTGTTCAGTGAGGCCATGCCCTGTGGAGGAGTTAGAGGCCACACCAGCATGTGGAGTTTGGTCTGAGATGCCATCGCAGGGTCAGCTGGCTGGTTTTTCTTTTAATAAAGCCCTACAGAAACGATTCATTTCACTGGACTTCTTTGAAGGCGATCTTCTACAGTGGTCATCCTTTGAAGAGACAGATTTTGTCTTCATGCCCCAGCGGGAGGCAGAGGCAGTGGTGGTTTTTACACTGCATGTGGATAGCAGTAAGCAAATTCACTTGAACTTGCTTGGCTGGGTGTTTCACAGCTCTGCAGCCAACCGCCTCCCTGCAGAATAAGCTCTGTATGAAATGATGATGCCAATTTTTCTTATCCTGAAACTCAGCAGAACCACCTTCCTGACTGAGCAAATGTGTTGGTATCTTGCAAATGCGGGCTCTCTCCTGGAGGAGAGATGTAAGCAGGAAGGAAGCTGGTTTGGATTCAATTTAATTTCCCCAGGGTTATATATATTAAAGAGAGCAAGCACACAAAAAACAGATGCAGCTAGAAGGTTCAATTCTGTTCTTATTTATGAAGGGGTAAATGTACAGTAATCCTGCTGACAACAGGCTTGTGCTAGAGTGAAAGAAAGATTGCTGGAGACCGACCTGACACAGGAAGGCAAAGAAGAGGATTCAAACAAGAGGCAAACCTGCTTCTCACCTGGTCCTCTCACCTTTTTCTCTTCCAGCCTTTCCCTGGGCCAAATTCTGATCCAGATTGCTGTGTAAAGTCTGTGCAGCAGGAGCCCAAACTGGCAAGAGCCCAAGAGCAGAACTGCTCCCCCTTCCCTCTCAGCAGCCATGCCAAACCAGGGCTCAGTTTTATTAGAACACAGATTAATAAATCAGAGAAAACTCCAGTGTCCTGGGAGAAACATTTGGGGGGAAAAAAGGCTTCCAAAGAAATCTCCCTCTGCCCACAGCACCTGTGCAGCCTGCGCCTTTCCCTCTGGTTTCTCATTTCAGTCCTGTGACTTCTAGCTTCTTCCACGGCTGAACAAGCTCCTCACCTTCCTCCCCAATGCCACCGCCGTGGAGGCTCAACCCTGAGTCTTTTCCACAGCCAGGGAGCACCCTGTCCCCCCCGAGGAGCCTCCCAGCCCATACTCCCCCAGCAGCTCCCCATTTGCTCCAGGACCCAAGTTGATGTCAATGGTTTCCATTCACACTCCTGTACCTGACATCAGAATCTGGCCCATGAAGACCTTGAAGCTGAAGTTCTGGAGAACAGCTGCCTCTGACCATTTCTCTTTCCCTCATCTCTCCTTTCTACTCCTGCGTTTTTTTCACACCAGACATTGCAGAGCCACCTATGATGGCTTCTGTCAGTGCCGAGCGGCGGGGGATGCTGCAGCAGTCTGTCCCCTTGCCCACCACAATGGTCACACAGGAGGACATGGAGGGCCCATACAGTAACAGCACTGGCACTCCACAGATGCAGACAGGATCTAATCCATCGGTGAAAGCAGCCACCACCTACCGCTTCTCTCCAGCGCTTCCCACCAGTTTTGCTCCCTGTTTGGGGGTTTGCTCACACATCAGGAAGCTCTTTGCTCTTTTCCTTCTCAAAGAGTGGTGGGTTTCTCTGCTCAGTGAGGGGACAGAGAGGTTGGGCTCCCTCTGAAGTTTTCAGAGCTGCTCCTGTAGATGCTCAGAGGAGCTTCACGGAGACACAGCACTTTGTGCTCCAGCCTCCTACCCACACACCCCCGTGCTGTATTTTCTCCAGGTGTCCTCAGTTTGTGCCTTTCCTCACTTCCCTCACAGGCAGTCTAAGTTATCTCAATGTCAAGAAGCATTTCTCAGAATACAGCTTCTACCTCTGCCCCTTTCTGTCTTTGAGGACTTATCTTGGGGATCAATCAGTTGAATTCCTTTTTAAATGCATTTCCAGCGTATTAAAAATAAAATGATTGCCAGGAAATTTATCAGTACTTTCCTCAGTACCTTGTGATGCATAGCCAGATTAAGACCCAAAGAAGGATGTGATGCCTAAACTAGGACACAGCAAGTTTAAAGACTCAAAAAAAAAAAATGCTAAAAAAGAGCCAGAAACTCCCTTTCTCCACAGCGGCCCAATCCTTACACTTCGGTAGGTCCAGGACACCTCTATTTCTGACGTGGAACTTCTGTAATTGGCCTATTTGGTTTGCAGCCCCCCGGGTTATGCCCCAAATTAGCCTCACTTGGACAGCTCAGCTCCTGGCTCCATGGTCTCACTTGGCAAGCTCAGTTTTCAGACTCACCCCTGCATGGCATCAGCTTCTCCTCGGTCACCCAGTTCTCGGCTTTGGATCCCAGTTTGGGGAAGAGAACCTTAAAACTCAGGCTGCTAAATTGAAGGGGTGTGAGAATTTTGGCTCTGGCCTTGATTATGATAAATATTCATACCCTTCCCCCAGTATTTTATCATTTGTTTTTTAACCATAGTTAGTTTCAGGGGCTCTTTCTTCTTTCCTACTCTACTGTCTTTTATCTTTCTAATCATTCACTAATGGATTTTCTTTTTTATTCATTATATGTAAAGCACTTTTCCTATTCCCCATGGCTGCTTTGAACAGCATTGATTCATGTTTAGTTTTCTTAAGTCCTCTCTCCTTGTCTGCAAACACTGTTTTTGCTGCTAAGATTCCTCCACGGTTTCCTTTCCTGATTCAGGTGAAGAGAGGGAAGGTTTGAGATAAACACCCCAATTTCTAGGTCCCCTCTGTGATAAGACATGACCTAGAATGTTTTTTTTTCCCCTTTCCCACAGAAACTGTACTATTTTACACCACATTTATACTGGGTCCAATTTTCAATTAATCTTCCATAAATTCTTACACCAAATCTGAATAGTAACATTTTTACCAGGTGGGAATTGAATGTCAATTTTTGACAGTAATGCCTAAAACCTTCAGGGTCTCCCTGTCTTTCCTCCAAATCCTAATAAATCCACAGGAGAGTATCAAGCAGGGTGCAGAGGAAATGTCTTATCAGGTTTGGAGCTTCTGGGAACATCACATCAAATCCAGCCATACAGTCCTCACCAGCAACCAGAGTTAATTTATCTATCGACAGCTCTGAGCCCTTCGAGAAATCACTTGGTGGCCTCTGTTTCATTCTCTCTGAATACATCTCCAGTCCAGCGGACAGTATTGATGATAACTTTAGCAGAGCGGTCCTCATTCAGCAAAACTCTTAAGCCCAAAAGTAATTTTCAGCATGAGGATACTGCCATTGAAATCCATGGCAAAAGCTACATCCCTGCCTGTTGTACTAGACTGGGACTGGTCAAGCTCTTGCCTTTCATCTGTCCTAGCAGGAATGTGGTCTAAACCCCAGGATCCTGAGACAGACCCCAGTATCAGTGCCTATTCTGTCATCTTCTCAAAACAGCAGAAAGAGAGGAACAGCACAAGTGCAGATGAAGGGAAGCCCATTGCTTCATTCTCATTTGGGCCCTAATTCAATTGTATGGCTGCTCCTTCCCTGGTAAGGATGAAACAGTAGCACCTAAACACTATTGCTTGATTGTAATGACCTTTCCCCCCATGTCTTCTTTCCCCGTTGCAACAGGAACATATGCTGTAAAATAGCTAAGTGTATATATAATGTCAAACTCTATGAAGATCAATAAGCTGCAGTTTTACGCTCATTTTTAAGCCCAAACCTTCTTGCCTTAGGTGCCATTGTGAAGCTAGGAGGCTGAACCAGTGAATATGATGGGCAGGATTTGATCCTTTCACATGAAGAAAGCCATGAACAGCTGCAGCTGCTTTTAAAGTGGTCACAACCACAGCTCTTCTCCTTCTGGTTCATTCAAAGTGACCCCTCCCTCATTCAGTCTCCTTCAAGTGCACCACTTTGTTGTTTCTTCCCTCCTGGAAACTAAAGAGTGAATGAAAACCTTGCTGTTTGGGATGGCATTAAAAAAAAATAATGGCAAATAAAGACATTTTAATTGCATGGGATTTCTGAAAAAGGTTTCAAAGTGGAGGGAAAAAAATAGCCGTGTGCCTGGTACACAGAGAGCCCTTTCTCTTCCCCTTTGTGGCAGAGGAATCAATGGAATTCGTATAAAAGAAGGAGGGGGGTGGGAAGAGAGATAGGAGATGCCTTGCTCAGTACCAGCAGGTCACAAGTCTCATGAGGCTCAAGCAGGGCTTGCAAGGAAGTTGCTGACTGTATCTCCATGTGTACCTTTTTGTTCCTTGCCTTGGATTTGCTGGTCAGTGGCATGCTGCTTTGCCTGGCTCTCCATAGAGCTTGTAGCCTACAGGAATTTGGACAGAGTGGTACAGACATCGCCGACAGAGACTCTGATCACTGACTATCCCTTTAAATGCAGTCTCATGACTTAGTCTTTACTCCACTACCTATTAAAGAAGGAGACAAGACGTACATAGACAGCTTCCATTCAGACACCCAGAAGGACACAGAAAGGCAAGACAATTAAACAGAGCTAACTGTGAGTAAATACGAAGCATTAGAGGTGCTCTCTAGAACAAAGGGCATGGAGAAAGATTTGTAGGAAATCCTGAAACGAAAGGAGGTGCAGTATTTTTTAAAATATATTTGCATACAATGTTCAAAAGGCAAAATTCTGTGAAGAAAGCTATTCTGTCATTTTAGCATTATTCCTTTAAATATGAATCTAAGTGTCTCTTAATGTAACATTGACCAATGCTTGATTTCCCATAAAAATCCGAAGCAGTGATTTTGTGCTGCAAGCACTGGAGCTTTTTGTAAATACAACCTTTTTTCACTGGGATAAATTTCATAGAAGGAATACCTGGGGGGAAAATTTGAAGCCAGCCTTTTGCAAACTTAGATCAGCCCAGCCTGAAGCCTCCAGATAGATAGCTGCACCTCAGGAGGGGTGACCTTCCTTCTGGGAGTGCTGGATGTGACCCCCTTTCTGCTGGGGACAGAAAGGAGCTGTGAGTGCTCAGCAGCATGGAGACTGCACTAAGGTGTGCCACCATGCGTGCAGGTAGCTAACTTTTTAACCAAGTGGCTCTCTGTCTCCATGCACTGTAATGGCCAACCATCCTGTATGGTACAGCATTCTGGAAAACTCAGTTCTCATTAGTCAACAGAGTCATCGGCATGTCCCTGCCTCTGTTTTTTCATTACAATAACTACTGGCTGGACCTGGACAAGTATTTTAACAGTGATCATTACTATTGCAAGTGATCTCTTAACACTGATGGAAAGAGAAATTTCCGCTGTCAGCTCAGCCTATTGCTTTTCTAAATATATCTGTATTATTAATTGCAGGTATTATCAGCTGGTGGAGAGTGCTACCAGCTCACCTTCATGTTCCCCATTTTCTTCTCTGCATTTATCCTGTCTGCTTACTGCTTAACCAAAGGAAACTGCATCTCCTATGATGAGCTGAAAGAGCTGAAGACTGAATTTGCCATCAATCTCTACCGGCATGTATCCGAAGCAGAGAACAGAACCAATCTGGTAGTCTCTCCAGCAAGTGTGTCTGTTTCTCTGGAGCTGCTGCAGTTTGGAGCTCAAGGCAATACCTTTACGGAGCTGCAGGATGCCCTAGGATACAACATTCATGGTAATGTACTGCTTAAAAAAAGGCTTCTTATCTTACATTTTGCAATAAATTCACAGCTTTACTAAGGAGACAGCAATTGCACACATCATACTAAACTTCTCTCTTCTCTCTCACTGCAAGATGTAGTTTAGGAATGTTTTTGCCATCTTTGATAGCCAGGTATCAGTTGGACAAAGGACACTCTAGGACAATGGACACTCTAGGGAGTAGTTGATATGCACGTTATTATTCCTCTTTTTTCTTGATCAGTGCTTACTCTTCTACTGCACCGAAATACAACTACATCTAGAAAAGGTACTTCCATGAACAGCAGAATTGCTCCTGGTTTCCCAGAGATTCATCATGTCCATCGTGTCCTGGCCTGCCCTGTGTCCCCTGTGAGGAGATGCCAAGCGGAGGACAGTCATTTTCTCTCCTATCCCCCTTACGTTTTCTCTCCTAACACGTTAACAAATTTTATGAAACCTATAGAAATTAAATTATCTTTAGGACTTTGCACCTTTTTCTAATGTTATTACAACTGTCCAAGAAGATGAAAAGTTATTAGAAGGAGACTGGCAGAGAAAGATATATATTGACAGATGGATGGTGCAATTGCACCTTTCCCTGAGAACAGGCTAAAATAAAACTCACTGGGAATCCGAAAGGGATATGGAAAAGGCAGATGTCTTAAAATCCAGCATTAAGTCAGCTGAATTTAAGGATGCTGTTTTCATTTTAGCTTTGGATTATCCTACCATCTCACATCACACGTCAAAAACTATTTTACATTATGGGCACAATGTTTATGAAAAGCAGATGACTGCCTCATCTTCAAAATTTGCAGCTTACATACAAGACTTATGTATAGAGGTAACACTGCTATTTCTCAGCATAAAATTTACTTTCAGTATATGAAGGCTAAGGATAAAACCTACAGCAATTTCATCGTCCTGTGCTGTAACCTGCCCTAGTCACCATTACCATTTTGTACAGCATTGATATTCAAAACCAACACAGCAGTAAGAGCTAACTCTGGCTGATATATACAGATACAGCTGCATGACACAAGGACAGTGCATCTATATTGTGAGTGGCTGATATAATGAAGTCTTGCCTATAAGACTCCTGTTTCTGTAAATTCAGTAGGGTAATTTTGAAGAACATTAATTCATACAAGGATTATACCTTGCTTGACACTTCTGGTCATTAGGGGCTTCATTATTAAGAAAGAACCTTAAGAATCATATTGCACAGTGAAATTCAGGCACAGATCTCAACACAAAATGCAACAAAGAGAAGGGCAAAGGTTCTTAATGGCCTGCTAGCTCTTTTGCGCTGCCTTACTTCTTATGTGGCACATCATATCAAGCAAACATTTTATCTCCATCTTAGTTGTCTGTTGCACAAGCCACATGAGCTTTGGCTTTCAGTAATATTAACGGATGAATGTGAAAATAAAGCAGGATGGGATCTATTGCTACTGGTATAACAGCACATTTCCAGTGATGGAGAAGGAAACCACTTCCTCAAATGGTTTAAATTGAATAAATAAATCAAATACTTAGATCAAATTTCCTATCAGATGAGTAAAACCAAATCAAATATGTATGCATATCTGATAAAATTCCTTTCTTCCATTAGATGTTTGCATTAATGTTTCTGTTGGTCTGTCTTAAACAATAATGAAGGATGTGGTTAAAATCTTAGCAGGCTGAAAACAATGAAAACATTGATGGTTCATTCACTATTCATGGAGAATCCGCTCTTACATGCACTTGTAATCTTCTTTTAATGTTTGGACGATTTGTTCACTTTTATTCTAGTACTAAGAAAAACAATGTATAAAGGAATGTCTCTCTCAACAGCACAGACAAAATGACATGCTTTAAAATGCTTTCTAATTGCCGTTTTGTTTTATCAATAGTAGTGCATTTAAAAGCAATTTTGAACTGTTCTCCAAGTAAGAATTCAGGACTTTGGTTAGCTAAGCACTTTGATATGACTGAAGTTACAAGCTCAGGATACCACACCTCACGTTAACATCTGCTTCCAATTTACCATCTTTGATTTCTTGCATCCTCCAGAGAGCTTGCCAAATGCTACCGCACTAATGCAAAACACACGAGAAAAGCACTTTACACATCAGACCATGTGAGTTTTCTTGTCATCTGTTCAAGTAGTTCAATATTTTATCCCTTAAAGAGTAATAGATCTAAATTTTAATACCAAACTTCCCATAGGTCATTAGTCTTTCTGCAGTTATTAAAGGAGCACTATTAGGTCAGAAAACATGCACTGGATTCTGAGGTGATAGAAATCAGTAGACATGAAACTGTCCCTTTACCCCATCAAGAATCTGAACCGATGCAGTAAAAGTCTCCTGATGACCTGGCTGGCAGCTGGAGGCGCACGGCAATCCTGCCCTTGACTTGACACTCAGCCTGGGACAGGTTGATCCAGGTGACATGGACTTCCCCGGTTAGCCGCCTCAAACCACCCATGTTCCAGGCGGCAGCCCAGCCTGACTTCCCTCTGGTACTGCCTACACCCACAGGCGTCTGGAAAAATTGGGTGATTCCTCCCTTTGCCTAAGGTCTCCCTTGAGTCAAAACAAAGATTTCCAGGCAGCCCATAACGGCAAGCCCAGCCATGACCATGGGGAGCCAGATACCTGTGAGGTGCCCAGGGCACCCCAGGGTTTCAGGCCAAGGCAGAGGAGCACCTGAGCCAAGTACAGCAACCTGGAGAAGCAAGAAGCACAATATTGACCCCCCCCTTGGAGACGGTGGCCAGCAATTCGTATACAACAGTGAGCTGCTGAGATTTCACACAGAAATTGGGACACTTGGGGAAATCAGAAAGGTCCTGGTGGTCCTGCAGAGCCAAGAGGCACTGATGTCTTGCTGAAGAAGAGCAGTGCTCCAGACATTTCCCAGTCCTCATGGAAAAACTTATTTATAGAAGGAACCTGCTGAAAACATCTTAAAGGCAAGTAACAACCTCAACGAGACTTTTATTGGCTGGGTGCAGGCAAGTCTCCTTCAAAGCACAACAAGGGATATGAAAAGGGGCTGAACCACGGACATGGGAAGTTTGAGGAGAGCTGACACAGAGCCCATAAACATCATTCAGACTGGGTGCAAGTCCGAGGCCTCAGGAGGTCACCTGGGCATGAACCATCCCATCACAAACCGTTACAGTGAGCAAAATAATGACAGCCAGAAATGGCTGTTACATCACCTTTCAGGAGAGCCTATTAGAAACTTTGTTATTTTAAAAACACAAGATCCTCTAAGTTTGCATGACTCATACTCCTGTTGGGCTCACACCTCAACCCTGTATCCATCACAGAAGCCACCACCATTGAACTGCCATGAGCTCCCCAGGAACAGGAGACCAGGGCGCTGCTTTCATTAGTAAACAACAAACTAGAGAAGACATTATGAATTTTTGAATGACACTGAGCTCATAATTGCTACAAGCATTTTGGAAGACCAGAACAGAATTTAAAAGGATCCTGGAAAATCAGAGAAATGTGTGAAGTGAATAGAACACAATTCAATAAGGACAAGTGCAAAATTCTACATTTAGAAGGAATAATCAGCCGTTCAAATCGGGGAACAATGAGCCAAAGAATAGTGTTTTTAGGAAAGGATCTGAGGGCTCTTAGGAATTAAAAAGATGAGTATTGCATGGAAAATTTAATTGTACTTCAAAAAAAGCAGACACTGTTGTGGGTTGTATAAAAAGAACAGTCACTTGTAACACACATGAAGCAACCTATTGGCTCTATTTAGCATTGCCAGGGCTCGTCTGCAATACTGGGCCAGTTTGGGGCACCATCTTTCAAGAAACAAAACAACACATAAGGGCCAAGGGTAGCAGAGACAGACGTGGGGCAGTCAGGGAGATGCCTTTCCTGGGATGGTTAGCATCGATAATGGCAGGAGAAGGAGACAGCAGTACTGTGGCATCGGCAGCTCAGCCAGTCACAGCCAGAGGTGCTATATCTAAGTAATGGGAACTCGGAGAGTGCCCAATAAAAAAATAATGTACCTTATGAACTGTAAGAGCTGTGTTTGCATAGAGGTGTGGGCCTGATGTGAAATCAGCCACTTGACATATCTGCACTAGCACTATTTCTCCATCTCTCGCCTGGCAGATCAAAATGTGCAGGATTTCTTGCACGTGGTGTACGAAGGAGCAACCGACTCCAGCCAAGGCACGGTGGTTCAGCTGGCATGTTCCTTGTTTGTGGACGCTGGCGTGCAGCTCTCGCCCCGCTTCGCTGCACGTGCCGCGCACTGGGCAAACAGCAGCCTGCAGCAAACCAACTTCACTGACCCTAACAGAACCAAAGCCCAAATACAGGAATGGCTCACCGGTAACCTTGGAGGTAATGTAACAACCCATGAGAATGATTGCACATGAATAAAATGTAAAATAAGAGTAATGAGAGAAATTTCATTCAACGAAGTATAAAGTTTTTTGCCACACTCCATGTTGTCCAAAAGAAGGCTGAAAGCCAGGAAATCTAATTCTTGAGCTGATGCTCATTTCTAATGTGAAGAAAGAGCTGGAATATATCCGAACCTGTGAGTATAAGTTTTCAGTATCAAGCTGGTAACTGCTTGGCCTTCTTCCTCTAATTTTTAAAATGGCAATCCTTTGCAGTGTTTTCAGTTTTAATGAGGAGCAGCTAAATTCCCCAGGGACCAAGTTTGCTGTGTTGAATGCTTTCATGCTGCTGTGGGGAACACGCAGGGCCAGAAGCTCAGCATTCAGACTCTGAGTTTAAAAAATCAAAATGGGAAATAAAAAGAATTTACTTTCCACATAAGCAAGAAAAGTAATGAAATTAAATTCTCTGTTAATGAAAAAAATAATCAAAAAAGGAAGTCCTTAGAAGGAGCAGAGCAAAACAATCCCTGATTCGCCCCATCAACTTAAGTTACACGAGTGTTAATTTGGCCATCAACATGTGAGGTGATGTTAAATGCACACATTAAAGCTACTATTGAAAAAAAAATTTCTATCCTTCTCAAATGGACTGGAATAAGTGATCCAGCTTCATGATAGAAAGGTATTGCTCTAGAAGCAGGTACTGAAATGGGAGTTCATATTGTGGTGCTCACATGCATATTGATGAATTAAAAGTGGATCGCACTTTCAAAAATCTTTGAGATACCCAAAGCGGGATTAGTTGAACTGCCAAGTAAATAGGAGAGGGGGAGAATTAAGATATGAGCTTCAGTTGACTTAGTTACTTCATAAAGCGTTCTGTAATCATGAATCCATTTCATGAGGGATTTCTGGTGCTAACAACGAACCACTTCAAGATACATCTGGGCACATTTAAGCTAGAAAACAAGTTAGGGCCAGGGCATGGTGCTGAGCACCGATCTGCTGTCATCCACACTGTTCAGCAAGTAGCATAGTCCTGGCACAATTTTGGCCCTCGACATCGACCAACTCAAGCTCAGTTCTGGGGAGAGCATGGACCAAGAGGCAACCCCAATTTGGTCCATGTACAGGTGGGGAGGGGAAGGTAGAGGGTTTAACAGTGCCTTGTGAGTTGTGCCTCTTGCCCTTAGGGATGGAGAACTGCTTTGTTTACTCACACAGACCTGGCCTTTAGTCCTGGGTGAGTAGGACGGTGTGTGTCCCCCTCCCCGTCTCTTTTCTTTGCAGGCGGGGATGTGCGTGACATGCCGTTGGAGAGCGCTGGGTTGCCTTTCAGCCAGGTCGCCTTGGTGAGCACCATGTACTTCAAAAGCATGTGGCAAAAGAAGTTTTCCTTTATGGATACCCAGATGTTGCCTTTTACCACAGCAGAGGGCTCAACGCTGAAAGTGCCCACAATGCATCACACAGCCGAAGTTAACTACGGTAACTGTCCTTGATCCAGATTTGGGCTATTGTACAACATGGAACAGTTTTATTTATTTAATTTTCACAGATACCACACTAAGATGTGTTATTTTCCCAGCTTGGAGAAGTCTCAGAAGAAATCCCATCAAATGGAGAGACCACCTGGGTGACTGGATTGACTCCTTATAATCCTAGGCAATCACAAAACAGATCCTACATTCAGAATGGTTCCTAAAATATCTACTGTCCGTGCCCCATCCCTCACAGACCACCGCCTTCCAGCACTCCATAACAAACTTGTCAGCTGTAGCAAACAACCGAAAGGCACCAAGATAACATGCGAGGAGAAGAGAACAGGAGAGACTGAGGGTACCACAGTATACAAAGTCCTTTGCAATAGCATGGAGCTTGTTAAATAAAGCTGCCTAGGAAGGGAGGCCTGTAGGAAGCACATCTGACCCCATGACAGAGGGGCAGTTAAGACTAAAACTATATCAAGCCCCTACCAATTTGATTTGTGGGGTAGGTAAGAAATTTCCTGGTCCCTCAGCCTAATCACTGTTTGTCCCTTGAATGTATGAGCACCAGAGAGAGGATAGTATCAAGAGGAGCACCAGCACTGCACACCCATCCCTCCTGTCTCTGGTCACAGCCTGTCTCCAAGGCTTTAGGGTAAAAGTGCAAATCTTCAGGGCCAAATTCTGCAACAAAGGGGAGAGAAATTTTTATGGCCCTTATACCCAGTCAGTGGATGATCTCAGCATGGGCTTAAAACAGTATAAATATAGGTCAAAGTTTTATTTGTATAATATATGAATACAGTGTATGCTCCTTTCAAACAGTTGGAGTATGTGGCTTGCTGACAGAAGGACTCACGCTATAGGCTTAATTTTCTACCACCAGGAACTCTGCCATTTAGCTCTACAATCTCTTTCAAAATATAAAAAGCTCCTTTCCTTTCTACCCTAAATTTCAGAACTGCACTTGGGTAAAAACATTCCTAATTCCAAGTCTAATTTTTTTCAAGCCCCATTTGTATCTCTTAGCATCATGCCAGCTTTATCCTTTAAGTTAAATAGTTTCTCTTCAGCTTTGATATTTACTCCCAAATGTATTTGCAAGTCACCAAGCTGCCTCTCAATTTCCTCCAGCTAAGCTGAAGATGCCAGGCTCTTCTAAACTATTCAAAAAACAGACACTCCAATTCTCTACTAGCCCTTTTCTGCACTTCTCCAATTTAAATTAATCTTTCTTGAAAATAAATGACGAGGAACGTACATAATACTTTTAATGAGGCCATACACATGCTCGATAAAATGCTCTTAGTATTTCTATGACCTGCTAAAAATACCGTGCATAGTGCACCACAGAATCAGCTCAGGGTGGTTACTCAAGGTTGACCCCACCTGGGAGTTTTTTTCTTTTTCCAGCTGATGAGTCCTAGGTAAATCACAGGGAGGGAAATCTCCACAGGTACATACCTTTTTTTGTGGTTTTGAACCATCGTTTGATTTCCACCACTCCAGTCATCATGGTAACCTCACGATTTGTCTTTCATCAAAGTCTTGAGTGTTGGAAATACTTTGGAAAGCTACTGGTAACCTCATTTCAACCTGGGAGCCCCTCTTATAACTTAGCTCATTATAGTTTCCCCTTCAAGTGGCTGCTTGCTGCCTTTCATTTCTTGCTCTAATTGTCATCACTTCTACCTGTAAATAGTGCCATAGTGAAACTATGTTTAATGTTTTACTTAAAACTAGATGGCTGGACCTATGCTTTTTTATCAAATTAGTTATCAAGTCAAAAAAGCTTCTAGATTTGTTTGCTAGGGACTACCTGATACTGCAACTTATCTCACTTGCTATTTCCCTCTGTGATTCTTTTCTCCAGAGTGTGTTCTAAAACTTCTCAAAGACAGACCTGAAATTTCCCAGATTACTTTCTTTTTCTTTATAAATGTACTCCTGCTTTCCAGTCATGGGAAACAACTGAATCTACAGTCTATTAAAAATCTTTGCTGACCCATTTGCAATTCCACATCCAAGTTCTTTTCATATTCTGGGGTGGTGACCATCCAGGCCCCAGATTACTATTTGTCTCTCCCAAGTAGTATAAACTTTGTTTCTGCCTCTGGTGTTGTAATACCTCCTGTTTTTTCCTCATTTCCATTAGGAACCTCACCATTATCCTTTGCTGTATCATCAGATTCTTTCTTTCCCATCAGTTCCAGTAAATAATTGGGATGAATCTAAAAAAATTTAATTCAGTGTTCAGCAGCAGCTTGCTTTCTTCCTTTTTCTCTTGTTTATATGGCTAAAGCATTTTCCTTTTCTGTGCAACAGTGACATCAAGCAGGCAGTTGGCAGCTCATTATTTCTATGTCTTTTTATCTCTGAACCATTATTCACATGGCTAAGGAATCACTTTTTACACTTTTTGCAAGTTTGTCCTTACTGTTACATCTTTCTTTGTGGTGTTTCTTCTTCCAGGACATCCATGGTGTGTCCACCACGCTTCTTCCTCTTGCTGGGACTGCCAGCTCCTGAGCGGAGCTTTCACACCTCTGACTTGGAGCAGTCCCATCCTCTTTACATTTGAATCTTTTATAGGTTAATTGACTTTACTGAGGAGTGCAGAGTTTCTCTTTCCAAAACCCTACACGTCATTATCCTTGTTGAGCAACATAAACTACTACATCAAGTCATGATCTTTCAGCCCTAGGTGATTTTGTATCCTCAGCTCACTGCAGGGGCTTTGCTACTCATAATATCTGGAATAGCCTCATCCTTCGTTGCTTCATGAGCTATTCAGGTAAACAAACACGTTTCTTGGGACTAACACACCTGTTAGCTCAGGAACAGACCTTTTCTCTGAACTTTCTCTTTTAGTAGAGTGACATAAAGACATGAAAGGTCTAAAATGATGGAAGGCAGGGGGCTGCCAGTGCTTACACAAGCGGAGATCCCAGGTAAAAAACAGCAACCAGAAATTCAGCAGCTGAGCTGCATTGACCAACTATATATTTGCTCCTAAGCCCTTACAAACTTGATGTGAAATCATTAGTTGTGCTTGCCTGACCATTTGCCTAAACACAAGAACTCCATCCTATCATCCTTAAGTAGGTAGCTGAAGCATTAAATATTTGCACAGAAAAGGAATGTTAGCCTAAATACTGGGATTACCTTTTCATCCAGCCTGAAATGTGTGAGCTCTCTGCAGCTGGAGAGACTTTTGAGGAAAGTCGAAATGAAAAGGATCATTTAAAATTTGCTGATTGTCAGATTTGATAGGGCCAATTCAGTCTTTCTCACTAGAAATGCTAGAAACATTTCTAACAAATCGGTTTGAAATTAATACAAAAGACTGATTCAGTACAACAAAACGGAGGCATGAGATAACTTTCCTTCATTATTAAATAATAGCAGCTGTCTCCCATCAGGATCCAAAACACAGAGCAAGAAAGATTAGCTGTGGCCTGTTATCAATCGCAGCATTTATAACTTTGTTTATCCTTTTAACATGGCCAAGAAGAACAAATCAACCTGGCGACAATTAACACTGCTCGAAGAAAATGTCAACATTACTGTTTACACATGCTTTTTAAACACTGCAGCTATTTTACATATTCATTCCTCCAAGCAATTTGCTAACTATATTTGAGTACTGATTCAGCATATATATCAGCATGCCCACAAATTAACTCACTCATGTCCAGTGCACTACAAGCTTAAATCTTCCCTGCTTGCCCATTACAAACCAGAAGGTCTTTTCCCAGCAGACGATCCACATGCTGGGAGGTGGTTTTAATAGCACAATTCCCTCTCCACGTTGCATGGCAGGAGGGCTAATCTAAAAGCCTAAAATTTAATTTAGCAGAATAATCAACACTTAATAAATCCTATCCAGTCCATATCTGCAAAACTAACCAATGTTGCACACTAAACATGAGACCTCCTATAGCTCTGTATTTATTGGCACATATTTAGATACTATGAACATGAGCTACCTATATTCTGTTATTTATAACCCCTGACTCAAAAAGCATGAGTGTCTACCCTTGAAGATACAACTACTACAGCTGGGTGAAGAAGTAGATTCAGTATTTTGGATGGCCTGCAGCAAAGGCAGTAAGTCATTTGCTTGCGACTTGTATTTAACTCCTGTGCGAACTATTGCTGAGTGTTCCTGAAATGCCATTTATTGGATTAACAGATGAAAAGAAAGTAAAATTGTGATAACTGAATCTGTTCTACCGTATAACAGAGTCCATTAGAAATGCCTGGATTAATTGTTCTTCAAAATATGGAACTAAAATGGTACTTTTAAATGGCTGTTACAAATTCTTGCATAACTAATTACAAGTTTAGAAGCCCACCAGCTTTTCCTTTACTTTTGAGACTAGTTTTTTTAACCGTCATCTGATTTTGATAGGTCTTTGTGCCTAGATTTTCAAAAATAAGAAATTCGGTGCTTAAGTGTAAACCTAACTACTTTATTGTTTAATGCAACTATTTGTTTCTTGAAATAAGGTTAAAACTGATTTTTAAAGGTAGTAAAGATGGAAACATGAGGCAAAGTAGGCTTCAGTTAATTAAATAGGACGCTTCATTTTGGTTTTGTTACTTCTATCAGTAGTGAATTTTTAGTGAAAGGGATTAGAAAATTTTAAGTTTATTCAAAGAACATCCATTGCAAGAACAGTCGCCATAAAGTTGCTGTCATTGCCTCAGTTATGTTTTGTAAACTGAGTGAGGAGGACAGCTGCTATATGAGAAAGTAATAAAATATCCATGCTCTATTAAGACAGTGCGTCAGGTACTATTACTGACATCATTGGCATTTTTCTGCCAAGAGATATAGATATATATATATATATATATATATATATATTTCACATAATCAGCTCTGTTCCAATGAACACTGTTGTGAGTTAATAGCAACCCGAGCTGGCAAGAGCCCATGTGCTAGAGACAACCCCTTATATCCATCCCATGCCTGCTGTTCAGAACGGTCTGCTGACCCAGGCTTGGGTTGTGGGTTTTGGCTTTTTTCCCCACTTGAACGATGGAATAAGATCTATATCTGCCCACCCACAGGCCAGTTCCAGACTGCAGCTCTGCAGGCTTTCAGCGTGGTCGAGTTACCCTACCTGGGGGAGAAACTCAGCATGCTCCTGGTGCTTCCCAGCCACAAAAGAACATCTTTGTCCCAGATTGAGTCTCACCTTTCTGCCAAAACCATAACCCTCTGGGCCAACAGCTTAAAGAGAACGAAGATGGACATTTTTCTACCTAGGTAAGCAATGTTCGTACTCTGAGACAGCTTCACCAGTTCTGTTGTCAGAATTATTTGTGATAGTGCTGACACGAGCAATGTGCGAGACAAAATCAAATGAGATACTTTTGGTTTTATTATTCATCACATGATCAGAAAAGCTCTAACCCTCTCTTAAGCGACGAAGAGGTGAGCTGGGAATGCCAAAACTTTCCAGTACGCTCTGTACTGTTTAAAAACCAAGTATTTCAATTGATCCTACAGCTTTTAGGTAAAATTTGTCTGGGGTATAACAATCACTTAAAGATCTAAAAAGACAGAAATGTTCATGGCCCTTTTCTACAATCCATTTTTCTCTTTGCTTAAGAAAGAGTAAATATATAACCTATAAAATAAATGCAATAGCTTATTTTTACAACTTGCTAGTATACAACAAAAGTACTCTACAAAGAACTTGGGGCTGCCCACCAGCCATACCCATCTTCCTGTGCACAAAGCAATTTTCAGCTCTCCGTTTTCCACATTAGTCATTCACAGTTGGTAGCAAATGCACACATCCTGGAGGTATTTTCTATCAGCTGTTCAAATGAAATTGCATAGCAGGAGGAATCAGGTGCAGGAGGGCCTTTTGTGGCTGTACTTATTGTACAGATCAGCATGGAAGGGCTTCATTACACATCTCTTACAATACATTCACCACCTTAACGAAGTGCTGGAAAACAATTTTTACATTAATATTCTTTTTTTCCAAGCTAATCTCTTGCAAATGTTTCAAAGCGCCCTTTGCTACAGCCAAAAAGATTGTTAAAAAGAGGACACTTGGGGAAATCCAGAGTTCATGTGTCAAGAAGACTGAGAGGTGGTCTGATTGCAATTGATGGAGGCGAGGGACTCCTTCTGTTAACATCTTCAGGTGAAGATGAGTCGCTTTTCTGCAAAGTACACTTAATCAGACGGAAAGCATTGGGCTCATACAGAAACAGATGAAATGCAAAGGCTTGAAATAAATTGCATCTGTTTCACCTTTTAGCTCTATGAAACTACGAACCCCACATTTAAATAAAATCTATCATATTAATTTCAGGTTCAGTATTCAAAGCCTTTTTGACCTAAAGACAGTTTTTTCTGCCTTGGGAATTAGAGACGCATTTGATCCCATCACTGCTAATTTTAAAGGTATTTCAGGTAAGAGGCTTGACTGAATAAAAAATTATCACTGACCCAATGGTTGCAGACTCTTACGTTTGAACGATTCAGTAGACCTGGGCCTTCTGAATTGATTGTACATCTTCCTCTGTGAAACTCTAAAATACAATTCACGCTAAACTGTTCTACTTTATTATAGGCAATTGTATTTGGAGCTGTTTTGTAGGAAAGAGGAATCTGAAAGGGGCAGGGTTGGCTGTGGCCTTGCTTTATTCTGCGCCCCCCCCCCCTTCTTTCTTTAAGATTAAAACTGTGAAGACAGTGTAGGCCTGGAAAATGGTTATTTATTCAGAAATTTAGGATACTTTAGTAAAACTTGCATTCCTATGTGTGTTTTTAAATAGTCATTTAACAGTTAGGGATGCTGGTCAAACAAGTCTGTATTCCAACTCCTGACACCACAAACAATATTGGCGTATGCCTGTGCTATGTTGTCTTGCTAATCCAGTGACCAGTGGACTAAATTATACTTAACCTTTGCTAAAATACTAGTGTTACGATTGTAAACTGTCTTGGTTTTGGAAGTCTGAAATTATCCTGCTCCTGGGAAAATTTTTATCCCTATTTAATAGTAACTACTAAAATAACAAGGGGGTTTTTTTGTTTTGTTTTTTGTTTACTATTTTCAGCAACACAAATTATTTCAACTTAGCCATTTCTGCTCATAGCAAAGACTCAGAGTGGTAGCTGCTCCTAGAGATGCAGAGAGTTCATGCAATTCTTGTGCCTGTGAGTAAATAAATGGAGGTATGACAACAAGAAATTCCTCCAATTTAGACAAACCTGTTTTTACAGAGAAGTCGCTTTTCTGGGATGAACCTCAGAAAGTACATTACTTACGGGGCTTTTATACCCCTTTTAAAATTGAACATAGGATTTTTTTATTGCAGTACATATCTCAGACTGCAAAGGAATACATGTTAAAAATAATTTGTTACTGCCTGCGTATTTGTTAAAGCCTGCTGTTTTGTTTATTGCAAAGAAATGTTAATATAGTGATTAGGTGCACAAGGATGCATTTTATGAAGTTAACATCTATTTAAATAAGATAAATACTTTGAGGAAATGAACTCCACCATAAACGATCTCATTTAGCAGCTTTTTTCCTATGCAACTTGGTGGCTTTCTGCTTCACATTATACAGGGTAAGACTTGTAGAAGTATTTTATCCTGCCTGTGGCAGGGTTATGGATTAAAGGATATGTTGAGGCCCTTCTTAGTTCTACTCTTACACTACTCAGTTATGTATCGTAATAGTAGGGTTATAGCTACGATGGTCTAAGAGTTACGCAAGGCAGAGTTCATAAGGAAGGTTTCTCTTTTATTTAACCAATAGATACAGTTGGAAAAAGAGCAGGTAAGTTTTCACCTCCTCTTCCATATGAAGCAGAAGCCATAATCTTCAGAATATTTGCTCTCAGATCACATTTAGCGAACAAACATGTTACTTCATTTCAGACCTAGAATAGCTTCTTTATGCCTGTTTTTCCTCCAAAATGTTAAATCTAACTAATTAAAAAAAAAATTCTGCCTCTCCCCAGTTTTGTCTTGCTTGTTTCCATCCCAGATTTTTGACTTAACAAAATTCAGATAGAAACAGATAAAATGTTCCTTTAATATTTCCCTGTTTTCACCTATATGTCAGACTTGATCCTCATATTCAGACAACAAAGAAAAAACCTCACAACCTTCCCCACTTTCTGCCCTCTGCAGTCAGCTGGGGAGAAGCAGACTTGTAACACTCTCCTTGGTATCTTTCTGAAATTAATTTTTTTCCAAACTCCATTTTATGTCACAGTCCCATCGCTTCTTCCTGAAGAGTGGTTTTTCTGCAGCTTCCCTTCCAACAGTTCCTCAATCCGGTATTCATTCACTGTCCCCACTGTGTTAACTAGTTTCTACTCTCACCATATAACCTTGCTTTCCACCACAATCTGGGAAACCTCTCAAACTAGTAATTCCCATGCAGCATTCAGTCCACTGTTGTCCATACAGTGGGAAAACAGCCATAAAGATGAAAGAACAGATAAACATGGGTAGAAATGAGGGAGAAGAGGGTATTCACAATGGTGACTCAAGGCTCCCTGAAAAGTCCCTCTGTAGTCAAAGAGGCAGTCAAATGTGCGCATTCCTACTCACACTGGCAAGGGACCCGCCTCCCTCTGTCAGCAATACAGAGATCTGAGACACGCTGTCTTCCCCAGACTAAAGTAACCTAATGTCACCTTCCTCATGTGTTATCTCACTTTAAAGATGTTCCTATATTGTGTCAAAGCAATGCTCTTCTGTAGCCTGAGCCCAGGTCCCACCACTGGACATCAGTGGAAATAGGCCAGATTGCAGCTGAGATCAGCAGAAATGTGAGGACACCTCACAGCTCTTCCAGGTTTACACCAATACAAACAGAGTCAAAATCTTGTTGTTTCCCCTCCCCCAGATTAGAAAGCAGATCTGAATTATGAGAAGTCAATAGCATAAATGCCTTTAAGCAGAAAAATATTCCAACTTTGTGTTCACAGTAGTGATTTCTTCCTAAGAACTTCACTGCTTGTCTGAAAGCGGGATCCACATTTCACGTAGAAGTCAGAGACACCTGGGCCATCAAGCAAGATGCACTCTGATAAAGGACATGTTCAGGCAGATAGATTCAAGACACACATGAGCGTTTTGGCTTATTCTCCAAGTTGCCTGCACGTAAGGTCACGCTGGTCCAAAAGCCATGTAGTCATACTATCTCAGCTACATGCTGAGCTAAGAAGTCCTTAATACCAAGCTAGCTTAGGTGTTCAGACGGTCTATGCTCATCCATATTAGATACATGTATGAAAAAATCAGGAGCAGAGTCAAAATTAGAACTGAGGATCTTCTAACATGGAAGCTAGATACAGAAAAAGCAATTGAAAGGCAGGTTTATACTGTGCTGTCTTTCCAACCATGATGTGGTGAAGGAACCAATGGAAGGAATTTGCAACAGAAGCAAAGCTAATAATGTGACATGTATTGTATGCAGTATGCTGTCATTGAATTAGTTGCCCGGGTGAAATACGTAACTATTATGTCATCATTAGATCCTGCAGAAAGAAGGTAAAAGCATTCTGAATTAAGAAAAAAAAAAATGGTGTTCACAATGGAATTCAGAAAATAACTATTAATAATCATTCCTGGGGTTTTTTTGCAGAGCAAGGTAGTCTTTATATTTCAGAAGCTATTCACAAAGCAGAAATTGAAGTAACAGAAGATGGTACGAAGGCATCAGGAGCTACAGGTAAATCAAATATACAAACTTTTCACTTCTGAAGATTATCACTACAGAAACAACTACTAGTCTTTTTTTTTTTTTAAAAAAAAAAAGCATGGTAGAGTTTAAATGTATGCCTAACCTAAATTTAAACTTTTATTACTTAACACTCTTCCATTTTACCTTTGTAATTGTTCATAAGAACTCTTAAAACTCTTCCCTTTCCATGTTTGATCTTAGACGAACATATAAAGACTCAAGGGAAAACCAGCTTTACTGGCCCAGGGAAAGTCCAATTTAGGAAAATAAACCACTTCTTTTTCTGTTGGTCAAATCTGCTTGCTAAGATCATAAAAGCAAAGAATGAAAAAAGGTTACTAATGTCTTGTCCATAGCTCCTGAACCATTACAGCATTTGTTTTTTGAAGATGATCTCTTTGGTAGCATTGAAGTTCATGACGGGAAAGTTTTGTCTTCATGAAGATGAAGACAGGCTTGTTTCTGATGTACTTTGAGGTGTGACCTTCATGTGCGGCAGTTTCTGCTAACAGGTGATTTCCAAGTGAGCAGCTGGGGCTGGCTGAGTGGGGAGATTCAGAGTAAAATCTCAGCTATGGACTACAGAGTCAATTAAATGACCTTCATAAGCTGAATGACATCTCAATAGAAATCCTTCATCACAACTTAACATAAAACAGGGGAATTAAAATTATTGAGTTGTGCGATCCCCATTTTCCTTTTTATTTTCGTCACCCGAGCTTTATAAAAGAAGATCCGTGCTTTTTTGTTTCCCTTTTGGAA
The DNA here is from genome assembly GCF_030936135.1 of Gavia stellata. Taxonomy (NCBI): domain Eukaryota; kingdom Metazoa; phylum Chordata; class Aves; order Gaviiformes; family Gaviidae; genus Gavia; species Gavia stellata. The sequence goes on along the minus strand of NC_082594.1, from coordinate 29,972,915 downwards.
GCCTCAGATGCTCCAGAGATGCAACAAGTCAGCATGAAAGGCAGCGGCAGCCCTAGACCCCTGCGTGGATTACATAGGCATTACTGCCATTTGCTTCTCTTCAGAAGCTGAACATGTCCTCAAGCTGTTCAAACATCAGCACAGCAGGACGATTGTTAACCACATCTTGCCTTGCTGCTTCCCTGGGCTGTGCTGACTGTAGACATGCTCCACACACACATTGCAAACGCTGGTGGTCCTTGACTGCAGATCAGGGCAAGATCAGTGTCTCTCCCATTTCTCCTGCTTGCCTTCCTTTTCTTTCAGAAAAAAATCCAACAGGCATGTAGGGAAAGCACCACAGTGCATCTCACTGCAGTGCCCAGGTCGTTGGACTGCTCTGTGAGGTGCATGCACCTCCCCTCACTGCAGACATCCCATGGTCATGATGCCAAAAGGAACCTGAGCACACCTGATCTGGTGCAGCATTCCCCTAGCAGCAACTTTGAATAAGACACATACTGTATGTATGTGGCTGTAAAGTGAAAATTTGACATAACTAAGTTAACCTCACTGCAGAGCTATACAGTTTCAAATTTTATGACAATTTTCATCTCTACTGGGACTCTAATATTTTTAGTAATTTTTTTGGTAATTCCCACGCAAAATAAAAGCTTTTAGGTGGCTTCAATTACATACCAAAGACTAAGGGTAATAGCAATCAGAGATCAGACCTTGATCCCATTGAAACCAATGCCAAAAATTCCCTTAACTCCAGTCAGACCAAGCTAAGAAGCTGATTTAAAGAGATATAATTATGTTTATTGTTTACTTTAAAAGCTCTGGATCTAGTCACATGATGGCTTGAAAGCTAAACTAGGCACTTTAAGAGCACTGAAATAGTGCCACTCAAACTACTTTTACTGAGTCTTACCTGAATTTGCAATTTAATTCCATTGGTTTTTTAACCGCTTATTGAAAAATAATCCAAATCTGTTTTTTTTAGTATTTTGTTTTGACTATGTATTCTTAATAGTATAGAGCCACAAGGAAGAATTTATGTAAACAAGATGTATTTTAAGAATAGCTGAGCCATCATAATTCTTAAGGACTCTTTATTTAATCTAGTAATTAACACATAATGACAGAGAGGAAGGACAGTCATAAAATTTTACATTTACGGTTGGACTTGATGATCTTAAAGGTCTCTTCCAACATAAACAATTCCATGAAATTGAGATTGAGGATACTTAGGTTTTGTCAAGAGCTCTGACAGAGAAATTCCAGGATGACGTAGATATTTCTCTGCTGTTTGTCTCCCATTTAGAAAAGGGACTACATTTGTGCCTCGCTTATCTTTTTTACCAGAACAGCATAGCTAACAATTGACTAACAGGTTAGGCCATAACATGGTATGACTTCAGCAGAGTTAGGTCTGTAATAACAACAAAAATTATACTACCTTTGAAATCCAAAGCCAGACAGACTCACTTCAGCAATGAAATACACGCAAATCACCTGCATTTAGTCTCAACACTTGACTTGTTCACTCACCCAGACCGATTTCTCTGTTGGATAAAATGGTTGTTTTATTCTTCAAGCAGAGGAGCAACTCAAAACTCAAGGTACTAAACATCAGGCCTTGAGGGCACTGTACAGAAGACTGAATGAAAACGGACACATTTTAATGTTTTCTTTGTTGCATTGCAGCAATCGTATTACTAAAAAGATCTCGAACGCCTATTTTCAAAGCAGACAGACCTTTCACGTTTTTCCTGAGACAAGCTAACACAGGTACGCATGCTCTCCGTTTCAGTAGCAGAATCCTTTACAAGTAGCACTGAAATCAGTAACAAGTTCTTTGTAAATAGTATGCCATTCTTCAGTCCAGGAAATTTCAACAACCATGGAAACAGTGGGTTTAGGGTTTTTAAAGCATAAAAAAAAATACAGTTTAATTGCTTTAAAAAGAATGCATGACAGTCATAGAAGTCAGGGAAGCCAGATTAGCCTCTTCTATGTATATGTGGTACATGCTCAAAAAGATTTCTACCATAATTATAGGCACTAGAAAGATCTTACAGATCTCAAATGCCCCAGGATTAGGGACTGACCTCCACAAGGCAATTCAAATTACAAATGGGCTGGATCATCTGGATTAATATCTGAAGAAGTTAAAATAGACATCTTTCCATATAAAAGAAACTTCTTCATGCCTACACAGATGGCACACAGCAAACAGACTTCTGCTTGTAGGCACCAGGACTCCAGGGCCTGAAACTCCCTGTATTAATTCCTACATCAGCAGTTTCTAAGGCGATAGCTCAGAAATTCTGAAGACCAACAACCTTTTGCCCAGCTAAAGCTCAGAATATGCAGAAGCAAGTTTCTCTTCCCTCGTATCTTGAATATCAACACCTTTGAGGAGACAGCTTTACACATCTGGACTCTTCACTACTTAGTATCCTCATGAGACATTCAGGTTATCAAAAGCCATGGATATTCACTGTATGTAATCAGGTAACTTAGCTCTGCAAAAAGCCTAACACATATCTTCACTTTTGAAAGGCACTGCCAAAAAATGCATGTTTCTTTTGCAACCGATAACTCTTTCTTGCGCATGAACTCCCTCAGCCCCCAAAACAAACAAACAAAACTGGAGAGCATGTCTGAAAGAGTGAAGCATCACAGTGCTCCTTTGGCTTCAGTATTAGACTATAAGTCTTATTTCAGATGTCCAATGACATAAGTTACTCCAGAACCTCTACCAAAGGAAAACACCATATAGCTCATTGGCAATAATAAAGAATTGCATTATGCACCATTTAGCAGATGTTTGGCCCTCCAAAGCATCAGGCCATCTCCAACAACTCTTACCATTCCTAGCAATGCAGTAAATTTGCACCTTTTTTCCTAAAAATCCTTCAATCCACCAAGTTTCTCTCATAACTGGGGTCACATCCGTTTAGATTTCCAGGAAACATATATCCATTTATAGGGTTCAGTAAAACACTGGGGCCTGGCAAGACCAAAGATAATAATTTTCCTTATCTACTTCCAAGCAACACACTCTGTTCTCTTAGTCAGTGAATACCTGCGTATGTAACACTCTGCTTTAAAAACCTGTATCTTACATTTTGACCAAAATGCAAACCCATCTTTTTAAAGAGAAAAGCACTACCTTGGGGGGCGGGTTGTTTTAAATATGCTTTGGCAACCATTACCATTCAGTGAATAAACAATTTTTTACTTAGCAAAGGCAGAATTAAAAAAAAAAGGCACTAAAATCTGATCTATGCAACCTCAGACACAGACCCTTCGGGATTATGAACAAAGTGTGATTTCTGTGAATAAAATTGCTCAGTTTACAGTATATAATAAAGAATAAAAACAGGAAGGAAATCAGATTGTAAAACAGGATTTTTATATGAAGCATAAAAAAATATATACCTTCCAATCAACTCAAAATCAGAAGTATGTTTTTGTAATCTAAGTTTTTTAATGCAAAAAGTGAAAACTGAAAACATTCAAAATTATTTTGTTAGCTCAGACCTAGTGACTGAAGTTCTTCAGGTATGGAAAGGGGAAAGGGTAAACAAGATCTACTTTTAATACATTTTATTAACCTAACTAAAAACTTAAAACTTACTACACCCATAAAGTTCACCATGAATCTTCACGTAGACCAGAAGTCTTCACTGCATCAGTCTTCTAGTAATTGCAGAAATATATTTTCCAAGACTTAAAGCAGCATAACTCCACCTGAAATAACTGAAAAAAGTTTGGGATTTTTTAATCAGAATTTCAGTTTTGAACACATCCCCTTTGAAGGACAGGCAAGCTAACAACAATACAAACAACTGAACCACAAATTCAATGAATCTGAGGCAGTGATTTCATTCGAGGGGTTGTAATAATCTCTTCTGTATCTACAATATCAACATAAATGAATGAATTTAGGCTCTGTTTTGCTGAGTTCAAAAGTGATTCTTTAGCTATTGGTTTGGGTAGGTTTCAGGTTTTGGCAAGTTTCTGGTTTGGGTTACCAACTATTTGGAAAGGCCTTTTTGTTTTTAATACAGAAGCATGCAATTACAGTCAATTTTTCCATACAAGTGATGATCACAAATCTGCTAGTTCTGTGCTTAATTTATGTATTTAAACTGTACTACACTTTGAAAATGTGGTTCCAAATTTAAATAATGTTAATATTGTTTTCATTTACAGGTTCAGTACTCTTTATAGGAAGAGTTACAAATCCTTCATTATAAACACTAGACAAATACACTGTTCTCTGTTCCTCCTATAGTGAGCTTTCCTTCAATGAAATTAAAGGCTACATTATACGTATTTATTAAGACTGCTTTAAACAATATCACTTTTGCAAGAATAAGAGCGAGCAAGTCCTCTACTACCTTATTACTTTGTACACACTATTGGAAACTTACAGCTGTCAAGGAATCATTAGCACCACACCCACAGCAAAGATAGTCAGCATATAAACATTTGAGGAAAAACCAAACAGATTTTGCCACTGAACTGTTTAAGAATATGGGCCAATAGCTTCTGCTTAACCTCATCATGGCTAAAGTCAGCTTGACTGTTGCTGAGTATGCAGGTCATCTGAAAGAAAGCATCCCACAAGAAAACTTTATTTCCCTGTACTGAAGCCAAAAAACTTAAGAACAAAACTGAAGTTCAGTCTGGCCCCAGACTTAGATATAATCCAGCTGAGACAGTAAGGTAAAAAGCAAGCAGCAAAATGCTGTGAAAAGGAAATCAAGTTGAGAGGCTATTTCAAAACTGACAGAACAGGTAGGAAGCAGAAATACCCACTCAGTCAGTGACCAAACAAATATTATTGCCAAAAAAAGGTAGTAGTAGTACCTTTACTACCTTTTATTTTACTTTTTTTTTAAATGAACACAGCTGGAATGGACATTCCTGAAGAACACTCAATGAGGTTAAAAGAATCTAGAAAAATGCGCTTTTTTCAGCATCCAGCAAAAGCTGCGATACAGTGAGTGTTTCAGTACAAGATTCAGCAACTCATGGCAAAAGCATCAGAAACCCAGGCCCACAAAGATTTTGGGTGAAGATTGCAAACCACTGACTCATAGGAAAAGAATCAGAGAGGAGCTGCTCCCACTGAATCAAACAAAGCTTTCCAGAAGTTAGGAGCATCTAGCACAGATGAAAAACATGGCCAATAAAGCATTCAGTGATATTTTGTGTCCAAGATTCTGACTCTTCCCACATTTGTAAACATGTAAAAACTTCTGACACAGGAAAACTCTGTGCAGTATTCCTCAAAGGCTACGCACCCCTGCTTTACTACATTCACAGAATCACTAACGCTGGAAAAGACCTGTAAGATCATCAAGTCCAACCATAAACCAACACCACCATGCCCACTGAATCATGTCCCACAATGCCACATCCACACGTTCCTTGAACACCTCCAGGGATGGTGACTCCACCACCTTCCTGGGCAGCCTGTTCCAATGCTTCACTGCTCTCTCAGAAAGAAATTTTTCCGAACATCCAGCCTGAACCTCTCCTGGCGCAACTTGAGGCCATTTCCTCTTGTCCTGTTGCTAGTCACTTGGGAGAAGAGACCAACACCCACCTCTCTTCAACCCCCTTTCAGGTAATTGTAGAGAGCGATGAGGTCTCCCCTCAGCCTCCTCTTCTCCAGGCTGAACAACCCCAGCTCCCTCAGCCGCTCCTCATAAGACTTGTGCTCCAGACCCCTCACCAGCTTCATCGCCCTTCTCTGGACACGCTCCAGCACCTCAATGTCCTTCTTGTAGTGACGGGCTCAAAACTGAACACAGGATTCGAGGTGTGGCCTCACCAGAGCCGAGTACAGGGGCACGATCACCTCCCTACTCCTGCTGGCCACACTGTTTCTGATACAGGCCAGGATGCCGTTGGCCTTCTTGGCCACCTGGGCACACTGCTGGCTCATATTCAGCCGGCTGTCAATCAACACCCCCAGGTCCTTTTCTGCGGGGCAGCTTTCCAGCCACTCGTCCCCGAGACTGTAGCATTGCATGGGGTTGTTGTGGCCAAAGTGTAGAACCCGGCACTTGGCCTTGTTGAACCTCATGCAACTGGCCTCAGCCCATCAACCCAGCCTGTCCAGATCCCTCTGCAGAGCCTTCCAACCCTTGAGCAGATCAACACTCCCGCCCAACTTGGTGTCACCTGCAAACTTACTGAGGGAGCACTCAATCCCCTCATCCAGATCATCAATAAATATATTAAACAAGACCGGCCTCAAAACTGAGCCCTGGGGGACTCCGCTTGTGACCAGCCACCAACTGTATCCTCATAAAACTGTGGGTTTTGTCATTGCTGTGGATGTGCATACAGTACACCAGTTTGTTGTGCTAGTCACCAAATAGTGAAGCGCCACAGAGTATCATCCTACCATAGTTGCAATTCAGCATTAGCTTCCTTCCACTCGTTCTCTGATTAAGAACAGAATATCCAGTGATAAAAAACTGCTCTTCGTTCGTTAACACTGATACTAGAACATGGAAGGTCTGGAAAGGGAAGGCAAAATTAATCATTCCAATAAAAACCATACTCAATCCTACACAAAGATTAAAATAGAGCTTTTATTGATGGAATAACAAAAGTGCTTTTCTTAAATATTTTTCAAAATACATTTATACAACTTACAATAATATATCCAAAATAACTGTATATACAAAACATTACCTTGTTTAATGTATGTGCTTTTTTTTTTTTTGAAAATTACAAAGCAACTTTTTGGCAAAGTTCAACCTTAAGAGGTGATAGTTTTGAAGGTTGGATTAAGAAAAATAGAACCTGAGGGAAAGTGACACTTAAGTCCATGACAAGCAAGAAGTTCTCCATTTAGTTAAATAAAAATGTTTTTGTCATATTTTTCACATTACAAAAATAACAGAAGAGAAGAAAAAAAAAGATGATGGAAACTTTTCTCATCATTTTATAGAGCAGCTTCTCATTCTTTCAGGTATAGGAACTTGAGATAAGAGTGCATGTCAAAAATGAATGCAAGTAAGGACAGCAGTGCCCTGCTGTGGCTGTCTCTTGTGTGCAGTGTTTCTTAGCTGCTGTTGATATGGTTGACCTGATTGGATCTGCGATGGATTTCTTCCAGAAAACTCTCAAGCTGTTCTATCAGCATTCGTTTTTTAAACCTGTATTTAAAAAAAAGCATAATGGATGCACACAGTAATACACGAAACATTGTTCACAAAACTTTTACTGAACACTGGAAACTTCAGTTATTGTTTTAGGTACAGTGCATGATGAGGTTATATATACCTCATATGTATATACACTGTCTCCTAAAGTTCTGGTAAACTACTAACTTGCTTTTCCATTTAATGAGAGAATCCAAAACTATGCTTACTACAGTCTATTCTAGCACGTTGCTGAACATCACTCAGCCCTCAGAAAGCCAGGAAAGAGAGTTAAGTGTTAGCTGTTTCCAGAAGTAAAGTTCTGAAGTACAGAAGTAAAATATATGGCAGAAGAACTACAATCCTAAAGCTGGTAACAGCTTTTAGAGATTATTTGCATGCCTTCATAGTGCATTCACAAAAGTTAAGTGAAGTTGGTACTGGTGAATGAATAGCCATTACACAGTGTAGAGCAGATTTCCTGACAAGAGAATACAAATTAAAAGTTTGAGAAAGAAATTAAAGAAAATACAGACGTAATCCATACCTAGAGTCTCTGCAGTTCTATTCCATATTGATTACATAAATTTGAACAGCAGACCTTTTTGTCACCTTTGCTTACACCCCTGCCTTGGCACACACAGCTCCTTGCTGTTTCCAGCTAGCCCTCCCCCTTGCACCATTTCTGCATTTGAGAAGCCACCTCTGACCCATGCTTTGGCAGCTGTATGCATACTCAAAGATAAGCAGCAATTAAAAGATCACACACTTTCTCAACTCGGTACTATTCTGAACTATACACCGAGTTCAGTCCTTTGACCTTATTAAACACCGGCAAAAGCCTCTAGTCCCAGCCAGGCCTCCCGGTCCATGTTCTTGGCTCACAGAAACATGTCATCTGCCCAAATTCCCAGACCACAGACTTCCCCACAATCCCAGCTTGACTATGGGGTAACAAGCTCCCATTCCCAACCACTTACTATCTTGTTGAACACGCTTGCTCTGGGCTCTTACCCATCCTTCTCATCACAGTTCTCCTCAGTAACCCCACAGAAACCCCACACTTCAAGCACTGCTTCCCCTCTGTTCTTTGTCATTGCTTTCACAACTGCTCCCTGCTTGCTGAAAAGCATTAACCTGGGAAATAGTTAATTATTCCTCCTCATTCCCTCTAGTAAAAGTCAAATTATTTAAGCTAATAGCAAAGTACTTTACTGCAATATATCCTAGCGAAAATTTAACATGCTCATATTCTGTGCAAGTGACTGGGCAATGTTACTTTCCAGAATACCTTCAAGCCTCTCTGAAGCAGCTATACAAGTTAAGAGCAGACATTTCCTAGAAACTTAGAACTTGGTGGAAGGTGGGGAAAAAACACATTGCTAACTATTCTCACATTACTGTTGGCAGAAGAATTCAGGCTTACAGTACACTATGGCAGAGAACCACAGAATCATTAAGGTTGGAAAAGACCTGTAAGATCATCAAGTCCAACCATCAACCCAACACCACCATGCCCACCAAACCATGTCCCACAATGCCATATCCACATGTTTTTTGAACACCTCCAGTGATGATGTCTCTGCCACCTGCCTGGGCAGCCTGTTCCAATGTTTGACCACTCTCTCAGTAAAGAAATTTTTCCGAACATCCAGTCTAAACCTCTCCTGGCGCAACTTGAGGCCATTTCCTCTTGTCCTGTTGCTAGTCACTTGGGAGAAGAGACCAACACCCACCTCTCTTCAACCCCCTTTCAGGTAATTGTAGAGAGCGATGAGGTCTCCCCTCAGCCTCCTCTTCTCCAGACTGAACAACCCCAGTTCCCTCAGCCGCTCCTCATAAGACTTGTGCTCCAGACCCCTCACCAGCTTCGTCGCCCTTCTCTGGACACGCTCCAGCACCTCAATGTCTTTCTTGTAGTGAGGGGCCCAAAACTGAACACAGGATTTGAGGTGCAGCCTCACCAGCGCCGAGTACAGGGGCACGATCACTTCCCTGGTCCTGCTGGCCACACCATTTCTAATACAGGCCAGGATGCCATTGGCCTTCTTGGCCACCTGGGCACACTGGTGGCTCATATTCAGCCGTCTGTCAATCAACACCCCCCAGGTCCTCAAGCAGATCAACACTCCTGCCCAACTTGGTGTCAAGCCCTTCAGTACATCTCACTGAAAGTTTCCAAATGCCGAACCCCACAGCAAAGAATTTTTTTTCAAGGCAACAGAAACAATTTACCACACTAACTAATATTGTAATTAACAGAATTAAGCATTGACTCTAATTCAACTATTCACTCTGCTAGGAATATTAGTACCCTTAATAATAAATCTTCCTTGAGTAGTTCTAGCTATTAAGCATAAAGTTTCATTATTATTTTTAAGTTGGTAGTATTAATTCTTGCCAGCACTTTTATCATAAGTGGGTACTGCTCATCATTTTCTCTAGGTACACACTGGGCTTTGCTATGTGTATTAGTAGCTTAAAGCTCTTAATTTGGAGAATAAATAAAAAAGGAATTTAATTTCTCATACTGAGAAGTTGGTTGATTTGGAGAACGTTGATCTGTGTTTTATCAGCTTTTGCTCTAGACTATTCAGCAAAGAACAAAACCACTTATTCTTAGAGCTAGGACCATAAATGGATTGCTGTGCCAACTCCAGAAATACTGAAGACCTCTCTATGTAGGCTAATTCCTTTTAGCCCTTTCCTAAATAACTCTTCATTTTGTGCATCCAAAGTTATAGCCATCTATTGGGAAGTCATGTCTCTCATGTTCAGTAAGGACCCCTTATAAGCACTAATACTACCCCACCCAGGCTGAGACAAACCTGTATGAATAAGCATAAGAAAAGTCTTTGTCAGAATAGAACTAGCTAAGGATTTGAAATTGAGATGTGATATCTCCTCATCATTAATATTTTCACGATCAACTAGAAGGGAAAAAAAAAATCCATTATCTACCTCATCTTGATTTCTGCCTCTCAAAAGTGACAGCTTTTTGGCTATCAGAAGAGGAACTGTGGGCCAGTCGGTTTCCAAAGGAAGCTGAAAACTGTGGATTGTTTTACGAAATCTTCCTCTCCCCTCACAACTCCCTAATGGATTAACCTCCAGAATTCAATGGGGACTGTTTTTAAACACACACTTTGTTGCTGAAATGCTCAAAAGCTTTCTTAAGTCTGTGTTCAGAGTCAGAGCTCCTTGGAGCAGGGAAAGAGAGGAAGCATCCCAAATTTGAATTGCATTCCATGGCTTTGCAAAGGTCAGCTATCAGTTAACAAAACAAGGCTATCTTGACAACTCTGGAGAGCCTAGAGATGTTTCCTGCAGAGAGCAGGGAACCTTGGTTAAATGTGATAGCTTGCCTGGATAAGGAAAGAAGCAGAGAACTGAACAGTGATTGTAGGCAGTGTTATCCAGGTGGATAAAATGACCACACTATAAAAATCTAATCTAGGAGAGAAGAGGAAGGAGAGACTTTAAGCTGTTCCTACGCTCAAACCAATAAAAATTCAAGTTTAACAAGAGTCAACAGAAACAGAATTGCCAACCTTTTCCACCAGTAGATACAGAAAACTGTTGGCTATGGTGGGAAACAGGATTTAATTCTGATGCATCCAACAGCAACACTCAACCACTGACAAATTTAGTAGAGAGTCAATTCAAGATAACTGGAATAGGCTGTGCAACAGAAGTGAGAATTACAGATGATCTAAAGAGCCTAATTTTAGAGGCACAAATATTCCAACCCCACTAAGGGCTGCCACAGACTCCAGGAGCAACAGTATTGGTTTGGTGTGCTGAGACAGTGAGGAAGCATGTATAATCTACAGGCTGTGAAACAACTCTGACAGGTGATAGAACAATAAAGACAGATCAAGCAAAAGCATGATAAAGTAACTGTTGTTATAGGAAGAGCATGATCCATATAAATCTACATGCCCCACTGTGCTGGCAGTAGAAAGCTAGAGGAGCTGTATGGATGTCCAATATTCAGTGTACCTTAAACTGTCAGCATGGTTTTATTTAAAAATTACTTTGATTTTTATTTAATCATAAAATTTGTTTAATAATGCCACAGGAAAAAAGCTGACTACTACAAAAACAGATTAGAGAAAAAATCAACTATTCTTTGAGGCTTCTGAAACAAGCCTCAAAGTTACAGTTATATTTATTTTCCACACAAGAGGTTGGAATTATTAGTTCACTTCGACTCAAACACTATTGGTTCCAATCGTAATTACATGTTTCTCCTCTCTTTCCTCTTAGTAAAGATGTAGAAGGGTAAGCAAGTATGGTTAGTCTAAGGATGCTGTAACGAACACTTTCCACCTGGATTAACAACACGGGGTTTAAATCCTCAGCAAGTCTGTCTACTTCAGTGACAAACTACCTCCCATTTCCACAGCCCCAGACAGGACTACAATATCTCTGAAGGAAATAAATCTGAAGAGCAGAGACATACCTTTATGGAGCATACCTGGATCTCAAAACGATTTTTAGGACAAGATTTTGAGTTGATGCGAATAATGAATTTCAACTCTTTCTGAAAGCCTAATTCACAGTAATATGCAGTTCCATCAATTTTTCAAATTAGTAGTACACTCACACCTGAACTTTGGAACCTGAATGATTTTCTAAACTTACCTTCTGTTTCATTGTCCATCTACATTTACGGTGATTTGGCAGTTACAGCTGCTAACATTTTTAAGACAAAATCTGAGGCAAAAAGATAAGCTTGTGCAAACAACACACATCAGGAAGTTTATGTGTTTCTGTTTTTTTCTAGGGAATTATTTACTTGCAGTGCAAAGCATTGTATGGCAAGTTTCAAACAAAGAACTGCATGGTTGTCAAGCAGTTATGTATGGCAGTACATGGTACAGTTTTATAACATTAATACAATTCAGTTACCTACCTTGAAGCTTCTTTAATAACATTTTGTAAAAATATCAGTCGGGTTTGTAAGCTTCCTTGTACATGCTTCAGTAAAAAGAAGATTCTTTCATATTCTTAAAGATAAAGAGAAGACCAAAATCACAGTTACTTAAGAAATGCCTATACAGATATCTGTTGTAATAGATCTGAGTGAAATGCAACAGATCTCATTCAGCTTTTGTAAGCTTTTAGGATGTATCTCCTATCAACCAGGCCTGTAGCAATGACACATTGTTTAATGAACACTAACATTAAAAAACAGAGGATACTGCAAGTTTAGGATATTACTGGAACACCTAACAAGTTAATTCTAAAACTGATAATATAAAAAGTCCATTTATGACTTTCATAAATAGATAGGTATAGCAATGTTTTAATCACTCATCCAGGAAGTTTTAGCAGAGGTTTTAAAACAAATCTTTTCAGCTTTAAATTTATTTCGCTTCAGTCTCATGGTTCGGTATGTTTCTAAAATAGGGATCTAATATGAACTCTTTGTCTAGCTCTCATGCCAAACATCTGAAAGAGAGATTTGGTATACTTACTCCTTCCTGGTTTTCGGATTTCTTTCATTATTTGTGCTCTTAGCTCTCCATTAATCTCTCTGGAACTTCTGCAATGCACTGGTTTTCTCCCTTTGCTGGGTGAAGACACTGGCAAGTTCTCTTCAGTACTTTGTTCTTTACTACCTGTTTCCTCATGATTCTCCAAAAACCCATCAACATTCAAGTTATTCCCTAAATGTTCATGGTCTACATCTTCTGTATGAGCTGCCGGTCGATCCAGTGAATTGAACGGAGAAGAGGACATTGAAAACTCTGAATCCACAGTATTTGGGAAAACATCTGATGAAAGTGGGTCTGTAACATGATTCTCAACCACATCATCCATTGTAACCTCATTATTTGTTTCTGATGCTGAAAAAACAAAGATTACACTTGCCAGTTTCACATTGTTTATCATCTGATAGAAGTCAATGAGTCAGTTCAGTATTAAACTCTTGTAAAGCTATGCTCCAGCTTGTATAGTCTACTGTACATGCCATGCATACGAAAATGTGTTTGTGGGTTGTAACACTGAGCACATTACTCTATCTGCTGGCAATTAATGGCTTTAAAAAAAAAAATGACAGGTATATTCTTTATATGAAACAGGAAATTGCTATATGGACTACCAACAAAAGAAAAAGCACCTGTAAAATGTGCTTTTATGACATGCTTGTCTTTCCCCATTAAATTGAACTGACAAAGTTTACTTTAGTGTTGAACAGTGCACAAGACTGTTAACATAGCACCTCAGCTCCACACTAAGGGAAGTGAATTCACTGCACTACAGTAAAATTCAAATTAACTTCATGTTGTGATACTTCTGGAGCATCTGAATTCCCAGGCAAAGGAAGAACACCCTTCCGACTGTTTACATTGTCTCCTCATTTAAAACAGGAAATACATTGTTTATACTGGGAAGTTCATATGAAAAAGAATTCTGTCTGAAGGACTATATTAACTCTTTCTGTAATTAACCCCAGATGCACACTTAAATACTTCATTTTCAAAAATTAAGGATAAATTGGCCGTATTTGGGAAATCAGCCATGGTATTTCTACATAAACAAGTTTTTTGCATAAACTAAAAAACAAACTCGCCAAAGATGATGAAGATTCACTTACTTTTGTGAATAGGAATAGGTTTAACAAGGTCAGGCTGTGCTTGTGTGATTGGTGTTGGTGGCCCTTTTCCTCCAATGTGGTTATTCACAACTGGAGGAGTTTGTGGTCGACCTCTGAGCAGGGGGGACATACAACGTCGTCTTTTTGGAATCCCTTGCATATTTGGTTCTCCAGGTCTCTTGTGTTTATTTTGAGGTCCTGATACAAACTCATCTGCTTCATCTATCATCATTCCCTGGAATTAATTTAACAGGGAGAATTCTTAAACTTTATGCCAAAAACACATAATATAAAATGCAGTGAATGCTTTGATGTTATGATAATGTTTACCATGTATAAGGCAACTGTGTACAACATGCCATTATGTACTGAATTCTCAAATGTCGACCAAATCCTTCCTAAACTAAATCAATGTGCTTAAGGCCCTTATCCAACAGTCTGCCAAGTAAGACAACTGAGTGGGCACTCAAACTTCCTTTTCAGTAATTGCAAAATGACTCAAACACTTAGAAGAGCTCTAGATGATACTGGTAATTTGATCAGGTCCAAGACAGATTTGGACAAAAGGGAGAGTCCATGCTCTCAAAGTTACAGGAAGCGTTTTATGGGGCAAGTTTGGTAAAAGAAACATGATTAGGTATCAGCTATACTACAGTGACAAACATATTTCATTTCTAATACAATTCAGAGGCATAATACTGGTTTTCCAATAAAGACTGCCCTCCACAGGATACCATTGATGGAAAAACATCTGAGACACTTTCTTGTAAGCAGTACTTTTCCAAATACTTGAAAGTGTTTCTCCAATACATTACTCTTTGAATGGTCTAGTCAGCAGCGCACTCACTCACAATGGCACATTTTTAAAAAAGCTTTACAGAAAAGTCACCTTTTTGTCCAATTTGAATGGATTGCCAAACGTATGAAGCCTTCGTGGTTGATCAGGATCAAGCTCTCGAAGCGGAGAAGGTATTTGTTTTAGATACTCCTGGTAGTTTCCCATTTGTGCTATAGGTACGCTGTGAACTTGATCTATCATAACAGAAGGGTTTATTAATATATGATACTGCTCACCTTATGAGAATTTAGTCTATATCCACTTCACACCTCCAGTTTTCAGTCTTTTATCAAATGCATTAACAAAATAGATGTGCAAAACTCACCATTATTCTTGCCTAACTGGTATTTATAACATCATGTTTTAAGTGCAGGAAACTTGCTTAAATTAATCAGTATGTGTCCTGTGTATTTATTATTATGACAGGGAAATAAGCAATAATTGTCATGCATGGACATTAGTTTTCCAATGTGTTCCGTAACATTTCAATAGGGTAGATGGGTGAAAAACCGGAGACTGGGAACAAATTATAACTAAAACATTACTACAAACAAAAGATACGTTAATGCACAGTAGTAATGTCACACTGCATACAGCTTTGACATAACTCTACCCAGTTTTAGCCACCCAAAATGTAGTTGTTGAGACTAGCATTTTCCCAAAGCAACGGTGATTTTTGATCACTGGAATCAACAAATTCTTAAAATCCATAGGACCCGATTCTAAACTTGTTATGGATATAGTTAAAGTTGCCAAGCCTTTGATCAAGCAAAACGTAAGCTAGCCGAAATAGCAGAAAAAACCTAATGTTAGTTTTTATGTGGTTTAACCCCCTCCCCAAAGAGCAACTTCTCTGCATTTCACATTACATTATCACTTGATCACAGATGTTAATCTGACCTAAGTAGTGGCAGGACTAATGTAACATACACTTTCACTTGCATTGCCCTTCTCATTTTCTCCACTTATTTCATCATCTTCTGTTAGTTGCCATAAAGCAGTGCCAGAAGACACTGTAGAAAGGTAAAGGAATAAATTAGCAGACTACTGAACTATTTGCTGTTGGCCTAAAGGGCAAAAGAATCACACTGGCAGCACTCAGTAAGCAAGCTTACTGTTCCACTGCTCATAATCCACTTTATGGAGAGAGATCATAATGTTCAGAACTGCCCTGTGATTTTTTCTCAGATACATCATGAAAGTTGGGAAAAAACAGCGAACAAAGAATCTTATGTAAAAGCCCATGTCCCCTCGTACAGACTAAAGGACAGAGCAGTGAATCTGCAATCTTCTCTATCCTCACCATTTTTTCTTCCAATAAGTTATTTAAGGAAAAAAAATCTAAAATAACAAGCAGTTTAATGGCAGTATCAGACATCCACTAAGTTTTAAAGAACTATCTTATTTGTTACAGTCTTCATTTTTTTAGTACTAATCATATCACGGGTAGACAAAAAATAAACTGTTATCTAACCTTCATCTTGTCCTTTGAGGAACTTGCGAGTACTCTTCAGTAAATTAGATCTCATTCGTGTTAACTGATCCAAAAGATTCCTTCGGGGTATGTCATAAGCATTTCTAAAAGTCTGAGGTTTCAAATCCTATGGTTCCAGTAAATAAAGTTCCAATTAATATCATGTATGAAACAATATCTAGCATTTCAATGGAAGTATATTGAAAATAACAACATTACACACAGTGGTGCTTACCTTATTCAGCAAAGCTATTTGGAACCCAGCATACTCCTTCATATTGAGGTCTAGAGGTCTATGAGGAATTTCCCCAGTAATCCCCTGTAGCAGATGTTGAAAATCGTTCCTATGTGCCATAGACAGGTTGTGTGATCTGCTTCTGACCTTAATTCCAGTCTCTTGCGCTACCTTTTTGCCTACAGAGCCAATGACTCTATCGGACTCTATTTTGGCCTTAATTTGAAATAAATAAATAAATAAAATTGACAATATGCTCTTAAAAGGATTAGTCAGACTTATTCATTTTAAATTCGTACCTAGAAGATTCAACAATGTGCTAATACACTATGACGACCATAACCAGGATGAGTGCTTAAGGAGTGCTTAATACATAACAACTTAACGCTTACTACAATTTTAAATATAGTGAACAGTTTGTGCCTAGGTCTTCTGCATATTTCTCCTCTGCTGCCCTTTGTGGTATCTAAGCACCAATATGCATGCAATGCTTTTATTTTCATAAAATGCCATAATTTAACTAGTAACTTGCTGCAAATCTATCTGTACTCACATAGACTGTTTTCCATGATAACAGCTAAACACTGTAACTCTCAAAAGACCGATTCTCCCACAACTATAGTTGTGATCAGTCACACAGTGCTATCAATTTTTTAAATAGTCATAACGTTTATAAATATGAAATACATGATAATACCCAATTCTGTTTGGCTAGACAGACCTAACTCCCAATATTATGTTAGATTTGTACCAAAATTAAACATGTTCATAAATGCCAGCTTTTTGGCAGAATACAGTTGAACAAAGAGCCAAAAGTAATTTAGTAATACACCTGCCAATGTTGGTTTTGCAGTTTCACATAAATTTATAGACTACTCAAAATTTGAATACGTATTTATTAAGAATACTGAGTCTCTACTGGCAGTGCCTTTCAAAAGTTAGAAAAGCTTTAAGTACAACTTGCAGTGCATGTCATTACATTTTAGGAGTCTAAAACGTCTAGGTTGAGAGATCAGTTCACAGAATGCTGACCAATATAACTATGATTTAATAGGATATACTGTAAACTTCAAGAGGTTTGCTTCCTCAAATAATCATTTACATAAATGTTTTAAGAGAAAGCTGGTCTGTAAGAAGTCAGTAGCTAAGTTACAAGTACTTGGCACTACTGTTTCTTGAAGTTTCAAGCCTACTGCATTATTTTATTTTCTTGAACAAGAAAGTTTAACATGCACAGTTCAATGAAATAAAAGTGAAGGTAGCAGGGCAGAAATGCTTTAGCTGGTGCAGGAGACTAATCAAAGATACGGGCACTCTTCAGAACACAGTCAACAATTTCAAATGGTCACTTGCCACTTCTATGTCCATAAACTTATTTCAGATTCTGAATTATGTCAGTTTACTTTGTATCTACTGAACACTTTGCATTTCACTTCACAAGCCAAAGAAAGGACACTTTCTTATTCAGATGCACAAAGTACAAATCTCAATTTTCTGAAAAAATGCTAGAACTTCTTCAATATCTAAGGTAAGACAACATGTTTTCTTTTGGGCAAAAGTACCTTACTGTCTGTACAAGTAAAAATGCTCCTTAAACACACACACACAAAAAATCTCAATTTGTACCTCCATATCTATCTCTATAGTCCAGTCTATATTTAAATGTTAAGTTTTCCTTCAATTCAGAAAACCAAAATGCTTTTTTGCTTATTGCTTATGGGAAGGTATTAACTTGATCTTTCTGCTCTTTCTTCCTTCAAAGCCATTGAACTTGAGTATTTTAAGATTATCCTGATATTAGAATAACTTTTTACTGCTCTTTTGCTTCAACATTACCTGCTGACTCAACTTTTTCAGATATGAAATGACACTGTAACTAAGTCCATATTCCACATTGTCAGCTATAAGGTTTGGTGCTCCCATCATTCTCACAGCTTTCTTCAAAGGCTGAAACATGGAATATAATGTATAGTCATATTTATCTTTGTAAGTACTGTATACATACTTCAACTAACTGTATCCATTTCAAATAGAAACTGAGATCCTCAAAGTTAGAAAAGAAGAAAAACAAAGACTTCCAGGGCAGCAGTTTTTGTTGTTGTTTTAAAGCATTGTTCCATTCACACAGAATCAATTATTAACAGAGATATCATCTATAGACAAGTCACAGCTGATGAAATTTTCATAACATTTGGGTCTCACGCCTTCCACAGGACTCCAGTGAAAACAGTAAGTATCATTAAGCATGAAATTTAGCTATTCTCTCTGAAATTAATACATATTCTACTTGAAACAGGGAATACACCTATAATGGAAAGATAACTATAGTTACATAATAAAATAGCAATTTTAACACAGGAAGACATCTTACCCCAAGATAATAAGGAGGCATTGTCTTCAAATAGCTTTCAAATGACTGTCGCCATTTCAACGTAGGCTTTGCCTTGTGTACTTTAAACAAGTCATCTAATAGTTATAAAAAGAAAAGAGACAAAATGAAAGGCATGTCTAGACAGCATTGCATCTTTTTTTCTAATAAAAGAAACTCTCAAAGAAATGCCAATTCCTCAATCCTTAAATTAATATATGTATTTTAACATATATACACTAAACTAAATATACACACACCCAAGATTAATGCTGCAGCCAAAAGATGGAACCTTATAAATTATTTATCAAATTGAATTGGTAATTGAGACAACAGATTGGGAAAAATGGCTGCTACAATAATGACAGAAATGAGACCAAAATGTATGTGAAAGAATTATGATTAAGTAAATCACCTTACACATTGAGTTTGAGTCATGAAGGTCAGCCAATTGGTGACAAGTGAAACAAGTTACTGATGACAAACACATTGCTCAACATTCTGTCTCCTTTCTACAGGTGTGTGATTAATACTAGCATTAATTGCAGTAATCTATTTAGGTGAGATCAATTTTTCAATTGCCTACCACTGAAGAACATTTTTATGAAGTGGTATTTACCTAGCAGTGGAAGGAGGACTGGATAATTGTAAGGCATCACAAATAAATTCACACAATTCAGCGCTGTACTAGCTTTCAAGTAACCAAAAGGATGACCGAGTTCACTGTATTTTGCACTATTGCTTACATATACCTGCAATAAAACACATTATATTGTATGTAAATCCAAAATACTGTGTGCTGAAATTTTACATCCTATTTTGAGTATAGAATAAAGTGTACAACAGCATTCTATAAATAACTTCAATTCAGCATGCACTCTACTTGCCTGCCAGCAGGTCTGAGGGGATTTTCTTTCCAGGATAAACTGGGTCAGTGGTGAAGGTTCTAACTCGTATTTGTCAAAAGGCAGTTTGTCAATGACCATCGGTTCACAGTCAGTACAGGAAAATTTCACCACAGGATGAGATGTGCGAGGTGGCTAAACATAAGCATTCCACTGTTAACAAGCCTGCACGATTATAATGCAATTGCGCTATGACAACTAAAGTAATACAGGTTCTTTGAAAACAGACATATTTAAGGAACCTATTCAATACAGGGTTCATATTTATTCTTAATGAGTCCTAAGCAATTAATTGATGATATTAGCACTGTATTAAAATCTGAAAGAATCTTATTTTCTAAATAAATGTCAATTATTTTACCTAGTAAGTCTAGAACATTATTGCAAGTAAAACTTCTTGCATATACACAAAAACTTTGCAAATGGAAGTAAACCCCAGTGGGGACAAAAAAAAAAATCTTCAGTGCTACTCTTTTATTCCCTACAGCAGCAGGCGCTATACTTTTTCATTTGCTGACTTCCTCCAGCACTTTTCCTTCTTAGCAAATTTAACCGTTACAAAATTCAAACTGAATTATAAAGACCAAGAGCAGCATGAATTCAGGAAAAAAACCCAAGCTTTAGGAAAACTCACATTTTAACTAGGCCTGTGAAAAATTATTTCAATTCAAGCAGTTTAAGTGTTTGAATTTTAATCTTTTCATTAATCACAGGGAAAAGGCCTTTGTGCCTTGAGTTTCAAGTATAAGTTAACAACATATTTGAAATTTCTTTTGCTGCCAGGGAAAGCTGATTTTTTGTGTGTCATGAAAATTGGAGATGTACACCTTCCACTGACGGGTTTTCAGGAGAGGAACCTAAGCTCTTATACTTACCCTGAGCCTCCTCCAAGGCCACTAGAGTCTGGGTAAGAGCTCAAGCGGGAAGCCTCCTTCCATTTACTCTCTTTACAAGAAGGTAACTAATAAATACGTAAGATGAACTAGGGAAACACAGGGTTTCTTGGACCTTCCTACCACCTCACCTTGAAAGTAATTTTTCTACATCTATAAGCTCTAGCCTCTTCCTTTTAGGATGAGCCACCCAAATGTTATCTGCCCACAGAGCTGGTATCTTGCCTTGAGTGTCTCCACTCTGAGGAAGGTGTACTGTCCAAGTGCACACAAAACAGGAGGCCAAATCAACTGAAGGAACTGCAATTCTCTTCAAAGAAGATGCCTCCAATAAATAGTTGTGGTGGAGTTTTTGATCAAGCCATGAAGCAGTTATACTAGGAATAAAAAGGCTGCAAAAGAAGTTGAATGCTAAGACTTGAGAAGTCCAATGATCCTTGGCTGGACAGCAGAACTATTTTTACCTCAGAGCAGTGAGAGCAGCCATTTACATGTTCATCTGCCACCATAATTATTAGCAGACTTTCATATACATTTAAGAAAGCCTTGATAGTATCACTACCTACAGTACACGAAACAGTTCTTGGGGTAGGACTGTTTGAGACAACTCCACTGTGGATCAGGTAACAGGGAGGAAAAGAAAAATACCTAACTATGGACTCTTAAGCAGACAAGAGTTACAACATATGCTAAGTTTTAACACTATATTTTCAGAACAGTAAGGAAATACAAGTCTTGAAACACTATCGGCAAACTTAGCTCCCCAATATTGCATAAGGCAAGTTCAATGCGGAATTCCAATTGACGTCAAAAGGAATTTAGCTGCATGTGCAATAATCCAGTGCTATATATAGTTATGAGAGTTATACATGCTACAACTGAGAGAAGAATTTTTTTCTCATCTTCTCGCCATTTGGGTAAGTCAACCTCATGCTTTTAGCACATTTAGTTCAACAACTCTTCACTTGGCAAGATCTATTATAGCAATCTCAATGAAGATTTGCAGTAGCAGACAAACCGTACTGACTCCATACAGTGAATGAAGGCAGATATGCCACGGAGAGTGATTACAAGGAGTACACAGGACAGTTTTCTTACAGAGAAGCTTTTTAATATCCAGTACACAATGACATTTTGTTTTTTAAATTACTATAGAAGATTTACTTTTATTCATACATGCTAGCTGGGCTTTGTAGTTCAGAAGGGCATCCACGTCCTTCAATGAATGTGGCCACAGACACCAGCAATATCAAACCTGTAAATATGACTAAAATTTCATACTTGTATCACTCCTCAACAACCTGTATTTCAAAGGACTTTATATATTTTTCAAACAAAGGAGATAGAATTTATGAAAAGTTCAATGAGTCTGCTAGTCAGCACGCTAGTTTCAGATCAAAAAAACCACAAAAATTCAACAAAAATCACAATGAAATGCAGGGAAAAATTATAGAACTGCATTATTTCTACTTTAATGATTCTCAAAGATTAGCAGAAATACAAAAATGCATTATACTATACTAATGATGAGTTCTTAGACCCAACAAAAGGCAGTGGCATACATTATTTTATGAAAAAGAACAAATAAAATTAATTCTGTGGGGACTATTTAAAAAAAACAAGCTATCTCTACTTGGGATAAATTGAAGATATGGCTACACTGAACAACAGCAGATAAAATTACATTCACCTGCTAGAATGAAGACAGAACTATCACAAGGATTCAAAATTGGGAACATCATACTATCTTCTATTAATACCATCTGCGAGGCAATAGAATTTGATAGTCCATTATAAAAGTGCCACTTTATTTCTGGTTTGATATTTTAACAGAGTTCAAACAGAAACACTACATGCATGTACTAGGTCGACAAATAAACCTGTTACAGGCAGTTTCTTAATGCTTCAAAGTTACTAAAAAGCAAACCCCATAGTATTATTTGCTCATCAGTAATTTATCTGAAACAACTGTAACACAGGTTTACATGTGCCATTCCTTCTTGGGTTACACTGCTTTTACGGTTGCTCTAACATATCTCAAGATTTAAAAATCAGCGAATAGGAAATCCTGGAATATTCCCCCATAAACAAACCCTTTGCTTTATCTAACTTCAGTACGTACCAGCGTTGGAGAATTTTGATCTGGCCAAAAGGATTCAGGAACAGGCCAATGACCTATAGGAACCCCAGTTTTAGGGTTTGGTCTGACATAAATAAGTTTGTGACAGCTGTGCCAAGGTTGGGGTCCAAAGGGTCTAGATATATCCACCTGCCCATCTACAGAAGAAAAAGGCTTTATGAGTCAAAATAGTGTTACAACTCAAAAAGAGTATTAAACAACAACAGTGAAGAGTTTAAGAACTATAACCCCAGGGAAGCTCTTCCTGCAGTTAATATTATTTCTAAGAATAGCAGATAGGTCTCAGTAAGCATTTCTGCAAAAACCCAGAAACTATGAGAAACCAAATAAGCACTGAATGTTTACAGGATCAGAGCTGAGAAAGCTAATTATCTGGAGCCCTTCATAATAATCAGTTTCTTTCTCCTCTCATTGTTATTACCAGATAACCTTCAAATCTCCATGCATAAAAAAAATCCATACGCACGACTAATACTCCTGGACTAACTTTTTATTGCAGCAAAGCAGGATTTAAAAAACCCCACAAACACTTCCCAGTAACATCCTAAGAGGGACCTAGCTAAGCCATTTAGAATGAGAAGTTAAGGCTGCACAGCCATATTTGCTATTTTAACTCTTAATGCAGCCACTTCAGTACATTAAACAAAAAAGGGTAAGTGTATAAACCCACAGTATTTCCATATCAAGCTATTTACATTTCTAGCTCATTGAAAACTACTGCTTAAAACTCATTAATCCATTTAACTATGCTTAACATGAATAACTGCATTTAAGACTACCTGAGCAATATGACCAAATGTAGAAGGTGGTTTTTTGGGGGGGTTTGTTGGGGGTTGTTTTGTGGGTTTGTTTTTTTGTTGTTTTTTTTTTTTTAAACACACTGTCTAGCAGCTATAGCCAGTATTTTGAAAAAGTACAACAGAATTTCAGAAGTAGCAGGTCCTTTTTGTAGTAATGTCTTTTAAATTGCAACATTTTTCCTTTTGTTTTGGCAACTATTACATTAAGTTGACTAAATTATGTTGATAGTCATCCCTGCCACTTGATTTCACAGTGTAAAAAAATTCAAGTACCATCAATTGGTGAGGGATCCGGTCCAGCTTTTTCAAAATTTATTACCACTCCACTTTGCACTTTTTGCACCAATGACTCAAGACACTGATTCAGCATTCTTGGAGAGCACACACAATATGATCGACCTAGAATAAAACAGTCAAGGTTAAGGTTGTTCAGTGTTCCTGCCCTTATTTTAACTTGGATCATTCAAAACTGTTCACCCACCACACACATTGATTTATGTATGGATCACTGATTTAAAGCTTCTCCTGAACACTCCCTCTTTGTTTAAGCAGCAAGGCAGCCTAGTGAAGCAGTGACAGTGTTACATGCACCTCATTGGAAATGTTTGGGTTTTAGCCCCTTAATGACTTTAACTCAAATTCTTAGTTGCATTCATGGAAAATGGGCTCCCCCTTGTGACAGACATCAACACTTAACTGTCCATGAATTTCAGTCAAAGCACGGTTAGTATAGCCTACATTAGTCAGAAAGCAGTGGAATCAAATCCTTTTGAAATGCTTTTTAAATCCCTTTGCTTGCTTTCTGTCACATCCCCTCCAATGTGTCAGAAGTATCATTATGTTTTTAATATGTGATGTAATCAAAAACTTTTACAAACAAATTATAAAATTAATGCCTGACTTTGATCTGGAATATAATTTCTAAGACATTAAGAATATGAGTTATGATGGAGAGAAAAGTATCAATTTTGCACATTAAACTGTCTGTAGCTTCAATGCAATAAGTGTCTTTAGTTTTATTATATCAGAGTTCTGAGTTTTTACAAGTAATGTAAGAACTTAGAAATACTTATTCCAAAACATGGACATGGATCAATAGAACAACAGAATTAATTTTCATTTTCAAAAGTAGTGACTTGTCAAAGGAAACCAGGGCATTCACCTCCTGTGACTTCGCACATAGGTGTGATTGCAGAGTCATCCACAGGTACCCCTGTCATCTGTTCTGATTCTGGTGCTGTAATACCGGGCAAACGGAGAACCAAAGCAAATAGCCTCTGATCCCATCGAAAGGGTTCCTTAGTCAACTCACTTCCAGGTAGAGGAGAATTGAGAGGTAAATGGAGCTGAAAAGGTATTTAAATCTGTCAACATACTGCTTTTTAAAAAAATAAAAATTCAGGTTACATAGTGACGGCAATTCACTCTATATAAACACATTTATAACCTCTCCACTGGCATTTATAATTTGATTCAGGTACTGTACATTACAAGGCAAGACACCCATCATTTAATCAACACTTCAAACATTTCAAGGCAACATGATGCACAAAGTTGAGAGTTACAAACCAAGTGGGACAACCAATTTTTAAAACTGATCTAAACTTCAGAATCAATAGAGTATTTTCTTTAGAATTTCAGCACTAAGAACTGCTCATTGCAGTGTTCTTTTGTTCAAACAATTTTTTTCAGAACAGGCCCATTCTCAGCTCAGTCTTTTCTCCATTCTTCAAGATAAAAAGCACAACTGAATGAAAAGGTAATGTTAATCTAAGACTCCTGCAGAAGAAATATAACTTGGGTATAGTTGCTCAAAAATACCTAGCTGCCAGGTTGACCCACTCCAAATAACTCAGCTTCAACAAGTGAACTAATGTGGTGTTTATGTTATAGAATCAGAAGGCAGAGATTTTACGTAACTTGGGTATATCCCACAACTAAACTCATGACTGTGATTTAAGTGAAAAGCAGAGATTAATATTAAAATCAACACTTAAAAGCAAAATGAGTTCTCACTTTTAGGTAATAGATAACAATAGCCACAGCTACCCATACAAGGAAGAACTGCTTGCCATGTGCCATTGTATTGCCTCTGTCTGGGAAGAACTACACAAAAGTTTTAGTTCAAAATATTGAAGATACCATCCAGGGAATACAATACATGGGAGCATTTCTTTTTGCTTTAATTCCCAGAAGAGACAATAAAGAGATTCAAGTTTCAGGCTTCAAGCATGCTGCACTAAAGATACAGCAATGCTCAGAATATTATTTATTAACCACTAAAAGCAACAGCCAGAGAGACTAACAGAACATCTGAAATTCCCAGGGTTAGCAGTAGTTTTATAACTAGTTAACTGAAACAAGGAAAAAAAAAATATCAATGCTTTAGCTTCTAAGGGACAGCACCAGGCATTCAAAAGACTCCAGCCTCTCTTTTTGCATCAAGATACCTCAACACAGAGATTAGTGGGAAAAAGAAAGCTTGTCGAAATATTCAACTACGGAAGCCCTGAACAGATAGAGCAGACTTACAACAAGTATTTACAAGTTTCAGAAAAATTTGGTAAGATCCCTAGCTGATGATACCACTGTCAGTACAAGAAAAATTCTCATTTCATCTGGAGCACTGCAGCCATAAAGGGGGGGGGGGGAACAGAAATCCCCAAAGCAATGACTCAAGTGGTGCTAACAGTTCCATTACCTAGCCAAATACAAGAGTTAAGCCCAAAAGCTGAAGCAAACTCAACAGTTTCTCAAACACTTTCCTTCTCATGCAGCATTCAAAAAATCCCAATTCTCAGTCTCAACTCTATGTTAGCAAAGGAAACTACCAGTATGTTCTCCAAAGCTTGATGGAAGTCCACAAAAGAACCCATGAAAAATTGGCTTCATTTTTAGTTCATAGTGGTTAGTTAAGGAGTTTGCAACAAGCTGTTGAAAAGGTTTTTTGTTTGCTTGTTTTTAAGATATGAACTTGAAAGCATTAAACCTTATTTTCAAACTGGAAACCTCAGCTATTTCTATTCACATAATTGCAAGCATCTCATATTGGGAAAAACACAGGTCTTCATGTTTGAAAAATAATAAATTTATTGATACAATCTCAAAGCCAGGAACAAACACAACAAACACACTCTCATAACATATGAGCAAGAATCAGAACACTTTGGACTTTTCAGCGCACCTGATGCTTCCTCCTGTATTTCTGCTTTTGCTGATGCAAGCAGAGAGCACATGCGAGAAGAGCACTATTTTCCCCAAATGTTTCACGTGAAATTGGTCAAAGGGCATTCAGCTATGTACCTGGTTTATTACTGATTCACATGCATGTCTTTTCCCTTTTCACCCAAAGAGCCAGCAATGCCTGCCTGGCAAAGGAAACTCAGTTAAAAGAATAGCCACATTCTTAGTAAACAGCCTAGAATCTTGACTGTAAGAGGACTCAGTTGCAAGCACTGCCTTGTCCTCACTTGGGACTATTTTTAAGAAATGCTGTTCACCAAACTTTCCTACTTAGATCTGATCGAACAGAAGATTTACTAGCTCTGAAGGGTACATTTCATTTGCAAAACATACCTCTGTAATAGCACTGTTTTTCTTCAGGCAGCATATATACATTAGGGTTTTTTATATACATATATTTATACATAAGTATCCACCAGACCCTGCACCAGCTCTATGCTACCAGTTTATCTCAAACTACAAAACCTTTCTTTGACTCAGATGGTTATATTGAGAGAATCCCAAAACCAAACAGTACTCAGGAGCAGGCCATTGCATTATATACATATAACTACCAGAAACATTTTCAAACTGTAAGACGACATGCAAAGCCATCAGCATCAAGTCAAATGTCCTCACTTTCTTTCTCACAGTTTAATTCTGGTTAAATTTAACATCCATGTTACTGGAGAAGTTACAGATTCAAACCAGGCCTCATTCTCCACAGACAGTAACTTGGTCTTCTCACCTCCAGTTACTCTTTTTTTTTAAACTGATATTGTATTACCATAGCAACTGCATACCTAGCAGAAAATAAGATGGGCCTAGAAATGTACATCTTGCATTTCATTTCTCTTTCCCCACACATATTTCAATATAAAGGCATGCACATCTTTTCCTCTTTGTCCTTCATATTGGTTGTCAAGAAAAAGATAGACTGAACAATTTAAAGGGAAGTTATTTACCAGCAACGGTCTTCAACATGTTGTCTATATATAATCACACACAACTGTCCTCCCAGCTTAGTACTAAAAACCAGCTGTTTTGTCTCAACACTAGTTTGTAGGAGCATACACAAACCCTACCTTTCCCAAATGCCATAATGCTACAATAACAGAGCAGTGTGTGCCTTATGCCCCTCTTCCTTGCCTTTAAACCCACTAAAATGTTCACGAACTGAGAGGGGTTGGAGGACAACCTGTTACTGAAGAGATCTTAAAGAACCCTGTTATAGGTGAGCAGGTCTTTTGTTTATTCTGAGTCCTTGTTTCTACATACATTTATGCAATCATAAGAAGCAGCACAGTCTGAAATCCTCAAAAAACATCAGAGGATCCTAGAGACCCTAAGCTGAATAAAAGCTAGATCAGCATTAGAGAACTCTGCAGTGACATGGTAGTTGGTGAAAGAGTGTAATGCTCTTCTGGCAATGACTGCATATACAGGCTCATACATGACAATGGACAGCACTAGCACTGCTTAAGCCTTAGTACCCAGGTAATTACAGGCAGCTCCATGTTGAGAAATCTCATAAAAGGTTGTTACACGATTAGGTACTCAATAAAAATATCCATACAGAGACAGTTAACTTCTTTGTCTTTTTGTAGCTAAAAAAAAAATCTTTAAAAAAAAAAATCTATCTGCAAGTAACCTTCCTTGCAGGCTTTTCCGGTACCCATAAAAAGACAAGACACATCTAACATTCCAAACAAATGCAGCATTTCATCCTTAGAGGACTGAAGGACTAAGGATGGGCAACAAGATTCAAGCTGAGCTGAGAAAACAAGCCCTTTATAGACTGAAAAAGTCTACTTAGAGTTAACAACAGCGTTATGTTTTCCTATCTTCTTCCAACCAATCATATGCAGTTATAACACAGAGACAGAAAGCCACAAATCGTTCTTCCATAGGAAATAACAAGATCACAGAGAGACACCAGGTCAACTGACACACCATGTCAACGACATTATATACTTGGCCATTCGATGCTAGCATTAACCATAAGTGCACACTGAGCTGATAGTTACACAGAATTCAAACGTCAAGAGTTCTGGGGCTCAGTGCCAAATGCTGTGATCCTGGCAACTGCTGCTAACAGGAATAACATGGATAAGGAAGGACAGGAACATACATCTAATAAGATCTGCCCCATATTTCTTGCAGTTTGTTTAAAAAAAAAAAATCAAGATTTTTAGCTGGAGGAACCACGGTTTCTTGCAGTTTGTTTAAAAAAATCAAGATTTTTAGCTGGAGGAACCACGATTAAAAATATTATGGAGCATTTACAGTTCCTGATTACTCCTGAAAGTAAGCAGGACCTTGCCACTTGTTACAGTTATTATAGCAGGGTTGCAAGATGATCAACCCTGGGAAGGATCAATGTGACAATGCCAAACAGTTCTGGGATGAGGAGTCAAAAAAATCACTGATTCCTCCTGTGAGTCTCTAATAACTAGAAGATCAGAAGAATGACAACATACAGAAGCCAAGCAGCATTGCTCATGCTTTTTGTTTGCATAATCATTCATCAGAATGTATCAGTTGGTCAATAGCCCAGCGTCAGTCTTGCAAACAGGAGTTTAATGCTTTCTCTTACAACAGAAGGTATGTAGAAGGAAGACAAGGGAAGATAGCCCAGAAGCTGCAAAACTGGAGAAGTATGACATTTTATTTCATAATATAAAGAGGAATAAGAGAAATTCCCTCAAGCAATTAAACGCTTGTTAAAGGAAAGATCAGGAAAGGGCTAAGACCAAATCTGAGGGATCAGGCCAGAAGTGAAAGCCACCCCAAGAGGAATCCATAGCATGAGTCCAATAATTAATGACGGTATTCCAACAGTATGAGCCCATCCCTTCCTCAAGTTGTGACTGGGACAAGTGAATCCAGGAAAGAATCTGGTCAACACGCCATGCTGAACATAGAAATGATGCTGACACTCTTCAGTACTTCAGCACTGGTGCATTAGAAGTCAGTGCCAGAAGGGACAGGACTGAAAATCCTATAAACTTGTGCTGGTGAAGATGATAATTGCATAAACTGCATCATTTCTGTCTTCAGTTTGAGGAACCACATCCATCAGAAACAAGGTAGTGCTGAATGGGTAAGGCTCTTTATCTACAAAACCCATATTAAATTCCACAAAGGAACAGGACATCTGAAGAATTCAGTAAGAGCTCTGAAACAGGGTTTAAGCTTGACTGCTTCACACTAGGGCAAATGACAGTGTTCCCATAGTGATAAAGCTGATTTCACTGGTAAGAATGCAAATGTTCATCTGAATGACAAAGCTTTGAGAAAACTTGCCTCCAGGTTCCATGCTGGCTTCACAGGCTTTCCAAAAACAACATTCTGTCGGTTCTCTTGTATGAAAGTTTCAAAAGAACTAAAAATGTACTGCCTTAGTCCATGATAAGAACTTTGCATAGGAATTAAAAACACTGTTGTCATAGCCAGTGGGATATGATCACTTCCAACACCAACTCTGAAAAGCCTCTCTCTAAAGTCAAAACCAAAGAACAGAAAAGACATTTGAAAGTGGCCAAAAAGCTTTGTTATTGAACAGAAGAGCAACAACAGACTTCCATGTTCAGGGTGCTGTTACTGTATTAATTCTGCTTCATTTCTGCCTGTCCAACTTGAGACATAACTGTAAGGAATGCTCAAGATACACTAAGAAAAATTCTGATCAATAGGACACAAGTTGAGAAAAGCAAAAGATCATCCCTGAAAGACAGAAGCACCCTTGGACGCTTTGTTCTCCTGCTCTTTGATGGTGTTAAGGATGTTCCTACCAGTACAGCTATGGCAAAAGAGACAAAAAAAAAATATCACGTCCATTTCTGGTGTGAAATATATACCCTGTAAATACACATGGAAAAGCACTCGAAGAAACTTGCATTTTGTCTTGCAGGAAGTAAGAGCAGTGGCCACTTTGAGTTCCTCCAGAAGGCAATGCCTTTAAATTTGCTCATTTACCAAGAAATCATGAGTCACTACCATTAGTAGAGCAGATTCTGCATCTCTACAATGTAGTTTAACAACCATCAAATCACTTAAGTGTCAAATTTGTCCCAATGTCACAATCATGACACTAAAACTCTGGGCATAGCACACACTTACCAGTCAGCACCACTCATAAGCCAAGCCTAAATTTAGTAGATTAAAGGCCACCAGAAACCCCATTTTCTCAACATAAGTTACAACAATTTAAAGATGCGAATGTGTGACCAAATGGTTGCCTGACTGTAAGAACATGTCCTTTTGTGAAAACTAAGGTGAAAAAGTTGTACCCACATTTGAAGGAAAAGGAACACAAAAAACTTGCTGGCTATAAAAAAATCCTAACTCTTGCTGTAAGAAAAAGAGCTCATGACAGCCAAGAGAGCTTTCTTACCTAAATCATTTTGGATAAATGAACAAGATGAAAGGAAATGTAATGTAGAATCATAGAACTGTGTACATTAGAAGGGACATGTGAAGGTTATACAATCCAGAGCCTTCTGATTGCTCAGGGCCTTGTCCAGCTCCGTTTTGAGCATCTGCAATAATGGATATCTCACAACTACTGGAAAACCAACCTATGCCAGCGTTCAATCGCCCACACAGTTAAAATTTTTCTTGATATCGAATCAGAATTTCCCAAGGTACAATTTGCAGCTGTTGCCTCTCATCTCGGCCCTGTGCACCTCCAAGAAAAGCCAGGCTCCCTCCCCCATTGAGTTGTTGCAGATGGTGGTAAGACACCCCCCACAGGCTTCTCTTCTAAAGGCTGAACAAACCCAGTTCTCACCCTCTACCCAGACGTCATTTGCTTCACCCCCTGAGCATCTTGGTGTCCCTCACTCCAGGATGTCAAAGTCAGATTTTACAAGTTAGTCATCTGACAGCAGAGAAGTTGTTTCTCCTCAAGAAGGGACTTACACAGCTAAGTGATTACCCAATTAGCTCTTAAAGAACACAAAACAGTATTCTGCTGCTAACAGCACTAGATGTTGTAGAAGGCTCTAAAAGTGTCACACTACTCTCTGTTTAATTAACACTTGCTCACTGACAATCACTGTAAATATGAGGCTGCTATTCTACTCAGTATTTTGGACCACACCAGATCTATCACTGGATTAAGCTGAAAATAGCTTATGGGGTAAAAAAACATGATGAAAGTGAGGTTTTATACAGATAACCTACTTAGTATTACGTATCCAGGCATTCCCTTTCAGTTACTGGCTATTTGTTAGTAGTCCACATAGAATTATGAGGTCATTCAACTTTCTTCCTCTAAGTCAGATAAATTACAAAAACACTCAAATACCACTTTCCATACAAACAGCTTCCGTAAGTGCTGTAAGAATGTGATATAATAGTGTCAGGAGAAATTGAAGTACCTAATGAATAACGACATATGACAAGTTAATCTGTGTAGTCAAATGTGGTGTACCACATGGAAAAGTCTGAATCCTCCCCTGAAGCTTTAGGAGAGACCTTTGGATATTAATCTTTTCCCTGAAAAGGGAATGAGTTTAGGAATTTCTTGTCATCGTTGTTGTTTTTTCTACTACTGCAGGGAATGGGCACTGAGCGGGTCAGACCAACCCTATCCCTAGTGACCTCTTCCATCTTTTTAAGGAAAGAATTCAAAGCAGCCAGTAAGTTAAGAGAGTTCAGTGCCTCAGCATTTGCTATAGCTCTGAGTTTGCCAGATGTCTGAGCAGGTACACCAGTATACTAAGAGCTGGTGTTTTAAACTGCTCTACAGATTTAATTTTAAATACATTTCTTCAGCTCTTATCTTGGATTATAAGGACACTACTGATTTGATTATAATCACTTTAAGAGCCCAGTATGAAAGAAGTACGTATTTCACATAATCCCTACTGGTCACATCACTACATTAATTTGGGTGTATACATAAAGAATTTGTATCTAGACCAGTTAAACACATACACGTTTTACAGAAATCAATTTCTTCTGCTAACATATCTGAAAAGCCATGAACTCCCTGGATAGAAATAGCAAACTGAGTCTACTAAACAGACCAACAGTTGTACTATATGCTTCTGTCACATGTGATAAGGAAAAAGATCTATTCAGACTTTTGTAGTACTATTGCATAAAATTACCTCAAATTAAAAGGAAAAAGCATGCAAGTTTAAGTTATTAATGAGCACACTTTTGAAGAGTCATTTATGCTCCTACTGTGAACAGTATTCTAACATAACATTTAGTACACATCATTGTAAACAGAGGTCAGATCTTACCTCTTCCTGTATCCCACTGGTAGTAGTTAATTTACTTCCATCAGTAACTGTTATAATTATTGCTGGCTCCAGAAAAAAGGGGTTTCGTCCCTAAGGGAAAAAAAAGCAATTTCATTTAAAATGCTGTAACAAATTCGTAAGCTTCTGTTCAGTCATTAAATAGCCACTGATATCTACCGACAACACAATGAGGTCTGAGGTATTTATTCTCGTGTACTATATAGTACAGTGCTGTGGATTTTTGAGTGTTTTTGCAGATAGGCCATGTAAAGCTACACACTTAATATATCTGTATTCAATAAATGCATACAAAAACATGGCAAAAATGGTTAACACAGGACTTCAAGAACAATGTGAACTGTACTATTCTGACAAACTAGCAGCTGTTTAGAGGAGCAACTCTCTCTTCAAACCAGAGATACTTCCAATTCCCCCTACTCCAGAATTTATTTTATGCGTGATTTAATTACTGTGTGATGAACTAATGCATTTGCATAGTACCTCCTGATCACGATCCCTGGGTTAAGAACTAATACTCTATGTATTACGGAAAACTGACAAGAATAGTACGAGTTACGTTTTGACCAAGGCAGTTCAACCATGCATGCAAGACTTACTTCAGAAACAAATACTTGAAAAATAGATAAACTTTCTGTATGAATCATTTAATATAGAAACATATACAAGGTAAGACATTCTGTGATCCCACCAAGACATTCAACTAGTTTAGCTGTAACAAAAAAACTTGTTTTGCTATTGGCACTTCCTTTTCCTACTGCCAGTATGCTAGGAGCCTTCTGTCCCTCCTGAGAAAGAGAATCCCAAAGTAATCCATGGACATGTCAACTCCAAGCCCAAGTAGCACATTCCACTCTAGCTAGGGTTAAAGACAGAGTGAAAAAAAGCCACCTCAAGCTTTTGTTCAGCAGATCCCACTCTCCTTCTATTGCCAAGGTTAAGGCCTCTCTTTTCTTCTTCAGAAAGCAATAAAGAAAAAATACAACTAGACCCACAACCTAGTTCTGCTTATAAAAACTCTCATGAATGCTTATAATTTCCTTTAAAAATATGGAGAAAGAACTAATAGGATTTTAAGAAAAAGACCTTTTAAATCCATTTTTTAGAACCCATTTAATATAAAGGATTATCTACTGATCGTGTGCTTAGAACAGAAACACCACCTAACAATTTGAAATATATTTGGTGAAAGGTGTCCAGTTTGAAGTGGCAACACCACATTTACAGTGATCAATTTACTATATGCCAACAGAAAAATTAAAAAGTTATTTGTTCAATGTTTTCTCAAACCTTAGTGAAAATTCTAAAATTTTCTTTTAAAATAGAATACCATTACTATAGACAAAAAATATGCAAAAATAAATTTAAACAGTGAAGATCAATCTCTCCCACAAAAGCTAAACTAGCTCATAATCCAATTTAAACTATTACTCAAAAGAATTTAAGGACTCTCAAAATACACTCAATTTTAATTAAAATAGTTTCCTAAGAATACTTAGCCTTACTCAATTCTGAAGAACAGTTATGGTATGTTATTCTGCCAACTAGTAGCTCACCACAACTGCAAAACATCAGCTGGAAGCTAATTACGTTGCACTGAAATAATATTGAAAGCAGGATTTCTAACTAGAGGAAAAGGATATTGTTCTCATGAATACTGAACATAAAAATACTTTAACCCTATTGCTAATAAATGATTGTAAAAATAAATTGAAAACTGTCAAAACCAACAACATATTAGATTTAGAATGTCATAAGCAATGCTCTCTAGGTCAATATTCTGGTCCAATTTGAAATATAAGTATTAAAAACTTAGTCTCTGACAACCCCTATTATCCAGATATCCTCATTATCTTAAACACATTTGTGTAACTCAACTACAGTCTTTCTCAACTTTACCCATCTAAAATTTAAGCCTTAAATTTAAACACTTTGGGCTCAGAATGATTATGAAATTATAAGGAAGGAAACAAGAGATTCTAAGCTTGAGCCCTCTCAGGAAAAATGTCTGAGGAAGAAATTCCTTCATCTTCGGTCTATCTTTTAGAATTTCACAAGCATTTTACCTGTACAATGGATGATCACTGATAATACTAAGTCAAGAATCAACCCATATAGCAACATATTTACAAAAGCAAGAATCTCTTTTTACCAGAACAAGAACAACATTCATTTGTAGCCACAGAAACAACTGATTTGAGAATCTCTGACCCCAAAGACAAAGTAACTCACATTTCCACATGTATCATCTACAGGATAACTGTGGAAACACTAGCAGTGCACCGTTGCAGAATACTTCACACCTGTTTAAGTAATAAGGGAAAGTTATCCCTTGAAATCTCCTCTTCACTAGCTAGATGTGAAAATACAGTAATGTTGAGTTCATCAACTCATCAATACAGCTATAAATATTACCCTTTCTAGAAAGAATTTATGAAATCAAGTCACAGAGTACACAATTCACCACTGAATTATTTAAAGACAAGTGAACAGAGCTGAGTTCACTTAGCTGCACTTAGATTCACAGCTCCATGCAATTTAGAAACATGAAATGAGTATCTACGTTCCACCTAAAGGAGCAGAAACATAATTAGAATATAACAAGGAAGAATTTCAGACAAAATGTCTATTATTGAGAGTTACTATTTTTGACTAAAACCTTCCATGTTATTAATTCTTAAAGAACACCACTGACTCTTCTGTCCCTACTCCTCACCTTAGCTATATGAAGGCATACAAAACCAGGTATTCCAAAAAAAAAAAAAAACCATCCTCTTATTTGTACAAGATCTCAAAACTCAGAGATGCTTTAGGACATTTGGCAAAATTAAATTCCAGAAGACTTACACTTACCAATTTTTTAAAATAAACTGCAGCAGTTTTGTCAATTACCATTTTAGAACTTCACTTCAAGCTAATCAAATTATTTTCTATTGCTCTTCCTTTAGAAATATACTATTAAAATAAAACACTACAGATTTACACATTTTAGAAATATCATATTCTTCAAAATATGTAGCAACACCATTGACTGTGAATGCATATTAAATCAATTCAGCACAACTCAATTATTTTAGTTACACAGTGAAACGGTGAGTGACAGAGCATACATTACCAGCTCTTTGGCATCTTACAGGTATGCTGAAATGCACTGGAAATTAGCTCAGCATACCAATGTGTAAATAATAAGCCTGTTTACAACTTACTGTGACAACTAACTAATCACCATGAGGTTTTGTTCATTTCAAAAGCAAAAATAATCCAGCAGCTAATTTTAGTATCATCTTACATTCCCACACAGGCAAGTCAAAGATAGAAAGTGTGAAACCTTGAGTTCTTAAAGTAAGTAGGGCAAAGATCAACTCAGCCTCAGTAGCAATACCTTGGGAAACATAAGGGCATCACTCACAATTTAAGTTAGCATTATATAGGCCTGTTCTAACAAGCATACAAGCAGAAACACTTGTGTTCTTATCTTATCTGTTTTCAGACAGATTATAACCACTGGTAGTGGATAAACATTTTAGAGTCTAGAAACTCAACTGCTATATTTAAACTGTGGCAATTTGAGTTCCAATTTACTACTCAGGCTACAGTAAATTGAAAAGTATTTTCAAGTTCTATTCTAAACTCTTATTTTTAAATAGATTCGCTTATAAACAAATCCTTTGGAAAAACTATATATTACTTATTTTTCTAGCTGAAAATTCAGTGGCAACTAGCTCCCACAGGGACTTCAGCTAATTACGTCACGTAGGCCAATTAGCTCATTTGGTATCCTTTTCAATCCAAGTAACAAAGTCATCTGACTGCAAATTCTTTTCAATAATACGCTTTTCCCTCTGAAGTTTTCCTAGCAATGGTGAAAAAAGTACTAAGAAAGAAGCACCTAAGGTTTTGGTGGTTGAACAGGATGATCAGCCATTAAGTATTGTAATGTGGTACAAGTGGGTTTTTTCATTCACCTACAATCTGCATTTTCAAGGGCAGATATGCACCAAGGAAACAAAAAACCCACACACTGTTTTTTGGAAGAAAGTTATTTAAAAATCAGCATCAATACCAGGGCAATCTTGCAAGCTTGCTGGGCTAAAATGGAATAAGCAAGAGATTCAAAGCCTTAAAACTAACTTATTTGTTACACAACATGCATTCTTTTGAACAATTTGACAGCTTCACAACAATTTGTTCCAAATCGCAAAGCAACTCCGTTATGTCGGTTGCCATTTCTTCAGCCTCCAGCTGAAGTAGTTCTCTGCTCAGATAACACAAAACAAATACAGAGCTGTGAGCACCACTGAGCTCCACACCACTCACACAGAGTCACAGTAAGAGGCACAGCCAGCCCACCCCAGCTTGTGTGACACTCTCAGAGGGAGCCTCAGATCGAGCCACAAGTGTATCAAATTATCAAGCCACATTATTGCCTGGTTAAGACTCTCAAAACTAAGAATTCTTTTTCATAGGCAAGTAAGCATAGTAACCAGATTCAGCATGACTGATTAATATGTTCATGGATTTTTTTTCTTCTTCAAAGTGTACAGGTGAAGTAATTCAAGAGCTATTGTTACCTTCAGATGTGCAAGTACACAATATTATACATGCAGTAAGAGAAAACTGATTTAAGACTACTGTTATCTCAATGCACACATTTAAATATTAATTTCAGTGTCAGAAGTGTTGAAAAACTTAAGAAATAGCCAAGATAGAAACATGACCAAAAAACTGCCAAGTCAGAGGCTAAAAATGACATGTTCAACAAGCAACTACTATAAAAAGAAGTATTTAGTAGTACAAAAGCTTCACAGCCAAGAAAGGCTAGAAGTTGAAAATGAATGTAAACTGAAATAAAGTACATATTTTTAACAGAACACATTACTAATCACTGGAAAAAACTAATTTTCAGATCATGATCAAATGTTTAAGAAGTACCCTTTCATTTCAGTAAATCACAAAATTTAACAGAAGTTGTATTGCACATCCATCATACATTATATTATCTCAGCAGAGCCTTTTTATTTTCAGAAGTATCAGCCCTAACTGCCAGTAAATATAGTCATCTGACCAGGAAATACAAAAGTGCACTATCAGTTTTTTCGATTCAAACAGGTTTTTTAGAATTTAAAAGGTCAAGATTTTCATAAATGCTCATAAGAATCTGTGAGCAACCATTGTTCAAAAACAATAGCTAAAAATGAAATCTAAAAGTTGGAATGACAGCAAAATTATTAGCTTTAAAGTTATTTTTTTTCAACTGATAACAGCTTAAAAAATGCCAAAACACTGAGCTTGAATTTCAACAAACTAAAACAGATGGTCCAACTCCATCATAGTTTTCACTTACTTTTTGTACCTTAGGAACTTCAGTTACACTTTAGCTAAATGATGAAATGTCTAAAACATTAAATTTAACATTTATTAGAGACTTTCCCCTTCATTGCTCAAGGCAGAACACTATCAGTCAAATACACAGATGTATTTAACAGCTGCTTTTATGCTCTGATAGTCAGCTATATAGGAACTGTAGCATCTTGTGCAACTTCTTACTTGTCCCACTCGCATTTTCAGCAACTTTGACTATTTTCTATTATCCCTGCAGAACCAAGCAATACAGTTGTGAAGACCTATAGAATCAATTGTATTTTATGCACCCACACAATTGTTTCCCAAGTCACAAAAACAGTTGAATACACTGGCATCATAGTAGTATTTTAGTGAATTCATAATTGGCAACAGAACCCTTCACAAAAACTACTTCGTCCTTAAGATTTTTTCAGATGTGTATAGACATGCACCATAACCATGCATATATACGTACACACTATAGTACTCAGGAATGAATAAGCTTTCTGCTTCAGTAGCCTAGTAAATTCTTTCCTAATACTTGATGAGAAGCGAAATGGCTTTAAATGGAAGCCTTCCCAGATGAAGCTATGCTGCATATCGCTTAATTAGCATTTAGCAC
Organism: Gavia stellata; assembly: GCF_030936135.1. Classification (NCBI taxonomy): domain Eukaryota; kingdom Metazoa; phylum Chordata; class Aves; order Gaviiformes; family Gaviidae; genus Gavia; species Gavia stellata. The sequence goes on along the minus strand of NC_082594.1, from coordinate 29,934,033 downwards.
TAACACACTATGAAACTTCGTGATCTATCAGAACACAAGGAAGAATATGCTGGGGGGAAAAAGAGCAAAAAGGGCAGTTGGGTTCTACCACATTAGCTTTGATAAATCTGACTTCTCACAGGATATGCCACAAGAGCCTCATGATCCTGGGGCCAGACTGAAAAGCACAACACCTCTGAACTGCATCATGGTGTTATCTAAGTGACTGAACCTGCATGATAAAACCAGCTTTGAAACCATATTTAAGTTTATTTGTTATGGCTGTTTTAGAACAGAAACTGACCCCATGAATAGGAACCACTTAAGGTTCAGAGAAACTTCTGTGATTTCAGGCTGAATGAGGAAGAGCTGAAGAACATACTAGAATTCTGTACAGGATTAAGATATCTGACAAGCCAGGCTTCAGGCACAAAGAAAGTTGCTAACTCGTCTCTGGTTTGCTGTCCATAAGATTTTTATATATTCCCTTGATGCAGTTGATTATTCAATAGATAATGCAGTTTTGCAGTGGTAGCAATTCTGTCTTACTAGTAGATTATCAGCTATTTGTACAGCGGGTATACTTCAAGATCACTTTCAGAAGCCTCAGAAGAAAGTTCAATGAAAGCTACACTAACCAGTCTGAGTTTTACACAGGATGTAAGTGTTTTGAAGTCTGTTATGAAGTTTTCAAGTCATAAAAGAAATTTTAATATAACAGAAATCTTCCTTGATGCCTGATTAACGGCAAAGATGGACACCAGATAGGTCACAGATTGGAATCTTATGAAACAACCTAATGAAACACTATTCCAGGAATTACACTACTACCAAGAAAAAATGCCCAGTGTTTTTCTGAAAGGGCTGCAGGACAGGGGGAGGATTCTTACAATTAACTCTAGTCCACAAACATCTGCAGTACGGACATACATTCTCTCTCACGACACTGAAACCTTCTATCTCTCCCTGCAGTATCCAAGATGGGAGGACTTATGCTCTACCTCACCTTCATGGTAGGCAGCTGGGAATACTACCTCACCCTCAAAGACAGGTTTTAGGAAGAATACAGCTAAATTAATCGCTTGTTAAAGGTAATTTGAAAGAGCCCCTTACTAGACCCAAAAGAGAGAGTCACATCTTGAAAGGAAAGTGACTACTATCAGAAATGCAGATGATAGTAGCAGGTTTTAGAGGCTCAAAGTGTAGTCCTCCATAGTTCCAAGAACCATAAAGATCTAGTTCATCTGTATATGAAACTATACACACACGGGATGGGTAAGAACACCAAATCTCTTTGACTGAGGGATGAGGGAAAGAAACAGGTTTGGCAAATTCTGAAGGAGTCTTGCCTGAGCCCATGACAATAACTATACACTATGAAAACACCAACACTCAACACCACCACTGACTCGTACAAATTAGGATTCACTTTTTTTTTGTTGTAGTTTTACCCCCATAAAAGGGACTTTTATAAATTGATGTTCAGCCAAAATAGCCTATCAGAGTACCTCACCCTACATAAACTTGTATTTTTATTTTGTAATTGGAAAACTAGCCAGCAGAGGGGGCACAAGTTAATAAAATCTGTCTTTGTATGAGGTGATTGAGTAATGAGGCAAACCTGAGGCATGCTCTGTTTGAATACTATCTAAAAATACATACAAATGGGTAAATACTTCTTTTCTAAAACTGTGTATACCTAAAAAACCCTAAATGATTGTATAAGTATAAATAAGAAGTAATCAGTCACTGAACCCTGATCTCTTGATCTACCTCTATGTTTAATCCAACAGTTGGTTCATAATTTCTGTCATCAGGGACAGCACATACTATCATTCCACTTCTCCCCATTTTTGATGCTGATTGCCCATCTTTTGGAAGGCTCAGACACAAACATTCAACTGTATTACACACACACACTTTTCTTTTGAAGCTAAAAGATAGAATACTATCTCAAATGATTTTATCTTTTGGAGAAGACCTTTAAAACAGAGTTTTAAGAAAGTCTACTAGAATTTATCAAGGTCTGAACTCATGCTTCCAGCAACTCACCATCTTTTCCCCCAAGGAAACGGAAAATGCTGTTCAAGCAGTCATGATTTCTCCTGCACTCATTCACACTCTGAAAGTCAGGGTATCAATGGCAACAATTTTGCAGTAAGGATGGCTACCACAAAAGACCTTTCCTCCATGAGGTGAGGAGATTCCAAAACCTAAATTCAGCTATGTACAGCTGTCCTTCCCCATAAGCTACAGCAAGGTTATTACAGGCAAAGTAATTTTTCATGGCCTTGACAATTTAGTTAACTACATTACAAATACTTAAGAGTTACTCCGATGCCCAAGACATACACTAAATCACAGTTTCTTATTTGGAATGTCTCTGGAGGATTACAAGGTAGTTACATGGGTTTTGCTTCATCCCTCACTGGCACTACAGATTAGCAGCAGATAAAATAATTTTTGCACATGCAGTTAGGACATTGATTCGGTGGTACAACTGAAGCTTTCTGTATTTCAAGTGACTGGAACAAATGAGTTGCTGGTTTAAATAAAAAAAAGAAACTGTTAACAAAAGGTTTTCAAAGCAGAACACAAGTGCAACAGCAGACTTTTCCTAAAGCCAAGCCAGATACTAAACTCTTCAGCACACAGTTACAGAATACACCAATGAAGGGAGCATTCTTGAAACAACTGCTATCTCCAACACAGGCTACGTAAGTTCCACTTAAGAAAAGGAAATTTAAGGTATCTAGGAAAATAAATGGGATGAAAAAGTCATTTGCTCCACAGTATGTGCTCCTAAGCATTTTTTTAAAAAAACTTTTAAAAAAAAATAACCATTTATGGCTTCAATTAACTACTGAAACTTCAAACATATGTCATCTTATACTCTTCCTGACCAGTCCAGAAACCCTACAGCAAAAATCAAAGATCCAGTCAGATATCACTTAGTATAATTAAAAATACTACAGAGATAAAACAGCTATCTGAATTGTGTAAGAGACACCAAACCCTTTGTCCAAAAAAAAAAAAAAAATCACAGAAATATATTTAAGCATATCAGCTGCCTGCTTTGCCTGAGCTTGCGAGTTTGAGTTCTATAGGCAATGATTTCATTGCATATCCATCTTGAAATGCGCAACAAAAAAATTCTCTGTGCTTAGTATAATTTTTATAGATGTTCATAACTTTACACATTCTGAGTTCCCAAGTCTGGAACTGAATGTACTGCTTAAAGACTATTTAATTGCGCAACTTCGGTCATTTTTGGAATTCTACTCAAAAAGTTTGTGTTAAGAACAAAACCAAAACTAACAGCAAGAAAACCAAAAAAGCAACCCAAAGCAGCCTGAAAAGGAGATTCAAGATGCAAGAGTTGATCATTTTGGAATATAAAATCTCCATATTGAATAGTGCACATGTGAAAGCAGAAGGGATGTGTGTCAAGAAAGCATTTTTAGACTACGTTCATACTGAACAATAAAGGAATGATGAATACATGGTAGGATTTACTAAGACATCAAACTTAAAATCCCAAGATACACTGATGTCTTCATGTGCCTAAATCACAGCGTTCCCAACATTACTAAGTAAAATTTTCAAAAATGCCAGTGTAGTATAAAGGTTTGTCCTGTTTCTTTCATCTAAGAACAAATTTAATTGAGTTCTAAATAATATATAAGTGATAACTTCTTGATTAACTTCTAAGTGCTCCAATTTAGATGAGGTCCTTGGTAAGTTTCAAAAACAATTCAGTCCTTGAATCTTTCACAATTTATGATAATTACTTGTTATGTGACATTAAAAAAAAAAAACAACCCAAAGAATGGACTTCATATATACTGAGTTCCAGCAAGTAACTAAACAGTGAAGAAAAGCATTGAAATGAAGAACAAAAAGCCACTAACATTTGAAACATGTAAGCACTGATGTGACAGATATATGATAATCCCAAAAAGGGAAGAATTTTAACTTTTCCTTACATTAAATTAATTGAAATATATAAGCAGCAAAGCAACTGTGATCACAACTTGCACCTTATTTTTAAGGTAATGGAAACTGTCCCATAAAAACAGATGCACCTTATCAGTTAGTTACAGATTAGTAAATGAACCACTACTGGAATCATCTGAAATTGAGTAAATCAACCAACAAATCCTGGTGGCTTTCAAAGTAATTTAACTGAATATATACACACAAGCTGCTACAAAATAGGTTATATTTGAGCTTTTATAAACTTCAAAAAAAGTTAAAATAATCCATACCAAACATAACTTTAAAGTCAGCCCCAAAGAATCTGGGTTTAAAGAGGATTTTGGTCATATTTCCTAAAGATATTTCTGAATGTTTTATTCCAAAAATAACTGACCTTGCCAAGCCCTGGATCAAGTCCCTAATTACTGCAGCTTTTCTGCTTCACAGCAATGACTTTACATAGCTGGTCCTGGCTCCATCAGTGCAATTCACAATGCTAAGCCAGGCCTCTGTTCTCCATATACTGGAGGAGGGTAATGAATTTCATGGTTGCCAGCACACTAAGTAGGGAAAACACAAAAAAAACCCAACAACCACCAAGAGGAAAAGCCAAAGAGAGAGTTGTATACAAAATTCTCCCTATCTTTTTGGGGGTTATCAATCCAGGATACTGACCAGCTGACTGAAAGTAACTTACTGACTCATGAACATAAGGCAATTCTTCTGAATAACTGCCCCAAGACTCCCTTACAACTCACCACTAGAGCAGGAGCCACTTAGCTGTTTTTAAAACAGATTCTGAACCACTACAGTTCACAGTCCAGCTCATCAAGAATCTGAATCAATCACTGATTTATTTTACTACATGAAGTCACACTCACAATTTACTTCAAGTTTGGCACAACTATGACCACATGAGAGGCCATAAGTTCAAGAGCAGAGCAGGCAGCTAGGCTGGATGTCTTACATATAGTGATGCATACAATAAAGTCTGCATTCTGGGATTCAAAGCCCCGGGGTGGGGGCATATCGGTGGAAGAAAGAGGTGGCCACTTTTCGTGCATATTCTGTATGCTGAGCATCAAAAAAGAGTATCAGAGCCCTAAATTGATTCCAATGACAAATATTCTGGATTTGTTCATCGTAGCTTTCTGGCTCAAGGAGACACTGACAAAATGCACATTGTACTCAGGTAATTTATCCTCAAACATTATTACTGGATGAAATCAGATTAACACCCTGCTCTCTACAAGCAGTAACAGTTACATGTAGATAGAAAAAAAACCCCTTTAAATTAAAGTAAATGGGAGTGGCTACACTGATCAGACACCAAATGTGATTATTCGGGTAAAAGTCTCCTGGCCAAGTCAACAACAGGACATTAAGCGTTATTTTCAATACGTATGTCCCTGAATCACTGTCAAAACTCCATACTAGAGACCTCACCTGCACTGCAGTTCCTGCTAGATCAGTATTCTAGAAGACCTCTGATGTTAAAGCCATGAAACTATGTTAGAGTTCCAATCAACATTTATTTATCTGCTATTCTAGTTATCTACCACTGCAGTGTTGCAGGATCCACACTTACCACACATACTAGAATAACTAGAGTAGGATGAGATTTTGACAAATCCTCTTGCCCTCTCATACAACCAGAAGTCTTGTCTATTCAGTGTCCCAATCATAGTCATTCAAGGTTCCTGACTAACGTTAGTATAATATCTTGCAGCCAGCAACTTCTGACCTGTATATTTTAATTCAGCTGTAGGCAGTAACTTACATTTCCCCACTGGAAAAATTTAGGTTTAAATCTATAGTGGACTGTAGATTTATGTAAGCTAGGGCAAATCAATTCACTGAGGCAGAGACACTATCTCCAGAATGAAAACAATAGGTGCTTAGATAACAGGTACTTGATTTCTCATTAAGACTGAAATTGCCTATACAATAAATTTTTGAAAAATCTAGTCCATTAGGGCCAACTTTACAGTACCAGAGTGATTAAATACATCCCTTCCATTTTTTTTTTAAATAAAATATACAGGCAATAATAAAGAACATGAAATCCTGTTTGCTGTCAATATTCAGAATTATAATAGTAAAAATATGCTGATACACAGAAAATACGCCATAAACATGTGATATCCTTTGTTGACATCACAGAAATATACCATAGGATCATCAGAAATCTCTTATGGCTCACAGGCTTGTCCACTTTACAAAAATCAAGGATCTTTTAATACATATGAAAGATTAATCCTAAATACACATACAACCATTATCTCCTACCTGCAGTATTAGTTTTTCTTTAAATGAGACTGGTCTCTACACTTTAGAGAATCAAAATTAGAACTGTAATCATGCAATGCAAACTGGACATTTTATAAGAATTCCGTATTAGCTAGATACTAATGCTCACAAATTATATGAAATTTCAATCTGTTGCCTAAACAACAGGTGAAAACAACTTGAAAAAAGGGCCAGACAATATGATGCTAAAAATCACAACATGAAGTGGAAACATTAATACGTTCTTTAAGTGCAAGATGCAGATATGGGAATATTCTATGAACTAAAAGACTCACTATGTTGTTAAAGGTACAGAATACACTACAAGGAAAAAAGCAACAGCAAGCAAGACTCTGAAGTAACACAATCATAGTTTCAACTGAGTCTCAGTTGAATTAAAATTCAGACACATATACAAATAACAATTCTTCCCTTCAAGCTTCAGAGATACGGACTGTCTGCAACAGAAATCCAAGACTGAATGTAACTATTCAGTAAGAAAAGTGAAAATAAGCTTAAAGAGAATAAACATAACAAGGGAGACACTGGGAAAAAAAAAATAAATACTTGTGCTTCACAAGATAACAAAACTCCTGGCTCTATATCTGTATGTATTTGCTTTACCTCCCTGACAACAGGCTGTGATGAAGTGCAAACACATTTCAAAAAGACAAGAATACTTCAACTAAGGGACACATACCTAAGCACCCAAATAAGAAAGCTAGTATATCCAATGAGTCTATAACGACCTGTTCAAATAAACTATTCCAGATAGAAAGTCAAGCTAAGAGATAAAATTTTGGTACTCCTAACTGTCCTCAGACTTTCTCTGATGACATCTTAGTGAATCCAAGAATATCAGCCAGAGACAGACATCTGTATCATCTGCTTAAGCTTTGGCAGCATGACTGCACTCATCTGACCTCTAAAAATCAAAGCCACAACGAACATGTTATGGCACTGCCCCTTCCAAATCAAATTTATTGAAACACTGAGCACTTAAAGATTCAAAGCGGTCAAAGCATATTTGATATTCAGAACACAAGGAAGTATCTCACATCTTTCTGCTAGTGAAACAGATTGATGAGATCATTTTCATCAGAAAAAATAAAGTACTTTGTGTAAGCTTGTTTTAACTTTTAAATTCTTCTTTAAAAATATACTGGATTAGACCTTGACAAGTGGTTTTAAGAACACTTAAGTCTTGATGTGATTATTATTATTATTGAGACTTTCAGTAAACTTTGTTGCTCTGGGAAGGCTGAAAGGCAGGCAGTTCCATCTTACAATGTGAAAAAACACTTGCAACAATGCCTGCTGTAGCTCTCATTAAAGGATACTATAAAACAAAACTAACTAAAAATTAGAAACATTTCCAGAGGGGACAAGGTGGCATGCTTAAAGGTTACAGCCTAAAAAGTATAAATTGAAAGCAATATGCTTAATTTCATCATGTAGGAGGCGAGAAAGATTGACTTTCACCAGCACTTCACATATAAATCTTTGATATTAACAGGCATATAGGTTTATGTTAAAACCATTTCTATTCCACAGAAAACAGGAGACCATAAGAAATCTTTTCTTACATGTATTTCTGCCATTACCATGCTTAAGCTTGCTATGCTGTTTTCTACTGTCTGAAAGTCTCCCATTTGGTTTTGTTGGGGAAGTGGGGGGGCAGGGAAGAGAATGGGAGAGCTGGTCTAGAAGTGCAAACCTCTGCCTCTACCAACATGAGAAGCAAACTGCCCGTGCAACTGTGCCAGCATGACAAAGCAGGAAATACTAACCTAAACTTTGGTTCCAAATTTGGATGCGCACTCAACACAGGCCATTCCAGTGCAGTGTTTATGACCCCAGAATGCCAAGACAGAAGTCATGCTCAAAGGATTTTTACTTTTGAAAGCAAGGAAATCCAGTAAAAATCCTCAAAAACCAACTGGAAAATTAAACTGCTCAACAATTTAAAGAAAACAGAATGTATCACTGCAAAAGTATAATGTATGCAATGTTAGGGGACAATATTTCATATGTGTGATTTTTTTCTTTTTTTAAGCTCAGCGGATCTTAGACACAGATAAGAACATAATTAAGGAGTCAGTCTACAACATGTGACAAAAACAAAGCTGACATGCTTACAAGCACAATTACAACTTGATCCCCTAGGTATGCTATTTACATGTATTTGGAATACTATAGTATTTAAACCATTATGGCAAAATATACTGATCTTCACAGACCAACACTAAGTTTTACTGAGTGAACACGTCAGCAATACTGCTACTGTAGCTACAAATGGGTCTAACCATATGTTTAGAGAGAACTATAAAGTAGCAGTTAACCTAAGATTGGGTTGTTTGATGGTCATACATGGTATGAATAAAATCCTTGGGAAAAAACCTGTGGTGTTTAAAAACAATGTCATTATATGCAGGGACACCTTCCAACTTCCAGGTCAGAAATAGGTCTTTCCAGCCCTTAGCATATTTTTAAGTTCCCAAAATATTCTTAATCAGTTGAATTCCATTTGGATTTCAGTTTGTTTAAAAATCTCTACATATGCAAAATGCACTGCAGCAAAAAAGGCTTTTGCCAAGACTGCACACAGCCTGGTAAGTCATCAAAACAGTGTTTCCTGTATTAGACTAAATCCAGACAGCACCTTATACATCACTGTGAAAAAAAAATACCTATCCCAAGTCCACTTGGATTACAGAAGCATTATAGTTGGCTTTTCTGTTTCAAAACAACTCAGTTAGCATGTGTTCTTGTTACATCAAATTTCTTTAAAAGTCAAACGCATCTCTAAGCCAGTTTTACCATATCGATAGTAATTACAATGCTGAAGAATATGTGCAAGATACTCTAGTGAGATAAAACCATCATAAAAAGCTTATGTTTCTATGTTTTTCTTCTGTTTCTAAAGCGCTGTTTCTAACCGCAATATTAAAACAAAATTTCACCCTGAAAAAATTTGGAAAAATACCTTGTGATACATCAACTCAACCGCTTTGACATCCACTCAGATAAGTACATTTTATCCTCTCAAACCTCATTCTATGCAATACTGCTGAAAAAAAATAGTAAGAGACCTTCATTACACAAATACCGATAAGCAAGGTGAAACACATGGGGTATCAGAGAATCAGAGCTTTAGCAATTTCAAACATCCATCAGATTCAAGTTTTGGTAGTGCTATGTTGGTCCTTTGCACGTGAGCAGCAAAACACCCTTGGTACATATTTTACCTACCTTAGATTCAGAACTCTGTCTTAGAAACTTCACTACAAACTGCAAATAATTTCAGTACATAGATGGTTCAATTCAACCATTTGTTTACATTTTTGCTGTATTATAATAGCGACATTTTTTGTATTTTCTGTTTCCACAGAAAAACACATCTATCAGTATTTAACCCTTCCACCAACTGTAAACAAGCTGCACATTTGCCTCACTCGTAACTATTCAGTTAAATTGTGACTACACATGTACTGCTGAACAAGCCATAGCTGTAAGATTTAGAAGTGTATTCCAAGAGGACAGAAAATCTGTAAAAGGCTTGGTATTTCAGACTACCTGAAACAATAGAGAAGCTGAACTGGTGAAAATACGACAAAAAGAAGTCAATAAGCTAAGTGCAAACTGGGCTAATGAAGTACAATGTTTTGTGTGATTTGACAGTGAGCCCTTACTGAACTTAATGTGTTCAAATTGCTTTCTTCCTGAAGACATCCAAATCCTGTTATTTTTTCCTAAGCTTTCTATAAAAATGCAGAAGGTGAAGACGACCACTATTTTTAGTGAACACTAAAAGCTGATACCCTATTTGAAGGTTCATTCTTCTGCTATCATAATCAGCACAAAGCGTACTATGGGGGAAAAAAGCGTAACTATTACTGGACTCAAGCAATATAACACAGAATTTATCAATCTGAAAGTGCTGTAAAAATTAAAGGAATAGACACCTCAAAATATGTGTACTTTCCAAAATCTTTTGCTGTTGACAAAAGCCTTCATAAAAACATGGATGTAACAACCCTAGGTAAGACAAAGGGTTTATAAAGCCATAGCATAGCATTAATAGCAGAAACAGCTCATGAAAAAATCTTCCACATTCTTGATAAACTAAATGTGTTGACAGTGTCCCTTTAAGATCTGAATGTGAGATACTGTGATCAGCTAATACAGCCGTACACTGGGTAACTAACTCAATCTGCATGAGCAACTGAGTCAAGTACTTATTTATCAAAAAAGTAATAAGATAAATACTCATATTCAAAATACGAACATCAATGTTGCAAGAAAATATGAAGCAGGAGATTTTCCTCAATTTCAGAATGACCCTTCAGCCTTCACTCTTGTTCAGGAAGTCAGCTGATGGAGAACTCTGGTCTACTTTGAAAGAAATCAAGTATAGTGTGTCACACTGCCATTTAAACAAACAGTTCATACTCAGCCGGGGGACAAGACATTACGCCATTGGATGACATAACCAGACAATCCCATCAAACTTGCATCATGTCTTGTCATTTGTACATATAATAAAAATCTGTTTTACAATTCATACATGTGAAACAAAAGGATCTTAGCAAACATCTTAGAAGCTTGTTAATACACGGGAAAAACCCAAGCATGATAGTCAAAAGATGTTAAGCCAGAGAAATTTTCCAGAGAAAAGCTTAATAAAAGTTTAGATTTATTAGTTCATGTAATACCACACCTAAGATGATCTAAATGCTGCATTTTTGGAAAATTATCTTCTCCTCCCACTCTTAAGATAATCACTCTTCAAACATCTGTCTGCTATATTTTGGTTAAGTAAACTACTGAAATATTTTATGGTCTTAATATTTGTAACTGCTTTTAAAAAAGTTCTGAGTGAAAACTATTTCAAATGCAACTGAGCATTCTGATCACTTTTATTATCCTGAATTCGTAAGTTTCTCATACCATGTACATTTAAATAACCATTTATCTTGAGCAAATTTTAGGTTATAGACATGAACAATAGGAAATTGACAGGATAACATGACATAGTGCTCAAAGGCCAATGTGAAGCTGAGGAAAGTTAACTGCCCTGGATCTCACCCTGTGAGTGCTGAAGGACCAGTTAAGTGCTCCAGAATTTGATCTGATTTATGAAAAACTGCTGCTTTGATTAGTAGAACCAAAATGGGAACCTGTGACTTCAGCAACAGATGACCTGGCATTTGCAATATATTCATCTATTTTTGCAGACACTAAAAAGACACTAAAAAGATAATTTCTATTTAGTCCCCTGACTGCATATGTGAACACCTCTTCAACAGCCAGCTCCACATGTGGAACAGAGCAAAAAACATGCATAAGCAAGAGTGGGTTCAAGTCCAGATAGAGACTTGTAACCAAAACAGATCAAAGAAAAGTCATTGCTCCACAGACAAAAGAGCAGCTATTTGCAATAATGAACACTACTAGTGAGTCAAAACAGTCATGACAACTCAACTGCCTGCTTGATTGAGTAGTTGAGCACAACTGGTTCACTTGGACCAAATTATTTGACATAGGCTTAATTAGAACATTGTAATTATCAGTAGCAATGGGAAAGAGCAAGTATTTCATGTGTGTGCCTACAGTGGTTAAGTGTTCAAAAAAGCTTCGTATAGCTCATGTAACTAAACAAAAACATCAGAAAATGGGAAAGATTAGCACACAGATGTATAAGAGGACAGCAGATGGTAACAGAAAAAAAATAACCATGTGTGGAACTAGCACTTTTTTTTTTAAGTTTCATCACTAAACTGGCATTTTAAAAATGTTTAGGCTCACTTGATCAGCTAGTGGCAAAGCCACACAATGCAACATGAGAGACAAATTTCCTTCCCAACAAACATAGCATGTTATCACATAGAGTCTGCTCAGACTGGAAAGGGGACTTATTTTCACAACCACATTCCCATGTTAAATACCAAGAGCAGTAACTAATCCTCAGATAGTAGAGGAGGCATTACATGAGAACAACAAATGAAAAGAGGTGATTCAAGTTAGTACGTCCCATGTGAAAAATACATGATACACTTTGCCCGCTACTAGTAATATCCTTCATGCAAAACGAATCCAGGGTTTGATCCAGTGCCAGAAAGAACTGGGTACGCTTCCTAAAGCATGTGTTTAACCTAGAGTTACTGTCTTTTAGCAACTCATACTACTGAGCAAGAGAATGCTGGCCCATGCCAAAAAGAAGTCCTGCTTTAAAGGGATAGCTGCCATACAGACATGAGAAAAGCACGGCTTCTCAAGGCTGATACCACAGGCAGGTTTATAAAAATACAGGTATGCAGAGAAAAGTTGTAGTAAACTCATTGGAAAGAAAGGGTTTTGAAAGAGTTGTGCTCCATTCAGTACTTTCGGACATGCAGTGTTCTTAGAAAAATGGCTCATCTCCCAAACTGTACTTAAGTGATTATACAGCACTGTATAGAGAGAGCAAAGTTTTCATGACCCCACCAGACTCACCACCTAAGGTTCTGAAACATAGACTTGATACAAAAAAAAAGACAAACTTTAACTGAGAAGGTCAACTTGGAGGCTACATCACAGCTTAAAAACTAAGGAATAACTGAAGTTTAAAAAAAAAAAAAGAAAGAAAAGTTGGGTACCAAACTACAGTCAGCAACTGCATTTCTTCAAAGTATCTGAGCTCTGCCTACTTTTGAAGAAGCCTGCATATTGAGTATTTCATGAAGATGCCACTTTGGACAACTACCTAATTGTTGTCTCTGGGAAGTTTGTGTTTTACAATTTTTCCGCCTATTAATAGTCGACCTACCTGCCCATAGTTGTCTATGCCAGTTACTAATCTATTTAAGTTTAATAAATCAAAAGCTGTCCTTAGGGACTGGCCAAGAGTTGTAAGTCCTTCAGCTTGAAGGTTTTTCAGTTCATTCATAAACGTTGCATGGTTTTCCTTCCAGCCAGCCTGAAAAGAGAAATGTGAGAAGACTTATTCTCCAGATATGAGCTTTGCTTTCCTGTTAGGCTACAAAGTGCCTTCCTTGCTACATGCAGCTCACTGCAAACGCTGACAGAACACCTCAGAAGTTACTAACATTTAGTGTCGTTCCATAAAGCCTGAAAACATGTATCTCTTAAACATTAGAGCTCCCCATCTGTCAGACGAAGATTTTTTTATTTGTTCCACAGGACAAATTTCTGTGAAGTCACCGATGCACAAACCTTACAGCCCTTTCTAGCTGGAAGCCGACTGCACCCTGAAGCGACCTCCAACAGGTTCACCGTCCTGTGTCATGTGGACCCACCGCCCCCTTCCCCCGCGGTACGCCTGCCCCCGCCCCGGCGGGAGCGAGGGAAGTCCCGTCCCCTTCCGAGTCCGGACTCTCCGGGCTGAAGTCGGTCCTTCCCCCGCTCGCCCCTTCCAAGCTGAACTCTCCTTGGAGTTGCTGTCACTTCTCCCAACTTGAATAAATATCCCCCACAGTTCATTGCTGCTCACACACACCACACAGGGAAAAAATGTCGGCCATGTTGATGTCAGCGCTGCCGCCGCCGCCGCCGTCGCCCGTGTGTGCCGAGCTCCCACGGACCGCCGGCAGTCCGGGCGAGGCGGGCGGGGGGGCGGCCGCCAGCAGCGGCCCGCGGCGGCGCGGAGGGGCCGGAAGGAGGCCGGGGGGGAGCGGCGGCGGAGTGGGGGGGGGGGGGGGAGCGGGGGTTACCTTGATAGCGTAGGGAGGCTCCTCGAAAGTGACCAGCATGTACCTGTCTCCCCTGCTGGCCGGGTCCCGGGCTCGGAGCTGCGGCGCGGGGGACAAAGCAGAGGATGAGCCGAGAGGCGGCGGCGCCGCCGGAGCTCCCCGGCTCGGCTCGGCACGGCCCGGCGCGGCCCTCCCCTCCCTGCCCGCACACACACGCACTCCCTCCCTCCCCCCCTCGCCCCGCGCCCCCGGCCCAGGCAGCCCCCCGCGCCCTGCCTCCCCCTCCCCTCCCCGCGCAGTCACTCTCGCTCTCTCTCGCCTCCTCTCGCAAGGCAGAGCCGGTACCTTCATGAAAGTCTCTACAGCGCCTTTGGCTATGTCCAGATAGGTGGTGCCCAGATGGGTGCGCTGGTTCATGGAGGCGGACGTGTCTATCAGGAAGAGTAAGATGGGCATAGTGCGGAGGGGCCGGCGGCCGGGCGGCTACATGGACAGCGGGCGGGGGGCTGAGGGGAGAACCGCGGGGCGGGAGGGAGGGGGGGGGGGAAGAAGAGAAGAAGAAGAAGACGGGGGACAGGAGAGGAGTAAGTGGCTGTGAGTGCTCTGCACGGGGAAGGGCGCCTCCCCGCTGCCCCTCTGCCGAGGCGGGGGGGAAGGGGGGGCAGCCCTGCCTGCCCTGCCCTCCTTTGTGTGAGGGGCCTGCTCAGCCCAACACAGGCTGGTTTATGAGGGAAAGGCGGATAGGGCTGCGCTGCTGCTAACCTTCCCCCCCCACCACCTTCCTCCACCGCCGCCCGCCCTCCCCTCCCCCTGTTGATGTTACTCAGAAGTTTCAGGCGGAGCAGCCGCAGCCCCGCCACCCCGGCACTTTCTCTCTCTGACTGAGGCGCTTCCTCGCTCGCCGCCCGGTTTTAAGGCAGCCTGGGCAGGTCGGGCCCCGCCTCTGAAGGACACGTCCCCGCCCCACGTGACCGCCTCCCGGCCCCACCATAGGGCTCCCAGAAACCTCTCATTAGCATATTCAAATCGCTGGGGTAGGGCAGAGGGGGGCAGCTGGAGCCGCTGAGGGAGAGGGTGGCGGGGGAGCGGGCGGGGGAGCGCTGCCGCCGCGCACGCGCAGTGGCGGCGGCGGCGGTGGGGGGGGCGGGGTGGGGTGGCCGGGGGACACGGGGCAGGGCGGGGGGTGCCGTTCCTCCGATGGACGTTCTCGGGGCAGAAGAAATGGGGAGGGGAGTAGGGCAGCGCGGGCAGGGGGAGACCTGCCGCCGCCCTCGCTGGGCTACTTTGAGGCCTTTGGGATGACGCCTCCCGCGGGAGTAGCGCCTCGCCCGGCCCGCCTGCTCTGGGGCGCGGCGGCGGGCGGGAGCTGGCCGCTCGGGGTGGGGGGGTGCGCTGAGGGTGGCGGGGGAGGCCCCAGGGGAGCGCGGGCCGCCGCAGGCTCCCCCGCGGTGGCCGGGGCGGTGACTCCGGCGCTGGCGGTTTGTCCCCGCCGGGAGCGGGCGGGTGAGTCACGGGGGGAGGGGGCGGGCGCTGCCCCCCACCCTCTCGCGCGGGCGCCGCGGCTCTCCTTGAGGCTACGGGAAGGTCCCCGCACCGCGGCCGGGCTGGGCCGCGGGGAGTCCCCACCCGCCCCGGCGGGTCCTTCCCCCTCACCCGGAGGAAGGGAACCCATTCGGAGTGGGGGGAGCCTTTACAGCGCTCAGATGCCAACGCAGCCCCTTAGGCCAGGGGGTCGGCCAGGGAACCCGAGGTCAGCCTGAAACCCGCCGGCGCTGGTGCCGGGGGAGCGGGGGGCTCGCTGGTCAAGGGAGCTTCGGCTCCTGGCAGGCAGTGCTTTCGTCGTCTGTCACATCCACGGGGTTCAGGATGTGGAAAACAGTGTTCGGTACCATTTTGATGGTGAATTCCCGGAGACATGGTCTGGCCTTTCACTCGATGCTTGGCAGCGGGGCGGGGGGGCGGAATTGGCTAGCCCTAGCTGTGACCTCTTCCCCTACATACAGGCAGAGATTAACACTAATGTTTCTTTGATCCACGCTAAGGCACTCCAAATTTACTTCCTATAAATCGTATAACTGTGGAGTGTTTCAAGCCAATTAATGACGAAGATCTCTGTTCTCAGTTGTTTGTTTGGCCGTTGATGTTTTTTTTTTTTCCCCCCAGCAATTCAGTCTCTGCTGTTTCTGCTCTCATAGCCTTGGAGCACTAACTCCGAAGCCATTTCTTAACATAATCTGTTCAGGAGATTGCTCTGCTTTCTATCTGACTGGTATTTTTTCCCTGATCCAGCTGCTGTGCTCCCACAGCCACTGCTCTAGAAGGTATGAAGCCACTGTGCTCCTTCCTTCTCTCAAGATAAAATTGGCAGTGTCCTGGTTTGATTCATCTTGCTCTTCCAGGCAAGATTTCTGTCTTGTTAGGCAAGAGCTGGTTTGGGCTTTTTTTTTTTTTTTTTAAAGACAAATGAAAGATTAGCATTTAGTTTCTAGGAGGAGAGAGAGAGGGATAGAACCATATCTCCATTACAGATTGGTATGCATTCTTATGCCTGTGAGCAGCTTATTTTGGCTTTCCTGTCGGGGCTGCATCTGTGACCTGTGCGATCCCTTCTCAGGCGTTGGGGTGAAGTCAGGGATGCTTCCTTGTAGCCCAGTCACCATTCAAGGCCATTAAGGAATCTCCAATCTCAAGGACCCTGTGAGAGCTGGGAAGGAATCTTGGGAGTCAGTGCAGACCAAAATACAGCGAATGGGTTTCTTTCTTTGGAAGCAAGATGTTTTGCTATGAGTATTTCTCAGTGTGGATCCTGCTGGTGGAAGTAAGAGTGGACAAGCTCATGTGCACCCAGTGGCTCTTGAGCTGCTTGTATCTTCCCAGCAGTTCAGTGTTAGAGCTCCAGCAGTGGTGCCATGTCTTGCGACCGGCAGCAGGGCTGTTCTCATCCAGGTTCTACTGGTTAATCTGAATCCCTGCTGTCAGAGGAAGCAAACCAGCAGGTGCTGCAGAGGCTGCATTGCTGGGTTCCGTGGAATCCAGCTGCATGCCAGCCCCTGTTGCACAGTAAAATGTTTGGACTATCAGAGAGATTTGGTTCACAGTCATTTTCTTGCTACAGAGGTGTTTTGGGACACCTTTCTTTCCTCAGCTCCCCACAGAAAGTTGCAGGTATCTTCTGCAGCTCCTAAGGTCAGCAAAGCTGGCTGCTGCTAGAGTAGTAATTGTCTCCCTGAGGTGGTGGGATTCAAGTTGTTAAGTAAAGGCTGCAGTGCTGCTTTAACAAATCATGCCTTGGGATTAGTAACTTCATTTGGGAGTAATGTTGAGTGAGTGTATGATGTTGGCTTCTAATTGGCTTCCTTTTAAATCTCTGAGATAGGTACATTCTTCAGACATGCCATCTTCTCTCCTATTTGTATGTTGCTGATGTTTCATTGACCGTCCTAATAAAAACAGTGTCACTTTTACATGTCATCATCATGTATCTTCTTGGAGACCATCCTAAAAATGGGAAACTTCTGTAATGGTTCTTTCTCCAAAGTGCTGGAAAAAAGGCATTTTAGAGTCTTTGCCATACCAGGAAAATGTCATGGTGAAAGGAACCCCAGGCTGTGGAGACTTTGCATAAATCCTGGAGGGTCATTTGGAATTTTCAAGTTTTGTTGCCAGTAAGTGAAGAGAGAGGAGGAAAAAAACCCAACATTAACTCTTAGTGGTAGAATCAGTCATAAACCAGCATGAATTCTGAATCAACTTTGAAAACTGCGAGCTGTAGGCGCACTAATTTTCTTACCAACACAAGAGGAAGGGGGGACTGAAGCAGCTGCGCCCACTCTACCCATAGTCCCCTCAGCCCTGATGATTATCACTGATAGAGGAATCCCACAGACAAAACTTATACATAGTTCCAATGGGATTTATACAAGCAAAATCACTTTACTGTACTTTTCTGTATGTACTTGCTTTTTGCTGTTATCTTTGAAGCCATTTGGAACGTTCAGTACTTCCCGCTCCCGTGCATCTTACATTAGATTCATGTTAGATCCCCTATAGGGCAGAATCAAGGCTGGGTGTGTGTTGTCTGTGGTAGGCATTAGTACTTTCTGCTGGGAGCGGGCCAATTTGATTAATACTGAGAAAGATTCTTTCAAAGATAGATAATCAACCCAAGCCTGAAAGTGTGTATCAGCCTCTTGATGTGAGAGTCATAATGGCTAGTACTGCCATCAGAGTCATGTTTATAAATCTATATGGGAGATTTGCTGCAAAGGAACAAAACCCAGTGATATTAGTGCTTATGCTCATTACTGGTAGAGCTGACACAGCTGAGCACGGAGAGAGCTTGAGGCTGTCACTGAAAACAGATGCACCTTTCTTTGGTTTCAGCTTTTTTACCTGGTGGGCAAAGTTACACTCCATGCATAGTCTAAATGAGCCAGTTCTACCTTTTCTCCTAAATCTAGATGAATTATTTTAGCACAGTTCTGTCTGGAGGAACACTCTTGCTGTCCTGATGATGCAAAAAATTCCAGTGATTTTCATACCGTTTTTGTTTGTTGTTTGTCATGCATCCATGAGAAAGCATGAATGTGTATGTATGTCTAAGAGTACTCATTTTCTGATCTTCAGAATGGGCATTGTCCATGGGGACAAATAAGATGGTGTTAAAAATAGAAATTTCACTTAAAATTTGAATGCTAAGTCAATAAATCAAAACTCAAATATAAGTATGAAAATATACCTGAAAAAGACATCATATGAAAAAATTGAAGAGCATTTTTGGTATCATTTGCTGTTACTGTGTTTATTCCTTAAACAGCTGCTTCTCCGTGTCAGTACTGTGAGATTTTTTTGTTGTATTATCACATAGTGTTAGCCTTATTTTGTCCTAACTGCAGGTTTGAATGGAAGATGTTATGCTAAAGACCTTCAAGCAGGTCTGAGAACTAAAATTGACAGTATAACTTATTTTTTAATTGGCTTTCTCCTCAATACAGAATTGTTTCACAAAGAATATTGCAAGATCTTGGTCAGTCCAGGTTTTAATGACACAGGTATATTTTTCAGAGCTTCCTTTAGAATACCACTCCGTAGCCTTGTAGATTGTCACCGTTAGACTTTTTTTCCCTGTTTAAAAGTCTTATACTTCCCATTGCCTAATTTTATGTAAATGCTTGTCATTAATATATATCTTTATACAGCATTCTGAGTTTATTATCTTTTAGTAATTGTGTCCTATTCCTTTTAAACTTCCTTTAGCCAAGTTCTGTGCATTCAACTCACTTGCTTTTTTTTAGAAATATAATTTTAATTTTCACTTGTCTTGCATACATAGCAGCTTATATTGTCGGGGTTTTTGGTTGTTTTTACTAGTTTCAATTCGGTGGGTTTTGACCCTACTTTTTTTTCTCTTCCTAGAATTGTTACCAAAGAGAAACTGATTTAATCTTATAATTCAGGTAGCTTAGGTAAACATATAAAACTCATCCTAGAGTGAGTAATTACTGAGAAGGCTGGGATCAGATAAGATGTAACCCTGCAAATTTTTCAGAAAAGTGACATTAAGACAACTGGATCTCAGTTTTTTATGTATATTCTAGGACTTGGACTGAGGATGCCTATTTTTCTAAAATTTGCAGAGGCAGCTGCCTGCTTTTGAAACTGTCTAGCACCTTTTAGAAGTCTGTACTTTGGCTTCCCCAGCACCAGAACACAGTGAAACTACACCCCTTTGCAGAACGATGACCTCTAAAAGAAGTTGCATTCTGGCTTCCCTTGGCCCATCTTCAAAGACAGCCTCATTTTCATTGTCCATCCATCAGGAAACCCAGAGGATAGCCTTTGAATCTTCCCAGGGATTTTTGTATTCCCCACCACCCCTCCAGTCATCCAAATCCCTTGCTGTTTCCTGGCTCGGGAGATGGAACCACAGTGAACAGCAGTGTACCATCCAGGGAAAGAGCAGTTAATGTGGAAATGCAAGGAAACGAGCATTATAGTAGTTTGATATAGTTTGTTTTCTAACTGTACAGACTGAATGTGGCTACTGGGAGACTAAGTACATGAATATTTGTGAAGTATTTAGGTTCTTCCAAAGAAAGTTAGAAGTGTACAGTAAGATTATTTTCAGAGGAAAAACTAATCTCTTCAAGGACCATCTGTGCTGTGACAGCAGAAGTCAGTCAATTAATGATGGAGAGGTTGTAAGGCACCTCAATAGAAGATAAGGAGGCTTTTGTCATTAAAATCAAACTGTATGTTTGATACATGCTTTCCCTTTAGTATTACTGGCCTTAGATTGAAAGGTCTTCTAGGCTATGAGTTGTCTTTATATGTATTTAACAGTGTTTAACAGAGCAGGACCTCTCCTATTTGGTACCTTGGGGGAATATTAAATCTAACATGGAGAAAGCTGCTTAAAACAAACATTTCAAAATTACAGTTGTAATAAGGTAGTACATATGAGAATTCAAATAGATTGACAGTTCTTATATATCCTTCCTGATGTGTTACATTGCTCCTTTCACTTAAGATAGGATTCTGGTCAAGAACAAAAACCTGTCTCGGCTCCAGGCCTTTAGATTTATTCCTTCTCTTGGGTATCTCAGCTGGAGTGTCAAGACCCAAAGAGAACAGAAAACACCCTCTAGCATACAAAACCTAAGGTATTTTACCTGTTTTTTTTTCTTTCTTCTTGAACTTATTTTCCATCCTTGAGATGTTAGTACCAGCAGGCAGCAGCAGTCCACTTGATTCCTGATAACACCACACTGCCCAGGGAAATACTGGTACAGACTTCTCAGCTTCCCTCCAGCCCCCCAGGCCGTGAAGACAGGAGGAGTCTTTTGCATTCACTAAAACAACAGGTCTGAGGAGACCTTTGCCTATTATGCCAGGGAAAAAAAAATAATCCTCTCTTGTCAGGATGGTCAGAGATAATAGTTCTATCTATCAGATAGTTTGAGAGAGATCATTTGTAGCAGTCCACCTTGGTTTCATTTAGCTTTCTCTTCTTGTAGCCCTGGTTAAAAGCTCCTGCATGTATGGTAAGGGGTTAATGCAGTTCTCCCCACAAATACCTGTAACACACAATGTTGCTATGCAGGCTTTCCTCAGGATGACAGGAACAGAACTAGGATGTTCTTCCCCCACACCACCACTTTTAAACAATCTTTCAGATGGTTGTTACATCCCTCCCAGGGAAGCTTTCCTGGGGTGTCAGTGCCCTGCCTATACCCGCTGATCTGAGCAATCCCCTGTCGCAGTTCCAGCAATTGCTTTTGTTCATTCCTTTAAGCATTCCTTCTTGCCTACACTACCAAGTTTCAGTAGCCCCGGAAATCATATCCTTCCCAAAGCGCTGGACCCTCCCGCACATTTCATAGCATAGCAACGTAACTCCATTACCATGGATCCCAGACACAGGCGTGCAGAATTTATCTAACTAATCGAGCGGCTAAGGGACACCAATTCCAGCTACAGTCAGCTTGGAGTATAAAACAGTTACAGCTAAAAGATACTCTACAAGAACTTCCCTGGGAGGCAAAACAGCGAGATGTGTTTTCCTTTTTTTTCTTTTTTAATGGCCAATGTAATGGGTATAGTCTTGGTAAACAAGAGGACAGAATTATTCATTCATCCCTAAATTGCTTCGCACTGAGGTATCAC
The DNA here is from genome assembly GCF_030936135.1 of Gavia stellata. Lineage (NCBI taxonomy): Eukaryota > Metazoa > Chordata > Aves > Gaviiformes > Gaviidae > Gavia > Gavia stellata. The sequence goes on along the minus strand of NC_082594.1, from coordinate 29,912,431 downwards.
ACCTGCATGTGGTATGTGAGAGCTGGGAGCTCTTTCTTTAAAATACTGCCACGTTGTAGAAGTTTATTATCCAACTTTTACTCTAAATGTGGTTTTATGCATTGCCATCTTTTGCCCAAAATCAAAATACACTCTAAAAGAAAGATGCACTTGGTTGCTCTCTGCAAAGCAGCTGGCATGACTGGTGTCAAATGGAATATAGAGCAGTTGGTTTGTCCTTTGCCACATAGCAGTTAATGAAAACTTATCAAATCTCAACTAGTAGCTAATTGGAAATCTCTACAAGAGCCATCTATACAGCACTGGTCTTCCGGAGTAAACCAAACCTGATAAAATCTGTTCTTATCCAGGGAAGAAATCTGTTCTTCTGTATTCCCTGACTTCAAGCACCTTTGGCAAGGTGTTTGCGACTGTTTGCTGAGCATGTTATTCAAAATATACAGTTAAAACAAAGTGAGAGGGTTTTTTTCTAATTTTAGGTATACATTGAAGCCCTGATATAAGGCCTATTTGTTACAGAAAATTTGAACGCTTGCCATGGTGGGCAAATCTGTCTTGCACTAACTTGCAGAAAAATAGTGTCTTGTTTTAGAAATACTTCAAACAGGGAGGAAGGACACTTAAAACATGGCTTTGAAAAGCATGGAAGGATAATTCTTACCGAGTTGAGATGACAAAAGCATTTCGCATTAAGAAAATTTTAGAACTGACTTGAGACCAGCTTATAACAAACCTTGAATTACAAATGTAACCTGTTTTTGTAACAACAGTCTTCACCAAGCAGTGCTGTTTTGGTCAGCGATGAGTTCTTTTGTTGTTGGAGATGGCTTTCAATTTCATGATGTTGCAATCGGAAAGCCTTGAAGGTTTCAGGATCAGTTCTAATATTTTCCTGTTGTTAAGCCATTTTTAAGGCAATATACGGTTTATGGTTATTTTCCAAACATGGGTCCAAAATAAAAAGTCCAAGAAAGCCCATCCCATAATTCAGGCTGACTCTAAGTGTATGCTTCTCCAAGTTTGGCAGAGTGTGTTGTGTACGCTGGTTGTGTGATGAATGTAACATTTTATCTGAGATTCGCCTGCTCTTTCCCTCCTTTGAGGTATTTCTATTTTCTGTTATTTCTGTTTTCCTAGGGCCTTGACACTGTTATGTGTATTCACGTTGGCTGGTTTATGAGAGTTGTGAATACACAGCTAACAGTGATTTATATAACTGGGGTCTTGAAGGAAGATGAAATTTAACAATGCAGAGGAGACAAAAAAATCAGGCTTTTAGCTGTTACATCCATTCCGTTTATATTCAAGGTATTGCACGGTTTTTTCTGTATTTTATTTCCCTTGATCTATTCTTATTTTTCTTCACGTCTTCCATTCAGGTCCTCTTTATTTTGTCTTTTCCTTCAGAAAAAGTTACAATATGTTTTTCTTGACATTTCTACTTAGATATTCAGTACATCTCTCCTCAGCTGGCTGAGGGAAAAAAGCCCAAACTACTCATTTGCCCTGACAAGTGTTTTCGCTCTCTGTGTTTTCAATGATTGGTTGTGCTGTGCACTTGACTTCTGCAGCAGCTAATAAGTAACTCCTGATCCTGCAAAAGCTTCCAAAGGTTGATAGATACCACTTGAGGTCTCATTTCACAGGTAAGTGACAGCCCTTTAACTCAATTATAGCCCAGTGCAGCATAATTGGATTCACTTGTGATCCTCTACCAACCAGCTACTACAGTTAACTTACGGGGAATGGGACAGTATTCCTTTTTCAAGGGGAATTAGGGTCTGTTGTGCTTTAATTTATATATTGTTTTAAATCCTCCAGCCTGTTTCCACCATAGCGCCAATTCTTCCATTGCTGCATCTGCTTATTGTTTTCTAACTCCCTTTTTTTATACTGAAATCTATTGCCCTTGTGTTAACGTGTTTTATAGTAGTTTTCACTAAGACATTTGGGGTTTTTAGTTTTGTCTAGTTAGCTAGACACTTTTGTCACGGTGTCCCTCTAATTAATATGGCCAATTTGTCCATAATGTCAGTTAGTTTGTGGAGTAGGTAACTGCAATTGTGACGATCATCTAAATTTGTTCCTTATCGCACTGGTAGCAATCCAGCAGACCACTGCCACTAGCACCAAACTTTCCTGTAATTCTGACATTGTAGTGAATTCCTCCCCAACTGGCAATAAGAAGGTCTTACATGGCTTTTTCTCTGCTTGAATTCTCTGTTTTCTGGATTGTGAAATTATCCTCTGCATAATTCAAGAACCATTTCATGATCTATGTTTAGCAGAATTTGTTACCCAACAGATGTCTGGACAGTTAATGACCTCTGTAAGTACAGCCCTGTGATTTCTTGCTACTGATGGTCCAAGAATTTTTAATCTCTTCTGCTACAAGTCAGCACTAGGGCAGCATGTCACCTCTTACTAAAAAACAAAAGCATAAAATGTGTATAAATTTTCCCTTCAGAATTGTTATGCCGTGTCAGAAGTGGTATTTCTCCATCATCCTCTTTTGAATATTTATGTTCATGAATGTATGCATACATAAATGCGCATAGTTCCATATTTTTCTGGCCAAAAACAAAGGACATGAATAAACCCTCCTGAAATTAATCAAAATATAATTTCAAAGAAAAAGTACTTCCATAAATACAAGTCAGAACTGACACTGCCAGCCTTCAAGGGTGGATGACTAGAAAAATTCCTGGTAGGAAAGACTCTTTGATTGTCACTTTTATGCATATGGCAAATGTCCATTTGGAGGCACTGGAGCCAGATCATTAGCCCCAGCTAGTGATGTGTTCACACTGAAAAATCACGCTGCAGCTGCACAACCATTCCCTCTTTCCTCCTCCCCATTCCGATCAGGACTGAGCCCGTCCCTCCATAGGAAAATTGTCCTAGTTTCTCTTCTGTTTTTTTCTCTCTTTTCAGTTATCAGCACTTGGGAGAAGAAAAGTATCGGGCGGGATTGTATCAAAGAGGAGGTAAGAGAGTCCCTAACATCTGGCACTCCTCTCGTAGGCGAGGGAGTCAAGGAATTGAATGCTGATTGATACAGGTCCGGTCAGATGTCCCTATGGAGGGATTCTGCAAGCCAGATGCCAAAGACCCTAGAATATGAATCTGCACAATGAAGTGCTTGAGAGGATGACCCATACTTTGCCGCGTGCTACTGTGAAGGCGAGAAACTGGACTGCCTGCACCCAAGTGCTCCTCTAGCAGCTGGGCTCCCGGCAGCTGCCTGGAACTCCCACCACCTAGCTCCTGAATACTAAGAAGTTTGCTAGATGTCTTGTTGGTACCTGTTCCTACAGTGGAAGGGACATTGTGGCCAAACTGCTTGATTGGAAGGTACCAAAACCCTGGAGAAAGATTCATCAGCTGGATCTACACTGGTAAGGTTCAGAGGCCAATGCTTAGGCACTGCTATGCAGAGCTCTTACAACTGAATCGTAAACATGTTAGCTGGCAGTTTTGGCACGCGACTCTTAGCAAGCTCTCAGATGGTACCTGGACATGGCTTGGAAGACAGCATAGAGCAGGGACTCCCCCAAAGGGCAGTTTTACATCATCACTCTTTCCTGGGGGAAGAAGAAAATGTAGTTCTGTGATGCAAGCTGGGACACATCGTTTGGCTTCAGAACCAATGAACAATCTCTGGTCTGTTTTATGAGCAAATAGAGCTGGACCCATCCTGGAGCAGATACCAGAATTTCTTGCTATCGTTTTGGCCTCAGGCCTCTCTACCTTTAGGGAAAGGTTTCTTTTTTCATTCAGTTCTGTGGGGTTTTTTGGTTTTTTTAAAATGTGTTTCATTATATGCATATATGCACACCTACCCATGTGGCTTTTCAGATGGAGAGACCTATTTCCAACACTCATTCATTACAATTTGAGGGTCTTTACATGCTCTTAATTATTACCTGTCCCTTCTCCAATGTCTTATCACTTGAACACTTTGGGAGTACTAACATCGCCAATTCTTACAGTGTTTCTTGTCATGGTTCAGTGAAAAATAACTATTGCCCTCCTTCCCTCCTATTACTGTGAACTAATATAAAACACCAGACAAGTTCTTTTGACTTCAAGAGCATCACTTGGCCTCATATGGAGCCTTCTGAGCACCTTTCTTTTTGACACTAACACCTGATTTAGAGCCTCTGTGTGAAAATTTTCCTGTGCTTATATTAAGCATACAGTACAGAGGCTATTCTGGGGCCAGTTAGCCTGAACATCAGGGGCTAATCAAAACTACTAAGAATGTCAGACTTTTTTTTTTTTCAGTCAATCCCAGATGGGACTGACTCAGGAGTTTATTTTGTTTTCCCATTTGGAGTTTCCTCATCCACTTTTAGAGGTACAAGGTGTACATTCACCAGTTCCTCAGTCTTCACAGATGTATTTCTACTATCTTGTCAGATGGTATTGTTACACAAGGAGGTCACCAAGTTACAGATGAGGACATGACTGAATAATTGGTTTTCCCCTCCAAACATGTGTAGCCTTTTGTCTCCAGAGCATTTGCTATTTTACAAATAAAGAGTATTTCTCCCACTTTCGTGAATTTTCTCATTTGGTGGCTGTCCTGGAATGGGCCAGTGCTTCCACACCCGCTCTCGTCCCAAAGAATGTCTCCCCAAAGCAGCTAAACCTGACTCAGATATGGTTCTCTCTTCAAAATCAAAGGGCACTCTGTAGATTCTGACTATAGACATATGGGCCTACTACTGTGCAAGATGTTCAAAGCAATCAGACACTCTGGCTATAATCTATCTAGAATAAAAATGATGCTTATCAGGAAGGGCCATGAGATAATTGGGGAACCAAATGCTCCACAACACCATCTGCGATAGTGCCCATCTAAATGTGGCATCACTGGGACATATATATGTGCTCACCAGCTGAGGAACCCCTTCCTGTGGTGATGGCCAGAAATGCTGACTTACCTGCTAAAGTGAAGGTGACTCATAACATTTGCACAGAATAAGACATGAAAAAGTTTGATTAGACAATTTGGGATTCTTTTTTAACTCCTGGAACAGCCCTATGGTACTGAATCGTAAGTCCCTGTATACACTGAAACTTCTGCAATTTTGCTCTCAAGCTGCTTCTCAGGATTTCTTTGCAGGAATTGTTTTCCACAGAAAGGATGAGTTCAGCCACCCTGCTTCAGGAACGACAAGCTTTTAAAGTAATCTTTTGCCACAGGTTTGAGTCGACAAAAATTGGCAGCTTTAGCGAAAGTCTACTTAGTTTTTTAAAGACTCAGATGCTTGTTTTGTACAATATGAAGCTTTCCACATAATTGCAGTAAGGGGTAATCTACAAAATGGCTTGACTTCAAGAAAACTGTCTAGCTCCAAAAACTTTCTATTGAAAAATGCATATTAAAATGATGATAGAGCTTTGTTAGCAGTAGTACCATTAGGATCTTTTGGCCATAAGTTGTATCAGACTTTCTTTTTTGTAAACTATTCCTTCACTCCTACTTCTAAGGTACTTTCAATATTAGCAAGTAAAAAACCGTGTTTAATAGTTTAATAATAGTTTTCTTGTTTGATTTTCTTTTTATATGCTCAGATCATAGAATCACAGAATGGTTTGAGTTGGAAGTGACCTTTAAAGACCATCTAGTCCAATCCCCCTGCCATGGGCAGGGACATCTTCCACTAGACCAGATTGCTCAAAGCCCCATCCAACCTGACCTTGAACACTTCCAGGGGTGGGGCAGCCACAACTTCTCTGGGCAACCTGTCAAGTGCCTCACCACCCTCCTCGTAAAAAAATTTCTTCTTATGTCCAATCTAAACCTACCTTCCTTCAGTTTAAAACCATTGCCCCTTGTCCTGTCACTCAGGCCCTGGTAAGAAGTGTCTCCATCTTTCTTATAAGCCCCCTTTAAGTACTGAAAGGCTGTAATAAGGTCTCCCCAGAGCCTTCTCTTCTCCAGGCTGAACAACTCCAGCTGTCTCAGCCTTTCTTCATAGATGTTCCAGCACTCTGACCATTTTCGTGGCCCTGCTCTAGACCTGCTCCAACTGGTCCATGTCTTTCTTGTACTGAGAATTCCAGAGCTGGACACAGGACTCCAGGTGGGGTCTCACCAGCGTGAAGTAGAGGGGCAGAATCACCTCCCTCGACCTGCTGGTCATGCTTCTTTTGATGCAGCCCAAAATACTGTTGGTTTTCTAGGCTGCAAGCGCACATTGCCAGCTCATGTCCAATTTTTCAACCACCAGTATCCCCAAGACCTCCTCAGGGAGGTTTGCAATCCATTCATCACCCAGTCTGTACTGATGCTGGGAATTGCCCCAACCCAGGTGCAAGACCTTGCACTTCGCCTTGCTGACTTCATAAGGTTTCAGATGGTTGGAAGCATTTTGTCAACCTAACAATATCCACTGTAGGCCCACGTGTAGTAAAGGTGAGAGAATAAAAAAAAATTGCTAAAAGACAAAAGTTGTTGTAAGAAAATGTTGATATTCATTGATATTCCCTGGACATGGTCTTAATTGTACACTTTAGATGAAAGAAAAGGAAATACTTCAAAGCTTTCATATAGTTCTTGCATTATGTAAGAGAAATTTATTTACCTTTCAAGGAGGTTACATAGGTGATTTTAATGCATTTCCAAAATAGCAAATGTATTTATTGATGACACTACATGATTCTTAAATATCACAGAGGGAAGGAAGATTTAAAAAAAAAGAAGTTCTGAAGTCCTGAGGCCTAGAAAAATACAAGAATAAGGAGCTTAGAAAAATTAGTCGTCAGAAATTTCCACCAAAAAGACAGTGAAGTAAGTTACAGAGGTTTTTTACAGCAAGTCGGGAGCCCAAAATATGAGTAATACTATAGCAGGATCAATGAGGACAAAGGAAACAGCAATAAGACTGCATACAATGCCAGAACTGCTTATGGGGCAAAATGTATGAGCCAGGAGTTCTCATTTGCAGCCCACACACTGATACAGCATCACTTTTTTTGTTCTCACATGTTCACAGTCAGTTACAAAGCCAACAGCACTTGCATGGCAACTAAAAATGAGTGTATTTCTTCTCAATAAGGTGCTACACAGGGATACTGCCATGCATATTTTTTAAAGCTAATCTTTTTCTCCATAACTTTGACCTACAGCAGATTCAAGCTGTGTTTCTGATAGGTCCTCATTTTTTGAATGCCCGCATAAAACAAAACTAATGAAATATAGAAGAAAACTCTCATAATGAGCATGTAGGGCTTATTAATAGAAAAGTGATGGGCAGTACTATTCATTGTGTGACTGATAAATACCTGGACCACAATAAGGAGCAATGTCTAAATTTGAGGGTGCATTTTTGTAACAAGTTTTGTATTTTTAAGCAAGATGGACAAGCGAGTTTTCCATAGAACATTTTGGTGCTCCGTGAAGTTTGCCTTTCTATATAAAGAGCTCATCTATATTCGTTTCCCACACGCTTCCAAGAATGATGTAGCATCTGAAATTAAAAATATTTTTCAGTAACTATCTTATGAAGGCTATCACTGCTGACAAAACAGGGGAAGGAGAGAATTTTAAGCATGCATTTTTGCAGTTGCATGGAAATGCAAGTTTTGAAGAAATTGTAAATCCCATATACTGTAAAGTTGGAAAACATTTAGTTTACAAACAGGCAGAGAAGAAAAGCATGGGAGAGAATAAAATACTGCCACGTTCGACAGCTATTGAGAGGCAGCTCTACTTGTTGCCAAGTGGTTTTACCTCTTTTATGTGGTTATCTTTTGTGTATGTAAGTTCTTTGGTTTTGCATGGGTGATTGAGGAAGAGGCCTCAGAAGCCGAAATCTGGCTCGCTGTCAATGGAGCAGTTTTAAATTTAAGCACTGAATCTATCAAAGTGCAGTTTCACTCCCACACTAGTTGCCCTCTTGCAGAGTGAGAGCAACTGGAATCAGATTACTTAATGGCTCGAAGGGGCATGTGTTGAATAGTTTGGGCCTAAAATTTAATTGCCATAAAATAGTTTTTCTTTATTAAAGGCCTGTTCTTGGGATTATTAATATTACTGTTATTATTGATGAGCACTTCACAAAAGGACTGTTTTTCTTTGTATCCACAAAGAGGCCAACCTGTTTATTAAATTGTCAGTGGCCCCAGTGCTTGCCAGTTTTAGCTGAAAGGTATGCGAGATGTCACTATGTTGCCGGATCATGTAATGATCATAATTTTGCAGAAAAGTTACAATTATGCCAAAACAGAACATATTGCTGCGCTTTTTGGCCAAGGGATTTCCCCTCCTCTTGTAACAGAAGTTAACAACTTTGCAGACAGGAGTATCTAAATACAGGGCTGACAGCATAGCTGGAAACCCTCCAGCTCCCTCCTCTCTGGGCCACCCTTTTGACCTGCAGGTCGGGCTTCTCTCCTGCTTGTCGCAACTGTCACACAAGACGTGATTACCTACTTTTTTAAACAAACGTAGTTTGTAAAACTCAGAAGAATCTCACCGATAAACCAAAATAAATAAATAAATAAGTAACAACCCCAAGCCAACCAACAAACTAAACAGAAGATGGAGCCAGAGAGCAGCTTTTAAAGCAAATTGCCAGAGGAGATGGGGAATTCAATTTGCTCCAACTCCCAAGCTTCAAACAAGGCTGCAGATGAGGAATTGGAGAAGGTCCTCCAAGACTCTGGGACGGTACGAGGGCATTGAAAGTGGCTCCACTGTGTGTGAACGCATCGGTTCAAACCAGCACTGCTTCTTCCCAGAGGTCTTCTGTCGTCATCCTGTACATCAATACATGAGCCAGGCAGGCAGCCTAATTCTGCTCTATCCAAATCAAAGGAGCGAAAGTCAACCCACAACAAGAAAATAAAGGCCAAAACTAACAGAGGGAAGGATGTTTCATTTACCATGGTGGCATGCCAAAATGCAGAGTAAGAGAAATGACGCAAAAAACCAAAGATGAGGTAATATTAATTCAGTATAAAGAAAGCTGCATTTTTCAGCTTGTTTTTCACTCTGTGTTACTGATGGATATAATATTCCAAGAAAGTTCAAATAATCCAAGCATACCATACTAGTAACCACACTTTCTACTGACTCAGAATTTATGTTAACAAGAAAAAGAACCTTTAAATGAAGTAGTCATAGAACTTTTCTTCCATGTAATTTTTATGATTTCCTGCAAAATGCACATACCAGAGGAGCATCATATAATTCTTAACCCTACAATTTTTTTTTTAATATAGAAAAAGAACTGAATAAGCTTGTTTTTCTTGGCTTCAAATTCGGTTACTAAGTCGTCTTGCTTTCGGCCCTAGCAATATTTTTAATCCATGCAATTTGACCTGAAAGCTATGACAGAAAATTAAAAAAATCTCCTAAGAAGTATTTAAAAGATTTATTTTCTGGGGTTTTTTTCAATTATATGGTGAACCACTTTTCTAAACTACCCTAATTTTGCTTCTGTAGGTACTCATTAAACTTGATGTCTACAGCAATTCTAACTTGAAGCCTTTTTGTCCATTAGTTTTTGTCATTATAGGAGAATTGTTTTTTTAAAGTTTTTGATTGAATTGTGTGTGACAACAGTAGATCTGGGAGAACACTCAGGTCTTGTTGGCAATTTCAATGCCTTTTCCACCATTACAACAATATTCTTTTAGCCTGTTGGGTGGGATGCAGGAGGAAACTCCAGGTTCCCATCTCACTTTGAGATCTTTCTATTTCTTCTCTGCTTCCCCTCCTCCTCTCTCCAGTTTTCCATGCATTACTTTTTCTTCCCTCAGTCATAGCAAAACTGCTTTTGTGTGCAGTAATTTCCCAACCATATTTCCCCATCTTATAGGGGAGAGCAGAGCACTGACCTCAAGTTTGGACATCTGGTAAAGTGATGTACTAGATCTCAGGACACCTTTCTATTATTCAAGTGCCTTCCTGGTCTTTCAGAGGAAGTCACCATTACAGATAAGCTTTAAAACATGTCCTGAAGATTTTTATCTTGACTGGCCTCTGGAGCCTCTCTTGAATTGTGGGGTTTTCTTGTTTTTTGGGTTTTTTCCCAAAAGCGTAACTTACTTCCAAAGATCAAACCTTTATATAAAGCATATGTTTGATTTCAGCATATTATTATTTGGCTTTGGTCCAAAATGCATGCCCCCCTTTCAGTGTTTTCCTCCAAACAGTGTCTTAAACCTTGAAGGAATAGTGTTGGACCTGAAACTGTTTAAGGATGTAGGAGAGACAAGGTTAATAGCAAAATGTAGTATGTCTCAATAGGCAACCGAAGAAAATCCAGCTCATTTTGGGGGATACACAGGATCTACTTCCAGTCCTGTGAACTACGCCTTTTCCTATCAAGACATTCATTTTCTCCATTATTTGCTTCCTTAAAGGCCTGTTTGGCAAAAAGTATTCTGGGTCTCCCAAGACCCGTCAGTCTGTTGTCTCCAGCATACTCTCAGTCCCTGTTTATCTGTCAGCAATGCACAGTGCCCAGTCTTGAATGCAAACAACTGCAAAGACAGCAGACCTTGCCAGACTTCAGTTTTATAAAACATTTTTAGATACATATCCATTCTGAAAACTATCACGTATATCGACATCTTTAAGGAATATCTCACACGTCTCATCAAGTAGCAAGACAAGCATTTCTAGCTGTTGGTCTAGCCTAGGACTGCAGGATCATCCATAGTGGTAAGAGGACTGGTCTTTGCCTCTTTAGTAGTAGTTCTCTTCTAAGAATTGTGAGAAAGCGATCTTATCTGTTGTGATCACACATCCTCTGGGAAATAGTTTGAGACTGCAGATTCATTTCCTATAAGCCATTATACAGCCATTGGCTGTTGCTGACTGGACCTTTCCTTCCACAGTACACTTGTGAACCTCAAATAGTTTAGTCAAGTAAAACTTAAATGTCTTGCTGTGGTCCTGCACAGAATCACAGAATCACTAAGGTTGGAAAAGACCTGTAAGATCATCAAGTCCAATCAAAAAAAAAAAAAAAAAACCCCACACAACAACAACAAACCACAACACACCAAAAACCAACCCACCCAACACCACACAGCTCCATGCCCATCAAGCTACATCCCACAATGCCACATCCACACGCAGATACTGCAGATACTGCTTGTGTGCCTAGCATAACACACACATTACTAACATTGATTACTAAACATCGTGAAAATTTAGGTTTTGCCCCAAAGAATTTACTGTATCTTTCCTCTGTTGCCTATATCTACTGCATAGGCAACATAAGTGATGAGTGGGCAATCAGGATTTGTTCTGTTGCTGCCACTGCTGTATGTTACTCCAAGAGAAAAAGTAAACTCTTGATCTTTGAGTTTTTCATACCTGAACTCTTGCAAGTCTCCCCAGTTTTTCTGCTGATGGGCAGGAGCACTGAATTTTTTCGTGGAGAGCTGCTGCTCGTCAGCTTAGTGTGGGTAAATTTAAAGTTACAGCTGAAATAACGCTTTCCAATCTGCTGACGAATTCTGCAATGTAGGACAACAGTTCAGACATTGAGCATGATTTTCCAGAATCTTTTGAGACAGATTATGAAAGTTTGGTGTATACCTCAGGAAGAAGTGCTTTTTCACTGGCTTTAGCACAAAGTTTTGGGTAAGTTATCTGACCTTCTTGGACCTCAATGCATCCACCAGGAAAAGTGAGTGAAAAGTAGCATCTTGCCAAGAATGAGCTGCTGGAATTCTGTTGCGTTTCCCTTGGGAATCAGCTATCAGATGGTGAATTTCTACTGCCATCATGCAAGCAGCACTGCCACGCTGCAAACCTGCCACCAACCCCTGCCTGCCCCAAGGCTTGTACTGACCGTTACCTCTGTCCGGGCTGGCCCCGCATTTTATTTCCCCCATTTCCAACACCGAATACTGAAATTCACGTAGAAATTGTTCAATTATGTAAACGTTGTGTGATGCAGAAAATACTACAGAAAGATTAATACAAGGTCCTACTGTCTAACGTAGCAGCAGAAATCCGTATTTACCTCACGTGCTGACCTTCAGTCCCAAGATAAACTCAGATAGGAAAAAGTGATGTAAACAGTGGGAAGCAATCGCCCCGTTTAATCTTTACTCCCCTTTCTTTCGCAAAAGGGTTCCCAGCAGTGTGGCTGCGGGACGGACAGCAAAGCAGCCTAACCGTGCCAGCGGAGGAGCACCAGGCACTTGTCAGAAGCGGGACCCGTTTCCCTGGCTGCCCCCTGAGGCGTACCCGTGCTCGGCCCGGACAGCCCGCGCCCCTGGGAGGGCGGCCATGGAAGGAGATGTGTGTTTAAACCACCGTCTGGGCAAAGGTTTTCCTTTGCAAAGGCTCGGCACAGCAGCCCAACGCCGCGAGATGGCGGCGGGCGGCCGCCATTACCCCCGCGCCCCCCTCAGGCCATCGCGCCCCGCCCCGCCCGGCCCGGCCCAGCCCAGCCCGGCTCGGGGGCGGTGCCGCCGCCGCCGCCGCCGCCGCCGCCGCGTTGGTTCCTGCTTCCCAGGGAGCCCACAGCGGCGCCCGGCTCCGGCAAGTCCCTCCTCCGCCTCGGCAGTGCGGGCGGCCTCCCCCGGCCGCAGCCTCCTCCGGCCGCAGCCTCCTCCGGCCGCAGCGGCGGTGCCCGCCGGCCCTGCGGCGCCCATGGCGGCGGAGCCTCAGCCCAAGGCGCTGACTCGCAAGCCCCTCCTGCTCAACAAAGTGGAGGGCTCGCAGGAGGTGGTGAACATGGCAGCGATAGTGCCCAAGGAGGACGGGGTCATCAGCGTCTCCGAGGACAGGTACCGGGGAGCGGGCGTCCACAGGTCCTGCCGGGCCGTGGCCTGTCACCTCCACCATCACTCGTCAGTGATGGCGGTGGTGATGGTGGACCACCACCGCAGGACCGTCACTGACGAGTGATGGTGAGAGGTGGCCGGTCCTGCGGTGGTGGTCCACCACCATCACTGAGGAGTGATAGTTGTGACAGACCACTACCGTCACTGATGTGACCGTAGACTCCACCGCCAGACTCCAGGCAAGCGTCGGGGTTGTGGTGGTCCAGCATGGGGACGTTGCTTTAGGCAGCCACATCTGGTCTGGGAGGGGAGGGAGCTTGGGGCAGGGGTCTCCAGCTTGGTGTCCATCTCCTCCTCCACCACCGCGTTGGTCAGGTCAATGAATGGGCTGGCGTGCTGCTGAAACGTGCAGGACTTGAGTGACTTTTCTTAACGTGGGTAAAACGGGATTTGAGATTGCCTTCATCACAAGGATTGCTGGGGAGGCTGGGGAGGTCTTTGACCTTGCCTAAAGATTGTGGTGGCATTGGCTAAAACAGTAGTTTTGGTTCCCGTTTCCCCTCTCCAAATGTTTCTTAGTAATTGTTTAGAAATACCGTGTATCAGTGATAAGATCTTGGAGTTAAATCCCGTGTTGTAAAGGTGCCAAAGAGGAGAATGTTTTCAGGCCATTTAGCTGGGCTGTGCAGGGTCTGAGGCTGCCCAGAGGCAGCTTTGTCTCTTCTGAAAGAGCTCAAACTTAATTCAGCCCTGCAGCTGGAGCTTCAAAACTCCATCCTGAAGGTGCCTGCCTTTAAAGTGAGAGCTCATTTTTCTTCCGGAGTCCATAAATAATTATTTCAAGCAGAGTTTCTTTGCAACTCGAGTGCACGGTGTGTAACCTGTGTCCCTAGTCTGACAGACAAATGTTGACCAGGGTGTAAATATGTTTTGATTCTCAAGGCTTTTTTTGGTGGGCTGTTTCTCTTGGATGCCTGTTATCCTGTTGAGTGTCTGCTTTTATATCTCTGCCAGCTTTCCGGAAAACTGTCAGTATTTCTTTCATCTTGTCTTTGTCCTCACGGTAAGTTAGTTTTCAGCTAGTTGTCAAATATGTGCAAATTTAAGATCACTTGAGTTCATCTAAGCTGTGGTCTCCAAGTGAACTCTCATGCCTCATAGCAAGAGAAACTGAGCTACATAAAACAAGTACACTATCAAAGGGATTTCAAGCGGAGTTCTACATTGCTACGTGCTCATGATTTTGTTGTCTTTACATTTTTCGTGTATTTGTTGTGAAGTTGAATAAAGCTTGAGTGTGTTTTGGCTCATTGTAGCTTGTTAGGCTTACTCGGCCAATTCTTTTCATCTGTAAGAAAGTATTCCTAAAATTCATTTGCTCTTGTATAGGTCTCAATCTCTGTCTCTCCCCCCACCTTAGAAAAAAATGAGTAGCTTCTGCTGTTTTAGCATGTATGAGTTGTTGAGAATAGATTGATGCTCCAAGTTGAGATTTCTGTTTAGAGAAAGGGGTTGACCAGAGATCTTTGTTTCGCTAATAACTGAGATGTCAGGTTCAAGAAACAAGTGGTGAAGCGGAAGCCAGGGGTTTCACACTAAGAAACTCTTAGTTCATGAGCAACCATCTCTCTTCCTTCCCATCCCAGAGCAAACCCCTGCTTTAGGTCAGTTAGGTCCTGCTTGCTGATGAAACCAGGTAAAGAAATCTGCTGCTAGATGTGCTAATAGATGTATAAAGTTTTGCTGGTGATACAGGATAGCTCTATGGACATTAAAATACTGTAGTAAGTCTGGAGGTTCCCAGGATATTTTCTGTTTAAAGGCACTAACCAGGTAATTTGCCTGCTTGTTGGGCTGGTTTGCAGTGTCTTTGAGATGCTATAAACTACGATCGTGCTTTTTATTTCTTCAGGCATGAAGATGTTGATTGATGGCTTTTTCTTTCATTTTCCGCCTGCATTAGCATTTTTATAGTAAGTAAAAGGTTCAGAGTCTAAAACTTATTTGGAAGGAATAGCAGGCTGGGAGTCAAACTTGGAGGTTTTAGGATATGTGGGGTGGAAGCGTAGTTTACCAGACTTTCAATACCTGTGGCTTATGATTAGGCTTGTGCAGATCCTTATGGTACCTTTTCCTGTTTGAACCTGCCTTCTAGTGTTAGTGTTGACGTGGTTATTTAATGGCTTTGGAATGTTGAGGGCTTTTAGAGATTCATGGAAACTGTAAAGGACGGTTATGGAGATGTTATCTGTCTCTTTAATTGTTAGCCAAATAAGTGAGTTTTGGCTGTGTTTCCCAGCCTGTGATATATACTGCTCATATGACGGAAATGCTCTGAAACTTTTGCAGAGAGCTTCAGCTGGAATGACTTGCCATCTCCAGCACTTGCTTCAGGCTGGGGAGGACGGGTCTTCTGGAGATGAAGAGTAGGGAGTTCTCCGTTGGTTCACTGGTTAATGGCTGAACATATTGTTGTTGAAGTTGCTAGTAGTCTTAACATACACAATAACTAGGTACCGCTTTAAAGGTTTTCTTTAGTGCATGATGTGGCTCTGTACCCATAAACCCTTCAAAGCAGGAGCTCGGTCTCTAGTCTCTGTTTTGTATGGCACCAGTGGTTTTATCTGGTTTTAAAAGATACGGAAGTGGTTTCAGCTATAGCTTGCAGACATAGTCATGCATTATATAGCCTTGAATCATTGTATTTGTAGCACATACATGCATGTGTTTTAAGAAATAAAATTAAAATTAAGTAATAATAGTGTGGTTATTCCTCATAAAGAATAGTATAGAAGGGGAAAGAAGGAATCTTGGGGGGGGGTGTTGTGTTTATATAAACTAGTTTATCTAAACTTTACATAACCTGCAAGGTTGGAGTTTCTTTTCAGTGTGCATCACCTATATGCTCTACATATTTTCTTTTCTGAATCCTAGTCAGTCATGTTAGTTGAACCATGTGCATTGTGTCCTAATCTTAGTTAATTTGGCTGATTCCTTACTAGGGCAAAATAGACTGACTCTGTATCACTTTACAGTACAACTTGCATTGGGAGGGATAAGATGTAATTTTATTTTGTGTTTTTCTTTTAAGGACAAGGGATGCACCTGTCTAGGCTGGTGAGAGTTAAAGGCGTGGCAGCATTTGTTACCAAGAATGTATAAATCTGATGCAGGAGGGCTATAAGAAAGAAATTATTAGCTTTCATCCATGCTCTTTTGCCTGCCAGCAAATGGGTGGAATTAACAGACACTTATATCCAAAGGTGTGGAATCTTGAGTGATCCATAGTATTGAGTGCCCTAGGTGCTACATATGAAGCTAAAGTGGGATTTTCCTACTGTGCACAGCTGGCCCTAAGTTGTCATCAGCTTCCAGTGTGTTAAAAGCACATGCTACCATTTCAAAATTGCTGAGCATCCTTGTCTTTTGTTGCCTTCAGAGGGAGATGTGGGTGTTGGGCACGTCTGAAAAGTAGGTCACTGGCGTGTCAAGTTCAGACATATCTAACTCCGTGCTCCAGAGAGATTTAGTGTCATTAATCTTACCTTAGCATGGGTATACGGTGGGAGAGGTGCACTGACTCACCCAGCTTTCAGTGCAAGCAGTTCTGCTTGGTGTTGGCACACTTCTGTGTTTCTCAAGAGCCTGCCAGTGATGTGAGTGCTAATTCAGCTGCTCATCGTGTGACACCATGCAAGACTGGCAGGAGGCGGCTAGGTGTCATCGTGGTAAACCTGCACTGTGCCACTAGCCATCTTTTTTTCCACTAGCTATATTGTAGGTGAGGAAATTTTAGACATGTGCTTTCCTGATAATTATGAACTCTAGTCTGTGCCCTCTTTTGGGTGGGAGTTCTGTGCTCACTTCCATGCTACAGACCTTGGAAATGTAGGTGTTGCAGTCAAGAACTGTTGTCCTTAAAGTATTGACTGGAGGTAAAAGCTTTCACAGTCAACTGAAAATTGTCAAAATCCTTTCTTTTTCAAAAACGGGCATTCCAGGCTCCTAGAAGGTGACAAAACCTAGGAGAAAAGTATTTATGCCATAGGATTTTTTTTTTTTTTTTAAATAAGGGAACAGAGACCTTTGTCTTTACTACTTTGTATCATCTTAAGTTCCTTTTGAACTGAGATGTCTCAGCGTCTTTGTATGGATTGCTGTACAAACAGTGAGCCTAGACTGTTTGTCATGTAAATTTATAGTAGTGTCTTCATCTCACATAGAGAAAACTGTGCAGAGCTTATATTGCTAGGCTTGGTTTACAGTTTGAGGTTTTTAAACGCAGATGTGTGCTTAAGCTGTTGTCCAAGACTTGTCTTCTGGGTATGCTAACTAGCAGATTTTTTAGGGGATACAAAAAATGAGTGACTGTCTTGTGCAGATGAAATCTCGACTTTGCTAAACTAGTGGTGAACTAGGAATGTAACAAGATATGTGGGGGTTGTCTTTGGCGTCCTCCTGACATGTCTTCTAGCATGGAGAAGGGTGATCTTTCCACCCTTAAATATATCAAAAGGAATCTTTTGCTCCTTGTCGTTTTGTTGTCGAGATCCAGGACATAAAGCATATAGCACTATAGTTCATGTCTGTGAAATACCTCTAATGGAAAGGTTGGACTCTTCACTTGGTGCTGCATCCAGGCAGGACACGAGGAACTGCAGACCCTTGGTAAACTTTCTGGGTTTCCTTTCTCCTGTGGTGGAGGGGTAGAGGGCAATGGCTTTGCAGAGCTATGGTTGCGATACAGGTTTGTAATTCTCATCTAAACACAGGGTTATATCACTGACGGCCGCTCTGCTTTGTGTGTGGCTGTTGGTTTGCAGCAGAAGTGCAGGTGGTGCAAGAACTGATTTTGATGCTGGCTGTTTGTATATGTTTATCAGTCCAAGCCTGTAGGTTATTGCAGCATTAGCAGTAGTTTAAGTAGTGCAGAAGGTGTGGATGTTCTTTACGGGTGTAAAAAGACTTGTCCCTGCCTGGAGGTTCTTTAAATTTTGATAAAAACGTCAGTCCTTGATAAAATTCTTGAGAGGAAATGAAGGAACTCTATGTTAACAGTGCAAAGGTTCATAAGAGACCTATTGCTGTAGATGCAGCTTGTTTGTCTGAGTTTTTTTAAACTAATTGGATGTGTTGCAACTTGATGACTGTGTTTGGAATAAAGCTCAGGGTGGAGGTTAGTGCTGGCTGTTTGAGTGAAGGAAGTGGATGCTGGCAAGAGGTTTAAGACAAGACAGGAGGTCCAAAAGCTCTTGGAATCATTGTTGCAGATGTTGAAAAGTAACTGTTCCTAATTTGACTAACATGTATCCTGTTGAGATGCCAAAATCCTGGGACTAGCACATAAAATGTTTTGCTGAGTACTTGTTGGGGATGATAAACTCTACTTATTAACTTGTGGGAGACCTTACAATGTATTTTTTTAACCCCCTGTGGCACTTTGTGCCACCAGGAGATGACTTGTTCAAGTTTGCCAAAGCTTGTATATCCCTTGCCTTCTAACGCTCTCCCCCGAGTACTTAGTTAAAGATTTAAAGCACTAGCATTTAGTCTTGTCTTTCTGATTTGAGCTATCCTGCAACTGCTAGCTCATGTAGGTCAATGCACAAATTGGTGCAACTCCTGCAGTTGTATTAAGTTCATGTCTTAACTGCAAGGGGGCAGCTGCAAATGTGGCATGATGTGGCTTGGACCGTGACTTGTACAGACCCAGTTTCAGCAGCACAATTAGACATCAAAATAGAGCGGAACATAAGGTCCTTGAGCATTTAGAGTCAGAGATGCAGTGTGTTTTAGTCACCTCTCTGTTTAAGAGATTATTTTTTATATAAAAGGTATAGATGCATGTATCTTATCTTACAAGCTTTATTTGGAATAAGAAGAGCTACTTAATACAACTTCCATTTGCCTTATGGTAGCCTCTTTTTCCACCAGTTGCTGAACAGCGCACTTGAATGCAGCAAGTTTCAGGATGGTGCATCTGCCTCCCATATTAACCAGTTCTCATTTTTCTTCTTGTCTTCACTGACCCCGTCTTAATTTCACTGACATCTGCTTACACAGAGACTGGATCTCTCATCAGTGTGCCTTGTATCTGTCAGACTTGGTGACCTTCCCCTGCAGTCTCTCCAGTTCTGCAGCTGAACAACGCTCCTCGCTGAGAGGGGACTGCACAATGCCACCTTTGTGTGTGCCTTGCAGCCCCTGGAAGAAAAACAAATGCTGGTTATGGAGTATGTGCTGTACAGAGCTGGCATATAACTAAAAATGTACTGTTGCAGGAAACTTGTTGGTTTTTCTCCTAAAGCTAAAGATGGCTAGAGGAGGCAGTGATGCTACAGCATTAAATGGCTGCAATACCTTAAAATAAAGGAATTGCAACAGTTTTGAAGCTACCAGGCTTGTTCAGGAAGACTGGCCTTTCATTGAGGGTCACTTAGCGGTCTGAAGGTATCAAATAGCATGTGAAGTTGTAGCCCAATAGAAAGATGTCAGTAGCTTGTTTGACCTCCCTTATTGGTTATTGAGGCAGACTATTTTCTCTTTCCCTCTCTCCCGCCACACCAAGTCGCATGGTATCTGCAGACAGTGGTCTGTGGACAGGTTTCCCAGCAACATCTTTCAGCTATGTGATAATACATGCAAGAGAACCGCTGAAAAGTGGCACAAGTTTCATAAAATGTTGTTTGTAACAGTCTGAAGAGAAGTCAGAATATACTTGGTGGCTCAGGGAACAAATGGGAAGGAGAAAATGGGAGGGCGTCATGCAGGCACGCACCGCTCCTGTGCTCGGGAGCTCTAAAAACTTGGTAAATGATGCACAATGCTCTAAGGAGAGCAACTGGCTTTTGCACAAGTATCTTCTGTACATCACTGTGTTCTGTGCCCCGTAACCTCTCAGATGATGGAAGGCCATTCGCATGAAAGCACCCCAGAAGCCATGTTTAATTGCCTTGCCCCTGGTGCTTCCATCGCACACCTGTCAAATACAAGTGGTTTTATATAAAACTCTGCCCGTATCTGCATGTATTTGCCTAGGGATTTGATGAGAATTGCAGTAGTCCCTGGCGTAGTCTGTTGGAAAGGCAGGAAAAAGAAAAACCACAGCTGTTTCCCTTCTGCATATGGTGTGAGGGAGTGATGGATGCAGCAGTGG
Organism: Gavia stellata; assembly: GCF_030936135.1. Lineage (NCBI taxonomy): Eukaryota > Metazoa > Chordata > Aves > Gaviiformes > Gaviidae > Gavia > Gavia stellata. The sequence goes on along the minus strand of NC_082594.1, from coordinate 29,892,507 downwards.
TGCTGCAGGATGCGGCAGGTGGGGATGGGGCACCATGGGAGGGGGCGGGAGCGGTGGCTGTGGGGTGCTGAGAATAGCCATACACAGTGGGATGCATCCTGTTCAGCAGAGCCTTGTCCTGCATGGGTCGTTTTAGGAAAGAGAAAATAAAACTTCCTTCTTTATACTTTGGTGAAGTATGAAATGCAGTAAATGGGGAAACTGTAAACCAAACCTCCACACAGGAATGGCAAGTACCCCAGCAAACAGGTTGGGTGAGTGGATGGAGCAAGCCTGGAGAATGAAAAGGACAATTTTGTGAAAGGAGAAGCAGGAGAGGGCAAGTTTACCAGGCAGGCCTCCAGGGAGGGAGCTTTACATAATTGTGAAACCATATGCATCTCTCAGGGTTCTTCATATGTCACAGTTTGCATGCCTGATGGCTTGAAACTGCACATAAATAATGGTCAAAATGGATATTTGGCTATCAGAAAGAAGGTAATAAATTTTGCAAATTAGACTGTGCTGAAGTTTTAGGTAGACAAAATACAACTTTCACCCTCATAAGAGGGACAACAGTTGTGGAGGCTGGGTTAAAAAAAGTGGTGTTTTAATTTTTCTCTTAGTGAGGCTGCAGGAAATAGTGTTGTGTAACTAACCTTGGCCAGACTTTGAACATATGGGCTTTGCTTGTCATACCATGTGTATTCACTGCTTAAATTAAGTTTTTCAGGGAACTCTTAAGGTTTCGAGCATTGAATCGAAGGCAATGCCAAAGCACAGTTCTGGGTAGAAGAGCACTGCTGTTCTACTGCCAAGTTTACAGAGAAATTTGATCTAATGTTGTCTTTTAATCTCCAAATCCTGTACCATTCCCTCTTACTGTGAGGTAAAAGATCGATGTTCTTAGCAGGTTTTTGAAATAACAGTAGTGATCGATCTACCCCTGAAGGCAATGCTTTTGACCTTTACGAGTCTGTAATAGCAGTTTCCTTAGGAGTTGAGTCCCGCGGAGAGAAATCTCAGAAAAGGCTGTCCTAACGTGAATTGGTCTATTTTGCCATCAGGTTGAATTATCTGCATTAGAATTATCTGGATTCAGGTGACAGAGCAAATACAGTGCCCTGTCTTGAAGGGATATGGAGCGAAGATCCTTGCTTGTGTTTAGAACATGACAGATAATGAGATTTTGCACCTCCAGCAGTTAGTGCAAATTTGATAAATTTACCTTTGGCTTTGAAGTCACTTACAATAGCAAATAAAGGCTTAACTGTATTCTTAAGCAAGTGGTGCATCTGCCTTGCGGAGTACTTTAGGGTCTTAAAGTAAACAGCTTTTTTTTTTTAAAGTTCTAGTAAGGTCTAATCATGAGTTGGTGCTAAAGCTTTTACTTTAGCTTAAAAGGTAATAAGGTATAGCAAAAACATAATTACATTTATGCAAGCTAATGCATGCTAGAGGATGGGTAATGAGAGAAGGTTTTGGTGTTGGTTTAGAGCAGTGGTACATATCCTCCCGGTACAATGGTTTCAAGATTTAGATATATAGGCCTATACCAACAGTCTCCGACTTCCACACTATTTAGCTTATCTGTGGCTTGAAATAAAAAACATATAGGCAGTGACTGAAAGAGGAAATCCAGTAGGTTTGTTGTGATGCAAGATAAGATGAAGCTGGAGAGCACTGAAAATTAGTCTGTTCTGATACGTTCCTTCTTGTCAATGTTTAGCCCTTCTAAAGCAGTACAGCAAAACTTATCTTACAGATGTCTCCTCTGATTTGGATGCTTCTCCGAGAATGTCTACGCTGAGGTTTCTTTCCTTGCAGATGTCAGCTGACACTGCAAGCTCAAGTGTTGGACTCAATATTCTGTAAGGTATTTGCCTATATGCATTTATTACACAAAGATCCAGAAGGGACTGCCTTTTCATTTAATACAATTGCCCCTTACCTCAAAAAACCATGTAATGTAATCCCTTTTAAGAGACAGGTCCTCATTAAGTATTTTGCCCCCTTTATGTATGTTGGAAACTTTAGGAATCTGTGTCGTCAAACTGGAAATGAGGGCTTACATTTTATTTGTAACTAGTTTGCACTAATTTTGCTTATGTGCTGAATTATCCTTACTTTACATATTTTCTTCATGATCCTTAGTGTTATTAAGCTGTATCTTCTCATTCCCCTACTCCATCCCTGTTTTTCGATTTGATACAGGGAAATTCTGTCCCCCCTCTGAGCTCTGCGTTTTGCTAGAGCAAATGCGGTCTGTGGAGTCATCCAATGAATCGTTCAAATTGACATTGTGAAGGCCTCATGTTTTGCAGCACCATGTGCATGGGATAGAATGAAAGTAGAATTTCTGATGAGATGTTTTCTACTTTGATGGTAAGGACATAGCCTGTGGTCCAGCCTAGCTTCTACTTCATGCAGGGTTGACTAAAGACAGCTGCAGAATTCTGGTGGCAGGGGAGGTCCTCTACACACAGTGCCTTGGCTGGATTTACAAATCATGCCTTTGCTTCACTGGCTGTTTCAGCAGCTCTGCCAGCAATAAGCTGTTGTCAATGGCTGATTGCACTTCTGCAATTACTGTAAGTCCAGTAGGAAAGCTCATGCTGTGCTATTCTCCGATATCAGGCATACAGCCCTTGTGCCTGCTCATCCTGTTGGTCCCATTGCTTTAGACTCCTGTGTCACAGGAGTCTTTGGTCAGGCAGTGGCCTTGGTGTAGCCTGCTTTGTGCTGGCCAAGAGCTTGAGGAGCGGTGAAAGGGCCTTTGCTGAAGAGCCCTGCATTTGGCTTCTAGAGATGAATGTTCTCTATGCTTTTAATATGCCATGGTAATGGATTACTTTACCAGTATCTGCTTCTGCCTGTGCTAAAAACTGGAGATCGAAGTAGGGCATTGTGGCAGTGCTAACATGGGGAAGAGAGGACTTAAGCTGGCTCAATGTTAATTTGGCTGAGGGAGGAAGATGAGAAGATAATGTATGTGTCAAGTCAAAATCGGCACCTTTGACTTTATTGTACCCTAGGGCTGGACTAAAGTTATTTGATGACTGGAATTAAGAAGTTGATACTTTTTGCTGCAGTGAAACAATGCATTTTATTCTGTTCCACTGAGCCCTATTTTATGTCCCATTCAGTCAGAATAACTATAATTAAACTCCAAAAGTGCATGTCAGGTCTACCGGTGCCTTGCTTGGGCTATTCTGTGTGCTGCTTTAGCAGCTGAGGCTTTTAGTACTGTTTGACAAGCAAAAGCCTGTCTGATATTACCTCATGTTTTCTACGTTGTGTTGCATCTGAAGTCAGGAATAATAGGAGGTTTTGAGACTGCATTAGCTGCCGTTGCCAGCTAAGAGTGTATGTATGCTGAATTTCTTCAGGCAGGAGAAAGCAGGGTAGGCAGCTAGCTTAAAAATATCAACTGCAATGAGTGGTAGACCGCTGTACTTGGCACAGTGTGTTACGTAGCACGGGTTGGTTACACAACGTAGAGGCACTAATCCATTTCCGAAGAAGAGTGCAGTCTCTTCCCTTCAGGAAATGAATCAGACTTCATAAACAAATCTCTTCTTACTAACTTCTGCAACTGCCAGTAGATGAGAGGGAATAGATGAATCCATCATCATGCTTTCAAACTATCAACTGTTAAATGATCCTGCCAGACTTCCAGCCGGGACATCAGCTCAGACCCGTACAAACACTTACTGAACTTTCAGGTTCACGTTCTGATTCCTGTTTTTGCTAGGTTTATTTGTAGCCAAAAAGCAAAAGCATATAGCATTTTGGAGAACTTGCTGCAGTGCTTGTTGTCCTATGGCAGCCTGAGCTGCGAAGCACCAGCAGATGAGGAGCCCTGTTGAGTGTGATGGGCTGTTGCAGAGACATGCTCTCAGCCCTGCGGCAGGCAGGGTTTCTGCAGGCTGCACAGCTGCCAGGACATTGCTCTGGGGGACATTTGGGACCTCTGTTGTTTGGCATCTCATCTTCACCTTTGTGTGCTCTTTATGGTTGCTTGTATGGTGGGGGAGCACGTGACCAGTGGGAAGGTAGGAAATCCCACAGTAGCTTGTACCACTACTTCAGTTCCAAAGTGTTGGTTTTGGAGTGGAAGATTAAAAGCAAAGGTACGTTTTTTTTGTTAAACAAGAAATGCTAGAAATTCTGGTGGTCATGGTCCTTAGGTTTCCAGCAGTTAACTTTTCCTCAAATATTGTGGCTAAGCCATATTAGATACTAGAGAAAGCAGTGGGGAAAGGGACTTATGAAGGTACTGATTGTTTAAAAAAAAAAAAATTTACATGCTGTAGTGTCTGAAAATGCACGAACTTTATGTGAATTCTGAAAGCTCCTCTGTGATTTAGGATGCTTTTAGTCCTTCGTTCCCTCCTCCCCAGTAGATACTTTGGTAGATAAGAGATAAGCTTGGTAAGGATTTCCTTATTAAGTTTTCATTAACAGGAAACCAAGCCAAGAAGTCTCTATACCCCAACTAGTTTCATCCACAGCATCCTTTTGGTCACAGCTTATATTTATCATCCTTCTAAAAACCTTATAACTTAAACTCTGTTTTGAGGAATCAGGAATGAACACCATTGTCTGCTTTTTACGAGGTGTGAACATGTCTGAATGAATGGCCTGAGGACTGCAAATGTTGAGGTCACCAGCAGGAAGCTTGGATAAACCTAACAAATGGCTTGGTCTGCCTTGGTCAGTGTCTCCCGTGGTCTTTCCTTTGCTCTATAACGGAGCTTGTGTTCACGTGCACTTTTTGACATGAACAGACATTTTTACATGGTTTAAAGAGCCAGATTATTTTAGAAACAAGTGTAATTGTTATTCAGCTCTCAATCACAAAACCAGGACTATTAACTATGTAGGCAAGTGTTTTGTATACAAAGTGATGTGGGAGAAGTAGATAAATAACCATTTTGACAAAAATTCTGGATGTGGGGAAAGCAAATGGCATGGGTAATTACTTAGTGATCTGTGTTTGAGTGTTCTGCATGTGGATTAAAAAGTGCAAATGGTGATTTCAAAAAGTGGGGGGTGTGTGTATTGACACCTCGGACTCAATTGTATTCTTCCAGAAGTAGATGATACTGCCTGTGTTTGCAGGCAGGTTCCTAATTTGCTAGGCAGCCGTTGTGTTTCTCTGAAGCATTATCCTGGCAATGGATTTCTTTGTCTTTTTAGTTTGATTTCCCTTTATGGCTATGTGTGATGACTCTATTTAGGCCATAAATTGCTGTTTATTCAGTTGCTGGTCAATGCCTTTACACTGACCTCAGGCTAATAAAAATGAAGGAGGGAAAGTGGGGAAAATATGGACCACCTTGAGATATTATTGTGGTGTACAAGGTAGCAAGAAGGGAGGGAGCTTGTGAGCAGAGACAGCAAATCCCTTGTTGTTCCAACTTTCCAATTCTTCTAAACAAGCGCAGTGTTGCACAGGGTGGTGTATGTAGGGCGGACTTCAGCAGCATCAATATTGTTCCTCTTTTCAATGATTGCATGAACTAGCTGGGAGAAACAGGCAGCTGAACCCAGGGCCAGTTGCTATAATGACTGTATTTCTAATAATTAAATAGTGTTAGGGTATGTATTGAGGCATGGGGATCTGGCTGGCTATACCATAAGGTTGTTGGTACCAGGCACTGTTCTTGCCATGAGCCAATTCACACAGTGTCGAACAATCCCCAGGCAGGTTTTGGGAGTCAGCTTGGACGAGGGACCATTCCCAGTACACAGCTTGGATGCAGCTGCTGGTTTCTGTGCCAGGTGGCCTTGCTGCCAGAGACTGGTCCCAGGCCTGTGTCATTTATTAATCTAGGTGTGTTTCACATCTTTAGGGCACCCAGATCATGTGACCATCCCTGCTGGTGGGGAGTCAGATTGCCTACAGGAAATTGGTTCTGTGATTTAAAAAAAAAACCAACAAACTAAGCTGCTGGTTTAAACAAGACATAGCCCTTAAAACTGGTCTGCCTGTAAACATTTCTGCTGGTTTAAGATCTGTAACAATAAGTTTAAAAAGCCTGAATTTAAGACCAAAAATAGTTCTATGGCCTTAAGACTAACTTCAACCAGGTGTCCAGGGGAGGGCAGGTCTCCTGGGGTCACAACACTGAGCAGAAGTGCACACGCTGCCAAATCCCTGCATGCAACATCAGCCAGTGACCTGCGGGGCTGGAACCCTGCTGAAGTGCAGAAGTGCCACTTATGGCCTCTCTAGCCACGTCCTCTGGTCAGACCCCTGAGTTAGTTTGCTGCACCACCAGAGGCCCAAGCATTGGACTTGCCACCTGTGCGAGTAGACCTCCCCCCGTTCCTCAATAGCGGTCAAGATAATTTGTCTCCACAAGCCTTTGCTTCAGACACCCAAGGAAGTATATTTGACTGGTGTGAGCAGAGCATTGCTTCGTAGTGTCCTGTAGCTCTGGTAGATAGGACATGAATGCTCCGTTACGTGTCAACTTGTTCTGTGCTTATATTGTCTTGGGGTGGCATCTTTCCAGTGGGCTTGGTGTCACTGCAGCTGCACTGGAGCTGTTCCACGTGCTGCCAGTAGAAAAGCCCAGGCCTCACTTCTCATAAGTATGACAGTCCCTCTACTGTTTCAAGGCAGTGAAAGCTTTGATCCTATATTTTTGAAGTCATAGAATTGTGCTAAGCTGTAGTAATGACCAGTTTGGAAATACGAGCCACTGATAATCTGTCCCTTTGAAACACATATACAGTTGGGTGTTACATGCTGAAGAGACTATTCTTCATTGGGGTGATCCAAATGTAGAGCAAAGCTTGGAGAAGATCAAGGAAGTCCAAAGACCCTCTTCAGGCAGGATTTACCTAAGCTTTTCATCTTTGTAAAGACCTTCAGTCATAACAATGACATTTCTGCTTCTTTCAGTCCCTAAAACACTTGAAATAAGTTGGGCATACAGTTGCCACAGACCTTACTCCAAGCATTGTTTTCCACCTATACATGTTTTCATCCCTCCTGGATTGTGAGGGAATTTATATATTCTGGTTTGAGTTTCTTGTGTGTAGTGTCTTGTTGTAGGAGCCTTTTGTGTTTACTCCTTTTCCACGAAAAGTTTCCTTTTTATTTTTTACTATCACTTTAATTGTTCTCAGGATGGTTGGTCTGAAATTATCCTCTGGTGTGGGTCCTCTGATACTAAGGAAATTGTGTCGAATTATTTTAGCCTAGCCCTAAGTTGTTACAAGATTATGATTGCCTTTTTAAGGTCCAAGATCAGAGGATCAAGAAAGCAACAAGATTTCCTTAGAATCATGTGTACCTTGAATACCCAGGACATAAAAGTTTTACAACAGTCTTTATAGTATTTTTCTACAAAATCTACTGCTTTTGCTGTGCCGCAAGATTGCACTTTCTCACTCTGGACCCAAATAGAAATTCTACTCTGCCTCCATTGCATCAAATCTTACGGAAACAACAATTTTAACCAGATACTAAGAGAGAGAGGAGCAGATTTAGAGTAAAATAAACTTAAATTATGAGTAGCTATCAATTATGCAGAAGTAACGTGAAAATAAACAGCACAAGATGTCTAACTTGGCTCCCCTTCCTCCTATGTAACTAAATTGATATTGTTTCCCTGAAATCACAGATCAGAGTGACATCAGTGTTGCCATTTGGCAATATATTATGGTTATGTATTATCTGAAAAAAATTAGGCAATTGGGGAAAAAAAAATTGCTGAAGCTGAAAGTTAGAAATTAAAAGTTTCTTTGTAGAGGGAGAGAATGTATATTTATTTATCCTGCCTTGCAGAGAAGTTCAATTCTTGTTCAGTTGGCGCATATCCAGTCTCTGCGTTATGTTTCTGACTGCTGGTGGAGCTAACTGCTGCGTCCTTGATAAGTTTGTCTAGGGGTTAGCTGCTGTTGTAAGAACTTAGCAGGGACAGGTGACTTCTGAGTCTCCTGGTGAGAAAATGGCCAGGCTAATGTTCATCCGACCAGGTGACCTAGCATCAACTGTTTATTTATTTCCGCCCCCCCCCGGCTCGTGTTTGAGATTTGGTTCTGGGGAGGATGGTGTCAATCACTGCACACTCAGGGGATCTTGTAGCCTGCCTTGTCCTCCTAGTTGAGTGCTCTTACAGCTAAGCTGTTATGGAGTAAAAATGGGTGTCATGAGATGAGTGTTTGGGATCCAGGTGCTTACACAGTCCAAATTAGGATTGCAAGAGTGTGTCTGGGTCTGGGGAGGATGTGGGATTTCACACATCTTTTTGGCATTTTGCATTGGTTGGCTTGAACTGCCGTGTTTAATGAGAATCCCATTCTTGAGTACCTACCTCTTTAGTGGGAGCAATGCTCCAAACCTGGCCATTACCTTAGACCTGCTGGTGTTTGATACCCCTGTCCTTAAGTTCTTTTGTGGAGCTGGGTCATGGCACTGCTTTCTTTACCTGTCCAGGACTGATTTGGAAGCATCTCAAACATCTGTTTTTTAGTTTTGACTAATATTAATATTTTGTAAATATTCCATGAACAGGACAAAGTTTGATTCTATGGTGTGTGTTTACTTATTCAAAAGCTAAGTTTCTTTGAACAAAAAAAAAGTTTTATCCTTGAGACTCAGTAGTAACTTGACTCAAGTTGGGGAGGGAACAAGAGGAGGAACTTGCTAAGAGCCAATGCTGAGACTTGAAACTTTCTACGAGCACTGCAGAGGAAGCCAACTGAAGTGAAGCTTTTTTTCTCCCTGAAAAAATGTGCAGTGAAAACTTTTTAATTCAAGTACAAATTTTGCAGTATGCAGTTGGGAAAAGATCACTTGAAATTGAATTCAGATAGTCTGCATTGGTCATTACTTCCCTTTTCAAACTATTGTTTATTTTTCTCTATGCTTATTTTGCAGTCATAGATAATGAAGCTTTGTTTGCCTTAAATGCCACCCCACCCCACCCCCCTTTAAAAGGAAACTGATACAGCCTAATGGATTTAGTGTCCCAAGTAGTAGAGCAAGAACATCCTATCTGTGAGGGACTGAGGTAAGTGCAAGCGCACTATCTGGGGAAGCCTTAATGTAGGAAATACTTTCCATGTTAGATATTTGGAGGTTACACGCAGGGAAATACTCAATTGTCAAGTGCAGCTGGAAGGGTTTTCATTACCATGTCTGTCATCACCTCAGTGCTGACCTTATGCACAGACTTCTTGATACCCCAGTAACTGGGATGTGGTGAGAGTCTTGGGGTTTGAAGCCTTTGTCTTCAGCCTGTTGCCTCAGTTTGGATAGATTTTTACCAAAATACTGTGCTGTTTCAGTTTTCTTGTCTGGGGGTTACTGAAGCAGCTGCTTGCTGCTGTCCTTACTTCAGGCTTTATATCATTCATACTTTATGACCTGTTTCCTACTGCTTATTCTTCCCATTCATGTTTTATCTTTAACACAACTCTTCTCAACTCACACTCTCCTTTCCTCACCTTCCTGTTTATTCATTCTTTTGGTGGCCCCATCTTATCAATTTGAAATTCAAAAAAAGACAGCTGCCTCCTTCCTGCATTAACTCTTGGAGCAGCCGCACATCCTTGCTAATGCTGACTGCTGTTAAATACCAATATCCAGCAGTCATCTGATATGAAAGTCAAATGGGGCAGCTTGGATCAGGAAAAACACTGGCACCAGAAATCTGATAAAAAGCGCCTTGTGCGTTGGTGATGTGAAAGGTGTTTGGCATGTTTAGCAGTTTTTATCTGCCCGATGCTGCCTTCTGAAAACCTGAAGTACCCATTGTATCCTTCTGTGTTCCAGTAGCTCCTTTCCCACCAGCAGCCCATAGCAATTCTGAGTTTATTAATGGATTTTTTTAACCTGTTTAAATATTATTAAAAATGCATTCAATTGTTTTGAGTAATTGAGAGACGGTGAATGTGTGATGCCTCTCAGGCAACAGGGAGCGGGCTGGGATGCTACAACCAGTAGAGGAATGGAAATCAAATGGGCAGAGATTCTTTCCTTTGCAGTGAGGTGGAGGGAATGGCAATATTTGCCTTTGCTTCATTGCTTCAAAGCCATGTTTGACTTGGTGAGGAAGGGGACAACAGCTGCTTCAGCAGGTATGTGGGCTAACTCTGCAGTTGCTTGAGAGTGCACAAATGCTGAAGGCTTGCTACTGCCAAGGAGAGGTGACCTTGGTAGACTGGTACCTGCTGGGTAATGGGTGTTTCTGAAAACAGGAGAACTGGGATGCGGAGGGAGTATCTGCACCTTTCCCACATACATGCACAAACATCTGAAGCTTATGTTCTTGCCAATAGCGAGAGTCTTTTTAAAAGGCTGAGTCTAGCAGGACTTGTAAATCACTGTCAGCCCTTGTTGAACCAGTGTGCTAGAGCCAAAACTCCGTGGAGAGAAGTAGCGTGGTTGAAATCTGTGTAAAAATAAAGGGTGCCAGAGGAGTAGACAGTGTGGGATGACTGGGAGAACTGATGGGAGTACAGAAAAATGTCTCTAAGCTTTTAAGTGCATGATTTGGAAGTGGACTACTGGACTGTCTTCTTTGGTTCCAGTGTCTTAAGTAGGCGTTACAGGTCAACCAGTGGGAAATCCAGGGAGTAGATCCCCAGCATTCAGTGGGCTGTAATTAGCATGTAGTTGCCATACCATGAGCTTTTGCTTCTTTCTACAGAAATATTTCCCTTTCAAAAAATTGATCAAACAAAACTATTAAATGCTCTGGCCAAAAAAAATAAAAAGTGAGTGGGAAAAGCAAAGACAAACCTTGGTCTTTCAGACTTATGTGAGTGAAGCAAGTATTTCAAAGGTGTGGTGCTGGGGGGAAATGATGCCATTTGTGAAGTCTGGTTGTTGTATTTCTAAGAGCCTTTGTTAGCTTGCATTTATTTATACTGTGGAGCACAGATGATGAAAATTTGCATGTATTTCCAGGACAACCTATTTGTTCACTGTTCAAGGTCATAACTGTTCTGGGTCTTTCTTGTAAACTTGCTGTTCCTGTTTATTGGTATTATTTGGAGCAAGCTGTACAGCTGATCTGTTTTAGGGGCCAGAGCCTGCCTACAGGACAGCTCTGTCTAATCTCTGAATGGTATTCTCCCTCCTCCCTGCCAACTGGAATAAAAATTGGTTATAAAAATTGTTACCTGCCACTGGCCTCTGAGTAAATTATTAAAATACTGCCCTCCATGTGGACTGCTTCCCTCTGGATGCTCAGTAGTTGGGACATCTTTGAATTAAATAAACTGCTTAATCTGCTGCAGATCGTTAATGATTTACATTTCTTGATATCTGCTCACAAATTGCATATATCCCTCCAAAGCTCACTCTGTGTGTTTGATAAGACACAATTCACTTGTAGTAGATGTGAAATGTGGAAGAAACTTACTGGACTGTCAGGTTGTTGCACCTGGATGTTTTCAGCATGTCTCAGATACCAGAACAGGAGAGTGGGAGGAGGAACTGCTTGACGCAGCAGAACACACATGGATTTTTGAAACCAAAAGAGTGGTTTTTAGTTTGTGGGAAGCATATCTCATGGTTTGAGGTAACTGGATGTATTGTCTCAGCCTTTTTTCACAGTAGCTTAACTGTCTGCAGGGAAAGCTGTTCCTCCCTTCTCTGCCCTCTGTGTAAGAAGAAATCCTGTCTGAGTTGTGAAGAGCTGAGCCAGAATTACAAACCTGATTTAATTTTTCAGGCAGTGCTGACCCTGCAAGGCAGTGGGATCATAAAATACTCTTCCCTTATTTACTGCCTTTACCCCATCTCAGCTCATCTTTTTCCCCGGCAGATGCTGTGAGCTGATTTTATGCTTTAACTAATAGCACAAGGATTTACTTGCCCAATGGGTGGTCTCCAGCCGCCTTCTACTTTGTATTACCTTTTAAAATCTGGTGTCCTCTGCCAAGGTCAATTATAGATCTAGTCTGCTTCAATCTCCTGCCATCCTCTGCTTCCAGCAGCCCTCGAATAACCCAAAGTCATTACTTCACACACCTTTCTTTGCACTGTCCATGCCTATGCTAATAGCTGCCTTCTGGAAGGCAACATCTCTGAATGAAGTGGTGTAGAACAAACTGTGTTCATGTGCATGCAATCCCTCTGCACGTAACTCAGGCCACTGTGAAAATATAACTTAACTGAAAGATCGGTGATGTGTAGTTGTCTTGATTAACACCAAGTTACACTTTCCTAAAAAGAAACTGTACAAATCATCCTCTTGTTGCCAGTAGAATAGCTTAGTCTCTCCACATCTTTACTCTCCAAATCTTTACTATTCTTTAAAGAGGATTGCCTGATTTGTTAACAGTACTAACAGGCGTAACACCATCCTGACCATGATAGGGATGGCTGGTACAGCGCTAACTTGCAGCATACGCTGCCTCTAATGGTGTAGCGCAGTGGATGATGTGCTCTTCATACCTCCATGTGCACTGTGCTGCTGTTGTAGGCCAGCTCTGTGGTACGCATTATAAAATACTTTGCACCTGTTTTAATCTCCTTATCTGTCAGCTGTCAGTGTTCTTTTATGTGAGTTCAGGAATCCTTACCTGTCTAAATTTGGGCAGGCTGGTGTGGGAGCTTACTGAAAGCAAGGTCTCTGGTAAGGAACCATGTCTTTATTCAGGATGGGGAAAGCTGATCAGCTTTTTCCAGTGAACATGTACAGTTGCTCAGTAGTTAAATCAGCAATGACGTTGTAATGTCTTTGCTTTGAAAGTACTCTGCCTCAAATCCCTGATTCCTGTGAATATATAAATATTAAGACCTTTATTGTGATCACCATGTCTAATAGCATGACCTAGTAAGAACTTACCATTTTTGAACCTCAAGACATTGCCTTTTGTATTAGCTTGGAATAAGATTTAAATGTGAGGGGTTGCAAGACAAAGAAGCAGATATTTAGAGCTGATTTTATCTCAAGACTTCAAATCTGTTTGTTCCAAAATAAGACTGATACTTCCCCTATGAATGGCAGCAATAAAGATCTGGAGAATGCAAGCTGAGACAGCATCTGGACAAGGAATTGCACAGGACTCTACTTGTAACCCTCTAGAGAAAAATAAGTCAGTAAAGTAAGCTAGTAACAAGGTGCCAGCAGAGAGGTTTTAATAATGTTTGATGCTTTTGTCATGAACTGGAAGCTGTCCCTTATTGCAAAGTGGAAGTTACCTATAAGGCAACGACTAGATAAATGGACTGAAAGTGCTACCAGCTTTATTGGTTTGGTGGATGGGTAGCAGTCTCCTAAGCAGCTGCCTCCTGTCAGTACACAGTTCCACCAGGTGTCTTTACAAAGCTGCACTGTAATATATTGCACCATTTCACATATTTAAAAAATGTATTTTTCCATACCTGAGGAGATAGTTGGTCTTGTGTTCTCCCTACACTGATGTAATAGACGTGGCTTTCCTGTCCCATCTTCACAAGGACAAACCGTGATGTATACCATCAAGGTTTTCCCTGGCATGTGATTGCTTCTGCCTGTTGCTCTCTTTTATCATTTTCTTTCCACCTCTCTTGCCAGGAACATGTGGTTCTGGGATTGCCCCTAGGAGCTGTAGCTGGCAAATCCTCTGTTCTCTCTCCTACCAGTGCAGTGTGGGCCAGTTGTCTGCCCCAAATTAGCAGCTAAGCTGATTGGTTCTGGAGAGATATGAAGAACTGCAGGAGAACATAGCAATTGGATAGCAGTGTGTCACAGAGAGAATCTAATATTGATAAATATACAAAATATGGATGAGAGAAAAAATGTAAGTTTCTATCATGCCAGTGTGAATAAAAAAAAAGGTACAGCTGCTGCCAAATAAGCAAACGCTGCTAGGGTACCTATGGGGAGTAGATGAATAAAGAAAAGAATGATAATGCTCTTATAATTCAGCAGGTTTGTCTGTGTCTGGATTGCTGCGTTTAGTACAGAAGATGCCAGTTCAGACAGGATATTGCCTCATTAGAGGGACTGGAAGACAGGCAAGGAGAAGGGAACACAAGAACAGCTTTCCCAAAAGATTGAAAAATTGATTGCCTTAAAGAGGAAGCATGTAAGAAGTGACAGGAGTATACACAGCAACTAACCACTGGAGAAAGTAGAGACAGCAGAAAATTCCAATCTTGTAACACAAGAGCAAGAGGATGTTCATTGAAATTAGCAGTTAACAACCTCAAAGATGATAGAATAAAAATAGCACAGTATGAAGTTGAATGCTGAAGAATGGGAAAGCTGTAACAAGGCTATATGAAAGAAGTATCTGAATGTGAAGAGGCACTGCATGTTTGAGGTGGATTTTTTTTAATAATCTAAAGTTTAGGATGTGACGTTCAGTCTTGTGATACAGGTTTGAAGAAAGCTTCCATTCACTTGTGTTGATTTCCATCTCCCCACACAAGCTCCACAGAAATGCAGAGGTGACAAACTGTGACTGTCTTGTAAGCCCTTGAAATGCCAGGTCACCTCTTAATTACAGAGTCAGAGGTTTGGGCTTTGCTGGCACCTCACAAGGCACTCCTCAGTATGTGTGATAAGAAGAAATCTGAGAACCCCTGGCAAGGCACTTCAAGGCTGCAGTTCTTTTTCAGCTGAAGAACAAACCTTTCAGGATGGGGCTGGGTTTACATTGGTTTGCCCTGTGTTCTCCATCCCTTTTTGCTGGTACTAAAGCTTCTGGGCTTGCTGCTTTCTTTCCCAGAGAGTACCATGACTCCCCAGCCAACGTTGTCCTGCTGGGTCAGAGCAACAGAGTGGCTTCTTGCCTCCTCTAGAAGGGCAAAGCAGGTAGGAGTTGGGTTTGTGCGAGGACAGTGAAAATATCTGTGAGTCAGGCTGCCCTGAGAGGAAAATAGCAATGAGCAGAAAAGCTGAGGGAATGTTTTATCACCCATGAATCATTGTTCGAGTTCAATGGTAAACTGGAGGAACTAGAAATGGGATTCCTCTGCAGAAAGTCTTTGCTCAAGGACAGCATTTCCAGAGGCGTCTTGGTGTGGTGTAGAGCACGCAAATATATTCCAAGTATATGTATTTGCTGTCTCTGGAAAAACAGTGCCATAATTGTTTATCAATATTTGAAATACAAAAGCTTATCTGTTCTTAGAGAGGATGTTTCAATAAGCCTTCAACATCTACAACCCCATGTGACCAGCTGACTGTCCTATGTGTTAGCTAAGGAACTTACCTATACCCTACGGGTATGAGGGTTGTGTTGTGTTTTGTTTTGGGTTTGTTTTTTAGTTGTTGGGGGTTTTTTTGCACAAAGAACGAAACCAGAGAAACAATTAATTAAAATGAAAGTTCATATAACAACAGAAATAAATGTGTAAATTGAGAGGTAACACTTTATGGGAACTGTGTGGATGTTAGAACTTAAGAGCTGTTTGCTTAGAAAGGGGTTCATTTGCATCAGGATGTGATTGATGCTCTTCTCAAAATCCAAGAAACACTGGTTTTCCCCTACAACTTTGTGTTGCATGAATTAAACGTTAGGTGCTTTCTGACTGAGTGTGATAAGTGTAACGTCAGTGGAAAACAACACTTTTACAGGTTGTGCATGCTCTTGTCTTTTTGCAGCTAGAACCCTATTTTCCTTATGCTAGGATTCTCAAATATCTGCAATGAATGGTTATGCTCTGTTTAATACATCAAATACCCTCCAAGAAGCACTGAAGTAGTTAATGATTTAATTTAGTCTTTTGCAATGGATGATGCAGATGACTTACAACCAGAAATCAAAATGCTGAGAGAGCGCATCACCCTATGGATGTGGAAATGGGGGTTCCTTCCCCTGCAGAAAAGGCATAATTTACTCGATGCTGCACTTTATAGTTAACCAAGGAAAACATTTATATGAAAAATAAATTGAGGCCTAAGGGTATGACGGTTTGAGCCAGGATCTCTCGTCTTCCTCCATATCCCTTTATTATTTGCAAACTTTTTTTTTTTTCTGCGTTCATCTCTCCTCCCAGGTGCTGTGCTGTTTTCTTACTGATGCGTTGGTATCATTGCAGAGCAGAATGGGAAAGAAGAGTAAAACTGAGGAAATTCTTTCTGCTCCAGCATACTAGCATTTATGTTTGTTATAAATTCCAGCTGGGGACTTAATTTAGTGCTTGGGAACAAATATCAATATTTTCCTATAAACTAACCTATGTATGAATAGAATTTCTTAGAAATGTCATGTTGGTGGTATGTATATTGAAAATGGGTATGTCCACCTTTCGATTCATAGATTCAAAAGCATAAGCTTACTTTTTTATCTGTTGAGTTCATTTTTATGCAGAATGAAGCATGCATAACTTAAAAATGAACATTAACTTAGTTGATAGCCCTTAGCAGCTTTGGAAAAAAAAAAGTGTTCTGTTCTTCTGGACTCATGTTCTTACCGGGCAGCCCGAAGCAGGCTCGTGACCTGGTAGGTTCTCGTTCTTTGCCTTTGCTACATGGACAATTTAGAGGGGAGCTGGAGGGTTGCTTTCTTGCAAATCGTGGATCCGCTAGGTATTTTTAGCATGGTTCCACAGAGTCACTTACTGCATAGCAGGCCTGTATTTTAATCTAATGAGGATCTTGTTAATAACTTCCATTACTGAAACATTTGAATATGAGAAGGAGGTGAAAGTAATTGGATTGCAATAATTAAATCATCCAATGCGATTACCTTCAAAAGGTTGTGTGTTTATGCTTCCCGAATGCAAATGGGAATTGATCAGTACAAGAAGCACGGAAGCTGCACCTGTTCTAGAAGGAAATAATTTGGTGGGGTGGGAGGGGCGGTCTGTGGGTAAGAAGGAGGGATGATCATTTTGTTACCCCAAAGCTATCTAAGGAAGACTGATGCATAGGTCTTAATGAGGGAGTTAATTTTGAAACTTTGCTTGAACAAAATCCTAGTGTGGTGTAACACTCATTGTTTAATAATTCCTAGAGCTGTAGGTTGATGCGCACTGAGAACTCCAGCTCTGCATTTACCTGCATTTGCAGATAAAATTAACTTCCCTACAGCATATATGCCGGAATGTGGTAAGTCACTGCACTGCTTCATGAGATATGTGATGAGCAGTGCTTTTGTGGAGCTGCTGAAGACCTGAGGCAGCTCGACTCTCTGAATCTTGTTCTAGTAACCTCAAGGTAACACAGTATTTTTATGTGGTTGTGACTTCTGGTCCATTTTCTGGGTCTGTCTTTACTTGCCCGAAGTTTCTGCAGTGGAAACTGGTTAGAATCTGATTTTGGTCCAGTGCCTGAACAGCAGAGCATGCACGGCTTCCAGGCATATGTGCTCGGGTAACTGGAAAAATCACTGAACTGCATTGCTCTTGTCCAGAAAACTGAAAAATGGGTGGAAACTGTTTCACAGCTGAGTAGTAAAACTGTCATGTCACTGTCATTTTTTTGAGTCATAAAAATCCATTTCTCCTGAGGTTGTCTCCTATGAATCTTTGTTTTCTAGTCGCTTCCCACAAAATACCCCAAAAGCCCTCTATATAAACCAAAACTGTGTTAAATAAAGTGGTGTCTCTTTCTCTTAGGTCTAAGTACCACTAATGGTTGTAACAGTTTTTCCCTGACAAACCCATGCAATTCTATAGCTGCATATAACCTACAAAAACTGTGACATTTTCCCTATTATGCAATATGCATTTGCATTTAGTTTACGGCAGCATGAATTAAATGGGGAAATATCTTACCAAGCATGGTTTGAGTTAGGATGTTGTGTAAGCTTTGTGTGAAAAAATTCCTGCCTTTTGATCCATCTGCCTGCTTGCTTGGCATACTGTTTTGTGCAGTGTTTTTTTCTGAAGATAGGTGGTAAATGTACAGTACCTCAAGTCTGCAGTTTTTTCCATAGTATACCTTTGCACTGAGCTTCATTCCGAGATTTTTCCACCGTGTTCCTCCTAAGCAGAAAGAAACTAGCAAAGTGCTCTGCAAGATCATTGACCTCTGAACTTAGTTTGCACAACACTTCAGTAGCTCATTCCCTGCATCTTGAGATGTTAGCTCAAAAAGACATTATTCATGATCAGAAGTTTCATATAATATATATACTTTAATTTTTGTAGGACCCAGGGTCTTGCTGGGGTCCACAGCAAGAAACTATACTAGTGACTCTGAGAATGGATGAGGCAAGAGGCATTTGCAGGGGAAGATTATGAAGGAGAGCACATAAGACTTTTTAGATTTAATAAGGAGAATCATTAAAGGTAGCAAAATTCAGATTCATTGCCACCAGTTGATGGTCAAAAATGTCCATGAATGAAGCCCCTTGTGCATTTCTCCTCTACCCTACTCTTTGCACCAGACTGCAGAGCTACTCCTGAGGTCCTGTTCAGCATCAGGTGTGTGCCTACATTGTAAATTCTGCATCTGGTGTCATTGTTGTGTGGTAGAAGGAGAAATGAGAAGTCTGGATGTTTATTGACCCACACCTAACAAGTGCTGTGTAGATCATTATCATGGAGATTGCTGTAGTGATGAACCTAAAACGTTCTCTGCTAGCCTGGGCGTGTATAAAATCAAAGCAGTGGCTTTTTACATCACTGGGTGGGATTGACAGTGCACTTGAACGTTCAAGGAATCATCAGACTCCTTCCCCCCACACAGTTGGTGCCTGAGCTACAACTGCAAGATCCAGATGCCTTCATGTGGTTTTCAGTGTGCACCCTGTGCTGTTCATATCTGGGACCGTGTGCAGCCATTATTTGGTTCATCTGCTTTGCAGCAATCATGTTTCTCTGGTGCTTCTGAGCTTTGTGCTCAAGCGTTGCTGGACTGGTGGCAATGGCAGCGGCGTTTTGGCTACAACAGTAAGATGTCAAAGGTGTTGGCTGTTGGGAGCTGGCCCAGCTTCCTCTTGAAGCCATACCTTACCGCTCTTATGGCTTTGTTGCAGGGCTTGAGGCATACAGAGTGAAGAGTGCGATTATTGCTCAAACAGCTTTTATTTTATAGGAAGCCTGATGCTTGAGTTACAGACCGAGGTTACAATGAAGATATTGTATCTTCTAGAAATGCCCTTATGTAATCACTGCTAAGAGAGAACCTCTCTAGAACAGCCCTGAAATAAAGCCCATACTTCAAAACTCTTTAATCTTTTCCCCAGGCATTGTTGCCCTTTCCTGAACTAGTAGCTCTTACACTTCATTTTAGAAACTGAACCTGCCCTTTTGTAATATGAAAGAACCTAAAACAGATCTACAGTGATTTATAGCTGTACAGCGTCTCATAGTCTTAGAAAAGAGTCCAGTGAGTAAACCCTTGATTAGTTCAGTTTAAATCACACATTTGTTCATCAAAACTGGTGAAAACGAGGTAGAATCTGGAATGTGCCCCAAAGTCATAGAGTTTATGCAGAACCCTCCGTCAGAGTTGTGTGATGGGCTTTGCGGGGACTAACATGGGTGAGCCTGAGAGACACAGTCATGTACTTCCCTGTGTCTTTGGGGTTGGGTTTGGGGGTCGTGGTGGTGTGGAAGTGTTGGGGTTTTGGGTTGGTTTGGTTTTGTTTTAGTTTTTTTCAGGAGGACATAAGATGAGGACCTGTTAGATAAAGTCCTCTTGGTGCCTGAGGTTTTGGCACTCTGCTATTAAATTTCTTTTTGTTTTCCCTGAAACACAGGCTGGCTCAGAAATCAGTTCTGGTTTTGACTTTTGCTCTCATATATTTTTCTTTCAAAATTTATCAGAGAAACGAAACTCCTTGTCGCTCGTTCCAGTACATTGGCAGTGGTTCATGAGCTGCCACTAAATGTGAAAGGTCTTTCATTCTTTCAGAAAATCCCAGTAGCAGCTCATGTCATTAATTGTTGGGAGCCAGAATCTCTTCACATCTTTTGCCCACAAAAGTCCCTGGAGAAGTTGGGGGCTTTATAGTACTGTAGTACCTTTAATGCAATTGTTAAATATTCTTCCTTATCCCACTTCTAATGACAATGTCTCTCTGTTGAAGGCAGTAAAATTGTCAGTGCTGTACTTGGACTTCAAATACTACTATTGCCATGTTTATTTAATGACAGCATATAAGGCTTTTGCTGTTTCCAATACAGATATTTAGTTTCCAGAGAGACATGGCTTTTGAATGCTTCTGAATTGTCTATTATTGGATATTTAGTAACAGGTGTAGTTTTTAAATTTTTTGTTTCAACACTAAAGAGGACTTTAATATATTGATGGTGAGAATATGTACTAATGCTCCATTAGGTATACCTGAAACCTTACAGATTGCACTAACCCTGGATATAGTATTATCCTAATCTCTTTTCCTTTCTTCTATTAAATAGCTAGATAAGCATTTTAAAGAATTTTCCAGAATAGTTTAGTGTCTTCTTTTTCCTATTTGGAAACTGTTCTGTAACTGTGTTAAATCAGCTCTGTGGTTAGGACAGCTGACAGAAGGGGATGTCTTTTATTTTTAACCATGTAATGTCATTTGCACTGACCTACCTCCCTTTCCCAAGTAGCAGTAATGCGCACAGGGCAGGCGTTAATCTCTGGATGAGCCTGATACAACCTTAGAAAGTGTCAGATGAAAATTTCTGTACCAGGTGCTCACTACAAATAAGAATAAAACTAATTTCACACATTGTACTGGGTTTGATGCTTACCCCTCTTGGTCCCTCAGCAAAACAGGAGATCAAAAAAACCCCACAATATATGGTCCAAGGTATAAACAATAATGATGAGTATGTTAAAATGCCATTTAAAACAATTTTCTGAAGCCCAAGAATACCTACAAAATGCTGTAGTGAATTGTATGTGTTGAGGGTTGCTCTGCTCTGTTATACAGCTGGTGTATGCCTGCGGCATGAAGGCGATGATAGTGAGTTACACAAGTGCATCTCAGCGAAGAGAAATGTTTTAAAAGCAGGAGTGAGGAAGGAAAACATTCACAAACAGGAAAGGAGGGATCTGTTATGGGAAGCTGATGTATCGGATTTCTTCGCTCACACTGTACAACTAGAACTGGTGGTTTTATGGAGAAGTGGAGTGGAATAGGGATAACTTGTTTTTCTAGGTAACGGTGGTGTTAGATGTCCCTACAACAGAGTTCACAGTATTGCAACATGCAAACATCTTGGGACAGTGCTTAGACATGTCTAATATGTCTGTACTGTATGCAACACCAGTATTTGTCTTTTGCCTCAATTTCACACAAGGCACCAAGGAGAAAAGACAAGAGCTCTGCCTATGAGTCAGTCACAGAGAGTCAACTCCACAGCTCCAAGCAACACCCAGTTTTCCAGCAGTGAGATGACAAGAAGCTCAGGCCAAACTAGGGATTGAGTAGAGAATCTTGCATCCTGCCCGGCAGCATTGTGCAGACTTTCATGGAGTACACTGCAACCTAAATGCATAAACTAGGATTTGTATGAGCAAAATGTCTTTATCAGAAGGAAGATACCATGGCATGTACCACTGATTGAATAAATTTCTGTAGATGGTGAAGTGCAGAGCTACCATGCTGAGGTGGTCATGCTGCTGTTGACATAGGCATCTCCCTGGGTAGTAGGTGCTTAGATGAAGCCTACCTCCTGCTCATGTGCACAGCCTAGCAGTGCTTTTGAGACCTGCCGGTACAACCACAGCCACTTGGACTTGACACACATACTCTTGAGCATAACAGAGAGAGGCAATTTTTCTTTTAAAATATACATTTTTCACATCCCCTTAATATATGAAGATGTAGCCTGTCTTTTGCATGGCAGAATTATTTCTGTATAGCCTGTCTCATTTAAAAATAAATCATCTCTGTTATGAAAAGACTAGAAGAGTATCCATCGGTTTGACAGGTTCTAAAAATCTTTCCAAGTCAATTCACTGGCAACAAAATGAAGGGACAACTCATTTCCATGGTGATGACGACTGAATCACTCTAGAGCAGGTGAAGAATAGATCCTGACCTGGGTGGGTGCTGTGTTTAAGTCCAGTAACCATGCAACCAGCAAGTACTCTTTGTGCTATATATCCATAAAAAAGCTTATTTTCATTCATGCTTGATTTTTTTCTTTGCATTCTTTAGAAGCTTCAAAAGCTCTGGGTTTCACATCTAGTGGGTAGTATTGTGTTAAGAAGTATACAAAGATGTGCAGAACTGCAGCTAAAAGAAAAGGCACTTTCTTTCAAGAGCGTTTGGCTTCTCCCAAGTTCAGTTGCTGGCACAGTTTGTTCTTTAGCCCGACTCTACTTTGAGAAAAAGTTACCCAGAAAAGTTTAATAAACTGAGGTCAGTTTTTCTTCTTTCAATAAAATGCCTTATCTAATCCAGTGATCTTAAGACAAGAAAACAATGTTACCATTTTCTGACATAAGGAAGAATTTTTACGCTTTTATATCAGCTTATACATAGATATTGGAATTCCATTATAATGCTTAACATAACTTTGAAATGCTTGTTTTAAAGCTGTGCATAATAATTTTCCTTGATTTTAAAATAAATTGTTTACAAGATCTTTTGTTTTCCTTTATTTAAAATTATTTATTGGGAGATAAATATTTCTGTAAACAGTTACATGAACTGACTTGCTGGTTATGTTCCCTTTCACACACCTTACAGTTAGATAACATCCTTTCATACTCTTTTTATTCTTAGAATGCTTTGTTTCTCATTTTGCATGAATTAGTCATTGAATGGAAATATATTTGACTACGTAATGAAATGAGCATACTATGTGCCTACAGAAGAGGCCTACACTAGTAAAAGTAGTTTCACTCTTAACTAGGAACCTTCACCGGTTTGTGGGGTTTTTTTTAACTTAAGTAGAAAATATTTTTTGTTTCAAAAGCATTCAGCTAAGTCTTAACATTGACATAATTGTCAAATTAATTAGTAAGTCTGTAGTGGGTACAGTTTAAAAAACAACAACAAAACCAGCCCAAAGCATCCAAATTATTGCCATTTTTGCAAATAAATTTGTTTTTTATTTCCTCCAGCTTTTGAAAAATCTTTTCTTGTACATAGTCCTTTTTTTAACAAGTTGAATAATCTGTACTGTGTTGTACCGGATTTATTATTTGCCAGAACCTTAAAGTGGAGAGGAGAGGCAATGTTCTGGAAGCCTGGGAGTTTTGAAACTGGTAGCACTGAACACACGGATTGGGATGATCAAGAAAGACAAGTCTCTCAGAGGATATTGGTGCATCTCCTCAGGGCTGTTTCATATTGAGTTATTTCAGCTCTCTGTGATTCATCCCATTATTTTTTTGTGCACATTCATTCATTCCCATGATAACTTCACTTGTCAAGGATAAGCACATTAGTAAGAGCTCGCCTGTTTGGGAAACAGAACGGCTGATCTGATTCCAGAATTACAGTGACCACCTTCTTAGCAAAGGTGGACCCCTTTGGGTGGACCTAAAGGTTTTGGACCTTGCCCCAAACCTGGTATACAGCCCCGTGACTGTGGGCATGTTCCCAGACCTGTGTGCTGATGTCCGGACGCAGAGTGATGCTCTGACAACAGCTATGGTTAGCTACAGTGAGAAATGATAGAAGGATTTGGCCCTCTCACGATCAACAACATGATAGCGTTGTTATCAGCTGATGAATTGTCCCTGAAAAAGTATTGGTGGTTTTGCTTCAGATCTGCTGAAGAGCTGCTGATGTGTTTGTTGTAAAAAGGCAGTTAGACTTAGGAGGTAATTATGCTGAATTTTGTATATTTTGGGTAATTCGTGAGAGCTTTCTAACCATGGGACTTGCTAAACCAGTGAAATACTAGTTTTTAGAGCTGCATGCTGTGTCAAAGTGTACGCCTGAGACGTTTCTAAAATGACGCAGCTTGTGTAGTGACCAAATACACAGGTCTCTGAATTATTTGCTGAAAAACTAGTTTGGATGCAGGGCAGGATGAGCAGAAACCTGATTTTGGATATATGCAATCCAGGAACACATAGTGGTGCAGCCCTTAGCTTGAAGTTTGCAGGACAGAGAACTAGTTCTTGAATTGCTTTATTATATTGCATGGCATGCCTGTTCAGACTCGATTTGTGTATGTAATGTCTTAGATCAATTTATATTATATTATATTTTATTATATTACATTAAGGTATTGCTCTAAACTTTTACTGGCTAAAAAGGGCTGAAATCTGCTTTTCCATGAAAATGAGGTAACAGTAGGAATGACCATGTAGTCTTCTCCATAAGGTATATTTCCACATGTTTCATAAACTGGAAAGAGCCATTCTTGCTTGTTTTTTTTCCTTAATACTATCAAGTGCCCATTATAGATTTGCTACAGGAAAATAAGGCTTATGTTTAACAATAGTTTTTTAGATCCCTCTTGTACCTACTATTGCGTACTCACTTTGGTGGAAAAGACTAAATAAAAGTGGGTAACGGGGTAAAATCTATTGTGCTACACTAACACGATGCTGTCTTGGATAACTAAATTTTCTAGAGAAGGTTCATACATTTGGTGTAAATCAGTAACACATGGAATACAGTATTATATGGAGAGTTTACTAGTTAAAATTGGCAATGATAAGGATTTGAGGAACAGTAAGGTGGGTAACAGTTGTCTGTAATTGAGGTGACAGTGGGCTATGCAGGAGCAAGCAGGAAATTACTGGTTGCCTGCTGCTTTAACTGGTGACACTAGGCATGTTTTGATGAAATTAGCTGATGAACTAAATTTAAGAGAGAGCTTCAGTTAGAAAGAGGCTTCAGAGATTGGACGAAAACAAATGGATGACACTGAGGACTGAAATAATAAATATTTAATGACCCAGATGGTACATCAGTCCAGATCCTCTGCTCAGGAAACAAGCAACAAGAGTCTCAATTGTGTGAAGGGCATGGATTGAGTGACAGGGAGCTGCCAGTGTGATATGATTATGAGAAAGTAAAAGTAATGCTGAGA
Source organism: Gavia stellata (assembly GCF_030936135.1). Lineage (NCBI taxonomy): Eukaryota > Metazoa > Chordata > Aves > Gaviiformes > Gaviidae > Gavia > Gavia stellata. Next base: position 29,867,672 of record NC_082594.1, on the reverse strand, counting down.
TACATTGGGAAGGTCTTCTAGCAGAGAGGAAACCACTGATGTGTTTGTGGAGAGGCCTGGAGCACTGTGTGGTTCTAGGTGCCTCTATATGAGGATGGCAACTCCAAACTGATGGGGCAGAGGAGGACTGCCAGGCTGTCTGTTGCCTTTTCAGAGAAGGATAAGAGTTTGGCTTCTTCAGCCTGATGCTCAATGGGCATCTGATAGCACTTGGAGTATACTGAGGAGAGGAGAAGGTCCTAAAGCAGAAGAGCTCATTGTTGGCACAAATGGACATAATCTTAGTAACTAGAAGCTGAAAATCTCAGAACCTCTTTCCTTTGCTTAGTGGTTTTCCTGAAGCAGAGCAATGAAACAACAGGCAGTGGATGGACCAAGGCCTACCCTGAGAGCAGGGGGAAGGCTTCTGCAGGGGTCTCAGCAAGTTTGCAATTACAATTACCTGCAAAGGGGTTGCAGAGAGGTGGGTGTTGGTCTCTTCTCCCAAGTGACTAGTGACAGGACAAGAGGAAATGGCCTCAAGTTGCGCCAGGGGAGGTTCGGGCTGGATATTAGGAAAAATTTCTTTCCGAGGGAGTGGTGAAACACTGGAATAAGCTGCCCAGGGAAGTGGTGGAGTCACCCTCACTGGAGGTGTTCAAGGAATGTGTGGATGAGGCATTGTGGGACATGGTTTAATGGGCATGGTGGTGTTGGGTTGATGGTTGGACTTGATGATCTTGTAGGTCTTTTCCAACCGTTGTGATTCTGTGACTGAGTGGGCTGATACAGGTGTGCTTTCCTGGGCTACCTGGGGTGTCCCAGAATCACAGAATCACTACGGTTGGAAAAGACCTGTAAGATCATCAAGTCCAACCTGGGAAAAAAAAAAACAAAAAAAAAAACACCACACAACAACAACAAGCCACAACCCACCCAACACCACAGAGCACCATGTCCATCAAGCTACATGCCACAATGCCACATCCACACACATTCCAGTCCTTGGGAAAGGCAAAGAACAAAAAGTCATAGCAGTTTCCAAAGACCGTTGTGATGTGTTTAGCCAAGATGCTGAGTACTACATGAAAACAAGGAAAGGGCTACCCTCATCACCTTAGAGAGGTTAATCTGAGGTTGATATATATGGTTGCTGTAGGAGTTTGCATGTTTATTTTCTCTCTCAGCAAAATAATTTAATTTTGAATGTGGTCTTGTGCGTTCATCATCACCACTTTGTTTTCATTCATGGTTACTTTTTCATTCTTCCTCATGTGTGTGTTGTGTTTTTTCTTTTGTAGAACAGTTCGTGTCTGGCTGAAGAGAGACAGTGGGCAGTACTGGCCCAGCATATACCATGCAATGCCATGTAAGTATAAGGAGACGTTCGCTATCTACTACGTGTTTGCAAAATGGCTTTTCTGGTTTAGATGAAGCTTCATGTTTACGACCATTTGCAAGCTTACCACTCCATATTAAATATTATTCTTGAACAAGCCTCGTGCCTTCTGTGAAGCTTTACCAAGTTGCATGCTAATGCTTCTGAGAGGCATCAGGGATTACAGCAGCAAAAGGATACAGACATGCTAGCAAGGGATGAGCATTTAATGCAAACACAGATTAAAAAATGTGGGAGCTCAAAATGTAGTCTTGCATTCTGCCACTAATGGAGTCCATAAAGCTTTGTAAGTCTCCAGTATAAATCACTCTACTCGTCCTACTGCATGTGCTCAGCCCATTAGAGTGCAATAGTAAATGGTTTTATTTGATAAGAACTTAATATCCTGCAGCAGCTAATAGGATAGAGAGGGTACTAGACAGGGAAGGCAGCTCTTCCAGTGAAGAAGCAGAATCATTTTACACCCTGCAATTAAATGTGGAAAATCAGGTCTCCCTGATGGATCCCTGCAGTATGATCTGCTATATGTCTCCTCTCCCAAAGTTCATGCTTTAAAAGAAACTGCAGATCAATGTCCATTTTTTCAAGAGACAGCTGAAGAAATCACAGCCCTAGCTGTTTGTCATAACCCCCGTGGTTGAGTGCAGGAATATAACTCTGCAGGTCACCAACGGCAGGGGTATGCTGATGCTCCTCAGTCGGTTTCAGATGTCCTGGGTTAGCCTGTCTTTGGAAAGCTTATAAAGCTGACCTTAAATCCACAGATTAGGGAACATTTATCAAGTCCCATCGAGGTGTTCTTCCTGTCTGGAGAAAGAACTATTTTAAGCTAAGGTAGCTAGATTTGGAAGAGACATCTGTCTCCATGATACGTAAAATATTTAATAGATATAAGTTGTAGTACCACAACATCATCAGCTTGGGACCCTAGACTGGCCATGGTGTTTGACTGCCTGCTCTAAGAAAGCATTCATTTGGTAAAAAGGAGGATCTCTCTTCTTCCTTTGGTGATGGACTAGCTCATAAGAATATGTCAAGCCTCAAAGGTACTTTCTGCTCAAGATTTTGCACAAAAAGGTATTGGAAACCAGCTAATGATGTGGTAGTCTGTGGAGCTCTGTCACAATCACTAGCAGTGGCCTGAGTTCCCTTGACCTGTCCCAAGAGTTTTGCTTTCCCCAGTCAAACTGTTACGAAATGGCTATTTTAGCAGTTTAGCAATGATACTTCTCTTTTTCCATGTGGTGTTTTTGCATACATTTGCATTTTAAAATCTTGTTAGGTCCTCTTCTGGTCTTAGCAAGGCTGCATTATTGTTAGTAATAACAGCTTCACTGGAAATGATGGACTAGATCCAGATCCACTCAAAGGGGACTGTTTTAAAACTCCTTCATAAATTTGAACACCTGCCACTGCTCCTTCACTTAGAAGGCTGGTAAGCTTTTGAGTCATGAGATATTAAAATTATGCTGTGTTACTCACCAGTTTCAAGAATGATCAGGTATAATTAATGACTGGAGCAATGCCAATTACATTGTTATCAGCCATGGCTTTAAGCTTGGAAATCATAAGGAAGGGCTCTGAGTCAGCCTCTGCACAAGTCTGCACTTGACTGGAAATGATCATTTTGTTTGTTTCTGTGTGGATCACCTTTTTGATGGTCCTCTGCTTTAGGTTCACATTGGTTTTTGTTGTCTAGAGAACAATGACTGCCCAGAGGTTCTCTGTGTAAAAAATGTAGTAGGCACGATGGTGGCTTTGTGCTGCTTAGCAAGCTGTGAGTGGCGGTTCCACCTATAGATACACCATTAGCATGACTCCTGACTTTGGTTACGGTGGCACATGACCCACACCTTTTTATGATTTGATAACAGGTAGCCTTAATAACTGAGTTTGCGCCCTGGGTATTCTGGGAGATGAGGAGGCTGAGGAGTTGGGCTGAGTCAGCCACGTGCTTTGGTCAAGCTCTGCACCCAAATGGGGCCATCAGTGCATTCTGAACGTGAAACCCATTAAATACCTGGAAAAAAGATCAAGATTGTAGATCCCTTCTGAGTAGGGACACTTGCTGCTCTTTAGAGGTGGGATTTCCCCAATTACGAAGTTTTATGCCCTGCCTATGGATGTTTCTGTGGTTGGAAAATTCTGGACAACATGGTGGCCCCATTTTGGTCATCTCCTGTAGCCCATGAAAAAGAAAGAGCTGTGGGTGTTATACACACTGTTGTATCATCACTAAGGCAAACTACGTAAGCTGGAAACCTGGGTAATGCATCTCCTTCATGCCAGCATTGTCTCAACAGCTATATTAACAACAGACCTCTGACAAGCAGGTTAACCTTCCTCATGGTTAGATGTGTACCCTTGATTACACCTGTGCCACACAGATTATACATGTGTAACCATGGTTAGATGTGTGACTTTTGGGCAGTGTCTGTATAGGAGAAAAAAAACAACAGTAGACACAAATTTATGAAAGAGAAAGGACTTGTAGTCAAGAGAAGTAAGCTTTGCAAAAAAAAAAAAAAAAGGCCACCCAAAAAGACCCAAACCCAACCAAACAAAAACCTCTCACAGATGTGGAACGGAGCAAAGGATTTATTGTAGTCAAGAACAGTGGAGTATCCAGTTTTTGAGGTGGATAATACACTGTCTGTCTTATGATGGTTTTCACAGCTGATACTTTACTTTGAACAGGAGGGTAAAAAAACTGCAAAGCAAAACACTCTTTTTCGGTCTTAAACTATGCCACTTTTAGGCACTTCAGAGGGGGGTACCTGAAGCTGCAGGTACAAAGTTTGTATTTCTCTTCTACTTCTGTCAGCCTCTAATAGCAGTGACACACTGTTGAGAGCATGAAGTATGTAATTGGGCTTTTCCTCCATAATTCATTTTCCAAAGGCTAAAATTAGTGTGTATTTGCCCTGTATTTAAGATAAAGACTACAACCAGGTTTCTGCATCAGTAATATCCTGCCTGTCCTTTATAGTAGTTCAAATCAATCTTTTTCTAGTCTGAAATCCAAATCATAGCTAGGTACTGAAGTAGGGGGCTTTCAGAGTGCTGTTATTTTTCCTGGCCATTATTTTAAAAGGATCTTAAACATCTCGGAAGCTTAGGGTTTGGGGTTTTTTGTTTGTTTTTTTTTCCTTTTTTTTCTACCCCTCTTCTTAATGAGCCTACGTGCTTAAGTATCTGAATGTCATCTTATTTCCACTAATGCATAAGCTGCTGCAGTCTTGTTACAACTGGCATCACTTTAACTACATTAGTGTAGCTGGTGTAGACATAATTTTATTGCTGACATAATGATTTTTCCAAGAGCACGTGTTACTGAAGAATTCCCTTAGGAAAATGATTACAGCAAAATAAGTATCTTTACACTGCTATGACTGTGTACACATGGGTCTGGAATTTAGAAGTGACTTTTTTGTAATGAGCCCGTGTCAAGCAGTTGCTTGCACCTTTTGTATCTGAAGTGTTTCAGGCTATTTGGGAAAAGCATACTTCAAATAGCTAATTTACCTGAGGGTTTTTCTCTGCGAGCTGTTTGTTGCCTTCGGAGTTACTAGTAGCTCTTTCAATGTATGCACAGTGTCTAGCGTTTGAAAGCTGGTATGTAGAATATGCCTGTTCTGGCATTAAGTGCCTTTAAAAGGATTTTATGTATATTCTGCTTAGAATTGCTTTTTTTTCTGTCTGTTTTTCCTACAACTGTCTCATTCTGCTACAACCCTAGAAGCCTCAGTATAATAGTAATGCACCACCATCTGAAGGCGTGATTCAAATTTGCCTTTTCTGATGGAGAGGTATAGAAACGACCAATTTTGTTACTGTTAGTAGCCCTAATTTAAGGTTTCCCCTCTGCCAGTTTCCTCGAACTGAAGTCATTCTTTGATTTAGTTCAGTCAACCCTTCCAGGAAAGAAATAAATTGAGGTGCCTGCCTGGATGTGGATCTAGTAGGCTTTCTGCTTGTAGTTGGTTGTCCTTTAGGAAGTGTTTCAAGGGGGAGTCAATGCTGAAGGTAGACCAAGTTTTGTAGGTCAACAGTCAACAGAGTCTCTTCTTATTCATATGGCTTTGCTGCCAACTAAACTATCGAGGAAGACTTGCTGAGCTATCGACTGTTTAATCCTAGGTGAGACATCACACAAATTGAGAATATACCAGATATACAGTACTGCAAAAGAGAGGACTCCAAGCTTGTTAGTAACAAAACCACTGCGAGTAATCACAATAGAGAGTAGAAACCAAGAGGTGGGAAAAAAAGCAGAACTAAAAGCACATCTGACTGTACTCTATATTTATCACAAGAATATGGTTTAAAAAACACTCTTATCACTATTGACAGAGCAAGAATGCCTGCCCCTAGCTGCAGTTTACAATTGCTGCTGAAAAATGATTCCTGAAGGTTTCTGTTGGGACAGCAGGACTCCCAGCTGCATGCTGCTGTGTTGAGCAGTAAAAACAATCCCTGCCTTCCGAATGCAACTTCACAATTTCTCAATTAAACCAAGCATAGCTCTTGAATTCTTGCAAGAAAATTCTGGTTTTACCCTTGATGCAAACCCTGCCAGATCCTCGAGGGTGTGTAGTATGACTGACTTGTGTGCAATTTAAGAGTATATCCCCATGTTTATTAGAGTAATATTGATATAATAAAGCAATGGCTAGTTTTCAGTACAATCTTTTATTTTGGCCGTAGTATGTGATGCTGTCATAGCGTTGTCTGTGGTGAAACTAGAGTAGGGGACAACTGGACTCACAGTCCTTAATATTGGCTGATATGTTGATTCCTACAGGTTAACTTTCTTAGTGCAGGTATGGGATGCAAGGCTCTGACGTAATACAGCGTTTTCTTTTATTGTCAGTGAAGTTCAGGCAAATGTAAAAAACGAAATTATTCAGCTAAGTAATCTCAGATTTATACTGAAACGTCAGGTGCCTCTTATATCAAAACACTACCTCTGCTCCTGTATGACATGCCTGTTTTCAGATAACTAGTAAGAAAAAATGAAGGAGCTGGAGAAAGCAATAGCTGTTGTTCCATGTCCTAATAGGATAGGGTTGAATGAATTGCTTGCAGGGGCAAAATCAGGATCATAAAGCATGTTAGCTAGTTTTAGGCTTTCCAGAACTTCAAGAAAATGAGAATCGCAGTTTTGTTAACTTCATCAACATGTTCATTTTTTTCAGCTCCATGTTCATGCATGTCTTTTAACCCGGAAACCAGAAGGCTGTCCATAGGTCTAGACAATGGTACAATCTCAGTAAGTACATCCAAAGCTTTCTAGTTGAAATGCTTCCCTTTTGAGAAGTATATGTGTGATGTTGTGGTGAGGGTATTTTTGCTAGTGTTTGGGAGAGAGACTTTTTACCGCTAGTGGAACTGAAGCTGTAGTGTAGAAAATGGCAGATTATTACAAATTTCATTCCAACTGCCACAAAGAGATTGAGTGGGGTTTACAATATTTATTAGGCAACTCAACAAACTGTCTTAATTTGCATATCTTAAAAAAATAACAACACAGAAAAACAGCTGTTGTTTTATTAAATTTGAGTGCCTTGTTATTCATACTATACCAAAGTTTTCTGAAAGCAACAATTAAGAGGGGGGAAAAAACAGAGGCAGAAGTTGGATTTCTGCTCCATATCTAGCTACTTTTCCAAAATTCAGGGTTCCGATTTTGTTTTCCTCTCACTTCCTTTAGAGGAGTTGCTCCTAACTGGCAGTGCTGTTGCTGAAAGATTTGGTTCATTAACCTCTAAGAAAGATCTGTGCTCATGGAAAGGAAGCAGGGTATTAAAACAAGAGTCTGTCTTTTAGATCTGGGACAGAGGGTAGCAGTTGACCTTATTCATTGGATTTTTCTTGTGGGATGATGAGTAAAGAGCTTTATCACTTTGTGGGAGGGTCAGAGAAGTATTTTTCACCTGTGCCTCATCAATAGACTCCTCTTCCAGTTTAAGATTATTTTACCATCATTTCAGATTTTTACTGCTGTTGTCTCTGCCTTATGGGCTTTATAACTGAATGAATGTTTGCAGGTTGACATAAGGGCAGCTGTCTGCACTAAAGCCAAGACAGTTTTGGGGAAAGGCTGTGTGACCCTTTGCCTGTGAGCTGTGTCAAAGATGTGAAGTTTTTGACCTATAAAGCTTTTAATAGCTAGTAGCAGAGATTTTTTTTTGTGCCTGTTAGGAAATTTCTCCTTTTGTATCTAGGAGATGGGACAGCTGCCAGAGAATTTCCTGAACCTCTGAAATTCCCTCCTTCCCACTCTCTGAAATAGCTGTAATTTGCCAGTCCTACTAGACACTTTTGTTTTCACCAGGCCCTTGAGGAATGTGAAGGCGACTGTAAATAAGGTATTTAAATACTCTGGCATGATGGAAGAGATGTGTTCTTTGTCTTCAGGGCATTTTGCCTTGAAGAGTCAGGGGGTGCTTGAGTCTGAATGGAGTAAAATATTTTCCATTCTGAAGCTAAGGAAGGTAAAAGAAATATGCAGGTGGTAAACCAGCATGTGACTTTGGATACTTATAGGTATATATTGCCATGTCCAAGGCAGATTCTCTTTGTTGCTAAGCTGGCCTTCTCTTTTCCCAGTCTTCTGGATACAAGTACATAGGAGGGGGGAAGGGCTTGTCTGTGTTGCTTGATCTACAAGAAGGGTCGGAAGGAGGATCCGGGGAACTACAGGCCTGTCAGCCTGACCTCGGTGCCGGGGAAGGTTATGGAGAGGCTCATCTTGAGGGCGCTCACGGGACACGTGCAGGTTACCCAAGGGATCAGGCCAAGCCAGCACGGGTTCATGAAAGGCAGGTCCTGCTTGACCAACCTGATCTCCTTCTATGACCAGGTGACCCGCCTAGTGGATGAGGGGAAGGCTGTTGATGTTGTCTACCTGGACTTCAGCAAAGCCTTTGACACTGTTCCCCACAGTATTCTCCTAGAGAAGCTGGCGGCCTGTGGTTTAGACAGGTACACTCTTCGCTGGGTAAAAAACTGGCTGGATGGCCGAGCCCAGAGGGTTGTGGTGAATGGGGTGAAATCCAGCTGGCGGCCGGTCACAAGCGGAGTCCCCCAGGGCTCGGTTTTGGGACCGGTCTTGTTTAATATCTTCATTGATGATCTGGATGAGGGGATAGAGTGCTCCCTCAGCAAGTTTGCAGATGACACCAAGTTGGGAGGGAGTGTTGATCTGCTTGAGGGTAGGAAGGCTCTGCAGAGGGATCTGGACAGGCTGGATCAATGGGCCCAGGCCAACCGGATGAAGTTCAATAAGGCCAAGTGCCGGGTTCTACACTTCGGCCACAACAACCCCAGGCAACGCTACAGGCTTGGGGATGAGTGGCTGGAAAGTTCCCCTGCAGAAAAGGACCTGGGGGTGTTGATCGACACCCGGCTGAATATGAGCCAGCAGTGTGCCCAGGTGGCCAAGAAGGCCAACGGCATCCTGGCTTGCATCAGAAATGGTGTGGCCAGCAGGAGCAGGGAGGTGATCATGCCTCTGTACTCGGCTCTGGTGAGGCCGCACCTCGAATACTGTGTTCAGTTTTGGGCCCCTCACTACAAGAAGGACATTGAGGTGCTGGAGCGTGTCCAGAGAAGGGCGACGAAGCTGGTGAGGGGTCTGGAACACAAGTCTTATGAGGAGCGGCTGAGCGAGCTGGGGTTGTTTAGCCTGGAGAAGAGGAGGCTGAGGGGAGACCTTATCGCTCTCTACAACTGCCTGAAAGGGGGTTGCAGAGAGGTGGGTGTTGGTCTCTTCTCCCAAGTGACTAGTGACAGGACTAGAGGAAATGGCCTCAAGTTGCGACAGGGGAGGTTCAGGCTAGACATTAGGAAAAAGTTCTTCACTGAGAGAGTGGTGAAACACTGGAATAGGCTGCCCAGGGAGGTGGTAGAGTCACCCTCCCTGGAGGTATTCAAGGAGCGTGTGGATGTGGCATTGTGGGATGTAGCTTGATGGACATGGTGCTGTGTGGTGTTGGGTGGGTTGTGGCTTGTTATTGTTGTTGTGTGGCGTGGGTTTTGTGGTTGTGTTGTGGGGTTTTTTTTTTTTTTTTGTGGGTTTTTTGATGTGGTTTTTTTTGGTGGTTTCCCCCCCCCCCCCCCCCCCCCCCAGGTTGGACTCGATGATCTTACAGGTCTTTTCCAACCGTACTGATTCTGTAATTCTGTAATTCTGTAATTTAGTTCCCTGTTGCTGCAGGCAGTTGTGTGGTAGAGGATTGTGCAGAAAATGCGCTCCACAAACTTCCACAAGTGATGAAATGTTTCCCTCTGTAGCAAACCTAAGGCTTATAAGAGAAGCCACAACTGTAATATGCTACAAGAAGTGGTGGAAGTGGGAATGGAGGAAGGGCAAGTGTAGCCCCATATTCAAGTCCCAGAAATATTGGGGTGTTAGAGAAAATACCCAGGTACTTGAAAGTGGGTTACAACCATCCTCTGGAGGAAAGGATAAATTTTCCTTCCTGGGCACAGCTATGATGATCAGTTTAGCATGGGGGTGTATAAACAGGGCACACTGAGCACAAAATAAGAGAACTTAACTGCAACAAGGTGACCTTAGTGCCCTTAATTTTAACCATGTGGCCCTCAAAGGGAAAGTACAGGCAATTCACTTGAGCAGGTTGAAATATTTGGGAATTAGTCAGCTGTTCCATGTTAGCACTTCTGGTAATGGCCAGCACCCTTGTGTACGCTGGGTGCAGGACCAAAAAAAATGCTGAAAATCATTCTGCATCTTCACTTTGACTGTGTAGAAGGAAAGGACTCCCGGCAAGGGCTGTGAGCTGATACAATACTCATAAGAGTGCCACATAATCTCAAACAAAGGAAGTACTGCCTTTACTTTCAGATGTAAATGGGGTAAGAAAGTGGAACTGCCTTTTTTCTTTTACATGAGATTTTTGTAAACTGTATGGGTTTTGGTTATAAGCCTGGCACCTCAGAAATGTGTATGGTGCATTCTGAGAAGGATGGGCAGCAATGCTATTGTCAAAGAAAGATGTTCCAGCAAAGCCACCATGAGGTGAGCTTGTATGGCCACCTTTCCTTGTGAAACAGGGTGACAATTTTTGCTTCTACAAAGATGAAGAGATTTTTTTCAACCTTCTGTAACTTCTCAGCATGAGGGCTGCACAAACATTTGTGCAGCATAGTAGACCATTCTCCTGAGTGAAAGATTGTCTAGCATCTTGCTTGAAGAGCAGTGGTACCTAAAGTAAAAAAAAAAAGTTTCTGTGATCTTTTTTTTTACACTTTGCAAAACTTTTTTGAGAAGAAATGGCATTTCTATTACTTTATGTCTTAGGGACTGCCTGAGGTCCCTTTTGGAAGCCAAAATACCTTATCATTGTCATAAACTCTTTGCTCTGAAGTGGAGAAAAACATGCTTTAATGGGTGCAAGTCTCTCACAACAAGAAGAAACAGAGGAAAAGTATATTACTTGCAATAGACAGGAGACTTCCACAGCCAAGATGAGACTCATCACCTAATTTCATCCATCTGAAAGTTAGCTTCCTAGATAAAGTTAATAATTAGGTTCTGCAGCCAGTAGAGCAGAGGTGAACTGCCTTTGGAGATACCCATGTTACTTACCCTAGAAACAGTTTTAGAATGGCATAAATCTCTCTCCCCATTTCTGGGGAGATTTAAATGGGGGATTTAGTTTTCAGGTAGCTGAAGCTGAGTTAAATAGATCTTTTTTGCTGACCATACCTGTGTCTAGATAAATCTGTTACACGCTTAGAGCAGGGCCACAAGGACAACAAGGTACCAGAATAACCCCTTCAGAATTCTTCCTTGGGGATGGTACTTATTAAGATAGATTCATCTTCCACATCACTTGATCTTGCAGGTGTCTACAGGTTTGGCTATAAACAGCACTTTGAATACCTGTGACTGAATCGGGCTCTACCTGCTGATGTGCACACTTCCCCTCTGCCACTGTGGAAAGTTTACTATTTTTTCCTTCAAGAAAACTACATGATACTTTCTGTCCTCTCCCAGTTTTTGTACTTTATAAAAAGTGAAAACACTGTAATAATTTTACAGGGTTTTCTTTGCAACAAACATAGATGTAGGGTCTGACAGTAAATTTAAGATTCTTCATTCCCTTCCATTTCTGAAGCGGGTTTGTTGTTCTCTGGAAGACATGGTGAGAGTGCTGCCGGTCACTTGTGTTAACAAGACAAAGTCAAGCCTTTAAGGAGATCTGCAATATGCTGTCAAAATGGCATCATCTATCAGAGTACAAACTGTAAAATCCCTGGGGTGGGACCTAGGTTGTGAATGGGTAACACATAACTTACATATAAAGATTATTAACTCTCAGAAATTGATTCAGTTGCCTAAGCAGAGGTCTCTAGTGCTATTTTGGGATGCATCAGTTGGCATCCACCTGCAGCTCTGGAAAGGCATGGGTCTTCCTTAGACCCTGGGCCATGTCAGCCAGCCCCATGGCCAAGGACTCTGACATGGCACACACCTGAGTATGGGTTTTGTTTGCCTTAACAAGAGTAATTTGAAACAAGATGCTGATAATATTTCCAGGGTGAGGATTTACAGAGGTCTTAGGCTCAAGAGAAGTTTATGATGGGTGTATATGTTTCAGTGTGAGGGAGATGTGCTCCATGAAGGTACAGTTGCGTCTTTGTACAACAGTGAGCACTAGATTGGACAGACTTTTCAAATGCTCAATACTTCCCCTTTCTGCTTTATGAAGGCTTTCATGGTATCGAGTCACTGTTGTAATAAGCTTACCTGAAACAGCCAAGACTGATCACTAACATTTTCATGTTAGCAAAAAAAACCTCTGAAAAGCAAAGTGCAATCTTGCTAGAAAAGATGTTTTTAATCCCTGCAAGGAGGGGTTTTGGGTTTGCCCTCTTGAGTGCTCTGATACATCCCAGCCCCTTCTGTGCAAAAGGGCTCGCACAGGGCTTAGAAATCTTTCTCTGTTCTGTTAAAAACACCAACTGAGCTGTGTAGGTAACCCCAGCCTTTCTAGCTCATTAAGAAGAGCCAAAAAGCTGCCTAATGAGAACTGACCGTCAGCAGCCTGAGAGGAGCAAAACATCTACGTATGGAAGGATAAAATAGCAGTTTCTGCTGGTACAATGTTAAAGAGATGTAGTCGGTGCTTTTGTAGTGCAGATGACACAATGTATGTGCAATAGGGCATGAATTTCTTGAGCAAGGTGCCCTGTGCTAAAATACCTGTTTGTTGATGCAACTAATACATTTGGCCTTGAGAGGGAGAGGGGAATGAGTGCAATGGAAGAACATGTGACAGTATAAAGGGCAGCAGGGAGTAAAAGACCCGGAGAAAGATCAGAAAATGCAAAACAAGAAAATGCATTGCAAATTATCATATGCTTTCAAAGGAGAAAATGAGAAGCGAAAAGTCTTCAGGGGAAAAAAAAAAAAGAAAAAATTATATCCAGTATTCAGGTTAATGGAACTGTGTTTATTTCGTACTGTGTTTGTTCATCTCTTTGGATGGAGCGGTATATTAATAGTACATAGCTGTAGTTTGTATTAAAGCATAAAGAGCTAATCAATACTTGAGCAAACCTTACAAACTGCAGTTGTGTTTGATTCACTGTATTATAATGGAGAGATTCAAAAGCCTTTCAGTCTTCCACTGAAACTGTGGGACTGTTCAAATCACAGAAGAGAATGGCTACATCACATTTATCAAGGGAAAAATGCAAAGAAAAATGAGAATGCAAACCACACTCTTCATCCCACCTAAAGTCATCAACATCTGTGTTGCCACCACAGTGAAAGTTGGGGTCAGTACCAGGACTGCCAAATTGGTAGGAAAGGCAGACATATTCTCCCACCATGTGTTGCAGCAATTGAAGCCATTTCCCTTTAGGTAATGACAGCAGAAAGTTTGCATTCATAGCAAAGGGTCTTGCTTCAAGTAGGCTTTGTAGTAAAGCATTTCATGTGGTGTTTAGCATTCTTCAGGCAGTGGTTAATGAAAACCACTTCCCCTGTAAGTTGCTAGGGAGGTATAGCAGATTTTTAACGTTCTGTGGTTTGTAGAGTTAAGGTGACCCTGGTATAGAAATCCAGCTGACTTAATTGATTTGTTACTGCTGTTTAAATAACACTGTTGTCCTCAGCTGCCAGGGGAAAGCTAATGGGAGGTGGAGCAGATTAAGAAAAAGAAGATGAAGCAGAGCAATTCAAGAGAACGTATTTATAACTAACTTATGATCAGAAACCTAGAAACAGCAGAATACATAGCTGCCTCAACTCACTCACAGTTGTTTTCCTGGAAGCTGGGTCTGTAGATATTCCACAGATTAGTATTGTAGCCTCTTCACCTCGGTGCCAAGCAGTAGATATGATGTGTTAGGGTAATTCTGGTGGTGGAAAGCCATGCAGATTACCTACAGTGACCCCACAGAAAATGCAGACTGACTTTTTCTTTAATTCCGGTTTGGAAACTGTGGGTAAATACTGGCTTTTCGGTGGTTAGAATGTCTTCTCATGCTCTTTCGCGGTAAATGTTTGGTTTGCCTTAAATATAGTCTGTAGGCTCCTGAAGTCCCCTCCTCTCCACCTGCATGTTGCACAGTGCTTTTGACAGTGCATAAACATGAATATTTCACAACTGTATGCTTTAAAATTTAGCTTATCTTGTGTTTATAATGCTTCTCTTATTTTGGCCCTATTTCCAGATTAAATGAGTTAGGTATTACTTCTGTCCCCAAGATAGATTAGCTCAGGGAGTTTCTGTGTAGTATGCTTTACATTATTAATATGCTGTGTTTTTACACTCCTTGTTTTTCCTTTGTGTTTCTCTGAGTAGGTGGTGTACGCATGTAGATACCTGACAGCAGTTTGAAAGCTAATTCATGCGGTGGGGCGGCAGAGCCTACCCTTTGCCTGGGTATTTCCTCCAGAGAGATGTTGCAGGAGTTTTGTTGTGGACACTCCGGCCCTGCTTTGAGCAAACTCTCTTCTTCAAAACGAGCAGCAGGGACACCCAGGTGCTCAGTCAGTCTAACCACATGGGGTTTTTCCAGGAGCCGAGGCTGCCATGCAGACTCTTAGCTGCTGTTTTCATCATTTCCTCGTGCAAAAGCCATATCAGCTGTTAAACAGCAGCACCAAGGCAGCAGGACTGTAGAGCCAGTCCCCATAGGTGTGCACTTCCCTGGCCGCAGGAGCAAGCCTGGCTGGGTCACACCACGCATCTCTCTCCAGGCAGCCACAGCCTGTGCTAAGGCACCCTCCATCCCATGCAGAACTGCTTGTTAGCCACAACGAAGCAGTAGCAAAGCAAGAAAGTCTGCTTCTGAGATACCAGAATAAATATTAACCAATAGTGGGATAAAATCAAGGGGGAGAAAAAGTCTGGGTTTCTATTTGTCTGAAGTACTGAGAGTCTTGAACAGAAACCTGAAATGTATTCCCATCATGGATTATTGGTACCTAGTTTGGATTGGGTGACTTCAAGGGGCTGTTACATATTTATATTGAGTTTCCTGAGTGTTCAGGTTGGGGTGTAGTGTATGCACATGCATGGATACCTGTGCATACACACATGCATGTGTGTACACACATAGCTGTGTACACATGCAGGTTTCTGCCCAGGCAGTCCTGAGCAATAGGTGTTTGCTATGCGCTAGATCCCAGGTCTCTCATTTTGTGGTACCTCGGCTCATAGCCAGCCATTTCTGTCAGCTTTTTTGACTTCTTGTTTAATAGTTCCTCTTTTATCTCCACCATTCTGTTCAGAAGCACTTGTGATGTTGTTTCTTAGGCAGGTTTAGAAAATGAAATAATCTAGTTTTTTAGATGGACGTACTCAAAATTAGCAAAAGTGTAGATAGGGCTGTGGTTGCAAAGAAGGGAGAGCTTATCTTGGTAATGAATTCAAATGAAAACACTCTCAAACACTTTACATCTCTAAGCACTATTTCTTTTGTTTTTTCTTTCTCCTCCCTCAGGAATTCATTTTATCAGAAGATTACAACAAGATGACACTAGTGAAAAGTTATCAGGGTAAGAATCATGATCCGTGTTAATTGGTTTGTATTGTCATTAATTTTTGTTAATGTTCTCTTAAGGAGTGTGAATGGAGAGAAGTCTCCTTTATAATGTTTGATTTTAATTTTTTTTTAAACTGATGTAAAAGCTGGTTTTATCAATAGATCAATAATGTGCTTTGTTCTGAGATTACAAGACTTTTAAAGAGCTGTTTCATGTTCTGTTTTTCTTTTTAAATGTTCCTTTGGAACATCATTCTGGACAGCAAACTGTCCAAAATCCAGACCATGTTTGGGGAAGAGCAGTATTAATTTTTAATCTTTATTAATCCAATGTATCCAATGAAACTACTTAGGAAACTAACCCGTCTTTTAGGGCTGAGGCATTTAGGACTGTAGCTTTTGGAGTTAGTGTGGTTATATTTCAATAACTGTCAGCTTCAGTAATCTCAAGATTATCAGTGAATACCTCTCATAGTAAAAGGTCCATACTTTTTCTAATTATATTCTGGTATTCACTAATGTGATGTTTTAAGAAACCTAACTATTTATCCTTGTCAAATCTCTGAAGGACATTGCGCTTGGGACAGGTATTCTTTTGGAAGGGGGGAATGTGTATCTTGGCAGTGCGGCAGAATAGCCAGGTGACTGTGGCAGCCCACCCAAGGCCTGGGGAGCACCCCTCATAAAATTAAAAATAAAATTTAGGAGAATGAAGGCTGTTCTCACGGCCTTCTGCTGCAGTGTGCCAGATTGGCTGCTGCTGCAGAGCATTGGAGTAGGCCTTTGGATAGGGAGATGCTATGGAGAACTTCCATGGGTTGTCCTGTGGAAGAACCCCAAGAGTTCAGATGGCATCCCCCAAACACTGGACAACAGTGGACTCTAATGAAAGTCCATTAACATCATCAGAGAGGAGGTACAACTGACCACAGTCCCAACTGGAGTCACCTCCTTCCTAGACTGCCTGTCTCAGCATGGGAAGGTTTTTGATCAGTTCGGGTCATTTTGTGCCAGGACTCTCAGACGATGTATTAGAAGGTTTTATCTGAAAACTGTGGACTTATTTTAGGGCAAGAGAAGCAATATTTGTGCCCAGAATAGTTCATTTCCGTTCTAGCCCAAATCATGGCAATCACTGACAGCAGATGGTGTCTGCCTTTAGGCGCTTAAGCCACTGTGTGCAACACTTATGCAACGCTTGCTGCTTGCTGTGTCCCTCAGGGGCACAGAGCCCCTGCCCCATTTTCCTCCCTCACTTCCAGAGTTTGATGTTTGGTCTCTTCCTTTTTTAAGCTGATGAAAACTGTTTTCCCCTAATTTAAAAAATACTGGCAGTGTGCTAGTGACCTAGTTTTGGGAGTTGAAAGAAAGTGTGGTGATCCCAGGCTGCTGGGATCCCCCAAATTCATGTGTGTGGGGATGTCTGTATAGTAAACCCCTCTGTGCAAGGGTCAAAGAAGCATTAGGGCTGGTGTTCCACTTTCTGCACATTGCTGGCCATATGAGCAAAAGTTTGGTTTTGGAAAAATACACCGTCAGGTACTGTTGGAGATGCTTTTTTTTCTTTTTTTTTCTCCCTCCACTGCTGGCTTAGGGAACCCAGACTGCTGTTAGTGCTGCAAATGGAGATGATGACCAGAGAGGAGGGAAGGCAGGTCCCAATTCATTGCTACAGGAGGGACAAGACTCAATGAAGGGCCATTCAGATTCAGTAGGAAACTTTCCCTGGAACAGCAGTTGATAGCTGCCATAACACGGGCAAGCAGGACATGGGGATGGAGGAGAGCTTCTGCATGAAGACATGCTCTGCCCAGCTTACCAGCAGTGCTGGCAACCCATGCTGAGCTACATAAACCCCTCTGGGCCACTCCTCTGTCCAGACCAGCAATGACATGACACTGAGTAGGTTACGGCAACCCAGGGACAATCTCAGCTTGCCTCAGCTCCACTGTAAAGTGTCACCCAAAGTCCCAAGGGGCAATTGCAGTGGGCAGATTTTTGATGGTACAAGGGAGGAAAACAAAGCAGAGATTCCCTACTGTTTGCAGTGCACTGATGACCTAAGGCTACCTGCTGCTCTGCAGCACAGTGCCTCCCGCCACCCCCATCCATAGAGACATGCTCCCTGATTCTCTGCTTTTCACACCGCATGTTGGTGGGTGAGTGCAGCACCCCTTCCACCAGTTCTCTGAGCTCGGCTGGACCCATACTGGAGGTCTGGGGTGCTGGGGAAGTGTCGCGAAAGCGAGATGCTCTGGGAGCTGCTTTCAGACATGGATTCCCGCAGTTCCATTGGACCACGCAGTTGTAGGCACTTCCAGGCTCCTCTTGCCTCCATCCAGGACACTGGATCTGGGCTTACTGGGGGCGTCACTGGGGCCAGAGTCTGGTGGTGCTGCAGGGACACAGCAAGGAGGAAAGAGCCCAATGTTCACCATGCTCTCTAGGAGAATATGCCCGGAAGGGCTACATAGTCCTTTGGGTAGGCATGTCATGATCCAACAGGGATGAACCTTCCTCACCTGGTCCAGGAGGACTCCCTTCCACAATCCCATCCCTGCAGTACACCTTCCTCATGTGGCTGTACCAAAGTGTAGGGGTTGGCATAAGCGACTTGGCAAAGCCCTGGGCCAGGGAAAAACATAATTAAAAAGGAACATGTACTTTTGTTGGGTATGGTGGCCTTCTAGTGGTTCATTCTTTAAAAGCCTTACTTTTAAAAAGTGTTGGTTTTGTTTAAAGTTTTCAAGTAAGGCCTTTAAATTGGATGTTGAAGAAACCCTTCCCTCCCCTCAGCATCCTCAGCTTCCAGCCTCTGCCAGCCCGTTCCAGCCCCTCACAGGCTGGTCCTGCCACGTGGCTGTTGCTGCTTCTCGCTCTGCACAGCCTTCTCCACCCTGCTCCTTGCAACTGCACCTTCTTGCCCACCCTGCTCCTTGCAACTGCACCTTCTTGCCAAGGGCCATGTTTCCAGTCCGTTGCCCCCTCTGGATGAAATAACAGCCCCTGCTTTTTTAATTTTTTTTTTTTAATTTATTTAACACGTGCTGGTTCTGGCAAGCAGGACTTGTAGATCTGCCTCTGCCCCATGCTTTCTGCAGCCTGCCCATTTCAGGGGTGTCCCCCTGCCTCCTTGCTTTTCAGGCCAGCTCATTCCATGTCCTTACTTCGGCTTTCCCCTATGTACAGCCTCTTCTTCTCTTGTGCTTTTCTTGCCCATGCTAAGATTTTCTTTCTTACTGCTAACTTCCACCTCTCTTTTTCGGTGTTTGCTGCTGCTTTCCACTATTAAAACTCCCTTTCACCCAGCACAACCTCTTGCTCTGCATTGTGCATGGCTGTACACTGGCTGTGCTTCACGAACCTTTGCCTTTACACACAGCATAGACCCTGTGCTCTGGCTGCTGAAGTCTGAGCATGCACCTCCTGGCTGCAGCTGCTTTTCTCTAGGTATAGCTCTTCCATCCTCTGTCCAATCTGCTCTTTGCACAGTGCTCTTTGCTGCTTTCTCATAGCAGGAGTGCAGCTCCCTCCCACCCTCCTGCTGCAGATGGACCTGCTCCCTTCTCCTGTCTGCTGCTTCTCTACCTTCTGTACAGCATAATCTTCCCCCACACATGGGCTCTCTTCTCACGCTGGCTTACACAGATTTGCTCTTGCCTGGTGCTCACTGTGGCTTTTTCTGTACTGTGACCACATTCACCCTCCATCCCCCCTTCTCCATCCTGATGTTGCAGTGAGCAGCTTTGGAAGTGTTTGCTCTACTTTTTTTCTGCACACAAATGTTGATGAAACCTTTCGTGGATGAAGGACCAGCTTTTTGTTCGCTGCTTCACGTCCCTGAACCCATGTTAAACTTAAGGCCCAGACTTCTTCCTTGTTCTACTATCAACTTCCAACCTTCTGGAATTTTGCTTCTTTCAGCCTTACATGGGTCAAATTTCCTGTAAATGACAAATGACTGCCTACATGCGTTTGTTCTCTCTTTCATCCCTTATTTAGATGACCTCCACTGTGTTCTTTCACTTGGTTCAGATATTTCTGCCATCAATGTGTGTGTGGTGGCACCAGCTAATATGTGCAGCGCTTGCAGGTGGGCAACAGAGTGCTGAATTGAAAGCTCTTTTTGGGGAGGGAGCGTAAGCAAAGCTATCACGTACACCCCTTCCACTTCTTGGCACGTACACATTTCTTTAATGTCTACTCCTTACTTGCCAGAGAGAGCTGCCTTACCATCCACAGGCAGTACTTATAGCCAAAGGTACAAGCCCTGCCTTTTAGAAGAAGTTTTAGGAGGAAGTAGGAGGAGATTTAGGAGAGTTGGGTGGTGCCAGCTATCCCCACGGCCAGTTCAAACCTTGGGAAGCTGACACTAGCAGTAGCAGTTACTACGTGCTGAGAACACGGCCCTCGACAGGCGTCGAACAGCCTGATCGCAGCCAGCTTTGCACATCCTATGGAAGTGCATGGGTCTGTCTATGGCATTGCTGGTGCACACAAGCCCCTGGGACATGTATACCAGTGCACCAGGTGCTTGTAGCAGCATGCATCCCATTGTGTCCCTTTCTGCAGTGCACCACTCCACCAGCTAGTGCAGGTGCTCCCAGGGAGACCAACAGATAGGTAAAGACAAGCATTAGTCACCCATGGGGTCACTGATTTTCTTCCCAGAGAAGAAATCTGGAGAATGGAGAGAAGAGATATCTCTTTAAAGGAGTTCAGGTGACTCCTGGGTGGTCCTCATCCCTCTGTCCTGGTTACAAACCTGGAGTTTAAAAGTATATGGAAACAAGAGCCAAGATCTAAGCTCTTCTATGGGTGAGGGTGAAAGCATCTGGGCACAGTTCAAGTCTGATGCTGTAAACTAGTCCAGCTGCCAATCACAGTTATGACAGCTTGTGTCAATGCATCTATTGACTTCTCTCCTCAGGGAATCTGGGTCTGTAAAGCAGTGTGGATCAGGGGCAGATGCTGGCTTGTGCAAGCCTCCTACTCTTTGCTGCAACTAGTTCCCCTCATAGGGTTTGAACACAGGTCTCATCTGTGCTGCATATTTCTATAGGGCAGGCAGCAATCGTCCCATACTGGCCTGAGGAATTTCTCTGCATTTCAAACAGAGGTTTCAGGATGGTTTTTAAGCTTCCAAAGATACTTAATCTTTCCAGTGGGTCAGCTTTTACACAAACAAATACAAGCAGCCTGCCTAGCGTGACACATGTTGCCAGGTCTCAGAGCAGTAATAAACCAGTAAGGCTGTGGATTGAGGAGTATGGCATTTGCTGCTAAGTTACAGCTGGGAATAATTCTGCATGTCTTTCCAGCCACTTGTTTTATTAAAAAGTTGGCTCAATCAGCACTTTTGCGACCAAGCCCACTGGTCATTCATACAAAAAACTGTCTGTACAAGCCTGGGTTTCCTTGCGTTAATGAAAAGCTTTTGACGGCTTTATTTAGGTAGCAGTAGAAATTTATTCTTTCAGCTGTTTTATTCATCTTGCCCAGCTGCGATCTTTTTAGAGTTTTTTTTTATTTTATTTTATTCCAATATCCTTTTTAGCTGGTTTACATGCAATGCTAAAACTTCCCTTTGGTGCAGGGTTGTGCCTGCGCTGTAATTCATCATTCTGCTGGGGTACTACAATCCATAGCCCAGATCCACCAGACCTCACAGTGGGAGGAGTGGGAGTGTAGGCATCTGCACTGCTGTCATAAAACCAGCTCAAAAAAGGTTTAAGTAGAGCCCAGAGTGCTTTCCACAATGGCAGCTTTGTTGGTGATGATACAATGATGGAAGGAAAACTTGTGCTACTGTAGAAGATCAATGGCTGCAATAGACATAGAAAGAATTAAATCTTGCTACTGCTCTTTCTCATGCAAACGCTGAACATGCAGAGCAGGGACCTTACAAGCTTGCATGGTAGCTTGTGTCAACAGGATTATTAAACATCAGCTTCTTCTGTAGGGAAGGGTGAATGGGTGAGTAGGGAGTGGAGGAATTGGGTGCAGTTGGTATTTGCAGTGGTCTTCTGCCCCCATGTTCTTCTCTGCAATGCGATTATATGTCCATCTGCTTAATTTTCAGCTCATCAAAGCAGGGTCATGATGATTCTGTTTGTCCTGGAGATGGAATGGGTGTTAAGCACTGGACAAGACAAACACTTCACGTGGCACTGTTCGGAGAGCGGCCAGCGACTGGGAGGGTACCGCACCAGCGCAGGGGCTTGTGGCCTGCAGTATCCTTTGCTGAGCTCTCAGTTTTATTTCTGCTCTTTGGCACTTAAACAGCCTCTTTGGTTTATTTTTCTAGTTGTCCTCCAAATTTTGTGCCCTGTATAGGTTCAGTGCTTTGTGAGAGAAACTGTTATTTAAAGCCAACTTTAAAAACTGTCTGTTCTCCTTGCTTTGTCTCCTTAATGCATGGTGGCATATTTAGGTCTAAGCATTTTTGAGCAAAACAATGGGCAACCTGCAACCTATTGTGATCTGCTATTGTAATAAATATGGACAGGGCCTTCATTTAAACATGCAGTGCATGCTTTCTTCTAAGAATTAACGGTAGCAAAGTAGGTCGGTGATCAGGTCAGCGTGCCTGTGTGTATGCATGGTAAAAATTAAATTACTTTAATATGAAATAATGAGTACTTGTCCTTCACTCTGGAATAGCCCCCTATGTCCTGGGAGTTTGGGTTAACTAAAGAGTTAAGTGGCTCCAGAAATGGCACTCAAGTGGCTTACTCACCTAGAGCTGCCCCAACTGCCTGACAATACAATAAATATTAATTCAGCTTTATTGCAAATAAAAAGGGAAGTGGAAAAGTACGAGCTTTTAGGCTGAAAGCAGGAGTTAGCATAAACAGACTTTTTGGTGCTCTGTAGTGTACGTAGTATAGATGATGTGTGTTTTGCTAGTTCATGGGAAGTGAGACTGACTCAAAATTACTGTCTGAGCATGGACTTGCTTTATATGATCTGTTTATTCAGCCAATCTAAATGGCATAAAGACTGAACTTAGTTTTTAATTAAATGATAAATACTTTTGAAAGTGTGATGCAGGAATTTGTCCTGTATTTCCTAAACCTCTCTAGAGAACAGACCATTTCGAACGAGTAAAAATTTTGGAGGACACTTTAATTTGGGTCATCAGATCACGCTGGTGGAAGGCAGGGGAAGGGAGAATCATTGACAAACATTGCAAAAAGCTTGGCAGAACCAGGAACGTGGGTTTTTTTCCCCCATGTCCTGTGTGCATAAAATCAGTGCTAAGCAGTTGCTCCTTAAATATCCAGTATGGGCTCTGAATGTGGAATTAAATTGGATGAAGAGGTCAGAATCTGTCCAGATAGGGGGTTCCAGTAGGTGGTTGAATGGGTCCAGATTTTATTCCGTTTAGAATATGATGTGTGATGCCCCTGATGTAGCTGACACTTCCGCAAATACGACAAAAACCAATACTCTTTCATTGTATTTGTAGACTTAACCATAATGAAGGAGCAGAAAACTAGTAATAATTATTTTATACAAGTTTGGGAAGGGAAAGAGAGAGTGTACACCATCCAACTTTAGGACCTAAGTTAGAGAGCCTGGGGTGATGACTCCTCTCTTCATGGCGAAGGGTTACTTCAAAGGTGTTTCATAACAAACCACAAATTGCGTCATCTGGAATAGTCTCATTTTTTTCTCACTCTTTGATTTACTCGGGGAGACCACACTTTTCATATGAACAGGTATGAGCTTGATGCCTAAAAATACATTCTCAATACCTCCTTGAGACTGGAGCACTATTCATGAGGTTGCAGCATACTCTTGTTAAAAGAATTAACAAGCCATGAAAGGAATGCAAAGCTTGTATAAACAATGTATTTTCCTCAGCATTTATCCATCAGATTTGATGTGGAAACTCGGCATGTGTTTGTTGGTGATCATTCTGGGCAAGTGACCATACTCAAACTAGAGCAAGAGTCCTGCAGCCTTGTTACGACATTTAAGGGACACACAGGTAAGGCCTCAGGAGGAGACCCAATTTGGTTCTTGATCTGTGCTCAGTGTCATGGTGGTTTGACTTTCCTGTGAAACACTAGGATGGCTTGTGTCAGTGCATAGCATGGAAGGGAGATCGACCTTAAACTGTCACTACAGCTCAGGGAAGTTTATTCTTTATTGGTAAAAACAAGAGCGATCAGACTTCTGATCAGAAAACTTCTATGGCAGAAAATGCCACAATCAGTAGCTGCTAATTAAAACAGAACGAGACTAGAATGAGCTGTGGTAATTCTGGGGGGAAAAGGATGCTCCTCAAGGAAAGACCCATTTTGGTAGACACTTCTGCCCAAGTGGAATAGGCAAATCTTGGAGGCACTAACTGCCTGTTTCACTGCTGGGACTTGTGCCCCATCACACTTTAGAAACAGCAACCCTGGGATGTGATCCTGCCATCTAACAGAAGAAATGGTGGTCATTCCTCAGCATTTTCTCTCCATATCCCTCCTCTCTGATTGAATGCTAATAGCTTAGTCATGAGGTAGCACAAGGCAGTTCAGTCCTCTTGCTAGGATACCGTGAAGATGCCCATAATACTCCACATTTGCTTCTCTTTTGTAATCTCCTGGGAATGTTGGAGATGAAAAGCTGTGTAGTCACACCATTACCATCCTTCTACCACGCTTTACCGCTCAGTGGATTCATTCATACGAGTGGCAGCGGAGCCCTCTGCCTGCAGAAGAGCAAGATGGGGGTTCAGTATGTTTTCTAGGCTATTAGTTTTCAATTGGCCAACACAGTGGCTGCATGGCCTTTGCTAGAGAGACCTGCATTTTAATCACTCTCTCTCCATATTTTTTGTTGTATCTTTTTATATATATAAATATATATATTTCGCTACATTCCTGTCTTCCACTTTCTGTAATGAAATGACTGTTGTGTGCATCTCCTGTTTCAGGTGGTGTCACTGCTCTCTGTTGGGACCCAATACAACGAGTTTTATTCTCTGGCAGTTCTGATCATTCCATCATAATGTGGGATATTGGAGGAAGAAAAGGAACAGCCATTGAGCTGCAAGGACATAAGTATGTTCAAAGCCCTTCCTTCTGCTTTTATGGGAGAAAAACTAAAGGCAGAAGCCACATCTGAAAACAAACAACCTAAAGGTTACAGTCTTCACATGCCTCAAGCTTGTATGTGTGACTCCCTGTAGTCCATATGCAAGTGGAATAAGTTGCTTACAGTAAGTTTTTCAGTGTTGGGCCCCCTGGCTGGTTTGAGAGTCTGCAAAGGGTGGTGAAGGAAAATACAATATCTATAGTCCTGAATGTGTTATGCCAGAGCCTGCACCTTTGTTGGAAAGAGGAAGGTCCTCAAAGGAGAACAGCTGCAGGGAAATTCTTGCTTTTTAGGTGTCAAGGTCTTTCCTTCCCCTAGAGGGAGCATCAGGCTTGGACAATTAATCCCTTTTTCCTCTGTGCACTAGCTTTTTTCATGCCACTTTGCCTACAGCTTGAATTCTAAGTAACGTCCTTTACCCATAGGGGCCTTCACCGTCTCCTCAATGCAAAGAGGCTTCATCTTTGCACGTACAGACATAGCATAGTAGATGTCGCTGAAGAAGAGTAAGCCTGTGCTGGGCATTGAGTAGAGATCAGAATGGCTCTAGTTGTAATGACCTCCTAGTCTTTTAACGCTGGCAATGCAACAAGTTTGTTTCAGTGTATTGGGAGTGCATATATGTGGGGCTTGCGTGCCAGGCTCAGGTCTGGAGAAGCAAAATCCCATGGTGGTTTTGGTCTAACAGTTTCTTACATATTCATACTTTTCTTCTGAGTGATGCTGCACTCTGCTGAGCGATTTGGATGCCACTGGGATTTCAGAGCACTGCAGAGAGCTCTTGCTGAAATTCCCAGATTACCCTCGTTCGTACCCTACCAGCGGTGCTTGCTAATGCACCTCTGCTAGATTTATTGCTGTGGAAATTATTTCTCCTAATCAAATTTAGCCTCCGGATCTTAATCATAGAATCATAGAATAGTTTGGTTGGAAGGGACCTTTAAAGGTTATCTAGTCCAAACCCCCTGCAATGAGCAGGGGCATTTTCAACTAGATCTGTGGCACGGCTGTTGTCTGGCACTGTACAGCATAGAGACCTGGTCTGAAGGACAACAGGGACTAAGAAACATTTCACCTGATGGCACCACTGTTGTCAGCAGGTGGGTGCTGTGAAGGCAGGCTGTGTTGTACCAAGCTGTTGTGTTAGCATGAAAGTCCTTTGGGTAGATGAGACCAGTGGTGGTAGCAAAGAAAACCAAATGTTATGGGATAGCTCCAGTTGCTGCATGCTCGGTTACTGATTCTTCTTAAACTTGTTTTTTCCATAACAGTGTTGTACAGTCTTTGTTTCCGGTGTTGTAAATAGCTTGAGATGAGGCCTGGTTTTCTTTCTTTTATGAAGGAATGAGCACAGCTTTGAGGGTTTAAACTGCATTATTTCTCCCATGCTTGTTAGTGCTAAAAGAAAATCTTCAGTAGTTCCTCAGTGCTTCTTTCCTGGATGTTGCAGAGATTTATGAAAACAAAGTTGTTACTGACTTTCTGACAAGAAGGTACCTTACCGGGGCTGCGCTTACGCATCTAGATGTGCCTTTGGAGAGGCCCGGAGCTGCAGCTCTGGTCAGGCTTCCCAGTGCAGCTGGAACCTCCCATCTTAGGAGCAGCAAAAGTGGTTATCGGAACAGGTCTTTGCTTTTGTGGATGCTTTTGAGATGAGCATGGTTCTGGTTCTGGTCCCAGCTGGACAGCAAAGACTGATTTGCATCTGATGGATGCCACGTATAGTGAGGCGGAGGGGGAAATATATGGGCAAACGAGTGGTTTATACCGCTTTATTGTATATTCTACACTTACTTGTGTGCTAGCCATAGATGGTTCATTAGTAACTGTCTTGTTTCTTTTTCAGTGATAAAGTCCAGTCTCTCTCCTATGCTCACCACACTCGGCAGCTCATCTCCTGTGGTGCGGATGGGGGAATCGTCGTCTGGAACATGGATGTTGAGAGGCAGGAGGTAGATACTCAGTGCTTGTAGATTTGGTCTGAAACAGTCTTGGGAAGAAGGGGCCTTTATAAAATGTGCAACTACCAACCTGAACAAGATCATTCCAGGCTTTAAAAATATTTTTGGACATGTGCCAGTTGTTATACAGCAATTATGCCGTGCCTTTG
This sequence comes from Gavia stellata, assembly GCF_030936135.1. Classification (NCBI taxonomy): domain Eukaryota; kingdom Metazoa; phylum Chordata; class Aves; order Gaviiformes; family Gaviidae; genus Gavia; species Gavia stellata. Next base: position 29,841,057 of record NC_082594.1, on the reverse strand, counting down.
ATAATATGGTACAGGGGAAATTGTCTGGCAGAAAATGTATGTTAAGTAGGCTGCTAAATGGCTCTTACCCTTTACATTACTGCACTGAAAGACATCCTTTAATGAGGGTATTGTGAGATGTTCTGCTTTGTTTTTCAGGACATGATGAGAAATATTATCAGTTCAGAGATAAATGGATGGATTGATAATTACTAGGGGTCTTTAAGAAAACAAAACAAGAAAGCTCTTTGTCACCTCTGGAAACCTACAACCCAGTTTTTTTTTTCCTGTTCTTGCTAAAAAGACATTTAACTAGGGTTTCAATCTCACCCGCTACTCGGTCTTACTTCTCTCTGGTCTAACCACGCAGAAGTGGGGTAAACGATGACTTTGCTGATCCAGACAGTAAGATTTCACCCACGCGCTCCTGATTGCTTTTGTGTTGCGTGGCCAACAAATGTAAGCAGGTGCAAAAACGCACCCTGGGTCTTTGGCACTGTGGGAGCAGCCTCCACTCTGCAATTTCTGAGACCTGACTCAGAGAGGGGGAGCAAGTACTGTGCTGAGTGAGTCAGGCATCAGCCCTGCTCAGCAGCGTGGCAAATCCTGGTAACATGAGTCTTGGCAAACCTCTGCCCTGTTCCTGTAGGGGGTAGGAAGGCACCCCAAGTACCCACAGTGGGTAGGTCTGAGCAAGGCTTTTGGCAGCATGGGCTTTCACCAGCTTTGCTGGTTCTAAAGGGTTTTGGCCTCCCTGGGGTCATGTGTGTCTCCTTGGAGCAAGGAGGAAAGCTAAGCTGAAAATTAGATTTAAAAAAACTACTGAAATAAGCCTAGGCAGGAACTGAGCTCCCTTTTTTATGTGAATTAGCATTCCAGTTGGCTCTCTTTAATTGCTAATCTAATGGCCAATTATGTAATCGGCTCCAAAAGTGAAACGAAAGCAGAGTGGCTTTCTCCTTCCCAACAGATGTTTCCTTTTTTCTGCCACTCAAACATCTAGAAATGAAAACCTTTATTTATTTGCTGCCTTCAAAAGGCTACAGTAAGGGTTAAGACTGGCTTGTTGCAAAACAGGCAGCCATGCTGTGAGAAGGCTGGTTTAAAAAGTGGAGGAGAAATATAATTAGCTAAATGAGGGCTTAGCAGCAGGTGCTAATGGGTGCACTGCTTTCTCTGACTATGGCTATGTGGGCTTGTTCATGTTATCAGTAGTGCAGTAGGGTGTTCTTTCTCACCCTTATGTGTGATTTGTAGCACAGACACCTCTGACAGCAGGAATACCTCTTACAGTATTAAAGAAAGAAAGAAATAATAAAAAAAAACCCACCACATCAGCATTTCAGATACCTTCTCCTTCCCTCCAGATGAGTAGCCTGGCTATTGGAAATACTAACTGCCCCTAGTTTCTACCAGAGGGAATAGCAGATGGACAGGACAGGACAGAATATTTTTATATGCTTGATTCCAGACTTGGAGAGGTGGGGGAGACTTGTTCGTTCCTGGGTTATTTTTATGGTCTTATAATTGAACTCTGCTTCATGATTTGGGTGAGAAGTGTTCCTCCCATGTCCTTCAAGGCTCAGAGCTGAACCAAAAAAACCATCCTAGGGAACAGTCAAAATGGCATCTTGTGAAAATGGGGATTTTTAATTAAGTTTAGTTGGCCACATTACCGCACCGCAATGCACCCTTCTTGCCCTGTCTCTAGGCTCCATTGGAAGCTTTTCTGTTTGTTGCTCGCTCCCACTTTATGTTTATGTGTGTGTATTGCAGACCCCTGAGTGGCTGGATAGTGACTCCTGTCAAAAATGTGACCAGCCTTTCTTCTGGAACTTCAAGCAAATGTGGGACAGTAAGAAAATAGGCCTCAGGCAGGTTTGTATGCATCCTTTGGTGTGCTAACATGGTGCAATTAGGCTTTTCTCTCATAATAGATCATGGTAACCTTTTTTCCCCTAAAGCCTTGAGAACTTGCACTTTGTTCTTCCACTAAGTGCCAGTAGTGGGACAGTGGGCTCCCCTCTGATGAGGCTTGATTTTGTGGTTGGGAGGAACACACTTCTTTTTCTTCTATTTTTCCTCCTCTTCTTTTTTTTTTTTTTCAAGTGAGTCCCAGTGGCAAATGCATGTAATAAGTCTTAGGCTGAGTAAATTGGTTTTGGGCCTTCCATGGCTGTAGCCATGTGGGATTTTGCTTGTTAGTTGAATGTATTGTAGAAAGAAATTTGCAACTGCTTTTTGGAGATTGTGCTGGAACCAAAGCTGTTTTCAATGAGGATGGGTAAACATCTGTAACTGCTCAGGCTGTGTTGGAAAAGACTTACTGGCCCGCTTGGAACACGTTGCTGCGTTTTCCTGCCCAGCAGGAGTGGGCCGCAGATTGCAGACTTTTGGGAGAGGGGTGTGAAAATGCTGAAAGGGATGTTCTCATGGACCTTGGAGAAGTCTGGTGTCTGGTGCAGAGCTGAGCTGCATCTTCTCTTTATGTAATGCTCATCACCTCAGAGTCTGGCTCTCCAGCAGCTGGTGAGGCAGCCTTGTGGTCCTACACAGTGCATGAGAAAACATGAGGCGGGTAGCATCAAAATGCAGAAATACTAGTGCTTCTGGGGCTGAAAATGGCCAAAGGAGTTGACAGAGATGATTAGGTGGTAGATGTTTATACGTAGAGGCTGGGATGGGACTCCAGAATGACACTGTGCTAATGTAGCCCTGTCCTACCTTGACCTGGAGATCTTCTAATGTGTCATGTGCTGCTGTGTCATCCCCTACACCCCAAAGTGAGACTCCCAGGGACAGAGGTAATTACAGCTCCCAGCCCTGCAGCAGATGCCCGGCTGGCTGGGACACATCTTATGGGTGCATAGCATGGCTTTTTGTCCTGTCCTCTCATCTCTAGCTGTGCTAACGAAAAGAGGACAGCTTGGACTTTCTTCTTCCGCCTTCTACCCTGTTGAAAACCCCCTGTAACACTGGTCACACTCAGTGTAGAAGCCCTGACCCACAGCTACATCCTCAGATGTCAAACGGTGGAGGCGGTGATGATTTACTGGGTGGTGTGTGGTGTCACCCTGGAGCTTGGGAGAGAGGTAGAGTCCACCTAGCCTGGGTAGTACTTTATCTGCCACTTCCCAGTGTCCGTGCTAATGATCAGCTACTGCTTGCCCCAGGTAGTGGAGGAGGGGGAAAAAGTAAGGTCTTTTTTTTTTTTTCTGTGCCCGCCCCTCCCCGCCCCCCCCCCCCCCCCCCCCCCCCCATTTATTCTGAAGTCCTTGCCTGTTTTCCTTCATCTTCCCTTGAAGAGTCACTTTCCTGTTTGGTGCAGCCTTGGATGGGTCTTGCTGGAGTGAGATGGTAGAGTGAGTGGGACCTGAGCAGTGAACTGGGTTTGTGGCTGAAGATGTGTTTCCGCATGTTGTCTCCTACAGCATCACTGCCGGAAGTGTGGGAAAGCCGTGTGCGGCAAATGCAGCTCCAAGCGCTCCTCCATCCCGCTGATGGGGTTCGAGTTTGAAGTGAGGGTCTGCGATAGCTGTCATGAGTCCATAACGGATGAAGAGTAAGTGTGGACTGAGCCAGCTTGCACTGGAGTGGGGGAAAGCTCCTGCAACTGGAAGGGCCTGGGTGGATGTGAGGCTCCGGGAGGGAGCAGCCCAGTGGTGTGGTCTCTGGACTCTTTCAACAAGAGCTTCTGCGGTGCCTACCAAATCAGGAGGAGAGCCCTCCACCCCTGCTCATCTCATGCTGGAAAAGTCTCAAAGTGGAGTTTACAGAGAGGCTGCTGAATTAATGACTTGCAGCAGCATTTCCTCAATAGAGGACATTTTGGGGGAAAATCCTACAGTCACTGTCTTTGCTGATTTTTGGATTTTTTGGATTTCTTTCTTCAGGCGGGCGCCTACAGCTACTTTCCATGACAGTAAGCACAATATCGTTCATGTACACTTTGATGCGACCAGGGGATGGCTGTTGACCTCTGGGACAGACAAGGTTATTAAGGTAGGTTGCTCTAGCTCCTGTATTTCATTTCCCCTTCCTCTCCTGTGTGCTGGCAGGTAAGTCCTACCTGCTTTCTTCCACCCAGAGACCTCTCACTGATGGACTTCTGCCCAGTAAGGACCAAGGAGGTTTTGGTATATGAAGTCATTGCCTGAAGGAGCTGGGACAAGTGATCACTGTAGCTTTTCCTCTGGGAAGACAAACTGTATTTCAACATGGCAAATCTTTGTTTGTGCGGCCAAGTTAAAGAAATAGCTAAAATAATGAATAAGTTTATAACAAAGCCTGAATAATTTTTGAAAAACCCTCACAATGTGTTATGACTATGCTAATTATTCAAGTTAACAATATAGTGCAGGTTTTTTGGTTTTTCTTAAGGCCAGCTATGAACCTGGCTCATAAGGGTAAAAGCATAGTGACATACAGAATGTCATTTGGTCAACCTTCACCAGTCTGAGATGAATGCTGGAAAATGAAATCAAACTTCTTCAGACTTGATGCATCCACCTCTAATCATGTAGCCTCTCTTAAACAACAAAGAAAAAGGTGCAGATTATTTAGAGATGACATTATATACTATATTTTATTATCTTTTACCATTATTCACTATATTGTATTTTATTGCATTAACAGTTGTGGGATATGACACCAGTAGTGTCTTGATGGTACATCAGTGGAACTTGAAAGGTGGTATTTCCAGAAGAAACAGATTTCCTAACCCTAATCATACTGCAGAAGATAGAGAACACTGGGCACATACAGCAGATGAGAAAGGAACTAATGTGTTTACAACAATTTTACGTCCCCTGCTTGATCAAGGCTGAACATTTGCACGAAGACTCTTTCCACTTATTCTCAAAATATACAAGAAGGTATTTTTTTAACTAACGGTTTGTACGATCTGACTTCGGTTGTCTTGAGTTTGTTTGGAAAATCCATGTGTGGTGCAATTTTTAGTTTTTATATTTCACTATGTCAAGATACTTGCTGCTTTGTACAGAGGGTTCTTGGGTTGTTTCTTACCATGTGAGTTTTCAGTATCAGCATACTGTATAAGGCAATCAGCTCTCCCCGCAGCGAGTACCTATTGATTTAGGATGTTTCTGCTGACCATGCTCTCTTCAGTGGAGGAACTCCAGGTGCGGCATTGTGTGTTCTCCGGGTGCATCACCGAGGAGCTGATGGACTATTGCAATTCCTAAAAGGGCTCTACCATCTACTTGTCCTAGCAGGCATTATCCGGAGAGCATTTTATTGGTCTGTAGTAGCTAAAATCCAGCTTCCTGCCTCTTTCCTTGATGCACAGGTTGCAAAACCAGGGGGCAGGTTGCTTAGCAACTAATTTCTACAAAAACTGAAATAGTTTTTCGTCTCAGAGCATTACAAGGAGCACACAGACCTGTTTGAGTTTGATGAGGCTGACAGGCTGATTCACATTAAATTATTTGCAACAGGAACTTTTGGGAGTGTGTGCATGGGGAGGGGCAGATCTAAGACTGGTCTAGGTCTGAAAAGTCTGGTTTACCTCTACCTCTACCTTGCGCAGCAACATTTCAGCATTTAGACCCATCTGTGTTGTTGAAGATGAATTTGATTTTCCTGTTTTCCATACGGTTAGTCATATTTATTTTTTAAAATGCTGATGTTTTTTATTAATTTCCTCAATAGACCAGAAACCGATATTGCTGAACAACACCCAATGTCCTGTTGTCATATTTTATGGTTTCTTTTAAAAATAAAGAGTATTTAAAAACCTGGATTGACCAAAATTACCTTTTTAGGAGGATGCTGTCAAGATGAATAAACAAAAAAAAGCCCTTTTTTCCAAAGGGATCTTATCTGAAGAGTCAGCTCTGTTCCTTTAATCCATTTCATTTTTTAGCACACTATTGCTGATGCGCTTTGAAGAACCTGGTGTAAAGAACAGAACTTCAGACCAGACCTAGGGCTTTCCTATATCTCCTATTTAAGCAGGCCTCCTGGTCTGTAGCTGCTGTGGCACAGCACATCAGTGGTGCTCGGTCTTGCCCCATTTTGGACTTTACTTTTCCCCTCTAAAGTGGGGAGGCCATGATGTTTACCACTACAGAGCACATTGCTACCTAGAGAAGCCTTGTATTTTTGCTTGACTGATAACACCAAAAAAAAAATAAAGCTTCTCCTTTGTTTGCCCAGCAGTAATTCAGTTTGAGGAAACAAAAAGGTTAACACAATCCATGGCATTAATTCTAGACTGGTGAGCTGCCACAGTAAAGGGTGAGTGGACTTGCATGTGTGTGTCACAGGACTGCTACGTATTTTCAGGGAAAATTCCTTTTTTAAACATCCTATAAACTGTCCTTAAGCATTTTGCAGTCATGTTATCTGAAATGATGCCACCTTGGCTATCCTGGTCATACAGCCTGTTGTTGGTTCCCCTCTAGGCAGCATATTTTAAAGCATATTTTCAAACATAATTCACACAGCACTAAAAGGATTCTTTTTCCAGCTTGAATGTTAATTCTTCTGTAAGTCCTCCCACTTTCTCTCCTGGAAGCTAGATACTTATTTCCTCTTGGAAGGCTTTTCATTACACCTTGTGCATGTTTTCTGATGACTGAAGTGTTACTGGCTGACGAAGCTATGCAAGATGAGTGAGTCGCCTGCCAATATTTCATTCCAGCTGGAGAAGGTGTATGAACCTTTGCTGGTCTACGCTGTTGCATGTTACTTTGGGTGCTCAGGGCCTTTTGGCCAAAGACCCAACTTGCTTTGCTGTGCAGAGAGTATCTCTCACGGTGGCAGAAACATGGGACCATCAAAGTGAACTTAAATCATTGTTCAACATTCTGTTCCTGAGGAGATGTAGCAGTTGTAACAAGCCTGGGACTCCAGCGTGAATTGTGCTTACACTTATGGAGCGGTGGAGTCAGCAAGCTGAGGATCTGCCCCTGGGTCAACGCCTAGTCCTTTTGAACATGTAACATTCAAACAAAGGTGAGGAACTGACTCCAAAGGAGACTAGATTTGGGAGCGAAGTGTGTTTTGGACTGCTCTGCAGTAAACTCTTGGCCACCCTGCCTCCTTTTCCAAGCAATTGTGGGTTCAGTGTTGCTTATGGGTGGATGTTGGGTATACAAATCCATTTTGCAAAATTTCCCTTGCTGTTCTTTCCAACTAAACTACCTGCAGGATTATCTGAATTTGACCTGAACATTCCCTTATCCTGCAGTCTCAGGACAGACAGGACTTGGCTTAGAAAGTGATATAACCTGAAAATGAAGCTGGTGGAGAAGGGGAAGTGCGTCCCTTTGCTATGACCTTAAGAGCTGTAATGTAGAGATATGAAGGGAAAATAGGTGTCTCTAATTCAAACAATAATTCCTTTACCTCCCAAATGCAACAAGAAGGATTTGATGTTGGGTGAGTTAAAAAGCCTGCCTTCCTGTTCTGCCTTTTAGGGTAACAGTCTCAATTTCTTCTGTCTTCTAGACCCACGCAAAAAGGGATCCTTGTTGCCTGGTCTTTTTATTTCCATTTTAGTTGCTGAATAATGAATCTGAGCTATTTTTATGAATTGCATTATTGGAGGGGGGGGAGGGTAGGGTGTCTTTCGGTACAGATGTAAACTGTGCAGCACCCCACACACACTCAAATGAAGCCAAGTCCCTTTTTCCCTGGGGTTGCTGAAGTGCAACAGCAGGCTTTTAGTGATATCTCCTGCTGTGCCAAGGGGCATACGAACAATGATGGCCTTCCTCTGCTCTTCGCTTAAAAAAACTTGATTTTCATTTCTCTCTTAGCTGGTGTTTCCTTGGGGGGAGAAGCAGTGTTCTTCAGAGCACTGCCAGCTGAAGATGAGCCAGCAGTGTGCCCAGGTGGCCAAGAAGGCCAACGGCATCCTGGCCTGTATCAGAAATAGTGTGGACAGCAGGAGCAGGGAAGTGATAGTGCCCCTGTACTCGGCGCTGGTGAGGCCGCACCTCGAATCCTGTGTTCAGTTTTGGGCCCCTCACTACAAGAAGGACATTGAGGTGCTGGAGCGTGTCCAGAGAAGGGCAATGAAGCTGGTGAGGGGTCTGGAGCACAAGTTTTATGAGGAGCGGCTGAGGGAGCTGGGGTTGTTCAGTCTGGAGAAGAGGAGGCTGAGGGGAGACCTCATCGTTCTCTACAATTACCTTGAAAGGGGGTTGCAGAGAGGTGGGTGCTGGTCTCTTCTCCCAAGTGACTGGTGATAGAACGAGAGGAAATGGCCTCAAGTTGCACCAGGGGAGGTTTAGATTGGATATTAGGAAAAATTCTTTCACTGAAAGGGTTATCAGACATTGGAACAGGCTGCCCAGGGAGGTGGTTGAGTCACAATCCCTGGAGGTATTTAAAAGACGTGTGGATGAGGTGCCTAGGGACATGGTTTAGTGGTGAACTTGGCAGGGTTAGGTTAACTGTTAGACTTGATGATCTTACAGGTCTTTTCCAACCTAAATGATTCCATGATGCTATGATCTACCTGCCATTCTTGGTTTTAAAATGAACAGTATCTGTAGCGCTTAGGCAGGTGATGGGGCAGGCAGTGGTCGCATACACAGTGCCTGAGCAGCTGACTTGAGCCGCTTGTGTTCCAGGTGGCTGAAGGAAGATCAACCTGAGCCCTACAGTTCAGACTTTTAAAGCTGAAAATATTTAAGTAAAGGGAAAAGTATGCGGGCAACTGCTTGCAATGATAGCACTGATGTCCTTCCATCTGCAGGAGACTAACATCATGGTTAGACATGGTTGAAACGGCATAGTGCATAGGACTAAAGTCAGCCAGCATAACAGAGAATAGTCCTGAAGGGGGACATTAGTGTGCTCAGCTGCTAGCACTCTGTCTACAGCTGCTCTCTACAGTGAAGCCCAAGTGACATCCTCACTTCATCCTCTTGAACTTGAGGCCATCACCTGAATGTCAGCACATCGACTCTTACTGGTAACTCTTAGTGGTAACTGCACTTTGCCTGAGAGGGTGGCATGAGTATCTCCAGTATGGGAAAAAGGAGGGATGTGTTCCCTCTGTGTGGGGTTGGTTGCGGATAAGGTGGATGGCTGGATGCACAAAAAGGATTGTGCATGATCCAAAAAAGGTGTAGGGGGGGAAAAAGTTTGCTTTATGCCTACTGGGGAAATCGCTGTTAGAGAGGAACTTTTTTTCCCAAGTGTGTCCAGTTCTGGCCTCCCCAGTACATGGGAGAGATGAAGCTACTGGATAGAGTCCAGCAAAGTGCCACTAAGATGACGAAGGTACTGGAGCATCTCTCCTATGAGGAAAGGCTAAGAGAGCTGGGACTGTTCAGGCTAGAGAAGAGAAGGCTCAGGAGATCTCAGGAGTGTGTATAAATACCTGAGTGGAGTGTGCAAAAAGGATGTAACCAGGCTCTATCAGTGGTGCCCAGTGACAGGAACAGAGGCAATGGGCACAAACTGAAACACAGGAGGTTCCCTCTGAACATCAGGAAACACTTTTTTTTCACTGTGAGGGTGACCGAGCACTGGCACAGGTTGCCCAGAGAGGTTGTGGATTCTCCATCGTTGGAGGTATTCAAAAGCCATCTCAGCATGGTCCTGGGCAACTGGCTTTAGGTGGCCCAGCTTGAGCATGGGGGGTTGGACCAGATGACCTCCAGATGTCCCTTCCCACCTCAACCATTCAGTATTTCAAAGTCCACTTAACGTCTGTGTCTACTGCATGAGTTAGAAAATTTAAAAGAAAAAAAGGTTTCTTTCTTTAAATCTAAAATACTTGGGCTACTAACAAATTAGCAAATGCTACATATGTTTGTCCTTGCTGTTCCCAATAGGATTTGGGTAAAACCAACCAAAATTCTGTTTTGTAGCACACAGGAAATAGGTCGACAATGTGTGGTTTTACAGGGCCATGTCTTTTCCAGGAGACCACATTGAGCACATGGGATGTTTTCAATTAGGATTTAGAAGGCTTTGTTTCTATACGTGACAATAGTATGCAACAGTAACAATAAACTTGATCCTTTTTTCAGGATGGATTAATGTGCTAAGTCCCTTCAGCATTGACCTCTTGTGTAATATTGAGGAAGAAACATTTTTCTCTTCAAAAATTGCATGTGAAATTTGGCAGAAAATCTTTGTTTCTCTGAAGAAAAAGGTGGTCCCGAATTTAACAATAACCTGAAGGTCTGGAATTTAAGTTTGAGATTAACTCTCTGTGGTCATATGTGACTTTTCATAGCATTTTCCCAGTTTGGGTGATCTTCCCTTGTGACCAGTCTTTGGCCACCTCTGAAATTTTGTTTGCTGCAGGACAACATTGTGTTGCTAAGACAAGAAAGAAGTTGAGTTCAAAGGCATTGAAATTGGTGCCATGTGGGGACATCGCACTCGAGACAAAATGAAAACAAGAGAGCACAGTCTACTGGCAAAGTCTTTGCAAAGAAGAGATGCCAAGAGAGAATGTTATCAGCATACAAAAAAAGCCAGTTGTGTAGAAATGAATATTCATCAATCAGAACTGTACAAAGCTGAACCATCCCCTGTCCTAGCATTGTAAGCTGACCAGCAGCCCTGGTCAGGATCCAGAAAGCCATGAGGAGAACAGAGATGTTCTAGTGGTGGGGTGGTAGATTGAGTCTATGAAGAGCTGACCAATTTCTTGTTCTTTGGTTTAATTGCCCAATAGTATTTATCTACTTCAAATAGTGCTGTGAGGCATGCATTAAATGTGGAAGCACTTCGACATTAAAATGATGGGGAGGAGACACATCACTACTGAGGTGGTGCAGAAGAGGTGTCAGGCCTTATGAAGATAAGGGTTTTGCCTCTCTCCAGTTACTTGTTCCCTATAAACTAAATAATCCGAATTTATTTAAGGTTTTATCACCTTTGTACTTTCCAGGCTTCTTTACCCAATTTTTTCATCTCTGTTCACTGAATTCAGCACCTTTGCAGATACTAAACAAATGCAAATATTTTATAATAGCTCAGGGCTTCCCTCAGATGTGAAGACCCATCATTAACACCTCTACTTTATCCTGTCCCAAGAAAATTTGTGGGGTTGCCACCACCAAGTAATCAAGGAAGTTTCAGAAAAAAATGAGTTACACAAACTTGATTCATCTTCTTGTTACCACTAGTTTCAGGTGTGGTTTAGTTTTCCAAAGGCTGAGCATTGCTTCTGACTCACTACTTGGTAAGTTAACTTCACCACACTGACCAGTATCTTGCGGGCTTTGTTGTCTTTCAGAATAGAGGGATTTTACACTAAAAATAATCTTACTGGCTTTTGTTCAGGTCAGTATTTTCTAGGACTACTTGTCAGCAATTTGACCATCTTTTGTGCTAATTATAGTGTAACAATTTCTAGTTCTGTTCCATTATGTGTTCCATTAAGTGTCTCCACCGTAACTGAATAAATTGTGCTGGTTTAACCCCACTGAATTAATTTCTATCAGCTTCTGGCTATTACTTCTCCTTCTCTGTGTGTGTTGATTTGTAATGAGGAATTAGTTTTACTGAGTTTTAACTGGACCCGCTTATCCACCTGTTCTGTGAGTTGGCCTAAAACTGACAACTACTGTATGGGCAAGCATGGTCCTTCCTTTGCCACGACCAATTCTCACTCCAACCGCCCAGCAGCGGGTGAGCAGCCAAGGGAAGCAGGGTGTTTGGGCAGCGAACGGATCACACAATTTTGTGTAGCCCCAAGGCTCCCTGGGGCTTGTGGATTCTCAGCTGGGAAGTAAAAAGAAGATGCTCAGGAAGATGATTTTTAACCACCAAGAAAAACACCACTTCCTGGCAGCTGCCTGAAGTTTGCACCAGTGCAGGTTTTACCCTTTTCCTCTGTTCTAGCAACATTTTTATCCGTAAAATACCACTGCCGCTGCTGGCACAGCAAAGGTTGAGTTGTTTCTCATGACGGTAGGCTGAAAACCTGGCCTGCTGAAGACCTTTGGCCAGGCTGGCCCTGTGTCTCTTTGTAAGGCTGTGTGTTAGATTCTACTCTGAGAGACAGCAAGTTTCCTTCACAAGGATATATCATTTTTTATAACATTTATCTGATGGCTCCCTCTAGAGAGAGGAACATAACTGAAGGTCTTGGATTTGGTCACTTTTAGTTCTAGAAGTCTTTTTGTTACTCCCCATCAGACTCCTTGCCTTTTCAATGCCTTCCTTCTCTCATTGTCTACATCACTGCTGTTAGGATGACTGCAGGAATACAGGGGTTTCAAGTCATCTTATTTGCATTTAGAAATTATCTCCTGTAATCAGTCACTGATTACCTAGAACTACCCCTTCCCAAAGAAACAAGAGCCATAAGCCTGGTGGACAAATAGAAATACTCTGAGCTGAGCTGGGAGAGATCTGAAGCTTCCTGCTACTATTCAGAGTGGTAACAGCTCGTTTAAAAAGATGGTAGCACTAATTTTAGGTAAGTAGGATCTGGTGTCATGAGAAAGGGAGCTTTATTTTTGCAGGGAGTGTGAGACAGCAACACACACAGGGAATGGAAGAAGGGCATGGGCAAAAGGGACTTATGGATTAAACTGGTTTATAGGTGCCCTTCTCCACAGGAGTCAATAACCACCACGTTGTTCTCTGAAAGAGTAACTCCATGTTCACTCTCCACTCACTGAGTTAAACATTGGTTAATGAAAACTAGTACTGTTTCTACTGCTATGGCTTTAAAAATGCTGTTATTCAAAAAATACAATTAGCAATTGAATTGAAAATTGACATGTCTGGCCTAAGGCTGTGTCCCACCAAATAAGTTGTTCACAGTGACTTTTTCAGCACTGACTCAAGTCTGTTTACATTCAGGTCTATAGTAAAACTCCCCTCTTTGAGCCCAGGCAGGGCATGTTCAACATCCCACCTGAGTCTTGTTCAAGGGAAAGGGGTGTCCCTGCTGGCATCTTGCGAACAGTTAATGTGGAGAGTTAGAACAGCACAAAAGCGGGCGGGTGTGTTGGTGCAAATGCAAAGAGTTAGGAGTTGGAGTTTACTCCAAAATAGTGAGGTATATATGGGAATCCCCTGCTATTCAAAGACAGACAACAAACAATTGTTTATACCTTTAATCAACCACAGGTTATTTTGTTTTTTTTATAAAGGATAAACATGGCCCAGAAATGAAACTTAGAAGAGGAAATGCAGCTTACAAAATCATCTGGTATCTGTTACATTGATCTCCTAAAATTTTCACCCAAGACAGAGAAATGTTTCAGTGGCCGCTGCATCACTGCAGTCAGCCCCGCTGCGCTGTGGATGGATGGGCCCTGCCTTTCCATTAGGACATGGGGAAATGACTCTACATGTGGTCTGTGGCACTACATTCCTCTTTATGCAAAATCCCCAAGAGCAAAAACCTTCCAACTAGGTGACGTCACAAAATGAATGTGAAAAACAACTGAAAAACATCAGAGTCATAGAAGCCTGAAAGCTGATACAAGAAGTGTTGGGCTGAGCGTGGAAAGGGAAGGGCAGTAAGAACAGCTGCTGTGCTTGTCATTCGGCTCCTATAAACCAGGAGTGTACTGACATCCTCAGCGTGCACTGCTTAGCAAGAATTTGCGCCACCTTGTACTTCCGGTAATCTGTCCCTGGAGGCCGTTTTTCTCTTGCCCTTAACAATTTTATAGGTGGCACTAAATGTGTTTGCTTACATGCAGGTACAAGTTATTCTGGATTGCATTAACACAAAGCATCACCCACACGCCATCTTTGCTCTTGTGGAAAAGGGCTGAAATAAAGCATCAACGGGACCATAAGCCCAAAGTGTGGGAGACTTACTTCAGATTTTGTTTCTAATTGCTGTCCTGTGTTTTAACTCTTTTTCAATCACAAGTGCTCTTAAACCACGATATTGGGCTTTTTTACACTGTGACCAAACTTTGATTAAAGCAGTTTTCATACCTTTGGCTTCATTTTTAAGCTGTGACTAAAAAGAAAAATACAAGCTATTCAAATACATCAGTACAGAATGTGGACTATAATATATGTTATATATTGTGCACTTCTAGTTATTTTTATGAACTATTTAAATATCTGTCATGAAACTTTTCTTCTGTACTGTAGAACTGAGAACTTGACTTACATACTCAAGTATGCAAATGTCTTCCTTAGGTTTGCAGCTACTGGATAGAGAAATGTAGTTATTATATATGCTTTCAGCCATGCTCTTATTTTCAGTAACGGTATTTAAGAGTTTGAACCATGTAAAATGTCAATACCAGACTTCTAGGAAATAAACATCTGTATGAGCCTTGCTGTTGTTTTCTTTCACTGCACTGCGAGGAGTTAAGTTTCTAAAATGAAGCAATAGTTTGAATGCTGATCCAGCCTCTTCAGGAAGAGCTGTGACAGCCTGACATGTCTCAGCCCTGCTTATCATAGGAAAACTTATTTCAGGGCCTCTCTGACAGTAAAGCCTTTATTTCCAAGGAGACTGACAACAGGCTGAAAAGAGAAGGTTTTTCTAAATTGATACTTAATAGGATGTGTCTGAATAATGAATAAATGCCACCAGGCAATAGGGTATCTTTTGAGAAGCTAAATCAAGTAAAGTAGACATAACGAGTTTTCCTCTGCCCATCAATATGGCCTTTAGCTATAAGTTACTGTAGAGAGCTCAAGAATGCCTGTGTTATATTTGTGTCTAGGTCTTTTGTCCTACCACACTGGTCTACAGCCATGTGTAAAACAGTAGTGTGACATTGTTGGGTTCTGTATGCAGTTTGCTATCAAACACACTGGGTTCAGGAGAAAATGCGTCACCACTATTGTTATTAATAGTCTTGGCTTTGCAGTAAAGCTGAAATGCATAAGACAAAATGAATCCCACCTGAATGTCTTAGTCCGAGCTGGTTGTCTTCACCATCAGTAGAAAGACATTTCCTAAACTAGATCCAGTAAATCACTCTGAAAAAGCCAGTTTTCCCTCTACTGATTTACAGGGGGAGTAATTCAAATGTCCACAGGTCAGGTAAGATGAATCCCATCTTCTGTGTCTGGAAATAAACAGTTCCAGGCAAAATACAACCCTCACATCAGGAGGTGGACTTCTCCTCTAAAACCTGTGCTCCCCCAGTGTTCCCTTCCCCATCTTAATCCATTCATAATGATAAAGCAATTCCCTTTGATCTTCCACAGAAATGGCAAGCATGTACAGCTTAGCATGTTGTTTCTTTTCATGCCTAAAGTCATGCAGCCATTTCTCCACCAGATCCAACCATGCCTGGGTGTGGTATTTGTCGAAGCCTCCTGCTGCATGGTGTCTTGACATAAATGGGATAATATTCAGCCCTGGCTCCATAAAGTAATGTGGAAAGCATTTGGCAGCATTCCTAAATTCTTGCTCTTTAAACATGAGGAAGCAGATCACTTCTGCATACCAGCATTGATTTATAGAGACTGAAGGCCATGAGGAATCCTTCCATTTAAGCTAGGCAGGCGATGCAAGAGAGTGTTTCTGCATTCCCGATATAAGCTTGAGCCCAGTCACCCTCACACAGTGAAGGAAGCCACCAACCTGTCAAATACAGTAGGTAAACATTGTTTAAAACATTTACTGCTTCCTTCCTCAAGTCTTTCATGAGGGCTACTGAAGGTACACTTTTCTGCATTTCTCCATGCCGAGTGTTTTAAAAGATTTGGGTAACTTCACAAAGCCTTGGGTTCTATTTTAATGCCTCCCAATTTTTCTTCCAATTCAAAGAACACAACCTTACTGTGTCTTGAGACAGCAGGTGCATATTCACAATGGGTAGCAGAAAAAAAAAGTTGCAGGCACCCCTCTCCCCCATGATGAGAACACCTGAACACAATTTATTGTTAACAGGCCTATAGCATCCTACTTCCCCTCAACAGCACACACACTACAGTACTGTTACTGTGTAATTAGAAGCTTTGTGGTTATGTTGTCTCAGCAGTGACACTAAATTCCTGGAGAAGTGGATTTAAACTTCTGGGAGAACTCTTCCAGCACCTCCATTAGCTTCTCCTCATCCTCTGGTGGACTGTGGGTGCTTGCCAGGGGTAAATGCGTAGGGACTGGTTGCCTGTCTGGAAGACAAAAAATAAAAAAATCCTTATGGGTACATTTAACAACCTCTTCTAGCACAAAGGAGATTTTTCTGCTAGGTTCTATACTGCCCAAACATACCTCATGGTCTTGAAGCCAGGAAACTCACCTTCTAGGTATCTGCAAACTATGTTAGTTAAGCATATCTTCCCAAACAGAAATTAAACTAATTTCATTTGTATTCTGGAACTGGAGTGATTGTCCTTTAGCACAACATGACTTAGACTGGGGAGCAAGACCTCACTCGCAGCTAGGGACAGGATAGATAAAGGAAGGCCTTTACTGGGGGGTTTGTACCTGCTCTTTGTCACTAGTGTATCTCCTGTAGACAAAGACCAATAACTTGAGATTACTGTTGCAGGCAGAGGTTGCTTTTCCACCATGAGACAGGGTTTTTCCTTGCCTCCTGGATAATGTTTCTAGTGCTACACGAATTCCCCAGCTGGGACTTTGTAGTTTGGATTATATCTTAAAATGCTTACTTTCATCCTGAAAAATAAATGGTTAAATTCTAATTGCTAAAGAACTTATGCTTATTGCTCAATTGCCCTAAGTAACACGTATCCAGTATACAGATGTCTGACCTAATTTTCTCAATTCGATGCTTTCATTGGTTTTCCAAACCTTGTACTCCTCACTCGCTCCGTGTAAATATAGCTATCCCGTTCTAAGGGATTTTTCTCTCCAAAATCATGGTATCTAGAGCCTGGGAACCTTATGACAGTGCTCTCAGATGTCTATGAAGCAACCAACAGAGCACTGGTGCAGCACTGTTAGTCTATTTTAATAAGTCCAACTTCCGGAGTAGCCAGCTGAGACTAAAAGAACAAGCTGTTGCAACACTGGGCATCAGATTTCTCTGAAAACCCATCAGGCTGCCTCAGGCTTCCCAGGGGAACAGAGATGTTTGCTCTCTTAAAAGCAAATGTTGTAACTGGCTGCACACACCACATAACCTCTGCTTATGGAAAACTGTGGAGAGAGAAACATGCAGAGGAACATTCCCTTCTCCATCACTGAAAATGAACTGCTTCCTACCTAGCTGTAGTGCTTCTAGTAGCCTGTGCTAAAGTTTGGGAACTATGTGTGAAAGCCAAGTTCAGCGTCATGGGGAAGATGCTTCTACTCTTTGGAAAGCAGGACTCTGTCAAACATTTTGTATTTATTTTGGCAGATGCAGAGAATTCCGGTTGTACGAGTCATGTTCTCACTTCCCATTTTTTTTCCCCTCAGGAAAAAAAAATTGCTGGCTTTGGCTTGCACTCAAAGGGAAGAGAATAAAAGAGAACGGAGGAAATGGAGGGAAGGTGTGACTGATTCAGGAAATGGCTGTCTAGGACCAGAAGAGCAGGGTTTGTGGTAAAGTGCTCCTGCACACAGAGCCCTTTACTGAAAGGGCCTGAAGAGGGCCCATACTAATCTGTGGCTTCCAAAGAGCAGTAGGAGAGAGAAATGACTAACTTCATCACTATTTGATAAGCACACGACACGGACACGGGACTTCTCTTGCAGCCTTAAGAGCAGTCATACCAAAACCAAAGCTCTCAAAAGTCATTATCTATAGCTAAAGAGCCAAGTCGTGTTCCCTGTTTACTAAAGATGGGGGTAAACAAAGGCCAAAGGAAAGAGCCTGCTGGAATTAAGATCTAGAGCAAGGACAACTGAGCAGAAGCATTAGGACCATAGGAAGGTGACCAGAGTACAAAAAAGGCAAAGCCTGGTTCTACAAAGAAGACTGACCAGCTGGGATGTAGGGTTTCGGCAGGCACCCCATGATGACATGAAAAAGATCTGGTTAAACATCTGTCAACCAATCCTGTGTGACTGTCTGGGAGGGGACAGAAGGGACAAAGTCAACCCAACTCCAGAAAAGTCTGAACTTCCTGCATGCTCCACCTAGAAATTCAGTGAATCAGGATTTGAGTGCCACATCCAACAAAAGTACTGGGCTTCTGTAAGCAATTACCCTGAGCTTTTCCTTTCTCCTGCTGGACTGACCTGCATCACCATTAAGACATCTATGCTTTCAGCTGCTCCTACTAAGATGCCTGTCATTTGCCTAGGAGAAAAGAAAGGCTCCGCCCTATTTTTCCATTCCCTATGCTTACAGTGCCAAATGTGCCACTGTGCTCAACTCTCTGCCCAGCATTAGAGAAAGGGGGAGGTGGCAGTTCTAATTAGCATGGAAGGATAGGAAGAAAAGCCTGTAAAAGCAAAGCCAACCCCCAGTGCTCTGTGAGAAGGATGCTAGTTTCCCAGCACCATAAAAGATGCTGTTTAACTGCTGTGATTCACCTTCCTTTGACACAGTCGTGCATACAGCCATTCTCATTAAAAAAACACCCAACCCTCCTTAAAGAAATGCTTTGAAGGCTCCATCAGCTACTTTAGAGGATAAAAGCAGGAACATAACATCTTAACTTGGTCTTCTCTGGTTGCACAATGCTCAGTTGAACTTTTAGTCTTGGAACGATTTTGAGAAATACTTTATCCTTTGAACAATGGTCACCTCATCGAGCCTTCATGCCCTTCCAGGCCAGATGGGGATCCTACAGTTCAGGCACCTTAGGGATCTCCACTGCTGTGCAATGTAAGATGCTGCCGCCTTACCTTGGAAGAACAAGCCGCTCGGTAACTTTGTTGCTTCAGGTGATACGGCCAACCATACAACAGTATCAGCTCCCTGGGTCTCTGTGCGCAGAGTATTCTTCATCTTCTGATAGAAATCTGGCATTGACGATCTCACAGCTAGAAAGAATAACAATGGAATGCAAGGCTTTTTTGATTAAAAAAAAAAGAGCAGCTTAAGGTTGCCATTGTGAGTGTAGGAAGAAGAGAAGGCATCTCAGTTTATGAAAGCTAGGAGTATGATGACTTGTGGTGGAATAGTGCTAAACTGACAGATGATCCACCAGTTGTTTGTTTGGGTCAAATTACAGGGACAAAACTAGTAGGAGCTGAGACCAGGAACAGTGAGAGTCCTGAGTCACTTCCATTCTAAACTGCAAAGAAGTAAGAGAGGGGAGAAACAGAAATACCAAAACCCAAGTATTCTAACAGGATTTTTAGCTCTTATTTTCTCCAGTTTTAGGAAACCAATTGCAGCATTGTATTTAAAACCTGTATGGTGAACAGTACCTAAACCAATGACATAATTCATGTTTAAACTCTGGTTTCTTTTTCTTTTGTCCAACAGGTGATGATTGAAGGCCCATTTCCTGCAGCTGTTTATTTTTGGGGGTTGGACAGTCCTTGAGCTTTAAGGTGGGATAACTATTCATTAGGTTTGAAATCCACAAAAGATGTGCAAAAATAAATGTATTTTAAAGAAAAAGAAATACTAGGATATTTAGTTGGAAAGGGCAGTTTTCAAGCATACCGTAGGTGGAGTAAATGCTTCTGTCATCAGAAGCAAATTTGAGAAACTGTGTCCCTAGAAAAGACCTAGAGATAGGATTGCTAGTCTGCATCCCAAGCTTGGGTGTTAGGGGCTGGTAACATATGGCGGAACGCAACATGCATACTGTATAACTGATGCTGGCCCACCTGCTGAGACACAGTCACTGAAGAACAGCTGCAGCTCAGACAAAGGGCTGTCTAGCCAAACACGCTGCTTCTCAATGGCAGTAAATGTTTAGAGGAAGAGCGGAGAAACAGGGCTTGCACAATGGTGCGTGCTCCATTTTCCTATATGCCCTTGCAAATTCCCAATGTCTGCACGTTGGCACTCAGAGGCAAAAGCTCTCATCTGTGTGTTTAAGAGTCCCACTACAAATGTAACTTAAATGTTAGCTTAACGCACTATGGCTCTGCTGCGTGTTTGCGTGGGGCTGGAACCATTCATTGCCCATTATTATTCTCTGGCTATACAGATAGCAGACACCGTGCAGAACAGAGCTACCAAGAGGGTACAAAACTACTTCAAGCACCAGTTTGGAGCCAAGAAATCACTGCACCTGTTGGACAAATCTACCAGAAAGTCTCATTTCTCTTTGCTTTTAGACTAATCCTGAAAAGAAAAAAAATAGAGTGTCAGGCAGATGTTACCTGGAGTGTCTGCCCAGCCGGGGTGCATAACAGAGAAATGGATGTTTCTGTGAGCTTTTGCCCACTGTTCTGTCAAGACAACTTGCTGTCTCTAGGATAGAGCAAAAACAGCCAGACTAGCATCAAGTTCAATAGCCTGTCCACCAAGTTAGTTCCTAGTGAGATAAACTACACCAAACATGCTGTAAATACCAGGGCATTTATGTATAGCAGAAATATACCCTTGCTCATCCTGATTGGATTTATTGGATAATTTTGTCAAGAGACCACCATGGTCATTGCAATCCATATCCTGGTGACAGCTTACTTTTAAAAGTGGTTACACTGCTTTTACTGATCACGTCTACTTGCTGCAGACTGTAGGTAAGAACTAAGCGGGCAGAAAGTGTCAGCTAAAGACAGTTTTCCCCCTTGAGACTTAAATCAAACCAAATGAAAGTCTAGCCATGCTCTCTGCACAAGATAGTATGCACTCATAAGTGCATGCCATCATATCCCTGAAGATTATAGCTCTGTATGGGTTGGATGCAATAGGAAAGCAACAGTCAACAACAGGCTTTTTTGCAAAGCAGATGGTATAAGCCACCTAGCAAAGGAGTGCTGGGCTTTGATTTCAAAACCATGGACTGTACCTTGTTTTGTGCATACACCATAGTTCCATCAAATGTCCCATTTCCTGACTGCAAGTCAGATATGTTTAATTTTTGAACTAGCATGCCCCCCGAAGAGACAGTTATCTGTAATCAAATGAATGAAAAACAAATGAATGGAAAGCAAACGGATGAAAAACAAAACCAAGAACTCCCCACAATCGCACTCATGCATGTAATGTGGTCTTCAGGCCATATTTTGAAGTCCCCAGGAGGAGGATTCCTCTGCACACTCTTTGCACTATGCTTGTGCTCATGTGTGGAGCATACCTGGAGATGAGGTGGAAGACACAGAATTTTTTTTAGAAAGTTATTTTCATTCAAAGTGGTGTTGACTCCATCAGGGAACTTTGTGCTTCTTCCTTTTGAAAAGTAATTGGGAGAAAGAAAATAGCAGAATTGCACTATTTGTAGTTTATGTTTCGCATTTATAGAAGCTAATTAGAAAAGAGACACTGCACAAAACTTGGGAAATTTCATTTAAAAAATGTACCTGCTGTCCGGTTTTATACCAAGACCTGTAAGGTTCTTTTAAGCCTATATTCCTGTTATAGGTATTTTGCACAATGCTGCAAGAGACAACTTGCCCCAGGGAAAGTAAAAGGGGAAATTTCCAAAGGAAGTGTTTTACTCTGCTTTCCAACGAAGGGCTGAGAGCAGCAGGCAGGAGCTTTGCCTTAGAGAAGGAGGTTGTTGTTAGCAAAATCCAGGAGGATTCTAGAGATGCTTACAGCATTATAACTAATCCTGCATTGCTAGCACAGTCAAAGAAATGCTGTCACAAACCAGAAGGTAAGAACAGTAAAACACCACTTTTCAACCACCTTGCAGACTCACCACTCTGGCATCAGCTTCTTTTTCCAGGAGGGGCAGCAGGGCAGTTGTCAGAATGTATGTACCTACAAGAGAGACAGACGCCAACATTAATTTTTCTTCTTAAAAAAGCCGCCTTCTCTCTCCATCCCCTATCACAACATCTCTTTATTTCTGAAACTTCATCTGAATTTAATAATTTTCTTGCTGCTTTACCTGCAATATGTCTGTTCAGCTTGTAGTGGTCCACATTGCTGCATACTTCTCAAAAGGCACATCAGTTATTTCAGACTTATGTTTATTGTACCTATAGAGCAAACTGATCACTACATTCCAGCCATGACTGTGAAAGCAAAATGGCTCAGATATGGATTTCCTCTTGGGTGAGGTGATGCCAGTGAAGAAACAGGGAATGCATTCCACTCCATGTGTGGCATATATACACATATCTATGCCAGGTCACGAACAAGAGAAGGAAACTGTGCTTCACACTTGTGTTTCTTAGGCCCTGGCATGTGCACGTAAGACTCATCCATTTTTACCTTCTCACTGTGAAATCACTCAGAGTACCCCAACACTTCTGATTTGTGTTGCACACAAAAACTGCCTCTTAAATCCCCAGCATAACTATTACAGAAGGAACCCTTGGGGGGAAAAACATTAATGTTGCATGCCCAAGGCTGAGCTAAGATTACGTGGGGAAACTGAACTGTGTCCTTCCCCACTTTAATTGTGCTCATTTAGCATAGATTTGTACACACCACACAAATATATTCCATTACAGCTGTTACCATGACCAGCAAAGTTTGTTATTCAAAACATTGTTCAGCTGCTAGTGTGTTTGATTCAGACACACCTAGTGATGTTTCACCCGCTCAAGTGCAACACAGGGATTTTTGTTCATCTCTTCAGAGATGTGTTTTATTTTTTTCCCCCCTTTAAACTGTGTTTAAAAAAAATGTTTAATTCAAAATGAATCTAGCTCCATTTAGTCTAGTGTTTCTTCACTGAGTATAATACTTCCCTCTCGTCTCTTCACAAATGGCTCTAGTTCAACAATTCTATGTCAGCAATAAACGTATTTTTTTCCACGAGCTACCAAGGCCATGTTTTTCACTAGACATGAAGACTTCAGCATGTGTCTTTCTAACCTCTCTTCCACAGAGGCAATGAGATCACCCAGTTAAAATAAAGCATGTTTATAAATATGCTACCAAAATCAAACATGTTACATGCTTGGTGAAGAAACTGTTCATTTCCCCTGTCAGTCACAGCAGTCTTCATTTTCTCTATATAATCAGAGGGACATCCATATACACACAATATATTTAAAACCCTGGCAAATCAAACAAAGTGAATGCACAGATGAGTAAATGCAGCCTGTCTTCAGCAGAAAATGCAAGCAAAGGCAATTGCCAGTGAATAACGAGAGCCCGTACGTCTCCCCTGGTAGTGGCGGGGAGACTGAATGATGACATCATTACAACAAGCACTACCGCTGACTGTCATGGGAAACTGCCACAATGTAAAAGGAAAAAAAAAAAAAAAAAAAAATCACTTCAGTACAAGCAGAGAGAGCCTGGATTAAATGATTAAATTTTGATTTGCTATGGATTCTTCAAATGCAAAATAACATCATGTCTTGGTTAAATATGCTGCATTTCCTAAAGGCAGAGCTGCAGTGCACCAGCTGTGAGGATGCTTGATTTTACTGTCCTGCAGATTAATTTACACTTTTAAGGGGCTTCATGTTGGTTTGTTAATTCTAAAGGGATGCAAAGATGAATGCATTAACATTGCCTCATTAACAACTGGGGTTTGTTTTATTTTCCAGCTGGATGAGAGAAATGTTCAATGCCAAAAATCCTGCTTATAGCAACTACAGCTTGTCTGAAGTTTATGTTCTTATTTAAAAACCACAAACTAACTGCAAAGCCAGTGCCTCCTGTCTTCAAGTTTATTAAGAATTCAGTAAATCCCACAGAGCCAGAGCATTCAATCTTTTTGCCCCACAAAACCACTTGCTCATTTGCTTTGAGATAGAGCATAAAAAGACCAGTGTTGACCCCAGCTTCCTATGGTAAGCACTAGTATCTCAAAACACACACAGATGCAACACATCAGGCATTAAGACTGAAGCATTTCATTTCTCCCACTACTAAATGTTTCACCAACTATTATCCCCGTTTTAAGTGTTTGAACAAAAAATCCTTAGTACTTTAACATACATACTTGGATATTATACATTCTTATTTGTGCGGGCTAGTCCATCAGGCAAAACAGCCTGGACAAGAAATTTAGTACAATAATAGTAGAATAGATATACCTTATTAGTAAGGTATATTGTTGTTTGGAATGATCAATTGAAGCCTCCACATTTTTATTCACGTAAAAGCTGGCACATAGTTTGATGGTACGTTCAAACAAATAGGAAGAATGCTAGATACAGCCAGTCTAGAGGTCTGGCACAGCCATGAGCCTCATGGCATGTATTTTGCCAAGCACAGCTGTATTGCAGCATGCAGTAATACAGAAATGAATTTCTAAGTAAAAGGGGAAGCCGCAAATAAATGCATTGCCTGCCATAGTCCTTATAAAAACATGAATTGCATTAACAGTATAAAAACAAAAAAAAGGAAAAGCTTCTTATTTTTAGTTAAAAAAACCCCAAAACACTCTGCAAGGAAAACCAAGACTGATTTGGTAGAAGAAACTACATTCCACTCTCCCCCAATTAAGGGAATCAAGACAACATCCAAATTGTATATGCTTTTGCTAATAATTGGTATCAATATACTAGATATCTGCCTTTCCAAAACGAACACTTCAGCATTCTAGTATGTTCCCTTGACACAAAAATAATTTTTGACTGTTAAAGGTGAAACCTCCTCCCACAGAGCTTAGTTAAAAAATGGTAAAGCATATCAAATGTGATTAATGCTTGATTATCACTTTGTTCAAACTACAGATTTTTTTTTTTTGAGATTTCTATTTTTTCAGTTGTTTAAAAGACCAAGAGAGAACACAAAGGTGCATGGAGGGAAAGGCAATGACCAACAGTGATGTGCCTTGCACTGAAAGCATTAAGCATCAGGTATCTTGGTGATCCTGCCCCTCCTGTGACAGGACCTTCTGGATTCTGCCAGAAAAAGGAAGACCTTTTTTCCCAGAAAACAAGAACCGCCACTGCTTCTGGGGGATTCTGGAGAAAGCGTGTCCTTGTATCAAGCAGATACCCTGTAAGTGGAAATGCTCAGCCTTGAGGACACCATGTTTCCCAGCACCTGTTCCCCAGCAGTTGTATCCATGACAGAGGAGGAACCGAGAGCCCTCTGGGACATATGGCAGCTGGGAGCAGGATGTTTCTTTCTGAACAGTTCTCCTGGACTACAGCTCATTTCTTCCACAAGTCTGAGTGCCTGTGGAAAACAGCAGGCTACTTTGATTTACTCACACAGCAGAAACTTGAGCAGCAGCCTCATTCTCACATGCATCTCAGACCCAGCAGGCAAGGAGCTATCAGTACACCTCCAAGGCAGTGCTGGACATACGGCTGTACTACCCGCATTTATGACTGTGTGACAGAGGTCAGACTGTTATACATCACCTTTTCCTGCCATTGGAAGGTATATTGTCTATATGGCCTGAAACTTGGCTCCCACTGGTGTAAAGGTGGAAAAAAATCCACCACTTGCCCTCACTGAACTCTGCTGAGGTGAAGAGTTGACTAAAGAAACCTATTGGACAAGCTACATCCCTGTTCCATGTGATGAGATTTGACACAGTACTTGCTGGCCGTGTTTCCTCCAGTTAAAGAGGCTCCTGGGATTGATGCACAATTTCTTTTAAAGATAAACATCCTCTCAACATTTGCTTTTCTTTGGAAAAATTCCTGTAAGTTTTATGTCTTGAAGCTGAGCTCACATAATAGGAAATCATGTATAATACAGCGTAATTAAAACCTTCCTATAAGGATACAGCAACTCCACCATTACACACCATTCAACCAATTCTATCATATGGTAGATTAGACAGTGTGGGTTGTCAGTCTGTGCATTACACATGGTAATTCCAGTAAAAGCAACGAGCATGGCACTTAATGAGAACACGCTTTGTTCATACACACTCCCAAGTGCTGATCACAGTAATGTTTAAGTTTCATGTTTACTTGCTCAAAAAAAATTTTTTTGTTTTAAAAAAATTGAATTACCATGCATTCCCTTGTGGACCATTTTGCCCAACTGCTCCACTTGCCCTGAGATCTCCCCAGTTTAGTTGAGTAATCCGATATTGTGTTCTAATTAACAACTCCCATTTTTAACTCCATATAGTGAGCTCCCTCTGTCAACCTGCATGAGCAGTAACTCAGTGGTTTCACAATCACAGAGTGAAATTTCTAATGATGCACATGTAGAAAATGAGGAGCTGTTAAGGAGATAAACATTCAATTTGTACACTAAGTTGTTTTAAAAAAAAAAAGATAAAACCCCACAAAAATCAGCCTGTATGCTTCATAAACTCCCAAATAAAATTAGGCTACCTTTCATGTGACCTGAAGTAGAAGCTGAGGAGACTCTATGGAAAACACTTTTGTTAGGTGTTGCAGGAAGGTAGCTCTGCATGTTCTTGCAACAGTTTGTTCACCGTGGATCTCATCATCTCTACCACAGCATAATCAAAGTGAAAGCTATCCCTGTGCAAGGGACAGAAGTCTACAGCATATTAGACACTGATCTTTCCCACAGAAGGCTACAAATTTTTCTGTACTAGAACATGAAACTAAGCAAAACATAGAATAGCCCTAAGAGAAAATATAAACAAACACTGTGAAGGCAGATTTCCAAAATACTGGTGTTGTAACTCAGCTTTAGCCTGCTAAAACCTGGAAGATTCCTTAGGATTCATGTATTTCAGACCTAGAAATCAACAGGATATAATGTATAATAATAGTACATGAACACATACTCCTATCTGCTTACAGACTTAAAGTGACCCCAAAACCTGTACTTTAGAATTGACTTATAAAGATAATTATGGTTTCAGCAGAAGTAATGTTGTAAAGCCAGTACCTGTTTATAACATCAAATTAATTGATGATGCAATTATTGCAGACCCAAGTGTCTTGGTGGATTCTGGGCCCCTGACTACAAGAAAGACATCGAGGTGCTGGAGCATGTCCAGAGAAGGGCGACGAAGCTGGTGAGGGGTCTGGAGCACAAGTCTTATGAGGAGCGGCTGAGGGAACTGGGGTTGTTTAGTCTGGAGAAGAGGAGGCTGAGGGGAGACCTTACTGCTCTCTACAACTACCTGAAAGGGGGTTGCAGAGAGGTGGGTGTTGGTCTCTTCTCCCAAGTGAAGAGTGATAGGACAAGAGGAAATGGCCTCAAGTTGCACCAGGGGAGGTTCAGGCTGGATATTAGGAAAAAGTTCTTTACTGAGAGAGTAGTGAAACATTGGAATAGGCTGCCCAGGGAGGTGGTAGAGTCACCCTCCCTGGAGGTATTCAAGGAGCGTGGGGATGTGGCATTGTGGGATGTAGCTTGATGGGCATGGAGCTGTGTGGTGTTGGGTGGGTTGGTTTTTGGTGTGTTGTGGTTTGTTGTTGTTGTGTGGTGTGGTTTGGTTTTTTTTTTGTTTGTTTTTTTTTTGTTTTGTTTGTTTTCGGTTTTTTTGGGGTTTTTTTTTTTTTTAGGTTGGACTTGATGATCTTACAGGTCTTTTCCAACCTTAGTGATTCTGTGATTCTAGAATAGTTTTTGCTTGATGTTCTATCTGGCAATTAGTGGTAAATTGTTGGTGAGGTTTTTAATCTGCTAACATTCAGATAAGGGCAGGCAGCCAGCACCACACTCAGTGAAGTTTTCCATCTGCCTGAGCTGTGCAGTATTATTAGGAACAGTGATTTCAACTGTGAAAAAAGTGGGAACAAAAAAAAAAAATCCACTGTTATTGTACAGATTTCAATGGCTCATTCATCTGGTAAAAAAAAAAAAAAAATCAGTTAAATTGGCTTGCTTTTTTTATGTCCAAGTCTTAAAAAAAAAAAAAAACAAAAAACCAAAAAAACCAACCTGACATTCTTCCTTGACCTTGTTATCTTTTCAAGCCTTCAATTTATGCAGTTCCAAGTAAGAGACATCCCTGAGTCTGTTTCCTGAGTACAAGATCAGGAATGAAGATTTTAGTGTGCTGTTTCTGAGGGCCAATTCCACCACACTAGCAATAACTGAGAGTGTATGGGAAGACCTAATGAACATGAAAGACAAAACAAAGGTTTACATTTCCCTTGAATTACAAAGCTCAGCTCAGTAAGGGTTCCTCTGTGTCCTGGGAACCTAGGCTTCGGTATAGCTAGTTGATTTGCAATTATATTTAACCTTATCCTTTCACATAGCACCTCTCATCCATAAGTCTCAAAGCTCTTTAGAAAAAAAATTGGTATCATATTCTCCTTTTCATAGGTAAGGTTGTCTTGCCAAAGATCAGGCACTGACCTTATGGCAGGCTGACAGCTGGTATCCAAGTTGCCTGACTTCCAAGTAGTTCAGAACACAGTCCACCAGGCAACACTGGCTTGTGTGAAACACCAGTTAGATATGGTTTACGTAGGGAAGAGACTGACAATTATCCATACAGGTTAGGCAATTTGCCATAGGTGGGCTGTATTGCTACTGAGGTAGAAAAGCATCCTGAGCATTCCTCTGGCCCTACCCCTTCTTGCACAGAAAGTAAATGTATATGGCTATATTATTAAAACATGAGAGTACATTAGACTGAAGAAAAGATACATACTGGGAGCATCATTTATTTATCTCTGAGTGTGTTTTAGCATCCCCCTGGCTGGTAAGTAGCAATAAAAATGCAACATATATGCCATTTTTCCATGTCAAGCACGAAGATGTGTTGAGTAAAAGTAAAGTGAGGCAGGCTATAAAATAGAGGAACAAGGACTGTTTAAGCCAAATGTCTAGTGCTTCAATAAGAACATGCTTCTGTTGCCTCCACTTGCCTACCAATGCTGACATTTTTTTTTTTTCAAAATGGCTGAATGGTGTCAGTTTGAATAGTCTTTGTTGCGAATCTTACTAAAACAAGTGAAATAAAATAAAATTTAAAAAAAAAAAGTAGTGTTGACTCAGAAGTCTGCAAGTCTCGTCAGAAGAGATGATTGCTTGTTGTTGCCCGGCTCCCGGATACAACCCTAAGTACAAGGCCAGCCCACAGGAGGAAACGTAAGGGCAACAACACACAAACTAAAGGATACACAAATAAAATCTCCCTATCAGGATCAGCACCTCCCCCGGAAATCAGCCCACATTACCCCAAGCCAACGCTCAATTTTATGCTGAAGGCGTGATTCAGTCAGCAATGTGTCATTTCAGACTCATGTCTGGCTAGTACTCCCACATTACAGTCTAAGTGCTCCACAGCTCTCTACACCTTCACTGAGCTCCAGCAATCAGAGCAATAATCCTTGGGGATCTAGCAGGGAAAAAAGGTAAGATATTTCATATGAGAGCAACAAAAGAACCACAACAAGCCACGCAGCATCTGTGCCTGAGCCCCATTTTAAAGATCACAGAATCATTAAGGTTGGAAAAGACCTGTAAGATCATCAAGTCCAACCATCAACCCAACAGCACCATGCCCACTAAACCATGTCCCGCAATGCCACGTCTACACATTTTTTGAACACCTCCAGTGATGGTGACTCCACCACCTCCCTGGGCAGCCTGTTCCAATGCCTAACAACCCTTTCAGTGAAAGAATTTTTCCTAATATCCAATCTAATAGTCTCCTGGCGCAACTTGAGGCCATTTCCTCTTGTCCTATCACTCGTCACTTGGGAGAAGAGACAGACACACACCTCAGCACAACCCCCTTGCAGGTAATTGTAGAGAGCGATAAGGTCTCCCCTCAGCCTCCTCTTCTCCAGACTGAACAACCCCACTTCCCTCAGCCGCTCCTCATAAGACTTGTGCTCCAGACCCCTCACCAGCTCCGTCACCCTTCTCTGGACACGCTCCAGCACCTCAATGTCCTTCTTGTAGTGAGGGGCCCAAAACTGAACACAGGATTCGAGGTGTAACCTCACCAGCGCCGAGTACAGGGGCACTATCACTTCCCTA
Organism: Gavia stellata; assembly: GCF_030936135.1. Taxonomy (NCBI): domain Eukaryota; kingdom Metazoa; phylum Chordata; class Aves; order Gaviiformes; family Gaviidae; genus Gavia; species Gavia stellata. The sequence continues at coordinate 29,811,367 of NC_082594.1, read as the reverse complement.
CTCCTGCTGGCCACACTATTTCTGATACAGGCCAGGATGCCGTTGGCCTTCTTGGCCACGTGGGCACACTGCTGGCTCATATTCAGCCAGCTGTCAACCAGCACGCCCAGGTCCTTTTCTGTGGGGCAGCTTTCCAGCCACTCTTCCCCAAGCCTGTAGCATTGCATGGGGTTGTTGTGACCCAAGTACAGGACCCAGCACTTGACCTTATTAAACCTCATACAATTGGCCTCGGCCCATCGATCCAGCCTGTCCAGATCCCTCTGCAGAGCCTTCCTACCCTCCAGCAGATCAACACTCCCACCCAACTTGGTGTCATCTGCAAACTTGCTGAGGGAGCACTCGATCCCCTCATTGAGATCATCAATAAATATATTAAACAAGACCGGCCCCAAAACTGAGCCCTGGGGGACTCCGCTTGTGACCGGCCGCCAACTGGATTTCAGTCCATTCACCACAACTCTCTGGGCTCGGCCATCCAGCCAGTTTTTTACCCAGCAAAGAGTGCACCTGTCTAAGCCACGAGTCGCCAGCTTCTCCAGGAGAATACTGTGGGAGACAGCGTCGAAGGCTTTACTAAAGTCCAGGTAGTCAACGTCAACAGCCTTTCCCTCACCCACTAGGCGGGTCACCTGGTCATGGAAGGAGATCAGGTTGGTCAAGCAGGACCTGCCTTTCATGAACCCGTGCTGGCTGGGCCTGATCCCTGCACGTGCCCTGTGAGCGCCCTCAGGATGAACCTCTCCATAATCTTCCCCGGCACCGAGGTCAGGCTGACAGGCCTATAGTTCCCCGGATCCTCCTTCCGGCCCTTCTTGTAGATGGGCATCACGTTGGCAAGCCTCCAGTCGTCCGTGACCGCCCCCCATTAACCAGGACTGTTGATGAATGATGGAGAGTGGCTTGGCAAGCTCCTCCACCAACTCCCTCAGTGCCCTTGGGTGGACGCCATCAGGCCCCATAGACTTGTGAGTGTCCAGGTGGCACAGCAGGTCGTTAACTGCTTCCTCCTGGATCATGGGGAGACTATTTTGCTCTCCATCCTTGTCCTCCAGTTCAGGGAGATGGATACCCTGAGGATACCTGGTGTGGCTATTAAAGGCTGAGGCAAAGAAGGCATTAAGTACCTCAGCCTTTTCCTCATCCTTTGTGACAATGTTCCCCCCCGCATCCAGTAAAGGATGGAGATTCTCCTTGGCTCTCTTTTTGTTGTTAATGTGTTTAAAAATACATTTCTAGTCTTTCTATTCTAACCAGTATTATTTTTGCACATATTCATCTTATGTACCAGAGAACTTATGCGTAAGTCCAAGAAAAGATCATAGAATAGAATCATAGAATCATTTAGTTTGGAAGAGACCCTTAAGATTGAATCCAGCCATTAACCAGGACATAAAGTATGTTTCACGAGTCAGATGAACTCTAACCACCATTATGCAAAATATCCAAAAACAGACTAACAAGTCAGTCAAGAGGAAAATTTTCCTTGCCTGGATTTAAAAGCTCCACAGCATTTTAGACACCTAAATGAGCAATTCTACAGCTTATTTAAATCTTAATCAGATACCAGATACTGAATTCAAAGACTCTGCTCTGCATTTAAAGCACGTTATAGTTCAGTTTTGCATTCTTTGACAGTTACAACCTACACACTCCTTTACTAGACCAAAGCTAAGATCCAGGGTAGAAACAGTCAAAGAAAGATGGAAGGAATGCCCTGCATGTGAAGATCTGGGAAAAAAAAAAAAAAAAATTTCCATCTTATTTCTGCAGAAATTAGGCAGTCATGAGTGATTGCTTCCATGCTGCTGATGAGGGGGACAACGGCAGATTTTCAAAACAGGGGCCTTGAGCCCATGTCACCCTTCAGGCTTTAGCTTTTCTGGGGAGAGAGGCAGAGAGGGGAATTTAGTTTGTTCTCTCAGACCACATTCTAGTTTACAGCCAACCTATACACCCAGCCATATCTAATTTAGTCAAGTTTTTCTCTGGGAACCTATAACCACAGATAGTTACCAATACAGAAATAACTTCTCTACAGTAAAGCACACCCAAAGGTACCTAGTGCTTAGGGAAATGACTTAACACAGCATCTACTCTGCCATGCATTTCTCCATACAGCCTTTTCCTACTATGACTCCAGCAGATACGATTTATTACCCCATCTCTGACTTGGAAGAAAAAAAATCTGCACTGTTGATAGCATTGGTCCTTCATGTGCATCTGACCTGCAAGTACAGAAGCTTTCTCTTGCACAGCCAGCCTCTTCCAGCTCAACCAAGTCCCACTCCATTCTAAAAGCCTCAAAATTTAATCCTTATTGTTGCTTAGAGAGAACCAGCCTAAGCAAACAACCCTGTCCTTGTTTGAGCTCTGCAGAAGTTGGTCAACGAGGATGACTTACCTGTTTTACCTTATCTGCTCAAATATGCAATCACCTCCTTGACCTTCTCATACAGTCATACAGCAAGTGATAGACAAATGAATAAAGGAGATCTATATGAAACATTCATAAAAGATAATACAGGCATTTTCCCAGTTCACTACAATCATAATTCAGCTTCCTCTGTGCAGGTGCATATCTCTAGTGAGGCTGACTTACAGCTGGAAAAGCAGAACTCACTGCTTCTACTTGTGTGATAAAAATCTAATTCAAGTGATGCACTAGTACAGTTCCTCAGCAATTATTTTCCTCCATGTTTAAAACTAAACCAAAACATGCTTTCATGTTCAGACTGTTGTATTTGTTTCAGTCTGCTTCCCTCTGGAAGAACTGCAGCTTCGTGCACTGCTGGGTTTTTGTTTGAAAGAGCACAAGAGGCTTAAACTAATTTAAGGTGAAGAAATTTCTCAAGGTAGAAGTTCTTGTACTTCTGCAGCCAGGGGAAATTTCATGGCAAAATAAAATTCATTTTGAATATTGACCACGAGAAACAGAAGAATGGTAGCAGAAGATTAATTTGAAGAAAATGAATCTGTGCCTTTATACTTGAATTAATTGTCAGTTTAATGCAGATAAAACAAGCTGTATGCACCATATCAGCTAAACACAAGACATTTCTACCTAAAAGGTTAGTTTTCAAAAGTAAATAGGAGTTAAGGAAGCAACACAGGAAAAAGGCTAAGAATAAAACCCAACAATTGTTTCCAGGCTGTATTAGTTCTATAAATGCCCGACCTTTATAGCCTAAGCTTCCCCCTTCCTCATCCCCAATACTGATGAACAGTAGGAAAACACAGAAACAAAGCACCACAGCTCCTCCTTAATGTGTCATTTCTGAATATATTAAAGACAGTCTCTTGGGAAAGCCACCTGCATAGAGGCAGAGGGAAAAGAGAGCGCCAGGACTGTTGGTTGATGCAAGCACCACATCTCTCATTGCAAAAGATGCAGCTTTCAGCCCTACAGCTATCAGTGGTAGCAGACAGCTCTTCTCTCTGCTGGCTGGCTGTTTGCTCACATCCTTTCCGTGGCTTTTATGGGGGAACCTTCCACTTCGCTTGTTGTCTTCCCTGATCATCCACATCTCCCCTTTCCCCCTTTATTTGCTTCCCTTAATTTGTCCCTCTTATACCTCCACCACACAGTTCATAGGATACACCCCTTATACATGTGGAGTGCCTAAGACTTACCCAGTACTGCTCAATCACTTGACTAGACATTGCATCTGTTTGAGAGTGTTAAGGGCACTATATATGGCACAGTCTTTCCTACACGGTGCCTCTGTCACATCAAACAGAGCTGTTCAAGCCTACTGAAACATTTGAATGTCTTTTTAAATATCTGAACGTGCTGCAAGCTCCATCCAAGCCACAGGAGCGCACTTACTACAAAGAGAGTATCATTAGCAGCACTGCTTGGAACGAAGTTTCTTAGCAAATTTCAGAATCAATTTAATTAAATCTTATCTGCTTTGTCAACTGATGCTATGATAAAGGCACTGATATGAGAACAACAGAAAAATTGAGAAATTAAATGACACTCCAAACAAGCTGTAATATTTCTTCTTTTCCTTTCCTGCTCCTTCCCTGGCATAGCAATAGTATGATCCCTCTTTGAGCAGAAATACATACCTCATGAACCCAGCTGTAAAAACACACTTCTCTAAGCAAAATAAGTATATTTCAGAACTAAGACTTTAATACTCACCCAAAGTGTTTGTTGCAAAGTTTTTTTCAAGTCCATCTTCAGTTAATTCTCTGTTATTCACCATACATCCTGCATTGTTGATCTGTAAGACAACTCCCGTAAACAAAAATAATCTACACAAATATCTACAAACAAAACCACACATACAAGCAGTCCATGTTAGTTTGCTGTTTTCTGACACTGCAACACAGAGCTACAAACTGTTTCAATAAACCATGCTATTCCGAGTCACACTACTCTGTCGCGGATCATAAAGGTTTTTCACTAAAGGATCTTCAGACAAATGGCTCACCACAGATGTATTACACTAAGAGCCAACAGTCCTCTTAGTCCCTTACTCAGTGTTTTTAAACTCTTTTCTCACAGAAAGTAATATGCAAGTTGTAGAGCAGATATTAGAACACAAATATGCAGTGTAGTTTATTAGTCTCATCTGAGAGACCTCACTGACCCCACATCATCCACACTACATGGTGATGAATTCTCCATTAGGGGAAAATTCACTATGGGAAGCTGTGCACATGCAGGAACTCCTACCCTCAGCAAATTAAAAGAATTTGCTCCAAACTTGACAGATTAGCCAGGTCAGCAGCTTGCTGCATCCTAGTTAGCCCTGAGAAGAGCACAGCTAACCAGCAGTGCTTCACACTGACTTTGTGCCCTGGTTGTAGGGGCCCCAGCTTTTCTCTCTGCCTGGCAATCCTGCCAGATACCCCACCAGACTCATACATTGTTAAAACAGCGCTGCACCACACAGCATCGATGTACTGTAAGGTAAAACCTCATGAACAGCCAGAAACTTGCAAGCTGTGTGCAGCTAACACATCCTCAGACACACTTCCTTCTCTGCCTTACCCTTCAGAGGAAGCTTCGAGGTGGGAAAGAAAAGCTCAAAAGAGATCTGCCCCTGCATACCTTCCTGCTCATTCACTGCTACTCCTCAAAAGCTGTTTTCCCATTTCTATCAGAATTTCCTCATCTAGTAAGCACCAAAACAACTGCTCCAGATGCCTCAGTTTTAGCACAGCTCACAGACCAAATCATCACTGCTAAATAAAGGGGAAAAAGTACTGAACCCCTTACCAGCCACGCTGCTTAACTGCTTGCTCTCTCACTGGCTCTGTTTTAGGCTGCTCTAACTAGACCTTCCTTTAAGAAGGACTAGCTTTAAAAGGGACAAGGTTATTAATAATGAAAGTCAAACAGAAAATGTGTGTTAAGAACCTCAAAAGATGCAGCTAAAAAAAAAAAATATCACTGCTTTTCTCTCTTTTTTGGATCATGTCTTTGTATGTGAACCAAGAATGGACAAGAGCAAACAGACCATGGAGACTACTGCAAAAACATTTAGAGAAAATTAAGCAGAGAATTTTGTGACAAACTGTGAAATCTAGACTACCTGTTGGACAAATTCATAGGCTACATACTCCAAAGACAGACACATGATTTAAGTATGCAAACTTACCAACACATTTAATTTATGTTCATTTTTGAATTTTTCAGCAAACTTCCAGATTTCCTTGGGATTAGATATATCCACAATATGCAAGAAGATATTCTAAAGGAAAAAAAGTAAGTTACAATCAACAGGGACAGTAAAGAGCCCTGCTCACTGCTAAAGCCTGTCTAGGTGGAAAGATATTTAAGCAGCATGAAAACATGTTATCTCCAGAACACAGCTAAAACACTTAAGTTAACATGCACAACTGGGAAATCTAATTCTAGTCCTCAAAACATGCTTAGTCACTTGATTCAGTTGCTTCTGAGCCATAGCTTTTTAATGCCGAATTTATTAAAAGAGAGCCCTACTTATATAAATATATGCGACAGACAGTCAGGCATAGCAGAGAACTAGAAAAATATTGCAAGGCTTGCAAAACTTTATTTAAACAATTCATATAGCAGCTTCCTCTTTAGCTGAAAGCAACTTTCCAAAGCAATGCTCAAGGTCACAACATTAGAGAACCATGTAGGTTGGAAGGGACCTCTGGAGGCCACCTGGTCCCACCCCCATCTCAAGGCAGGTAACTGAGATCAGGTTGTCCAGGGAAGTTTTATCTCCAAAGATGGAGATTCCCCAGCCTCTCTGAGCACCCTGCTCTGGTGTTTGATCACCCTCATGGTGAGAAAAAAAAAAAAAAAAAGATATTCTTACTACCTAGTCAGCATTTTTCCCTGTTGCCTCTCATCCTTTCACTGCAGACCTCCAAGAGGAGCATGGCACTGCCTTCCCTACACCCTCCCATCACATGGCTGTAGACTACATTAAGACCCATCTCAGTCTTCTCTTCTTAACACTGAGCAAAACCAGCCCTCTCAGCCTCTCCTTGCACATCATGTGTCCCATCCCCCTAGTCACCTTGGCAGCCCTCCACTGGACTTGCTCCAGGACATTGATGACCTCCTTGTCCTGGGGAGCTCAAAACTGGGCACAGGACTCCTGCTGTGGTCTCACAAAGGCTTAATAGAGAGGAAGATGCACCTCCCTCAGCCTGCTGGCTACACTCCTGTTCATACAGTCTGGGATATGGTTGGCCTTCCTTGCCCCAGGGCACACTGCTTGCTCAGGGACAACTTGTCACCCGGAGGTCCTTTTCTGAAAAGGTGGTTTCCAGCCAGCTAGTCCCAGCCTGTACTGTTCCATAGGGTCACTCCATCCCAGGGCAGGATTGTGCATCTGCTCTTGGTGAACTTCATGAGGTTCATGTCAGTCCATTTCCTCCCCTGTTAAATCCCTCTGAACAGCAGCCTTACTCTCCAGCTACCCCCTCCATTTGAGATCATCTGCAACCTGACAAAGATTGCACTTCACTCCATTGTCCAAGATGTTAAAAGAAAGTTTTTGCCCCTGTATTGATACATGGGGGATGCCACCAACATGGCATTATTAATCATGATCAACAGATCATCTTTATACTGTTGATTGCTACTTTCTGAGCCAGATGTTCCAGACAGTTTACCACCCAGCTTGTCATCCATCAGTTCAAACCACATCTCTCCAAACTGGCTACAAGGATACTACGGCAGATCATGTAAAAAGCCTTGGCAAAGTTAAGGAAAGTGGCATGTACTCCTCTCCACTTGTCCATAGGCAGAATCACAGAATCATTTAGGTTGGAAAAGACCTGTAAGATCATCAAGTCCAACCATCAACCCAACAGCACCATACCCACTAAAAACCATGTCCCGAAGCACCACATCTACACGTTTTTTGAACACCTCCAGTGATGGTGATTCCACCACCTCCCTGGGCAGCCCGTTCCAATGTTTGACCACTCTCTCAGTAAAGAATTTTTTCCGATCATCCAGTCTAAACCTCCCCTGGTGCAACTTGAGGCCATTTCCTCTTGTCCTATCACTCGTCACTTGGGAGAAGAGACCAACACCCACCTCTCTTCAACCCCCTTTCAGGTAATTGTAGAGAGTGATAAGGTCTCCCCTCAGCCTCCTCTTCTCCAGACTAAACAACCCCAGTTCCCTCAGCCGCTCCTCATAAGACTTGTGCCCCAGACCCCTCACCAGCTCCGTCACCCTTCTCTGGACACGCTCCAGCACCTCAATGTCCTTCTTGTAGTGAGAGGCCCAAAACTGAACACAGGATTCGAGGTGCGGCCTCAGCAGTGCTGAGTACAGGGGCACTATCACTTCCCTGCTCCTGCTGGCCACGCTATTTCTGATACAGGCCAGGATGTTGTTGGCCTTCTTGGCCACCTGGGCACACTGCTGGCTCACCAAAGGCAGCGATCAGGATGGTCAGGCCAGACTTGCCTTTGATAAATCCACATTGTTTTTTGCCAGTCACCTTACTGTCTTTCATGGGGAGCAAGGTGAGGCTGACTGGCCTGTAGTTCCTTAAATCCTGCTTGCCTTTTTTGAAGATGAATGGTTTGCCTTTTTCCAGTTAACAGGAAGTACCTCCCACTTTGAGGAGGTTTACCTTGAAGACCAACCAGCTTTCCCAAGGCCTTTTGCTCTCCATGGCTGTCTCCCATGGGATCCTGCCAACCAGGTCCATAAAAAAAAGACAAAAATCTGCTTTCCTAAGCCCAAAGATTGTAATTCTACTACTCAACCTTCTCACCTGTCTCGATCTTAAATTCCATAATCTCATGGCCACTTCTACCAAGGCAGCTATTCAAGGCTACTATTCACAGCAGGTCGAGCAGAGATCACCTCTAGCTGGCTTGTCCAACACCCCTATCAAAAAAAACTGTCCTCGATGCTCTCCAGAATTCTCCTGGATTGTTTATGCCCTGCCATGCTGCCAGCAGGTATCAGGGTGGTTCAAGTGCTCCACGAGTACCAGGACCTGTGATCACGATGCTCCCCTAGCCCTCTGAAAAAGGCTCCATCTACTTCCTCTACTCCATCAGGCAGTCTGTAGCAGACACCCATCATGATGTCATCCACACTGATCTGACCTCTGTGCCTTACCCATGAGCTCTCAACTGGCTTGTGACCCATTTCAGAGCAAAGCTCCATGCATTCAAGCCATTCCTTTTTATAGAGCACAACTTCTCCTCATCTTCCCAGCTTGCCCTTCTAAAAGGGCCTGTATAGATCCATTCCAGCACTCTAGTCATGCCAACCACCTCTCTCTAATTCCAGCAAGATCACAGCTCTGCAACCAGGCATGGACTACTATTTGTTTCCTATGCTATGTATAGTCATGTACAGGCATCTAAGATGGGCTCCCAGTCATGTTGCTTTCACTTGAAAGCTGTGAGAGCCTTCTCCATTTTGCTGTTCTCTAGACACATACTCATTGTCCCCATGACTCCAGTCCTCTTCTGGGTTTGGTCACTATCCCCCAGTGAAAACTGTTTAAAGCCCTCCTCACTAACTTAGCAAACCTGTTGGCAAAGATACTCTTGCTCCACTTTGTCATTCCTGCTCAGCAATGCTCATTTCTCAGAGAAGGTCAAAGAGGTCACAAAGGCCAAAGACAGTGACAAAGGCCAAAGTGACACCAGCTGCACATTCAGGTGTTGACCTGCAGGGTGCATATGCTCCTACCCAAGCACTACTTGGGCCCCCATACCATTCACCCTCTGTAAGCACTCTTGATGAACTCAAGGTCACCCCTCACAATGTCATCAATGACCATGTGGTTGGGCAACAAGAGGTACTAGTCTGAGGTCCAGACAAGCCTCAGCAGACTCTCCACAACACCCTAGATCTGGGTCCCCAGCAAGTGACAAACCTCTCAACACATCAAGCCAAGACTGCAGATGGGTGCCTCCATCCCCCACAGGAGGGAGCCTCCAGGCATTATCACCCACCACTTTCTCCCAGTGCCGACAACAACGGTTCAGGCTCATCTGTTTCCAACACCTCCCCTAAGAGAGCTTGTTCTTCCTTATCTGTTACCATGGCACTATACCTATCCTATAAATGCACATCTGCAGGCAGAGAGAACGAGCCTGCCTTCCGCTGCCAGCATTCACAAGCTTACATTCCTCTCCATCTTAGGAGTCTCTATCCACCGCTTATTTGAGCATAGCTTCTAGCTGTCCCTCCTTCCACACAATGTGGGGTTTGTACTCTTCTACTGTGCAAAGACCCTGTCATTCTCCTGTTTCTGTTCCCTGCGGTGATGCAGCCTGCTCATCTCCTGCCGTTGCTTCACCTAGCAGCTCAGCACCTTGACCACAGCACAACCCAACAGATGAGGCCATCATCATGCTCTGCCCCAGGCTCAGGGAAGAGTACCAGTCACTCCCTGCAGCCCAACATCTGCCACAGCATTCCTTTGGAGCTCTGTCGGGGCCAGCCTCCCACATGCCAGGCGCAGTCGCTCCAACCAGGGCAGGAGAGCATGCTTTCAGGTGCATCACTGCACCCACTCCAGCTGTCTCCGAGTGTCAGATGCCTTCTGCACTCCCTTCCATGCTAACTGCTGCATTAACTGCTAAGTCCTTGTTAGCCACCCCATGTCACAACAGTCTTGCAATGTTTTGAAATAATATGGCTAGGAATGCGGATGCAATAGAGTTAAAAAAAGGAAAAGCCTGATGTAGAGCAAAGTTATAATTTTCTAAACCACTAAAGCCAGAAATATTTCCTCTCTCCAAAACATCAAAAACCTTTTACTGTTTGTTACAGGCTATTCTCTTGCTTTTTGCAGATTTGCGCTCTACTTAGTACAAGCACAGTGGCATTTATCAGCATACAAAAGGCACGTCAACTCCTACTCTTCTCCTAGATAGCACTTAGTCTCAAAGACACACCACAGATAGTCTTATGACATATCCCAGGAAAAGGCAGTTTTAAAATAATTATGCAGAGGATGTGTTCTCATGCAAAACAACAAATAATCATTAAAGGCCCTCCTCTCTTTCCAAGTTGTTTCTTTAAATACTCATTATACAAGCAAATGAGATAAGTGAAGAAGCTGAGAAAATTATAAGGCATTATTCCCTGCCTATAATTCCGCTTCCCTGAAGATAAAAAATGCATGACTTTCTTTCTAGCCATTGGATTTCAGCACCTTAGTTGAGTTAGGTCAGAATTTTCTCACTGTAATGTTCATTTCTGATCAAAAATTTGACACTGCTCTACTGTTTCTAACTGGATACCTCTCTAAAAACTTTCCACTTTTAAAGCTACTACCATTATCTACTGGAACAGAAGAGCTGAAGTTTTTTGGGCAGATGTTCAATATTAAAAGTGATTTTTTCAGAGAATGAAGAACATCTAAATCAACACTTACCTGCTGAGGACTGTCACATCGGCTCGAAAAAGGACCCACAGGCCTTTTCCCTATAAAAGTCCCCAATGGCAGCAAAGCCATTTTCAAAGTGAGACCTAATCTCTGTGACTAGATCTACTTTAACAGATTAGGAGAACTTCCCAGTTCCCAGGTCTAGGTGCAGATGCCTGCCAAATAATATCTCCATTTCAGCACTGAACTCCGGCATGTGTTGCTGTGGAAGATGGAAAAAATCTTTGGCATATACTACAACAGGATCTCTGTCCAGATGATCAGGAAGAGCAAGTTAAGTCTGGATACAGCTTGTCAAGTTGCAGATAAAGCATTTTATTATCTCCCCAGATTGCTTCTGAATGAGTACTTATAAAGAAGGATGTTCCTGTGGACTCCTTATCAAAATGACTTCCCAGTGCAGTCACATGTCCCACAGAGCCTCTTGTACAGCTCGTCTAACACTTCACTGAATGCTGCTTTCTATACAAGTGCCCTGTCCCCAGGGTCACAAACAAGTTCTGCAGTGCCCTCATACTCTTTCATGACTAGAGAAACTACAGGTTTGCAGCCTACCAAGAAGTGGGAATGCAGTAATTGTGCTGCTTTTAGAGGAAGAACATTATTTGCATCAAGTTTTGTTTCACCAAATGACAGAAAACAGAACATGAAGGAACCTTCAGAGATCAAACTCACCCCTCTTCCCAGGCTGTCTGACTGCAGTTAGAAAAGGAGGTAACACAGATAATCACCAGTCTTACTATAGCCATGGGATTACACAGCTACACTGTTTCCAGACAGCTGGAAAGTATTTCTTTCTACATAAGGACTGATCTCATTCACCTCCATTAAAGAACTGAAGTGTAATGCTGGTTGTGTCACACTAGGGAGCTGAAACCAAGAGCAGAAATTTAGTCAATATGGTATCTCTAACCATAAAAAGTCTTCAGAATTTTTGATCTACAGGAAAAACTATTACTGGAATCAAAATACTCTGTTCAAGAGCCAAGTCACTATTTAAAATGAAGATAGCTCTCCATCCAAGTGTTGTGGGTTAACCCCAGTAGGCAGTTAAGCCCCATACAACCACTCACTCATTCCCCTCCCAGTGGGATGGGGAAGAGAATCCAAAGGGTAAAACAGACAAAACTGGTGGGTTGAGATAAAGACAGTTTAATAAGTGAAGCAGAGGTCTGTGTGCAAACAAAGCAAAATAAGGAATTCATTCACTACCTCCCATTGTCAGGCAGGTGTCTAGCAATCCCCAGGAAAACATGGCTTCATCACATGCAACAGTGATTTGGAAAGCCAAACACCATAACTGCACATGTCCCCCCTTCCTCCTTCTTCCCCCAGCTTTTATTGCTGAGCATGACATCATATGGTATGGAATATCCCTTTGGTCAGCTGGGATCAGCTGTCCCAGTGTGTCCCCTCCCAACTTCTTGTGCATCCCCAGCCTGCTCGCTGGTAGGGAAGCATGAGAACCAGAAAAGGCCTTGATGCTGTGCAAGCACTGTTCAGCAATAGCTAAAACATAGGTTGTCAACACTGTTTTGGCCACAAATCCAAAACATAGCACCATAGGAGCTGCTATGAAAAAAAAAGAACTCTATGCCAGCCAAAACCAGTACACCGAGATAGAATGATGACGACTGCACTTCTCCATAAGCACACCCTCTTGAGTAATTAGCAAAAGCTACAGTATACCCCTGTAGCTGTCACTGTTAAGTGATATATGCAGAAGCAAAAAGAACATGTAACAGAAGGGAGGAGGTAAGTAAGAGATATTATAAGAAAAGGAGATGGAAAAGTATGTAGAGCATGGGACTAGGATGACACACAGGACTTCACAGAGCAGCCAACCTTAACAAATCAAGAGCATGTTATTCAGACACATAAAACCTTCAACTCCAATGCTGTAAAACCATAGGTGTTGTTGCAAGAGTGTTGCAATGCATTAACGTTTAAAAGCCTCAGCCACATAGTTAGAAATAGTAAGTAGGACATCACAAAACGTATTGACCACAAACACTGAATAAAACAGCATGCTGCTCGTGATGTTACTAATCACAAAAAACATCACCTAGTGAAATTAAATTACTTCATATGGATGATAAACTACTACATGTTTCCATGTCCATATGAAAATACTATTCAAAACAGAACAGCAAAAATGACAAAACAGAGTATCTCAAGGCCTCTGACATCTTTAATATTAACAAACTTTGAAGGGTAAACAAAAGACTGAAAAACAACTCACCTGATTGCCCGTTTCTGCCACTATTTCTCCTTTGGCGACCTCAGCCCGTTCCTTATTTCGGCAAACCAGATGAACCGTGCCACCTGGTGGATTTCGACAAGAAACACATTTGATAATTAATTACTAACTGTGTTTCGGGGAGGCATCAGCAAAGAGAGAGGGAGGGCCAGGAAGTGATGTGCAATTTGCAGTTCTTGTTTGAGGTTAGTTTTTGATACAATCCAAATGAAACAAAAAACCTTTTGTGACTGCATTCCAGTTTGTAGCAAATCTATAGCCTGCTAGCAGCAGTGGCAAGATTGGTCAGATAGTCACCAAAATATCACGGGAGCTTCCCAGCAGGCAGAATGTTCCTGAGCTATGCACAGCCAACAGTCCCACTTCTCTGCTGCCAAGAGCTGAGTGGTGGCTTTTCATCAATGCTGCTGAAGCTCAGATCTGTAGAGCTCTCAGGGCTCCCATGACACTTGCTGATGAGCTGGCAGCTGGTTAGGGCCATAGCAGCCCATAGCAGTCCATAGCAGTCCCAGCTCCACCAGCCTTGGGCCATTCTGAGGGACAAATTCCCTAAAAAGCAGTGTCTAAAAGGCACCGACCCAGCAGTACCATCAGGCAGACCGGACACACCAAGAATACCAACAGGGTCTGTCAAATGACTGAGGTAAAGGTCTTTCAAACAAAAGGTTTAGGACACGAAGAGTGGATATAATAAGAAAGCTGGAAGATTTCTGCTTGGCTCTGGTCCCTATGAAGGCAGGCAGGAAGGAGAAAGTATCATGCTGTAACAGGGTCCTTGCACAAGGTTGCACATATGGAAAAGGCCACTGCACTCTAGGTACTGTCTGCTCAAACCATTTTCTGTCAAGTCTGCACATCATGTTTAGAGTTGATAAAATACCAGAGCTACACTGGAAATTGAAGCTAATGCATCTGTATTGTAAATGCTTCCTTTGGCACATGCCTTAGAAAGTTCAGTAAAGGGCATGAACATCACAAGTGACTGGAATTGCTCTGTGAAAAGGAGATAAAAATGCCAGATATCACAATTCTTCTCAGCAGGGGAAGATATGACAAGGATCATGGCCACAAACTGCTGTTTAGGAGGCTCAGGTCAGGCATTAAGAACAAAAGTTTTCATTAGTTTTCTTCTGAATAGATCAGGCTGTCCCAAGAGGCTGCATAATTTCCATCCTTGTGGGTTTCAAGATCCAGTGAGACAAAGCAACGGCTGTTTTGATCTAGTGTTGGCAACAGTCTTGCTTCTAGTGGGATGCTGGACAAGATGACCTCTAGAGGTCCCTTCCAATCAACTTTTCTATGAAAGGAATACGCAGGGCAAGGCTCCTCTCAAAGGCCTAGATACTTATCGTGACCTCATAACTTAGCCACGTTAAAAAGAACCTTCAAAAAGAGGACTGAAGTACAGGTAGGCGCAATTCTTTTTTATTTTTATGCTTTGTATTCTCTGATCATTACAAGTAATGTCTTAATCTCAGTTACAAGAGTACCTGCACTCTTTACTTTTACCTGTTGTAAAGGTGTTTTATGGGTTGCTAGCAGTCCACCACTAGAAGGCTCAAGCAATGTAATCCCAAAGGACTGATAACAGAAACAATGGTGCCGGGTCACTCTTCTAGTGCCCGGAATCCAAATGCAAGACACCATGTCTATAGGGATAGAGCAGTCACACACTGCACAGCCCAGCGTGGAGCCTGATAATGAAATTTTCTGTCTACAAGAAAGGTTTTTCCACTGAGCACCACTACAGCAAGCATACTTGGCATGCAGCTGATGCAGGCAACAAGCCTCAAGGTTCTTCTGAAATTTTTTAACAGGGTCCGATTCCTCCACTGCACTGCCAGAGTTGGCTGGGTTACTTTTACCAAGCGCACAACTGCAGGCAGCAGTGGGATACTCCCAAAACCAGGATAATCATAGAAATTACACTAACCAATGAGAAGACTGCATCAAACTGGAAGTGCAGGTCACAAGACATACAGAAAAGCTCAAATCTGTGATACCCATAAGACACCAATTCAGAGAAAAGCTGAACTCAGGCTAAAGAAATTGTCATCAAGACTGTCATTATTTACAAAGATCTGAAATGCTTGAAGGTAAAGCCAACATAGCCTGGTCATTCTTTTGCTGATTCTGAATGCCTTATTTTCTCATCATGGTGTACTTGAAGAGATTCAGCTAGAAGCCAGAGCCCCAGCAGCTGACATTGAGTTTCAGAGCAACACATGCAAGGATGGGATCAGGAAGACACTGTTAAGTCATTTTAACTCCACCGGCACAGCAACACCCACACAAGGTATCAGACAAGCAGTCTGAGGCCAAGGTTGTTCTTTGGGCTCCAAATACTAGACATAGTGACCAGATCCTATGCAGATCTGGTCACCTTGACAGTTTGCAAAACATGGTAGGCGTATCTGTTTGTAAGTGAAACAGTCACCAGACAAGGCAATACTTACATAAGGCTATGTGGCATAGTGGCAGCAGTGGGAACCTGAAATCAATCACATACTGGCACTGATGGGGATCTTTAACCCAAAGGCTCTTTTATGCTAATAATTTTGAATTAGTTTAATTTAACCAAGTCGCCACTTTCCTTCATAAGGTAGTTATGAAACCTCAGCAGGCAAAGAGAGACCAAAGAGCTGCAAGCTCCTCCCTTTTATTCTACATGCCAAAACTCTTATCACTCTTGCACAACAGGAATTATTTTGTCAAGTCTGAACGGGATTATGTTTATCCTTCTAGAGTAGCTAGTTCCAGTTCATAACATCTCCTTGCTTACAGAGAGCAACAGAAAAAATGGTTGCATGTAATCAGTTAAAGGGCACAAACTCGAGGTTATTGCTAAGATCAAGCACAATTACATTGCTACTTTCATACTCTCCCATCTCAGCTTAGCAAAGCCAACTGTTTTCTTTCATCATGCAATACATTTGCGACTTCTGCAAAACAGTTCAAATTCAGCCAGGCTGCTACTTGTACCCAATCAGCCTTAAACAGACATTGATCTGTCACTAACATCCTTAGATGCCACTATAACACAGATAGTTTTGGTAAATGTATACTTAAGAAACACTTTGCAGATCCTCTCCACTAATTTTGTTTCGTTATTCCAGCTTTCACAGTACTGATTGTGCTTAAACCTCTAACCCACGCTAACAGCCCTGTAAAATAACACACCTGATCCCTTACGCCAGGGAGCTGTGTCTTTGTGTTTGTGCTGGAAGGCCAAACCTGCTTCCTTCCATCTTCTCTGCAACAACCCCTCAGAGCTCCTTATTACAGCCCTGCTCACCTCTCCTCGCTATCTCTTTGGCTGTGGCCTTGCCAATGCCACTGTTCGCGCCGGTGACCAGAAAGGATCTTCCAGCCACATTCACCTCCACATCGGCTGGATTGAAGTGCTTGGAAGCAGACTCATAGCCACTCCTGAATAAATCAGAGACACCTGTGAGAAACTGAAAGACAATACTTCCAAAAAAAACACAGAGGAGGGTTGAAAACCACTTTTCCCTCACAGCTCAGCGTACTTTTTTTTTTCCATCAGGCACAACACACACTCACACACAACACCCCCCTCTCCCCATTACTCTGTCCTGGTGGGACAGGCCACACGAACTGCCAGTGACACCCCAGTAAGCGACACGGCAACAACTCGAGGCGTTCACCCTGCCACAAGCCACACGCCCCGAACTTTGTCACTCAGGAGGTGGCCCGGCTGCGGCACTGCAGCTGCCCCAAGGCAGGCGCCCGAGAGGGCCCGGGGCGGGGCGGGCCCAGGCGGCACCGCCGGGCAGTTCTCACAGAGAAGGTGTGGAAATTCGCGGGCCCTGGCAGGGGTGGGGACGCTTCGATTAAAAATATTAAAAAACCCACCACCTCGAAATGGTTAAACGCCCGCGGACGCAGAGTAACGCCCCCAGCCGGGCCGCGGCGCCCGCCCCGCCGCACAGCCCGCAGCCGCCCCACGCTCCCCGGGGGCAGCTGCCGCCCTTACCTCGTGTACTCCCGCAGCCCCTTCACGAACCACACGGCGTTGCGGTACCAGGACATGGTGCTGCTGCCGCCACAGCGGTGCTGGCCCCGCCTCTGCCCTTACATAAGGCGCCCGGTCCAGCCCTGCCCGCCGTTAGGTAAGGGCCGAGGGCCGGCCCCGCCCTGCCTTTGCCCGTTGCTGCCGTGGCCGCCATTACTGGCTGGGCGCACGAGGGAGAGGGGGGTGCGATGGAGGGTAGTGAGTGCCTTGGGGGGGGGGGGAGCTGTGCCCCCTTCCTCCCTCGCAGCCGTTCGTGAGATGTTTTTTCTTCTCCCTTCCATTCTCCCCCCTTCTTCCTTAGCCAGCAAGGAAAGAGGGCTGCTTTTAGCCACCCGACCTGGGTGCCTCCAGCCAGCTGGGCGTTTTGGCAAGTGCCTCAGTTAGTCCCTGCCGTGCTGGAGACTGCTGTGCCTGGTGAAGGCGGTGGCAGAGGAGGACGGGGAGTTTCCCAGGGTGTCTGCTCGGGGCAGATGCCGCTGGCAACCAAGACGTGGCTGGAAATGGGGTGCCACGTTTTAGGGACGGGAATCAGTGCTACAGGACCTTGGCCTGCATCCTCTGCTCTGGAAGGCTGTCAAAGGGCAGCTCTTGCAGAAACAAACAGCTGTGTTGCACCACGCCAAATAGCACTTTATGTAACAACTAAACACATGAAACTCCGTCTCCTACTAATGGAGTAAATTATACCAGTAAGAAAAGGTATCAAGTAGCCATTGCAGTAGGGGGAGTGAAATTTAAAATGTGTTTTCAGTTCCTCTGGTATGTGCGTTGGAGCTATGAAGCCCAAGAGAATCACTTGGAGTTGCACATCTGGACAGCCCATGTTAGCCATAAGGAGGTTGTCGTTATAAGTATAATTGCGTTTTAAAGCGCATTAAAGAACTACGCACTTACAAAGTTCAGTGCGCAAGCTAGATAAATTCGTGTATTTTATGTGGTATGCAGGGCCACATGCAGAGAAGCTGCCTTGGGAACCCTATCTAAGATTTCAAGAGCTTAAGTTATCTGGTTTCAATAGCAGAGGTAGTGGCAGAATGGGAATATTCTGACTTTTTTGACCTTGTATGATAGCCTGATACTCCTTTTTCTAAATCTCTTCACTCTGGCAAAGGCCTCATACTCAGGTCTTCCACTTTCTCAGCATGTTGTGTAAGTATTAGGCTCTCACACAAAAGGTACTTCCCACCATGAAGTTAAAACTTTTGAAGTCAGCACTGTCTGCTTGTACTAGGTATTGTGTGTGAAATAAGAGTTTTTTAGAGGGCAAAAAGACACATTTTCACAGTAATACTTCCTTTTCTACAGAGACAGGAGGTTGCAGAGAAGTGGGTGTTGGCCTCTTCTCCCAAGTGACGAGTGACAGAACAAGAGGAAATGGCCTCAAGTTGCGCCAGGGGAGGTTCAGACTGGATATTAGGAAAAATTTCTTTACTGAGAGAGTGGTGAGACACTGGAATAAACTGCCCAGGGAAGTGTTGGAGTCACCCTCCCTGGAGGTGTTCAAGGAATGTGTGGACGAGGCGTTGTGGGACATGGTTTAATGGGCATGGTGGTGTTTGTTGGTTGATGGTTGGACTCGATCTTACAGGTCTTTTCCAACCTTAGGGATTCTGTGATTCTGTGACTATCCAGCTAAATGTCATACCTTTGCACCAAATCTTAAAATGCTTGTTCTTATTAAAACAGTTGACAGAATTTATTTAAAACCAGCAGCCTGAGTCAGCTTTAACTGATTTTGTTCTTGGAAATGGCTAGGAGTTTTTCACTGAAGAGTTCCTAAACAATTCATCCTGATTCTGATGCTCGAAATGGAGACTTCTGGCCCAGAAAGGAACAGCTTGGCAATAGTGTGAGTGGCAGAACGTTATTTTGTATAATGGAAAATGAATGGCAGCCTGAACTACAGATATGTACTATGATGTCTGTAAGTATATAATTGTGAGCGATATGGAAATAGTTGTGTGATCATCACCTACAATGTGCAATTAGCAACCAAAACTGTACAGCCTAGACTGCTATAATGATGTTAGATAATCACACCCGCTGTGAACAGAGCAGATGTTAGGCTTCTGCGAGCCCTGTGTACAGGCTGAGATAATGTCCCCTCTTCCTACTTTCAGTCCTTTGCCCTGCTAGCCTTTCAGCTTCTCCCTTTCCCTCACAGCCTGTACAAGTCTGCCTGGTTACTTTCCTCGAACCCTGGCTCAGGGAAAATACACAGCAGGAGAAAACCAGAGAATTATGTGGGCATGCATGCTGTTATGAATATCCAGGCAGGAAACTGCAGTGCTGCCCCACATTTTTATGCTAGTTAGAGAAAGTCTCACCTTGGGCTTTGTAACCCTTGGTGCATCTCAGTGTGCTGTTAGGAGAACAATAATGCTCCACGGTTGCTTATGCCACAGAATTACATGTGTTCTTTACAGGAAATACGGTTTCCGTTTGAAAAACATTAGCAAACCCCAAACAAAACAAAACCCTGTGGAAGTTCCTGTGAGTAAATGCAGTAAGCCAGGTTGTGCTTTATTCCCTTGGCATTTCTTTGTTTACCCCGTTTATTTCTTAAGCACTGAGGCTATGGCTTAGTACAAGCAAAACTGGATGATGGCTTTGATGTGTTTTGTTTGTAGTTTCAGTCTATTTTCTCATAAATTGGGGGCTACATCCCTGCAGTCTGCCAATCTCTGAAAGAAAATGGGGTGAATGCAGACACACAGAATTCCTTGCAGGCTAAACCATTTGGATTGTAATCAGCAAGATGCTGGATGGTGCAGCCCTGAGGTACTAACTAATGTGAGTATGCATGGCAGAAGCCGCCCATGAGTCAAACACAAAAATATATTATGCCAGCCACAGAATGGGAGCAGCTCATAATATTTTTGGGTTTAAGCAGTAATGGGCAATTACAGCATATTACTCTTATTAACATTAGGGAAGATAAGATTGTTAGGAAGGCGTTTGAATGTAGGGTTGGGAACCAGTGTCACCCTGGTACACACACAAAATTTTCTGAGGATATTATATAAATACTGTAGCACCACTACTGTGATGTTAGCCATACCCTTCTAACAAATGCCATTTTCAGGAGATTTTATAAATGCCAAGAAATTATGCCCTTGCCAGAGTGCAACAATCCCTGAGCACACAGAGCTGAGAGGTATCTGCTTAGAAACACTTGCTTTTTCCATAGTGAGGGCCTAAGCTTGCACTCAGAAAGGAATTGTCACAGCACAGTCTTGACAAATCTGTGCGTAAATATTTCAGCCATGAAATGTCTCTCTGTCTGAACAGCTTCACATCAGAAGCGAGCTGTAGCACACTGTCCTAACACCTAGAGGTTTCTGCTACCTCGTATCACCCCCTGTGATGTTTTGCTTTTGTGTTCTTGTTCCAGAGGCAGGAGACTGTAGAGATTGTATGAGTGCTCTGTGCTAACCCAGCCATCACAGTGATGAGGTAGTATGGGTTGCCTACAGGAGAACGGTAAGACATAGTTTTGCCAAGAGTTGGCTGGTGCTAATGAAGGGCCTACCTTGCAGTACTCTCACAGGCAAAATTTCTGCCCACATCGAGTTTTGGCTGCATGTTGCCTTTTGTACTGAATTCTAGGTTGATAACACCTTGTTAGCTAAACTGGAATCCATTCTGGAGCTTTGGAAATCTGGAAGGTTACAGCTTTTGGTTCTTTCATGATTGCTACTAGCTTAGCGTTAAAGTCGAATAGGACACTACTCTGAATGTGAGGGATTTTTTAGGCAAGGAATTCTCCTTGTAGAGTGGCAGCCAACATCTCAGATAGATAGTTATCACAGCCAGCAACTGATACATATCTGTAGCCTGGCTTCCCCACTGGAAGCGGGGGGATCAAGAGAGCCACAGGTCTGTTGAGCTCCTGACATTTCCCTCATTTGAGCACGGAACGAAATGGCTTCCCTCTGGCTAAACACAACCCAGTGTTTAGCCCTGATAAAACATACCCAAGTTAACCGTTCCCCTTGAGGACTACAACACTTCAGGTATATCTACACTATTAAATAACTCATAGCATATTCCCAGGTCCTGATCCTTTTATTGCCCATACTAGGTAAACGATTGTTGATGCCCAGGCTCTCTTTAAGTGTTTAAACAAATACTTCTGTCCAAAACAAGCTCAAACATCATCAGGGGGGATAGTTTGCTCAAGGGATAATTCATTGTCAAGCACTATGGATGAGTCTGCACCAGAGTTAACAGTGCACAGCTTGGCTTGGCACTGGTGATCCTGCATTCAGGTAGATGCATTTACCAGTGTAGAAATAGCTCCCGAGTCTGTTGTGCAGGCCCTCCATGAATGCAGATAATTCTCAAAGCAAATAAAAATTCTGGAGTATTGTGACTGTGAGCCTCAAGATAGTAGGATTTTTCATACAGTAATGAATTGAGAATCTCAGTATTTTCTTAAAAAACAAGAGCTGGTAAAAATTGCGTCTCTGGCCCCCAGCTGGACTAATACAAAAAAAACATACCTTAGACTTGATCCATCTTTGTACCTGTAAAAGAGCAAGGAGTTTTAAGCAAATTTTTAATTGCCTCCCAACACAAAAGAAAAGTTGTAAATACCTATTGCTGCTAAGGGCTGTGTGTTTCAGCATGTTTCATATTTTCTTCCCAGGGGACAGATCTAAAAGGTAGATAGAGTACTCAAGAGCTGAAAACAATTATATATTATACAAGATGTTGCATAGCAGCTTCAAGGCCATCTTGCCAATCTCTTTTATTATACTTTTTTTTTTTTTTTTTGAGAGGCTAAAATCTCTCTGTCTTAAGGACAACTGGCTCCTTTGCTTGGTTCCTACCGGAGAGTTGGCAGGCTGTTGTGCATTCTCTCCTTTCCTTGCAGTTACCAATTTTCTAATTAAGTCTCTGTGCCTGCCCCCATTAAATCAATCAGAATGTCGCCACTGATTGCAATGGGAACAGGAGCAGGCTTTAAAGGCCAGATTTGCAGAAAAGCTCGGCATCTGTAATCGGGGCCAGGTTTTCAAAGGAAGTGGCAACCATGTGCAAGCCACTGTTGCTGTGGGAGCTACTCCCAACCCTGCATTTGCCATTCTGGCCTCAGCTCCAGATGCAGAACACTTGAAAACTGTAGCTTTAGAAACTAGTGCTGCCCCAGTGAGTGTAATAGCAATTAAGAGCTGTCAGCAGCCTGGGGAGAGGCAGTCGGCACTCTTCCTTTTGCCTGGCTGTAGCAGAGGTTTTGGCAAGTGGTCAAAGAGGAACATCCAGGCCCTGAGGTCTCAGGGACATGTCTGAAGTGCTTATGCTATTAGCAGGGTGAGAGAGGCAAAAGCTTCTCATCCTGAATGCAGGGAGGGGTCAAAATTCTGGCATGTGTGGTGTTTTTATGAACAGTAGGGTATTTTCTTTGTTGTGTGCTCTTACACCCAAGTTGTCACTAAGTTTGCCAGCCGCTGTCATCAGCAGTGTTGTTTCCAGTGAACAGTCAGGCTTTCCCCAGACCAAATAGCCTTTTGTTCTCAAGAAATAAATGTGGCAGTATGTCATCAGCTCAGCTCAATCATTCCTTTTTACTCAGGGGTCAGTAAAAGGAATCTCTTACTTTGCCTTATCAGAAGTATAGGTTTGCTCCATCAGCTGCTGAGGGCCCTGGACAATGAGAGCCTGCGAGGCCTCCCAGGGACAGGCATGTCCTGGCAAGGAGAGGGACTGATGAGTGTCCTCCCAAAGTGAAAAGAATTGACTGGGAGTAGCAGCTAAACCTGCTGCTAACCTAATAAATATCTCCTATGTATCAAATAGTTTATGCATGTATATAATTGTTTTAAAAATAATAGGAGCTTTGTAGCTGATTTTCATCTTAGAAAATAAAACTTTTAGTCAATAAAAGATCAATTTTATGATTCCCATGACTGAAAAATTATCTTGATGTCCTTAGAGGAAGCAACATACTTGAATGCACACAGGTTTGTTGCTAGGCTGTGGCAGTAATGCAGTTATCTGTACTAGTATTTTATTCAGTTAGTTACCTTTTTCTCTTCCTGCTGCTCTTCCACTGGAGTTCTGTGGAACTTCTTACTGTTCTTACTACAAGCTGTTGGACAGAGATGCTCATAGGCTTATTGACTCAGGTGAGTTCTGCTATAGTGCATTCTTTTCTCTTATTTTTCTTATTCTTCTGCAAATATTACAGTTTATTAACATTGATTATTCTAGCACAGTTGTTAACAAATTGCAGATACTATCTAATAGTGTGTATCCACCAAGTGATATCTACAAGCCGGATTACAGACATGCCTTAGCTTATATGGTTGCTGTACATTGTGTTCAAATGCCAAAGGAATGGACTGAAGTTTTGTGTCTGCGAGCAGTCCACATGCTGTGGTAACAGAACCCACAGAGATATGTAAAACGTATCCAAGTAAAGCTATGGAGCCAAACCCTCCCCTGCAAATAACCACCAGACCTGTTTAGTAAAAGTCTTATTTCACCTGTTGTTGGACAATTTTTTTAAAAAGTCCATTAAAAATAGTGAAGCAACTCTCTTTCTGATATATTCTGAAAATAAATAGAATTTATGAACTAGTAATGTGAAATTCATGCAGAAGCAGAGTATCAATACAAAGAGCAAAAATAAGCAATGTTAATAAAAAGGTGTTGTCTATAGCAACTTATCAATAAGTGTGCATAGTGGGTTTTTTTTCTCCACTGTTTGCACCCTGTGGACTCATTTCATATTGATACTGAAAGGCTAAATATTTTTTCCCAAAGGACTGAGAATCAAACCCATAAGATATGCAGGTACCTAACTCACATGGGCATCAAGAGGACCTTGTTAAAAAAAGCTTTCATGTTTGTTGGCCTACAGGCCCACAGTTTGCATCTCAGAGCACCTCTCACATCTGAGCTGGTATACTGCAGCACGGGAAAAGGTATCACAGACTCCCCCTTTGCTTGAGTATTAATGATCGTGCAGAAGAGTCACTATGGCTTAGATTCAAATGTGTGGGCAAAATCAGTCTCTGATATAACTATTCATCTCA
Source organism: Gavia stellata (assembly GCF_030936135.1). Classification (NCBI taxonomy): domain Eukaryota; kingdom Metazoa; phylum Chordata; class Aves; order Gaviiformes; family Gaviidae; genus Gavia; species Gavia stellata. The sequence goes on along the minus strand of NC_082594.1, from coordinate 29,787,154 downwards.
GTGAAATTGCAGCAGGGTTGATTATAATTAGCATGACTGGTAAATGTAAAGCACTTTAATTTTCAAACTCGGATCACGTGGGCTCATGCACTTACAATGGTCAATATCTTCCTCCCTGCGTTTTTATTCAAATGAGACATTTGGTAGAAATTCACTGTTACAAATATGTATATGTGATTTCTCAGAACTTCATACAATTTTCTCAGAAATGTGTTCTTGCAATCTAACATTGTTCTTTTTAGCAGTTTCCTTGTACTTTGTTTTCTTGTACTATGCAATATCAGATGGCACTTGTCAGCCTTTTTTATTTTCCCACAAATATTATGCTTTCTAAAAATGTTTTCTTTTTCCTCTTATGGCTAGCACCTGTGGGACTTTCATGTACTCCAGTAGTGAACAGGAACAAGAAACAAGCCAAGAAGCAACAATTTCAAATTGCAGTCCTGATGTAACAATCTTTTGTATATTGTATGTAGAACATACATGGGTCTTCATCGTGATGCAAAGTCCCTATCAATTAGAATCTGGGGAAGGTGAATAATCAGAGATAAGATTCAAGATAGATAACTTACAGAAACTGATCTGGTTTAGAATGTTGTACAACATATACAAGTTATCGCCGGTTTAATCTTTGTAGCCCTTTGCCTGTGAAGTCAAAGCATTTAGGCTCATTTACACCAACTGTTCACATTTCAGGATCTGAGACATTCAGAACAGCTCTTGACATAACCTAGAATACCTTCTGCTTCTTTATTTTTTTCTGCACAGTCACCTTGTAGTTTTAAAGTCTGATGTCTTGGGACCTCATAAAGCTCAGAGCGAGTGCTGTGTGAGAGAGATCTACTTCTCTTCTCCAACAGGACAACGTTCCTGTTTCTACTCCTGGGGAGATGAGTTCTGTGATATGTCTGATGCTCATCTTTCCTCTCTTCTTTGGGTCAGCAGGTAGGAGCTATCTGTGCTCAACACTTGGAATGAAGAAAGAAAACATTTGCCTGTCTGGCTGTAGCTTTTAAAATAGCTGTGGGAAGCTGCTCCTTAGAGTTTTGGAATATTATGCCCATTGCTAAAGAAGGTGGAGTAGTGGGAGGAGAAATATACCATGGGCAATAAATTGTAATAAGTGCGATTTATTTCATGGCTGCTATCATTGCATTTATGGTATGTCTATGTCTAGAGTCTGTGTGTGCATGCAGAAATGTCTTTGTGTCTTTGTGTTATTAGATTTCTGTAGTACCCACAACTAGCAGTGAGCAGGCTATCTAATCCATTGAAATCATGTATATTTTTTCTTTTAAAAGCTAGAAATAGACCTTTGTTTCTCAAGAAGGGGAGATGATTTAACTGGAACAGTTACAGCTGGTTTTCTGCATTGTAGTCAACACATTCCTGAGTTCATAATAATTTGCCTACAGGTGTATTTTGTTCAATTTCCAGAAGATATTTATATTACTGTGAAAAAAAAAATGAACATTTTCAATTTGTAATTTTAGTCTAGTGGCAAAATATTAAACATTTTCATACCAAGGTGTAGATTGTATTTTCAGCCATTTGACCTTTGGGCTGTAATGACTTAATTCCCCCACAGCTGTTTGCTGAGGAAATGTGTCTACTTCTCCAGGCACTGAGCATGTGTCTGGGACACCACCAGTTTGTGGCGATTAAAAAAGTTGCTGCTTGCAAGTTAAGGTGCTGTGGACCTTGCACAAGTTCCTAGCTTACCCAAAAGTGAGATAAAGTGCCTTCAATTAAACTACTTTCATTTGGGTTTAAGCTGAGTGCTTTTATTTAGCCATTGGAGCCACCCAAGAGAAACTATGCTGCTAATCGTGGGTCAGGAGAAGAGTGGTAACTTAGTAAGTCACTGTAACCCAGTTGTGTTTAATCATATGGCCAAAACCAGGTGTCCCTGCTCCACACTTGCATGATTCCAGCCTGCTGAAGGAGGCAGTAGCAGTGAAAGTGCTGAAGACATGCTCAGATCTCTCTGGGTACAGAATTGATGGCTCCAACTATTCTGGAGGTGTTGATGTTCACACTTGCATGTGCCATAGCTTATTGATGTACACAAGTAAAGGTAAAATACTATCAATTCAGAGTTTTCCTCTCCCAGTCCTAACAAAGCTTTTTGTTTACTCTGTATAACTTCAAACTATTTCACAAATGCCTTTTGCTTCGTTAATACCTCTATCATTATGCATTTGTGCCAACCAGGTACTGAACACTAGCACTGTGATTTGGCAGCACTTTCCCAAGATGTTAATGAATGCATCAGGTTCTCATACCTAAAGAATTAAGCCTCCATGGTAGACTGTAGAGAACCAGTCAGTCTTAGCCTGCCATGAGTGAGACATAGGCCTCAGGCGTACCGTTGTGTGCCTGAAGTTTGATAAATCATTGTGCATCTGCTGAGCGGCTGTAACTACGCTCACGCAGGCACACAGAAAACGCAAGGCAATGTGACTTAGCTTACATCTCTCCTCCTCCAGGCTGAACTAAAATCACCTCATATTTGCTCATGTAGGAGCACACACATCATCACGTGCTGCAAGGTCACTGGATGCACAGTGACATGGGAATCAATTCAGACATAATCAGGAGTATGAGCCCTTAATTCTTTATCAAGAACGATTCTAGCAGCATTTTGCAAGAACAGGGAAGTTTGTACTGGAGTCCTGTGGGTGGAGTGTGTGTAGCTACTTTCTTGTTGAATTTCTTTTGCATTATCAACTGAGTGTAATTTTCTTTTTTATGCCTGTTCCAAGCTTTTGGGCAAAGTTCATGTGTAATGATAAACAGCTGCTTTGTTGCGTTCAAGTGATGGATGGAGTTATGCCTGCTGATAGGCAATTTCTTAAACACTTTGGCATCTTAATGAATGAAAGATGCAAAGTTGCTCTCCACTGAAGGTAAAATCACTTAGATTGGTTCAGCACTGAACACTGAAACCCAGGAGCCCAAGTACTGAGCCAGTGAAGTATTTGGGGTGGGAAGGAAGAATTCTAGCCTTTCACCATCGGCAGCAGTTACGTTTCAGAAGTGTGTAGCACCTTTAGAGAGGCAGTGGAGAGCATGGGGTGGAGCAGCTCTTGGGAAAGCACAGCTTCCGATTTCTCCCAAACACAGTCTGAGGCCCACAAATAAAAGGACAGATTTCCATTGGCCATAACTCCCTACATACAACCGTGCATGGCCTAAGTCAGCCAGCAGTGTTAGTAATGCCCATTCCATGTGTTTCTGAGCAGGGACAGCCTGACTGTGACTCTGAGTGGCTGCTGCAGAGCAGGGGAATGCTACATTCACGCTGCCCTCTTGTCAAATTATTTCACCCTTTATCCTACTTTCTTTCTAAGATTATTTTTCTGGAAATAAACAATTCTTATAGCCAGGGCCTGAATTAAAACCCTTATGGACCAAATGCACCCTTAGTTATCTATACAACAGCCCCTGAGATAAACGTTCATGGTTGAAGACAGGTGGTTCCCACAGGTGTCACACTGTGTTCAGCCGCAGTCCCAGGAAAGACGGTTGAGCAGAGCCTGTTCAGCTGTGGTGTATTGTTGAGGTTCTTTTACAGATCTCACCCTTCCACAGGCATTGTATAACTCATTCAGGTTTCTCTAAAACATAGGTTTCAGCTGTGGTGCTTTTAACAGAGCCAAACCACACATCCTCTTCCTGTGCCTGGAGCCACCCTTATGCTTGTATAGAGGGGAACCCCTCCATATTGACCGTATTGACAGAAGTGCATAAAAGCAAAAGCAGAAAGAGCACTTTTACACTGCATTCATCAACACATGAAAAAACAATCTACCAGGACCAGTTATGGGCTTTTTCCATTACATGTCACAAAACGATTGTCTCTGTGCATGCTGGTGCTTTTAAAGCTGATACTGCTGTTGACTTAAAAGCTGTTTGCGTTACATCTGTCCGTTAAATATAAATTTCCATATGTACAGCACCAAGGTGAACAAATCAAATGTACACTCACACCACAACCAGAGAACTGCTGTAATGAACACATCCACTTGAAATTCTCACATCCCTGCCCATGTCTTACTACCATGTTTTATATTTAAAATACCAACATAACTTCATCAGTTTTTCTCTGAACTTGATCACAATGGTTTGACAACCATCTTTGTGTTGCTGGGGTACTGACAAATTACTGCTGTACAAAAAGTGGAGGAGTCTCCCCAGATTGGGGAATGCTGAGCCCTGGTTAAAGCACTGATCTGATACTCAGTAGCTCAGTTCCTTGTTCTGCCAAAGACTTGCAAAGCGACCTTGGCTCAGTTTGGATGTATTGGATATATATGAATATATTCAGACTGTCTGTTTTAGCACCAAAGTTAGATGTAGATGCTTTCTAATCCAAGTTCAGAAGAGAGCTGGGAGCCGTATTCAGGCTGCCTTGTATACATGCTCAGATTGCTATCACAGTGACTTACTGGCTGGTCTAACAGTGGCCTGAATAACTCCCTAGTGAGCATCTAAGTTACTGTCAAGGTCCATGCGCCACGCAAGGTAGTCTGAATACAGCCCTTTATCTCTTTGTTTCAGCTCCCTCATCTGTAATGCAGGGACAGTAACATACCTCAGCAAGGCTACGGAGATGTTCAGATCCCAGTGAAGAGGACAACATGGCTGCTTTTATAGGCAAAAATGTACTATGCTGAAACAACATAAGGGGACCTGGTTTTAGAGGAGTTTGCCATCTGCAAGGGCTTACTCCAGATAGAATATCTAAGAGTTAAAAAAAGGGATGTAGATGTTAGCAAGAGTACACCCTGGCATCTATAGCAGCAATTTTACATTGACTATGCTGTATTACAGCTTAGCTATTTCCAGATGGCACTGTATTTTACAATTTCCTCTTGCAGTTGACTGCTATCTTACATATATATAGTACAACAAAGATGTACACAAGGGTGAATTATTGCCTGTTCTTTGTTGTACACACTTTCCCAAACATCTGGGGCTTTATTTATGTGGCATTTAGTCTTCCTCAGAAGAGTATCTTTGTCTGGAAAAACAATATATGCAGCAGCTACAAAAGATAAGGAGAAAGAGAACAGTATGGCTAATAATGAGAACACCAACAGCAAAAATGTACAGGGTTTTGTCACAGTAATCCTGAGGCTGATGGAAAGGTGGGATGAAATTTGGCAGGTACACAGAAAAAACCCAGTAGTTCCCAAGAATGAACCAGAGGAAGAGGAAAAGGCTGAGGGTTAGATGGATGTAGTACTTGTGAGCATTCTGCCTCCAGGGATATTCGTCATCGTCATCATCATCAATCACAACAGACTTGGAAAGCAGCTGCCTCATCCTGGTTGAGTCGTACAGCAGGAGAGTCACCTGGAGGCATTAGGGGAGAAAAGGGAATAAGTAAATTGGCTGCGGAAAGGGGGTGCTTGGGGGTGGGTGCTTGGCTGCTTGGGGGTGGGAAAATCATGTAAGAGAAAGCTGAGGAGCCACAAATGAGGCAGATCTTTCTGGAAAAGAATGCATTTTACTACAGTTTATTCAGCAGTGAGATTTAGGCCAGACATTGGGAAAAACTTGCCAATGGTAGGGATGGAAAGGCATGAGAGCAGACTGCGTAGGGAGATGGCAGCAGCTCCCACGCTGGAGACTTTGAAGAACAGATTAGAGTAACTGCTAAATGACTTAAGTAGAGTAGTTCCTGCCTTGTAGTGGGTGGATTTGTCTCTCCTATCTCTATTTTCCATGGCTATGTAGGTGAACCAGCTTAAATAAAACTACGAAGGATCTAGACTTCGATCTAAACCCCAGATAAATTTCTTCAGATACTCGGAATGATTCTGTCCAGTTTTCTTCAGTTAAGTGTCATTTTCTCAGTTTGTTCCATTCCTGCCTTCAGTCAGAACCAGCAGAGAAGTAGGTGGAATACTATGATACTGTGAAGTTAGGATGGTCTGGTCTACAGGGAAATGCAGTAAGACTCATCAGCAATGCTTAGAAGATTTCTAGTTTAGTCTTGGAGATACAAAGTATGTAGGTAGGTTGAGTGCAGTGCAGAGAAGCTTTCAAATTTCTGTCCCCTTTCTTCATTTTTTTATTTTTTTGTATTACTGACTTTCTCAATTTTGGTAGATTTACAGGTGAGGTCTGTCCAAGGCCCAACAAAGATTTGGGCCAAACATTGTGAAACCTGTGTTATCTCGCTACACCTGAAACGCTTGGCCCAGTCCTCAAAGCACTGGCTGTTGTAATTGCAACTCCCCTTTTCAGGTACTCAGGTTCCTGTGCATGCCTCCCTGCGGCGAGCCATGTCTTTGGGAAAAGGACCGTAAGAAACCAACTGAGCAGGAATCTGCCTCAGCAAACCAGAAATGAAATTCAGAGGGAAAGGTAAAAGGTGTGGATTTATAAGTGGCTGTGGGGAGGGACGTACTGTCCAAGCAGGAGTTCTCAGCCATGTTCTCTTTCCCAGAATTATATTCTGTGCTCATTTTTCTGCTTGAAATGAGAGAGAAGAGCATCCCTCGTTTTACAGTCTCCCTTCTCCATTAATCAAGTGATCAATGGTGAGAACGCTGGCTAAGGAAAACCTATTTGGGTATATGTTCTGCCTGGTTCAGATTTTAGTCCATGTGCCCCATTTTCTAGAGGCAAGGCTTAGCAAGAGGATCCAGGACATCCTGGGAAGAGGATTCTCTTGCTCTTCCCTGTAAAACTGTTCAATTATGTATAAGTGATTAAATATTTGTTCACAAAACCAGCTGTTTTTCTGGCCCAGATGTTGGTACCAGTTAGTGAGAAACAGAGATTAAAATCCCAGCACCAACATAGGCAAAAAAATGGTGTTTCCATTGGGTGTCTCACATCCGGCTGAGCACTCAAACTGGTAGGCTTGTCCAAACCAGCAGAGCATCTTCTTCTCGGGTGAGCATTTATTTTAGGCAGGCTCATGACACACAGGAGGGATAAACCTACCTGGCCATGGGGTCTGAGGTTTCGGCATGGGGACCTGTGGCTTGACCTGAAGCTCTGTGCAGCTCATTAGCTTTGAGGTGAGCTCCGCACATAGGCAGCTGCCCGTACTCAAGCTTCACCAAGCTCAGCAATGGGAATGGGGTTAAATGGCAGATGAGCATTGGTTTTGAGGAAGTCAGAGAAACCTCCCGGGTGGGTTTATGGATTTCAGCTGCATCTAACCTGTTCATGGTAAGTGCATTTAATCCTTATGGATATTGCCTTGCCAAGCTGTGATTGAAGCAAATTCTGGCAGTTGTTCACATTGTTAATAACTGCTGAATATACATCTATGGAGCAGCATGACATGAATTCAGCAGGCCTCTCCAGATGCTGTAGAATGGTTGAGTTGCCTTGGTGAACATCTGTAGGTTACCATTGCCTTTTAAAAGACTGGAGATGGTAAAGAAACAGATGAGGACCCTACTGATCTGTACAGACTAGAATGACTTGCCATTAAATGATGGCCATCACAGGATAGCATTCATTCAGACTTCATCCTATACCCGTTCTCTGACCTTTTAACTCTCGGAGGTCAAGCAAGTATACTGCTCAGTGAAACCTGTGCCGTCTGATGAACATAACAGAGGGCAGAGTTGAGACAGGTGGAATTTGGCTAGAGATCAAGCACTATGAGATGACACATGAGTTAGGCCAATCAAATTCTGACCAAATTTATTGCCAGACTGCAAAATAGGCAGTCCTGCTGTCAACTGAAGCCAAATTCAAGTTATTATTTGACATCAGCAGGAATATTAACTGACCCACTTACCATCTTATTTAGGGTGAGAAGAACTGAATTCAAACCAGAAATAGCTAAGAAGTCAACATTTTTGATGAAGGCTTCAATTCATTAGCATGAAAATTTCCTTTCAATTCTGCTCTAATCTTTTCTAAACTATTATTAGATGAACCTTTGATTATACAGATAAGTCCACTGGTGCGATCGAATGACTAAGCATTTGCCAGGAGAACTCATAGCATAGCAAATTCCTTATAACAAGATTAAGCACTTTTTGTTTTTTTCTTCATTTATTTACTGACCAAAGGTCCTTGGGGGATGATTCATACCCCAGTGATGTACTGCAGTTTGGTTACCACTGTGAAAGAGTGCAGGGCATGCAGAGACCTGCAGAGGAATATTCTTTCCCCCTTTTTTTGATCCTGGCAAAGAAAAAGGGCTAGAAACATTATCAAAGGGGAACGTAGCTAGTTCCTGTCTGCAGCGTCTGCTGGCTGCAGTAAGCAGTGCTGTCAAGTTGGAGACTAGCAGGTTCCCTTTCAGGGGACAGGCTGCCTGTACTGAAACATTAGGCCACAACCTCTCAGGTCTACCCTGTCTGGTCTGCTGGTGCCAGGCTCCTGGGAAGGTAGGCTGGGTGCCGAGTTGCTGCTGCCCGCGTTAGCTATGCAGGACAGCCAATGCTGCCAGTACTGACATTCCCTCCAGCAGCAGCACTTGCTGTTCTTAGCCCTTCATGCCCCAGCGGTGTGGTTCCAAAGCTTTTCCTTCAGCTCTGCCCCTTTTCCTTCCTTTGGCAGGAACATCATTGGGACAGCAAAAAATAGTTTTGCTTAATCCTGCTGAGAAGCCTTAAAGTAGCTCTGCAGTCTGTTGTGACAAGCCTCTCCATGCCCACTAGCAGCCAGCTAACACGGTCTGCAAAGGGACTGTCCGAACGGGGCGATCCTTTACCCTAGAGTCAAGGCAGACTTACAGCCTTATAGTGACCAGGGTGTAACAGGGATATGGGGATGTCTCTACTTGTCAAGCAGCAAAGATATAAGTGGGAACAGTCCACTAGAAGACAGGTAGCTGTGGTTAGAAAATACTATGCCTAGGTTAATAAGGCCTGCTATGAGCCAAGGATATATTTTTTCTGGAAGGAAGCCGTGCTGCTGCACAGTCATTGCTTCTGGCCGGGTCGGAGTGGGAGTAGATTGAACTTGCAAAGGACTATGTACAAACACCTGTAGTTTTATAGTATTCCAAAATCTAGGAGAGTAACTTCACTTTTTGTGCAGCCTGCGTGTCTGAAAACAAAGGAGAAAGGTCTGGCAGGCTTGGAGGACTGCTTGGGGAAATAGGAGCCCATTTACCATAGGCATCCATGTTATGTAGTCATTTCCCTCAGCAGGAATGGTAGCACAGATGCTGTGATGTAGGAGAAAGTCACACCACAATGTGTGGGACAATGCAGAATGCTGAACTCATTAGTGTCTCACTTGACTGACAGGTGCTTTAGGTGCTGGAACAAGCACAGTTCAATCCAGATACCTCTCTTCAGTACTGCATGCACATAGCTGTCTGGAGCCATCATTATGTCTTAACTAGCAAGTCAAAGTCTAGGCACACAAAATATTTTTCACACATAGAAGGCACATTACCTTTAAGCTGCCAATCACGCCACCCACCAAGAGATATAATGGAATTAATGGCTGAACTGGGCAATCTTCCAAAAACTTCATTCCTGAACAGCAAAAATTAATGATTGTTATCTCAAGTGATCAAATAGTGCAACAAGCTGTACAGTGAAAACTAGAGATGCTATAAGTGAAGTGTAGTGCTTAGACCCAAGACTTGTATCCAGCATCTATTGAAACAGGGGCTGAATTAAAGGAGGTTTGCATCTCCCACTACAGGAGTGAGGGCCATGAACAAGCAAAAGGTTGGAGAAGGAAGACAGAGAGCAAAGGTAACAACAGCATTACTGTTGCTCTGACATTATTCATCTGAGCCACGTACACAGGTCATTAGCTTCAGACACTGCATCTTTGTTAAACGAATGATTGACTGAGCTGGACAGAAAATTTTCAGCAGCAGTAGAAAATTTATTCAAAATCAAAATCGTTTGTGAAAAGAAGGAATTCTAATACGCTTCTTCCAGGCCTTTCCTGCTCATTAGCTCCGGTGAGTGTGGCATGTTCCCGAGTCAGATGCCTTGAAGCTTGGGAGCCAGCACCCGTGGGAGCACCTGGAACCATTTTAGCTTCCCACACAGCTGACAGGGAACCACAGAAGCTCAAGTTTCCAGTCTGTTTGGGTTGCTGGAGGCTAAAAGCATTGGTTGTTATGGATCCGGGGATCTGGCAACCCTCAAATCTACTGCTAGAAAGAGAAACCTGGGTAAGTTTTAGGGAAGGGAGCGTATGGCAGTATAAGGATGTTGCTGGCAGTAGACACTGAAGCTTGTGATACAGGTCTGTGGCAGTGAGACTCATCTGTCCAAATATAGATGTCTGCAATGCAGGCATCCATATCTGAACTAGTTTCCTAGACTCTCTTTATAGTCAATAGGGAGAAATAGACACTTGTAAAATTTAATTCATCTCATCCTCAGATAGACATTTAAAATAGGTCAGATGAGTTGGGCCCTGAAAGTGCCTCTTTCTCTCCATGGCTATACAAGGAATCTAGACAGCCAGCTGTAGATATCTAAAGTTAGCTGAGATGAATCCCCTGCCCAAGTCTCTTACCCAGTGGCATCTTTAGTCAATTTTAAACTGTTGATTACACTATAATTTTATTGTTATTGATCCCATGTTTCAGGGCTTCTAGTGATCAGTTGCAGCGGACAGAAAGGATTTTCTGTTTTCTTCTTGTTGTATAAGTTGTTTTCAAGGAGAAATTTTGGCTTTTCTCTGAATAATTGGGGTTATCTAGATGCAGGATACTGAAAGCAATGTGCTGGTCTTAGCGCTAAACATCTCTCAGGTGGAATGTCTTGCTTCCATGTTCAGAACTACACTGAACAGGAGGGATCAGGAAAGAAGTACCAGTGGTTTGGTTTGGGGGTTTTTTGGCTTCTTTGGTAGATGTAATTCTCTTCAGCTTGTCTATTTGCCCACCAAATCCACTGCTATTGCTATTCAAGAACATTGCTGATGTCCTGAACCTCTCCTGTGCTCTTTGCATAGCATAATACAGGTGTTCTGGATTGTGGTTGCTTGCTATACATCTTACGTTAGTCATAGGATACAGGGCAGTGTTTTGTGATCTGCTGTGTGTAAGGGCTATGGAATCCAGTGGACCTCTCTACGCTAAGTATTCATTACCAGACATCTCATAATTGAAAAGGGCTGGACTCAGGTGGATTTGGACTCTCTCCCTTTTTGTCCCCTCTTGCAAGGCTGTAATTTTTTGCCCATTTTGCCACACTGAGACCTGCTCAGACTCCCAACTTTACAGGCGTGGGCAGCAGGGGAATCGGCACAAATTATATCATTTTCAGAAAGCAGCTGCCAGGGTTTCCAGAATCCTTGGCCCTGTAATAGCCTGCCACAAAAGCAGCTGGCCAGGGATCTCAGGGAATATATTTCAGTTTAGGAACCAAGGCAATTGCTATTTCCAGTGTGTTACTGAGATTTTGATTTGAGGCCAAAAAAAAAAAAAAAAAAAAAAAAATCAAGAAAACATGCCCATTTTTTTTTCATGGAGCTATGATTCTGTTTCCCAGACAAATCTATTATGGAGTCCTTTCATATATGTAACATGACAGCAGTCAGAATTGGGGAGGACTTGAATGACAGGCAGTGGTACTCTGCAGGTTTTGGGAGAATATTGCAGGCAGATATGACAGCAGAAGAGGAGGTGAAAGGGGGTAATATAGTAGTAACTTAAAAAATACAGCACTATGGGTGAATGGGAAATATGGGCCTACTGTTGACAGATAGGCACTGATACTTGCTACAGCGAAATCTAGGCACACACATCATGTGCCGATCAATTTGCACACAGCACGTGCCTGATTTATTTGGGAACACCAAAACTAGTAGGAGAGCATCAGTGCTAGTTCTTCTTTCCCATAAGCACCAGATATGTTTTCCTTTGACTGTTAACGATGGGATATATGGACCATAAAAGATCAAAGCTCTGCTTATAGTGCAATGCTCCCTACAAGCCACAGCGATCTGTGGTTTAGAGTGAAAAAGCAATTGAACCTGACCACGACACAGACCAGTGCATGAGTCCAAATGAATAAACCAGCAACCTTTGCAAGATCAGACACAGGAAGGGTGTCCAACAGCTTGCACGGTGTCCAAAGGCAAAAAAGAGATGGGAGACTTGGGGAAGCAGAGGTACTTGTACATTTTACCTCTTGGCTAACACAGAACAACACTGCAGTGGGATCCAGGACACAAAGTCCAGCAAAGTGGAAAGAGCACTCGTGAGCGATCAGAACATGAGCTTCTCTAAGGACACCGTTTTGGGTAGTCTTGTGGCATGGCCCACAACAGATCACTACTAACCAAGTGTCCTTGTGACTCACGATTATCCATGAGATGAGGGGTCAGGATGAATGAAAGCCAATACAGCATTGGCCTCATTTTAGCCGCTTTGCTCTTCTCAGGTAGCTGAAAATGGCTGAAGTGCATCCCATAGTAAAGGAGGGCTGAAGTATAGCAAGACTAATCTGGTGTCTGATGCTCACTCCCCACCTTCTCTTCTAATAGAAGGCAGAGGGCACAACGTGCCAGGCCATTTGCAGTTGTTCCTAGTGGATGATTACAGCTGCCATCACTTAATGCAGACCTCAGTGGGGCCCTGGACTGTGGCCTTTAGGATCTAGGTGCAGCAGAGGATTTCTCTCAAAGTAATTCCTTCTGGGCACCATTTTATCAGAAAGCATATCAACAAATCAGAGGAAACTCACAGGAATGGTGGGTGGCTGAAGGACTGAAATGCAAGGAAAGATTTTGTTAACAACAACCGCTAATGAACAAGACTGGATCCCATGTAAAGGTACAAACTATGAGAATAGGCTCCAGACAACCTTCGGGAGCACTTGAGAATTGAGGAATTATTTGGTGTAGATAAGAACATGAGGAGTAGTACTGGGTTAAATTCAAACAGGGGAAAATTTAGACTGCCTGTTGAGAAAACAGTGTCATCAGCTTTCAAATGTGATTTAGCTACCCCTGGGGAACACTGTGTATAAAGGTAGTCTGGACAAGATACAGGAATGTGTTATTAGGAGCAATCCTTCACCGTCCCAGAAATTTAAAAAAATTCTCAAAAAAAGTCTATGAGGTCCTTCCATAGCTCGCTCTATTTTTGGAGTGTTTAGTGAAAAAAAGGGTTCGTCACTACTGGTAAAAGTCGGAAAGCTGCTAAACAGTCCGTGGTTTAAATGATGTCACAAGTCTGGAGCTTGGAAAATTTGCTGAGTCCTTTTCATGTATCTTGACTTATACTGTGATTTACAGTACTGTGAAATTTTCAAAGTATATAATGTTAGTGTGTAATTATTACCGGGACTACCAGTTATTCACCTCTGAGTTTTAACAAATATTATTATAATTTATTTGTTAACATTTGAAAATATCTCACAGTTTTCCTCTACAGAAAGCAAGAGCCAAAATGACTGGAGGCACATCAACAATTATTCTCTGAGCTCATGGTAACAGAATGTTATCAGAAAATCAAAGGCTTTTGCTTGGATAATAAATATCTGCATTTTCCTTGACATTTCATTTTCCTAAAAATGTCTTTGCAGATATGTAGCTGCAGGAAACCAATATTCTCTGACAACACTATATTACGGTGACATTATCTCTTAATTTCAGTAAGTTGTGAAAAAAAAAGGGCTCTATATCTGATGCAGGAGATACCTAGAGCTCCAGGCTAATATCTTACCATACACTTTCCACTTCTCACTGATCTTAAAGATATTACGAAATATTCCTAGGAAATTATAAGTGGTCAGATTCTAGCCCTGGATTCATTTCCAGAAAGCTGGCTGTCAATATGCATGCAAGCTGTACCACACTTTGAATTATAGCTTCCATCCCTATTCCACAGCTCAGGCGTATTCAGCCTGGGGAAAAGCTAAAGCTAAAATCCTCTTAAGGGATAAATAGCAATTTTAAGTCATGGATAAGCATAAGAGTCTAAGTGTTGAGATGTAACTGTTCAGTCCATTTCCCTGCTTCCTAATTGCTCCTTAATCCCTCATTAGAACTCCCTAATTCCTAATTAGAATGTCCTAATCCAAATCCTACCACAGTCATCACTGGTACTCGGAAGGCCCCAGAAAAAGGAAGCAGCACTAACCTTTCGCTGAACACTTTTTGTGGGTTGGGCCCACTATACATGCCAACAGGCTAGGTGTCCCGACTCCCTTAAAAGTCATCTCATATCAGTGCAGGCACCTGAAAGAGGGTATGGGACTTTCACTGTCAGAAACGCCCATATCTCTTAACTGCCTGCAAGGGCAACACACAGCACTTAGCTTCGTTACAGATGTGTGCAGTCTAAATCTAGGTGGGATGCATCTTGCCCACAGCATCTGCATGAAGAGTTCATTTGCACCATCTTTCATGAATAACGAGGCAGAAGGTGAACAACTTCTCAAGGACACCCATCTGGAATGATTGTAAGGGCTCTTGAGGACAGGACTTAAAATTCAAAGTGATTGGGATACACTGGAAAAAGACATCCAAAATCTACGAGATGACAGCTGACAAAGCTGAACACTGCGTATAGGAGAGAAAATTTCAATGTAAATAAAAAATGAGAAATGTCTGATAGGGAGCAGCACTGCCAAAAACCATCTGGGCTTACAATGTACCATAAACTAAATCGACACCAACGACTTGGTGCAGAGAGAGCATCTTTCATTTTGAGGTGTGTTTACAGGAATCCTGCATGTTAAACAGTGGAGCTAATTCTTCTGCACTGCTCATTCCTCAGGTCTCAGCTGGAGTCCTGTGTTCCATCTTTTTTTTTTTTTATTTGAGGGGAAAAAAAAATAGTTACATTGGCCAGAGGCCAAAGGAGGGAGGCAAAAAGGGAAAAAAAAAAAAGCTACAGAAACAGTGACCTGTGAGGTCAGGTTGAAAGAAGTAGGTTTTTGAGATCTCTGGGAAAAAAGAAGATGGAGTGGGGTTATAATACCAGCCTTCAAACAGTTCAAAGGTTCTCTTGAGTAGGATGGTGACCAATCTATCTTTGTGACCACGGTGTGTAGGACAGGCTGTAATCTGTTTAATTTGCCATAGGGAAGATTTAGGTTGGATATGGGGAAAAATATTTTGTCTGTGAGAGCAATAAAATGCTGAAATAGTCTCCTTGGGAAGCCATGGAATTTCCTTGAGCAAGGGCGAGTCAGACATCTGTCAGGGATGCCGGGAGCATGCGAGCCTGTCTGAAAGCGGAGGTGGGCTGGTGTCTCTACCAATGTTTCTCAAGTGGGGGTCGCAACCCCTGTGGAGGATGAGAAAGGCCTAAAGGGAGCAATGAAGTGTTAGAAAATGCTCAGTTTTTTAAAACAAAAAAATATCTGTGTTAATGAAAAGGAAAAGTGATGCTTAAGAAAGAAAAGAAGAGCCTTGTACAGTTTAAAAATGTACAAAATTCTGCAGCTCAAAGGATTTTCCTTTCCTTTCCTTTCCTTGAATGTTTGATCTTGAAATGCTACTCACAAATCCAGCCTTTGGGGGCTTATACAGAGACAGATCAGCCAAAAACCAGGTCTCACTTTCAAAAAGGTAGAGAAATAGCAGCCTAGATGAGCTCTTCTTCCCTTCATGCTCTACGCTTCTAAGATTTTTGCAATGCAGTTAATACAGAGGGATCCTGATTAATGAAATCTTCTCATGTGTCAGATTCTGAGCTTCCTCCCACAGACAGAGCCGAAACACCCACAGCCCTTTGCCAGGTGCTAGTAGCCTGAGCAGCGATTGAGCTGAAGTAAATATGCCAGTAAAAAAGTGAAACTCTGAGGCTCAGAACGTGCCAGCAGCTTCATGGGAAAAAGAAATAATGGGAAGTGCACCCAAAATAAGCAATGCACAAGTAGAAATTCCAGACTTATGGTTAAATTTAGAGAAACTTAGGTCCTGTGAGGTACAAAAATGTATCGGTAAGGTCTGCAAGTACCCTGACTCCTGCCCTATTGAGGTGAGACACACTGGAGGAGTATTTAAGACAAATAAGGTCAGAATTCAAAGCACTGCTTCCTCCCTACCATGCGGTGTGGGATGGGATTCTGTCTGAAGCTAAAATACCAACACACAGGTTTATTAGTTGAAAACTTTAAGTTTTCCAACGCCTTTCTCCCACCAGATGCATTAACCTGCCATACAGTGCTGGGAAGTGTGTATTTTTAAATTGCTTTAGTAGCCAGCTTACCTGTAAAGGTCATGGACAGTGGTAAGGCAAGGAAAGCGAGGAGCCCAAATATAAAGCATGCTGTGAATGAGAAAAGAAAGACAGCGTTATTGGGGCTGCTTGAAGTTTAGAGATCTGCAGTTCCATTCAAAGCTTTACAGATGCTCTTTATCCATAAAGTTGTGTAGCAAGAAATGCAGTGCATTCGATGGGGTGGGAATACCGTGTTTATGGCGCACCATTTGAGATGATGGGACCAGCAGGTAGTTTATCACTCTCCCAGAGCTCAAGCTTCCATTTTTTAACTCATACATTTTTAGTCCTTGTATCAGTGGAAAAGCAATGAGAGACATAAACTGCTTTTGTTGCTACTGCTTCTAGCTGTCCTATTGCAAAAGCAAGGACTCAAGCCGCTGTTGCTGTAGCCTGCATCAGCTTCAGAGATACCACCAGGTGACTGCACGGTAACAAGTAACTTTGCATCAGCTAATCCATGGCAACTGATGAGCTGTATCTGTTTGCTAAGCAAATAGCACCTTTAATGCCATTCCACTCAGTTTTCACTGATAACTACATAAACTGTCTTTATTGCAGATGTGAATAGTTTCTGGCTGGTCTAACTCCCTGACCTAGCTCAGCTCATGAACACAAAGGCAGCAGCCCCGCTGCAAGGAGTGGGACTTGTCACTGGGATAGATCGGCTTAAGCTGCATGGAAGGATGCTCTTAGGGGTACACATAGACTGTTCCTGCAGACGAGTAGATCTGAGGTGCCTAGTTACTCCCCAGAGAGCCGCTGGTGTATCTGAGCCCTGATGCTTTCCCAGCACAGCCTTGATGCTATAGAGGATGAATGCTTACCTTTGCAGAAAGTGTGAAACAATAGCATCAAGAACAGCGTGAGCAGCCTGTCTTACAAGAGCTGTCACCTCTGTGCCTAATCATGAACACTTTGCAATATTAAAGTGAAATGCTGCCCTTCAAAATGAGGGTAAAACATAAAGAGGACATTCTGTGGCAAGCATCCCTGCAGAGCGCTTCTGCAAATGGCTCAATCTGTAAGTAGATGCCTAAGGAGGCAGCAGGGTGGTAAGCAGAGGTGGGCATAGATTGCAGAGGGGCTGAGAAGGGGATGGATAAGAAAAGGAGTAGGATGTCTCCTTGGAGGCTTATGAAAAAAATCTTGGAGCTCGGAGTAAGTGTTCGGGGTTGGTTTGGGACCAGCCCTTCCCCAAGCAAACCATGTCGCACGATTCCCCATATCAGCGAACTGCAACCCCTGCAAGGCGAATGGCGTCCTCCTCGCTGCGCAGGAGTGGGGACACTGCCAGCTCTGGGAAACTGCAGCACTGCCAAGACATCACCCTCAGGGTGCCTTAGAGAAAAAGGGAAACATCGTTGCTTCCATTTTACAGAAGGAGAAACTGAGGCAGAGGACATAGGAGTGGCATCAAATTCAGGGCAGATGCACGAGGCTTTCTGACTCACAGACACTTTTCATGGGAACGCACCATCCCCCCCCACTGCTCTGGTTTTCTCAGCAGAGAACGAGGATCTTACACTTCAGCTCTTGAGAGACATCTTTCTTTCTCAGAAGTAGTGTGTTTATTATCTCTATGAATTGGTGGAGACTGAAGATATTTTGAACTGAAGAAAGCACTTTTGTTCCTTTGTGCCACCCCCTCCTCTCCTCCCCGTCAGCCAGTCTCTCTCTCACACACACACATTTTTGCTCAGGCTCTCCTATCTCTTGAACACTGCACAGTACAGAAATTCTTCCTCTGCTTGAATAGTGTCCTACACTTGACTAAGCTCTTTCAAATGCTGACAGCCTCTCATTAGAACAACTCAGCCTAGAGCCTCCCTTTTCACCACATGTCACATTTCATGCTAGGTCCTCTTGCCGTTACATTATCTAGACTATCATTTTCATATTCGGAAGCGATGTTATTGTAGCTGAGTTGGGCTTCCAACACACCCATGAACATCACCTGCAAATAGTGCCCACAGCCTGGGCAACTCATTTATCTGGTAGCCAAATGAACGTAGTTCAGGTGTGCAGGAGTTGCATCGACTGCCTGGTGTTGCCAGAAGTCCTGTTATCGCGGCGCAGCTCTTGGAGCAGCATCACCCCTCTGCCTGCGGTTTCATAGCCACCTCCTGTTTCTGCCCTTGCTGCATGGGCAAGAACTCAGGAGCCTGGTAGGAGGAGGCATCGTGTCATTTCTTAATCATGCAGTGCATGGTCTGTCTGACCCCTAGGGAGGGATGCTGTGGTAAGCTCTGTAAAAGGCTCGGGGGGGGGGGGCTGTGTATACATGGGGCTGCCCATCTGGCACACAGGTGTCCGTGTTTGCCTGTGTCTAGCATCTACCCGATAGCTTGATTTTGGAGGGGAGAAATGGGAGGTAGGGACCACTTGCAGCTCAAGAGAAAAAGATAATGGTTCATTAATTCCCCTCCCAAAGCAGTCGCTGGGAATGTATTTACTCATTATCTCCCCATTCAGCTACAGCCTCTTAGGTCTCGAATTGGAGGGGCAGATGCATAATCTGGGAAGGCTTCCAGATCTGTGTTTAACAAAGTGAGACTCTCAACAATTGACTACACAACTGGCAGGGCTCCGCAGGCACTCTCAGTGCCACTAGCAGCACTAAAGACTTGTCTTCCCTGAAACGTGTGGGGTTTTCACAGAAATGCTGCTCAGTCGGGAAGCATGCACCCTCTGCCTGAATTTCTCTGGGTTGTGCTGCCCCGTTCTGGTCCAAAGACAAATTCCTCAAGAAAATGGTATTTGCCGCAGGGTAGCACAGCTCTGCAGAGAGGGCGCTGCTATCTCTGCAGTTTCACACGTGGTGCTTGTGATATTTTTAAGTTGGTGATATCGCCTCACGGACTGGTCAGAGAAGCCCCTGGACCCAGACCTAGATAAAGTAGCAAAAAAGGGCTGGTAGTCTCTAAAAACAGCGTGAGGAGGGAAATGTTTCCGGGCATGGCTCAGAAGGACATCTGCTCCGCAAGGCTGTGTCAGGGCATCAGGCAGGAGAGCCCCCTGCTCTGTACCGCCGGGGCAGCGTGTGGTGGGGCAGCTATTCCGTATCTGGCACCGGTGAAGTCCTGCTTTGGGAGGCGTTGGTGAGCAAATCCTAACGTGCCGGGAAATGCGTGAAGGGAAGAGCTCATGTCTGGGATCACAACAGCGCAAGAGGGAAAGAAGTGGTTGTATATCTTGCATGTTCCTTGAAATCTATGGGCATGAAAATCAGATCGGTGGGTGTGGATTTTGTGTCTCCTGCCCTACAGGACAGTTAGCTGATATAAAACTGCTATTTAGCTGAGTTACTCCTGCCAGGATCTCCCCACGCTCTTCCATGGCACAAAAGTAAACAAACTTGAAATCACCATTGACATTAAGGCTGTACATCATGGTGTCTCTTTCTTCTATCTGACACTTGAGCTGCTACATCTTCCATAGCAATGCCCCTGCACTGCAGCTCTCCTCCCCTACCTCTGCTACTCCCTTGTTCTCCATCCCCAGTTATGTGCCTGGCCTCAGGGCATGCAGCAGATGAGTTGTCCTCTGGTGTGTGGGGCAGATCTGGAGGCAGTATTGGACCTGACACCAGTTCACCTATGGGGCTCCTCAGACTTTGTTTTGCTGCCATGATTTTTCCAAGCACTTGGAAGTTTCAAATCAGCTCAGGCTGTCCCTCTTTACTTTGAAGATAGAGAAAAGTTTCTTTCTTTTCAGGTAAGAACAGTCCTCATGGGATTTTCATAAGTGATTTATGAGTATAAATCTCAACCTACCCACTCTTCTTAGGTAGTATGCTAATACGGCTGTAGTGCAACCTACTCAGTAGGGTGTGTGACAAGCTCTCTGATAATAAATACAGTAATAAATGAAGTGTTGTGTACATTAGCCATCACTCCCAAATGCTGTTTGTTCTATAGCCTGGCAGGTTTTTGCCATGAGTCTATGTCCTGATAAAAAAGGAAAAGGGTTTTTTTTATGAGATGCTACCAGCTTCCGAGCAAATTCTGCTGCTGCCCCTGGATTTATCTGCACAGACAAGCCGAGGAGCAAAAGTCTGGGTGTAAACTCACAGTAGTCCCTTCAGATGCCCGGTGGGAATGCTGATCTGAAGGGGGCTGACTCCTAGCAGTCTGCATGTGAGCAAATTCGGGTCATTTGCCCCGGCCCCAGGATGGATCATGCCCTGAGGCAGATGTAGATGGTAGGAGGTCCACCCACCTGGGTTTGAACGCAGGTCAGGGCTGTCTGTCCCCCTGGCTTGGTTTTCTCTGAAGGGTTGTAGGGCAGCAAAGAGTTAAGGGGCTTAATCATTAATAAAAGTTCATTGTGAACTTTGAGAGCCTTTCAAGTGAAGCCAAAAGCAGGAATATAAAAGACCCCAAGGTAACAGCCCTAGACTGGCAAATGCAACAATTAGTGCGGGTGAAGTATCCATTATGGTGAATGGTGAAGGAGTTTTCTTCTTCTCATATTTGAGTGGAATTAGAAATTGCTACTGCCTAAAAGTGAAAGCAAAAGGCACTTGCAACTCAAAAGGAGATGCAGTTAGCGGGAGTAAGCTGCTTTAAAACCCTTGGATTTTAACCTCCTGCCAACTACGCTGCTTCCCTGGTCTCACAAAAACCCGCCCCTGAAATGTATTTCTCCTGTGCCTCTCCGCACAGTTTGCTTGCATGGTCCCCAGCTCAGGTCAGCTTTCTGCTGCATTGCTTCTTGGAGAGCAAGAACCAGCCTGTTCAGGCAGCCCAGGAGCCGTCGGCTCATGACACCCCTCCTCGTCCTCCACCTCCACGCTGGGTGGGACAAACCAGTTACTTCAAAGCCTGAGCGAGCCCAGGCTGTTGTGCGAAAGGCCTCCGTTCAGATAACTGGTGCTCCCTACCCACAACACGGGGCCGCTTATGACGGTTACCCACGCCTGTGGTGGCCATTGTGCAAAGGCAAGCGGAGGGAAGACAACCCTGCCCTAAATGGCTCTGGGTGAAAGGGGGGCTATTCCTGACCATACTCTGTCCCCGACCCCACGTCCCCATGTCAGCACACGGGCTGGCAGCGGTTCTGCTTTGCAGGAATTGCTCATGGGGGAGTTTGTTTCCAGGCTGGCTGCACTGCTCTTTACCAGGTGGTTTCCCTGCAGATGTTTCTGCTGGACAACATGTAAGGTACCGCTTGAAAAAGGAGACAAACACATTATATTGCTTAGGTTGTCTGCTGCAGCCCGTATTTAAGAATGTATTTAGGTGGTGTTTATATTTGTTTGAAATTTTACAGTGGTCTGCTATAATCCAAATACTGCGGCAGGCAGGTGCTGTCGGGCTAGAGTTACTGTTGTGCGCTCCATCAGTGACCAAAATTGCCTAGGAAAGGAAATACCTCAGAAAGGAGGGAAGAAAAGGAAACTTCAGTAGAAGATTCGGGTGGGGCTTGGTATCATCTTAATCCCTTTATACACCTGGCTTAGCGACAGGGCTGCTTGAATATAGAAGGTGATTACTACCAGAACTGCCTTACCATTGCTGGCAATCTTAGATATGCATCGGTGGCAGGCTTTCTCCAGGCCGGCAGTCATTCTGAAGAGCCTTTCGGAGTGTCTGTGGGGATACAGAAATGAATATGGTTATAAAAAGTGTCTTTAACTTACTAAATATCTTGACTCAGAGTCACTCACACATTTTGGCAGGCTCTCACTACCCTCAAAAAACTCAAAGCATCCACAAAGCCAGACAGCAGCCATCAGTGTGGCATACCCAGAGTCAGGTATGCCTTCCAGCAGCTTTGGGCTTGCCTGCTGGTGATGCTAGCGCTTTGGGGTCACAGGAAGGCTGGGGGAGAAGTATTAATGCTGTCTCCCTGAAAACTATAAAAGTTTCTAGATTGACTTTGATTAGGGCTGGGGCAGGACAAAGTGTATTTAACTGTTAGGAGAGAACACAGTGAAACTGGTAAGATTCACTATACAAACCTCTGCAAAAATTTAGTGAGCAGAAGTGAATTAAAGAAAAGGGGAGGAGAGAGGATGAAAATAATTTTAAGATCAAGGAGGATTCTGAAGAGGAATATAGAATAAAAAACGCAAATCACAGGGAGCCCAGAACAAGATGCCTTTGATAAAAAAGTAGCTGGATTAGAAAGTAGCTCTTTGTAAAGAAGAATTTTTACGAGGTGGGGTGAGGGATGAGCAAGCAGCTAGGCATCCAAGGCCTGGGCGTCAGACAGCACTAGACAGTTAAGTAGCATCCAGCATCGATGGGAATGTGGAAGGCTCACACACACACACGCGTGCGCACACCTACGCGCTCCAAGCCTCAGCCTCTGGCCAGGGCTACCACAGGTCTACCACCAACACCAACTGTGTGAAAGATGAAGGTGTGTGTGGATGAGGCCAGCATGGGGGAAGCTGTGTTTCTGCACATGCCTCAAATTAGCCTCTTTACATTTCCTAATGATGAAAGAGCAATATTTTAAGCTTAGCCTCATTCTGTTCTAAGCTGACATGAAACCCACCCCAGTGGGATTTCTCATCATGCAGTGCAGAGCTCAGCCTGGTCCACACCCTACCAGGGACCACAGGACCCCAGATACGTGTTGAAGATAAAGACAGGCTTGTACCACCCAGCCAATATGTGGCCATATCCCCTCCATAGCATGTCCAAGCCCTACCAGATGTGGCTGAGCAGAGCTGGCTGCCTCCTGGGAGCCTCCTGCAAGCCCAGGGAGCCGTAAGCTGCAGCAGTATAGGACCCTCTGCTGCCGTGAGGAATGGGATGGGGTTTGTTCCTTGCATGTTGGCATTGTAGTTTCTGTTTCCTGGCAGTGACGGCAGTAATAGAGGCAGGTCTGTCTTTACGAATGGGTGAACAGCCAAGTACATATCAGGGACAGGCTTTCACGGACATCCCACGGGGTCAGTAACCAACGCTGAGACACCTGCGTGTAGCAGCCAGCCCCCAACATATATGTCCAGGTCTCTAGTGTGCATCATCACATCAAGTGTCTCATGAACTTTAGCTCTCCTTCTCCAGCCCTCATCTTCATACTGTGCCCCAAGCCTCATTTGATGGGTGAGTGTGACTACTGTCATTAGCCTTGCAAATCCCAATGGACATCTCCATCAATAGTGAACGATAGACTGGAATGGAGATTACATATGAGTGCCTGACTTCTGGGGAGTGCATACCCCTCGTCCCAGCCACCAAACCTTCTTCAGAAGAGCAAACACTGTGCCTTTGGATTGCAACTATTGACAAATATTTTAAGAAAGGAAATGAGCACTGTTGCATGCTCAGGGAAAACAGGAAGGAGGAAGAGAAACTGGTAGTTTCCACAACCAAATGACATATTAATTTTAAACTTTAAAACTTTTGGTGCAGATTTGTTCCTAGAAAGTGCACAAACAGACATTCATTTTGGGTATGCCATTGGCTGCTTACAAATATGTTCTAAATGATGCAGAGATCAGCAATATTAGTCTTTATATAAATGTTCGTGATTAGAATTACTTTTATAGCAGTAATTCGTACAGAAACTGTGTTAACAAAACCAATGTCATATTAAAAATTGGTTGAATACCAAATTATCTTGAGCAGAGTTGCATGTAGCTGGGAATGCTGTACTTCAGTAAGCAGAGGGTAAAATATGTTTTGTCTAAATTTACTGTTATTTTAAGCTAAAGAAAATAAGACTGACTGAAGGAAGACTTGGTATCTGGGAGCATGTCACCATCTAGTGATGGACCCCAGAAATTACTATGAATCAGAGCTCTGTGCATGCAGTTTTAACAGATGAGAGAAAGAAAGCAAATTAATGATGGCTGCACACAAAACATGTTCACATAAGGACACAGCACACATAACCACCAGGTGATGGTTTCAACCATTCCTCGGACACTGGCTTTGACTCCTACAGGACTGACAAACCCCTCAGAGGAGTCATTATGTTTTCTGAGTAAATAGGTGTTGCCCCTATCCCCCAGCCCTTTGGTGTATCTGCAGAAGCTGCTGCGGGTATTAAAGATGAGTATTTTCCTGCGTGCCAATGCATGAGGGTGCTAAAGTGCAATTCAGCAGCCAGGCAGCTCGGGAATGGTTTTGTTCCCCAGCTGAAAATGGGGAATGATAGCTGAAACTTGCAGGAAACTGCAAGTGGTGCAGCATGAAGATGAATGGCATGCAAAGGCAAGGCAGATGTCCCGCCGCTCAGTGCCTGCTCCTGGTTTGCTGGTGAATTGGTAAAGTCACATGCAAAATGGAAAACTCAGCCACAACTAGAAAAAAAGTTGAAGACCAAAGCCAACTTCTGGACCTCCTCCCATTAGTGCTTCCCTGGGCTCATTTCCCCGGGGTGAAGGGACCTGATCTTGTGTTCACAAGGGCCAGTGAGGCAGAGGATGAGTTTATGAGCCCCTTGCAGGTGGCTGGGACTTCTCCACACAGCCCTTTTTTGGGGTGACAGGTTGCAACCCAGCCACAGCAGAGCCACAGCATCCCTGTGCCTCCCCCAGCCTGTCCAGCACTTCCCCATTCAGTGTCCTCTCTGCGGGCGGCCGGTGGCCAGGTTTGCCCCAGAGTGCTGGCTGCTGCCCGCCTGGCACTCATACTGTGTCACACATTGCTGCTTTCTGTTGTAACTCAGTTCCTTGTCCCCGACAAGCAGTGGTGATAAGTCTCTGTAGCACAGACCCTCCATCTCAGTCCCTTCCTTATTTCAGCCAGTTTTAGCTTTGAACTATTTTTCTGGTCATTATTCTCACCTTAAATATTTAGGTTACACGGGTCAAAAGGAGAGGAGCTCTGACCAACTGGCGCATCCCTGACCCACGGCAAAGCCTAAAGGCAGCTTCATACTGGCCCCACCATACATCAGCCCAAACAAGAGCCACCTCTACGCTTGTCCTACCGTCTTCAGTCTTCTCAAACTGAGCTCTGCTCTCTCCTGGCTTCAGGTGCCCCATGCTGCACTAATGAACACAGCAGGCAGAGTCGCTGGGGCTTCCTAAGACCCCAGTTCCCACTCAGTGTCTCCCGCCTGCTGAGGGGTTCTGCTGGGACGTGGTAGGTGCACGTGGGCCAGCAAGTCCCTCCAGAGCAAGGTCTGTTCTCTAGAGGCTGCTACAAGGGATGGTTTCTTTCTTTTTTTTGCTAAAATATTCAGAGCAAACTCCTCTTTCAGAGCTGATTTCTTCCTAACAAACTACAAAGCCCCACGCTGCCTTTTATCACGGCACATTGTCCGCTTCCCAGCAAATCCCTCTTACCTGAGAGTGCCGTGGGTGCCGAATCCGTTCACTTGCACGTGTGGGAGACAGGGCAGAGGAACTGCAAAATCCAGCCGTCAGTGAAAGCCAGCGGGGAGAGTCCTCTCTGGTGGGACCCCAGAGCCGGGCTGGGCTCCCTGGGACCCTGCCCGCGGGCGGTGAGGCTCAGGGGGTACTCAGTTGCCGTTACTCCTTTTGGCCGCCCGCTCGCACACCTCTCGGCGGCAGCGCCGTGGGAGCTGTGGGATGCAGGAGCGCTTGCCGGCAGAGCCCATCCTCATTAGTTTCCCTACTCCCACGGCTGGCTGGAGCCACAGCCCACCCTGCGCCATTTCAGGGTGTCAGCAGGGGGAAGCAAAGGACCCCACACATCTGTGACTGTACCGGAGGGAAAAAAAAATCACGAAGTTTTTTATTTTAGAAAAAAATTAAATTATTTATTCCGAAATCAGTGGTGAGTAGTAAGTACTTGGTTCATTCTTCATGCAATTCCCCCCCTTCCTATCGATACAGTTGATAGAGCTCTTTGCAAACTGCCACCTTTGCAAACCTTAGCCGTTGGCTAGTTTATATGTCTTATGTCACCCTGGTAGAGGTCTATTTGTTAGGTGGTTACTTGCTCGGTCACCTTCGCATCAGCAGGTGCCAATTTGGTATCTCAGGTCTAATTATAGGTGTGGCATCATTTTCCAGAAAGCCCTTCTTTCTGTATGAGAGAAAGTGGGTTTGAGGGAGAGACAGAATTAATGAAGATTGACGTGTATTTCGAATCCTTTTGGAAAGGCTCTGCAAAGAAAGAAAAGGTTACCTGCTGCATTAGTCACCAGCGGGGAGCTGACAAAGTGCCTGCTCTGGCTCAGGAGGAACAATTCTGCCTTCAGCTGTCAGGTTTGCACAGTTCATCGCCAATACCATTCCCACTGCTAAAGGTCTGGAGTTAAGCAAAGGGCATGCGCACTGAGATCAGCCAAGGGAAGAAAAAGGATGGTGTTTGATGGCTAACTTTGCCTGCCACTGGGTCAGCAAAATATCTGTGCATGTGCAGAAATACAAGCACACACTGGTTTTTATACTCTCCATGCTTTTCCCTGCTTACGTGGCCATGTGTGCTGGAAAAAGCACTGACCACATGGTTATGTGACCACCTGCTTTCCATATCCTAGCAGAGCGACAGAGGTGAAATACTGAGCTCTTCACTGCTGCTTCATCCCCTGGATGCTCTTATTCTGAGCACAGGTAACACTGGGCAGTGGGGAAGCTTGTACTATGCCTGCTCAGTCTAAACTAAGGTTTTAACATATAAAACATAGTGCAATCAAAGCCTTTGCTCTTCTGGTTTGGCTCTTTAGGTCACATCTTTCACACACAATGTGAGGCCTCACAGGGGTCTGTGTGACTCAAGGAGACCCACTGCAGGGCATGGCACTGTGGGAAGTCCGCCAAATATTATTAGATCCTTTTGATAAAATATCAGCACTGAAGGTGATGGATCAACAAAGAGGCCCAGCCTCCCACACCGACGGCTTGGCACTTCTGTGAGCTGTCAGCTCCATGTGAAGAGGAAGCAGCAACTCCTAGGGAAGGAGTAGATGCAGAACATGGGGCAGCAGCAAATGCAAGATGGGGTAAAATCCCAACTAGAACTGATTCTGCAGCTATCAAGCATGATAATTTCAGAGACAAGAAGAGAAATTTTGCTAGTGTGTCTTCAGGTCCACGGCTGGAAACCTGAAAAGTTTTGGTTGAGGAAGTTCAGCAGCAAAGCAAAGGGTGAGACTAAGGCTTTTATTCACAGAATCACGGAATCACAGAATCACAGGATCACTAAGGTTGGAAAAGACCTGTAAGATCATCAAGTCCAACCATTACAAAAAAAACCACAAAAAAAAAAAAAACCAGAAAAACCCCCCAAAAAACCCACCACACACCACACAAAAAACAAACACCACCCACACACAAAAAACTACCCACACCACACAGCACCATGCCCATCAAGCCGCGTCCCACAATGCCACGTCCACACGCTCCTTGAACACCTCCAGGGAGGGTGACTCCACCACCTCCCTGGGCAGTCTATTCCACTGTGTTACCACTCTCTCAGTAAACACATTTTTCCTAATATCCAGTCTGTATCTCCCCTGGCGCAACTTGAGGCCATTTCCTCTTGTCCATTTCCTCATTGCACTTAAGCAGGGGTTTATTTGAGCACTTAAACAGGGAACCCGGCTCCTCTGTATAGTCAATGAAGAGAGTGGGGAGACACTTCTGGAAGACTCTGATGCTCTCTGCTGGTGCTGGAAGAGACACAGCAGAAAGAGACTGAGACGCGCCGGCCAAGTGGCCAAACCGGACAGTTTGGCTTTATGTGGTCCTAGTTCTTCTTAGCTACAATCTAATAAAGCTCCTTCTTCCAGTGGAGAAAGCTACTTTTCCCGCGGTTGTCCCCAGGCCAGTGCCTGGCATGGGACATCAACAAGGATTTCAGTTATTTCCAATGTCACTCCCTTCTTTGGGGTGCTTTTTCTTGCCCTCCACGAAGCTCTGAGGCAAGTTTTGGGTTGCCTGTGACTGCTGAGGTTATGCCACAGTGGTCACACGTTCTAACCTACGGCCTCCTAGCTTGTGTGCTGATCTCCTTGTGCTGCTGGCGTCACTGGGCTGAGCTGAGCAAGGGGACTCTGTGACGCTGCCACCGAAAACACAAGCTAGAGCACGGTCTCCTAAAATGTGAGCCGCCCTCTCAGACCAGGAGGAACTTTTACATGCCCCATAACACGCATTTGGGATGCCTTCACCAGGTGCCTTTTTGGAAGAAGTTGCACCTTGACATGGGTTTTCCTGGCTACTTAATGATTAGTGTGGAGAGGGAAAGGGCTCTGTAGAGATGCTGTCTTGCATTTTCAGTTTGTGTTTATTTTCAGTTTATTTTCACCCTTCATATAGGGTGAGTACTTTTGCCACAGGGCTTTCTCCTAACTTGATGACTCACAAGTCAAAATCAACATAAAAATAGTCCCCCATCTCCTATGTTATTTTGTTCTTTTCAAATTGGAAGTCTGACTGTTTCCTTAAATGCTGCATGTAATCAGGAATGTTACATTTTCTTGTATAAATTATCCTTGTATATTGAAATATAAACAGCCCATGGGAAAGAAATTCAGTGTACATTTCATTTCTTCCATTGTTCAAGGCAAAAAAAATAATACTCTGAGAAATACTCTGCTTATGCAGGGGAAACCAATCATCAATAACAACTTGCCAGCATTTTAATGACTGCCTGTAGGGATCCCACAAATTATAACATTCAATCATCACAAGAAAATCATGGCAAAAAATAATGGGGACCAAGAGTCCCTATGGCAAGTGCAGCCGGTGTTGACAGTGACACTTTGGGGTACCATTAAACTGCTTGATTCTGGTGATTCTAAAGGAAAATTTTAGGCAGCCTTAGGAAGATACTGGGACTAGAAGTGCTGTCAGTGCAGCGAGTCACCATGTGCCCAGTCCAAAGTGCCCTGGGCCATGAGAGCCAGGAAGTGACCATCTGCATCTCCTGGGATGGTCTGGAAGCTGCAGAGCTCAGTGCAGGGCAGATGTTGAGACGTGCTTTAGCCTGCCGACACATGCAAGATCTGACTAGGCTCTCTCTTCTCACCTGCATCATGGAGGAGATGTTTTGTGTGGCTGTCACAATAAATTACAGAGCCACATGAAGCCTACCGCTGTGGATGTCTCAGTTCCTCTGCTTCTTCCTACAAGACTGTCTTGGGGAAGCGAGGTTTATGTGCTGGTCTCCATGGCAGTTTACTTGGCCAATGCCCAAAAGGCAAGGCAGAAAATGAGAAAATATCAGACTGTCTGCTTCACGCTTCTCCTTACTTAGGACAATTTATCGTAATGTAATCTAGGCCTAAGAAACAGAGAGACAAAGGACAAAATATGCTGGATAACCTATGGGGAGAATAACTTTACTGAAGTCTAGTAAGGGATAACTGTTCATGCTGCAGCTTTCTGTCAGTCAGATTACTTAGAGGCTCTCTTTTTTTGTACTTTAAATATGCAACATGCAAGCAGAGCAGGATAAGATTTGCCTTGTTTCAGTAGGAAAGGAGATTACAAGACACAAAGGTACCAGCTGTGGCTGAGGATGTCTGCGAGCCTCCAGCCCTGGATGCTGGGGGATAATCCTGCAAAAGTAACAGGAGAGATTCCCTGGGTCCGTAGCCACTGTCCAAGGCAGGGTGATGGGCTAGGTGTCCTGACCTTACTTGCTTGTATCTCTGAGTCTTCAGTTACTATATCAAGTTCAGCTGATATCAGCAAGTGGATTCAAAAGTTATTAGGGGGAACAACCAGACAAGACCCAAGGCTACAAATGCACTCAGCGTGTTTCCACAGGAAGCCCGGCTAAACCAAAAGGCCGGTGTTTGAAAAGTTACTAATGAAATTACTTCTTTAGGAATGTTTGCTGGTTTCCTACAGGGAAAAAAACACCTTTCTTTCATTTGTATTGAATGGCATTTGTCAGACATTATCTCCCACTGGTAATTCAGGAGGTGAACCTGTGCATTGCTCTGTATAAAGAAAACTTTTCTTGAAATAATAAAAACCTTGATTTAAAGACCCCAGTGCTCTGTTCCCCTGCTCACCCACCAAAGTAACGAGTTGCCCAAATTAAGGTGAGCATAATTTACCCATAAGCCCAGAATATTAACCAGGAAATTCCAGTGCTCTTGAAACTTGCAATAAGAGAAAGTGAAATTGCTAAAAGTATAAAAGCCAAAGCCCCCACTGAGGTCCATGTATTCTTTGTTTATGCCACTACAGAGTGTGCTAGACAAATGTATAGACTTTGTAAAATCCTTTGGGTATCCCTGAAGAATGAAGTGGGGGAAAAAAAGATTAGCTCCTCACACAAGGGCATCATAAAACTACTGAACATTTCTGTCTTATTGTGCTTCATGCTGGAGTATAAGGGAAAGTCATCACAGC
The DNA here is from genome assembly GCF_030936135.1 of Gavia stellata. NCBI lineage: Eukaryota > Metazoa > Chordata > Aves > Gaviiformes > Gaviidae > Gavia > Gavia stellata. The sequence goes on along the minus strand of NC_082594.1, from coordinate 29,756,759 downwards.
TGAGTAAAATGCTAAACTCTCCTAGCAGCAGAATGCCTCCTTTAATGTAACAGCAGGAATAAACCTCTCACTTCTAAAAAACAGTTGACAGAGAAAGGCTAATAACTCATAAAGGTTTTGCGTACAATGAAGAAAAAAAAAAAGTCAAAGCCTGTAAAGTTAGTATGCATGAAATATGAAAATCTAAATCAGCAGTTTAATTTGCACTTCTGCAAATCAGAGCTAATATTCCCATTGCATGCAGCCATAATAAAACATACTGTTCCACTGACAACAGAAGAAAACATTGTGCATTTTCATTTGGTTTATTTCATTTTCTCACTCATAAAATATGCCTTTTGCCACCTGTCAGTGCATTTATCCTCCTTGGTTGGAGGATAGCAAACCACACTTGACATGGTATCTGTTTGACAGAACTAAAAATACTAATCCTCCAAAAGCGAGGACCAAAATCCCTATTTGTAGCCTTAACCCATTGGAAACAGAACCATAGGTTTAGTGTAGAGTAATTACGGTGAATGATAACAAGAGAAGTTGCTGAGGGGGTTTCAAAGCAGGGATACCTCAGAATGGTTAAGTGACTGCAAACGAGTTAGGATGGAGTTCAGTGCAGTATTGACATACATGGAGTTAGGAGTCCCCGGTGGAGTTGTCTACCCATGAACTTCCATTAGGGTCTGGGGAGAGCGATGGCTTGCTTTAGTTCCCTAAATGCAGGCATTTAGTCCCACCTGGGATGCTCTAGGTATCCTGCCTGGCCCACAGCCACCAGACCAGAAGGGTGTGGGTCTCCTGTAGGTCCCATCTCATATCTGCCAGCCCTGGATAGATGTCCTGGGCAATCGAGGGCACCTCAAACAGCTCTAGAAGCCTATATTTATCTGAACAGCTCTTGCATTGGCTAGGTCTGCACTGTGATGTGGGTACCTATGGTGTGTGTAGACACCCATATTGCTGACAGCCTCGTTTAGGTGTCATCTGCAGTCTGGATCCCAATGCCATCCCTCCAGACTGCCCAGGCAGGAAAGGCAGGAGTTGGTTAAGTTTGTGTTTCTTTCTTCTGTAGGGCCATATTGGGGACAGGCTGCTGGAGCCCCACATGCCACAAGAAATAACCCTCCCCTCTATGCATCTGTATATATGTATATTTAGGTGATGCATTAAAATCTCTGCTTTGGGAGATGAAATCTTGCCTTATGCAGCCCCTCCAAGTCCCATAAACTGAGACTCACCCCACTGGCTCCTGATCCCCATCGCCCACCCGCAGGGCTCAGTCCCAGGCTGCAACTAAGAGGTTTGAAGTGAGAGCCGGGGCTCATGGGATGCTTGTGAGAAAGGTGCTTCAGTGGCAGCCTGCCCCATGGCCTCTCGCAGACACGTGTTTCCATGCTCAGAGCATCGTCTCATGGCTGGAGAAGAAGGCATCTAGAGCAGGACCTAAGCCCTTTGTAAAGAAAATGCCTTCTTCAACAGCAATGTTTCCTTCCAGGCCAGTTTCTATTTGAGCAAGAGCCCAACGGGTGTCCCTGGGAACCCTGAGATCTTCCTCCACGAAGAAGAGGTGATAGCAGCTCTCCAGGCAGCTGATGCAGTATTGGCGTGGCATAACAAACCCAATATTTTGGGCTCCCTTTGGGTCTGTTCACAAACTCTCTGTACCCTGAGCTTCAGGTGCCAAAAGATACAATTTTAGACCTAGCTACAGTGGATGAAAGCTGGGTTAGGAGCCAACTCAGCTTGGAACTATGTTAAATTTGGCCTCTGACTGATAGCTGAGCAAGCAGACTCAATCGTGCAAATGATCCATTTTTGGTGAAACGCTAGGCCTATTGTTGCTTCTCCTGCTGAAAAACTTTTCAGAGGTGTGCAGGCATTTAGGCCCAGTTTTAAATTTTACTGTCCCAAGGGGTTTGTGAGTGAGATGTGACGTTATTTATTTGGGCTGCAGGAGTATTTCAAGTCTCACCAGATGGCACTATGCTCAAAGGTTGACTCTGGACAGCACAGGGGATGCACAAGGTGTCCAGGCAGGAGGTGTAGAGGTGTTCATATGGAGTGTAGATACACAAGCAAGTTCCCAGTACCTGGCTGGCGCGCTGTGCCTCCTGGTGCACAACCTTAGCGTGCCTCAAATGACACTCCACTCAAAAGTGGGGGAAGATGTTGAAACTAAGTCATGTACCCTTCCTTGCACATGGGGTGGGTTCCAAATGCCTCCAGCACAGCCCTTGGGGAACTACTATGTCCCGTGCATTGAGCACAGCAGATGGCAACCCCATTCACAAAGTGTCTTGTGTTTTTCATACTGTCTCATTAGGACAGCAGTTCCAGAAGTCCTCCTCAGCTGAAATAAGCAGTAAGACTCACACAGGTTGGCATGTGAGGAGCTGTGGCTTAGTGCTGTGCTCACAGCCATGCCCCATGGGGTTGACAGGTATGGAAAGGCCTGGACAGAGGTCTCTGCACTGGGGACAGTTCTTGCCCCTTTGTTGTAGGCACCATTGGGAGATCATCTGTCCTGCACCACAGTGACCAGCTCTCAGGCACATGGCAAGCTGGCTACGACTGTGCTATTGCTGCCTGGCCATGAAGCTGTATCTGGCGGGGCCGTGGTTGTAACCAGCCACATCCAGACGCCCTCTAAGAGAATTAGGAAATGAGGGGAAGGCTGAGCAGGCTGGGATGGGACTGAGCAAATACTGTGCGGAGGAGCCACAGTGATGCTGAAACACCAGTGCTTGTCTGATGTCAGATGGCTGAGCACTTACTCATCCCTGTGCTGCCAAAGCCGTCTGCACGGTTCCCCTCTGCAACGAGAGTTTGCTCACAGGCTTCATTCACATTTCCCCATGGCACAAACTGAACAGCTATCTCAAGAGTGGCAATTCTCAGGAAGAAGAAATCAATCATTTTAAAATTTAGCTGCATCCTTAATTTGTATGGAGAAATAAAGAGTGGGAAGAAGGAAAGGGAGAAAGAGCAGAAGAGATGGGGACATGAAGCACAGATGTTGTATATGTTGCTGTTTACACTGTGCTGTTCTGTTCTTTATCTGCTTTTGGTTTGCTTTTTGTTTTGGTTTGAGAGTAAGTAGAAGACTGAAACAACTAAGGTGCTCCTATATCTTGGTCCCTTCTTATTCACAGGTGGAAAAGAGAAGGGCAGCAAAGAAAAAGATATTTGACATACATGCTGGTGACTGCAAGAAGCACAGTCAAAGCTACTTTTAAGGGAGACTAGGTTTCATATAGGCTTCGAGTAAGGTCCCCAACAGGAACTCAGCACAGAAAGATGATTTCAGTGTTCTTTTGCTCTGAGGCAGAATAGAACCAGATTATTCAATATTTTCTGCTAGCCTTGAAAAAAGGTGTGCATATGAGGCCTGAAGTGTTGATCTGCAGTAAATTGTATGCTCCATGCCATTTCTTTGAATTACAGTTGGGGTCACAGGATCCTCAGATCTACAAGACCAGGACTTAGCAAATGGTGAGAATTACCCAAGAATAATTTAGGACTAGAGTTTCCATCACCTGTAGCCAAATTAGCTAAGAAATCATGTCACAAAATGTACTTAATATCTCTGGTGGAGTAGGAAAGGTGCACCAAAGACAGAGCGTGACACTTTTGTTGGCCGTATTTAGCTCTCTGTATTAGGGAGATGTGAGCAGCAATTGAAATAAAAGGTCTTTGTCCTTTTTGGAGTCTGCTCAGCTCAAACCTTGCCTGTGTGTAACAGGTACCTGCCTGACTTTGACCTAAAACATAGAAAAATTATGTGGGCTGTTTTTTTTAAACTTACTATTCTGTGTGTTCACCTTTGAAGTGTTACAGTGGAGTAACTGCTTTGGAAGATGTTCACAAGGACAGTCCCTTCTGCTGGGTCACTCTGCAGCCTGAGGTTATTTTAGAGATCTCTTCCCTCAGTTCACTGATTACCCCAGGTTACTTACAGCCTAATGTTTGATATTTTATTTCCAGGAAAGTTCACCCATGCTTTACCTGACCTTTTGGCCATTAATTTCTTCCACAGGAGATACTGATTGCCGATGCTGTTCTTTCATGTGTGCCTGGTTCATTAAGCCGTTCAAGGTGCCACTTTCTGCCAGCTACAGAAGAGCCTGAGATAGAGGTCAGAGCAGTCCTGCACTGAGCAGGACAAGACAGCTTTCTGCACTTAGCATCTCTTCTTCCACACGTATTTAACACCTGCTGGTGGAAGAGAGCATGATGATAACGTTTGAAAACACTCATCACTTTTACAGACTGTTTGGAACAAATCAAGGGCTTTACACTGGCAGGGAAGAATGCAAAGAGCCTTTTTCCTTTGTTTCACTGGACAGCTGATCGGGCTCCAAATCTTCCGTCATGAATGTGGCAAATCAAGAACATCAGATCCACATGAATCGTAATATGCACTGAGCTTTTCCTTAATGCACGTAAGGCTTTGCTGATCAATCTTGCATGGGGGCATATTGGTCATTTAGTAGCTGTGAAGTAGAAGTGAAGGCACTTCTTATCAGGTCTTTATTTCTGAGCTGTGAAATAGAGGTGATGATGTACCTTTTTCCATCTGTTGAATGTCTGTTTAGCCTGTTTTGGCTAAATTCTCCAGGGCGGTCACTGTCCTGTTTTGTACAAGCAACATGCAGTGTGAGCGCCAAGGCTGGTGGGACTGTGGTGGTGGTTACTGTCATGAATAATAATAAAAACACGTGGTGAGTCTTTTTGATAATCACTGCTGACTTGTATTTATTGAGTATTAGGAAAATAGCAGTATTGATATTTGCTAAAAATTGTAACAGATTTTGCTAAAAATTATACCAACTGTAGAGAAGAAGAAATTAAAAAAAAAAGAGAAAAGCCATTAGAAAAGACAGAGGTGTGGGGAATCTTTTTAGATGAATCTACAGAGTTCAGATAGCTTAGCCTACTGAGATACAGGCTAAGGGCATATACTTAATATCTGTAAATATACCAGGGACAAAGAAGATAATTGCTTATACAAAACAAAAAAAGGGTTTTAGAACAAATGAGTATAAATCTCCTTCTCTGGAGATATTCAAAACTCTCCTGGATGCATTCCTGTGCAATCTGCTGTAGGTGAGCCTGCTCTGGCGGGGGGTTGGACCAGATGATCTCCAGAGGTCCCTTCCACCCCCTATGATTCTGTGATTCTATGAAATGGGACATGAAATAGAAGCTGATTTCTAACCATCAGAGCAGCAAGGGTCAGAAACAGCTTCTTGCTGCCTGTAGAATATGTCTTTTATTAGGCTGAGAGGACTATCAGACACACAAGCTCTTCATCTGGTCTGAAACAAACTGGTCTGAAACTTCAGACCATCTACAGTTGCTCTGAGTTTAAATTCACTAAATTAACCAATTGAAGGTCTTGTTTTGGGGGTTTTGTTTGGGGTTTTTTTGCTGGTGTGGATGTGTTTGGGGTAGGTTTGTTAAGATGATTTCTCATTATTTCTGGAGATGCATGGCCGAACAGCGTACGCAGGGTTGCATGCAGTGATCAGAAGGCTGCCATGGAAAGGCCTCTCTGCATGACATTACTGCTTTTGTAAAGTGATGATGTGATGGAGCATCTGTGCAAAAAGGACACTAAACCTGAGAACTCCAGAGGGCTTTTTTTTTGCTAAAGCTGAGTCTTACAAAGTGGGGTTGTAACCAAAACTTGGCTTGATTCACCACTGGAAGGTGCCCAAAGTTCCTTCCACAAAACATATGGCATACATGGCATATACAGGGCTTTGCTTAAAGTCGATTATGGTATTTTGTGATTCTGTAACTCCTGCCATCTCATTTTCTCTCTAAAAATACCTACTTCCCAAGTCCAAAGATACCTGAGCACTTTCAGCAACAGCAGATGCTCCCTCCTGTGCACAGTAATATTTCCAGGAAGACAGATGCTCCCTTGAACGATTTAGCTCCCCATGGGCAGAAATTAAAACCTTTGGACAGGCGAGGAGGTCTGGCCAGGCAGCTACAAACATTGGTCAGAAACTGATTTCAGCTATTTTAGTAAAGGATGAAGGACCACTGAGGCAGAGCAGTCACCCACCCACTTTGAAGACCCTGCCCATTGGTACATGGTGGAAATGGCAGTGTCACCAAAGAGCAAAGCCTGTGCTCACTGCACAGAGCCCTTGCTGGGACAGCAGCAAATGATTGAATACAGACACACACACACACACGTGCACACACACAAATTTGTCGCCATCTAATGGGTAGCATCTAATGCCCCAGAAAGGGCATGGACTCAAGTCCCACCTCTACTGGACTCCTTGGCTGGGAATCAGGTCCAAATTGGAGGTACCAAAATGTTGCTGTCAAGATGTCCCAGCTCCTGTGAAGGCCAATGGAGAGCTGCTCAGTACATCCAGTGGGATCTGTGGTGGGATTCAAGTCACCGTGAGGCAGCATATGCTTTCGGCCAGCTGAATCACTCTCCGGACACCACTGGCACATAGACACCAGCAACTGGGCACCTACATGCAGTCTGGATCTGAATTGTACCACCCATCCATCTCATGGCTTTGGATGGATGTCATGCCAACACACAGTAACGTGTCCCCTGCGGGCTCCTGTTTGCGAAGTGTGGGTGAGCCTCGGAGCAGAGACTTCCTCTCCCCACACATCGCCTGCCCACCAATGACACTGGGGCTATAATCTGAACTGGGATCTGGACGTGCTTCTGCAGTACAACCCAAGAGAGCAGGGGGTGCCAGGACTGTGCGGGGCTTTGGGCAAAGTTGCTGGGTGCCTCTTTGTCTCCTGGAACCTCTTTGTTTCCCAGGTGTTGCTGCTATGGCAGGGGCTGGTTGTCAATCCCACAGAAGGCAATTCGGAGGTGAAAAGGGTCCTGGAAATTCTCATGCATACGCAGAATGCATCCAAATGTCCAAGTCACAAGAATGGCTCATGATTTCCTCCCAAGAAAGGGCGTTGAGAGCTTCCCACGCCTCGTCCTTGAAAGGAAAAGCATGAGGTGGTTTTACTGGTGTGCCAGAGAGCAAAGTTTTATGCATCTAGTCCTTCCCAGGAAGGTTGCTACTGGTAGCAGTGATGTTGAAAGCACTTTTGAATGAAATCCATCTCCACATTTTACCAGGAAATCTGTGTTGAAATGGCAAAGGATGAGGAGTTGAAAACTGAAAGACCCTCTTTGTCCTCTTTGGCAACAGAATTTACTTTGTGAGAAGTATTGAGGAAAATCAGAATAGAAAGAAATAATATATCCTGCTACTGCAACTCCATGGATTAATGGCAAGAGCTGGAATGTCAAAAATTTATACCCAAAGTTTTCACCACGTCACCGCCGCACACAGTGTTTATTGTGCTGTTTTCTGCACTTGCGTCACCAAAACCTCTTGTCTAGAAAAACGATGCTTTCCTTAAAGTTCAGAAAGTATTTGACTAAATAGTATTTTCTCCATCATCAGTGTTTTCCAGCTGTAGTGTCAAACGGGGAGCTATAGCAGGAACATACAGCATATGAAAACATTCTGGAAGGAAGAAACAGCCCCTGGAGGAAGGGATGAAGCAAACTGAGAGAAGAAGGAAAAACCTTTCTACAAACCATTTGCAAACCATTTGCAAAGAGGGAAATATCTCATCTGGGAAGAAGAATAACAAGAGGCTTGCCAGGACAGCGAGACTTTCTTAATGAACAGGATTGTATCTGAACTATTCCCATATAAAAATTTTTTTTCTGAACATCAGAGCCATCCCACAAGAAAAAAGTATTTTGGTAGAAGCTGTTTCTAGCTGAAGTACTGTGACCTTTGAAGGTCTGAAAAAGCCTTGAAACAGAATACACTGGAACAGATTTCCAAGGGTTATCTCCTAGCAGTCATGGTGCTTTTTAATCTTGGTTTGTCCTGCAGTCCTCTCGAAGCATCTCATTCTTTATGCCTGTCCTCAGTTGCTAGCTGGATAGTCGTTTTTATCATCAAACAAGCTGGATTACTGAGACGAATTTGTCTCAAGGTCTCATGAACAGAGAGATCACTGTGACTCAGTGAAGCACTCTACAACCAAACAGAAACTAAACAGCTTCCTCTAAATGTTAATGCAATTTCAACAGAAAAATAGAGACAACTTCATCTGTCAGTAAAGCACCTCTTACACATTCTGCAGTATCAGGGGCTGAGTTGCACTAAATGCATTTGCAGTTCATATAATTAAAGTATTGCACACTTTCATAGAGAAGCTCAACTGACCAAAATTTCAAGGACTAGAAACATAAATCCAGGTTAAAATACCTACAATAAAGACAGGCCTGATTTTCAAATTCCCTCATCCACCACTTCTTCCCAATGACTTTAGCAGGAGCAACCCGTTTAGAAGTCAGGCTACGCTTTTAAAGCAAGCTTCCAGGTAGATTTAGGATCACGTATTTACTTTTGAAAGCTGCCTGGACTCAGCTGTATCTGTGCTTAGCTTTACCTCCATCACTTGGTTTTGTTCAAATAACACGAGATACAGTAGCACTTACATTGGGTGCCAAATTTACACACACAACTGTAATGGCATAATTTAAGCATGTGTCTAACATTTAGCGTAAGTGCTGTTCATGTTTTCTAGCCAGTTTCCCTAAACCAAGAGGGGAGCCAGCGAGGGTAATACTACCCATGGATGGGTGTTCTTCAGAAACGACCAGCTTGAAAATGAAGCAAAGCACCAGTCGTGGCTAAGAATGTGCCAGGAGCCCAGTGACTCCTTCCAGCTCCACCCAGCATCACTTGACTTCCAATCAATGGTTTGAAACTTCGTGACATTGCATCACTGTAGGTGATGACCAATGGGTCATAGTCACCAGTGGGCGTCAGATACCCAGCTGTCATAAGGACTGCACTTCCATAAGTATTGCACGTCCCTGTTATAGAATTTTACAAATGCTAAGTTTTCCAGTAGCATGACCACCGTTACTAGATATCTTCGGGACTTTATTTTTTTGACAGTAGGAGATGGTAAGAGGAAGAAGACTAGTAAGAGTCATACCAAGTAGAGAGATAATTTTATCAATTTCATTTTATATCTATCCATCAGACCTTACTCTAGTAAGAGAACAGATCTAAACTAGCATCAGACTTGTTAACCATTAGTTCTGCACTCTTAGAGATGTCTGCAGAAACCAAATGACTATTATTTTGATGACAATTGAAAGAGTGTTTGCAGACTTGTGGAACAAAATGATATAATTCAGTAATTTTCTGTGAGATAATAATGATGTTCTAATTGAAAAATGTACTCTGATATAATTATCCTACATCTTTATAAGCCTGCCTCAGGAGTGCAGTAAAAGAACAAATGGGAATATTTTTACCATACCATGTATGGTAAAAAGAGAAAAAGCTCTCAAAGTTTTATTTGTATCACTTGATACATGTTCAAGAGATGGAAGCCTCATAATAGCAAAATGTTTTCCTGATTTGGTCTGGTAACCTCTTGGGGCAGGATCCAAAGGAAGCTTTAGCCACATAAACCAGAGACAGACTTGAAGGTGGGACTCGTGCATACACATGGGTGCCCCATGCCCTGGTATGCATTGGGATATCTCCCCTGGCTTCCACCTGCAGCTCCCAAAGGACATAGGTCTCCTATGTGTTATCTTCTGCCAGTCCATCTGCAGATAGGTTATATATTCCTGAGTGTCTAAAATGGCACTGGATGCCTGTGTTTAGGCACCTGGGTTACTTCCTCCATGTTAGAGTGAATTGCTTTCCTAATGAGTTATCCAGCTAAACCCTGGAAGGGCAGAAGGGAAGAGGAATCATAGAATCATGGAATCATTTAGGTTGGAAAAGACCCTTAAGATCATTGAGTCCAACCATAAACCTAACGTTGCCATGTCCCACTAAACCATGTCCCTAAAATATCATATATGAGGAAACGACTCCTTGTTTCTCCCTGCGCTAGGTTGCTGCTCCTCCATCTGCCATGTTTTCAAGAGCAAGTCTGCTCTGCTTTTGCAAAGAAACCAGTCTGAAATTGCTGTGCAGGGCAGGCTGCCCCCAGGACAGGCTCAGGCCCTGGATCCACAGGGAAGGACAGGACGTGATCACCTGTGGTTTCCCTGTGGGTTAGCGCTGGGAGATCCTACTTCTACACACAGGTTTCTGGGATTATCCTTCTGTCAAACAGTTGTCTCTGTGCATGCTACAGCAGCAGTTTAGCTCTGGCTCTTTGACTCTGCTGCAGCACCAACGCTGACTTGTAAGCACCTATGCCCACCACATGGCCCTCTGGCTGGTTTGGGGAAGATATCCTACTGTATAATCCAAAAGCTGCCTCATCATCATGTTGCTAAGAGTAAAACTAGGCAGCGTGAAAGCCCATATGGCTTCCTACCACCTGCAGCAGTGCAAGTTCTGGGTCAAGCAAGGCCTATGTCAGAGCCCATGCAGTGCTGTGGGACACTGGATATGTGCGCAACCTATCCAGGCTACAGAGGACCTCACCTAAAATATGAGTAATATCTTCTAGGCTAGTGAGCATGGCAAAATTAGCTAAGCATAAGCAACACGACCTTCATTTTAAAGAAGAGACAGTGTATTTGCAGTTGTTAATGGGTTGGCAGCCACTGCTGGGGATTACAGGGATGGCTGGAACTGAACTGCTGTTAGCCTAATTGCTGCTAACGACAATCCCGTGGAGCAGAAACGCAACATGTCCTATTTACTGACATTTTTGCCGTGAGTGAAGAGGAACTGCCAACCCAGGACCCCCCAGAAAGTGCAAGGAGAGTGGAGCGATGTCAGGAACCCCTTTGGTGAAGGAGAATGGCTGCTGCTTCAGCAGTTCCTCTGAAACTCAAGTAATGACAGGGTCCTGGAAATTAGTTTTTGGCACATTTTCTCACCTAAGTTTTCTGGTCTTCTAGGCTCATGGTGGGGTATCACTAACCTCCCCCCCGAGATGAGACAGCCCAGCTGGGTGTGCACACCACTTGGTATCCTTCTCACACCGAGCAGGGACAAACCAGTGGGCCCAGGAACTCCATGAGACTGAAGCTGATCACATAATCACAGAATCACAGAATCACTATGGTTGGAAAAGACCTGTAAGATCATCAAGTCCAACCATCAACTAACACCACCATGCACATTAAACCATGTCCCACAATGCCTCATCCACACGTTCCTTGAACACCTCCAGTGATGGTGACTCCACCACCTCCCTAGGCAGTCTGTTCCAATGCCTAACAACCCTTTCAGTGAAAGAATTTTTCCTAATAACCAGCCTGAACCTCCCCTGGTGCAACTTGAGGCCATTTCCTCTTGTCCTGTCACTCATCACTTGGGAGAAGAGACCAACACCCACCTCTCTGCAACCTCCTTTCAGGTAATTGTAGAGAGCGATGAGGTCTCCCCTCAGCCTCCTCTTCTCCAGACTGAACAACCCCAGTTCCCTCAGCTGCTCCTCATAAGACTTGTGCTCCAGACCCCTCACCAGCTTCGTTGCCCTTCTCTGGACACGCTCCAGCACCTCAATGTCCTTCTTGTAGTGAGGGGCCCAAAACTGAACACAGGATTCGAGGTGTGGCCTCACCAGCGCCGAGTACAGGGGCACGATCACCTCCCTGCTCCTGCTGGCCACACTGTTTCTGATACAGGCCAGGATGCCGTTGGCCTTCTTGGCCACCTGGGCACACTGCTGGCTCATCTTCAGCCAGCTGTCAATCAACACCCCCAGGTCCTTTTCTGCAGGGCAGCTTTCCAGCCACTCGTCCCCAAGCCTGTACTGTTGCATGGGGTTGTTGTGACCCACGTGCAGGACCCAGCACTTGGCCTTGTTGAATCTCATACAATTGGCCTTGGCCCATCGATCCAGCCTGTCCAGATCCCTCTGCAGAGCCTTCCTACCCTCCAGCAGATCAACACTCACGCCCAACTTGGTGTCATCTGCAAACTTACTGAGGGAGCACTCGATCCCCTCATTGAGATCATCAATAAATATATTAAACAAGACCAGCCCCAACACTGAGCCCTGGTGTTGTAAATATTCTGATTTTTTAAATCAAAATATGATTATATAGAAAAGGTTAAATATAATTAATAGATAAATAAGATAGGATTGTTAAGTTAGCAACAATAACCATAGGAACCTCACCAGGGAGTCGCCGTTCCATACTGAGGAACTAACAGTAACGAGATGGAACGATGAAGAATTGAATAGAAAAGTTTTGTTTGAGTCTTGTAACAGTGTGACCTGATATGCACCAGTGATGCTGCTTGAAAAATCCCCCTTTACCCTCCCATCTTGATATGAATATCAAGAATGCCAATCGATAGATACTAATAGAAATAAACATTGATTATTCATAGGCGTGGAAATTGACAGAAACTTATAAGCTAGAAAAGTGATTATTAAAAGATTAAGATTTTATATATATATATATATTTTCTGTCTAAGGGTAACTAGGTATGAGCTATCCCTGATTTAATCATAAACTAGCTATGAACAATGTAGCATTGTGAAGAGGTAGAATTTGCTTGTCAAAGGGAATGACAAGTTGTAGGCCTGGTCAGTAAACCGGGGAAAACTTAAGAAGATTCCAAGAACGGGATTTTGCAACCAACCTGAGCATGCGCAAAGATTGAGTTCAACTGAAGGACACCATGAGGAAGACTATGGACGACCACCAGAGGACCTTAGATGACCACCTGTGTACCTGAAGGCGCATGCGTCACGAGCATTTACATATATTAATGAGTTCTCGGAAATTGTATGAATATGTTAATTGTTTCTTGGAAAATATGATGAATATGTATACTTTGATTGTATATAACTTCGATAGCGGAGAAGCTAGGTGGAGCGATCCCCTGTGCGTCCAGCGCTGCAATAAAGAAGTGCCTGCTCACCTACATACATTGTGTAGATGAGTTTTTATATTACAGATTTGTAACAGTTTTGGCACCCCAGATGGGACCTTGCGAGTGAGACTGGAAGGGATCGAGCGTGGATCAGACTCCAGCCGGCACCGAGGGATTCTCGGAGGAGGACCATCTTCCTCGACCCAAAAGCTCCTCGCAACGTTCCCTGGAGAAATAAAAAGGTAAGGCACTTCTTTTCTTTTTTTTGGAATTAATGTGTTGCATTTTGCAACATCTGGTTTTGGATTCCGGAATTTTGGAATTGGTGTGTTGCATTTTGCAACATTCGGTAGCCTGCCCGTAAGGCGCGGCGAAAGCTTCGCAGGGTTGGGGCTTGGAGGGTACCCCTATGTGGAATGGGAGCCTAGGCGTCTGCCCGTAAGTCATAAGCGAAAGCTATTGCTGGGTTGGACATTTGGAAATTGGACAATTGTCTCTGGTATTTAATTTATATTGGTTATGTATTTGATATTCTATGCTAATTTCGTATTGGTATTAGGATTCAAATATTGGTATTAGTAAAGGTATTATTTATATTGGTATTGGTTTTGGTATTTGATATTCTATGCCAATTTCATATTGGTACTAGAATTCAAATATTGGTATTGGTAAAGGTATTATTTATATTAATATATAATTATATATTTATTAAATAATATATTTCTTATTTTTATATATATATAAGTGTGTATATATATATATAGAATGGTGCTAACAAAATTGTTCAAGAGTAAGAATGTGGGGAATTTAACTATTGATGAGACGTCACTTTTGGAATGTTTGTTAGCACATTGGAATAAGCTGCATGGTGATTTAAGCAAGAGTCAAATGATTGAATATTGTAATCATTGGTGGCCTTAAGAAGACCAGGAGAAGTGGCCAAAGAATGGGACTTTGAATTATAATACTATCTTGCAATTGATGTTGTTTTGTAGAAGGGAAGGAAAATAGAAAGAAATACCGTATGTGGATTTGTTCTTTTACTTAAGGCAGTGAACCGATTGGCAGAAGGAATGTAAGTTGATAAGTCGAGATAATTTAGTGATGGCTTTAGCTGTTGAAAAGATATGTGAAAGTTCCGTTTTCTGTTGTTGATTTAATGGCATGAAAACAGGCAGCAGGAATATATAGAGAAGATCCGGAAAGGGTAGCTAGAGTTGTGGAAATGATTATTAGGACTCAGGATCCCGATTGGAATGATTTGCAAGTGATATTCGATAACTTATTAGACAGCACTGAAAAACAGATGGTGTTAAAGACGGCAAAGATACAGGCAGAGGCAGCAAGTGTAAGTGGTGTACTTACTGGAACCCTAGGACAAAATTTCCCTTTGGGCAATTGGATCCCCAATGGGATCCGAATGTTGTGGATCACAGACAGAAATTGGCTCGTTACCAAGAATGGGTACTGTATGGAGTTAAGCATGCACCGCCAAAAGCTATGAATTTGTCAAAACTATATGAAGTAAAACAAGATAAAAACGAATCCCCTTCATTATTCCTGGAAAGATTAAAAACTACTGCCAGGAAATATACTAATTTGGACCCTGAAAAACCAGAAGAGGCTGTTTAATTGACTTCTATCTTTATGGGGCAATCAGCCCCAGATATAAGAAAGAAAATCCAGAAATTGAAGGGGGAAGATTCAAGGGATCTGAATAAGCTGCTTGAAGTGGCATGGAGAGTCTATAATAATCGGGAGAAAGAAGAGGAACAGAAAAAGGAGAAAGAAAGGAAAGTTAGGGAAAATAGGTTGTTGGCTGTTTTAACGGGAAGTTTGATAAGAGGCAGAGGAAGGGGACAAGTGAAGGGAAGAGGAGGTTTTAGGAATGCCGGGGAAAGAAGATTTGATAAGTCATTAGGGATAAATCAGTGTGCATACTGTTGGGAAGAGGGGCATTGGAGGAGAAATTGCCCCAAATTGAAAGCAAGTCAGCAGGAAGCTGTGAGAATGATGACTTTGGATGAATGAAGGGGACCAGAGGGGAGCCCAGCTGAGCCTCTGGTCACAATCAAGCTGGGAAACTCTGCAGTAGAATTTTTAGTAGATACTGGGGCAACATATTCTGTTTTAAACACCTGTAAAGGGAAATTAGGAAATAAAACTGCAAATGTCATTGGAGCGACCAGGAAACAAGAAGAAAGGCCATTCCTAAAACCCCTTAATTTGAAATTTGGAAATAAAGTAATTACACATGAATTTCTATATACGCCAGAATGTCCGATGCCCTTGTTGGGACGAGATCTGCTTTCTAAATTAAATGCACAAATAATTTTTGAAAAAGGGGACATTTATTTAAAGATACCTGAATCAAAGACAGGGGATATATATTAATGATACAAGAAAAACCGAAAATGAAAGAAATACCACAAGAAGTAGATGAGGCTGTGATACCTACGGTCTGGAACACTGAAATACCTGGAAGATTGAAGGTAGCCCAGCCTGTAAAGGCTGAATTAAAAGAACATGCCAAACCGATAAGAATAAAATAATACCCAATAAAATCAGAAGCTAGGCAAGGAATTAAGAAATTAATTGATAAATTTTTGGAATGTGGAATTTTGGAAGAATGTGAATCCGAATATAATACTCTAATCTTACTGGTTAGGAAGCCTTCAGGTGAATACAGATTAGTTCAGGATTTAAGGGCAATAAATCAGATAGTAAAGGATATTCATCCTGTGGTTGCGAATCCATATACCCTTTTAACAACTTTAAGGGAAAGTCATCAGTAGTTTACAGTGCTTGATTTAAAAGATGCTTTCTTTTGTATACCTCTGGAAAAGGAAAGTAGAAAATTGTTTGCCTTTGAGTGGGAGAATCCACAAACAGGATGAAGAACATAATTAACATGGACCAGACTACCACAAGGATTTAAGAACAGCCCGACTATCTTCGGCAATCAACTAGCAAAAGAGCTCGAGAT
Organism: Gavia stellata; assembly: GCF_030936135.1. NCBI lineage: Eukaryota > Metazoa > Chordata > Aves > Gaviiformes > Gaviidae > Gavia > Gavia stellata. Next base: position 29,740,946 of record NC_082594.1, on the reverse strand, counting down.
GTGGAAACAAAGCAATCCAGAGTTACCCGGTCATCTGCTTTTACAGTACGTGGATGATATACTGATCGCCACCGAGGACAGAGCAACCTGCATAAAGGTAACAATAGACCTTTTAAACTTTCTGAGACTTAATGGGTACAAAGTATCCAGAAACAAAGCACAAATAGCAAGTCAAGTTGTAATATATCTGGGCTTTGAAATTTCAAAAGGACAACGACAGTTGGGAACAAACCGAAAAGAAGCCATCTGTAATATACCAGAACCGAAAAGCGTTCATGAATTGAGGGCCTTTCTGGGAATGACTGGATGGTGCAGGCTATGGATCATGAACTATGGTCTAATAGCTAAGCCATTGTATGAGGCCCAGAAAGGGACACGTCCCTTTGAGTGGGGCCCAGAACAGCGAAGGGCCTTTAAAGATCTGAAACAGGCCCTGATGACTGCTCCTGCTTTGGGACTTCCGGATTTGACTAAATATTTCCAGTTGTTTGTTCATGAAAGGCAGCATCTGGCCCTGGGAGTACTGACCCAACGGATGGGAAGCTGGAAGAGACCAGTGGGGTACTTTTCCAAGCAATTGGACACAGTAAGTAAAGGATGGCCTACCTGTCTTCGGGCAGTCGCTGCTACGGTAATGCCCGAAAGTTAACTCTGGGACTGACAATAGTGGTATATATACCACACATGGTGGTGACTGTTTTGGAACAAAAGGGGGGTCACTGGCTTTCTCCCAACAGGATGATGAAGTATCAAGTAATATTGACGGAGCAAGATGATGTGGTACTAAAAACAACTAACCTAGTTAACCCTGCAGTTTTCCTGAATTCTGTGCAGGAAGAAGGACAATTGGAACATGACTGTTTAACTACTGTTGAACAGGTGTATTCCAGCCAACAGGACCTGAAGGACACACCATTGGAGAATCCTGACTGGGAACTCTACACAGATGGTAGCAGCTTTGTGGAGAATGGAATTCGCTACGCTGGATATGCGGTAACAACGGAGAAATCAGTCATAGAGGCTAGTGCTTTGCCCAGCAACACCTCAACGCAAAAGGCAGAGTTGATAGCCTTGACGAAGGCGTTAGAACTGAGCGAAGGAAAGAAAGTAAATATTTGGACTGATTCAAAGTATGCTTTTGGTGTAGTGCATGTCCATGGAATACTGTGGAAAGAAAGAGGACTATTATCCTCTCAAGGGGCAAACATCAAATACAAAGAGGAAATATTGAAATGGCTACAAGCAGTCCAGAGACCAACAAAGGTGGCAATCATGCACTGTAAAGCACATCAATCAGGCAATATGAAAGAAGCTATAGGGAACAGATTAGCTGATAAAGTAGCTAGAGGAATAGCAAAAAGGAATGCCTTACAAATGGCATTAATTCCCACAAAAAAACCCCATTACACTACCAAAAGAGAAACCAAAATATTCAGAGGAAGATGAGAAATTAGGAAAATTATTAGAAGCAAAAAGGAATTTAGCAGGATGGTGGGTCACAGCTCAGGGACAGGTAGTAATCCCCCCACTTCTGGTGAGAGAGATATTACAGACAAAACATAAAGAGTGTCATTGGGGCCCAGAAGCATTTATCACTTTTTTAAAGAAATATGTGGTATCTATAAGAATGTTAGAAATGGCTAAAATGATTTCTGCCAAATGTGAAATTTGTTTGCGAAACAATCCAGTGATAAAGAGAAAAGTTCCAATGGGTACCTTGAAAACGGGAGTGAAACCTGGAGACTACTGGCAAATCGATTTTTCAGAATTACCCAGACAAAAGGGGTATCGATACATTCTGGTGGGGGTTGATACTTTTACAGGATGGCCTGAAGCTTTTCCTTGTTGGACCAATCAAGCAAAGGAAGTCATCAAATGATTGTTACAAGAAATAATTCCAAGATTTGGGGTATCTATTGGAATACCTTCTGATAGAGGCCCACATTTTGTTGCCAAAGTAGTACAAAATGTTAGTAAAGTTCTGGGAATCACTTGGAATTTACATACCCCCTGGAGGTCTCAATCAAGTGGAAAAATAAAAAGAATGAATCAGACATTAAAAAGGCAAATTAACAAAATATGTCAGGAGACAAACTGGCTACTACAATTAGTAATTGGCTAAATTACAACAGCCTTTGCAATCTTCCCTATTGGCTTTAGGAACTAATCAATGGCTGTTGTCAAACATACTACCAAAATGGGAAAAGGTGAATGTGGAAGACCATGAATTGATTATAGATGCACTCGGTGTGGTCCAAGATAACATATCTTTGGCTCTCAGTTGCATCCAGGCACAGCTGTGGGCACAATCAGTGGCTGCTTCAATCATAAGAGAAGGTGAAGAAAGCACTCTCCCTACCGAGATTCGAAAAATAATTTGAGATATTGCCATTAATTTAGAGGAAAAACTCCAGTCCTGGTGGAATTTGGTAAACTTTACCTACGATCCCATCACAAATACAGCCACAACCGTTGTATTAACTATACATAATGCATCAATAAATCCAATTTACCCTGTTACTGCATTAGGATTAAAGCACAATGGAACCATACTCTATCCATTTAAACATAGAGTGTGGGCCCAAAAGGTGGGACAGAAGTGGCAAACTGTGGATTTGGAATCTTGTGTTGTACGAGAACAACAAGGGTTCATCTATGAAGATAATATAATCAGAGGTCAGGATATCTGTTTAGATACTGAGCAAAACGTTTGCCATTTTGAGACTCGCCCTGATGAAAACCCCGAAACAGTGATCATATATATTGGTAAGGGATGTGTATGCTTGAGAACAACCTGTGATTTTATATCCGTAGATGATGTAGTTACAGATACTAGGAATCACTCAAATTTTTGTGTTTGTAATTTTACTAGAATAACAGGATGTGACTTCTCTTATTTGGCTCCAGTCACATCTCACCAGCTTTTGCAATCTAATTATACCTTAATTCAGGAATTGTTGCCTACACCCATTGGAATGAATCTCACTTTAGTGAAATAATTGTTACAACACCAAGATTTAATCAAAATTTTGAAAAAGGTCAAGGAAAATGGACAAAGAACTTTAATAACTGTATACCACAATGTGAAAGAGATACATCGTGTTTTAGAGAGAGTGGAAAAGGATGCAGAACATAAATGGTGGGACACGCTTTTTGAATGGTCACCTACTGCTACAGTGTGCTGGTTTCGGCTGGGGTAGAATTAACTTTCTTCATAGCAGCTAGTATGGGGCTGTGTTTTGGATTTGTGCTGGCAACAGTGTTGATGATACAGGGATGTTTTAGTTACTGCTGAGCAGTGCTTGCACAGAGTCAAGGCCTTTTCTGCTTCTCATCACCAACGAGTAGGCTGGGGGTGCACAAGAAGTTGGGAGGGGACACAGCTGGGACAGCTGACCCCAACTGACCAAAGGGATATTCCATACCATATGACGTCATGCTCAGCATATAAAGCTGGGGGAAGAAGAAGGAAGGGGGGGATGTTCAGAGTGACAGTGTTTGTCTTCCCAAGTAACCGTTACGCGTGATGGAGCCCTGCTTTCCTGGAGATGGCTGAACACCTGCCTGCCCATGGGAAGTGGTGAATGAATTCCTTGTTTTGCTTTGCTTGCGTGTGCAGCTTTTGCTTTACCTATTAAACTGTCTTTATCTCAACCCACGAGCTTTCTCACTTTTACTCTTCCGATTCTCTCCCCCATCCCACCTGGGGGGAGTGAGTGAGCGGCTGTGTGGTGCTTGGTTGCCAGCTGGGCTTAAACCACAACATACAGGCATCCTAAATAAGTTATGCCGCCCTATTGTGGTTCTCCTGATATTAATTCTAATCAGTCTTATTCTACCAGTAATATTATATATTATAAATTGGAGGATGATGAACCATTTAACTCATTTGACATCTGTACTTGAAACATATAATATGCTTAACTGATTAAAATGAAAGTATTGAAATGATTTTCAAAACTTTCAAAGGGGGGAACTGTTGTAAATATTCTGATTTTTTAAATCAAAATATGATTATATAGAAAAGGTTAAATATAATTAATAGATAAATAAGATAGGATTGTTAAGTTAGAAACAATAACCATAGGAACCTCACCAGGGAGTCGCCATTCCATACTGAGGAACTAACAGTAACGAGATGGAACGATGAAGAATTGAATAGAAAAGTTTTGTTTGAGTCTTGTAACAGTGTGACCTGATATGCACCAGTGATGCTGCTTGAAAAATCCCCCTTTACCCTCCCATCTTGATATGAATATCAAGAATGCCAATCGATAGATACTAATAGAAATAAACATTGATTATTCATAGGCATGGAAATTGACAGAAACTTATAAGCTAGAAAAGTGATTATTAAAAGATTAAGATTTTTTATATATATATATATTTTCTGTCTAAGGGTAACTAGGTATGAGCTATCCCTGATTTAATCATAAACTAGCTATGAACAATGTAGCATTGTGAAGAGGTAGAATTTGCTTGTCAAAGGGAATGACAAGTTGTAGGCCTGGTCAGTAAACCGGGGAAAACTTAAGAAGATTCCAAGAACGGGATTTTGCAACCAACCTGAGCATGCGCAAAGATTGAGTTCAACTGAAGGACACCATGAGGAAGACTATGGACGACCACCAGAGGACCTTAGATGACCACCTGTGTACCTGAAGGCGCATGCGTCACGAGCATTTACATATATTAATGAGTTCTCGGAAATTGTATGAATATGTTAATTGTTTCTTGGAAAATATGATGAATATGTATACTTTGATTGTATATAACTTCGATAGCGGAGAAGCTAGGTACGCACACTAGGTGGAGCGATCCCCTGTGCGTCCAGCGCTGCAATAAAGAAGTGCCTGCTCACCTACATACATTGTGTAGATGAGTTTTTATATTACAGATTTGTAACACTGGGGGACTCCGCTTGTGACTGGCTGCCAACTGGATTTCACTCCATTCACCACGACTCTCTGGGCTCGGCCGTCCAGCCAGTTTTTTACCCAGCGAAGAGTGCACCTGTCTAAACCACGATTTGCGAGCTTCTCCAGGAGAATGCTGTGGGAGACAGTGTCGAAGGCTTTACTAAAGTCCAGGTAGACAACATCCACAGCCTTCCCCTCACCCACTAGGCGGGTCACCTGGTCATAGAAGGAGATCAGGTTGGTCAAGCAGGACCTGCCTTTCATGAACCCGTGCTCATGATGCCTGCCACCTTCTTTTATCCACTCCAACCAAAATTCTCATGTATTCACCCCAAATCCCCCAGCAGGTCCACCACAAACTTGCTACTCACAAGAGCTCATCCCAGCTACTGTGAAGGAGCTTTTCACCCTCTGGCCTGTTCAGTGATTGTGGAGGTGGGGAGAGGCAGGAGCTGGCCAGATGTCACTAGAAGACTCTTTGATCATACCTAAAATGCTGGGGAAGAGGATGGGGTGTGTCCCTGCCAGTGCCCAGCTCATCTTTTGGAGAGGGGAGAAGCATGCGATGAGGAGGGTCTACGTCTCCAGCACAGCATAAGTGTGATGGCAGTGTCACACGCTGGTGGGCACAGGGCCTCGAGGGGCAGCATGTTTACCAGGATGCATGGGAGCTCTTGCAGCTTCGGCTGTCTGTCCATGCTGTCACCGTGCCCTGGAGCTGTCACGCAGGCACAGGGCACTCCCCACCTTCTCAATCCTCATGCAGAAGAGGTGCATATTGCCATTAGCTGCATTGCATCTGCTGCCCCTGGGGCCTTTCCTGATGGTAAGCGAGGGATAGACAGGCTCATAACATATTAATAAGCAAGAGCTTTTTATTTATAAGGCAACCTGCTCCCTGCTATGGAGCCGGAGGCACTGTGCAATAAGTCATAATAAATCTAATGAAACAGTATAAATATGTAACCAGCTTTAATCCTTGCTGTAGAATTATTAGGCAGATTAGTGAATGGAAAATTATATTTTTGTTTTCTCTTCATTGTTCAAGTTTCTTGTGATTCTGGAAGCTGTAAATTTTTGGGAGGAGTCTGTGAAGGGACAGGAGACATAGCCAAAGGTCAGAGAGGTGAGAGTTCCTCAAGCACCAGAGGAAAAGGGCAGAGGTGTCTGTCCTTCAGACAGGGACCCACTGATCGGGGCCGGGGCAGGCAGCGCAGTGCCAAAGGCTGGTCCCAGCACAGCCCCTCACCCCTCTCCAAACCAGCAGCACCTGAAGTCATGGTGGGGAGTGACTTAGAGAAATCCTGGCCTTTGCCCTGCATGGCTCACGTTGACTTTGAGGTGCCACTGCAGTTTGTGCTGGCTGAGCCCTCGGCAGGGCTTTCTTTTCTGCTCGTGGTAAACGTCTTCACTTGAGGTATGAAGTCGTTTCAAGCCAGCTATGATATAGGTTTGGGTGATGTCATCACTGACACCCATCACTCTCCTCTGTTGGGACACAGGGCGAGAGGCGGGGGGCCAGGCTGGGTCTCTGCCCCCTCCATCAGCGACGAGTACGCAAACCAGAGCTGCCATTGCCAGCTGATGTCCTGCTCTCCCTACTGCACCTCCCGCCAGCAGAAGCTCATCAAGAAGCTGCAGGCTGAGAAAGCCTTTTGGGAGGAGATTCAGAGTTTTCAGGAGACAATGAAAAGCTTTTGGAAGAAGATCAAGGGCTTTCAGGAAAAAATCAGAGATTTCAAGATGGCCATCCAAGCCTTCTGGGAGGAGGAAGCTGCCTTTCGTCAGGAAGAAAAGCTCTTCAGGAGGAAGCAGAAGCTTTCTGGAGGGTATATCGTGACTTCTGGAAGGACTATAATGCTTTCTGGAAGAAGAATAAGGATTTCTGGAAAGAAGATCAGCTTTTCTGGGAGAAAGACAGAGTCCTTCTGGATGAGGACAGAGTCCTATGGGCAGAAGAAGCAGCTCTGTGGGCAGATGAAACATCTCTTCTGGAAGAGGAGAGAGCTCTCTGGAAAGATGAGGAGGTCCTCCAGGAAAACAAAAGAACCCTAAAGGAGTATGAAATGTTGATCTGGGAGGAGGCCTCTGGTCCTGAGAGAGAGGCTATCTCCAGGGATGCCACTATCCACAGGGGAAAAGCATAAATTGTTCTGCTAGGCTCAGAAACGTGGAAAGCCACATACACTGATGTGGATACCTTATTTAAGCAGTGCTGCGCTTCAACCAGTTCTCTGAAATAGCATCTCTAGTTGTAGGAGTAAATCAGAGTAGGGTTTTTTTAATGTGATTTGCTTTAAGGCCATTGTGCTTATGTTTTCAGGTCATTATTGATTCCTTTGAGGTCCTGTAGCCTGAGGAATGGGGTAAACCTCTGATCTCCTGGCCTGTCACCAGGTGAAGGAGTGTGGGTGGGTAAAGCCACAAGAAGCTGAGGGCTTAATGGCTGAGATCATCTTCTGGAGCTCACAATATCTCACCTGACTCAGCGCAGTTTATATCAACTGAGTCAGTGCCAAAATAAGGCACTGATAAATGATAACCTTCGGATCCCCCATATTTAAGAGTCACAGTTAACACTCCTGAGTCTTAATGAGGTAACTCATGCTTTTCCACCTGGTTTGGGCTTTGACTTGCCATTTAACTTGCCACTGCTCTCAGGAGTGTGGTGGGAACATTTGCCTGCCTGGGTGAGCCCCCCGCATCCCCTGGCTGGCTGAGAGCAGCTTTGGCATCAGCCTTGCTGACATGGGCAGAGGATGGGGAGAGAAGTGGGAGGGATTACGGAAGTCAGCAGCATGTGGGAAAAGAGACAAGCTGGAGGGAGAGTTGGCAGCGAGTCCTTCAGCAAGGGGGGAATAAATTTGGCAGTGTGAGTATATGTGTGTGTGTGCCAGAGAAGGAGAGGGTGCACAGAGGCATTGGGTTATTATTCACCTGCTGAGCTCCTGTTACCAGAGCAGGTACAGGAGCCTCTAACAGAAAATCCTCCATAACTGCAGTGCAATATGTGGTCAATATTTAGCAATATTTTATGTGACGTGAGTACAGAGCCAGTGCCTTCTCCTGAGCTGTGGCATGGGAATTGCAGTTTTTCTCGCCTCTTGAGGAACTGAAATCAGATGCTTCATGTTTCTGAAGACTGAGCTGTAAAGGCTGGTCTAAAGGCAAAACTACACTTAACCCACTGTACATCCAGGAGCATAGGGGACAAGAGCAACAGTGAAAACTACTTATCTGAGTCAAACCAGGCATTGAATTTTTCTCGGGTATGGTAGCATTGGTAACTCATTTCCCTTTGAGAAGGGATTTTACACTGAAACGGCTCAAGGACACAATGTATGAAGCCTTTACAATTGTTGTTGAAGAATCTGATGACTTCTGCAACTGTCAGGCATACTTAGGCTGCCACTCAAGCCTGTCTCTCAAGTTCAGTCCTTTGTGATCTGCTATAGGATAAGGCTGCCTGTCCTGTTTAATTGTGCTCAAGACAAATTATGCACTATGTCTTTCCTGAAAAATCCATGAATATTTATTGTGCAATGAATAACCAGGCCATAAAAAAAAGCCAGCTGATTCAGCCAGGGTAGGAATGCTTTGCAACCTTTGATATTATTATTCCATTATTACCGCGTAAGTCAGAGATGAAAATGACCTATTAGACCATTCAGTGCAACTTCCTGCAAATTCAGGACTCTTAACGCATTAGAGCTTTATCACTAGGTGCTACAAAGAGAAAGAACCTTTCAGAAAACAACAGTATGCAAAAAGCACTTGTCACTTCTTAATGTATTTTAATGTCAAAAAGCCAAGAATTTATCTATCTCAGTTATTCAAATCCACATGTCAAATTAACATCCATTTAAACTAAAATTAGGTATGCTTTCTCTTGCAAAGAACTTGAAGCACATGAAATGCTCTTAGGAGAGCTCCTAGGCATTTCTTCTTTCACAGGAGAGCAGAACAATGCTTCTCTGGTGAGAGTGCTCTCAGTATAATACAATGGTTGTGAAATTTAAGGCATTACACAATGCAGCACAGAAGAGCCAGAAGTTTAGCCAGAGAAAGGCATGTACCAATATAGTTTTAGACTCTGGTAGCTCCCCTGAAAAGACTCCATCCACCCGGCAGTTTCAGAGTGGCCCTTCCTTGGTTGGCATTGCTGGAGAGAGACCGCATGCAAAAGGCTTACCAGTGCTGCGTATTTGAAGTGGGAAGTTGGAGGGCACCTGCTCTGTGTCCAGCAGCTCTGAACTGAGGATGAATTTCAGTCACGAAACCAGTCTCTGGTAACTCTCTGGAGTGGTAAAGTAATGAGGGGAACAAACAAAATAACTAGTAGAAGGAAAAGCTCAGTTACGTTTATCACCCTAAAACATGCACACGGAGGCTTTCAAGCAGTGAAACTCCAAGTGAAAAAATACATAAATACACCTCTCTTGGAAGAGCAAGTCTGCTAATCTGGCATAGGTTGGCTGTTGGGACCAGGAGACAATTAGGCGCGTCTGAAGAACTGAAGATGTTTGAAGCATGGACTCACCTAAAGTAGAGTGGAAGGATCTAATGAAGCTGCCAAGTCCATCTGTGCCTCAAAAGCAGCTATACCTGTAGTGCTCTGTGCAAACACTTGTCTAAGCTGTTTTGCTTGTTTGATTTCCAGCACTAGTGTTGCACAACCATCACCTATCCTCTAGGACTTACTTTAATTTTTTTGTGGTGTCTGAGGTGAATCTCCCTAAGTGCAGTTTTGACTTCTTATCTGCAGTCCTATCCGCAGCAGACATGGGGAACAGCCCGTCCATTTGCCTTGTATTTATCTGTCTGAATCCCGGTATTGTCTTCTCTACTCACATCTCCCTAGACTAACCTACCCCATCTCCTCCTGGCCTCCTTCACTGACCAAGTGCTTTAGGTATCTGGAAGGTATTCTGTCCTCCCTTTTGGCCCTCCCTCCAACAGACTGAAAAATCAAGATAATTTGCAGCATCCAGATACAATCTCTGAAGATGCCAAATGTCAGGTCACAGTGCTTGTTTTGCAGAAGAGATTCAACCAGCAGTGATGCAGCTGAGCCCTTCGGACAGCAAACATCAGTGCCGGGCTGCACTGGTGCTGGTGGGTCCTTCTGCAGAGCGATGCCACCACAACGAGCCCTGTCCTGCGCCCCGGGGGTGTCTTAGCCCCCTGTGAATGGAGGGCAAACCTGGGACTTACTCAGTGGCACAGAGTCAGGCAGAACAGGCGCCGATGTAACTTTAGACCATAATCAAAGTTCCTGTGGTTGCTGTTCAAATAAAGAGGCATTAAAGATAAAAGCGGAACAATTAGTGTAATTTCAGAGTAAACACGAGGATAAAACCCAAATACAGGGAAACATGGTGAACCCGAATGAGCATTATATGTTGGCAGTGCAATTAATTTAAGGTCAATGAGCTGTGTGCACTCAGGAAAGTTTTGAAGCCTTACCAAGTCCTGCACAAAGTGATCTGACAATGGGACACAGAAATTTGATGGACTGGCTGGGCTGCACACCCAAAGCTTGCCTGCTTTCTGGTGCAGGCTGTGGACTTCTTGCTCTACTTCCCTGGACAAAAATGTGGAAATACTATGGAAAATACTACAGAAAATGTATGCTGGGGCAGAAGGGTCCCACTTTATCCACACTGAAAGGCAGTCCTGGCCTCAGTCAGAAGCCAGTGAAGATGCTGATAAATCTGATATTTGTATTTCTAGGTGATACTCAAGAGGATTTTCTTTCAAAGTTTCTGCTGAAGCGATCCACAGCAGGCTATTTTCTGCTCGAGGCCACAGCAAAGGTGGAAATTATGGACTGCAGCTTTGTACCTCTAAAAACACAGAACATCCCAAAGCCCAAAGTGTCTTCCAGACGACAACTCTCGCACAGAACAATAAAGAGATTGAGTCATTAGTGCCAAATCAGCATAAATATTTGAACCGGAGAAAGAAATAACTCATGAGCTCACCTGCACATTTTTAAAATGCAGCATTGCCATCAGAAAGCATTCCTGATGCAGCTGTGGAGCTAACTCGTGGGAGAGGCAGAGCACGGAAAACAGTAAAGTCATTTAAGCCAACTGACATGTCTACATGTGTCATAAACCAGAATGGTAAGAGTGATAGAAGAAAATTAAATTTGTTCAGTCTATGTATGTGTATATATGTGTGTGTGTATATACAGCTATAATTTCCAACTCTGTGTGTTAGTCATTACGTAGGAGGAATGTAAAAATGCTGGGAGGCAGGCCTGTGACTCATGGGAAATTGCAGGTATGGAGAGCATCCAGCCACAAATATAAATCCTGCTGCTGTTCTGCCAGGAAGTCTGGCTGAATTGTTGAAAAGGCAGTGCAGAGGGTGCCACAGAAATTGAAGGAAGAGCTAGAATACTGTGCCTGAAAATATCAGATGGGGAAAAAATAACCACACTTTCATCCTTCAGAAATTAACATCTAATGTGGGTTAAAGAAGAGAGGAACCACAAAGAAACTGCATTTTTAAAACAATTCTATAATGCTGAAAATTTCTCTGTTTCTCCCTTTCTGCCTCTGCCTCTACCCTCTTTTCTTCTTTTTTTAATCTTCTTTTATTTATTGATTGAACTAGGAGCATGATCTGCAGAGGCGGAGGGAATTCCAGATTCTTGGCATTTGGGGATTTTTGGGAAGGTTTTGGTCCTGATCCAGCAATTTACTCAGTCTATGTGGTTCCTCAGAGTACCTGAAATGTTCCAAAGTCCCATATAAATCCATATTTGGAATTAAAACTGGGATTCTGCTATCGCTAGCTCACAGGTGGTATGAGAAGCAGGCAAGGAGAGCACTCAGAGGTGGTGGTGAATTTGAGCACAAGCGTACACCCTTGATGATGTGGGCTTTTATCAAAATAAACGACAATTCAGATTTGTACCTGGGGTCTTGAGAAACCATGGTGACAGCCCTAGAGTTGTAAAGATAAACACAGCTTGTCTCTTGGATCTTCAGGTTTGCAACACATGACACAGAACCACCAAGCAAGCAACCAGCTTCCCTTGGCTGTGAATTGTCCTCTTCTTATTTGTGATTTTTGTGTCTGCGCCAGCGTGTGCGTGTATACGTAGACACACATTGAGAGAGAAAAAGCAGCCAGGAACCAGCCAGTGTGTGCAGCGCAGGCAAAACGCTATGCCCCTGCCCTAGTCATCCCCCAGCACTGCCTCTGCTATTAGAAGTGTTGTTTCAATTACTAACAGCAGGAGCTGTGCAGATACTGACTTACCAAATCTCAGCGTTAATGCTGGGGAAGCAGGTGACCTCAGCATGGGCCATGACAACATACCTTTCATGCCATCACCGTCATTAGCATCCCATGCCTCGCCACGCTGCTCAAGTACAGTATGTAAAAATTAATTAAGGATCATATTTCTTTGGTCCGAATGGAAACACAACTGTCCACCCTCCATATTTTTAACATGAGTTACAGTGTTATGATTTTGTTATCCCACAGTGCAGCTTTCTGAGCACTTTGGTGTGGGAGCTTTTCAAGCAGAATTACTGTTATTATTATTATTATTCATGTCAATGCCATGTTTCCAGAGCTCTGCTTAGCTAGCCTGAGAACACTGCAATAGAAATTGGGTTGAAAAGCTGTTATTTGGCTGCTCACCCTGCCCGGTGAGCATTGGAGAATTTCCAATTCATGTAAGGGCTCTCTTCCCTGTTCTTCAAGATCACCCCACGCATTTGTGGCGTGACTGCTGTATTGCAGGCGGGAGGAAAGAAGTGTGAACCAAAGCAAAGGCTTGCTGGAAGCACAGCGGGTGCTTCTTTTGTGAACACGCTCCCTCTCTGCCGACTCACAAAAAAAAGCAGTTTTCCCTGCAGACTCCATCACTATTTGTTTGCAGCCCAAACACACGAAGTCCCACTGAAGAAAAAGCTATACATCCCCCAGTTGCTTCATACCTGTCATACGTGCACTTAATTTTTAAAGTGAGCTACATTGGCTTTACATCGTACCAAGATACATGATATTTTCTTTTTCTCAGTGGCATTCAGATTTGCATCTATGCAATTAGCAAGTGATGTTTAATTTAAAAAGCCAGCCCAAGCAGCAGCCTGATGGAAAGTCATTAATACTGTGAAATAATTGAGAGATGAAGATACTATTCTGTGACCCGACCTTTTGCACTGATCAACTGAGGAGCAGCGCTTTCCCAAGAGCAGATGCAATCAAGGGCTGATAGAGGGGGGACTGATTAACAGGGCGGATATCGCTTGAAGCACCCATCCTTCCCAAGGGTGGGGAGAAGGAACTTGTGTAAACTGGTCTTCTTTCTAATGAAGGCATAAATTACAAAGCCTGCAAGGATCCTTCCACAGGGAACCATCAGCCCTGCACCAGCCTGCTGAAAAACAGCAGCAGCAGCAGGCAGGGTACTTTGCACTTACATGGTACTTATATGGTGTACTTGTATGGTATACTTATATGGTATATGGTACTTCCCATTCAGAGGTCTCAGAGCATGCTACGCTGTTATTGCATTTACCCCGCAGCTCTCTTGAGAGCTGTGCAGAGGATGTTATTGCCATTTTAAAGAAGAGGATACAAAAAGGGGCTGAGAGGTTAAGGCTGAAAAAGGATTTTGTGGCAAATCCAGGAAATACAACTCCCTCCTTCCAGATCTCCACCCCATCCATGACACCAGCCTGCCAGCAGCACTTAAAACACCCACAGATGGTATCTTTCAAAAAGCCTGGTGACAACTGGGCATCCTAATCCATGCCACTGTTTCTTATGGCTCCTGGCATACATATCTCTGTGACAGATAAAAATCTGGTGCTTTTTACTTTTGTCCCACCCTGTTAGCAGACATTTATCAATTGGGAGCTTACGGTATATCACAGGTGAATATGTTCCACCTCCTTAGTCTCATGTTTAGACCATCAATTATGGCGTATCCTTATTTTCCGTTTAAACAGGCCAGGTTCTAGCCACTGAATCAAGGTATAGCTTTTTCACAAGACTGAATCGATTTTTCAACACCTGGAGTCTTCTCTTGCCAGTCCAAGGGTGACAGCTGACTGCAGCCCGCACCAGAGTCATGGTCCATGGCTTTCCCTGAGGAGTTCTCTGGAGAGCCCTGCTTTCCAGAGCATGACTCTCTTGATCCTGAGTGAGTAAAGACACTTTCCTCCTGTAGCCCCGGCTCTGGAGAGGACCGTGGGGTTTCGTGTGCATCCTTGGCTGGGTGGGTTTGGGGCTGGCAGGGAGCAGATCCTGATGCTTTGTCTCAGGTCCCCACACCTCACTGGCCCCACAGAACATGCAAGGAATTTACTACCCACCTTTTGGGTTGTCTTCCATGTGATCTTAATTGTCATTTCAAGACCTCAGCCCTTGCACTGAATCTGCCCCCAACTACGTAATGGCTGGAAATGTCCTACGTTTGCCCATGATGAGTACAGTCAACCCAGGATCACAAGTCTCTACGCAACCACCAGCTTCCAATCCCATGATTAATTAAGCCGTATCACCCCTGTATGAAGTCCAGTTGGGTGCAATATGTGTCACCATGCATGGGAAGTCAGCACCTCTGACAGGCACAGGTCCACAGCCCTGTTGCACTCATCGGGGATGGTGGAGGACCCCATCCATGGGCAACACCATGCTGCCAGTGGTACGGGTCTCATGTGGGCAGACACAAGCTGAGCCAGCCTTATCCAGGACTCAGGGCATGGCCATGGCTCCATACAAACAGATGGGATAGACCGATCACAGATTTTAATGCCAGAAATGTGTCTTTGTGAGCACCTGCTATTTTTAGCATCTGACTCAAGAATCTCATCGAACAGCATTTATAGCCTACTCCAAACAGAAGCTACCTTGTAGAAGGCAAACAGATTTGGCTGTGGGACTGCAGGAGAGAGGGTACCTACACCTCTGCATGCATATTCCCATAGGCTGCTCTCTGCGTTGCCTCTCTAAAAAAATTTGTGATTCAGCTCCCATCACAAGAACTTTCTACTAGTGAACATCTGACATCTTCCAGCAGTTTTATCCTACCGCTCTTCTGCATGGTCAGGACACATACTATAGTATGTATACACATTACTATGTCAGTGTAACAGGCTGGAAACACAGGCTACCAGCGTGCATGGCCTGGGTGCATCCTAATGCCATACTGGAAGCCCAGGGCACACCTGTGTCCTTGCCCAGTGCCCTGGTTTACATGGGAAGGAAACAGAGGCAGACATGAGAGATACAGATAGGTCTGGATGTCAGGGGTAGGACTGCAATCACACTGCAAACCTTAGGTCTGGCCTAAGGTCCAGATATTCGGGCACCAAATGTGATTAATGTCACCGTTCATTAAAATCCTGCATACCTCCAAGGGTCTGGGTTGGGGTGGCCTCTCTGACAGCAGAAAGATGGCTCTCAGAGGGCTGACCCTGGGGTTTTTGGGGCATTTCACAGTGCACTGATCACAGCTCCTTGGCTACAGACACAGTGGAGGCCCCAGAAACAGCAGTAAGAACACGGCAGTGTTGTACAAAACTCCTAAACACGATACGGTGATTTCCAGGCTCATGTTTGACCAAGTGATAAGATAACCCCTGATTTCAGACATTTAACCATACGCTTAACACCTCTGCAGCTTGTTCACACATTAAGTGCTCACAGTCTTACTGCCAGCAACGGCGCCGACGTCTCTCGTGACAACGGTAACAAAAGGAATGCTACTTTTAACCCAATTACTCTTGACAGCACACCGCAGACGTTATGGGAAACCTGTGGGCTAGATTTCCTAAAGAACAGCTCAGTCATCAGACAGAGCGCCGTGCTCCCCGTGGCAAGCAATGCCACCCTCACCCCTCCGAGATCCACCTTGGCAGGGGGAGTCACCAACTTCACCCTCCCGCACGCCCTGCTACACTTTGTCTCCTGTCTCTGCCCCATCTCCTCCCCTCGCTGGCGCAGCCCAGCCCAGCTCAGCCCCAGCCCTTCCTCCTCCACACGGCATTCTTTGATGCATGGCAACCTGCCTGGAGGCAAGCGGCAGGTTTTCATATAACCTATAGCTAGATGCTTTGTGAAATAGAGAAAAATCCCAAAATAAAGCAGGCGGAAGTGCTGGCTGGAAAGAGAGGACACAGCCAGGAAAACCCAAATGGGTGGCAGCTACAGCCAGCACAACCCTCCTCGTGATGTGCCTATTTCCCACTGAACAGCAAACAACAGTGACAAATATATGTAATGTTTCATTGCTAAAATGTTTTGTATTTTAGGTAGAGATGCCGGACTCCTCAATTTAATGATGGCATGTGAAATTACCAGTTTGCAGCCTCAGGCACAGAGACAATAACTAGCGCAGCACACGTTGTCAATGCTGCGTATTTTTAGACTTTGGTAGGCGTTTGTAGTCGTTTCAAAGTGCCTTGATGATTTTTCACGCATATTTCCAGCAGGAATGAAGATGGCTTCTTGAGCTGGGAGATAATGACCGGTGTGCAAAAAAATGAGCAAGTCACTGTGTTTTCCCCTCAAGTCAGAGCAGATTTGGGGGGGGCACAAGAGCAATCCTGAGGCTGTGCAGCCATTCCTTCTGCTTTCTCTCTGAAGGGCTTTTCAATGTTGGCCAGAAACATTTTTCGTGACTCTGCCCATTTTACCATGCTCTCAAGCAGGGACATGCTCCTCAGGGGCTGCAGGAAGATTTTGCTCACAGATGTTTGGGCAAGGTCTGGTTTCCTCCCTTGCGCTCCCTGAAGGCAGGCTGTCACAGAATCACAGAATCACTAAGGTTGGAAAAGACCTGTAAGATCATCAAGTCCTTGGGACAATGCCAATTAGACCCACGTGCTTTAATTTAATTATAAAAGAAAACATGTGAAAATTTGATTTTAGTGGGTAGGCTCACAGTTCCTACGAGATCAGTGGTGAGGGGTTGAGGAGATAATGTTGTTTTTCCACAGGACTCTGGCAGGGCTGAGCCAAGCCCTGCAGGGAGCTGGGATGGAGGGGGCTGCAGCAGAGCTGGAGGGCAGCACCTGGCTCCTGCCTACCCATTGCAAGGATGCTCACATCCAACAGCTTTCTTGGGGCTGGGGTCAGGTTTATAAGGCGATCCTCAGACTATGGTTCATCTCTGGTCAAATCAGGGTTTGTCGGGAGAGCGAGGCAGTGAGAGCAAGGGATGACTCCATTATACATGAGGCATTTGACATTGTGGAGAAGCTTTTCAGCAACTTCCACCAAAAATCCTCATTTCCAAATTAGACAGTAAGTGCCTCAATGTAATGATTACATGTTGATGGTTTTTAATATCTATAAATATATCTGCATTCATGTGTGCAAATATGTACATGAAAACAGGTGTTTCTGGGCGTACAATCACACCCACAATGAGACTCAGACCTGCCTGAGGCTACATACGCTTTAAAAAGTGCTTTTTGCTCAAAGATTTACTCTAAGAGCTCTAAAAGCTGGATGAAATGTCTAGCACCTCCTCCTGCAGTGCTTGGATGTTTTTCTTGGCCTGAATTTGGGCTTCTTTGACAAGGGGATTAATGAGATACAGAGGGGAAAAAAACAAACAGTTTTTTAATAGAGTCAACCGATGCTTAAAACAATCGTGCATGCCTGGGTGTGCATGAAAATCGCAGGACCCAACCTTGCTCTCCAATTGTCCACATTTGGTTTTGACTAGGGCATAGTGAGCCCTGGACTTTAGAAAAGTGGTGTTGGAAGACAGTACAGGAAGATTTCAGGTCTTTAAAATGGTCTGTACAAAGCAGCTGGTACCACCAAGACGGAAACATGGATGTGCACAGGGTTACAAGCACTGCGTTTTCACTGCATTATAACTGGATGGGTCCAAAAGGCATGGTGGGATCATTAAACTTGAACCTACACCCACAGTCTGTCGGTCCCTCTCATCCTTGGCTGTCCTGGGAGAGAGGGCTGCCAGCAGTATGGTTCTGCTCACTTCTGTCAAGGAGGTTTTACTGATATGACAGAAACGTGCCCTGTGACGTTTGGAAAGGGCTTGGACTATTCTCTTGAAAATAATACGCTGTCTCTGTTGGATCAGTTCTAGGATACATTGCTGTTTTTCCATTTGAGAGTCATAATAATAATTCACATGCATTTATAATCAGTTTGCTGTGATTTAGCAATAGGGAATGTAAAAGGCAGAGTCATGTAATTACACTCCAGGAACAATGGGTCTGTGTGAGTTTAATGTCAAGGTGTTCTGCGCACGAGGTGCTGGAGGTATTTTTGGGTGTCTGTCCCTTTTTTTGGAACAGATTCTTGGAAGAGGAGGGTGAGGGCAGCGGGCAGCGAACAGCAGGGGCAGCCAGGACAGGGACAGGGGCTGGTGTGGAAGGTGGGGCCGGGAAGAGGTGGGAAAGTCCCAGCTGGGGCAAGTGGGGGGTCATGGGTGGGCAGAGCAGGAGTGCTCAGACCAGCCAGCTCCACACATGCAACTCCTTCCCCGCACTGCGCTGCTGAGGAAGGATATTGGTCCTTCCTTCCTCTCCTCTGCCCTGCCCTGGGGGTCTGGACAGGAGTGCGACCAGGGGGCTGTAGAACATCAACACGATGATCAAAGGGGACCAAAGAAGCAAAACAAATGTTGGGAATTAACTGTAAAGAAACAGAGTAGAGCAGAAAATGTAAGTATGCCACTGTAGAAGTCAATGGTGTGTCACCTTTTGGACAGTGTGTGCGGGTCTGGTATCTCCATCTCCAGAATTGGAAAACATGCAGTGATGAGAACCTGGGAAGCGGGAAATGTGGGATGGGTCCAGCACAGCTCAACCTGGAAAAGAGGTGAGCGGAAACAGAAATTAAAAATGTCTGTGAAGTCCTGAGGAGCAAAGATGAAGCTACTAGTCTCCACTACTACACAATTCAGGAGGCGTCGAAAGAAGCTACCTGTGTTGGCATGAACAGTATTCCCTGTTTTAAGTGCTCAGCATTTCCTGGTTTCCAGAAATTTAGTTTTAATCATTAGCCCTTTCCAAGTCTTTAGAGGGTTGAAGTATGTGACCCTAAACATAACATACCAGAGTCCCCCTTAATTCCTCTTTAACCAAGTTCTGCTACAGGGTTTTGCACCAAGTGCCAGCAAACATGCCATTTCCAAGGGACTAGAAGTCTTTTAGCACCTGGAAATCCATCAGAGAGGTCCTGCATGATTTATAGGTCACTGTACTCTGAAAATCCTCCCATGCCAAAGATAACATCTGTAGCCACGAGGGACGTCAAACACCACAACCAGCTCAATTGTATGTCCACAAAAAGAAAAGCTAGCGCAAAGCAGGCGAAGAAAGGAGCATCCATGTAATGTCATGCTGCTGCTGTGCAGTACCATGTCCCTGCTCCCAAGGGCTCTGTCTAATCTTGCCACATTGCTCCCAGGGCTGGCATGGGGCACGGCCATGCAAGAAACACAAGAAAATCTCAGCAGCAGCAGCCTGCGGGTGGCTGTCCCGGGGGCTTCCCAGGCAGCCTGGGTATGCAGCACTCCCAATTTCTCCCTGCTCCACTGTTAGACAAGCTTTATTAGAGCCTGGTAGGAGTTTAGGTAAACCCATTTATTATTTTTATTACTGCCTCAGCAAAAGCATTCCTCCTCTCAGCAATACCGGGGAAGTTTTATGGACTCATATGGAAGAGACAGACTCTGGCATCAGTAAATTCTCATTGTTTGGATTATTGCATGTCTTAAATAACCTCTTTGGTGTCAGTATTTCTTGTGCTAGATGCCATCAGTAATTCTGTCCCTTTCACTCATCAATTAATGTTCATAATGAAAATCTACCTGGCGAGTTTATCTCACAAGCAACTCCGCTGTGTTTGTCATCATGGCATCTGAATGTCCAGTACTGCAATTGCAGTCAAGGTGAGATATCATCCGTGGTATGATTTTTATCTCATTCCCCAGAGGCAGCCAGAACAAAACAGCAGTGAGAGACAAAATAACCCTCTTGTTGCTTTTAAACGTCAGCCACAACATCTGTGGAGCTGGAGAAATGGACCTCTCTTATTAAACTGTAAATTACTGGTGCCATATCTGAAGAATTATGTTGGACTATTTACATTTTACTACGTTAGATCAGTAATGTCCTTTTTTCACCCCCAGTTTGACAAAAGAGCTGGATCCTGACCATTTTTATCAGTTGAACTCTTCAGGATGTGAGAAGCACGCCCAACCAGTCGTGCCTACCTGTCTTTCTATGTTAAGGAAGAGCTGCAGAGGTGGGACCCCTTCCCCATCCCACAATGTTGTAAGGAGCCAGGCTGGAAGCTGGTTACATACCCTAAGTAATACTGGTAGCTGCTGTGGTTGTTAAAGAGCTCATAGATGTTTTGCCTGAAGTAGGAGGAGAAGGTGAGTGTTTACAAGTACTTATTGTGTGGGAAGGTTCAGATGGCAAAATACTACATCAGCAATAAAGCCACACCAGTAGTCCACCTGCAACACAGCAGTCCCATAACATAGTTAAAAATATAGTGGAACTGGGATCTTACTATGTTTTATGGATTTTCTCAAATACCTGAAAATAGTAACTATGGGCACAAATAAAGAAAGATTCTAGGAGGGTTTAGACATGGCCTTACAACACTATTTTTCTCATTATTATTTTCATTCTGAAAACGGATTTTTAAAGAACTTCAGGAATACTCAGTGTTTTCAACACATGCACCATCTGCCTGGGGAGGATACCCTGAAGGCCTCCAGCAGGCATCATCCAGGTCTGGCCATGCCATCTGGAGATGATGCCATCCCAGAGTTGTGCCAGTGGGAAAGACCAGAGGAGCAGATAATTCAAAAAGGGAATAGCCGTGTAAGCATCTTCTAAAGCAAAGTGTGTGGTCGCCTGTAAAAGCACTTCTTTGCTATGCTGGTGAGTGTTAAAGAAAACCTGCAGTGCTCATCATGGCAGTGTCACTTCATTCTCCTCTGTGTTGTGGTGAGCAGACCCCAAGCCCTTCTGCACTGCAGCTGGGCTCTGAAACATGGATGCAACTGGGTGACATGGCAGAGTGCAGGCTGAACTGTGCCATTTAAAGGCAAAACAGCAGATTCAGGCAACTCTCAAATTAAGTAATGCCTGGGAGTTCAAATGAAGACTAATGGGCTGCATGCTCCTCCTGGTGGGAGAAGCACAGCTAAGCTCTAGGATCACCAAGCTTTCAGGAAGCAGGTGACTCTGCTAGAAGAGGGAGGCCTCTGAGTGTGCTGGAAAGAGCAGAGATGACCAAGTCTGTATCATTGAATTGCTGCTGCAAAGCGTTAATCTGGATAACGGGGCAGAGTGCACTCTCAGCAAGTTTGCTGATGACACCAAACCGGCAGGAGTGGCTGATACACCAGAGGGCCGTGCTGCCATCCAGAGGGACCAAAAGAGGCTGAAGAAAGGGGCTGACAGGAACTTCATTAAGTTCAACAAGAAGAAGTGCAAAGTCTTGCACCTGGGGAGGAGCAACCCCATGCACCAGTACCTGCTGGGGGACACCCAGCTAGCTGGAAAGCAGCTTGGCAGAAAAGGACCTGGGGGGCCTGGTGGACACTAAGTTGACCATGAGCCAACATTGTGCCCTTACTGCAAAGACGGCGAATGGTATTCAGGGCTGCATTAGGAGGAGTGTTGCCAGCAGGTTGAAGGAGGTGATCCTTCCCCTCTGCTCAGCACTGATGAGGCCACTCCTGGAGTGCTGTGTCCAGTCCTGGGCTACCCAGTACAAGAGAGATATGGACATGCTGGAGAGAGTCCAACAAAGGGCCACAAAGATGATGAAGGTACTGGAGCAGCTCTCCTATGAGGAAAGGCTGAGAGAGCTGGGACTGTTCAGCCTTGAGAAGAGAAGACTCAGAAGGATCTCATCAATATATATAAATACCTGAAGGGAGGGTGCAAAGAGGATGGAGCCAGGCTCTTTCCAGTGGTGCTCAGTGACAAGGCCAGAGGCAATGGGCACAAACTGAAACACAGGAGGTTCCCTCTGAACATCAGGAAACACTTTGCCACTGTGGGGATGACTGAGCACTGGCACAAGTTGCCGAGAGAGGTTGCGGAGTGTTCATCCTTGGAGGTATTCAAAAGCTATCTGGACATGGTCATGGGCAACTGGCTCTAGGTGACCCAGCTTGAGCATGGGGGGTTGGACCAGATGACTTCCAGAGGTTCCTCCCAACCTCAACCATTCTGTGATTCTGTGAATCTAATTGCTCCCACCAGTGTGTGCGCTTAACACACTACTCTTCGCATTAAATCTTTCTTAGCAATGAAGTGACATGGAGAAAAACTGGTAAATAACAGTTGATATTTCATGACCTATTTCCAATTCTCAGCTTTCAGAGGCAAGGACAAGCAGTGGATTCCTGTACGGCAACAGGAGTGGCTCTGGGAAATGCTTGTTTCCAACACGGTGCCACATGATCCTCGGCACAGGACAAGCAACGGTTGGAACAGCATATCTGACGTGGACAGAGAGACAGGGTGTCCACATGGGCTTTTGTGGCTGCAACTCATTCCCAGGCTTTCTGAGGCCATGGGAAATGCTGGTTCCTGGCTCTTTCTGTAGTCAAACCAATCTTTTTGAGTAGGAAAGCCATCTCCCAGCTCCCTGGTAATTGCTTTTGTCGTAAATACAGTTGGAGCTGAATAACACTAATAAGGATAGCTTTTCTGCAATTAATTATTTTCAAAAGGAACTGGGATTCAGCCAAACACTAATGAAGTCAGAGGGAAACAGGAGCTGGGCCATGCATGAAGCAATGAAAAAGCTTTACCAGCAGCTTAAGATCTGTATCATTTTCTTCACAAAACCAGATGGATACATCTTTCTGCAGCCCTTTGGAGTCACTTTTCACACTTGAGCTCTCCATTCCTTCTGCAAACGGTATCACTTAAATCCTGCACTAGTATTTTAAAAGAGAAACTAATATAAGATGAAAGACTGCCGTACAGTGGGAAAGCCTGAGCCAGAATTTGAAAATATTAATAGAGTGAATGAGAAATAGCTTGTTTAGTCTGAAATAACTTGCTTAGTTTGGAAAATAGGATGGGGAGAAAGGCAAAATGGAAAGAAACCCATGCAAGAGGGACTGCCTAATATTTTTTAAGCACCAGATAGAAAAAGAGATGTAGGGACACAAGGGCGTGCAGGACTGTAAGTTGTGCTGTCATGACTGGTCTTGGGTTAAATAAATGAAAGAGCCTGGCTTTTCTGACCCTATGCCCACCTCCAAGAGCAGCAATGAGCCAAGGCTGTGAGAACTGCTCGCCTACATGGAGCTACCGGGGAACAGATGGCAGGGTGAGCAGTGCATGGCATCCCCATGCTGACATACTGCTAGTGATTGGCATCACTGGCAGTCGGTACATTTGAAATGAGACCGCGAGACTTGTCAGCTCTTTTTTCCCAAAGGTTTTCAGTCCTATTTTGGACTAACAGCCAAAGTGTATAGCTCATCCAGCACTTGGGTATTTACTATCTGGCAGGCCAGGTTCTTGAGCTTTTGCTGCATGGAAATATGCCCACCTTGTCTTTATGATCCAAATGATGTTATGTACCTTCTCTTAGGCATGAATAACATCTTCCCTTAAACCTTCCCATTCATATGCAAATAAACAACACAGAGATCTTGCCGATGTCTCCTCCATATTTCAAGAAAGCTCAACCATCCTCCTCTTTTCCAAATCATCCAACCTCTATTAGAAACATATTTCATTTTTAAATCAGTTGTGTGGAATTGCTGGGTTTCAGAGTCCAGGAGAGGGTAAGGCAGACAAGCTTGCTGGGGACAAACAGATGAGAGCTGTAAAGACCAGAAAAGGGAAATGTATAATCACCCCAATAAAAAGCATGCTTACAATACATAGTAAGTTATTGAGAAATAACTAGTTGCCTTCACATCCCTTGATGGTGGGCTGCTATTAGCCAGAATAATATAATTAAAATTACTCAAACCAGGCAGTTTGAAAGTCCTTCCCATTCCCCTGCTCCACGTCTCCAGCTATGTGTCTGGGATTTCCACGTCTGAAATATGTTAAAAGATGCCTTGCAAATGTGCACAAAGTTCAATACAGTAAGCATGTGTGGGATTCACTGCACATACTGTATCAAGTTGATCTGCAGATGGGCCATGGCCATTTGCCAAGGTCATGGTGATGTCTGGCAGATGGCTGAGAATTACTTTGGATATCCAGGGGTTCTGGGCAAATGCTCAAAGTCCTCCAATGCCATCCCAAGTTTCTAGGCATAAAAAGAAATCACCACATGTGGAAAAGACCCAGGCATATGTCAACCCCAATTACATGTCTGGGGATAATATACCTCAGTCCCGCTCTTCTGAACGAGGTATGCTAGTCCACTTCAACCTTAGCAGGGTGAATAAAGGGGAGATGGACCTGAAGTCAGTGCATGATGACCCAGGCCAACAGTGTCAGCATTGCTCCAGACTGCACGTCACATGGGACTGAAAAAATAAAGATGACGCTGGGATCTGCTAAAACTGCACATCACCCTCTGGTGAAGGTGTAAGCCACCTTCAGAGGCAGCAAGGCGGCTTTTTCTCTCAGTAAAACAGGAGAGGTGATGTGAGACCCTGGGGACTCAGGCTTGATTTCTGCAGACTCTGCCCTTGAGCTGCTGTGTGTGTGCGGCCTCTGTTGCATTTCCACACACAAATCCCGAAGCATGTTAAACACGGGACACCAGCTAAACTTGTAGGGGAAGATGAGAGAGAAGAGGGACACAGTATTCTCCTGGAGAAACTGACTGCTCATGGCTCAGTCAGGTGCACTCTTCGCTGGGTAAAAGACTGGCTGGATGGCCAGGCCCAAAGGGTTGTGGTGAATGGAGTGAAATCCAGTTGGCGGCCGGTCACAAGCAGAGTCCCCCAGGGCTCAGTTTTGGGGTCAGTTTTGTTTAATATCTTTATCAATCATCTGGACGAGGGGATCGAGTGCTCCCTCAGCAAGTTTGCAGACAACGCCAAGTTGGGTGGGAGTGTTGATCTGCTTGAGGGTAGGAAGGCTCTGCAGAGGGATCTGGACAGGCTGGATCGATGGGCTGAGGCCAATTGTATGAGGTTCAACAAGGCCATGTGCCGGGTCCTGCACTTGGGTCACAACAACCCCATGCAACGCTACAGGCTTGGGGACGAGTGGCTGGAAAGCTCCCCCACAGAAAAGGACCTGGGGGTGTTGATTGACAGCCGGCTGAATATGAGCCAGCAGTGTGCCCAGGTGGCCAAGAAGGCCAACAGCATCCTGGCCTGTATCAGAAATAGTGTGGCCAGCAGGAGTAGGGAGGTGATCATGCCCCTGTACTCGGCACTGGTAAGGCCACACCTCGAATCCTGTGTTCAGTTTTGGGCCCCTCACTACAAGAAGGACACTGAGGTGCTGGAGCATGTCCAGAGAAGGGCGACGAAGCTGGTGAGGGGTCTGGAGCACAAGTCTTATGAGGAGCGGCTGAGGGAACTGGGGTTGTTCAGTCTGGAGAAGAGGAGGCTGAGGGGAGACCTCATCGCTCTCTACAACTACCTGAAAGGAGGCTGTAGAGGGGTGGATGTTGGTCTCTTCTCCCAAGTGACAAGGGATAGGACAAGAGGAAATGGCCTCAAGTTGCACCAGGGGAGGTTTAGATGGGATATTAGGAAAATATTCTTCATTGAAAGGGTTGTCAGACATTGGAACAGGCTGCCCAGGGAGGTAGTTGAGTCACCATCCCTGGAGGTATTTAAAAGACGTGAGGATGAGGCGCTTAGGGACATGGTTTAGTGGTGGACTTAGCAGTGTTAGGTTTATGGTTGAACTCAGTGATCTTAAAGGTCTTTTCCAACCTAAATGATTCAATGATTCTAAGTAAAGTATTGTCACAAGTGGCAAATTTAACTGACCTATGTGCATCCTCCTGCCAGGCCAATGACTTTAGCTTGGAGTGGCCTTATTAACTAAAAGAAAAGATAATTTTCTTTCTGAGGCAATAGGAGACCCTCAGCAGAGAAGAAACCATGGTCATCAAAGCACCGAATTCTGTAAACAGGAACCTTGGGATCAATAGAAAACCGAGAAGAAAGGAAAAAAGAAAGGACTAATGTTCTCTTGAAAGAACAGAGGATAAAGTGGGATAGCAGGTGATACAGGTGAAGTAGCCCTTGGGGGAAATGTGCTAGCACTTTCTAGTTATTGCTTTGGTACTGCCCTGTATGCAAGCGATGGTGTCAAGAGCTGGAATTGCTTGGAGTATCATGGTTTGCTCTCTGCCCCAGCGCCTGTATGAACAACTAACCAGAATAAAGAGAATATATCATTTGCTATGGTTTGCCATTTCTGTCTCTGTTTTTTTGGTTCTTGGGTGTTAAAAGTGCTTTTTTTGCTGAAGCCAGTGTATGCATTGCAAAAACACTGTGGCCATTCACAGCACCAGATGTGCATGTATACAGGACAGTAAATTAAATGGGGAGAGTGTTAATACTGATATAGGTGCAGTCATTCTCATTACACCTACTGCCATTTCTAAACATGTGTTTTAATTACTAAAGAAGTAAGTGGAAGAAGAGAATTCAGAGGAAGCGCTGTCATCAGTGCATATGGGTAAACGTGATGCACAGATAATACACGCACCTTGGCAGAACTTGTATTCTGCTCATTTCGTTACTCTTCAGGTCTCTTATTACAGGATTTTCCAACATGTCTCTTTTCTGACTTACTCATACAAGATGTTGAAAATGATGGAAGAGCTGGCGAGGATGGAGAGAGGGAAGTTTTTGGGGAAACAATCATACGTGTCTGAATCAGCGACTAATAACTTGTCTGCTGGTGAGTAATGTTTTTGTTCATTTGCTTTTACAAAGCTAAAAGTGAGTTCTTTAAAATTCAATCTTTATTTTATTTGTTTTTTTACAAACAAGCCAAGCAATTGGGAGAACAAGGCAAGATGGTGGTGAAGAAGCAGGGCTGAAACACAAAACATCCCAGTCCCTGCTGGGGTCAGACACTGCTCAGGTCACTTCACCTGTTCCTCAGATCAGCCTTGTGTAAGATGCAGCCATAGAATTTAACACTTTTCAAAGGAGGAAAACAGCGAGCCTGCTTTGGGCTCAGCCTTGTTTCCACCTCCCTCCCCAGCCTTCCCTCTCAGCTGTGCCGTAGAGGCCCTGCCCTCTCTGGGCCAAGATCCCAGGATGAAACTCTCTGAGCAAAGCTGCTTTTCTTCTTTCTTTGAAGATTGCTCAAGAGCAAGCCTGTTTTTCTGCTGCCTTATCTTTGTCCAACCTGCTTATTGTTTAAGCAAGAGGATCTTTTCCTACAGCCTAATGTGTTCAGAAGGAAAGCTCTCTGTCAAATTCCCATTTCGTCCCTTCTCCTTAAGGACACGGAGTTGTTGCCGCTGCCGTTAATAACAGTTTAATGGCTTCTGCAAGGAAAGGGACTTGATCTGCCACCTCCTTCACTGCAAAGGTGCTGTGTGAAACCTGCCTGGGACTCAGAGGTTTTGGGGTGCTCCCAGCTCCAGCTGTAGGTTGCGGTGGGTGCTGGTCAGACCCCAGCACCCCTCTGAACAGCTGAGGCTTTCCATCCTCTGGGATTCCTCAGCAAAGTGCCCCAGTGGTCTGAAAATCCAGGTGCCCCCTCCCTACAAAAGCAACCCTCACATCCCAGTTTCTGTCTCTGCTCATCACAGGTCATGGCTAGCAGCTCCTACCTGCTGTAAGATACCTGTGTGCCTTGCAAATATTTCTACTCCTTAGAGTTTCCCACCTTACCCAATAGCGCCATATAAGCCCATATTTTATGATCCATAGACCATATAAGTCATACTTTCCTGTCTGCACAGCTGTTATCTGTCACGGTAGTCACGAGTGAAAATCAGGCACCCTGTTTCCAGAATAGACAGGAGTTGCCTGGTGTCCCCGACCCTGCCAGCGAGGCCAGGAGGCAAACCTTCACGGAGGAGGGAAATAAGTTATGCAGAGGCTCTGGCCACAGCATCCCTCAATGAGTGCTGCCAGTTGGCGGGGCAGGCATGGCAGGAGCTTATGTCCAGCACCCACCACTGCTTTCTCAGCCCACCCGTCCTGGTGGTGGGTACCTGCACCAGCAGAGGCAGGCGAGTGCAGGCATCTTCCACCGAAACTTCCCTTTCAGCAACTTCTTCCAAGCTACAGGTATAAACTTTCTCACTGCAACATGGCCTTGGCAAGGGTAGCGTTGACCAGGTCACCTTTGCAGCCAAAATCTGCCTGCCCCATGCTACCCAAAAGCCTTGCCTACATCCCCTTCATCTCCAAGATGATGATACGCTTAACAAGCTCCATGGTCTGTAAAGAGAACGATCAGACAACAGCTTCTGAGTAAGTTACTTGTGGCACGAATATATTGGCAGGTGTATGCGTTTTTTTAATCCTCCTGCCACAGCGAGAGGATAAAATTCCCAACACAAATGGCAACTCTGCAGCAAGTGTCTGACATAATTACAGTAATTATATTGTCTCCTCACTCTCTTATAAATCAGTGACAGTATATATTTAATGAGCTCTTTCCTGTTCAGCAGGTTGCTCCCAGCTGCCAGATTTGCAACTGCAATGCAGAGGTATCTTAAAATAACATTAACCCTTGGAAGCGATGCCCCTTTCTGTGGGGACACAGGTGGGTCTCTCGGAGCAGGGCTTGACTCTACGCGCCCTTCCCCGTGCCTCTGGAAAGCACGGGCAGGCTTCAGAGCAAGCCCCCACATGGGTCTGATTTGCCCTGGTGAGCAAAATTTTGCCAGTCCTGCCTGCATGAGCTGGATGCAGTGGATGTGAGCACTGTCAGAACATAACCTGCTTGTAATCTGCGTGCAGTTTACAAGCAGCTAAGCCCACAGTGGTTTATGTGGAATAGTCTGATGCCACATCCTGTAGGAAAGCCAAGGTTTTCCTTGTTTTTTCACAGCAACAAATATTTTTGCAGCTCCTGGGAAGGCGTCCAGAAAATAGTCCATGAGCTTTGCCCAACCAGAGGCACCTCTGGAGGCACAGCAGGACACATGTGGCAGTGCCGATGCTCTCTGTGCATGGAGCATGCAGCTGGCCCAGGCTGCTCGGCACATCCCATGCATCCTGGGCGTGCTGTATCTGAGCCATTTAAAATCCAGCACTCCTCTGCAGAGAAGCCTGTTACATTTCCACGCCAGGGATGAAGGCAAAACTCATCATGTCTATCATCAGGAGCATGTGATGAAGCAATCCCTCCACCTGACAGGAAAGCTGGCACACGCCCGTACACTAAAGCACCTACACCCAACCTTCACTGCCAACTCAGAAGTCCTCTGCTCTCCCCAGGTGAGACCATTAGCTGTGTTGCCTGCTTCAGGCCCATAAACCGTCCCACCAACATGCAGGGAATTTAAAAGCCAGCTCTAAAAACTGAAAATGAGTGCACACAAGAGTACCACAGCCAACTACCTGGTGCCTGGTGCCCCCAGCGCAGCGGGGAGGCCCCCCAGCCTTTCCTGGCAGCAGGCTTGGCACTGGCTCCTGCTCACACCCCCCACAGCAGGACTGCACTGGGTACCCCAAGGGCCCTGATGAAATCCATCTGTGTGTTGTGCATGTGGCCCATGCCTCTGGCACCATGCGCTGCCCACGAGGCAAGGAAGAAGCTGCAGAGCTGCAGGACAACTGGGGAGTACCAGGTTTGCTGTGCAGCCCCTCCATGCCTGGCCAGAGGGGACCGTGCCCTCCTCCTGCCACCCATGGCTGGGGGACAGGGTGCCACCTCCAGCCCTTGCCCTAACGCATCACCCTTGTGCATGGGTAGGAGAAAGGTGAGAAAGGTGGAGAGCTCAGGGGACACTGACAATCAGCCAGGTGTTCCCAAACAGAAATGTCTAAAAAAATAATAGAAGTGGAGAGATAAATGCCAATTTTAAAGTGATTTGCTTTAAGCAAAACTGCCACAAACCATCCCCTACGAAAGTAGGGTGGTCCCATTAAACTTGTGCACCCCCAACAGCACCTTTGGCATTGCCTAGGAACTGCTCCTCTTCCTCTTCAGCAGTCAGTGTCACCTGGGAGCTCCTCACGCTGCTGGGGGCTGAAGGCAAGCAGGGTTGCAGAGGTTTAAATAATAATACAGAGCTACAGCATTTTGTGACAGTGGCATTGCTGCTTTTCACAGCAGTAACGTGCCATCTGCCAACCACACAGATGCATCCTGCACCGTGTCCATCTTAGAATAAGGTGACAGTGGAGGAAAACTAGTTTGGTGAACTTCTGTCTAACCCAGTCTATTTATTTATTTTAAAGAAAGTAATTTGAATTTTGGGTGGCTCCCTAAGTGTGTGGAGGTCTCAAATATTCAGATTTATGCCTAAATTTTTTTTTATATCTGTCATGAGTCACGTGCAGCTGTAGTTCAGAGGAGTCTTGAACACATGCCTTATCTTCATTGACTTTCAAAAGGCTTTATACTTGTGCTTTGGTGCTCTCCTGAACAGAAACACATTCCTGGAACTTTATGGTGGGTCTACACGGTGACTTCCCCCGTGGTAAGAGTCTGCTTAAAACAAAAACCAACGAAACAAGCAGTCTTGCACCCTCAGCTGCCTGTGGAGTTTAAACTCACATTGCAAAGTGCAGGTTTGTTCTGAAGGTGCAGGCACCATGCTTTGCCTTCCTGAAGTGCTGCTTTTCTTCTTGAATCTCAACTTGTCAAAGGAAAAAAAAAAGCTTAACAATAATTTCAGCAGACAGCATATGCGGAGCTCAGGAATTACTTAAGTGTCAAGTAATACAAAAAAGGTAGCAATTCAAGTTCAATGCAAATAAACACTTGCGTGAAATCTGTTCCCAGGCTATATAATGTCAAGTCAGCCCAAAATTTTAGTCATACTATATTATTTGACTTAAACTGCCCCCTTTGCATTTTTTCCCCTTGCTGCTAACCAGCATTGAATGTATTGGATTTTCAGATGCTTTACTGATTAAGGGGATTCTCTGGCTTGGGCTGGACCTGCAATGACATCTCGTGGTCTCCCGCCAGGTGAGGTGCTGGCTGCCAGGTGGCACAGCCACCCAACCCAAACCTCGCACTGGTGCCCCTGGACCACAGCACTGCCCAGCACTGCCCAGCACAAATCTCCCAGGGGACTTACCTCCACCTGGGGCCGCTGAATGCCCAAGTGGGGAAATAAACACACACCTCCTCCTGCAACATCCCTTCCCTTCACCTGCGGCACCAGGGGAAACTTCAGAAATCATCCTTTTATGCATGAAGATAAACAAATTGTGAAAAATCAGATCATTGCACGGAAAGCCTGTGGGTGGGCCATGCTTGCCTGCAAAGCCTGGGTGCTTTTCACTCGAGACAAGGAGAGGAATTAATCTGCCTCCTCCCACGTTTGCGCCTGTCTGAGACTCACATGTGAGCAGGATGCTTTGCCCTTCGCCACTTCTTTTGTTGTGACTCTCAAACAATTTCCCACTGAAAACCAACACGCTTGCTGTTGGTGTCTTAGTAGAGGAAATTAAATCCAACATTTCAGTGTTATCTGATTTCCCATCCCTGTACACCATTGTATAATTTCACCACCTACTCGTTTGTTTTCTTCACGCATAAGTGCATTTAGAAAAACTACAATCCTTGGAAGAATATTTAGTCAGAGAAAGGTTGTAATCAGATTGGATAGAAATCAGACAGTTAATTTGCTTGAAAAAGGGGAAATGGAGGAGGAAATGAAATGGAATAATTTATTTCCTGTCAACTTAGGGCACCAAAAAATTTTATGGCAAAACTATAGCATGAGAAGGAAAATAGTTGAAAAACTTCAGGGGAAACAACTGCTCCTGAGCTGTTGCACTAAAAATAACATGAAAGCCAAAGTAAAAGATCTGATTCATTAGACATCTTCTGTGTTCATAAAAAAAAAAAGACAAGTTACAGGAAAAGGCTCACGAACTTTTCCCAGGGCAAAATAACGAGACGTCCCATGTAAATCATCAGATATACCAACATTTAGGGTCAGATTGGCAGTAACTGAGTCATGCTGGGAGAATGTGCAGAATGTAGAGACCTAGGAACAAAACTGGGATTTGAAAATCTCCTCCACACTGTCTAGCCCACCAAAATACTCCGTTCCGGGAAAGAGGAGAAGCGTGGTGTACTGGCGAGCAGCCGGGGCACCGAGTTTAGGGATTACCCCTCGAGCTTGTCCTCTCCAGTACCTTCCTCCAGCCCTTTTACTGGACCTGGCTCACAGCACAGAAGAGCACCAGTCAGAGGCCAGCACCTCACTCTGCCGGGAGCTTTGCAGGCAGATCACAGAATCACAGAATCACTAAGGTTGGAAAAGACCTGTAAGATCATCAAGTCCAACCATCAACTAACACCACCATGCCCATTAAACCATGTCCCACAATGCCTCATCCACACACTCCTTGCCTGGTGAAGGCAAGGAAAGCTCAGTGAAGGCAAGGAAAGCTCATAATTATGTTATGCAGCAACGCAGATGGTGTCCTCCATCTTGTACACCTCTCCAGTGAGTCAGCTCAGGTTTAACAAGAGCACATGATCACAAGTGTCAGGACTAGCACTTATATTTCTTTTTCTTGACTATGTGTAGCTATTCTAACTTCCTTATAGGCATTTATGCAAATTTTACAGCAGTTTACAGTCTAAGACATTATGCAAATATAGTTAGGAAACCTTAACATATTTTCCAGTTCATCTGAAATTATTAAATAAAGTCAAAGCCTATCTTTCTTCCAGTCCTTTGGCACCACTTGAGAGTAGGATAGTGTGATCAGTCCTCTACTCCAATAATTTCCCAGTTTGTATTACGTTCACAGAAGTAAGAGAAATGCTAGCTGGAGAGAAGGTCAGGAGATTGCCCAGGGCAGTTGCCTGCCCCAAGGCAGGATTCACCTCTGGCTAATGCATTTTCATCAGATATGTACCTGATTGCCATGCATATCTGAAGAGTCCCCCTTGGCGATCTCTTCCACTGCTCCATAATCTTTCCTGTTACACGGTTCCTCCCTAGCGACTAATCTAAATCTTCTTTGGTTCAATAAACCTATTATTTCTTGTTCTATCCAGCACGAACATAAAAGACACTGAAAAGATGAAAGGAACAAATCATTCTCTTTGTGTTTGGAGACTTGTATTTCCTTTGAGTATTCTGTAGGCAAACCTACTCAAGCCCCTTCGATCTTCTTCTTATATTTCTCATTCTCATTTGCTTATGTTCTCATGTTTTCTAGATTTCTGTTAAATCTCATTGCTCTTCTCTGAACTGTCTCTGGTTTTTACTAACAAGTATGACATACAAAACTAGACCTGATACTTCAGCTGATGCCTCTCCAGAGCTGAACAGAAAGAGGTATTTTATGTCATATGGATGATATAGTCTTTATAGATCTCAATTTTTCTGTTCATTTTGCAGCATCGCTGTGTTGTTAGAATGGGTCACAAAACGAATGCCAGCCAACTACCTGACCTTTTTCTGCCAAGCTGACCTTTAATTCCTCTCTTTCCTGTTTGCAAAGTTTGTCAGTTCTGTCCAATTTCTCCAGATGATTTTGAATCCTAATTCCACCCTTCAACATGCTTGCAACCTCACCTGCCTCAACATACAATACAAAACTGTCTCTTTTTTCCCTGCTATATATCCTGCCTGAAATAGATCACAAAGCAGTCACAAAGTCTCTCTTCTGCATATGTATCCTGCAATCCAACAATCACTGCTTATGCTCTTGTTTTTTTGCTGTACCCCTCCAAAAAAAGAAAAACAATGACACAAAGTTATTTGTTTGTTTGTTTGTTTAAAAAAACCACAATATTTTTACTGTAAGCCCTGGTAAGAAAACATAAAACAGTGAAACAGTAGACCATCCTCCCCACAGGGACATGTATAGGAACCCAAGGCATGTTTGAAAAGTGTGTGTGATGTGAAAGTAATCTCTATAAATGTAAAGAGATTTTACAGTTTTAAAACTGATTTGTAATTCTATTTAAGACAGTGCTGTCGATATTTGCTAAGGAAAGGTCAAATTTAATATTAAAGAGGAAGAGAGAATAGGAAGACCTGCTCAATGCTTTAAGCACAGTTCTTTTCCTCTCTGACTTGTTTTTCATTTTACATTAGGAGGAGCAGGATTTGAACCTGTGTTGGAAACAGTTCTGTATTTAAGTCAGTGAAATTAAGTGGCAATTTCACATTGCTTAGCACAGTAATTCCTGTTCTTTCACTTTTTAGATTAGACTATAAAACTCCAGTCAGCTTGTTTCAGAGTCCCACAGTTGAGCAACGCAGCACCCTGGGACCAGATTCAGTGCATCAAAGCCGTTGATTCCTACTGTCCTGACTAAAAAGTGTTAAGGGATGAATTTGACATTCACAGTGATAAAGTTACTGCAAGCTTTGGTGAAGACGTTAAAGTGAAAAAAGGGTTGTTCAGCACCTTGATTTCTCATGAAACCAGAGCAAAGAGGGAAATTAAAACCAATTCAAAACATTAATACAAATTTACATTAAAATTCAAGCTATTACAAATCTTCTTAGTTCAAGTCCTTCTGTCATCAGAAAAGGTTATTTATATCATAGCAAATAGAAGCCCCACATTTTAAGGTCATTTTTCCACCTTTACCATTTAAACTTTTGGCTCCATTTTAAGCATCCAGCAAGCTGGCATCAACTTATGCAATAAACTCACTCCATTCAGCCATGCTGGAGTCACACCAGTGCTAGTTCTGCTTTTAGTCACACCATGGTAAATACCACCTTTGCTCACACTGGCATAAAATCTTCACTCTGTCAGAGGGAAGAGACAGACTACTGCCCAATTGTCAGGAGCTTCACAGGGTCCTGCAAGGTATCCACAAGAAAATTATATGCTAACTTTGGAGCAGGAATTGCTCTGCTTTTGTGGACTTCAATAGGAATGGAAAAGTTCCTGATGACTTAAAGGAGTTTGTCCCAAACAGGAGTATCTGTAAACATAATAATAACTCATAGAAGATATCTTGTGGAAAGAAAGGAGAAAAAAGAGCTCATATGGAGCAAAAAATAAAATCTAGGAGAGCAGTGAGAATGACAGAACAAGTTTAGCAATGGAAATGTGCATCAAAAGGATGCGATACTTGAAAGCAAGTGAAAATCTTTGAAAGAGACCTTTCAGAGAGTTACAGTCAGTGAAACACCAAAGCATTTTTTGTCCAAGGAGACACACATGAATCCTAAATACAAAATGCTCTCACAGTGATGTGACTAGTTAGGATTCTGTGTGAAAATACAACTTCCAACCACAGAGGTCCTCATGCCGTGGCTATTTTCACTTGGTCACAGAAATTAATATTTGGCAGCTCTGAAAATACTTTTGCTTCATGTGCTCTTGAAAGAAGAAAGTTAAAAAGAGTAAGAAGTATGAAATTTGGTGCCCAGCAAACAGTGTAGAAGAGTGAAACTCTTTTAGACTCTGAAAATTACAATTTTACCTTATTTCGCTAATTGCTGTGTGCAAAGGAGCCAGTTCATTATAGAGCCACAGGTTCTTTCTGTGTCTAGAAATAACTGGTGACCTGAAAA
This sequence comes from Gavia stellata, assembly GCF_030936135.1. NCBI lineage: Eukaryota > Metazoa > Chordata > Aves > Gaviiformes > Gaviidae > Gavia > Gavia stellata. The sequence goes on along the minus strand of NC_082594.1, from coordinate 29,705,433 downwards.
AAACCCACAATCCATACAACCCAACATCAAACTGAGTTGCAATTGTTTTGTGAGCTGAAGGAATGACTTCACTTACAGCCTTGAAGCTCTTGATAACATAAGTTGGTCCCTCCCATCACTGGTGAGGAGGAACATTTCCTCCTGTACTAAGAATACAGTGCTTCAGATGTACTGTTCTTCATCTCCTCCATTCATGAGCAATGACCACTTGTCCCCTTCCTCCTCAACAAAACCATTACATCTCGGCAGCTTGTCTGAAGTCAAGGAAGAGAGGGACACTTGGCTAATCTGATCCCAAGGAGTTGGTCTGGATGAATCCCTCCTCCTATCATCCATTCCAATATGAACACTGATTTGGGAAGGAGTAAGTGGCTTCATGCGGCCTTGAGCTTGTACTTCATAACTTTCTGTGTCTGGCTTCTTATAACTAAGAAAAGAAAGAGAAAAGACGTTTAGTACCAAGAGGTCAATGGGCAGTAGTGTCTTTGGCAGTAGAACAAATCAGAAACTTCTGACAACCTAAATGTTACCTGCACTTCAGACACAATGTTAATGACTAAGAGTACTGGTCACACGGCATTAAGATATTTCAATAGTAAAAGAGAGGGACTCTCAAAGTGAGGTTCTTTAAGAAAAAATATGAGTTTGCTGAATTATGAAAGAGTTCATGGTAGACAATTGCAGGGGAATGGACTTGATGACCCAAAAAACACTTTCTGATTCTATGTCAAAAAAGCCCAGCAATGGCAAGTATGCATGGTCTTCTTCACATATATGTATTATCGTATTTTTTGGAATCTGAAGTTCTGTTCAGCTGATGTGAAGCTTCAAGAAAGGTTTTTGTCCTACAGAGTATACTGTAATACAGCTTCCATAAGTCTGAAGCCAAGTATGTTTTGGGGGGTTCTCAATATCTAACCACAATGGTGTCCAATACTTAATGTAATCAGCACAAGATCAAAAGAATTGGAGAATAAAGGAATCCCTTTATAGAAATTTCTCATTCTTTGCATAACTACGCACAGAAATTTTTTAGGACGAAAATCCTGTAGTGCTAGGGCTGATTCTGCAAACAGACATGAGCACATATGTAATTTTTATTCCAGATTGTGGTCGCATTGAGCATTTGCAGGATTAGAATCATGATGCAGCAACAGATTTCCTATATTAGTTTATGCTATACTGTACTATACTATACACTACAGAAGACCCCAGCTACAGTAGAACTATTTGAAGGTTTGGACTAATTTCAGACACAGTAAAAAGTCTTATTTTTGAAAGATGTTTGCTCACAATGCTGTTAAAAACAGGTCCACTATAACTGCACACAAAAAAGGCACCCAAAAAAAGTAGCATAAAAAAATTAATAGAATTTGAAAAATCTTGTTATAGGTCAGAAATTTATTTGTTTCCAAAAACATAGAGCAAGATACTTTATCTGTAGCAAGGTGCAAAAGAATAAATACACTGCTTCTCTGTTTCTCTCTGGCTAAGTTAAACAGAAAAAAAAATAAAAACATGTACAAATCTTTTAAAAAACATCTACTGCTACATTATGGAGAACTGTCTTTTGAATGATTTGTTCACTTGATACTCATGGCAAAACCAGCGCTGATCATTACCTCACTTGGTATTGAACTAAATCTCCAACACAGGTGTCCAGGTGGCATCCAGTCACACTTTTAGCTGCTAGTTAAAGAATGCTCAGTACAGTCTTAGTCCAGGTGTGTTCATAATAGTGACATGTCTCTTTAGGAGCCAAGGATTAGACAGAACAACCCCAAGCTAAAGGACTGTCAGGTATTTTTAGGTATACAAAGCCCAAAGTAACATCTCACTCTAGTCCCAGCAGCAGTGCTGCCTACAGTTCCCCAATTGATTAGTATAAGACAACTTGCCATTTCAGCTGCAGGGAAGACAGCACAACAGACACAGAAGAAGCTGCCATTGCAGCTGATCCCATCCAAGGCTGAAGCACAAGGCCAACAGGCATGAATACACCTAGCAAAAAAACATACGGACATCAGCCAGAGCCACCTGTCCCAATACAGACATTTCTGTCCCTGCATATCATAGAACAGATCAGCAGTTCTACAACATGACTTGCTGAGACCTCCATAAACACAACTAGATAGACTGATATATATTTACTCACTTGTTTTCAGATATGTCCCTTCCGTTGCAAGGGGTGACCTTTGCACCAATTCAGCTACAAGACTGCAGCCACAAGGTAAGACTATTTGTCCCTTCCAGCTATTCTGCACATACAGAACAAAGCAAAAGCAACAGAAAGACAAGGCAATAGTCCAGGCAAAGGAGGGAGAAGTTACTCATAAAGAAAAAGAGGAGTGCTTGAAGTAAGTTTCAAGGAGGAATTTGGAGCCTGAGAAGATATCTGACAGAAGCAAAGAGAATGCAAGCAGTAGGAGAGAAAATGTGTGATCCACAGTGAATAAAAGAGGGAGCACCCAGAAGTGGGATGGTATCTCTGATTAGAGCTGGGTTTGAATATACAGAAACTAATCCCCAAGTACTACTATGTGAAATAAGAGCATGGTTTTAATTTCATCATATAAGAATTTATTTCTAAGAGTTTAAAATTCAGGGAACAAAGATTTTTTTTCTGTAACATGAAAAAAAGAAAGAACATATTTATTTTGTCCTCCTTCTGCCAAGTTTTAATTACTCTAGGAACCTCTTTTTGGTTCCTTGAGCAGGAAATCCTACAAGAGGCACGACAGAGCTCAACTGTGCTGCTGTCTTCGACAAGCTGAGCTCTGGCAGTCACATACCTGCTGCTATGGGTATTCCAAGCAGATTATAAATTAAGGCAAGAATCAGATTTATTCGTATTCTTCGGACTGTTCTCTTTGATAAGTGAATACTGGCAACTACATCCAGCAAATCGTTCTGCAAGACAGAAGAGCATTGAAAGTTTTCCACATGCAGTCTTCAGAATACCCAACCAAAAAGAGGAGTGTCAGTGATAAAAGAGGACAGGTCAAAACTGTAGTGCTCACTCGGATAAGAACAACATCTGCTGCTTCAATGGCAACATCAGTGCCCGTTCCAATTGCAATTCCAACATCGGCCCTGGCTAGTGCAGGGGAATCATTGACTCCATCACCAACCATCGCAACCTTCCTTCTCCCATTTTGGAGCTCCTGGACCTTTGCAACCTTGTGAGAAGGAAGAACCTCAGCAAAGACTTTTTTGATCCCAACCTACGTACAAAGAAAGAAACATACCCAGTTGGTGATGTGCTTCATGCTAAAAGGAAGAGCCATTTGCTGTTCTGGGTGAAGGGGAAACAAAGGAAGTTCAACCAAACTGATTCCTGTGGAGGCAACACTTGCAAGCCACACAGAAAGCTGAAGAGCAACATGCCTTTGGCATGAGAAAGGGACTGATTACAGCCTCCTCCATCTTTACTGCAGAGATGCTGGCAAACCGTGCTTTGCCCTTAGCGACATGTCCTGCAGGGCTTCTGAAGCTCTACTGCCCATGCAATAATGGTTTGATGGTTAAAAGAGCCAGTTTTCAGCTAATCATGCTGCTTGATGTACCAATAAACATTTCAGTGAAATGCAACACAGGAACCATGTATGATCAGGCAATACACTAGGGAAAACACAGAAATGCCAAGTATGTGCAAGTCTCAGGGAAACTATGAAAATAAAGCAGATGTCTGGCTAAATGCTTGTACCCATCCACATCTCAACTAGTATGGAGTTGCTACCGATGGCTTTAGCGCGGTAGTTGAAAAACAGGAGGGTGTACTAAAGACGGCTGGGATAATGCTCCTGGTTTGGCTGCCTCATCAAGCAGAGATCAGCTTTTCACTACACAAGGTAGAAGCTCTCTTTTTACCTTTCAAAAAGTAACATTTTAAAAAAGTTTTTAGGACTGGCTTACCATTTTTCCATTGGAAAGGAAGTAAGTGCCAAAAATTCAATGAAAATGTAGGTTGGCACAGACCAAGCTTGTTTGAAAACTTCACTTGAGTGCCTGGAACCATAAATCGAAGGTTGTTTCTGAAAGACTTCTTTTAACAAAGAAAGGTGGGGTGGGAAAGTGCTTTACCACAATTGAACACAAAAGCGAAAGCATGAATCAAAATAGGAGAAGGATTAAAGCATCACACTGAGAAACAAAACAGACCTCACAACATACAAGAACATGCATACCATAGTTAGCTGTCTGGTTGGATACCTTAGGAAAGCAAGGTGGCACACTGTAGATTAGAAGTAGACTGATGCAAAGGGAAAGAGGGAATTGAAGATGGAGAGGGTGGAAATGTAGCAAGGCAGAGTGAGAATTTGGCTTTGCCTTTGGAGCAACATTTGTAGTTTGAGATCAAGGAAATAAACCCAATCTCTTTTAGACTGCTATGCTTCTTAATAATTCTTATGGTTATTACTGTTACCCTTAAAGATAATGACAAATCCCCACTTCCTTTATTGGGAACAGGGCTGGACCTTAAAGGAACTTTCCTTTGTCACTAACCAAACACGACTGCCCTTCAGTGAAGGGAAGCAGGAGGCTTCAGTTCAGCAATGGACTAATAACTACAAGAAACTCTGTATCTCTGGAGAAGGTACTGATACTACTGACTGCTTGTCTTCAGTGGGATCTTAATGCAGCTGCCGGCCTTTGCTATGCCATTGTACCTGACCTGATGTTCATTCCAATTCAAGAAAAGTTAGTCTTCATTTAACGTATCCAGGAAAACTCTGAGTTCCTGCTCCAGATTCACTGGGCTAAGCATAATTTTAGAACCTCGTCATGTATTTCTTTGAAACACAAAGAAGCAGATACCTGAGTAGCAATGGCTTTTGCAGTTTTTCTGTTGTCCCCCGTTATCAGCACCACATCTATTCCCATGTTTTTCAGCGTGTGCACAGCAAGGGCTGCCTCCTGCTTGACAGTGTCTGCTATTGCAATCATTCCACACAACACTCCTGCACAAAGAAACGTCCTCTGTTAAAGAGAGCTGTGGGAAGCAAAGTAGCAGCAAGAGACTTCCCCTCCATCACACCATGGCAGCTTGTGAAGTAACACATTCTAGGCAATATTGACACTCATAAGCCTGAAAAACTGTCTAGAGTTTCTAAGTTATGGTGTCTTTCTTACACACACGCACTTTTCTCATTTATCTGTTTCAGACTGAACAACAAACACCTTCGATATTTAGGGACCGGGAGGAAGGGGAGAAGAGGAGGGTAGGTTTTAAATATGCCTGACTTCTAGGTTTTATGGTATGGGCAAATATGATAGTGGGCCAGAGAAAGCTTTGGTATTTGTGTCTAGGTCAGATGTTGAAGCCCCTCCTCCGGAAGAAAGCATATAGAGTATCTGGTTTTATGTCCCCTAATCTTTTCTGATTGGATCTCTATTATAATTAATTACTTTCATTCAGAAGTGTTGCACCTGCCTTCCAACACATTGACTCAAAGGTGCATCCATGTTTCCTTTGCGTGACTTAAAAAAATCTCACATTGGTTTATCATTGCATGCTACCTTTCAAAAGTAAGGACTTAAGTAGGTTTTGCACCCCTTTATCTCTATTTGCTATCACTAGCAGCAATAGGAACACCAGCTGTACATCAGAGCCCTTATTTCCATGTTAAGAACACTTGATATTGCTGGACTGCTGATGGAGCCCAAGTTGAGACATGCTCTGGAGGAGCACCAAGAATATTTATTCAGTAATTGAATCAGAGGCTCCGTTTCAAGACCACAGAAGCACTGGCAATCTATTACCTTTATAGCAGTTTCTCATATTAAGGTATTGTCTGGGACGGCTCTCTGCGTAGCACAGAACAGAACCCCTCTGGCAAAACTAATTTAGTCTAACCTATTATACTTGAATGATCTAATGAATCATCATGTTTATTCATGAAATGTTTTTAAATCAGTGATGCAATAGGTTGGCGTGTGATCCTTAAGCGATGTAAAGTCAGGATGGGACATGGCACTGCTTTTCTGAACAACAGTCCTAGACAACAGGAGGTTCAGAAATTAATGCTTAAATTAAAAACTACCCAACAAAATCTGAGGTGAGAGCTTCTTTTAAGAACACCTTGGTACTTTGCAGTTGATAAGCAGTTCTGCACTAAAAGATTAGTAGTTTCTTGACACTAAGCCACTGATCAATTGCTCCAGAGTTTGTTTTTATCCATTCCATAGTAAGATCAATTGATATTTATTAAGTCACTCCAAAGAACAGCAGTTACCATCTATAGCCACTAGTATGGCAGTCTGTCCTTTCGTTTCATGGTCTGTCATTGCATCATTTACATCATTTGCAATATGCAAGCCATTGCGTCGCATCCACTCACGATTTCCAATCAACACCGAGTATGTATGAGAAGCTGATGGACCTTTGTGCACAGACAAAAAGAAAAATAAGCAACTCAAAAATAGTGAACACAAGCCAGAGATGTTTGAGGATGACAATGTCAGGCTTCATTAGCTATAGAAAGATATTCTGAAGAGGTTTTCCTAATATTTTTTTTTGTGTTCCAGACTGACAATGGTCACACCCAAGACACAAACAGAACTAGTCTTGTTAAAGTGTCATGACAAAACACAAATGCATAGGCACTACCTGAAGACAGCCTCATAAAATTTTTCACCTTCAAGACTCAGTCTGTGCCTCTTTATACACAGAACTGCGTCATGAACTTAATGGAAGTATTTGTCTTTGCCAGTTGGCATTGTTTTTCTGGATAAGTGCAGTATGCACATTTCATAAATGCCATGCTGCTTTGTTCTCACAACTAATGACTTCTTTCAAACATAAAGGCTACTTCTGGTAAGAAAAAAGTAGTTCTGTTCTAACAATGAAACAGTATGCAGAGTATCTCATTATGAATTCAATCCAACTTCACAAGAGCCATATGAAGCAGGTGAGAAAATATCACATTAACACCATTCACAAATTGCACAGTTCTGATGACTAAAGTTCTTATTTTATTTAATTCTTCTAATAGATTTCTCAAAAAGGTCAGGAGAGCCACAGTGTTCTGAAGAGAACTGATGAGCTTCTTAAGCAAGGCTTTAAATACTTTTTCTCCTACTACAAAAGAGCAAAGTGGCTTCCACAGAGCCTGAAACAAAACTGAATGTATTGGCCTAATCAAAAACATCAGGCACTGAATCTCGGTTTGCAGATATAACATGCTTTATTGCACATCTGCTGAATAGATTTTTTTTAAAGTAAGTGCCTTGAGAAATACATGAACAGAAAACAAAAGGTCCAAGTTAATATGGAACTAAAGGGTAAGACATAAAAAGTAGCAGTAAGATAACATGTGTTAAAGGTAACTGCTCTAAATGGGAAGATAATGCTAATTGGCAATCTTTGTTCTCTGCTGGACCATTCTTCTATCCAAAAGGGACATCGCTGGGTATGCTTTATTGCCTATGTATTGTATGGACTTTTCAAGTACCCATCACTGTAGCATCTAAATTCTTACTTAGGCTTCTGAATTGCAGAGAGATCGAGAGTAGGTAATAAAGAGAGCTTCAATTTTTGTTAAGGCCCATTTTTGTCCCTCATGTTCTTTGCCTCTTCCTGCCATAAATCCACCTTTCTGTTGTTCCTCATCTGATAAGATTGTTTTACAGTGGTCGGCCCTGTTGATTCATTAGCTCTCGCATTGCGACTGGCAGTCACGCCGGGGGCAGACATACCAGGTGATTTGGAGAGCGTGATCAGCGCATTACCTGCCAGAGGAGCACTGCTGTCCCCGCTCCTGTTAGCGTCCAGCTTATCGAGACCCTCCTCAGCCATGCCCAGGACAGCCTCAACACCTCCGACTTTGCAGCTGATGCCACAGCCCGGGACTGCCTGGAAGTTGGTGCAGTATCCCAGGCTCTGAGTGCCAAGCTCCTGTGGACATAACCAGAGTTCATCATCAGTCTGTGCTGCCCACGTGGGGTACAAATATTAGATAACCCCTGCCAAAAAGAGGCCTTATTCCTCCTCTTGACAATGACTGACCAACTGAAAAGCAGTATGGAGTATCAGTAGTGCAGAACTAAAAATAAGGATGTTCTGGGCTTCTAGAAAGGGGCAGCCACACAGATCACATTCAGGTCTCAGCCCTAGCACCAGAAAACCATAAGGGACAGCTTTTCCTGGTAGTTCAAGGATGAAGCAGTTACATTGGTGGTTCATGACCTCAACCAAGACTAGGAACTAAAGAGAAATACTGCAACAATAAGCCATACAGCTTCTGAAAAGATGCAACTTCTAACTAACCTCACAGACAACTGGCTATGGGGGATCAGGACTTTTATATATATGTAAAAGCACAGTGAAAAACTGTATCTAATTCCTGGAGTGATCTGGCTAGATGATAAGGAAACTGGGTCTTTCTGTGAGTTAGAGAAAGAAGCCAGTGAGTACCTTCAAGATGAGAAAAGGGATTACCACAACCTTATGAGTTACAAAAAGAACAGAGAAAATATGCATTTATAAACAAGTTACTCTGGGTTGTCTCTAGAAGTTGAAATTACATGTACCTGTCAGTGACCTTACAACACAGGGATGATAAGGCAGGTGATAAGAATATTAGCAAACAATATAGCATTGCAATTCATATAAGCCATGATCCAGTAATAACTGGTGCATGGGATGACTACAGAAGTGTCAGGGAACTAAGACAAATTTGAAAACAGAAAATGTAAAATACGAGAGAGGCAACTGAATCATTACCCATACTCTCTTTTTCCTTCTAAATTCATATGTTAACTTCCAAATTTTACCACTGAAAGATCTATCACTAATAAGGTTGATATATTCTTGCCAATGAATTTTTCCATAAATCCATTAATTACTTGTCTTAGCAGAAATAAATTATTTACTTAAACCAGGCTTCCTATTTTGGTTACTATTTGTGCTTTCATTCTTCCTGAAACATTTGAGGAACACATGCAGTATATAAACGACCTTTGAGGATTTGCAAAATTTGCAAAGACTTGAGTAATCTATTCACTCATTTGTGAAATTCACAAATACCACAGTTTAATATTCAGGTTTTAAAGCTTTTTGCCTAATCTATTCAGATAAGCAAGTGACTAATAAAAGTGACTACAGTCAGATAACATAAGAAATGTCACCACACACATTTGCTTCACAACACTATTTTAAGCATAAGTATTCCTCCCGCACATATTCCACAGTTCTTATTTTCCCACTAGTTCAGCAAAAACTTTGTAAGATCTTGCTTGAGAACTCCACAGCATTATCAGAAAAGCAAACCTTAGAATATGCCTTCTGGTATTGTCCAGACTAATCATAATTATAATCTGCCATAAAATCTGCCAGCTTTCCAGCCTGTTACCTTTCAGGCAGGCCTGTCCCGCTGGAACGTGCTCATTTTATACAACCTTGCTGCATTTGCACAGATCCCTTCAGGCCTTAGATGAAATAAGAAGGCTAAATACCTCTTTGCAATATTTAGTCACTGCCACTCCTAAAGGATGCTCGCTGCTGGCTTCTGCAGTGCCAACCACCACCAGTACCTTCTTCAGAGGGAGCACAGCTGTGTCTCCCAGCAAAAGCACCCTCATGACTTTAGGAACTCCGCAGGTGATGGTCCCAGTTTTATCAAACATCACAGTCTTGATCTGCAAGAAATATAAATCAAACTTACTGCCTAAGCCCTGTGAGCATAGGGATGCTCATATGCTTTAGGCACATAAATACAGGCAAGACCTTAATAATCAGTTGACTATATCCACAACAAGACAGAATAAACCTAGAAAAGTAGGGATTCCTGTATGTACCTTGAATTATCTGTACAGTAGGTCTCCTTATGCTTTCTTATTCATTCCCCACACAGTGATTTCACTGAAGCTACAACATCATCCTGTACCTATATGATCTCCGACAACAGTCATTGCAGGACTTGTATTGTCCTTTGTGTGTGCAAATTCACATACAGGATTCACGTAATGGCACCTTAATTGCTTTTACCACAAGATATATGATGCAAGGAGGGCTTTTATGAATGCTGTTCTAAACAATTAACAATAGCAGTGAGGAAAGAGGACTCAAGAAATTATTTGGTGATAAGAGCAGGTGGGAAGAGTGCAAGAAGCCGCAACAAGTTCCAGAAACAACAACCTAACCAAACCCGACCTCGTGCTGTTCACCAAACTCAGCAATCACTTGTTAGCCAGCCCAGTGGGTCTTGAGGAATCAGGAATGAACCAAAAAACACAGCCCCACATACACTGAAACCCAAAGCTAAAGTCAGTTCTAATCCTGAAAATAAACACAGCACAGAGAAACACACGAACCAAAAAACTCAACATAGTAGGCGCTATTTCCATTCCCAGCTATTCAAACCCACCAACCTTGCAGAATCCAACAGGTCACCTAATTTTCCAAGCCCTGACCCTAGCCTCACTTAGATTCAAAAGGTAAAAAGTCCTGACACTAATTAGCAATCATTTTTTGGTTTTTTTGCAGAGCCTTGGAAAAACTTTTCTCTTAAAATGTTCTGCCTATGTCTAATCCATTCTACCATAGCATGGTTTAAACTCATATTCTTTTCACTGGCTGTGGACATGTCAAACCTCCTCCTCCTTCAATCTCCTCCTCCTCTTTTCATCAGTTTTCTGTCTTTGAAGGGCTTTTTCTGCCTCCCTTCCATCTTCTTTCTATACACTAAAACAACTTCAAATAATTCTATTTTTCTCTTACATCCTACATTTTAAACTACTGATCATGAACAATATGCATTTCACAACAGCCCTCTGAGGAAAGAAGGAAAACACTGGATTATTGGACTCTTTTGCAGAAGAGCTAAAGAGTGCAAAAGTCAGAAACGTCTGAGGTCATGCAGAAGATTAGCAGCCTCACTGGCATAAGATTGCAGGAACTGTTGGCTCTCAACACTTTGCTGTGACTACTTTGAAGAAAGAAGGTCAGATCTGTCTTCTTTACCTTAATGAGCAGCAACAAATATAGAAAAAAAAACAAACAACATTCTGCAGTCTTTCTCTGGACCAGCAGGATTTCCTGGGAAATTATATTTCATGTAGGAACAGCTGGGTAAGCTACAAAATTACAGAATGAACTATTAACCTTGTGTGCCATTTCCAGGGGTTTTCCGCCTTTGATGAGAATACCATTCTGTGCAGCAACTCCTGTGCCCACCATCACAGCTGTGGGAGTAGCCAAGCCTAAAGAACATGGGCATGCAATGCTCAGCACAGTGATTGAGGTTTGAAACGCAAACCTCAGTATTAGTTCAGCTTTTGAAACCTGTTTGTTCTGATTCTGCAAGAAGAGGGAAGAGGGGGTGGGGGGGAAAAAAAGAGAGAGATGTATGATTGCTGATAGAAGGTAACATAGATGTACAATCAATCATAGCCATTTCAAAAAATGCAATTACCTGGAAACCTCCAGTATAGGAAAGTAATCTATTACTGTTACTGTAATTGTAGAGAAAGGTCAATGTTATGAATTGTTTATGGCAGTATTTTCTGGCTTTTTTTCTGCTCAAGCACACATATGCTTGACTCTGCTCTCAGGCTCCCGGATAACAATATAACTTGCTGGCATTTCCTTTATAGCTTAGCAAAGGAGAACCCTATTTCCATGTACACAGATCCCCACAGTTGCTGAGCATAGCAAATGCACATCCTAAAGATAACAGAAGCTCATCTTCTTTCTAAAGCTAAATCCACTATCTGCCATCAGGAACAAGGATGTCCAAAAAAATTCAGGCAATATAGGAATGGCTCAGCTCCTTGCAATACAGCTATAGAACATGTTTAGTCCAGAAAGACTGCCAATAATTTCAGTTTGTAGGAACCCCATCCAGAACTAAGAGGTAAATGCAAAGTTACATTTATACCTGCCGATAGATTTTAATTAGTACAATTATCTGCTCTGTGTAGAAAACACCACATTGTACAAAAGTATTTGCCAGGTTGCAACATCAAACCCTACACACAGAAGGTATGTTAATTACACCGGAAGATATCCTAACACCAAAATTCAGCTCTTAATGAAATTACTTACAGGAAAATACTTTTGAATAACATCAAAATTTATAAAACCAATTGTGATCCATACTATCAACGTCACTGTTGAAATGATGATGATAAATGGAACAAAATATCCACTAAACTTATCTGCCAATTGCTGGATGGGTGCCTATGAAAAAGAAGAACATGTATTTGTATGTTTACAATCAAAACACATAAGTATGTAGAGTTCATGAAAGTATCTAATATTCTTCGTCTGATTCTTTTTGAAGTCTGGAAAATACACAGTTTGTTGAACAAGTAAATATATAAAAATACAGAATCTTTTTCTTATCTAATCAAAATCTGTGAATAAGTTTTTCTTTTCTATTATTTTTACCTTTGACATTTGAGCTTCTTCCACCAATTTCACGATTTGTGCCAGAGTGGTATCATTACCAACATGAGTTGCATTAACAAGAACTGAGCCATGTGCATTTATTGAACCAGCAATCACTGTGCTCCCAGGCTTTTTAGTGACTGGCATAGCTTCCCCTAGAAGGAAAAGGTAAGAATAAATGAGGCAATACCCCTAATAATAATGAACATAGTTCATTAGCACACACCTCATTGTATGCTGGCAAAATCAGCATGCTAAGCAATGATGACAAGAAATCACATATTGTATATCTCTGTCTAGTGAAGACATGTATAAACCTTTTTCTAGGTTTAGTTTCAAAGCAAATGCTGTTTCCTTGGTCCTAACCCTCCAGTATGCCATCCCTCAAAAGGGCCAGGAGTAAATTGATTGTAAAAGGAACTGCTAAGAATTTCTCCAATTAATACTTTGCATAGCCATGGGAGTTTGAGCAATCTGTCTTTATTTCCACCACCCTCAGTTTTCGAAGACTAGAAAAGTTGTCTCTGTGGCAAAGCTCCTGCTCTCACGCTGCCTCTCCAAGAATATTAGCTCTACAAAATCTTTATTTTCTCTGTTTTTAGGGTTAGCGATAATGACTGGTTCTTTTAAACTAAGGGTGTCCCTGTTCCCCAAGCAAAGTAAATACATAACTAAAACAAGTAAGCCAATGCCAATGTAAAGTTTTTATATCCTTTCCCTTATTTAAAAAAGAATTGCACAATGCAGTAAATCCTTATTACATTTACAAAATGAAATTAAAATTTCAGAAGCTGTGAAAAAGTCCCATGACCCTTAATAAGCATCAAGTCGTGAGGCTTTCTTTCCCTCTTCTTGCTTACTGGGAGATCCCTGTCAGAAGCCCTGTTCAGTCTCCATGCATGCACACCCCAACATCTCAGCAATATTTCCCCATCGCCCTTTAGAAGTTATTTCTGAGAAGGTACCATCTCTACAAATACATTTCAGGGGAAACTCCCACCAGATCTCTGGAATAAGGACAACAGTGTTTAGACTCTACCCAGGACATTAGTAAAAGTGACCAAACTGAGCAGAAATTCTTCAGCTTTTTAGTGTGTGTGCAGATGCGGGATTTGGATTCAAGCTCACAAAGACCGAGCACAGCATCCATTAAGGTGGGAGGTTAGTCAGACAGCAGCTCTTGGGTTGGGTCTGCTCTTTTTTCTTGTAAGAAAGTGTTGTAGAATATTTCATTTCTTTGCGTAAGTGTAAGGGAAGTTACCAGTAATGAGAGACTCGTCTGCCATAGAACTGCCTTCAATGACCTTTCCATCCACTGGGAACTTTCCACCAGGAACAACCTTTATTATATCACCCCTTTGAACCAGTTCAACCGCTACCTGCTCCTCCCTGCAAAAGACACAAGTAGAACAGAGAGATTATTTACGCCATCAGGTTGAAAAGGATAATAATGCTTTCACATTAACTGCATCAAGCCTAGTCTGTGCACCCAAGCAGGCTCAAGCGGTTTTGGTTCATAAATATATACCTGACAATAGAGTGGTCAGGTCCAAGAGTCACCACAGTGGCTTCTGTGGCTTGAAGAGATATAAGTTTAGCAAGAGCTTCTGAGGTCTTACTCTAAGAAACAGAGATAAATATTTAAGATATATTGAGATATATAAATGCTGATGTCTGCTTAACACAATAAAGTCTAAATGACCTTGTATAATATAGGCTACATCAGAAACATCTGACTCAAAATTGCTCTGAATAGTTTTATTCTACTCTCATCATAAATACACAATATTTAGCGTGAAGATGAGTTACCTTTGCTATGTGTTCCAGCCATCTCCCAAGGGCAATGAACACAAACAGCATCGGAGGAGTGTCAAAGAAAGTGACAGGGCTTTTTTCTGCCTTTTCAATTATCGCTACCATCAGGATCACACACGAATACACATAAGCAATGGTCGTGGCCAGTACGATGAGCACATCCATATTGGCTGTCTTGTGCTTCAGTGATTTGTAAGCTTGTACATAAAAATACCATCCACCAAGAAACTGTTGGTGTAATCATGGACAGACTCATATTAAGACCACAGCAGTGAAAGCAGAGACTACATAATACTGCCTGTAGCAGAACTATAAATACATAGTAGATAAGGGAAGGAATTGCTGTCCCATGCAAGTTTTATATTGATATAACTTCAGTGGAGTGGTCTGCTAGGAGACTGACTCCACTGTCATCCTCTCACTTGCCCTTCCTTGTTCTCAGAACAACTCTGGCCAGCTAAATATCCTCATTTTCCTCAGCAATGCAAAGTAAACAAGGCACAGATGTTGAAGGGATTTACCTACAGTTACCCAACTAGTCTGCACCTGATCAGGTATTTATTTGTTTTAACACCCCCTTTCCCACTTGGAAAACTAACTGACACAACTTTGGTAGGAGGAAGTGCTGTGAGCAATTACAGAATCGATAACTTGCAGAAAAATGCCACTTCATTCTGGGTAGGTGGTACAGACAAGAGGACAGGCATAATCCACTAAACCTTCCCAGTCTCCAGTCTTTATCACATCAGATTTTGTAAATGGGAGATGAATAGAAAGCAAACCCCCTAGGAAGTACTGTGGACATACCTGAACAAAAGTGCACAGGACAAAGAAGAGAAGATTTAAAATAGATAATCCAGGAATGAGGTTCTGTTCCAGCACCATAGACCCATGGTGCTCACCGTCGGGTATTAGCATATAAATCATTAGTATTAAGACAGGGATACCAAACAGTAGGCTGCACAAGAAAGATTTCCTCCACCTGAAAAGTAGAAGCTGTAAATCCCTGGTTGTCGTACACCCCACAGTACCCAGGCCAAACAGTGTGCTCATAGTGCAGAGCTTGGGCTATTAACACTGTACTAACACACAGCTTCAGGATATTTGGGAAAGATCCAACACTTTGGGATCGTTTCAGTGTCTCCTACATGTTTAACTGTATAGAATTATATCAGTTAAAAACTGAAACTAATGAAACTAATAATACTTGAACGAAATGGCAAATCGTAAAATGAAATATGCTTTACACAAGGATAAGCTAAATTAACTGGTGAGAGGAAGGGGGGAAGTGAGTTACAAGAGATGACCCATACACATTCATTAGTGAGAGAGAAAGATAAATACTTACTGCTGTATTTCCTTTTTATGATCCAGGTTATGTGCATTTGGAACTCTTCTAGCCACAGAAGCATGAAAGCCAATTTCCTTTTATTGAAAGGGGAGGAGAGATGATTTAGTTTTGATTAAACTAACCACATTACTTATATTTAAATGACACTATTTTAGAAGAAATGTCAGAAAAGGACACTGTTCCATATTTAATAAATGCCACCTTCTTATTTATTTTTAGATCCTGCATACACAAGAGGATATTTCAGACAGTACTCAACATTTGGACTGCAAATGACTTCTGCTACCTATACATGGACACAGCACATAGATGCAGTAAGTGTCCCAGGTTTCTTAGGCACAGGAAGGTCCCACTGACAGCTGGAGTTCTGCTGCCTTACTCCTCAAGGGAAATTTATGCCCTTTCATCTCCATGGGAGTAAGTGTGAGAGATGGGAAATACCACAAAAGAAGGTAAAAATGTACAAGCCACTGGGCTAGTCAACCTTGCGAGCATCTCCTTAACACTACAGTTGAGTAGATACATCTGAAGTTGAAAAATCAAAGTGGCTAGAATCAGTTTAAACCTGTGAAACAACAAACTGCAGGGCAAAACATCCCAGAAACAAATATAAGCAAAAAGCCAGTTTTGACTGACGCTTCAGCAAGTTACTGCAGTAGAACCACGCTCCCCATAAAATCCCACAAAAAACCCAAAGCACACTTGCAAGCACAGTACATTTAAACTTCATATCTGCATCATGAGATCTGTTCCTGTGGCAAGATACACTTTACAGAACTACTCTGACAGCCTGAACAGTCTACTAGTTAACATGTTAATCACTGCTGACACATCAATTCTGCAGTCTAGGAGCTTTTTTCTGAGTAAATACTCTAGAACACGAAAGGCAAACAGTCTCTGCTGTCCTCTTGACTACTCTGTGCGTGCACCTCATACAGTAAGTTCTCTTCCCTTCTGGTGTGGCAGAGAAGGAAAAAGTTTTGTCCACACCTGGGCCATGATAACGGCAGATTTTATGATCTGTGTGGTTACTGGTAAGTCAGGATTTTTTTCCTTTAGAGGCTGTATCAACAAGCTCTTTCGGTTTAAAAAGTCCTTCTCTGAATTGATGTGGTAATAAAGGGTATACAGAGATGTGTAATACTTGTGGTATAAGCTGTTGCGAAACTTCTTTTACAGCCTCTTTCACTGGCAAGAGAGAGTAGTGTTTTTTTCTGATGTGTCAACACTTCATTGAAATTACTGGAAATCAGAGACACATGATTCCACACACAGAACTGCAAAGAATGAATATATGACACTTTTACCAGATATAGATAAAAAAGGGAGTTTTTTATAAATTTTAGGGTGGGAGACAACTACTGTGGAGCACAGCAGCTTCACCCCAAGAGCATAAAAACACCTGGTGATAACCATGTAATCTGCAAAAGTCAGTGAAACCTCTCAAATATCAGCTGCTTTATTTCCTTTTTAAATTCACCTTATAATTGTTCATACATAAAACATTTCTAAAGCCTACCTCAATTATTTTTATAATATCTCGAGGTCCAGTAATTTCAGGATCAAACTGGATGTGAGCTTTGCAAGTAGCAAGTGCAACTGAGGCGTAGAATATGCCATTTGTTCTCATGAGTTTGGATTCAATATTGTGAACGCAAGAAGCACAAGTCATCCCTGTAATCTAAAGAAAAGACAAGTTTAGGTATAGTTAGTAGTCCCCCACATTCACCCAATATTTGTGGACGAATTTGAGACAAGGCCTCCTGATGTCACAAAGGTACTGATGACTATTCAAGCTCTGATGGTACTGACCCATTGCCTCAGCATGAAGATTTTATAGAGCTGTCTTAAACAAAACAAAGCTGAGAACATAACTACCCACTTTTCTGATAAAATTCTGCAACCAGTAGTTATAGTCACAGCTATAGATTTGTATAGAAGCACTCGTACGTTGTATTAACTGTAATAGTATAGCTAATATAGTTCTATCAGCAGCTATATTAACATTGCCACAGTCAAACTCTGCATGTGTAACTTCATCTCACTTACTTAAATTTTCCTGTGGCTTCAATAAGGCATATTCCCACTTTCTGATCTATTAGCACAACTGCAGACTGTTGTTATCTGTCTTGTAGTAGGTATATGTCAGAGAATAAAAACAGACTTCTGAAGAATCTGCGCTTCATATAAACAATTTACTAATTTTATCCAAAGTTCTCAGACCTCTATACAAAGCCCCAGGCATTATCAACACATATTTGGTGATACATTCTCAGTTGTTCAGAACCCGTACTGTTGACTGAGTTGCCTTCACAGAAAAGTTCTGTTTCATTTCTCCTTGCTAAGAAAAGTCTATTCTGTACGTACAACTATCACTTTTTATTTCAGTGCCTTTGGACAGGTTCTTCTAAGACAAATTGATTTTGTCTTTTCAGCAGTTAAGAAAAAATAGTGTCACCAGCCAGAACCGACCTGCTGAAGCCACAACTCCTTAAACAAAAACATTTGCAAGAAAATGATTCTTCCAGACGTGACTTTTCTAAAACCAACATATAATTTCAAATACATGACTTACAAGAAGTTCCACATTGCCTTCTGTTTCTGCATGATCTTCTATGACGGTAGCTTCAAAACCCAAATTCTGGATCAGCTGTGCTATTTCAAGAGGCTGTATGAATTCTGGCTTGTATTTTATCTCTGCTTTACCTGCCATCAGTGCTACCAACACTGAAACAATTCCTGCAGTGGCAATGATAAAAAATATTAGATAATGTAGCTCCTTTGAAGGGAAGAAAAATGAAATGTTACAAGTGATTGTCAATGAGGGCTGTAACAACTTAGACATGTTATAAGGCTAATGATTTCTCTCTGCCTCCTTCTAGGGTTGTTCCCTAGTCACAACAGCGAAGTTTTTACTGAGACCCAGCCACATTGCAGTTCCCTTTAGCAATGGGAGGAACCGCAAGAGTTACACATCGAAGAAGGTGAGTTTTGCTATGATCTAGTGAGACAAAAAGGCTATTCAGAAGCAATCTTTGCACTCATTTCTGCAAGCTCTACCCTGGACTCTCTAAGTTTGGAAAGCCCTAAACAAAACCCACAGCACAATGCTAGGCCTTTTTCTTTTCTTTTTTTTTTCCTTTGTTTTTTTTTCTTCTTTTTTTAAATAAATAAAACCACAGAAATCTACATTTAGAATTGAAAAGCAAAACATAAAAATCACAGGCAAAAAAAATTGTTCTGAAGTGCTAATGGTTTCTTGGATTTCTAAATCAAGGCAGTGAGAGCATCACTGGGAGATTGGGGGTGCAGTAATCAATAAGCAAAACCCTCCAAAGGCATGCCTACACAAATTAAATCAGACATTGCTGAGGCTCATCTGTTCATCTTCTATATGGCCAGAGGAAAGACAACTCCAGTCTGCAGATTTCTAACCTAATAAGCTTTGCTGTGCCTAAGCTAATATAATTACTCAGGCACCGGAGCCATGCATTTGTTTGTACCTGCTTGTGCAAATGTGCCCTGAAGGGTAAGTTTCACATCACAAACACATCAGAGCTCTCAACAGCTCTGGAAAAGATGGATTGCTCTGTAAAGCAATAAGGCCCTGAAAGCTAAGTGAGAACCATTTCACTGTTCTTGTCTTGAGCCTTACTTGAAATTTTTATCACATTACAACAGCTTACTGTTACAATACAAGTATGTCCATTGGGTTTGTCAACCAGTGCAGTAGGATAGTTAAACAGTGATATAGTTACATTAGCACTAAGAAAGAGCATTAAGTCTAACCTCCAGATGCTTTACCACAGCCTCTTCCATTAATCGCATAGAATACCTTTTCCATCCCACAGTCCCTTATAGACTCATTGTAGGAATCTTAAATTTATTACCGTCTTCTTTCTGCAAATTTCTTTCAATGGTGGACACACATGATGCACAGGTCATGCCCGTGATTTGTAAAAAACACTTTTCAGCTGTCACTCCGCTGGGCTGGTTTGGCCCATCAAGGTGAGGACTGTCCGGAAGAGCATCCGAGGCACAGCCTTGGTGAGGAGTCTCTGGAGCTCGAGGCTGCACGGCAGCATTGCTGGTGTCAGGCTGGTGCCTACATTCTCCAGTGGCGGTATCTTGAATAAATGCACAATACACTGAACAAACACTATCTACAGTGCAATTGGATGATGCAAAACTACAAACAGGTCACATTTATCAATCATGCAAAGTCTCTTAGTTGTTTGAAAGATGACATGGTAATCTTGGTCTCTTCATGGAAATAGTATAGAATGTTACTATGCGTACAACAATATACACTCACCAGTACCACTTGCATGACCATTTAACTCTACAGAACTAGTTTTCCACTTTTAGATGGCAAATGATTCCCTCCAATTTCAATGCTTAGGCCTGAGAGCTACCTCCACTCAATAAAGATATATTGGTATCTAGAAGGTCCTTATCCAGCACAGAGAACACAGTCCAGTCATATTCATTCTGTCCTTTTTGTCATCTATGCAGGACTCATAGCACTTCATCTCAAACAAGGAAAAGGACAAGTTTCTCAACAGGTTTCTCTTTATGGCACAGGATTTACACTGCAAGTACTGTAAAACAAGTAGTGGAAGGATTTGCAGCACCCAGAAGACCTCCACACATACAGGCCTGTTGCAATCATTTTTGTTCTTTACCAGATACTGAACAGACACCCAACAGCTCCAGCTGCAATCACAAACTGCCTCCCTTGGGCAGATGTTTGTGTAAAGGAGCAAGAGTTGCTTCTGAAGATGTTAAACACAGGGGGTCCCCTCCTTTTCCACAGATGGATCAGGAGATCTCCCACCAACAAATTACAAATTAAACAAATCATAATTAAACACCACAGACGGGCTCCTCCTCAAGTTTAGTAGTAGCACAGATTTAGAGGGATTGGACCCATGAAAAAAGCTAATAGAATGTGGTCTATTGCGATCAAACTAATTCATTCCAGGTAAACTACATCCGTATCTCAAAGCAAATCTGTTGAGTTGAAGCAGATAAATATTGCCGCATTTGAAATTCGCTAGAGAGGAGATTGTGCACCATAGTAACTTCTTAAACATTAAGCACATGTACAAAATGTACAAACTGTTCTGCAGCTGACATGTAAAAGCACCTGCTCCCACCAAAGAGTACCTGCATTTTGGTACTTACCTTGCTGAAAGTAAAGCTTAGTAAAGTAGAGCTAGTAAAAATACTCAAGAAATAAAGGTCAAAGGATTAGCATACTAAAAAGATGTTTTACTTAGGTAAAAAGTGTTTTTAAATGAAAGATATTTCATTAAGTGGTGGGGTTTTTTTAGTATTTTGGAATGTAAATGAAAACATCTGCTCTGATAAATCTACTCACAGCAGCCTGTAGACATAGTAGGAAACCTACTTCGGTGGGTAAGAGGATCGGCTGTTTGAAGGACTTTGTACCAACTTCCAAACCTTTTGGCTTCATAATGTAAATCAACTCTTCCACCCACTAGTGCAGTTATTAAGGGCTGAAATAAGGTGCTCACAGCTGAAATCTCTCTCCCTTGCTAAGTGAGATCACGTCAGGCCAGTCCCTTAGAAAAGATAATGCCAATGTGATGTTTTAAGAGTTTCTCTCCAGAAGAGTCTCAACACAGATGTCGCATGGCCCAGCTTGGCACGCTACCCACATAAGAAAAAACACTGTTACCTGTCAGCACCGAAGCATCAAACCCCATGTCTTCTATGGCAGCTCTTAACTCTCCTCCATTAGTGACAGCTGGATCATAATGTATGGTCCCAGTTCTGTCAGCTAGAGAAACTGCTATACATTGCACTCCTTGTCTCTGTGATATGGTCCCTTCTATGGACTGTACACAGGAATTGCAGGTCATGCCATCAATCCTAATAACAGCCGTGCGTGTTGTGTCTTGCAGCGGCTCTTTGAAGAGATCGCATAGCAAAGTAGGTGATGGAGATGCTCCCTTATTAACTTCTGAACCATTAAGGAGACATACTTTAAAGTTTCCAGGTGGAAGGGATTCAATAGCTTGCTGCAAAGCTGACAGGGTAATTAAATTTGGGCTATAGTGTACAACAGCACGTTTATGCTCCAAAGACACTTTAATGCTTTGTATGCCAGGAAGATCTGATATATTTCCTTCAATGTTTCTGACACAGGACTTGCAGTGCATGCCTTCTATCTGTATATCCACCGTAGCTGTGCCACTCATCTCGGCGACCAGTGGATCCACCTTGTCACTCTCAGGACTTGCTGGTGTCTCCTTGGGGTTTGCATTCTGCAGGCGCCCGAGATCAAGGACACCCAGCTTTAAAAGGGCTGGTTTACTTTTAATGGTGCAGTCATACCCCAGGTTACTGATATGGCTCTTGAGGTCATCAGGCTGAATGATGTAAGGATAGTAAGCAATAATTGCTTCCTGGTTACCAAGCGACACCTTGATTTTCACCACACCATGCAGTTTCCTAATCTTTCCTTCAATGTTGGTGACACAGGACTGGCATGTCATGCCTTCTACCCGAAGCTTAACTACTGCTTCTCTCAAGCACGACAAATTTATGGTCGCTGTTGTCAACTTCTCTTCTGTTATGTTGGCGTCAAATCCCATATCCTGAATTTCCTGGCAAATCTGTTCAGGACTTATTTCCGATTGCAGATACTTTATTACAGCATTGTTCTGTTCAAGGGAGACTTTAATACTCACAATGCCCTTCACCTTGGAAATTCGGCCTTCTATTGACTGCACACAAGATTGGCAAGTCATTCCCACAATGTTGACTGCCACAGTGTGCTCTTGGGAAGATGGAGAGGGCATGGTTTCAAAGCTCTCCTCATAGCCCATGTTGTCAAAAGCAAAACTGTGTTTCATTGTAGGCTCCAGCTCACAGCCAGGAGGAGAATCAGTTTTGGACAAAGCCTAAAGAGCAAAAGGAAAAATAAAAATAAAATGTGTGTGTCTTTAGCACTGTAAAAGCATCAATATTCTGCATGTGATCTCAAGCACGTACTAGAAGTGCTCTCAATTCAGTCTATACTGCTGAAAGGCTGCACAACGTTAACTTACACTTTAAATATATTACCAGTGAGCTATGCCCACTATCATGAATCAGGCCTCCAACACTTCTCTTGAGCAGCAATTTAAAAAATACTAACGAGGGATATAAAAGTAAAATTGTCTCAGTATTCCCACCCCAATCCAATAATTTAAAACTTGAGGTCTCTGCAACTACGGGACACTTTCACATGCAGCCCGAGCCCTGCTCTTCAGAGCACACTGTCACCTGCACAAAGGGTCACAGCTGAGTGTCCTGAATGTCTCTCCACAAATGTCAGAAGTCGGCTCAGTTTGGCCAACCTGCTATTGCTCAGCAGGAGTTCAAACCAAACCAAACCAAACCAAATCAAAACACCCACAGAAAACAGAATCAATAATTTCCCGAGAGCCTGAAATCAGCTGGCACAGGGAGAACCAGTTGCATGATGTCTGAAGATGTGTATGCGTGCACACAAGGGCCTGGGCTGTCTGCATATATACAGATCTTTAAGTTAAAACCTATTATCTCACAAAGATTTTAAAAGACACAGACCTATATGCAGATACTTCCACTATGGTTTAGTTTCATCTACCCCTTTATGAGCCACCTAAGAAAGACCATATATTGAGCTGCAAGAACTCACTGGTTTGATCCAACACCAGTTTTCAGGATGTAATGGCCAGTATTGAAGTAGACCGGCCAGAAGTGGACTATCTATCAATCAGCCAGATCACAGGCTCCACAGTACTGGGACTCCAGAGTTTAGTGCACTCAATTAAATTCAACATGACATATTTAAAAAAAAAAATAGTGATAAAGGCAATGCTTCTCACAGAACAGGTTATCAGAGCACAGACTCTGTCATCAAAGGAAACTGCTGGCACCAAGTGATAAGGAAGATTGAGAAGGTGATGGATGGACAAGTCCCAGATTGTCAGGTTTCATGGAAAGAATATCAAAATTCATGTCTGTGACGTAAGGCAGCTTTAACTACTAAATATCTAGATGCAAGCTACTACGACAAACTTATTCACTCACCTGCAAAGCCGTGGGCTCTCCACCATTCAATAAAGCACCTAATTCTGTGCATTACTGCAGGGAGGGGGTCACCAGATAAGGCTCAGTACCACAAATCTTGTTCCTACCACCGAGAAGAAAACTCCCTCCTCAGTACCATGGCACGGATGAGAAGCATTTAGGCTGCTTATTAACACTAGACTGCATCCAATTTATTTGATGCAGTATTAAAATTCATTAACTTCATTTTGTTTCACATTTAGACAGCTTGGGAATAATGAGGTCTGGGGTCATGACCAAACCGGCAAAAATTTAACATGAGAAATTTGCTTTCAGCCTTCTCCATACTGTATTTACAAGAACAGGAGAAGCAATGAGCAACTTCAACTCTTCAGCATTACAGGGCAGCCCCTTGCTATACGGACTGTGAGCTCTCCCTCCCATGCCCCCTCCCTCTCCATTCGGCCTCAAGGCTATGCTCCAGGGATGCTGGCAAAGAAGAGTCATCGAATATTTTTGTGCTGACATGCCTTTTACCTCCCCCTCCCACAGGCCTGGCAGCACCCCGGGGCATGTACCACTCTCCTCACACTTTCCTTCCCAGAAGTTACTGAAATCCCCGACGTACGTGGAAATGCACAGCCTGCCCCTTTTTTCAAAACGAAATATAAACAGTTAACGGAAGGTCCCTGCAGAGGTGGTTCCCTGTTCAAGTGCACACAAATATGACCACATGCTTATTTCCTCCTGTTTGTGCTCTCCCACACTTTAAAATAATAATTTGGCCTCGTATATGGAAAAGAAGCCAGTCTACAAAAGAAAACAGTCTCTCACCCACCACATTTCAGACACTGCTGAAACTCAAACTTGCATTTATTGTAATGCCTACCTTTAGAAATGTTATCTGAATATTTTCCCTTATCTCCTCTTCCATATCTCCTCTCCTGAGCCCCCCCAAGGACACTTTGCTGGCGGTGGCCAGCTCTTCTTATCACAAACAGCCGGTAAAGCGAAAATCTGTGTGCGAGTTACAGGAGCTCACCCTGTATATTTGCTTCGGCTCGTACGACAAAGGCATTTGCCTTCTGCATCCTTTGGCAAAACAGAGCACGAAAGATAGGCGAGATGAACATCGTTCACGCTCCTGCTCCCCTTCACCGCATTTCTGGCAGCCACTTGCAGATGAAAACCAGGAACAATCACAAGGCCTTATGTCCTCCACTGCGTACCCTCCACCCCCATGCTCACCAACCGTCTCAGTTTTCCTAGGTACCCAGTGATACAAAATCAATTCAAATTAAATGTATAAAAAGATTAAAGGGTATTTCTTGTCCTCCAGTCTTTTGAAAAACATAAAAGCAAGGACTGATTCTACTATTTCAATGCATTGTAAGCTACAGAAACATCAAAACTTGTCCGCCGCTTTATATTTTGGATAAAAAGCTATCCCAATGTTCAGAAGAACTGGCAAAAATTTATTTGACAAAACCATATGTTTATGGTCTGTAGGAGAAAAATCCTTGCACACAAATTTTTAAATGACAAGGAAAAGATTAGAGAGGGGACATGGATATAAAAATAAAATTTTTATTTCCCTTTAAAACAACAACAACAAAATGCCACAAATGCCAAATCATTGAAGAATCTCCCCCCAAAAACCAGAAATGTGCACACGTTCAAACACACTATTTACAAAGCCTTTAGTATTGTTTAACAGCATCAAAAAAAAAGAAGGAGCATAAATACATATATGTGTGTATTTGTGAGAAGGGGTGTTTCTACACTAGATCAGAGGAAAACAGCAGGTTCACGTAAGGACACAAACATGGGGCATGGAGAAATGTGCCTGTAGTTTTCCTCAGGCACATGCTAGGTCTCAGAAGAGGGTTTCCTGATACCAGCTAACACCCACACATAAAATGGCATCTATGAAGCTGTACAGTAATTCAGAGACACCATTTGCAAGAGGATCAGAGAAGCAGCCACCTCGAAAAATGCCAAAAAAGGTGCCTGGGATTCCCAGGTGTTGTCCCTCCTGCTTGCTTCTGCCTAGAGAGAAATCCCAACGAAATAATGAAAATGCATCTGACTCCACATCCATGCAGGAGTGTGAAAGAACTGGCCGCAGTTACCGACTGTTTTGTCTCTCACACCGAAGGAGACCTGATTACTTTTAAGGGCAGGTGTACACCAAGTCTGTTTGCTCTACCAGTCTCACGCATATTTTTACAGTGACTATGTAAAAAATATGTAAATAATGAAAACATGAAATTATGACAATTCTTTCCCTTCCTTGTTCTGCACATAAAAGTTGCAACTCAAAATGCACAGCAGAGTGAGGATCTAGTCTGAAAGCTAAGAATCCCTACAGAAAGCAGTGTTATGAAGCTTATTTAAACAATACAGAAAAAAAAATAGAAGAAAATTAAGAAGACACCCATTGACACAGAAGCAGCAGTAGCTGGGAAGCTTTAAAGGAAGCACCAGAGCTCGATGAAAAGCAGTCCCGTCTACAGGAGACAGCTCTGAACCGGACCCAAGACAAGTAACAACTGAAAATGTTGATGTGCATGAATGTGGCAACTGAAGCCCAGCTCCCAGTATGAGGACTTCACAGCAAACCCACCAGTATAAATAACAACCCTTGCTGCCCCAGACAGGAGCTAGAGCACTCATGCCTGCCCTGGAGCAAAGCAGGACTTTGGGACAGCAGGAAGGGGCAGAGGCTCCTGCTCACCATCCTGACTGCCTCCAGCCAGCAGGAAGGAGATCATCAGACAGGAATATGCCCTGGGGCTGGACTAACTTTTTGGGAAAGCATGGAGGTGGAGCAGGGCAGAGAGACACTGCTGGATTGGGAGCGCTAAGACTCGAGCCCTAGCTTGGCACACAGCTCTTGGCGTTACAGCATCCAGAGCTCTACAGCTGGTCCAGGGTGCAAGGTGGTCGTTGTCCATGGTCTGTATAACCGGTGGGGTAAAACCACTCCATCAAGGGCTGCCCTCAGAGGCCTAGCATCAGGCTGCCCCACTGTCCCCCAAAATGGGCTATTTCTTTTGGGTACTCCCATTCAGAAGTGCAAAGGCCAAGGGTTTAACACAGCAGTGAGGGGATACAGAATAAATGTAAGAAAATCAACTCAGCTGAGAAAAAACAACCCAAAGAACAAGAAACCACAGCACTGGGTGAGGCCCTCCCATATGCGCACATGGTGACTGGCGTCCTGACAATGGATGCAACCCCATGGCTGTAAATTGAAAAAGGTTTGTGCCCTCCTCAGCTTTGCGCCCTGGCCGCTAGCTGTTCCTGGCCGGGTCCCCATGCTCCCTCCACCTCTGTGCTCCATGGTCACCTCGTGGGATGGCTTGTCACCAGGAAAGCTATCCCTCACATCCCCACCTCCCCCTCCCAAGAGATACAGCCACTGCCAAAAGGCCAGTGTAAAGCTCTTGGCCTCTGCACCACGAGGCTGAGGCCGTGCCAGCTGTACCCTGCACTTCCCCAAGCATCACCCACACCAAGATCCCACACGGCCGCAGCTCCTCTCTGGTGCTGCAGCAAGGCTCTCCCCCAGGGCTGGCACTGCCCTCCCACCCTCCTTCACCTGGCCTGCAAGGATGCTAATTTTCACATCCTGAAATTCATACGCCAGACTCCTCACCAGGATGCCAGGCAGTCACCCGGCAAGGAAACGGGGCCTGTCCCATTCAGCACCTTCCCCTCTGCCTCTCCCTCTCTGTTCACCCATGAATAGCGTATCTCCCTGAACCTCTCACCCAGTATCTCCAGAGGTTTTGGGCTGCTCTTCTCCCTGTACCTCCACAAGCTGAAACCAGCTATCGCCCTCTCGCCTTCGAGCACTCAACTGCCGAGGAATTATCTTATCTGTGTCGCTGTTTTACCTTTCCTGCTTCGTTCTTTCACAACCCGCTGATTCATGGCTTTGGATTCAGGCAGGCAGTAACACACAACTGAAAAGCCACATACTATTAATTAAATGCTTCAGATGCTTTCCCAGTTTGTTACAGGCAGCCAGTGAAAAACAAAATGAGGGCAGAGCAGCCTCAGGAACATCAAAGGTTGCAAGTCTTCAATTTCATGCCTATAACAGCAGCACTTCCGAGTGGGCAGAAATTCAACCCTCACCCTCCTTAACAAATTTCAATGCAACTTGTCCATCCATCTTGTTAGCACATATTGTTTAAATGTATTAGATCTTAACTGGTTGTTCTTCCCTTCCTCTTCCCCCAGGCTTAGCGAAGATTAGCAAATGTCAGTAGCTACTATTTTCAGTAACTACTCGCAACACAATTTGTTATTTTTCAAACAGTTCCTGAGTCTTAAATGACGGAAAACCCATCCTCCCCACCTGTAAAACAAGACTCAATTAAAATATTGGTTTAAAACAGCCTTTATGGTGCTGTTGCTTTCAAAATACTAAGTTAGTTGCCCTAATGCTTCTGCCAAGGGACTGCTATTCCCCATCTGGCAACAGGTTTCTCCAACAGTACAGACGATGGGGAAAGATTTAAGCAGTTGCAGCTAGTCTTACTGAAATGATACCTACATACACGGTAGTTAACAAATCTTAGAAACCTTGACAAGTACTTTTAAATTAAGGGGAGCTATGTAAACCATGCTTGGTTTAGTGGGAAAGGGGAAAGCCTTCTTGTAAACAGATTATTTCTAATTTAGAATTCAAGCAAAACACTTTGTAATGTTCTTCACGGCTCCAGTACAAGTAACACGTATATCCCAGTGAACTGAATACACAAGAGAGATCCTTTTTTAGAACAAAGTCATTTATGTCATGATTGTTTTCTAGAAAACATTTATAATATAAGAAGTAACTCAAGGCAGAAAAAGCCTTCAGGTATATTTGATCTGTCCTGGCTGTTATTTCATTCCAGTCTGACACTAATTATTTAAGCCATTCTAAGCATACGCAGTTTCAAAGGACAGAAAATTTGTTCTAAGAGTTTCTTTTCCTTAAATATTCACAATATTCACTGATCCAAACTACATTACTGTAATTTACATACCTTTTAAATAGCAAAAACTCTTTCTAAAATAATAAACCTCATCATGTTTTTATCAATATTGATCTTTCTAAGCCTCTTCTCCACAACAGTTAATCTCCAAAAATACCATAGTTACATACAACACTGAATAAAAAAAATAATAAAATGTTGCCACAGATGTATTATCAAGAACTTTCACTAGCATCCACTTAGTAGTTATAAATAAACCACTTACCTACAATTAGGTCCTTTTAATGTTTCTGCAATTTCTATTATTCCAGAGAAGAACCTGGCATGCGCTGCTGTCAAACTACTCAAGCAATTGCAGTTTAAAAGGAGAAATACTAATATGTTTCCTTACTAAGAATCACCACTCTATATTATTAGAGGTGGAGCTGAAAAAATGCTCATTAGTTACTACAGCATAACTCATCATTAACATCTGCTTTCAAAGACTACTTTCAGAGGATCTCCAGAGGACTTTGCATTTGTGTACTGCTTGCTATCGAGCAAGCACACATGCTGGGGATTGAGACAATTTAGATAAAGTAGGTTTAACGTCCTTTAACATACAACCCGCATCCAACATGCTTTGTTTTAAATTCTGCCATTCGGAAACACCTCTTCCCTCCCAGCACACACACACCAGCTCACTGACCTGTCTTTCAACTGTATTGACTTCTGGCATTCCCATGGAATAACTCTGCAAAAGTTTCTCTTCTTTCTGCAAGTTACTGCTTGCTTTTACCGGAGATCCTGTCTTGGACTTTTCACCGATAATCAGTAGTTCAGGCACATCATGAGCTGCCTGCCGCTTACAAATAGACACGAGGGTTATGTTTTTGTTGTTTAAAGTAGCTAAGCAGGACAGTTCCCTTTTCATTTTATTGTCCAGTTTTCTCTCCATTATCTTTCTGGGCTTTAAATATTGCAACGCCAAAGGAAAGCTTTACGAGAGCTGTTACTCGGTGTCTTATCAGCCACACTTCTTTCAGCTACATTTACAATGGCTTGAAGAGTTCTGCCCGTATAATCAACGTTCTCATTAGGCATTCATCACAAAATCCCAGATGTAACCTGTGATCCTTGTGTACACTGCTCGCTGCACTCGGCTACCTGCTCTTCCTGCCAGTTTAAATGCTTCCCACCCATTGGCATCCCTTGTGCTTACCGGACTGTGTTCAACACTGCTAATCTTTGCACACGGCGTTGCAGCAAGCTCAGCCAAGGCTGCCTTTCACAAGCTAGTCAAACATGACCTGTGTGCAGCAAGCCAGAGCATAATTAACTCAACCAGCCAGGCATTAGCTCCTTGTGGCCATGTGCATAATCACAGCTCCTACAAAGGGCAATGCTATTCCATTTCCTTCTTCTATGAAATTACCAGGGATTTCTTGGATAAAATGTGTTCCCTTCTAACTTTGAAAACGTGCTGATGATTGTATCATCAGATAAGGTTCCTAGATGGAAGGTCTTTCACTCATGCAGGGCACAAGAACATTCATTCTTTGTTTCAAGAAAGGAAAAAAGAAGTGTATAAATAGTACACTATTTATCCTTTTCTAAAATGCACCTCTTTACTATCAGCAAGCTTTACTAAAAAACAAACCAACAAACAAAATGAAACCAGCAATCAGTGCCAGGAGGAAAAGAAAAAGAAAAAAAGAAAGAAGATACTCCCTTTGGCAAACTCAGTTCCCCTTAAATCCTCTGGGCAACTACAGGAACATCTAATTTAGATAGCCATACATGTGACAGGTACCATGACTAGAAGTGCCTTGAGCCAAACCCGGATATATTTCTCTGGGATTGTCCACAGCAAATTCACAGCACTGCGCTAACTTGGTGAGTGGGATCTCAAGTTCCCTAAGTTCACAGTAGTGCAGTCCACATCTGAAGACACCCCTGAACAGGGACACCTAAAGAATGGCCATGCAGGAAATTTATATAATATAGTTAATGTGTCATCAATTCACACCCTCCCTGGCTATGCAGTGACCTCACTGCACAGGCAAGCCTTAAAATAATTGCTTTATGTTTAATCAGAAGCTCTTGGACTTGTAGAAAAATGTCACCAAATTTACTCCTATGCAGAGGTTAGCATACAGGGTCAAAATCTCAGCACAGCTCTGTCACATCATGAAAACCTGAGGGAATAGATGACAGACACACCACCTGCCTGGCAGGACAAATTCAGATCCTTTTTACTTCCAAAATCAGAGGTACATCCCTCACGCCTTGCCATAAAAACAATGGTCCAGAAAGTCACCATGCAGGACATCAGCATCCTGGCTTGTCTTCCTGTCCTAACTTCCCCACACAGATGAATCCTCCACTCTGCTCACACCATCCAGTTCTTGACTCCACTTCAGAGTTAAGAACCATCTTTGGAAAAACAAGGTCTTCTGCCAATGAAGTGAAACTCAGCTTTGTATCATTGTCTTAATATACAAGATTGGTGATAATATTAAACTTTTAAAAAGGGTTATTTTGAAAACATTTTGAGAAATGGCCCTTGTAAAGAGTATTACTACAAAGCGTAAAGCATCTGTGTTCTTCCTGTATTTATCAATGAAACCAATTAAAAACACACCTGACTTCAGCTGGAACACTTTTCTGAAAAAGAAAACTGTGTTAAAGGTGAAATATTTTCAGGAATTACTGATTTTAACTGGTTTTGAAACAAGCAATTGAAAATCATACAATTTGACTTAGGCGAAAATGCTTCAGTACAATGTCTTTAAATACTAAAGCTACATCTACATACTAAATATACGTACATAAAGTTAAAAGCTATTTTTTGTCTTTCTGAAACAATTCTCTGATCCCAAATCAAAGGTATTCAGAAATTCAGCTCTGCGTCCTAATTCCAAATAATGGGAATTTCAAATTCTAGCTTTTCTTAGGGAACAGGAATTCCAGTTTCTGGCCAGCTCTGAAGTATATACTTGATCCACTCATCTCTGACAGCATCTTTACTATTAAAAATATCCCAAACCCTACCTAGCATGTTTCTACAAGTAACTAATATTCATGAAATTATCATATGATGAAACATACTGTAAAAACAAGTTGGTTTTTTTTCTTCTTCATTTCAGGTTTACCAGCAAAGCTCAACTTAGGCTGACAGAAAAGAGAGATGTTTAGTAAGTATCTTCTTTCCAATTCCCCTCAATCATCCTTTTTTCCCCCCAACTTCTGAGCAACTCTAAGGTAAAAATGTTTGTTTCTAAAAGCAGTGCAGACAAGTTCTTACTTAGTGGCCCCATAGTCCTTTGCCTTTGGCAGAGTCCTGAATACTGATTTGGATGTAGAGAAGAAACACACAAGGTTGTGCTTTGAACATGTTTAGTTTACAAGGTATTTACCCACACTAAAAATAATTATTTGGCTGGGAAAAAAGTTTGCTACAGTTCTTCAGACAAAAGGGGAATAAGCTATATTTCAACCAGTCTAGCTGATTTAAAACACCTGGTTTAGCTACAGGCTCAAGCAGAGCTATATGGCAATGGCAAATGAAACCTGTGCAGCTGACTGAGTTATGAGCACCAGCTCTTGGAGAAGAGGTACAATTCACAAAGCAGAAACCGATGAGCATCTTGTAAAACAAACAGCAGTTTCCATTTGCATACTGAAAGCTCAGAGGTCCTGCCCCATCCCCACCATTCCACAACTCTCTTATGGTTCAGGAGGCAGTTCAGGAAGGGATTCGATGTCAGCACCTCAAGGGTGGCAATGTCTGCCAGGGGAGCGAGCAGCTGCTTGGAGTTAACTGCTGCGATCACCTGCTGCTGAACTCCAAAAAACCTACTGTTTTCCAAATTCTTTTCCCCATTCTGGCTCAATTAATTGCCCCTTTAGAGTTGATGCTAATTGTGTTAGCTACAAATTGGGGATGAGCATTTTAGTTAAGGCTGAAATAAGAAAGGCAATGTTGCCCATCTCATCTGATAACACTATCATTGCCTGGTTCAAGGCTAGATGTTGCACAGCTTAGGAGTTTCACCAGGAAAAATCACTCAGGTTTGGTAGCATGAGATTTAGGTGGCAAATAGAAAATATGCCTACTGCCTTTGCAGCTCTCTGCTAGTGTTGGGCATGTTTCATGTCAGAAAATGCAGAACATCCCAAGAAAATTAAATCCCTTTGACATAAAGCCTCAAGAGCTGGTAAAACATGAGTTTTCCCCTTTACATTACCTGCTACTATTGGAGAATATGATAAACACACAAGAACTATGTGTTTTCAGGTAAATTATGCTTCCTGGGTGCATTCATCCCTGGCTTTATAGGATGTTCTAGCCTGCGTCTAATCCCTCTGGCTCCTTGCCCAAAGAAAGCATCTTAAAATAGTCTTAACAATGCCTTGAAAGACGAGACACTTGGGTTCAAGGAAGAAACTGGGCGCCTGGAGGTAAGGGGGTCATATTGCCTTAATCTGACAGACAGACAAGAAGAACCAGTTCAGATATGTGCACATCATGTCAATGCAAAGAGGTATGTATTAGTATTAATACGTCACTCTAGAAACCCAGTCTGCCTTTGAATGTTAATCAATTTCCTACTCTCCTCCTCAGACATCATTTTAAGCCACTGAAATACAATCCATCCTGAGGCATACAATGATATGAGGCTAAACCCCAAGCAATTTCACATTTGACAGTATTTTGAGTTCTTTTTAAGTTGTCTTCAGGATGCAGTCAGCTAAAATTTTTGAATTTTTTTCCTCATCATAACAGAGTTAGATTGACTTTGGTTTCTACACATATAACACAACTGCAGAAACTGGAGCTTTAAGAAAAAAAAAAAGGGTAAAAAAGCAAAGTATTGAAAAGCTCCTAGTAACATCACAAAAAACGGAGCTGGTAACTCACAGTTATCAACAAGTTGTTAACAACATGGCTTGAGGGGAACCTGCGAAACAACTTTCTCCTCTGTCAGTGTCCTCTTTAAGCCAAAAGAGAAGTACTTAGTAAAGGTATGAACTTTTTCTTCAAGCAAATCCCTGCGCTTGCTCAGCAGTCATTTTTCAGTCCTACTGAGCAACAAAAGCCTTACACTTCCCCCATGAAGTTAATAGGTTGCAGCTGAAAGTTCAATAGAAACTTGGTCAAAGTTTTAGACAAAGGCCATACCTTTTTAGCATTGAAGAGGCAACAAAACTTCCTCTTTACCTACATTTGCTCCTAGTTTTGAGCCATGAAATCAGAAGGACAACTCTTTGGCTACAGTCCTAAGAAAACTGGCAGCCATCAGACACACAAGCATTTCTATAGCATGAATGGTATACACATTTCTTTCAACAGATGAAGAAGCATGATCATAAGTAATATTATTTCTTACACTATAAGAAAAAAGGAAACTGTACATAACTCTGAAATACAAGGAATAAAATTCCTACCTGCCATGAATAAAATTGCTTAAAAGCTGATGGCCTCATTTCAAATCAAATCAGCCCAGACTTTGGCTTCAGTTTTTCAGGAAGCAGACTCAATCTTCTCTAAATATTTAAAAAAGGTTTGTTTGCTCTAAACCAGCAAAACTCAACGGAGTTATCTTTTTTCTAACAGGGCTCCCAAAACGCGTACTAATTTTTTTCATTCCATGGCTTCTAATATGATTGCAAGTTGTGTGGACTTGGTACTTTGTCTGCTTTTAGCAGTGTTGATTTCATTATGCTAATTTCTGTTATCTGTCTATTTATACTGCGGGAATTTGTTTTCTAGTACCTGGAAACTACCAGGCTGATCATATTACCACAGGAAAAGGCA
The DNA here is from genome assembly GCF_030936135.1 of Gavia stellata. Taxonomy (NCBI): domain Eukaryota; kingdom Metazoa; phylum Chordata; class Aves; order Gaviiformes; family Gaviidae; genus Gavia; species Gavia stellata. The sequence continues at coordinate 29,671,018 of NC_082594.1, read as the reverse complement.
CACCTTTTGGGTCAGGGTTTAAGTGCAAAGAACAACTGCAATCTGCATTAATTAATTCGAGTCCAGATTTCCAGTAACGTTCATTCACCTAATAGGTGAAGAAGGCTGGCAGAAGTCATCAGGCAGTGCCACAACAAAACCAGTATTTTCACTTCTGTGTTTCCAACTTAATCTTCTGATGTTGTCCATGATTTGCTCTTGCTCAGAGTTGGGTTTGGCTTGTAAAGTTTGAGCAAAAGCTTTTTTGAATTCCATACAGAAAAAAAGCACCCACATTTTATCCATCTTAACTGCAGTATTTCAAATATAACTTGAGAATGAGTAATATTACAAAAGTAACTATTTTTAAAGGCTAATTTGGGAAAACAGAAAAACCTACGACTTGTGAACTACATCAGTCATTCCCAAAGATCATAGCTTTTGTCACCTACATTTGCTATCCACGTTTAGAAATAAGACTCACGTTCTTAATTCCAGTTTTATTTTGTAAATTCCTCAGTATTTGTTGTGGGGTTTTAAAAATATCTTTTACACTTGTTTTGAATAAAGTGGTAAGTCTCTGAATTGTGATTTAAGTAAATGGGAAGACTGATTTATTTTTTTTTTTCCCCAAAGTAAGCAGTCATTTACCCTGTAGCAGGCAAACTAAAAGCAGACCCTAAGATACCCTGCCAAATCTGCAATTAAATTTTCCCCTGTACAGATCAGGAATGTAAGCCTATGTCTTAAGTAACCTCCATATATAACAGATATCCTCTAAACTGTCCCCAGCTGTAGAGTCCACACCATTTAGATTTACTACTAGTTCCTTGCCAGCACTTGTTTCAAATCATTCTTGTGGTCATGTTTGACAGCCAGAGACAGAGATTTCACTTTGATGAGACACCTGACACTATGTAAATAACATAAAGCATATAATATTTGTAAAGCATGCAAAAAAAGAAAAATGACAAAAAAAAAAAAAAGAAAAGAAATGTAACTCAGATTTAAACCTGTATTTCTGGTTCTATGGCCAGTGTTTGATCCCAAGCCAAACTGCTCGTCCTCTGAATAAAAGGTTATTTCACCTCATTTCATTTATATACACCACAATCACCTTCATTTCAAGAAAAAAAGACAAAACAGCATCTTGTGTTTGCATTACAGATGCCAGGTCTAAAATACAAACATACTGCCTTTGTTAGGACAGGCTAGATATGTAAAGGCAAGCCCACATTCAGTTTCTCTTAACGGTTGTTTCTGGCTATCTTATCCTGGCAGAAACCACCTCTACACAGAAAGAAAGGAGTTTCCAGAAATTCCCAAATCCCTAAGAAAGCCTGAAAGCAGCACTCCTCACCACAGCACCTGGGCTCCTCCAACACAGAGTCCTGAGCAAAGTCCTATCTGCTTTCTTAGTGTTCCAGGCAAAACTCTGCCTGGGAAGAAGGGTTTCCACTTTCTACATTATCCGTTTGGTTCTTTTACTCCTTTTTTCCCTTCCATTTGGTTCTTTTACTCCTTTTTTCCCTCCTCTCCCTGTGGACTTGTTGCAGTTATTGGGTAGAAAAAGGCATGACGGTGTTAGAGGCCTCTCTATGATCTCACCCTTGTGGAAAGGGTAATCTCTTAGGTGACCCTATGGCCACAGGGGCTCTGACACAGCCCAGCCAGGCTGGCACGAAGGCCCTTCTCACCTGTCGTCCACTACTTGCCCTTTTGGACTCTGATATGTGCTGCCAAGGCAAGGCTACTGCCCTCCCGTGAGTGAACAAACCTGAGCACTGCTCACATGCCACTGACCTCAGCGTCACCTTACTCACAGTGGGACTGAAGGGACAGGAGGGTTCAGGTGTTCAGCAGCAGGGGCCTCCCTAACTACAGTGCTGCCCTTAGGTGGGTTTTTCTTCCTGATTTGGAGATGGATGAAGATCTGCCAGCTCTCTGGCTGATTCCCTTTGCCATAGCAGGCAAGAAGTGAGGAGGGAAACCTCTGATGAGAACACTACAGGCACAAGGGGTAGAGGATTTGCTGTTCCCAGTTGTCAGAAGTCCAAACTGTAATGTATGTGAGCTGCTGTTTAGGTAACTTATTCTTCTACAAATATCCTGTTAATTATTTGCTCTTCAGGGCTGGGAACTATTACAGCACTGCCCTGTCCGGCTCTAATATCTCGCATGAACTTATAGTCAACTCTAATGCAAGAGCCACAGACAGGGAGATCCCAGTTTCTAACAGTGGACACAATATACTTCCAAGTGACCATGAAAATATGTGGAGCTTGCCTGGATAAAGCCATACTGATTCACTACAGAGGCTTACAGAAACTAAGCAGAAAAATAAAAAATAAAGATGAAAACATATTCACTGCTATATTTTTCTACTGGAATACCTGATAATAATTCCCTATTACATCAAATAACACCAGCAGTCTACAACAAGTAGTAGGGAAGAATTCAGGTGGAAATGTCAGAGCTAAAGTGACAGTCAGGGATGAAAGTATCAACACAGGAAACTCTGCTACTGATTTTATGCAATCTTGTTAACAACACAGGAAACTCTGCTACTAATTTTATGCAATCTCTTCCATACAAACAGATGCTTTGAAAAACATCTAAGGGAAATGGCAATACAGAGTAAACCTCTTTCTGTTTACAACTTTCTGTTACAAGTATTTTTATCTGAAATATTTAACACCTGGATTGAAATATGCATTTAAAATCCTGCTTTCAAAATGCAGATGGGTTTTCCCAGGTTGTTTTCTGTGGCATGCATACTGGCTCATCACGACTCAAACTTACTGTAAAAATAGTGTTTGTTTATTGCATGAGCATGCAGAGGAAACTGAAGACATTTGACTCCTAAAGAAATAGTTCCTGGGAGCCTGCAGTTGTGAGAAAAGGGAAATATAAAAAAGCTTTCCAACAGTGAAATGGAGGGGTTTTTTCAGCTCTCTTCAATCTTGTCATTTCCAGAGTTCACCTCAGTCTGTTCCCCAGACAAAGAATGTTTCTTCCAAGGACACGTTTAGTCAAAATGAATGTATTTTGCAGCTCAGTATAAAAGAAGGTAACCATCCCGAGAGTTGCTGAGCAACTTTCTGAGATTTATTAACTGCCTTCAATTCCTGGGAAGCAGAGATGCTAATCCATGGAAATTCAGGCTCACTTCATTTATCATTCCCTCCTGGTACCTCTGCTTGTTGAAAGAAAAGGTAGTGCAGCAGGGAACTACTTTTAAGCAGCCCTAGCTGATCCCCCAGAAGAGAATCTTTGATTGAATCTACTCCATGGGAAAATCACAAACCTTTCAAGCTTTCTTTATCCCCAGAATAGAAATAAGTCAGAGGAGGTGACGAGGCAGTGTCTGCATCTCTCATGTCCGGACTAGCCAAACAGCCTCCTCCAATAATTGTAACTCCCTTCTGTCCTGCTCCGCAGCCAGTTTCTGGCTCCTTTCTCTTTCTTGATCAGTGCCAAGAAGCCAGACGTGAGCACAGAATGCAAATCCTGCCTCGTCCTGGCTTCGTGTGAAACAATTTGGATTTTCATCCAAATAGGACTCTCCCTTGCTTCCTGAAACAGGCAAAAAGAAGCACTCACAAACACATGTGCACAAATGCACCTTGAACAAGTTAGTGCAGTGTGTTTCTTTTTCAATATGTGAACCCTTTAAAGTCTGATAATGGAGGTGCCTATCTCAGTAAAAATTTCCCACTGTGAAGTTTTGCAGCTTCCTGAGCAGTTTCATAGTTGATTTAAACAGATGTTAAGGTACTACTGTGAAAGAGGTGGTCCTTCATGATCCCCTTCATGTCCTTATTAGGTGCAGATGGCCATAGAGACATTAGTATCTGCAAAAGGGAGAAGCAAGAAGGGTTTGGGTCTGCTATCGCAGACACTCAAAAATAGTCCCCAGCCCCTCAAGAATCCCAAACTTCCAGCTGAAAAAGCTGGGACTTAAGGTGAGTCTACATGTTATTTTGCAAGTTGAGTGATGTTTTCAGTAGGGCTACATCATTTGCCATCTCATTTCCGCCTATGCCCTGAGTTGCTTGAATATATTTCTTTCACCCACCCTAAAAAATGGCGGACATTTTGCTTTTTCCTGCTGATAACTGTTTAGGAGAACTGACAGAAGAGTCCGTGGGAGGCTAAAACACTGGCACAATCTACAGGATTAAACTACAACAGTGGAACTGATTTGTTTTCCTACATGGTCCTTGCCCAACCAGGACAACTTGTGTGAAAATAATCTTCTGTTAATCAAAAGCTATGGGTTCAACCTGCTTAAGTTGCCTGGTGATTCAAATAAATGTGTTTTATAGGAGCTCTTGCAAAAATTCTATGTAGATCCAAGCTGCTTAATTCTTCTTGCTTCTGCCAAAAAAAAAAATGGCAGCTTTTGCTCATAGATACGTGGTGCAAGCACCCATGCCCTAGAACATCTAGCTCAAAAGTAAAGATGACAGAAAAAAATTTTACTAGAATTGCTTGTATTTAGCAACTTTAATATTACAACATATCAGTAAAACCAATCCCATAGTGTTTTGCCCTAGATACATCAGTGCCACAATTTATTTCCAATACTTGGGGTTTTTTTGCAAATATTTAGCACTTTATTTCTCCCTCCTATTACTATGCAATGAAGAACAAATGTGTTGCAACATTTAACAGCCTATCACAAGACACGTGCAAAAAGGAAAAACTTACTGTGTGTATAAATGATCTAAGATTTCTTCTGCTAAAAACAATCCCAGGCATTTTGGTAGCTAAGACAGCAGCCCTGAATGAGAGACTCAGTGCTACACAGTGCATGTTTCTGAAGGAAAGTAACCAACTGTACAAGAAAGTATAAAAGACCACATGACTGTCATATGAATATCCTTACACAATATTAATCCAGTTTCTTTGTGTTATTACTTGCCAGTGGTTTTATCTTACCAAGTTAATCATATGTGGAGTACTCAGAAAGAATGAGAGTAACAAAAATATACTTTAAAACTGTCTCAAATGCCTTGCAGGCTTGCGGAGAACACCCTGTGAGTGCATTCTGCTTTGTTCTGAATACCACTCACTTCAGAAGGCCTGTTTGCATGGAAAGCCATCAAAACAGGACAGAAATGCTTACAGAGGCAGCAAAAGATTAAAAACTTGGTACATCTCTGGGAAGGTGAAAACAAAGCCGACTTCATGACAAGACTAGTTTAATTTCGTTGGCATGTCAGCCACATGGAATTTCTACAGACAAGGTTTTTAATAGCGCTCTCACTGCTGGAGTGGGAACACCACAGAGAGCTCAGCACTGCTCCTGCTGAAGTTATTGCCAATACCCTAAATGCATGCATACAATATCGTCTGCTACATATGCATTAAAGGTGGGGAAGTTGTTAAGTGGTGACAACTCAATTAGTGTGTGTTGGACATTCACATATTAAAGTTATCCCTTGCAGTCTGTAAAGGCTGTCAGCAACAGTTTTCATATTGCTCACATCAGAAGGTGAATACCCTGTGATTAAAGATAAGTTAACAAAAGAACTTTGAAGGTATTAATACGTCTGGTTTCTAATTACCACTAGAGGGACTAATTAAAAATAAAACAACAAAGTTGATCAAGGTACTGGAGCATCTCTCCTATGAGGAAAGGCTAAGAGAGCTGGGACTGTTCAGGCTAGAGAAGGCTCAGGGAGGATCTCATGAATGTGTATAAATACCTGAAGGGAGTGTGCAAAAAGGATGTAACCAGGCTCTATCAGTGGTGCTCAGTGACAAGGCCAGAGGCAATGGGCACAAACTGAAACACAGGAGGTTCCCTCTGAACATCAGGAAACACTTTTTCACTGTGAGGGCAACCGAGCACTGGCACAGGTTGCCCAGAGAGGTTGTGGAGTCTCCATCCTTGGAGGTATTCAAAACTCATCTGGACATGGTCATGGGCAACTGGATCTAGATGACCCAGTTGGGCAGGGGTGTTGGACAAGATGACCTCCAGAGGTCCCTGCCAACTTCAACCATTCTGTGATTCTGTGAACTATGAATTATTAGAACTGAGAAAACTATTAGATACTCCCACCATCACACAGATTTCTCCCTACAACAAGCAAGTGAACACTGCTTCCAAAATAAAAATAGCCTTCCATGAAAAGGAAGACAGTCTGAGGTGACTACAAAACACATAGGAAGAACTGCAGAAGAAAAACAGACCATCAAACGAAACATATTCTGCAGGCAAAGTCAGGTCTGAGGAATTTATGTCAGGACTGGCAGAGATTTCAGAATTATCATTTGAACTTGTGTGACAGTCTATGTCTGTAGCAACTCCTGTAGTTTTTGGGAAAAAAAAAAAGACACATCTAAACCAGGCAGAGAGTACAAGCAGATGCACTGCAGCTTTTCTTCACATCCTTTTCTATCTAGTCTGGTTGTCTTCTGAAGAACTCTTCCCCCATTTAGCATTGGTAAGGATCTGGAGAAGTTATCCAGATCCAGAATATCTACGTTTATGCAGATGCTTTATTACAATGCGCTGAGCTACAACTTATAGGTCATATGCAGCCTGCAAGGACATCATGTTTCTTGGCTTACTGCACTCAAGAAATGAGTGCACATGGTAAGAAAAGGGACACGAAGCTTAAAAAGAAAAAGGAATATAAATCGGAGAGGGCTGCTCCTACCAAAATTCCTCTGATCTATCTGTTGTTTGCTGTGGGAGCAAAAGCAAGACAAGAACAATATCTATTCTCCTAAAACCAACTCCCCCAGTTTGCTGTCACCAGGAAGATTATGTGACTGTATAGGCTGCGTAACACTAACGCTGGACAGTCAATCTGCATTCAAGCAAAAATTTCAGTATTTCAAGGAAGTGCCAGACCTACGTCTGACACTGGCTATGCTGTGCATGCACAGCATGTCCGGCTGTACAGCTAGCTGAATCAAGTCTGAGGCTCACCCTGCCGGAAAGTTCATGCACTGCAAATTAAGTATGCTGCCACGAGGCAGCTGTGTCCATTGTGACTGTGCAAATCAGTCTTTTTTTTCCAGCTGCCAAATGCACAGGCATACCCATTCGTTAATAGGAGATTTGGGGAACTTCCAAGTAATTGATTAGGTGGTTTCAGGAAAAGCAAGACATTTTTCTGGGCTCAAGCTAAACCATACTTCTGACACTCAGGTCTGAAACCCTGAAGAAAGTGTATGAATTATGTTGGAAGCTTCATGGATTAAATCCTGATTTCACTACAGCTAACCTTGCAATGAGCCTTGACTGGAAAGAACAATTGGTACTCTTCTAGCCACATGAAGCCAAAAGCTTTTCTAAGTACTTTTGCTATATGATTTACCAAACAGAGCGCTGAATCTAAACGCAAAACACTGCATCTGCCATTTACAGCCCAGGAAACTCAAAAGGCAGGTATGTAGGTGTCTCCCTCATTTATTATTCTTCTTGCTTCCTGGAACTCTTCAGCATTACCTAAGTCTCATCTTAATTAAGCCATGGCTAACCTGTGATCCTTCAGCTTCATAAAGACACTCAATCTAAGATTCATACCTTCCAAGGGAGTGGCCATAAGCTCCTTTTCAAGTCAGTGGGGAGACACACAAATTTCACAATCCAAAATAGACCGGACTTCTTGTTCCCTAGAACTGTGTCTCTTCTCTGAATCCAGGCAATTATCTTCATATGTTGACATTACAAGATAGGTGTTTTGAGTTGAGAGATGTGAATCCAGCAAAGGTCTCTTCTGCAAACATCCCACATGCTTCTTGGGCAACTGCTCTGTCAGGGAAGAGGAAAAACATTCAGGGAGAGAAACCAGTGCCTGTGGCATCCTACTTATGAGAGCTGTTGGTTCAGAAATGAAATGTTAGATCATGCTTGCTGGACCTCCCAACAGAACTCTTCCAATTTACCTGCTTACATAAAGGCAGAGATGCCCTGGCAAAACCTATAGTTAGTGGTATTTAGGACAGTGAAGACATTTAAATAAAAACACTAGTAAAAAGACCAATAAAACTCTAACCTTGAGGGCCTGACACATTCCAGTTCCATTCCCACATGGTGAGTCCTCATAAGTGGAAAACTCAATCCAGGAAAGTCAGAATCAAACAACCATTACTGAAGCTGAACTCTTCCCATTCCCACTACAGTAGAGACTTTGTCCCTCTGCTTCAGGCTATAGCAATGGCCAAATAAACTAATGATTCAGCATTTTCCAACCAGCACTCTTCTGACAAAGAAGACACAGGATGACCTTCATAAGTATCCCTAACAGCTTCAAGACCTCAAAAGGCACAGGCGGCTATGACATGAAAGAGATCACACTGGCCTCAAAGAGGCTGAAAGATCACAGGTTCTGGAAAGGTCCAGTTCAAAGATACAGGGCTTGAAATGCCCTCGAATTTTGGACAACCTCAACTCTGCAAGAGACTGGAGACTGAGTTATCTGGATCAAATTTGCCACATAAAGCATTTTATTATTTTTAAATAGAGAATGTGGTGGAGAAAAAAAGCACCTAGTAATGTGACAGGAGATCAGAAATGTTTTGGCCTGTTCTGCCTAAGGCCATCCTCACTACAGTCTGGTAGTTTCACTCAACACTTCCCAGCATCTGGGAGAGCAGGATGAGTTTCTTACATTGTTCCAAGGGAAGCCATTTTAGAAATAGTCTTGCTGTTTACTGACACATTATTAGTAGCATTTTAAAAAACAGCACTGTTCAGTCTTATCTCTACACTAATCGTCTGGTCTGTGCATATACTCCCCAATCAAGACAGAATAGGAGACAAAGTATATTAGCCAGAGACAGCCTGGACACCCTCCAGCGGAAATTGTCCCCGGTGAGCGTGTTCATGGGGATCCTTTCAGAGATGGCACCAGGCGCAGGGTATTTTGGACATCCTGTCCTCCGCCTCACAGAGTTAACTGGCACATATTTGCAGAGAGCTGGCAAGTACCACTCTATAAAAGAGGGATTCACTTACAAGCAGGAGATTAAAGCAGGGCTGGAAGACAGGACATCGAATACCATCCTGTTCCGGCCAAAGAGAAGGGCCAGTATTTACAGAGACAAAATTGCATGTGGTGGATGCAGGAGAAGAAACCCCCTGTGCCAGGGAGGCCTCCGCCTCCTCACACACCACACCGTATACCCCCGAGGCAGGGGCCGCGGTGCCCTGGGCCCGGACTCTGCCCGGAGGGACAGACGGGAGGCGCAGTCCCCTGAGGAGACCCCCCGCCGCGGAGGAGGAGGAGGAGGAGGAGGAGGAGGAGGAGGAGGAGCAGGAGGAGGAAGAGGAGGAGGAAGAGGAGGCAAGGGTTACAGCGACGGCAGCACCTCTCCCGCCCCTCAGAGGGCGCTGCCAGCGCGCGCAACGGCCCGCCCCACCCACCCTCCTCAGGCACGCCCACGCCCCACTCTCCGCTCCCTCCCACTCGGCAGGGCTGTGTCGCTCCTAGCCCCGCCCCTTTCCCCTCCCCTCCGTCTATCTCCCGCGGAAACCAATGAGAGAGAGGCAATGCCCGGCTGGTTCCGCCCCCGCCCACCCAGGGCCCACCCCTTCCTGTGGAAAAGCGTCGCGGCGTTGTCCAAGATGGTGGCGGGAGGGTTGTGTCTGTGTGGGCTGATAAGGTACTGGGGATGCGAGGGCCGTGTGCGGGGGCGGCGCGTCGCGTCCTGGCAGTGGAGAGGGAGGGGAGAAAAAGACTCCGCGCCTTCATGGCCCCCTGCCAAGCCGCGGCCGCGCTTCCCCAGCCCCCCCGAACCTCTCCGGGCGTCAGGCGCCCGCCCCTCCCCCCCCCCCCCCTCCCCCCGAGGAGAGGAGGCAGCTGGGCAGGGCGAGGTGGGACAGGTCCGTGCCCGACTCCTCGCTCTGCCGCCTGCCTCGGATGGGTTAATGCGCTTTTCCGATTCTTCATCCCGAAAACGAAAATGTTTTCTTACCTGACGTGTCAGTCGTGACGCGTGGCTCGCTGTGGGCAACCCCTTAGTGTCGAGTAAGTGATGTTTATCATAACGCGTAGCACAGCATCGGAATCCAGGCTCTGGCGCCTGTGAAGCTCTGTAGGCCAAGAAGAGACTCCTGTGAGAAACCTCCCGTTCCTGGGTTAGGAGAGTTGTGCAGGGGGGCGGTGGTGAGCAAAGGGAATACCCCTGTCAGAGAGTGCTTCAGAGACCGGAGGAAGCAGGTCTCTCTCTCAACAGAGAAACTGCTCACAGCTTTTCTGGGCAATTGGCATAGCTCTTCAAATCTCAGGGGAATGGAAAATGCAGGTTCTGGTTCATACACTGCAAGCTGGCCCAAGTAGCTCTGCACCAAAGTAGTTCACCCTAAGGCAGGCCAAACAGGAGCTTGGACTGAAGAAAACTCTCACAAATCTATTTAGAAATCACTTTGCTAGTTGTGTTTTGCCAGATTGCTAAGGGTATGCAACCTTTACAGCGTATTTAGCACATGGAGATAGATATAAATATACGGCATGAATAAACAATAAATGATTGAGGGGTAACAGTAGGAAAAATATCTTTGGCTAAACGATGTAGAATAGTCTTTTTTTTTTCCTTAATTGCTGAAATGATACAGAGGTATTGATGATTTCTGAGATTAGAAGAACTCAAGAAATTGTTGAACTCCCTGTAGCTCTGCCTGTAAGCCCTTCTCTCTCAATTGCGTACATAGTATTTCCTTAAAGCAATTTTATATTTTAAAATTTCTGGCTTGTTTCAGATTGCTGTGCTCATTGTTAATCCCTGCATTATTTGTAAGTGGAATTTTGTGTATCTGCTTGGTGGTACTACTGTGGGGAATACGGCTCTGGATACAACAAAAGAAGAAACAGCTCACTTCAGCAGGAAAAGATGGGAAGCGGCCATTGCTGGTTGCATTTTTTCACCCATATTGTAATGCAGGTGGTGGAGGGGAGAGAGTCTTGTGGTGTGCCATAAGAACGCTCCAGAAAAAGTAAGCATATATGTTTATCAAATACTGTATTTCATTCTCGACTACTGATGGTATTATTTATGCACATTTTGGCATTTTACATACTTGAGTAGGTATCATTAATCTGCTGGTCCTACTTTTTTTTATGTCTGAGTTTCACATTGTGGCACCATTCCACTTCATCCCTTTACACAGATTTTGATCTGTCCCTCTGTGGCATCTCTCACTTCTTTCTCTCCTTAGGAGAATCCCTCCGCCCTTATCAATTCTCCAGTACTGGTGTGGATCTTTGTATAGTTATCACTCGTCAGTAGGTAACTGATAATCTTGATACTTGCCTCTTCGTGCAGGAGGCAAAACAAGTTAATATCTAAAGTGGATTTAACATTGGCAGATCCACTGGCTTGCAGAGTCTTCTGCATTTTACTCATGCTATGCCCTAGACAGGCATCTCCTAATGTAGAGCAAGGCATTCTTAAGTCAGTAGAATAATACTGAGCTCCTTTTATGTTTTACTCAAAAAAGTATTCCGCAAGTCCTCAGCCATATGTTTTTCTGTAGATAAGAAAAAACTGTGGAAGAGTAAGAAAAAGTATAATTTAGTTAAAATAATTTCAGAGCTAGACCGGACATTTGTTCTCACTTTTTGAGTAATTTTGAATGGATAATATTTTAGTTTCATATTACAAAATTTGAAGAGAAGAATGTATGAAATTCTTTTTCTTCACTCTTGCAGGTACAGAAATGTAACGTGTGTTGTTTACACTGGTGATAGAGATGCCACTGGAGAAGAAATAGTAGAAGGTGCTTTCAGAAGATTCAATATTAAATTAACTCATCCTGTGAAGTTTGTATTTCTAGAAAAACGCTACCTTGTGGAAGCTTCTCTTTACCCTCACTTCACTTTGCTGGGACAAAGTTTAGGATCAGTGTTTCTCGGCTGGGAAGCTCTTCTGAAGTGTGTTCCTGATATTTATATTGACTCAATGGGTTATGCCTTCACACTTCCCCTCTTTAAGTATTTAGGAGGTTGTCGCGTTGGATGCTATGTCCATTATCCCACTATCAGCACCGATATGCTTTCTGTCGTTAGGAATCAGGATACCAGGTTTAACAATGCGGCCTTCATTACAAACAATCCTCTTTTCAGCAAATTTAAACTTGTCTACTACTACTTCTTTGCTTTCATGTATGGATTGGTTGGTTCCTGCAGTGATGTGATTATGGTTAATTCTTCTTGGACGCTAAATCACATCCTTTCCCTCTGGAGAGCTGGGGCTTGCACTAGCATTGTGTACCCACCGTGCGACGTTCAGACCTTCCTGGATATTCCACTGGAGGAGGAGAAGAGCACCACTGAATATTCAGTTGTTTCTGTCAGCCAGTTCAGGCCTGAAAAAGATCATCCTTTGCAAATCAGAGCCTTTGCTAAATTGCTGAAAGAGAAGAGACAGGGGCAGCAGCCATCACTGAAGCTTATCTTAATTGGAGGCTGTCGTAACCAGCAAGATGAAGAGCGTGTAAATAACCTTAAACATCTTTGTGAGGAGCTGGGAGTTAGTAACAACGTGATGTTCAGAATAAACATTCCCTTTGAGGAGCTAAAGAGACACCTGGCCGAGGCCACCATCGGCCTGCATACGATGTGGAATGAGCACTTCGGGATCGGTCAGTATCTTTCCTCAGTGTTCAGCCATTTGTCCCAGCTGGGGACACAGCTGGGGAGGGTTTCAGTTCACAATTAAGGCTCCTCAGCTTAGGCATCTAAGCATAGAGGTCTGCATGCCAAGCAGGCATCCAACTCCCCTTCTGGTCAGAGGTGATCTAGCTGAGGTAGAGCCTACAGGACCAATTCAGATGACTAACCTCTAGGTGCTACTGTCATGCAAGCTGCAGCGCTGTAGATGTCATAGACTGTTAATTATGGGCATCTTCTAGTCACCTAAACAGGCAGCTAGTCCCATCCGTGCTGCCCAAGATGACCTCCAGCTATTGCTCTGCAAGGCCATGGGTCACCCTAAGGTCCTGTGCTCAGTTTGCTAGCCGTACAGAGATGCCTTCTGTACCCAACGGAGCCTCAAAAGGCAGCAGGTACTTCTGTTTAAGCACCTTAGATTGTGCTGTTGGCTCCACTGACTGCAGGGTGAGCTTAGACACAGTTCATGTCTAGACATTCATGTGTAGAGACTTTGATCGTGTTTCACCTGCTTCAACTAACATTGGAAATGTTAGTATATGTCATGGGGCTTTAGCTGCTGTTTCAGAGGTGTGAGTCTCCCACAGATCCTGTCTTATTTGTAAACCCCATGTAGATACCACCAGGTGCCCTTGGTCATCTCATTGCATTAGGCACCTGTGCTAAGGCAATTGGATCAAGTCCTTAAATCAGTTGCCGTAGCAAGGGGCAGAACACCGAAGAGGAGTTGGGACCTGGTTTGCAATGTGCTGTCATATAGAATTAAGGTACTGAGCTTGGTTTATTGGGGTTAGTTGAGTCCTGACCTTGAAAGGGAATCTAAGATTGCCCATCTGCCATAAATCTACAACAGGGTAAGTTAGCAGCCTGCAGATGGATGCCATACTTGGCTATAATGTGACTAAACTGCAGTTAATGTCATCAGACTTTATTAGAATACAAGTTAAGTATCAGGAGCAGTAGTTTGTAGTCTGCAGGAACTTGGTATAAAAAAATTTACTCTGAAGTGTCTCCCAGAAGGAATTGCCACAAAATGGAAATAATGGTTTCTCATATTTTTTCCCCACAAAACAGTTTAATTAAGTAAATTTTGAAAAAAAAGTGATACAATCACACTGTGATTTCACTGGCCTGATTTCACCTTCATCTCCAATGGCTTTTTACCTGTAAAAAACACGTTCCAAAACTTTGGAGCATTATTTATAGTTGGCAATTTTTGAGCTGTGGGAACTTTTTAAAAATCAAATCAGAACTGAGAAGAATCAGCAACTAAAGGGATTTCTAAGGTCTCTTCTGGAACCATGGAGAAGAATTGAAGTTGATGTATACATTCTGTGCTATTCCTATCCCACTGCTTTTGGCTGAGGAAAGCTTACTATCAGATTCCCATTTCATTAAAACTTCTTCCATCAAAAATACAGATGTAGCGATAATGATTTTTGCTAGTTTGTCTTGCTGAGTTTTCAAAAGCTGTAAGGACTTGTTAATCTGCAAAATACTGAACTTCTGAATATCATCTGATTGAAATGTGCATAGTCAGCTTTTCTCTCAGTATCTTTCTAAATGTTAAAAATCTTCAGTGCGAATGAGAAAATGAATACAGCTCTAATTTTTAATCATTTTTTGCAGCTGCTACCATACCATAAAACCAGTATTGCAGTGTTCTGTTACAGAGCAGAACTATGCAGTGTGCTGTCACAGAGCTACCTTCCATGTTTATCTTTACATTTGTTTCAAAATCTAGGGTTTTTTTCACTGTATATACTGGTGATATAATCTATCTCAGGTAAATCAAGTATGTTACAAGAACCACAACTTAACCAATTATATCTGGTTTCTAATTTCAATTTTATGTGTTTAAGAGAAACTATCATTTCAGTCCTTAGGACTGAAAAACTTAAAAATTTGTTTTTCTTGTGAGGCCATTTACTCTGTATTTTTCAAACTGATTTAGAATGGCAGTCTATAGTAACTTACAATTCTGGGTGAATTTTACTGTGGTTTTAACTTTCCAGTGCCTTACAGAAAGCCAGAATACGTGATGTGCACATTCATATCAGCATGTTTTGTATCTTTTACAGGAGTAGTTGAATGTATGGCAGCTGGCACAGTTATCCTGGCTCACAATTCCGGAGGCCCCAAATTAGATATTGTGGTACCCTATGAAGGACATATTACAGGCTTCCTAGCAGAAAATGAGGACAATTATGCTGAGACGATGGCTTATATCCTCTCTTTGTCTCCTGAAAAAAGATTAGAGATCAGAGAAAATGCTCGTCACTCTGTGCACAGGTTTTCTGACCTGCATTTTGAAGAGACGTTCCTGTTATCTGTGGAGCCATTATTTAAATAAATATATATGAATAAAATGTATATGAATAAAATTAACTTTTTATATTTGACTGTGTGTGTCACCTGTAAATATATCTAATCTATGAACCCTTGGTCCCATTCAATAAAGACATCTTTTTTCTTTCTGTCTGGGTATCTGCTTTTTGTAATAGAGATTTTTTTTTTTACTGGGAAAGAAGTGCTCCTGAAAATTTTCTGTGTTGACTACATGGCAGTACAGTGCACAGCAGAACCCTCTGGATTCCCAGAACCATCATATTTCCTTGGTAACGTAACTACATCTGGAAGTTCTGTTATTCCTTCAATACTTTCAGTCTCCACCCATTTCATGACTCTTCACGTGCCGTCACACTTTTTAAAGTCGACACTTTTGTTTGATAGCTTTTGTACCCAGAATTTTCCCAGAATCTGTAGCACATTTTCAATTTGCTGTCCCCCATTGTGTGGCAAAATTCTATTATCTGGGATTTTAATTGTGGTTGTGGAGATTTCATTACCTACAGTGATTCCTTTAGGCTAATTGTATGGTGGTTTTTGCTAGCTTGCTTTTTAATAAATTTAATAATCACACTTGTTTATGATCCTTATATTAACTATTTCCTTATGCCCTTTCACAGTATGACAACTTAATGGTATTTTTTTCCAACCCTACTCTATTGAAAGGTTTTCTATTCCTAGGGAATAGAAGGGTCTAGATTAGAGGGCATAATTAAATGCTATACAAACGTGAACATTAAAGCACTAAACTACTGCTTATTATAAAACTGAGAACACTGAACAAAATGTTCAGAAGTTGGACATTTGCTTTTGTATCAAAAATGGAAAAACATATAGTCCTTTTTTTAAGCCATCAAAGCAGTATTTTATATTTTAGCAAACTAAGAGAAGTGCAAAAAACTACTGAAATCAGGTTTTAGAATGTGTTTTTCCCTCTATTTAAGCTTCACCTGGATCATATGAAATTTTGTATGTGAAAAAACATGATTGGAAGAAACTGCTGTCCCATGTTTTATTAGGAATTGGGGGAATGCACAATCGTCCTGGAGCTAATAATGCTTTTACTGCTACTATATAAAACTGCGGAGCAGTTGGTGATACTATGTAGGGTCAGTACTGTGTAAATGAAACTATGGCTTATAAAGCTGTATTGGTAGTACATAGAGATTATGAAAAGCTAGAAGAGCTTTGCAAAACAAGATGTTGATTGAGCTAGGGAAATACACTGACTAGGAGACTTTCTTACATGATACAAAAATGGTGGAAGTATGCATTCAGAAATTTGCTCAAGCAAGTGGCGTCAGAGATGTATGTCCCAGGTAGTTCAGAATAATAAAGATGAAACTGCGTTTCACTCTTGGATGAGGATTTCTCAACATTTAGACATCTGAAAAGTAGCCTGGTTTTCTTCCTTTTAAACAAAATAGTAACAACCTTCTATTAATTTTAATTGAGTATTTAGCACTGTTGAAAAGCTGTTGATCTACTTGGCATTTAATGTCAGCTATCCTTAAATTTTGTTACTGATGCAGCTGAAATTTCAAGCAAGTTAAGGTTCTGAAACTAACTGTGCTGGTGGTCTAGGTAGCTCTTGCTTCATGCTTGTCTTTTTCGTTGTGTGTCCACACTAAATGACCCATGGTTATTTTCTAAGTCACCATCAGATTTTCCAAGTAGTTTGTGAGGTAAAGTAATCTTTTCTTCATCTGTTGGACCTTTATTTATTGAAAGGATGGGAGACTCCATCGTTCTCTCTGCTGGAGAAGTTGCCACTTTTTCCAGAGATTTCTCCAGCTCATGTCTGAGTTCATCTTCAGAATCCTCAAAATTTCTGTAAAGAAGATAATTATATTAATTAAATATAACTTTGTTACAAGACTTTCTCCTTTCAAGGTCTTTGAGATTTTTTTAACACTTTATAAAGAATATAGAAGAAACACACATAATGTGAACTGTTTCTTCTTTCTCTGTGAGATTGTTTACCTGTATTTGTAAGGTAAGAGAACAGGAGCTGCAAAGCCATGTTAGTACTTCTGCATAACATTTTTAATGACAGCGTTGGCATGTGACAGACTAAATTACAGAATTAAAAGTTAAATTAGCAGACTCTGTAAAACAAGTTTTCTTCATTTATGAATTTAAAAGAACAGAAGAAAAGCTTTAGGCAATGCAACCTGTCATTTCATGAAAACTGTTCAGTTGTATGGATTTTTCTTCTGATGTACTTGACTTACGTGTCTTCATCATCTGATCTTGGCTCAAGTCTGCCTTCATCAACAGTGAAAGCAGAGTATGTTTCTGAATCATCTTCCTTGTCTTCTTTTGGAAGCAACATAGTTAATCTCCCTTCTGGAAAGGAAGAGAAACATTCCTTTATTTGTGTGTTAGCTAACTATAAAAGTGTATGTAAAGTAATAGCAAAAAAGTAAACGCTTCATGTGTGTGTGTGCGTGCACATGTGTGTGCGCGTGCATGTGTGTATTATTCTTGATCGCATGTTTTAGTCAGGGGTTTGTAACTTCTACTTAGTGGAACGTAGTGTGTTTGTAGACCATAACCGAAGGGCTATAAAAGTTAAGGAAGAAAGGTGATCTGGTGTCAGTAGGTTTAAGTTCCCAATACAGGGGTCTGCATTTTCAGTGGAAAACTTGGGGGAGTACTGTTTGGGAAAGACTGAAAATTACTACTTGGATGTAGCTATGGTTACCTAAAAATGCTCACTTTTAAAGACTGAAGGGTAATCCGAACCTGAAGGTGGGAGAACAATGCTAAGAGTTGTTGTTTTAGTATAAAGACTAAATTCTGCATGTGATCCAACAGAAATCTGTCAGTCTGGGTAACACTGTACTCTACAACATCAGCTTGAGTAGCAGGGCAGAACTGGGTATTGAGAGAGTGACATATTTTAATACATGTAACTGATAAAAGCAACAGCAATTAGAATACCTGTGTGACTTATTCTTGCTTTAGCCCTATGACCTGCTGACACTAGTGAACAGTGGTTTGAATTTCATTTTGTTTTGGTTTTTTTTTAATGTGTAAGCAATAAAGCTAGTCTTAGGAGAGGAATTTAGGTGGTACATTTAGCTGGTTTAGCCTTCAGGATGA
Organism: Gavia stellata; assembly: GCF_030936135.1. NCBI lineage: Eukaryota > Metazoa > Chordata > Aves > Gaviiformes > Gaviidae > Gavia > Gavia stellata. The sequence continues at coordinate 29,652,947 of NC_082594.1, read as the reverse complement.
GGCAGTTTTAAAAGAGCTTGTTATGCTATGAGAAAACATGTATGTGAGGCATAATTAGCAGGAGAGTGCTGACTGCATAGTTGCAAATGAAAGATATTGCTCACGATCCATGCAAATTGTTGAAACTTGGCATGTACCATTTAGCTGGCTTAAAAGTCCTGTCATCCAATTAAATGTTCAGTAGATTGGCAATTGTGCATAAAACCACAATGTCTGGTTACATTTACAGCATCTTTCTGTAGAAAATACTCTGTCTGGCTTTTTAACTAACAACTTTGATGCAAAGTAAATGTCATTTTTAAAACAGTCTGTTAGTTTAGGAAAGTGTGCTGCAGTGTGAGTTCGAATCAATTTCAGTGTCAGCTGTATTAGCATGGACCATGTTGTAAAGTCACCACTGTAGTTTAAGCCATCACGTACTACAATTTACAGCTGTTTTATGGAAATACATCTATTTGCATAAAAGTTTTTTACAGGGTTCTTCAACCTCAACAGTTGCAGGGGCTAGATGCAGGTTTGTGGTATCTGCCAACTTGCTGGCAGCAGTAGCACATCTCTGTCTACCCAAGCAAATGAAAGAATTACATATGAAGTAATAGTTGGTAAGTAGGGCTTGCCTTTTTCCCTGCTATTGAAAACAGCAACATCCTGAAAGAGGCCTTTCACTGCTACAGGACAGAGCAGTGGCTGCTGGGACAGGCTGTTGGTTGTCATCACAGACCCTCTGCCAATGGTAGAAGAAATAATACACTAAAGAAAAACTTGCAGAATTTACAGTATCAAACATCCTACCTGTTTCCTCTTCAAGCCAACTGAAGGAGTCATTAGACAGCTCTGCTTTTGCTAAGATGTTCAGGAGTGTCCCTGGTGGTGTTTGTTTCCACTGCTTCCTGTTTTCCTGGATGTCTTCAGGCAGAATAGCATGGCCAGCTGAAGAACAACAAGGTTCTCAGGTCACTAAAGCATGACTGTAGCTTGGCACTCTCTTTTGCCAGATTCACACTTTCTAGTCTTGATGCTGATGTCTTCCTTTTGGGTAATGCTGGAACCTATTTTTTTTTTCCTTTGTGGAATACTCCTGAATTTTTGTAAGTATTTCATCTGATCAATATTGTAGAGAAAAAATAGTTTGGACTATTTGTCACTAAAAATTTCTAACACCAGTTTTAATGCTCAGGTAACTGCTTATTAAGCTTGGAATAGACAGGTGCAGCTTCATTGAGCAGTCCTTGCTCTTAAACTTGTTGGCTTCTTGGGGCTGAAAAAGCTTCAAGAAGTTCCTCTTTTGTGCCCTATGCTCTTTCATCTAAGGAAGAATGAACAAGAAGTGGCATATTAATAATATTTTGCTTTGTCTTCACTGTCCGTACAAACTCTTCCGGTTGTTTCTGTGTATCATCTGGGGTTTTGGGAGCATGCTGGAATGGTGGAAGAGCTCCTTGTTTGCAGTAACCAGTCACTGGAGATACTTGGCTCTCTGGGAATACATGCACTGGTGCTGTAAAAAACCTAGCAATTAGACTCTTCTGAAATGGAGCATCACCACAGACACACCTGTGTGAGCGTGCACTTGTGACTGTGTAGCAACATGAGTGTGTGGAGTGGGAAACCAGAATTCCACCACGCTCTGGGATGGCATTGGCAACTGACTGCCCTAGTTCTTCTGTGTCATCAACTCAAAGCCGGAGAAGGTGGTGTTGATTAGTTGCATAGACTGGCATTGTTAGCCCTTGTTACCCAGGCCATGGAGTGATTCGTAAAATGCAGTCCTCTTAATATGTATGAGCAGCACAACATGATTGCAATATTAGACAGAGGGGAAAATGATGACTGCATTCTATGGTTTAACACATACAATAACCTCAGTTATTATGAAGTCCTGCAATTAAAAGCCTCCCAGATCATGTGAACATGCTGGTATGGAATTGTTTTGGCAAAGGTCTGAAGTAGTCTGGCTGAATTTTAGCAGCTCTCTACTTTCACTCACCAAAACCCAAAACTTTCTTACCAAGTTCATTTTCAGCCATAGTAGGACATACAGAAGCGACATCAGCATGAGCTAAAAAATTCAGTAGTGTCTGAGGGGCTCCAGCTTGCCAATGTTTTCTGTTTTCTTCGGTATCACCAGTATCATTGGACTCTAAGGGGAAGAAAAAGAGGAGACAAAGTTATTTCATTTTTTTAAAGTAGATTTCAGTGTGATTATAATATTATGTGATATTATAAAGAGAGAGCTCATCAGATGAACTTGCTATAGCGTGGAGTTACTGAATTTACCTAACTCCTAAGTAATTTTCAGGATTAATACTCAGTGTTGCATTTCCCCAAGAAATACCTGTTTGGTATCCAGATAGTTCTTCCAAAGCTCTGTCCGTATGATCTTCATAAACTTCCACCGATTTCTCCTTAAGATTCTCACCATCCACAAAAGTTAAAGTCTCATTGAGTTTATCTAGTACCTGAAAAAACAACAGGTTACTCTGGAAAGAGAAAACAAATACGGGACAATAACTAATGTCTTCTCATTTTACTGTGTTTGTCAGCCATCCTCATGTATGCACAGGAAAAATGTGTAACAAAAAGTGAAGCAGCAGAATTCAAAAGTCACATTGTGATTTGTGTATCAGAGGGCTGCATGGAGCTCTGCAGAGATGTGAAACGACAGAATGACATAATAGTGCTTTATAAATTAAGAATATATATACTAGAAAGTAATTATATTTTCAATGTTGCTGTTACAAATATTTTAAACATTCTAATGTTTAAACATACTAATAAAAATCTTAATAGGTAGCTATTACATGTCGATCAGCCCCAAATGTCATTTTAATAAATAAAATCACATGTTGTCTCTAGTCTCACTTCCACTTTTTCTAAATAACAGCTGGTTCATCACAATATTATTCTTGCTTTTTGATACAAAATTAGTGAAAAGAAACAGAAATGTACTAAAACAATTTACAAATCAAATTTGGCATTTGCAGACTAACTAAATTTTGAGATTGAGATGAGTTTTTCCCCTCAGACCAATTTACAAAATTTAAATATCTGCACTCCTTCCTCTTTTACCATGTGAAAGATTGACCCATATATCATCCAATTTTCTTCCAAGCAATTATCCTCTCAAAGAAGGTCAGATACATGTAATATGTCAACAAATCTTCAGTAGGAAGCTTCATTATAACAAAGGTAGAGGATGATCGTAACGGAAACGATTAAACCTTAGATCATGGAGCGACTGTCATGGTTTCAAATTACTAATGTAAATGCTTTGAATATAACGACAATGTACCTCTGCTTCCTGAATGCTGTCTTCGTCAGCAACACATACATCTAAATTAATTTCAAACTTTACTCCTCCCTAAAGAAAATTCATACACTTCATTAATTTATTTTATTAAATAAAAACATTTAATTAAATGTACACAGTTTATATGGAACTACAAACTTGAAAATTATTCTGTTGAAAAAAACTTTTATTTAACAATATTTTTCTTCCATTTAACAAGAACAAAGTTGAACAAATCGGACAAAAATAGAGTTCTCTAAATATAGTTTATAGATATTTTCAAATGATTGCATCCACTTTTGATTTTAAGGAAAGTTGTCTTTGATAATTTAATTCAAATCCTTGCATTACACAGAGTTGGTTCTTACAGCTGGTTCTAAACCAGTATTAAAATTTGACTACTGTACTGCTTCCATGCTATATTTCACAAAAGACCTTTAGTCCACTTTATAATGATCGTATGGTCAGAAACCTTCCTGATACCTTATGTGCATTTCCATTCAATTCCAATCCCCTTCTACAATTTAAAAAGCACTATAGAGAATAATGTTTTATAACAAAATGTTAAGAAATTAGCACCCTGACTTGACTTCACTTAAACTTTAAGTAAACATGAGTGTCCAGACACTACTAATGCAGTTTGATATAAAGATCAGTAGGTAGGGATTGATTACTATCTGGGAATATCTAAAGGGAGTCTCCCTCAAATGATCAGAAAAGCTCTGCTATACATTTATTTTCTTAGTGAGTCTATCTCCTCATATAAACATTTAACAAACAGTAGACCATCATTCTTAATTGACTCTCAAATAACTTGATTTCCAGAGCTAATGACACAATGATTTGAAATTTACAGATGTAGGAAGAAAAAGGAAAAAAATACAACAATAAGGATGGATACCTTTGCATTATGTTTCTTTTCTAAGATTTTTTGGTCTTGCCTATCCTGGAGTCTGACTTGTTTAAAGTGTTCTTTCATGTCCTGGAAGGAGAAAAACACCCCAATTTTAAAATACACTCTTTGGAACCAGAATATGTGTATACCCTGTAAAAAAATACTTGTTTAAGTAGTAAATGTAGTCACTGATTTCCTTGTGTTTATATATCTGTAAGAATATTCCATTAGTTGCCGTATTTAGACTCTAATACTAAAAGACATTATAATTCTGGCTTATCTGGCAAAAAGAAAAATAGGAAACCTTGCATAATGTGCAAACCTCTGATTTTTCAAAAACCTATGTTTGGAGGATACAGTACTGTGTCAAGAAATAAATAATACATCTTTTATTTTTTATGATCATATGCAAGATAACTCAGGCTGATTTCATTCTGGAAAATTTCAGAAGTGATGAAAATCAAGACTATAATGGAAATCTATGCCTGTAGAAAGTATAGCCATGTTTCATAGTATCTTGTTTTCTGGCAACACCTAAAAATTATTTAATTACCCCTTTTCATATTCTTGTGACCTAAGTTAGAACCTTTCAGATGAAAGCAAAGTAAATAATTGTATGCAGCTCCGTCTGTGATCTGCTGCAATAAGGGCACGTCCTCAACCTCAGGTGAAACCACAACAATTCACAGGTTTTACTTTTTTAAAATATCTATGCAGTTTCTCCAGTAGATGGAGTGCCCATGAACTAAGGTGATATCAAGCAGGTGGAAAATCTAGTGTTTCTTTTTTGTTATCATCATTTCCCGTTAAATCACTGAGAATATAGTTTCTGTCCTATCGTGGCTCTGGCTGCCTGTAACCTACTTTATTCCATCAAGTGATGTGTGAATTCATTTTAGTAAAAGCCAGATCCAGGATCTGTGAAAATCACTGCAGAGAATCCTACTAATATTGGGAGGTTTGGCCCAAGTTCCAGCTGCAATAGGGTACCAATGTCTGTCACCAGTTTATGTGGAAGTCTGCCCCTTGCTACTGAACAGTGCAGGAAGTCCTACACCACATGAGGCAAATCCTGACTCAAGAATCCTAGTAGCTAGATCAGGGCTGTTTTCGCTTCAGAATAGACTGGGAATTTGCACACTGAGATTAATTTTCATAAATTGAGGCTTTCATTCATTCCACTTGAAGAAAAGTGGACTTCTTGCTGCAGAACTCCATGTGGTCTGGAAACCTCATCTGGTGTTCACAATGCCAATATTGCAAAGTAAAAGTGGAACAATTCTGAAACTCCATTCCAGTAGCTGCTTTGGTAGTCTTTGATGAGAAAGAAGTGAAGGAGTACTGTAGCTGAAAAGCTTTGGCTCTGCCTCTTCCTCCCACTTCTCCCAAATTTTGGTTTAAGTAAGGGCTCCACATAAAACTGGATTCTAACTTCCCACACAGTACTGCTCTGGGCTGTCATGAATTGCTATATCTTCTGTACAGAATTTTCATAAAGATTTGCACTGTGTGTGGCTTCTTTACTTCACTTACAAAGCAAGAAAAAGAAACATACCACAAAAAGAAATTAAGTAAAACTACATCCTAATGTTTACAGATGAAAAAGAATAACAAAAACAAGTCAGGACTCGGCCAAAGAAAATTTCCAAGCTATTCATGAAGGGAACCTAGGGAGACTTTCACATACAGTGCAAGCATCAGGTGAGATTTAAGCTTTACTGTTTTTCAGATTTGTCACAGAGAGTGAATCAAAGACCATGCGGGACTTGCATTAAAAGTTTTGTTTAGACTAGGAGATGGTACTAATACCTGAAGTGATTCTTCTCCTGTTCCAGCTGTATCCTTGGTTTCAGACTGGTCCTCAGCTTTCCCTTGCCTCACAAGATAGGTTTTATCTTGTATTTTTTGATTTTCCTAGGGAACATTTTTATAAAATGTTCATTTCAATTTCTAATTAAGTGTACTAGCTTAAAAAAGAAAAAGGAAATATGACTGTGTCTATGTTTGAGCTTTGTTACCTGGAGTACCCCTGCTCTAAATCTGAATTCTTTTATATCGCTGTGGTACTCTTCCCGAATTTTCTTCAATTGTTTCAGGTACTCCTATTAAAGAACAGTAAGGTAGAATACGGATGTATTAGAAATACATGCAGAAATAACACTAGCTAAACAAAATATTCTATGGATATCAAACTGTGTATATACAAGAAAAAGGGATCAGTGTCCTTTACTGCCAATTTTAAAGATTTCTCGATACTTCCTATTAGAGGACACTTTGGGGTTATAACTCTTCCAGACTTAAACCTTTTTGAAGTTTTCCAGACTGTTTCATGCTAGTTTTTTTCTGTAGAATTGTACCTAAAACAGCTAATTCCAAGAATAACCTAAGGACTGTCTGAGTAATGACTCCAAGGTTGCAGCCAAAAATAGAGGACTGGAAATTAGGAGGACAAAAAATTATGTAATATTTATTGTATTGCAACCTGCTCCCCAAAACAAAACCAAACCTGGTAATCTTTTCTTGGAGAAGCTTCAACATTCCTATGCTTTGGAGCAAAAACTTCAGATTTGGCCAAAAGGTAATTTTTGTATTAAGGACATCTCTGTTACAGTTTATATGAGTCTATCCCAATTTGCCCATGTTACAAATGGACAAATCTGTAAAATTTTTTTTTTGGCATATTTAGTACAGACTTTGTGGAACTAAAGAGCAACAGTCTCTGAAGAATGTGTACATGATGAGTATGTTCTTATTCCAAAGTCTGACCATTATGTAAAAGGTAATATATTCATATTTATTCTGGAATTTTTTTTAGAAATCAAAGATAGAAAGATTAAATGTATTTACATGTGTTCATGTAAGAAAGAAGTATCAGTTTGTTTTCTCTGTCACCCAAAAGCAAAACCAGAAAAGTATATTGTTTCTGTATAAAATAGTCTCCAAAACTTAACATACCAGGGAAGTAGCATGCATCACATACTACTATATCACATTCTAAATGTCATAGTATGACTTATGAACAATGAATATACATACACGAAAAATGCATGTATGACTATTTTCTCTAATTTGTAAATGTGAGGATCTGTTGTACTCCAACATTAGTTTGTTCAGTGATACAACTCCTCTAATCTCAGTAGAAGTGAAATCAAAATCAAGGCCATGGTTTATGAAATTATTATGGACATCAGCTTTTGTGCAAGCCTTCGCCAGTTTACGTAGGATGGAACCAGATGAAAACAGCTTATATTTTCCTAGTGGTCAGATGGAAAAGAATCAATTTTTATGTAAAGAATACTACTGTCAAGGAGTGTAAAAAGACAGCTTTAAGCAACTAAGAAAGATATTTCATTTACCTGTTCTTTCATTTCATTCTTTCTAGACACGTCCTGCTGATGGTTTTTGAGATGCTCTTCCTTTTTTTTCTGCTCCTGTATTTGGTCATGATATGGGTCAGCAGAGGATGGTCGCAGTCCCTATGGATGTACAAATAAATCTCAGAGCAAAGCAATTTTCATTTACAATCCTTGCCTTCAGTGCTCACTCAATTCACTCTCTCTGTTCCACAGAAGAGTACAGTAAGGCAAGTGTGTATTTTCTGAGGAAAAAGTTATAGTAGAATTTTACATTGCTACAGTTTTGTACTAGAAAATAAAATCTCAAGGTGAGCATTGCAGAGCAGATGAACGAATTCACTAGAGCAGAACTTTCTACCTGTCAGTGTTACAGTTTGCTGTTAGAAAGACATCAGTTCATCTTTTGGATTTTCATTCAGTTTCTTTTACAGATTTTATTCTATGATTCAGTATTTACTTACCATCTGTTTTTCCACTTTAATCTTGTACTGTTGGGCTTCAAAACGCCTTTGAAGATACTCTGTAGGCCTGAGAGAAGAAAGTGATGTTCATATACTACATTTTATTCCACAGACTCTGCTATCTTCTGCACAAATAATTCTCTATAGGTTCTATCACATAGGACAAACAAAGCTCTCTTTGTACTACATGAATATATAAATATGGATAAACTATGTATAAATATGGAACACCAGTAAAATAACAAAAAGAAAACATATCCAATTCAGGCATTCCCCTTCCTATTACTTCAGTTACATTAGCCTTCTGAAGAGTGCAGCAAAGTCCTTCTCCACCTTTTATTTGATAAATGGTATGCGAAAGTGTTAATGAAAATAAAGTTGTTTTTCCTGATCCTCAAAATGAGTGAAAATTGTCAGAATGGAGGTTGTATATTCAACCGCTTTTCTATTTCCTTTCTCCTCTGCGCCTAATTCTATCAGCCTAACTTTGTATTAATGTAGTTTTGTGGTTTCTAAACATTTACCCCTTTTTTTGGTATAAAACAAACAGCGGTCACTTGTAAGCTCCCTGATTTCTGTTTATTTCTTTTTCTACCTTCAGAATCCACTTGTACCCCAGGGAGCCAAACTGAATTGACTTTGTGCTTAAATAAGGCACTAGAAACTCAGCTCAGACAAGATGTTCTAAACCTGATGATCCTTAACTGAAACATTCTAAACACTGTCATCATTGAACAAAAATTAACAATTCAGTCAACCTTAAAGGAAGGATCCGAAAGTAGGCAGTATTAAAAATTCCTTACCTTCCTTTCTCAAAGTTTTCAAAGCTCATCCACACCTAAAATGGCCTATCATGGAATGGACAGGTAATCTCTAAAGTAATAAAAAAGCTGTACCTCTACTTTGTAAGAAAAATGCTTTGAAGTAAACAAACTGCTGGAGAAAGGGTCTTTATATCTGAAACCAAAATATAAGCTCTGCAGGAAAAAAAACATTTTCATGGCCTGCCTCCCACCCTGTTCCCTCAAGTGGAGAACTGCTTTTGGTCTTTGATTGTTCTGATCCTGGTGGGAAGGAAAGACAGTGTTTATCCTTGATATAATCAGAAAGTTTACAAAAAGCCTGTTTTACTTCTCACCTTTACTTCTCACATAAAATGCTGAGACTTGGGAGACATTTTGACAATGAAATGTCAAACATTGGGACAATACATTCAGAAGGAACTTCTGGATAGACAGGAACAGGAGTTATGTTGTTGTACAATAAATTTACGTAAAAAAGCTATCAAAGTCCAAGCAGAGAAGGAATTATACTGAATGAGCCCTGTCCAGTGTTACCTAACCAGGAAGGCTGATAACTCAAAACATGCATGACAGTTCACTACTAATAAATAGAGTGAGAAAAGTTTACCAGTCGGGTGTGGGGGCTGGAGGTGCAACTTGTCCTTTTAGTTTATAGTATTCCTCAACTCTTTGGCTGATATGAGAAAGGTCATAATGTGCATTAGCTTTCCTCTGCAAGTTGTCAAGCTTATCATAGTAATGACCATAATGGCCATGTACTCTAATACTTTCTGGTCTTTCTGCCATCTTAAATCTGGAGCTCTGTGGCTGAAAATATAATAAAGGATGTTAATTTATCTGTTCTCATTAGTAACAGTACAAGTTTGAATTAACTTCCTGTCCTTCTCCCCAATCTGAGATGCATGGTAATACAGGCTGTCTACGGTATAGTTAGTGTAAGTTTTCCAAATCCTTTCACATATAACCCAGAAACTTCCTAACTTCTCAGGGCTTATGTAATCTTACCATTGTCTTCTCCTTTTCCCCTGTTCCATTAACTGCTGTCATTAAGCAGCAGACCATATTGTTGTGCGAGTCAGTCAGCACGGGGCTTTGTACCCTGTAGTGTCGTTGCACTAGAGTCATTTCATTGTTCTGAAGCCTAAAGCACTGAATTAATTCCAGGAGAATCTTATTTTGACATGTGAGAGCAAGGGGAATCTGGGATGTAGTTTTGGGCAGTATACACAATGACTGCTGCTTTCAGGGGAGCACCGTGCTACTTCATGTCACCATCTCTTTGATTATGTGCCTATGGGAGCTTGCCTTTCATTTCTCAAAGTCCTTACTGTGATGAAACATCCCTTTAGTCCTACTTTGTGACAAGACTGTCTTTACCTTTTCTTGTAAGACCAATGGAGAAAAGGTGATTGTCTAGCTGCCACTGCATGATATGAAAGAAGTGTGGTAAGACATTCACAAACTTTTCCATGGTGGGAGACTAAGAATCACTATATGGTGTATGAGAAAAATGATTAATTTTTGTTATTTTCTTGCATAAATGAAAAAATATCTAAGTATCCCTTCCTTAGATGGTAAACACATTAACTATTCCTCTCTGTTTTCCTTCTTAGAAACACTGCAAATAGGCCCATCTACCTACAGTATAGTCCAGATTACAGTAGAATATAAATTCATATCTATGTAAGAAGAAAATTTTCCACTGCCGATAATGTTCCCAAGGAAGAGGTAACTTCAAAAACTGTTTATCTTGCCCCTCATTAAAGTATATTTTACAGTATGGTATCCAGAAGTATGGCAATCCCAAGCAATAGGGAGAACAAATCAGGCCATCTAAATAAATGTAAGAGGATTGAGAACTGTGACCAGTGAAGCAGGCACCCTAGTGACACAGACATTGGAAAAGGCTGAAGTAATGAATGCCTTCTTTGCCGCAGCCTTTACTAGCAAGACCAGCCTTCAGGAATCCCAGGCCCCTGAAACCAGGGGGGAAAGTCTGGAGCAAGGAAGACATACCCTTGGTGGAAACGGATCAGGTTAGAGAATACATAAACAGACTGGACAAACGTAAGTCCATGGGCCCTGATGGGATGCACCCACATATACTCAGGGAGCTGGCAGATGTCATTGCAAAGCCATTCTCTACTATCTTTGAATGATCATGGCAGTGACTGGGAGAAGTGCCTGAGGACTGGAGGAAAGCATATGTTACTCATATCTTCAGAAAGGGTAGGAAGGAGGACCCAGGGAACTACAGGCTGGTCAGCCTCACCTTAATGCCTACCTAGCAAGGTGATGGAATAACTAATCCTGGAAACCATTTCCAGGCGCATGAAGGACAAGAAAATCATCAGGAGTAGTCAGCATGGATTCACCAAGGATCAGTCATGCTTGATCAACTTGATAAGCTTCTGTGATGACAAAACTGGGAGGAGTGACTGATACACCAGAGGGTTGTGCTGCCATCCAGAGGAACCTCAACAGGCTGGAGAGATGTGCTGACAGGAACTTCATGGAGTTCAACAATGCAAAGTGCAAAGTCCTGCACTGTGCACCAGTATATGCTGGGGACCACCCAGCTGGAAAGCGGCTTGGCAGAAAGGACCTGGGGGTCCTGGTGGACACCAAGTTGACCATGACCTAACAATGTGCCCTTGCTGCAAAGAAGGTGAATGATACCCTGGGCTGTATTAGACAAAATATTCCCAGCAGGTCAAGGGAGATGGTCCTTCCCCTCTACTCAGCACTGGTGAGGCCACACCTGGAGTGCTGTGTCCAGTCCTGGGCTACCCAGTACAAGAGACACAGGGACATACTGGAGACAGTCCAGTGAAAGGCTACGATGGCAATTAAGGGACTTGAGTGCTTCTCATTTGTGCAAAGGCTGAAAGAGTTTGGACTATTAAGCCTGGAGAAGGCTCAGGTGGGATCTAATCAATATATATAGATACCTGAAGGGAGGTTTCAAAGAGGATGGAGCTAGGCTCTTTTCAGTGGTGCCCAGGGACAAGACAAGAGGCAATGGGAACAAACTGAAACACAGGAGGTTCCCTCTGAACATCAGGAAACACTTTCACTGTGAGCGTGACCGAGCACTGGCACAGGTTGCCCAGAGAGGTTGTGGACTCTCCCTCCTTGGAGATATTCAAAAGCTGTCTGGACATGGTCCTGGGCAACCAGCTCTAGGTGGCCCTGCTTGAGCAGGGTGTTGGACAAGGTGACCTCCAGAGGTCCCTTCCAACCTCAACGATTTTGTGATTCTGTGAATCCTGAAGCAACACATTCAAAGTATGACACTATGCAAGTATCCCTGTAACCCTGCAAACTGGTTGCTTCATTTGGATGTTGAAAGAATGTGGGAACTTTCCCAGTGTTAATATTAGAGTATGTCTCATAGATCAAAACACTGTGGACAAAATTCTGCCTTTGTTTACAGCCGTGCACAGTAAAAGGAAACTTAACCTTCCTAACTTAATCCATCTTTGGATTTGTATTGGATATGCACAAATGTAACTATGAAGAAAACTAAGTCCTATATTCTGCACAGAGCCAGTGTTATCCATAGGTAGTGTAAGTGATTGCTTGAGTGCTGCAGTTCTGAGAACTCCACAATTCCCCACCATCAGTTAATCCACCATAACTGCATTGTGCAATTACTGCTGGGAGCTCCCAGACCCTAAATGTGCTTTGCTCTGTGTTCACCAGCACCCAAGGCAGTACTACATGCTCTTGGAGATAAACACAAAGGTACGAAGTAATGCCAAGGAAGAGGCTGGAGACAGCATACAGCTGATATCCAGCCTGAGGAAAGAAGGTGGAAAATGAGTGAGGGACACAAGTGGTTGTGAGGAACTGGGGCTTTCTGCTGTAAGGTTTGATCTCAGTTTGTTGCAGTAGTATCTGAGACAAGTGCAGTGGGTGCCTGTGGTTTTGCCCATGAACAGGTTCTCACAAGGTTTGAGCTAAGAGGATAGACTGGATATTAGGAAAAATTTCTTTACTGAGAGAGCGGTCAAGCATTGGAACAGGCTGCCCAGGGACGTGGTGGAGTCATCATCACTGAAAGTGTTCAAAAAAGTTGTAGACGTGGCACTGCAGGACATGGTTTAGTGGGCACGGTGGTGTTAGATTGATGGTTGGACTTGATGCTCTTACAGGTCTTTTCCAGCCTTAATGATTCTGTGATTCTGTGATCAGTGTATTTGCTTCTATGGCAAAAATGCAAACACAGAGTTTATTTGCCTTTATGAAAATGTAAATGCAAAGCACGCCTGACTCCTTTTCTTACAAAGGACCATATTGAAGCAGCCTAAATTTGGCACTTCCCACTTAGGCTTTCTAAAACACCTCTTCTGAGGCTTCAGGAGTGCTTAACTGTCTGTACTGACTTAGTGTAGGCATTAAGCTGAATTTAATACATCTTAATGAGGCCTTTTAAAGGGTCTTTTCTATGAGCAGGAATTTGCCTTCTGAAGATGATTAAATATTATGAGAATGTGGATGCACAGTACCTGAAAAATAGGCTGTTGCCCTCTTGAAGGAGGTTTCCATTCATTTTTTTTAAATAATTCCTGTTTCTTGACAGGCACCACCATTCCAGATTCTGGAGAAACTTGGTCCTGGACTCTCCTTTTTTGAAGTTTATATGCTTTTTAACAATAAAAGATTAAAAGGTTACATTCTGTGCTCTCTACGTGATTAATGATCATTTAGTTGCAAACCATAGTAGGGTGCATACACCTAACACTGACAGGCTGGGGTGACAAACACTCCTTATGTCCTTTCATCATCATCACCATTACCATCATCACCATACTTCACACTTCCTAGGCATTCTGCCTTCCATACTTAGAACAACATGCTTTTGAAAATATTATGATTCGTCACACTCATGTAAAGTGGATCTCATTGATAAGTTTTGCAAAGCACACTGAATAAAAGGAAGACCTCTGTAAACTAGAATGTTGATTTCATGCTAGTACCAAGAACAGAAAACAGGAGGTCTGATTCTTAGGCTCAGATTTCATTGGAGGCTAGGTGTCTTCCTGCTTAAGCATTCCCTTTCTAAACCTAGTCCTCGGTATTCTACAAATCACTATACAATGTTGTAGTACTTGTGAAATTTGGAAAGAAGAGCTGAAAAGTGAAAAATTTACCTTATTTCCCCATGTAGGAGAATAAAAGTACACACCATTCCAGTTTGGTCAGTCAGTATTTTGCAAAGATCTTAGCTGCAATAATGAAAACTAGTGTCCTTGCTAGGATTAAGTAGTTTCTAAGTGAGTTTTAAATCTTTCCTGAGTAATGACTGCGACAGTATCATGTCTGGGAGATTAACTGTATGAAAATTCTGAGTATAGGACCACAGATATTTTTTTAAATGCCTAAGTGATTTGGGTGTTCAGGTGCCTCTGTCCAAATTGCATTAGTCCTGAAGGCAGATAAGTCTCATTGAAAGTCATTTCCAGAACATGGGTTCCTACACTACTGAAGATCTTTTTTGGGGGAAAAAAAAAGTCCATACTGTAGTTAAGTAACTACATAGGTTTATTTTCACAAATCTGTTTAAACTACTTTAATACATCCAAAGATAAATTTAAGGAATAATTATGATATAGTGAAGAATAAAGAATTAGGAAAAGGTTATGCTACCAGAAATATGCCAGATGTTCATCAGTTCATGCAGAGATACCGTTTAGTCTCATTCATGTTTTCTAAGAAATGGGCATACATAATCTGATCTATCAATAAGCACTAAATCCAAACAGAGTTCATTGTCTGTCACGATTTAATCTAATTTATAATATTTTCTAAAATACATTTTTATTCTTTTTTAAAATACCATAGAGCACATTTTGCAAGATTTTTGCATTTTTGCACATAGCTTGGTGAAATTAAGTAAGGATGTTTTTCATGTAATGGACCTAAACTGCATCTAGACCAAAGCCTCTCAGTTTTGTAAATTCTGCTCTTAAAAGAATTAAGATTAATATTCCAGCACTTTCCTACGGCAGCTTTTCTAGCTGAACGTTGCTAGTAGCTGGTCTTAAAGTTGTCTTTTCCTGAACAGGACAGTGATGCACTGTCTGGGGTGAATGTTTCTACTATTGCAGTTTTCTCCTCTTTTCGTTTTTAAACATGCGAAACTCTTGTATCCAAATGTGCAATAAAGACTGCTGAAGAAAGTTACAGCTATCACATATATCATAACTAACAATGTTAGTGTAGAACTAATGTTAAATTATATTATTATCATTACCTTGTATCAGCTTGGCTCCAGACTGTGATGCTGAAGGCCTTTTTCTATGTATCACGGTGTGACTGATTTCTTCCTGTGTTATCTATAAGAAAAAAAGGTATCTGATAGAACTATTTATACTACTTTGATACATATTTTTCTCTCAGCAAGCAGCAGTACAGACACTTACCTCAGGGGGCAAATACCTGAGAACGAGCTTCTGCAAGAAGGGCTTCCTTAGAATAGAATTGATAGATGGTCGATCTCTTGGAGATATTCTAAACAACTGGGAAATTAGTATCCTCAGATCATATGAATAGTTGGGAGACACTGGGTGGAAATGCCCTCTGCAGATCTTCAGCACCAGCTGGTGCAAACTATTGCCTTCAAACTTCATGAAAACCATAAAAAGATGACAGTAAGTACTGCTGGTTGGAAATGATGGACTAGACACCCCAACTTGAAAAAAGGTACTTGCTGACAGAAGCCCTGTGCTATGCAATCTTTGCAAATCCTTTCTTGCTAATCATAGTTTGCTGTGGAAAATTAATATAACCACCCTCCGATTGTGTTTTCTGGTTACGTTCTCCTTGTTTCAGTTGCATGACTTAGGAGGTCTAATAGCTTTTGTACCTGGAAGAGTTTTATTCATACTCTGCTGTCATACAGTAACATAGAAGCAATTTTTCCAGAATGAAACATTATTTATTTTGCCAAAAGCTGTTCAACAGAGACCTGCATACATGCTGTCTTCACAGTGTTCACCTTCAAAACCTCACTCTACACAACTTAGCTTCTGTATTCTGTGTTCTCTCAGGAACCAATTTATTTTTAACAACTGATGTCACTCAGATAAATCAGACCTTTCAGTTCAGCAGATCTCAACAGGTCAGCATCAATATAGTTTTTAGGAACTTAGACAGGCAAAAATAACTTTGAATGCAAGTTCTTTCTAAAACTACCATTTTATTTATCACAGACTCACAGAATGATAGGGGTTGGAAGGGACCTCTGGAGATCATCTAGTTCAACCCCCCCACCAGAGCAGGTTCACCTACAGCAGGCTGCACAGGAATGCATCCAGGCGAGTTTTGAATATCTCCAGAGAAGGAGACTCCACAACCACTCTGGGCAGTGCTCTGCCACCCTCACAGTAAAGAAGTTCCTCCTCATGTTTAGACGGAACTTCCTATGACCAAGTTTGTGCCCGTTACCTCTTGTCCTGTCACTGCACACCACTGAAAAAAGACTGGTTCCATCCTCCTGGCACCCACCCCTTAAGTATTTATAAGCATTGATAAGATCCCCCCTCAGCCTTCTCTTCTCCAGCCTAAAAAGACCCAAGTCCCTCAACCTTTCCTCATAACAAAGATGTTCCAGTCCCCTAATCATCTTCGTAACCCCTTGCTGTACCCTCTCCAGCAGTTCCCTGTCCTTCTTGAACTGGGGAGCCCAGAACTGGGCACAGTACTCCAGATGCGGCCTCCCCAGGGCAGAGTAGAGGGCGAGGATAACCTTCCTTAACCTGCTAGCCACACTCTTCTTGATGCACCCCAGGATGCCATTGGCCTTCTTGGCCACAAGGGCACATTGCTGGCTCATGGTCATCCTGTTGTCCACCAGGACTCCCCGGTCCCTTTCTACAGAATATGGCTATTTTCAAGGTGGTGTAACCAAAATTTGCCTTAGCTTCACTTGCATTTCCTGTCTACATCAGCATCTAGTCCCTGCCTTCATATTAAAAAAATGGGCAGCAATACAGAATAAAACACCTAATATTCATAAGAAGTCATATTAATACTTTCTTACTTCGCGAAATCTGAAATTTTCCTCAGCAGTATCCCCTTACTCTTAGCTTAGCACAATTGCTTTCACTATCAGTGCCTCTCTGCCTTCTCCCACATCCAAGCACAGCAAAAGGTGAACTTCTGCTGGGCCCAGGAACCTGATCCTTTTCCTGTTGTTGGGATTAGTCTCTGCTGTGTTCCCTTCTCCACATAATACTCACAGGCTGAGGATTCTCTGAGGCTCAGATCAGCCTGAGGACAACACAGCTTCCTGAAGATGCTATCTCAGTTATCTTCTGACATGAATGTGCTTCCAACCAAAATGAAACCTTTAGGAAAATGCTTCTGGGGACTTAAACTGTTTTCTAGGGAAATGTGGGTTTCAAATTTTCAAATATGAAATGAGTAAAATTATATGCCTAAAGCCTAAGCTTGAAGTTTGGTTTTAAATTCTTCAAATTTTTCATCTGCCTTTTGAAAAACTTTTGTACTTATTAAAGAGTAAATGTGTGTTTGATGTGTGTGTGTGTATATATAAATTGTAGAAATACAACATAATACATTGTATTTTAGTATGCACAAAACAGACACAATAAAAAAAATAAAACACTGGCAGTCATTCTTTAATACCAGTAACTAAACTGAAAATAATTCTAGCAGCTGCCTATGAATACTATTATTACTACAGTTTTTGCAGGCTGCCCACTATCTGTTTTAATAATATGATATTGATCTGATTCTACGGTACTTACAGGATGCTTTAGTGCACATAGCTCATAAAGCACACAGCCAAGAGACCAAATATCTCTGTGAATAAAAAGTAATTAAAGTTTCAGGGAAAAGACTATGATATTTTCATACATGTAATCACAGTACCTATTCTCAGCTCTCAAATTTATTAACAATATTCCATCACAGATTAATATTGGTGCAACTTTTATTTTTTCTAAAGATACACTGAAAAGAACAACCTGAAATTTCTTTCTATTTGTGGTACCAATGTTTCTGTGATACCTAACTAGGTACTACAATTATCATTGGAAAAGGCACATGACATAAAGAATGCCTGCTTAATATTCCTAGCAGGATGAAGGGCAAAGCTATCTCTGGCTGACTTGATAGTTAAGGAGACAATAAGGTAGTAAACTTGTGTGAATAGCACCTTAGAGCTGAGATGCTCGTCTGGGCTCCAGGATATTTGGTGTTCATCACATCCCACACACAGAGAAGGGGGTCAAGCTCACTCAACTCCTGACTTTTCAGTGCTTCTCAACTTGTTATTTTGGTATTTTGCGTGAAGCCTGAGTGAGCCTTTACAATTCTCAGACCTATTTGTCTTTCCTACAGGTGACTACCACAAAGTTCCAGAATTGCCAACCAGCAGCTTTCATTTTAGTGTGCTTTTATAAATCACAAATGAGTGTATCAAAAATTCATAAACTTGGAACTGAAAAGATCCATACTTGCATTGGTTATTACATGTTGGAAACACAGAGTGAAATTTAGTATTTTTTGGAGAACCAGATAAAGCAAAGGAAAAAAAAAATCTATTTTACATTTCATGCCACTACTAACAAGGAGTATTAAAATAGAATGAGATTGAACTTTAAGTTTGAAGTACAAGTAATTTTATAAAAAAACAAAAAATATAATTATGTTAAGCCTGTAAATGATTCACAACAAATTCATGATTGCTATACTCTGGACACTGTGAGTCAAAATACAACTGGCAGTGTTGTATAGTATAACATAGTTGTTGCATACAGTTGATGCCCCTAATTATTGTACACAATAATACCAAACTTCACAAAGGGTGACACTTGTGACATCCCTGGTGGGCTGCAGAAATACTGATTTAAACCATGATATTACTAAAATAAATTCTTGCATGCCTGCATGCCCTCATGCACAAGCATATGAAGGAAAGACAGAGACTTACGTTTTATTGTTATATGGTCGATTTTCACAGATCTCAGGTGACAGATAATAGGGGGTCCCTACACAGGTATGGGCAAACTCCATAGTGCTAATGAAACACAATGAACAAAAAGGCTTACACACTTAAAAAGTTTACAAGCAATTGAACTAGAGGCTTCTCTGCCACAGTTGAAAAGCCTGTGGGGGACATTATTTCTGCTCTCCAAATAGTTGAATAATGGAACACCCCAAGAAAAACTAAAGTATTTCCCAGTTCTGTGTAAAAATGACCAACTATTTTAATAGTGGAGAGTGTTAACACTTCAACATAAAACACAAGAATTCTCTTTTCCACCACTTTTCACCAGCATTGTAATCAACATTTTCAAGGAATGTTTATCATTAACATAGAATTCTGAAAGCTGTCAAAGACACTGCAAAATATGAGAAGTCTCCAACATACTCACTGAAGTAAGACTAGGGGAGGTCGTAGTCAGTCATGCAAGCCAGAAGCAGTGGAAGGAGGAAGTGCTGTCCAGAAGCTAAAGGAGGACTAAATGAATTCTAGTTCCATCTTTGGTGCTGACTTGTGACGGTGTAGCCAAATAGCACTGGTTGGATTTATTTCACTTGCTTTTGGATATCTACACTGGGGATGTCATCAAGAGTCACTTGGAAGTCAGTGGAGAGAAACAGGTATTCACAGAGTGTGATTCACAGAGGGTCCTGCTCTTTGGTCACAACCCCAGGCAATGCTACAGGCATGGGGACGAGTGGCTGGAAAGCTGCCTGGCAGAAAAGGACCTGGGGGTGTTGATTGACAGCCAGCTGAAGATGAGCCAGCAGTGTGCCCAGGTGGCCAAGAAGGCCAATGGCATCCTGGCCTGTATCAGAAATAGTGTGGCCAGCAGGAGTAGGGAGGTGATCGTGCCCCTGTACTCGGCGCTGGTGAGGCCACACCTCGAATCCTGTGTTCAGTTTTGGGCCCCTCACTACAAGAAGGACATTGAGGTGCTGGAGCGTGTCCAGAGAAGGGCAATGAAGCTGGTGAGGGGTCTGGAGCACAAGTCTTATGAGGAGCGGCTGAGGGAGCTGGGGTTGTTCAGCCTGGAGAAGAGGAGGCTGAGGGGAGACCTTATCGCTCTCTACAATTACCTGAAAGGGGGTTGCAGAGAGGTGGGTGTTGGTCTCTTCTCCCAAGTGACAAGGGATAGGACAAGAGGAATGGCCTCAAGTTGCACCAGGGGAGGTTTAGACTGGATATTAGGAAAAATTTCTTTACTGAGAGAGTGGTGAGACACTGGAATAAGCTGCCCAGGGAAGTGGTGGAGTCACCCTCACTGGAGGTGTTCAAGGAACATGTGGATGAGGCATTGTGGGACATGATTTAGTGGGCATGGTGGTGTTGGGTTGATGGTTGGACTTGATGATCTTACAGGTCTTTTCCAACCTTAGTGATTCTGCGATTCTGTGATTCTGTGATTCCTCTCACTCTATACTAAATGTCAATAAAGTTGTAAGTTATACTCTTTATAGAGTGTATGAAGTCTGAGTGCCAGAGGTGCCTCAGACACCTAACTGTGAAAGTATTGGATACTATCTTGCATTTTGAAGTGGAGAACGAAGATGAAAATGCCTTTGTATGCCCCAGGGAAGGAGGAAAAGAGAGCCTGAGAAACTTAATTCACTTGTTATACGAGGAAAAGTACTATCAAGCTCCAATTATTTCATTGCATAAGTTTATTAAACACTCTTCAAAATATCTGTACTTGGATATTCAAATTCTGAGGTTTACTTCCCATCTGCTGTGTACTATTCTGCTGCATAGGAGCAATTCTTAAAGCAATTATCCCCACAACACTTCTGAAGGTAGGCACTTTCTGCGTAAGTAGTTTACATGTGGAGAGTTGAGGCACTGACAGTCTGTCTATGCTTCACAAAGGAACACACCACAAAGGTACAAGAGCTGGCAGAGACTGCACTAGAACAGTGACATGGCATATCCCTGGAGATGAGCAGGCTTGGATCAAAATACTATCCAAACATGCTAATCCAATATACTCCAACTCTCAGCAAGATTTCCTAGCTGTGCTGCACCACTGAACTGGCAAGGTTACGTAAATCCAAAGCCAATCTGATGGGGCCTTGACAGAAATTACATGGGCTGCATGTCCATGTGAAGAATGCATAAAGGTACCTAACACATGTACACAGTTAAGTACCTCTGAAGAGAATGAGCAAATTGTCTATGTTGGTTAAAGTTATCTGTTCTC
Source organism: Gavia stellata (assembly GCF_030936135.1). Classification (NCBI taxonomy): domain Eukaryota; kingdom Metazoa; phylum Chordata; class Aves; order Gaviiformes; family Gaviidae; genus Gavia; species Gavia stellata. Next base: position 29,631,928 of record NC_082594.1, on the reverse strand, counting down.
TTTACTGTTGCTGTGTCGACAGAAATGTGGTTAAACTTATACTGACTTAATTTAGGGATAAGAAAAGTTTTAATAAGTGAGTTCCAGCAGGTGTAGTACAAAGCAATTGAGAAGGACTGATACTAGAGGGACAATCTGCAGAGGAACGATCAGCAGAGGAAATTACCTTTCCACACAATACTTAATTAAATTGTGGAACTTCATTGCCACAATATCCTGCCATGGTCAAAGATAATCAAGCAGCTCACAAAGAGATCAAATTCAAGCATTGCCCTGTTGCTAGCATGCCCCCTGGCGTGTTTTGGCCACACCAAAAAGCACTCTTCTAGACAAGCTCTCGCCACCATGCATGATAGGCCAACCTTGTTCCCAAAGTCAGTAAAGATAAGGCCACCTTCTGTGGGAGAACAGAGCTTAGCCATACGGATGCAAGGCACACCATGTCATTTACTCTCAGGCCCAGAAAGTGGGTTCTGGGCTACTTTCTGGGCCTTTTTTAAAAATTAGGCCGTTTTTAAAAAAGGCACAGTCTTGGAGGACATACAAAGAGAATCTGTACAAACTCTTCTCTTATACTCTTTCACTAAGTTTTTAATGCTCTTCACTTTCTTTTCTATGAGGCACCAGAAGTGATTATCAACAGCTGCAATAGCAGGAGCTGTGCCTCCAGAATCTCTTTATATCAGTTCCATAGAGAATAGGGAAAGACTGGGGCTTCCCCACCCTGTGTCCTATAGATAACAGAACTCCAGTTACTAGGCTAGATACATGTGTGGTTTCACGCAGGATGGCATGTTCTAGGATAACAAAAAAAAATGTAGTGTCAGATCCTTTGTATGCCAGGCCTCTTGAACAAGCACAATCCACAAACAGTTTGCACACTCAAGTTGCATTCTGAACATTCAGGAACAGTCCTATTTTGTGTAGGTCACAGAATAATTAAAAAAGGTGCTTACCTGTTCAACTGTCTTGCTATGCCAAAGTCCCCAAGCTTTGCTACCTTTCCATTATTGCTAAGAAAAATGTTCTGCAAACAAAAACAAAACTGGTATATGAAAATGAAACATGGCAGAGCTTCTTAAGCATAATTTTTTACAAGACAAAATCACTCCCTCTCCAGTACCAGTTTTACTACCTGTGCTTTTACATCTCTGTGTAAAATCTTCTTGTCGTGAATATGCTTCAAGCCCAAGGAGATCTGCACAAACCAACTCAGAATCTGCAGTGAAAGTTAAAGGGAACAGATAGCTATAAATTTGTGTGACTCTAAGGTCCAGTGGGACATCTTACTGAAATACATAAAATAAAGACAATAACAAAATCTAGTATATGTAGAGCATATACAATACAAAATAGTAAGAAATAATATTTTTAAAATTGATGACATAGACTTTTTCTTTCCTTTTTTTGGTGCTATCACAAAACTAAATGGAAATAGATACCTGCTCCACTTTCCTTATCCCCATCAAGTTTTCACTGACTGTGACAGGACAAGTACTTGAACAAGGACTGAAGAATCATGTGAAAGGACAGTAGAATAATAGACCTTTACTGAGAGTGAGTTCAAATAACAACTAAGACAGATTTGGGAAGTGTCTTCTTAATCCTCAGCGGTGGAAGTCATACCACCCAGTTATAATATTTGTAGTCTTAATGAATGTGGTCCAGAAAAAAACAGAAACAAAGGATGAAGGAAGGACTGAAATGTGGTGAAAAAAGGGATCTATCAAGAAACTTACATAATAAGTAAGCACACAGGTTTATCCTTGACCCGGTACAGCTCTTAAACATATATTTAACTTCAAATATACCTGTGTTTTATTGAATAAGGACCTCTGGACTTAATTCAGAAACAAAAGTACAATGTGCTTATATGCTTCTCTATTTAGGAAAATTGATGAAGTCATTAAAGACTTTGATTCAAGCAATAATCTTCTATTTAGTAATGTTTCACATTTAGCAGATGATTTCCTGAACAGGGCTGATGCCACAAATGAGACTTTCTTAGGCATATATTTGAAAATACAAAGATGTTTTAACAACATTATGTTAAATTGGGCAATTTGCTTTCCTTTTGTGATTGGCACATGTATCTTTAGTTTCTGTAATCCATTCTTCTATCTGCACTTCCTTTTACTTTCTTTGGATATGTATTATTCTGTCTCATTGTCAAGGGGTTTGTGTGTGTTGGTTCTCTCCTTTGTGTTTTCATGATCGGTGTGGTTTCGTCCTCTCTTCATTTTCTCTCATGTTCTCTCTACCGCTAGTATGACTCCCAATAGGATCTTAAAATTCATTATTACTGAACCAGTAATTCACTTCCAACTGGCTTCTACATTAAGGGGTTCCTCTTTTACTACTAAAGCAAAAAGAAAAGTCACAATACTTCTTTTTTTCCCACTTTTATGCTTTAGAGTCTATTTCCACTAACAGGTTGGATACTATCTATCTAGTTTCTAGGTAAATTTTCATTGTACCTACAAAAGTGGAAGACTATGCATGATTAAATAACCTCAGAGTACAGTACACTAAGTCCAATACATAAGCGAAAATTTCCTTCAGAAAGCTAAGAGTTAGTAAAAAAAATAAAGGAGTAAGTAAGGAATAGTGGGAAATTATCTTTCTGTGAATTGCAATACCTATCACACTCACCTATTTACAAGTTAAAATATATGTGAACACGCTCCAAAAGCAGTCAGAATTCTGGACACATTTCTCTGTGCTGGTTTAACAACTTAAATGGCATCAGAGAAGTCCTGACCCAAATGAAATGAATGAGAGATTTACCATTGACTTTAATATAAAGCAGGATACGACATTATGCAAATAGCATAAACGAATTAAGAACTCATATATAATATATCCCCCCATAATTCTAAAATACCACTTAAAAAGAGTCTTTATGTCTTAGTAGGTATACTACTAATACAAAGAAAAAGGGCATCTACAATGGTACAAGCAATGGGAGAGCGGGGGGGATAAAAGTGGCATCAAAACACTGTTAATTAATTTAAGATCTTAAACCAGTGTAAAAAGCAAACTCTAAACTCCCATTAAAATTACCAAAGTTTCTTTAAAATGTTCAATTATTGTAACAGGTCAGAAAAAGAACAGTAGCTTGTACTGGATAATTCAAACCACGCATTTTACATAATATGTCATTTCCTCTAAAGATAACTTCTTTCACCTGGTCCTCATCAAACAGTACTCCATGCTGCATATTTATCCGCTTCATTAAATCTCCACCATCACAGTATTCCATCACAATATATAGCTTGTTCTTTTCTGAAAGGAAAAGTATCATTTTTCCTTTATTCCTTTATTACTTATTCATACAGCAATAAATTATTTTTATTTTATATGGTCCTTTTAAAAGGGAGTAGTTAATCCTCTATCTACTCCTCCATTTCACAAAGTAACTTAGAAAAAATGGATACTTCCAGTGAAACGTGATGCAAAACTAAGACATGAAAATATATTTAAATGGAGATTCACCAAAATATTACATACATGGAAAAACCCTCAAGAGACCACACTGATAGAAAGAAGACAGATATTCTTACAGGCAACGCTTAGCAGAATACTTCGTAATTGGGATTGTTCCTCAATAATAACTAAGTATGCAGTTAGGGTTAGGGAAAAGCTTAAAAGTAGACAGTGTCCAACAGTAGAAATAAACAGCATGGGCTACTTAATATGGAAACTCACCCTATTCTTACCTCTCCGAGGTCCAGAAGACTACCAGATTTACGTGTCCCTTAAAATATTTACAGTCCTGATCACAGAAAACAATTTGAACACAAGCTGTAACTATAGCACTCATTACATAAGGCATTCCTTATGACAGATGTCAGCAGGAAAAATAAATATAGGGAATTGGCTTTTATGGAGAACACACTTCCTTCTATCTCTTTAGGTTCTGAAGAACCCTGTATCCTTGAGTGATACCTCAAAATACAGCTCAAGACAAAAGGCCAACAGGACCTATTTCCTGCTATACTCAAAAGCTCTCTTCTTCCATTGAAATTCCTGGAAAAGTCTCATAAAACTCTGGACTCTTATTGAAGGTCAAGACTAAAGTTCAGCTTAAGCAATGCAGACACCCCAGGATGTAGTATTCATGCCATAATACCTTAGGTCCCACCCACACACCTGAAGAGGGCAAGTGGTGACTGACTCTGATACCTTGTGTTCATTTTTAGGAGCTGGGACCTGTCCCCACTGGTAAGTAAGGGCTGGGGACAGGCTTAAGCTTGGGCAATATTAAAAAGCTAGGTTTTGCTGCCTTCTACTCCTATAATCACAAATAAAACAAAAATGTTAAAAGTAAACCTTGCAAAGAAGCATAGAAGGTTACGATATTTGCATGCTTCATCTTGGCCAGAAGAATGACTTCTTTCTGAGAGGCTTCTTTTTCTTTCACCGGCATCTACAAAGAATTAAGAAACTATATGCTAGCAATGATATATTTAACTCTTTTGAAAAATAGTTACATCATTATCAAACCATTCCCACAAATACAAAATGACTGTGTACCAAGGTGATGAAGAAATATTATAAAATATGATGTCTATATAACGTAAAATATAAATTTGCAGTGTATGTTTGGAAATGTATTGGAATGCTACCAAAGTCAAACCAAATGATGACATTTTACAAACAGACAAATGTATACCTTTAAACTTTTTACACAAATGCTGTTCCTAAGCTAGCTGATGAATAGAGTTAAACTCTAAAGTTACACTTCCCTTAAATATTTGAAGAATAAGTGTCTAGATGATTCTGTATTCTTAATATGGGTGATCTCAAAAGAATAAAGTAAAAAGAAAAAAAGTCCTTCTGTTTTACTGGTGTTATGAGTCTTGCAACACATCAGGCAAACTCTGTCCTGTTATATTAAATGGAAAACTTTTATTTGGCTTATTGCGATCACACTTTCATCAATATTACTTCTTAAAAATTCATGTCTCTGAATATCCATCCATCAAAATTTCCTCCTGTATTTATAAAGTTTCTTACCCTTATTCTTAAGAAATAATTTTGAAATGTAATCCTTAAAGATTTAAAAATCAGAAAGTGAATGAAACACACTCTACCATATTAAAAAAAAAATCTTATGACGTTAAAGTAATAATTTTCTGTATCCAGCTCCAGATTTTTGAATGAGTGGGATCCACAATAATATTTTATTTATTCTATTTTGCATACATCAAGATCTAAGATTAGAAATGCATGGGTTTTATTGGTCATAAGCATAAAGAGAAACTATTTTTTATTTAGCTGTCATTACTAGCATATCAATTTTTCTGGGTTTGAATCTGGAAGTTATACAGCTTTTTCTAGAACTGATGTATAAAAATTCATTCTTCTATTATAATTCTCTAATATGTTACAAATTCACTAGTGTGGCCCAGAATAGCAAAAGACCTGTCAAAAGCATGTAGGCACTCATTGAAATTGACTATTGAAACCCCTGTGTTGAAATCACAGGGAGTTTAATTGCCTGTCTTTCTCAAACTAGACACAGGAGTGGTATTGCTCTGATCCCTGAGCTAGTCATCCTAACCTGCCTCTGCAGTCAACAGAACGAAAGAGAGCCCTTTTATGGCCTGATTCAGCTCATTCTAAAACAGAATTCTAAAACACACACGATCAACAGCATCCTAAAAATACATACTTCTCTTGTTCTCCTAGAAAGGGAGTCTAGCCGAGCAGCTCAGTTGCTGACAGCTACAGAATGGACATGTAAAATTAGATGAGATTAAACAAACTGCCATAAACACAAATGAGAATTGGAAAGACTCTGTTGTGAATTACTCATGTCTGAAAATATGGATGTGGAAAAAAAAAAAAGGAAATGAGAAAGTTTAGAGAAATGTGTCACAAAATTGTGTTTCGTTATTTCAGTGGCAATAGTTTCATTGTAGGTGAATCATCTATTGTAAAATTTGAATTAAGTAGTGTCATGCATTGTAGGTAAAGAGAAGTTTTGAAAAGAGCAAAAATGCAGTAAAAGGTAAACACTGTTAATATAAAAATACATATTTCATCTATGCTTGTAAAATCACTAAATTAGCAAAGAGTACAGTCTTCGGAAAGTTTAACTCTATATAGTTGAGATAGAACTACAAATGAGATAAAACATAACCCAAGTTCATAACCTAGCCAAACACAATTAGCACAATCAGGTAACTACCATTATCATCCAGGTTTTGTTGTTTTACCTTAGTTAAATTGATCTCTTTGATAACACACTGCTCATTATCCAGTTTTCCTTTTGCCAAGAATATTTTGCCAAAAGATCCTTCACCAATTTTTTTAATGATTTCATATTTATCCATGATGTCTTCTTCTTAAAGCAGTGTCTAAAATAAAGAAGTCCCCAAATTAGTACTGCACGTAGTCAGTGCTGTAACACCTGCGTTTGTACTACAAACCCAGTACAACACTACCTTTTAAGACTGTCATTTTTGTCACATTTTTATCACATTTTATCACATTTTTATTACTGCTGCTGATTCTTCTTCAAAATGTCATCTCCAGGAAGCCCGCAAATTATTGCGGATCTGAACTTTCAATAAGCAGCAAGATTATGAGTGTCTCATAAAGAAAAGCTTGAAACTTAGTCCTAGTACACCCTAAAGTTAAAACATCAGAAGGCAGTAGAAAGTACTATTTAGGATTATAATATCATTTTGGAAAGTCTGACTCACTATTTCCTGAAGTTAACAATACTGCAGACTTGTTCTTTCAATGCAAAAAATAAAATGATAATGTATTTCATATTGATTTAGTTTATACTAATGTGATCTAATGTTGGCAGCAAACAGAAAAGCCACTGCATTTTGCAGGAGATCACAGCCAAGCGCACTGCCAGGCATCGGCAGCCATCTGAAAACCTCTGGCACAAATGGTAATGTCACCAGGTACTTGCAATGAATCCATAAGCAAACTTACATGGCTAAATATGAGCAAACACTACAAAACTGTTCTTATTAATTGGCCCGAGTTTTAGCAAGGGAGATTTGCTAAGATACTAGACTTTCCCTCTCGGGAGGGACGGACAAGACCACTTCCGCCATACACCCAGGCCTCCCACCGCCCGGGGCCTTGCCTGTGCGGGCAGCTTAATGGCAGCGGGACGCGGCGCAGGTGAGGGCGGCCGGGCCAGGCCTCGGGCAGGGTGGTCCGCCGGCCGTGACAGTGGAGGCGGCCACCGCCTCCCTCGCAGCAGGACCTAGAGAAAGTCACGGGGGGTGTTTTACAACCTCCTGCTTGGGGGCTGGGGGGAGGCACCTCAGCGGGCGCGGGAAGCCGGCGGGAGTGCCGCTCCGCCCGCCGCGCTGGGGGATCGCTCTCGGCCGCCCTTCTCGCCCCGGCAGCGGTGCCGTCGCCATGGCGACGGGGCGCGCGAGGCGGGCAGCCCTTGCCGGGGCCTCCCTTCCCTGCAGCCCGGCCCGGCCCGGCCCGGCCCACCGCCGGGGAACGCGGTACCTGCGTGCGCCCAGCCGCCTGCGAAGCCCCCACAGCCAGGAGGAGGAGCCCTCCCCGGGCGGAGGTGTGGCGTTTGAAGCGGTGCGGCGGCAGCGCCCACAGCCGCGGCGGGAGCGGCGGCCAGGAACGGCGAGAGGCGGCCGGGGCGGCAGGAGCCTGACTTGCCTCACGCAAACCGCACCGTCCTCCCACGAGGAGCGTCTTTCGCTTTGGGTGGTCAGTAACAGTAGGGTGGCCCAAAAGAAAATCTCGACTGCCTCCAGTTCTTGAATCCTTGGCGGAGCCTCACGTACCAGCCTACGCGCAACGCAGCAGGTGCGGTATGAAATGGCTCCATACCAAATCTATAGATTTCTTAAAGCTTTTTATATTTATTATTCTCTAATATTAATTACATGGACATAGTCCAGAACAGCTTCCCCAGGATAACTCTGCTGAGAGCGTTTCTTCTCTCCCCTGCTGTGTTTCTCTTGTAAAATGACTGTTTAGTACCCTGTAGCCGGCACAGAGTCCAAACATGACATTGCCCGTAAATGCTTTCTACAGCAGAAGTGTGTCTCCTTACCAAAATCAGAAAATTCGTCCTTATTTATGAACAAATTAACGTTCTTCCACACATGCAATGGCATATATAAAAACCCTTTCATGGAATTAATTAAGGCAAAAGCTCGAGAGTTTTCAGAGGATTAATAATTGCATGAACTAAAGCCTCAAATATTTAGCATAGCTAAATGTTTTCCATAATATGCCTTTCAGACAAGATCAGTTATTCCTACTATGTAGTATTTCAGTGTGTAGTCGGGAAGAAAAGCTTTACACCCTCTCATAGTAAAAACACCAGCTCTTTGAAATATGGCAAGAGGGCAATTTGAGCAATGCTATTAGCACTAGTGCTTTTGACTGAACATTTCTACAAAGCTATTACCAACTCCAAATACATGTAGTATCTAGACTTGTTTAGTTATTTGCAAGTGTTCTAGCTAAAGAAGTTTGTTACGCATTTTTTACCCTCAGTTTTGTGATACAGAAAACATGCACACTCAGAATTTTTTGACTGAAATAATTTTATTAATAACTACAACTATTAACAGCGATGATTTGGATTATAAATACTGGCAAGCCTAACTTCAGTTATGGTAGGTAAATTCAAGTTTTCAGTCGCTGTGTTTCAATACCATTTTCAGCTCTGACACCCAGTCTGGGTCATCTTCCTCGAAGTCCCTAAAAATAGATTTCAAGATGTTATTTTGCAAAGCAAACTACAACTTTATAAATCTTTGTTTGTTTATTTCCCCCCCCTGAAATTACCCTACAACTAGGATAAATTATGTTAAAAATATCAACATGAGAGGCTTACTTCCTGCACTATTTTGGTTAAGAAACCAATAGATGTTCTCTTTTTAATTTATCCAATTAAGTTTTATCAAAAGCAAAACCAAATGCATATGCTAAGAGACTGCAAATGTGTTGATATTAACAGCTTGCAGCTGAACTGCAGTAATACAGGCCTAAGTAGTTCATCTCAAAGTGCCACCAAAATAAACAATGACATAAACTGAGACTCTGAGATTCCAAGAAAACCCCCCAAAACATACACACATCTGTAAAATACAGCATTTCTGTTCAGAATGTGTTGATGCACACTCCCCTCTTTCAAAATCAGGAAAAGGGGGTCATTAACATAAACAGAACATAGAAGTTTAAAAGTTTCTACAAGTATGTCTCAATAAGTAGGTACCAAAGTGATTTTATTGCACTATGCATGAAAGAGTAGGAAGAATAATACACAACTATAGCAAACATACCACTAGGCAAGTGGATTTGCCACTGGTTATCTGATTTCAAGGTCAGAGTACAAAGATGTTTCATGCAAGAAGGTTTTGCGCTTTACTGTGGATCTAATTTCATCTCATGCTTTCATGCTTTCATTTTTGCAAAGTCATCAGCAAAACCAATATGCTGATAACACACAACCTGTTTAATCTCAACACCATCAGTAACTATAAATATAGCAAAGAAAACCTGGTATCAAATCAAATATCAGATATCAAATAAGATATCAAATGTTACTAAATTTTAATATCATTATGTAACAGAGGGATGGATTTAGATACTGAGAAAAATACTGATTTTTTTTCAGGGAAATGTCTTTTTGGAAAAATCACTTTAAGGAACCAAAGAAAACAAAAATACAAGGATTTGGACATACGTGTCATCTTCATCAGATCTAGGCTCAAGTCTCTCAGAATCTGTGACAATAGCTTCATGTTCACCATCTACTTCATCAGATGTTTCAGTTTCATCGGAAAGTGGACCTCTTAATATATTTTCAGAAGCTTTGAAAGTATAAAAATGAAAATGTCACCAAACTCCTTTAATTTTAAAACCAAAATTATTAAGAATATAAATACAATATAGTCCTTCTAATTTATCCCCAGTTCTTAGCAGATTCCAGTACAAGCTGTTACCTATTTTAAGTGGGGAAGTAAACTAATAGCACAGCTGAAGTGCAGACCAAGCATTTATGACCGCAGCTGTGCACATCTACAGACTACAGACTACCTTTTGCCATGCCATCTTACCATCCTGTTTTCTAAATATGGCACTACTGATTTAGTGAAGGTGTATTTACGTGATGGGGCTACAGCCTATTTATTGCACCTCCTTAACGCATACAACTTAATGCATACACCTTAGCAGGACGGAGACTGCGTGGCTCTGCAGTCGCTGCATTTTTGTCACAACCTCATTCAGCTATTGAGCTATGAGTGAAAGCCCTTCATAAAGAGATGTAGTGGAGATGTACAATCACCCACGAATTCTAAACCTGGCTTTTTGTAATCCCATATTTAATTTAGCAAGCTTAAAAAAACCCCACCAGTCTTGTGACATGAACTCAAGTGCACGATCTCTACACACAGGGGCTACGTATGTAAAAAAAGAAAAGTCTCTATTAATAAACGTGTTTGCAAAAATGTTTGCCCGCAAACTGGGGATTTACCTGGTTTATAAATTGTGTATGTTTTAAATGCTAAGCTGACTTCTGCATTACTGAGAATGTTCATCAGGGTCTGAGGAATTTCCTTGTTCCACTGCTTACGTGGCTTATTTTCACTGTAGTTTATAACACAGCCACCTAGGTATAAAATCATTAATAAATACTACTTAGATAAAATTGTGTTAGCATGTGAACTATAAAGATCACCATTCAAGAGAGAAACAGAGGAAGAAAAGAATCTAGATGTTTCCACCTGTAGCACTGCTGACCTCTCAACATGCTGAGGTTGACACTATCAGCATTGAGAGGAAAGAAAACTACGGAAGGCCACAGTGGAGCGTTCTGCTAGCAGAGAGCCAGCAGAAACTGGCTGAGGGGTGTGAGGAGTCTCTGCAAGCTTATTTGGTGGCTCTGTAAATCTCAAAAAACAGAGCTTGTGGCCATTTTTGTGCCTTTTAATAGCAGAACACCTAAATACACGCATTATTCTGTCCTCTTCCTTTGCCCTGCGTATAATTATCATGTAACTTCCCTACTACATCTTGGGAATTTTGTGACTACTCATATCTTGATTATTTGTTTCAACAGCATCTATTCACATTTACTTAGAATACATATCCGTAATCACATGGAATAACTATAACAATTGCATACAGAGTGGGCCATTTTAAAATTGACATATTTTTCAGAAGAAACCCCATGTTAAGGGTTCTAATTAAAAGCTGTTGATGTGGAAGAAGGAAGAATCTCTGCCTCACATCTGAGGTACATCATTAATAGTTCTTGTCATTGGCATTATCTGTACGTTAAGTGACAAGAGAAGTATGGGTACAGATGTTACATGCTCCCAATAGTATGCTGTACTTGAAAGACAGGCAGCTACATTCTGCATCAAATGAATTCCTCAGTGTTACCCCCACAAATGGCATATTAAGAGAGGGGTTGGTAGGATAATTTCTTAGCAATAATTATAATTTTAGGGTTGCTAATGTTACCTGTGGCTTTCATCACTCTTTGCAATCCTCCTGTCACACAAGACCACTTAGAAATTCTCTTCAGCACAGTGGACTTTTTGAGTGTTTGTTAATAAAATATTTTAAAATTATTTTTAGATCATTTTAAATATGCCCTGTAAAGTTGTGGCTTTTAAAATCTATAAAGAACCACTGATATTACTTGAATTAAAACCACATTTAATTAAATCTTACTTTTAGCCTCTTCAGATGTAAAACTGGAAGAAAGCAAGGATGCATTTTCCAGTACATTCACTACAGTATTGGATATCCTCTTTTCCCATTGCCTTCTATGGGGATGTGACAAATCAGTAATTCCTGGGAGGACGTCAGAAGTTTCTGTTGTAATTGCAACAAAAAAAAAAAAAAAGATGATAACCAGCATCTAACTCAATTCTCTGTCCATGCAAACTAGTACTAAGCGTACAGCACTTCTTTAACAGTGACGTTTGATTTTGTGGGTACAAGTCTGAACTTGGTAAAAGAGTTCCCCATACATTTACTCTGTACCAAATGTTTTCAAACAGTCATTTTTTAATACTTTGGCCAAGATTTTTTTTTTTTTAATCTCAGCTGAGTGGTAAGAATCAAGGTAATTGCAGAAGTAACAGACAGTGGCATGGTTTTTGATAGGTGCAGACTTGTATGCTCTATCTGTTTAAATGGCTGGGTCATTGACATTTAGATATTGCTACATAGAAGGAAATGCATGAGCCTTGAAACTGTAACACTTACCCTCTTCATCAGATTTCCTTTGTTCCTTTGTGCTTTCACTCAAATCCTTATTAATATTTTTCCTTTCTAAGGGGCTATGCTTGCTACTTTCATCTTTACTTCTCTTTAAAAGAATAAAGACTGTATTAATCATTATCCTTGTTTTCCAGAAAAACAAAGCAGTAATATTAACATGGCTCTAATTATTTTAGTTTTGCTACAAAATGGCTGGCCTGAAGATGTGAAAACTAAACCACTGACACCATGAAGGCAATTGCAATTGCACTGCATCTATTATTGTACTACATTTCACACCTCATGTCCTCTTTTAACAATCTCAGTTTTTGAAGCTAAGTACAAATGTAGTTTCTTGATGCAATTTGTGGGTTTATTTTTTTTACGTTTAAGAACAGTAGCAATATAAAGATAATCTCAGGGAAAACAAGATGCATGCAAATATTAAGCTTCTCAGATTGACAGGTCTATTCGAAGGAAAAAAAAAGAGCCCTACTGGCAGCATGTTTTGAAAAATACACTCAATATGGCTGAGCCAGGCTGTGCTATAATCTACCCAAACGTGATTGCTTGGCCACCTGTGACTTAATTCTCCTCACCTGAAATCCCACATGGGCCCTAAAACCTAGTGAGAATTATGCCCAGACTAGACTGTTTCCACAGCAGCCTGTTCAAAAAGTGTCCCTAAAGCAAAGAAAATGCATCAATTCTTGCAGTATCCCAAAACTTAGAAAAAAGGAGAGGGTTGGTTTTTTTTGTTTGATTTTGTTGTTTTGTTTGGGGCTTTTTTTGACAGGGCTATAAGAAAATCCACTTTGGAACTAAACTAAATGTGGAAAGCATCAAAAAGTTACAGTGGTGGGAAATGCACAGGAAAACTATGCCATTTGAACACAGATGACAGCTGATCTAGTAGGATGATCTATGGTTTAGCATACTAATAATTTTCCGTATGAACTTTTCTATAATACTGAACATTCTAAATTACTAAAATACAAATACTATATTCATATTTGAATACTTACCCTATTTTCTTTCTTATTATTTGAGCTTTCACCAGCCATGACATTACCTAATACATTAAGAAACAGATTCAAGAGTTAATACCTTTGGCAAACATTTGCAGTACAGTGGTATTCCAGAGGTATGACAGCAACGCCACTGAACCAAGCAATGAAAATTATGTGAAAGCTTCTTCACATTTCTGTCAACGTAGCTGATTCTCAACAGGGAGTCCCTCTACTATTCAGTTCCAAATGTGTACAAATTTTGGTGTAGCTATATTTATGCAGAAGAAGAAATCGAACATTCTCTCTAAAAATTAAATAATGAAAATAACTTGCTTCACCATATTCTGGGAAACAAAGCACTGTCATATTTAAAATATATGCAACAGCTAAAAGTTTTGCTCATTTTAAAATTGAAAGGTTTAATTCTAGCAGAAGTCTTAAGACTTACAATGTATGTATTGTAGCTCCACACTGTACTTCTCATGCTGGAATATAATTTATGCCCTTCAAGCATTTTTCCATACAAGTTCAATAATATTACATTTTTAAATAATTAAAAGTAGATTTGAACATATAATAGTGATGCTTTATAGCTGTATTTAAGGTCTTACAATTCCTAGTCATTTTGTCATTCCTTACATCAAGAAAAATGTTGCTGACTTACCCTTTGGTCTTGCTGCATTGCCTTCATGTTTCTTGGTTTCCTTTAATACCTGTTCAAACTCATTTGTCATCTGGAATGTGTATGAAGAGATGCAAGTACCATTTTAAGCTTTCTCAAATTACTGTATATGCCATTTGTTAAAAATAGACTTACTATACAAAAACACTGCTACAGCTAACAGCTAACAATATCTAATTTTAGCAGCATCATGTCAATATTCAACTTGTATTTTCAAAACAAACCCTTCTAAAAACCCAGTTTTCTGAGAAGCCTACAACTGTATTTATGGCTTTTAGAGTAGGATCTACACAACACTACCTTTCATATTGTTATACACTAACAAACTACAAAAGAAATTGATTTAGTATCTAAAATGTAGATATTATTGTTTAAATCTAGAGACAAAGAATATACCATACCTCAGAAGGCAAACAATTTTTGATAAGTTTAGTTAAGCAGCCTCTTGCAAGAATAGTACTGGCTGATGGACGATTCTTGGGATTTCTCTTAAACATCTGTTTTATTAAGTAATGAAGTTCATAGGAGTAATGAGATGGTAGCGGATTGTAGGACCCTTTGCAGATCTTAAGGATGAGATGTTTCCAGCTATTGGCTTGAAACTACATTAAAAATAAATTAACATTAGAGCATGGAGCTTAAGGTGAAAAGAAGTTGACATAACTTAAGAGCAACTTTAACATTTATTGTATAAAAATGCATGGTATGTATCTATGTAGACTCCCTATTACCATACTGATTTGGCTCCCAGTTTGACATTTTCAGGGCTCTAATTCAGAGGTGTGGGATAATGACCCTGAGCAAACACACCAGTAACTTTTCTTTACATTTTGTAGGGCTATTACGTAGGCATTTACTTATGTTAACAATGACAGAAATATAATTTGCTGAGAATGAAAACATCACCATTTGCATACAAAGTTTGATTAAAACCAGATCGTAATGGACATGGCAGGCAATAACCTGTATATCTGGAAACCAGGTGGGAGTTACTCCTGTAAATTTAAGATTGTTCAAATTTTATTTTTGTAGGAATATACCATTGAGAAAATTTGGATCATCTTAGTGTCCTTTACTTCATATTCTTGAGATGAGAATCAAACTGCAAGAGTGAAACTGTAAGCCAGAAAAGATACAGACTTTGATTTAAAAAAAAAAAAAGAATAACCATCAGAAGTAGCCTATCAAGGCACAAATACCCTCTTGCAAAACAACAGGAAATGGCTGAAGTTGTTACTTTTCTCAGCTAACTGTTAACCAGCCTTCAGTCAGGAATTATTGCTTCCATCGGATGACTGCAATGTCACCAGGAACAGCTATAACCATGGATGGAAACAGTCTGAGCTAAAATGGCTGAGAACTGCTATCTCCATGCAGAAGGTTTTCTTACGGTACACTGCTGGCTTGGCTGCAGAGTGCCAATCATCCACAGTATGCAGTATCCTTTTACATCACCTCTGACAGATTACACAAGAAAATATGTGACCATCACATAAAAACACGTACAGAACATTTCACTGCTGCTAAAAAGGGAAGGATACTCCACTGCTTGGTATCCCAGCCCTGAGCACTGCCTGAATAGCTGTGGCACTGCCAAAGCCTTGCTACAGACCTACTTAGGCTAACACACGCCTATGCACAGACTCCTTTATCACTCAGACACATACAGTATAAACTTATAAACTCTTGTACTGCTAGCAGTTGCAGCTGTAAATAATCTTTTGCTGATACACAGGATTTCAAGGTACAGTATTAGCTCAATGAAAGGAAACTGCTGCTTATAAAAAATTAAGACAAAATGACCTTAAATTGGGATGATCTCATTTTCTTGTAAAACAAAAATATCCTGATAAGGGCTCTCATGTTAGCCGTGTGTCTGTATATAGAAGCCAGAGGAAGTTAACACATAAGAAGCATAACATCAACACTGTAAAAGACAGTGGCCCAGAAATGACAGAACCATCCCTCAAGGTTCCCCGCTGTCCCAGTAGGAGGATAGTGCTTGGACAGTGACTTCTTTGATTTGAAGAATAAGCAAATAGGTACATCACCAATGCGAGGTACAAAACTGCTTATTTCTTACTATATTTTGCTATACTTGCACACAATATATTCTCATTAGCAAAGATTTTGAGTGTCCTTGCCTCCATCTTCTGTGAACATCTTGATCCTGTAAAACACAATGCTCATTGCAACATCCCTGCAGATATCTGTAACCAGTCTGGCACCTGCTGGACTCTTTAATAAGCCTCAGGTCACCTCACTGATATTGACAAAAATTAACCAAGAAAGAAAAAAAAAATAATTATTTTCTAACAATTTAGAAAATTGAGTGTTTTACAGAAAGGTCTAATAGGTCCCAAGAGCTGCTGAAAAATAGAAGGCATATAATGGAGGAAGGGTGGGAAGGGTGGAGCAATACTTGCTTCTTTCAGAAGCAGCAGCAAACACGTCAGTCAACTATATAATTGACTGCGAACCCATCAAACTCCAGCTAACTGCTAATCAAATTTTAAGGAATTCCAAAACTTTTCTGATAGCAATAAAGCAATAAAGCTGTACTTACTGGATGTCTAAGAGTGCACAGCTCATACAGAATACATCCCAGAGACCATATATCACTGTAGGTATAGAGAAAGATGAGAAATCTTGAACCAAAAATTACAATTTAATATCCTGCCTAGAAAAAGTTAAATTCATTACGTGTACATAACTGAATTGAATAAACTAAAAATAAACGTAAGTGACCATAAAAGACAATACAATTATGTGTTTAACCTTGCCAGGGGAAATGATCTTGCTTATTTTGTCCTACACTGATGTAAAAAAGGATGACTGTCATACAGTTGTATTTGGCTTTTTATTCCCAGAATGTCTCCTAAGCAATTTGCTGCAATAATATTTATCCTTCCACACTTCAAAGCCTTTGTATTCCACAGCCCTTAATATCAGATGGCAGACACATGATCCTAATTCTGAGAGCTGGAATTCTGGCCTTGCCAATCAGAATTCTCCTGCCGAGAAAAAAACCATCATCTTCCACCCAAAGTGAGTACTGCCACCTGCCCAAGAAGCAACTAATGCCTTTCTTGCAAGAGAAGCAGAAAAAACTTAAGCGCTAGAAGGTTTCTTCCCTCCTGTGGAAAATGAGTCACTTTGTTCAGGTACACCTAGGGTCACAGAACAGATTGAGGGGAGGGGATATAAAATGACTTAGTGTTTTGGAGTCTGGGAGGAAGCTGTAAACATCATGCTGTCAAGGTGCTCTCAGAAGTTCTTGCATAAAGACTTGAATAACTGGGCTTTATAAAATTAAGTCATCGGTTTTGTAGCCATTATCCCTGCATTATCAGGACTGGAAAGAAGAGCTTCAAAAATAAGACCAGCCAAACAAATAAGACCAGCCAAAAGACACACACACACACCCCCCTATATGCATACATACATATATATGTCTGTGTTTGTATGTATATATTTACTCTCCCAAATCCACAGAGAGGTCTGCACACCAGTTTTCAAACTTAAGACTAAAAATATACACCTAGTTACCTAAGTAAAGAGGAATTTAGGCCTCTTCATCTTAAAAACCATGTAATTACCTCTTTCTAAATATTCCTCAGCTGAGTATCTTCTCCAAGCCAAATATGGATAAGCCACAAAGCCAGATTGAGACAACAATAAAGACATACATCAGTAGGCATTATTTGTGACCACTGAAAACACAAATACCTTTTGTTGTTGTATGGCATGCTTTCCCAAATTTCTGGAGGTACGTAATAAGGAGTTCCCACATATGTGCAAGCATATGACACTGGACTATTGAAACGATAAAGAAGAAACACCAGATGAAAAGTCATGATTTAAGAAATCTGTACCATTTATCAATGGTAAAATAAAATTTTACACTATTGAGATCAGTGGAGATATACACATACTGTGCAAGAAGGCGCGCAGATCCAAAATCTCCCAATTTGGCATTTCCATTTTGAGTGAGGAAGACGTTCTGCATTTCAAGAGAAGGATAGATTAACATACTTAAATATTCTTCTAGGAAACATTTCTGCAGTTTGTGTATACAGAAAACACTTTAGCAATCACTTCTGATATTTTATCTTTATATTTCCTTTTACTTGCTTCTCCTAATACTTCTACCAAAAAAAGTTAAGAACTACGTTGGGTTTTAAGGGAAATAGCAAGTTCATTATATCGGCCAAAAGCCCCAGCATCAGTAACAGAAAAAAACAGAGTTTAGAAATGTCTTAACCTCTATGCTGTGCTCAAACCACTAAGGTCACACTCTCTTCTGAATTTCTATCTTTCTGCTAGGAAAGAGTAAGAAAGAAAAAATGAGAGGCAAGATATTTACCAACTGCATACTCCATACATGTTTTTATGCTTCTGTTATTGTCTTAAATTATCTGCTGTCTGCCACAAGCAGTTGGTGCTATCAGCAGTGTGGATATGAAGGGTATAGCTATACTTAGCTGTTTTTTATGCCCGCAATCATCCCATACACTCAACAATTTCATTTGCCTAACAATCTTAAGCCCAAAAGAAAAACACAGCACATGGCAGTAACCGGAAATTATGAAAGAGGGAATTGAACTTTTGCATGCAGAAGAGTTTATAAACAGCAAGAAAACTTGCTGTGTTCACCTTGGATGTGATATCCCTGTGCAACACACGTTTATCATGAATGTGCTTCACACCCAGGCACATCTGCACAAACCAGTGAAGGATCTGAAAAGAGTAATTAAGAGTTACAACAGCTCAGTGCTGTATGTAACGAATACTTCACAAATAGATAAAAAACATTGAGAGCAAAAATAAAGCATGATGGGAATATCTGGGAGTTAAAAGTAACTCTAGCATAATGGCCTCCAGTTAGCATGAGAGACTGAATTTTTAAGATAAAGTATATTTTAACAGGGCAGAAGGAATGTTTCCTACTGTGTCTAGAAAAACCTAGTAATACATAACAATAATTAAGCTAGGGAGTGACTACATGGCACTTTACCTGATGGTCATTTTATAATTATGCCAACTACAATTTCATAGTAAATTAGCAATTTTTTTTTTTTTTAATTGCTGTTTCTGAAAGGAAATGTATTCTTTTTAAATGTATGAAATAAAGTTCTTAGAGATGCTTGGCCAATCTAAATACTAGGTGAGGATTCTGGTCTTTTCATTGTAACTAAGATGATGCTTCTAACTGTGGTAAGAAGTAGTTTTCATCACTACAATGTCACTTTGGACCTGCTCCTAAGAAGTTTTATAGCCTCTGTGATAAAAGGAATTAATGCCTGCTGAATGGTTTAAACATTTAATTGCTACATAAAATGCAAGCATTTAGTCTCCTGGCTGGTTTCATTTATCTTACCAGAGTGCTTTATTTACTTTTCATTTGCAGTACCTCTTACTGTGCTTTAAATTCTGGCTGAAGTTTGTGTTAAATTCTTACTTAATTGCATAAATTTGTGCATGCAAACCTGACTCTGTTTTTCACACTGCTTGCACATTTCTCAGATACGGACAGCAATTTCTTTTTTATTCCTTTCAGTCCAATTCTCATCTTGTTCTGCTGGAAATTATCAAAGAAATAATGCTTCTATTCTATCTATAAATGTCTTTGTTTCATTTAAGGTACTTCAAGGTGTCTGTATATCTAAAATTTGTTTTATGTGATGCAGGGTGCGTCAGTTTACATGAAAAAGGATTCCTAGGTCCTTGGATCAAAATGTTGTCTTTTCTTACCGTATCTTCAGGGAACAACTTTCCTCTTTGTTGTTTAATCTTTTGCATTAGATCTCCATCATCACAATATTCCATCACTATATACAGATGTCCATCAGCTAAATTTTAGGTAATTTAATAATAATTAGTATTTTCATTAGCAGGGTAAGCGTATTATTTTTACTATAAAGCTCCAACTACATGCTATGTATTATATATTACCATAAACACATATTTTGTTTATAACATGTATTATAAACAACAAAAAAAAGTAACCTTGATCACTCAGGAGTATGCAACTTCAAACAATTAAAGATATTTTAAGTTTTTCTATTTACCTTCAAATGAATCTTTATAGGCAACGATATTTGGATGTTTCATTTTAGCCAAAAGAACTGCTTCCTTCCTAGAGTTCTCTACATCAGATGAAGACTGAAAATGCAAGTACACTTACATAAATGTCGCACTAATGGATTTTCATATATACACACAATGCACCTCACTTTCCAAAAGGAAAATATTTTTAAGAATTGTTCTTCCGTTATTTTAAGAAATCATTTAGAAACTTGAGAACCCCATCATTTTTTAATTTATGGTTTATTACTAGCTGAAGACTTCTTCGTTTTTTTGGGGGGGTTGGTTTTATTGTAATTTGAGAGGATATTTTCCTACTTCAGTTAATGATTTTTTTCTATTTTAACAATGCGGAACTATGTAACAAAGCAGCACACACTGATTTTGGAACAGCTGACAGTCTACACTGCATGAACTCAGTATAAAGCCAAGTGCCCAGGCATTAACTGAGCTTCAGCCTTGATAAAGCCGGTGTCTCCCATTTTGTGAATTTTTGGTTAGCTACGTGCAGAGAAGGTAACCTGAACAACTGATTACTAGCAATAACATGAGGCTAATTTCCTCATCAGGTGTTGCAGATGAAACCTGCATTCTAGTGAAATCAATGGGAATCCAGCCAAGGGCATCAGGGGAACAAGTGTTTCCTTCTGTTTTCCTATATGCTACACTTACCAAAATGTAACCACACACTTTCCGAAACAGATCAGATTTTGCTACGTTACTCACAGTTATATAGTAGCCATACCATGAAAAACTCTCAGCAAAGATGCTCAGCGTTTCAAAAATATATCCACAATTATGATTTTTTAAATTTTTTTTTAAGTGGTGGGTGAGGTGATATACATGTCACGCTTACCATAGGAAGTCTTATTTCCTTCATTGCATACTTCTGGTCACTGATTTTATGATGAACTAGGAGAGCTCTGCCAAAGGATCCCTCTCCTAGTACTTTCAACACATTATATTCTTCCATTCTTTATAAGCCTAGGTCCAACACTTGTCTTCAAACACTCTCTTTCACAGAATGACCTTCTAAATTTTGTCATGACCTTGATTCATTTTTTACAATTTGCTGTTAATGGGATTGGCATGAGAAAAAGAACCCTGCAAAATAATGAGAATGGGTGATAAATGTAGTATGTGGGTACCTACAACTGTTCAGCATTACTATAAATACCATAAAATTACCATAATCACTGTTACTGTGACTTTTCTGAAAATGAGGCCTTCAGAAAGTTCAATTCAAAGTACCTATCATACAGTGCATCTCTGCATTTTTTTATTTTGAATGTTAAAGTTCTTTGAAAATGTAGATTATAGCCCTACAACTTAGCATCTTCTTTTTGTTACCTGCACTTCTGCAAGTGGTTTCATAACACTAAACAAAACTCACAGGCACAATAATATAAACAATAAGTTTCAAGCTTCCAGTGACAATTCTCACCTAAAACAGTGTAAGTAGGATCAAACTGGGAAAAGTTACCAGTGTTCATGCGCAAAGACCTCAACAACTAGCAGATTTAGAATAGAATAGAATAGAATAGAATAGAATAGAATAGAATAGAATAGAATAGAATAGAATAGAATAGAATAGAATAGAATAGAATAGAATGGAATAGAATAGAATAGTTCAGTTCAGTTCAGTTCAGTTCAGTTCAGTTCAGTTGGATGGGACCTAAAACGATCATCTAGTCCAACTGCCTGACCACTTCAGGGCTGACCAAAAGTTAAAGCATGTTGTTAAGGGCATTGCCCAAATGCCTCTTAAACACTGACAGGCTTGGGGCACTGACCACCTCTCTAGGAAGCCTGTTCCAGTGTTTGACCACCCTCTCAGTAAAGAAATGCTTCCTAATGTCCAGTCTGAACCTCCTCTGATGCAGCTTTGAACCATTCTTAAAGGTCTTCTCCAACCTTAACAATTCTATGATTCCTATGCATCCTATCACTGGATTTACAGACTATGTGCTTTCATCAAAACATTGCTACTTTTTAGTTATCCATGATTCAAACATCGCTTTATGTACATACCTACGTGCACATAGTGTTTTAATAGGCTGATGAGTTGCTTTTAGAAGGCATCTCAGGGCTTAATTGTTTCTGAAAGGATACAATGACGTTTTACTCAGAGGTTGAAAAATAAACACCCTGATTCATTTACAGAATCACAGAATCACAGAATCACTACGGTTGGAAAAGACCTGTAAGATCATCGAGTCCAACCTGAATTCAATTTACTTGAAAATTCTGAAGGCACCTAAGCGATGACCAAAGATGGTGTTTTTCAGGGCAACGAGCACGCTCGGTGTGTGCTTCACGTTAATAGGAGTTACACCTGGCAGCTACCGCTACCTTACCCTGAGGCGGAGAAGCCGAAGCCCGCCCCGAGCCCCTCAGGCCCCGCCGGGCCTTCAACGCGTGAGCCGCGGAGGCGGTACTCACCTCCGAGGGCCGCCCAAACCGCCGGGGCCTCCGCTCGGCGCCTGAGGAAGGGCCCTCAGGCAAGCTCGGCGCTTGCTCCACAGCCGGGCCGGGCAGCACTGCTGGCCTGCAGGCACCGGGCTGGGCTGGGGGCGGAGGGTCGGGAAGGAGGGCAGCGCTGCCTCAGAGGGCGGGCGGGAGCGGGAGCGCGGGAGGGGTGTTCGCCGTCATGGCGGCCCAACCCTCTGTGGAGGCTTTGCCGCTTTTGCTCCTCACAACAAGCAAATGGGGCTTATACCCGGCATTTAGTAACAATAAACGCTACCGTCCACGCCCAGCGCCTCAGTAGAGGCCTATTAATACCTCAAGAGTCTCTTTAGACTTCGTGTTGCACAAAAGCCAAGGTATAAAATCCTGTTAACAGTTTCACAATAGGTGTCTCTACAGTAGAGAGAGACTAATTTGTGCCAGAGCTTAGCACTAGTGACTCAAACAGATGAAGCCTTATGCTGCATGAATTGTACTTTAACCTTGTTTTTTACCTATGGAAATGTAACAGGGAGGTAAGGAAGTGAAAGTAAAACTTTTAACTACAGGATATTCTGTAACAAAAGATAAGGAAATGTCTCAAGACAGACAAAACCAGCTAAAGCTGCTTGCAAAGCATGGAAGTCTTAGGCAGTTCCATCAGCACAATTTCCATGATTTTGTTTTCTGTGCTGGAAAAAGCATTTCCATTTCAGACTTCCAGGTTTAAAAAAAAAAAAAAATAAAATAAATCAGCCTGAGCCTGACACCATGCAGTTCCAGCCACTGCCCGTGACAGAGCAGAACTGGCTCAACACAGATGCCCTGGTCAGCACATGAACTACGGGATGCAGCAGTTAAATCCTCCACAACAGAGAACCAGAAGTGCCTGCCTAGACCGCATCCCAGGCAGGACACATGCAATGCTGTGTTACTCCTTGTAGTACTACAAGTGAATGCTAGGACTTGCTTATCAGTGATCAGGAGGGTTCTTTGAAGAAAACCTAGTGCAATAGTACACTTAAAGTTTGGTTTCTTTTTAGATGCATCTTGTTAGATGCAAAGAGCATGTCCCTTCCACAAACAGAAGATTCTAGCTAAGTATAAAGGACCAAGATCTGTTTAACACTGAAATATGAATGCTCAGCTAAGGTTTAAGTTACAGTTCATGTAAACTCAGCATACTGAAGATGTGGAAACAGCTTCTGCTGAATGTGAAATATTTCATTATGTTCTGCTCTAACAGTTCACTTCCAGGAACAGATTAAAATAATTCTCAGAATTCCAGTCTCAGGCCTATAGCCATGTTCTACAATTAATTTCCAGACTAAATCCCATAAATAAAGAACAAATACAACTCAATTGATTAGTTTAATATGTCTACCATATTACAGACTAATGCAAACCAACATTAGAACAGTCACATAGTAATTAGTGTATCAGACCTCATCTAAGGGAGATTACTTCATCATGAATAATCCGGGTAACTAAAGGGATTAAACTCAAGTTTTATTGAAATACCCCCTAAAAATGGATACAACAGTTTAAACTTAGTGTACACCTTCCTAGCTGGCTTCAGTTTTCAAAACTAATTGTTGCTGCAGTAGACAATGTCCTATTGGAATGGCTATGTTATTTTTGTTTCTTAAACTAGAAGTTAGATTGTACAATTCTAAAGAATTTATAGGAATTGCAACAGGAAAACAGTAGATATGAGGAATATACTACAATCAAACTGTTATATGAAGTGTTAAACCTAGTCCTTAATTCAATGTTTAATTGTATTTAGCATGAAGACACTGATGTTTATAAGCACTAAAACAGACCAGGTTTACCACAATTTTGAAAAGGCAGAAACTTATAAATTCAAAAGTTTAGTGACTCAGACAGTCAAATTTCATCTTAAGTCATCCACGTGAGTTTTAGATAGCTCCTCTCTCAAAGCTGCTAAAAACAAACACCCCCCCAACACTCCTTAAAAAAGATCCAATCTTTAATCTCCATGTAGCATTAATGCTACTTTTTACTCTTCTGCTTCACCACTTGTTTCTTTGAGCCCATTACTCTGTTTGTGGATAAATGCAGTGGCTTTTGATTCCAATTCTCCCAGCTGTTCAAACGAAGAGACACATGGATCTTGAACTTTAACAGTATCTGACAGCTTGCACATCTTCTCCCGAATGCGTTGAGAATATCGCAAAGGGGTTACAATTTTCAGGTCTTTAGCACTGGAGTCGTTTGCCTCATGGTGCATCTTCACACTTAGGAAAAGAAAAAATATCACTAAATATAGGCACACCATCATACAAATTACCTCTGTAGCATCTAACAGAAACAGCAAGTCATGATTCATATTCAACTCTTTCCCATTCCCTTAGCCAAAGGAAATGGGAAACAGGCCCTTTCTCATTCATACAGTTAAAACCAGATGTACAACTCTTTTCTTGGGCAAAATATTTTAATCTGGAGAACCTCCTGAAAAGTTTCCAAAGGAAGATTCCCCCCCATTCTGTCAGGGGGAAACTGTTCTTCCTGCTATGAGGGACAGCAGCCAGCTGCCAGGAGTCCAGCTTCATCAGATGCCAAAGCTGAGTACAACTTTCCTAAGTCTGCTATCTTAGATGAAACCTTGCGGCAAAAAAAGAATTTAAAATGTTATCTGTTTTGTCCTGAGATTACTACCCAGATTTTTGCCTCAAGATACAATTAAGAAAATCTTTACAGGGCAGTTACATCTTGTTCACTTCTGTGTTGTATGACGTACAACCACATCTACATTTGAAAAGGGGAGGACTGGAGACACCTACTTTCTCTTTACCTAGCTCAGTGTAGAACTGCTACTACCATGTGGGCTCTGATCCTAAACCTGGAATTTATGTCTCTGCCACAAAGAGGTTTGATTACTCTGTAGTGAGGGATTCAAAAAGCAATGTGAGTAAATGCAGGAATTTATTTTAAAATACTTCCTTCTGAAGGAAGAGTAAGCACTCCTAAAAAGCTAAGTTCTTGAGAGCTTTTAACTAGGTGTTCACAAATGCAGTGCCTCCCTGTTTCAACAGGACACAAACATTACTGTTGCTCCACACACTGCAAACTTTCCATAGTTACCTGAAGTAATCTTACCTTTCCAAGTATGGTGTGGTAGATGGATTGTATCTCATTAAATAAGATGTGTCACTCTCCTTCTCAGGAGTATTAACTGCTAGGGCTATATCTTTTACCCCATCCTCATTCTGCTCCTCTGTTTCACATTTTCCTTTCTTTTTTGTATGTTCTTTAGTCTTGTGCTTTTTATTCTTTTTTGGCAAGATTTCTTCTCTCGATTTCAAGTCTAAATCCCTTTCTTCTTTTTTGATCACTTCACTGCTAGTCTCTGCCTTCTTGTCATCATTCTCTGCTTTTTGGTCATCACCAGAGCAGAAATCCTTGAAGGCCTCCTGAACCTGCTCTACAGATGAATTTAGTTCCTTGCTGACTTCCACTACCTCACTTAAATGAGCTTCTATCACAGTTCCTCCTAAAATAGAAATATTGAAGAAAGTACAGCTGTGATTATTTACAACTAAAAGAAAAGTTAATGTTTTAGAGAGATCTCTGAAATCTTAAAGCTTTACATGAGAATGAAAGTTAAGTATGTGTGAGTCTGAGCCACAGCAATTTAAGTTACTAATAATTTTAGTCACCTTCAAGAACCTGCAACCTGAAAACTCAGGCTAAGTACATCCTGAGAAGTCATTCTCTTCCTTCCCAAGCACAGCAGCTCTGAACAAGTATTTCAGTCAGTTTCTGGGATCAAATATTTGTCAGATTATGTTATATTTAACAGGAATGTATATGGCTACTTTGCTTCAAAATTGGAATATTTACCACCTTTAATTGACATTATGCCATAACAAAACCATGCATCTGCTAGTGAAGGAGTTTGTATCAGAGGCAACTGATTTTTAGCTGCCAAGGATGTTTTTATTTACTCTCTGATTATCAGGCTAAAATAGCTGGACAACATTGCTTTAATAGTTTAAATAGAACGTTTGAATATGCAAGCATCTCCACTACTCATTTGAACAAGCCCACAACTGAAAAGTATTAGATTAGTCAAGGTTGTTTTCAAAGGCAATTGAGTACATACAAAATGACCACAGAGAAGTTTCCATGAAATAGAATTTAATAGAGGCACAAATAGTTTAAACAGTTAGCTTGTGTTGCCTGTCAACCCAGATATTTAACTAGAATAGAGTACTCAGACTTACCATCCTCAGACTTAAAAAGGCTTTCAGTATTTTTCATAGTATCTATTAGTGTGTGTCGTAGTTCATCTTTAGGCTGGAAAAAAATTGTATTGTTTTAGAAAAACAATTCCAAAATTAATCATTATTTCAGCTTATTTGGTATAACAGTTACAGGGAAAGTGGTACAGACGACATGACGTTCATGTTACAAACCCTTTATTTAATGCTGCTCAGACATGTCAGAACACAAGTGAATCCTGTATTTGGTGCACTAAGGCTGTATTTGGTGTCCTGAAATCTTGCTGATATTAAAGCACAGGAATTAAGTCCATCAATGAATGTAAAATTAAGTTCTAGTTTGGGTTTCTAGTGATACTAGAAGTCTCAGGCCTTAATTGCTTCTAGGCGGAACATCATAAGTTATTTTGATGTTCCTAAACCTTTCTTCTTGGAAGTAGTAAGTATCTACGGTGATTACAGAGAAAACCAAATCCAACTTTTAATGTTCAAGTAGGTCACATGGCTCTCCTTCTACTATAAAAGGATTTATTAAAATCAGAGGTAGTTGTATTTTATAAACCATACTTTCATGACTTTACATTTGCTAATCTCAAACTTCAAGACAAGCTGCTCACCATTGCTCCTGCCAAAATGGCCTCCTCATAGACAGCAATAAGCTTTTCAAGAGGGCCCATCTGTTCAAGACGCATGCAGCAGATCCAATATTTTGCAAGCTTTTTAGCCCCAGGAATGCTCTGTGTCAGGTCTTCCAACATGGTGCGTACTTCACTGCCTTGACATCCCTAAAGTCAACACAAGAGCAGAGATTTAAATGCAATGAACATTTTGAGGTGCTGTATTTTAACTGGTTTTGAATTGGAAAGCAAGTATTTTTTCTTTCCTTGGAGATTAACCCTGAAAGTTGAAGATGGCAAGTATTTCCAAGACTGAACTATGAACTTGAGTAGAAGAACTGACATTCACCTATTCTTCCAAATGAGAATTATTTATACAGTATTGTAAATAGAAGGGATAGTAGAATGCATAGATGTCTTCAGAACTACTTAAACCAGACTTTTTCAGAAGTCCAAGCAAGTTTCTGCAAATGCAAACTTGTTTTAGATTAATTACTTCATAGCTACTCTTATTACATTATAGCTTTTCTACTTTATTATGTTACCATTATTGCCTAATCTTATTGGGTAGTTCAGTAAGTTGTGAAGCTTAAGTGAGAACTAATTTCTTCATGTGTCAGCAAAAAGCTATGATACTGCTTAACTTGGGGAGCAATTAGCCCCCTGCATCTGATTCACAGGTCCAGGACATCCGTAGGACTTGCATATTGTAGGAACCTGTATGATTAGAACTTGGTAAGCAAGGGAGTGAATACCTGTTTGGTTAACTGAAGACATTCTGCGAGAGTATTGTTGACCTTTTCACTATGTAATACATGCGCGAAAGAATCATCAGAAGAGAATTCTTGTTCTTCAGTTTTAGACTGGGGTCCCAGAAGCACAGATATAGGAGGTCTCCTCATCACTTTTCCTCTAGATGCCCTCCATTCATCCAGGCGAGCTCTGCATTTAAAATATTATTAGCTCAAGTGACAGATGCTTTATTTTTTACATTGACTGACACTAACTAGGCTAAGTCATACAAAGACATATTTTCCAGATAGTCCTCAAGTCCTCTCCCTTTAATCCTAAAAGGAATACAGCTGCTGTTTAGACCTGCATGGAAGTTTCAGAACCATGCATACCACTACCTGCTTTAGGTACCTATCAGGTCAGAACACTTTAATCTCTCCCTTTCCAGCAGCAACAAGAGACTTAGGTTACAGACCCTTTTTTCCAAGGGAGAGTAAAAAATGCTTCCAATTTATTTGTCCATGGCACCTCTCTTCCCTAATCCCACTTCAAACCAGAAAACTAGAAACTATCTCTAAGCACGGAGAGCAACCTAGAACAACCCTATCACACAGCCTTTAAAATCTGAAACTGATGTATCAATGTCATTCAGTCTTCATATACATTTCATTTCAACACCATCCCCCTAGACCACCAATTTTTAGTAAATGTGACTTTCTGCAAGGAGCTCTACCAAGAATACTAAATAACTTTTAGATTATACATCTTCACTCCATTGTCTAAGCTGCATTCACCACGCTGAAAAATATGTCATTAACAAGTGCTCTCCTTCAGTCCATAAACACGCTCATTTCTATATACACCCTGCATCAGTCTCTTGGTTTTTTTTAAAGCAGTGGCATGCATGTGCAATTCACTTACAGGATTATCTGTCATGCTTAAGGCTGTCACAACACTTAAAAACCAGAGAGCTCGAGCAATATACATTTTGTATTTGTAACTGCTCAGGACAAGCTGTAAGCCTGAAGAGCTGCTGCAATTAGTCTGAATCCTGATTTCTCAGTATCAAGTCTGCAGTTTTAGTCTGCTGACCTTAGGCATCAAGTTCAAACACTCAGTTCTCTTATTTTTCAGCACACCTACAGCACAAAATAGATCAAAATAGATATTCTTGGAAAGAAGGTCTAAATACTTCCCAAAATCAAGCTACGACAGTCAGTAATTTAGTTACCTTCTCTCTTCTGCTGACTCTTTTGGCAGAACAGATTTTCTGTTGCCATTAGTTTTAGAATCCTGTCTGAACTTTGTACCAGGAACAACAGAAATTGGTTTTGCTGGAGCTTCTGGTTTTGCATCTTCACAAAAATCTGCACATTTCTTCACTCCTGGTGCTCTGTGGTCAGATTTGTTAGAAACAGCCTTCGGTGGCTGTGGTCCCCTTCCACCAATAATTTTTTGGACTGTTACTTTCTTTGGTACGACAGCAGATATTGGTTGTTGTTTCTTCAGACTGGACTGTGAGTTAATAGCAGCTTTGTCAGATGGTTTGCTCTGGGATGGGAGGACACCATTTGGTTTTACAGAGTTAGGGCGGTTTGTGACTTTGATGGTCTTCAGAAGTACATTACAGCTGCTTGTGGACAAAGAAGTTGCTGCTGGTTTGGTGGCAGAAGAAAGAAGCTTCTTGTCTGGCAAAGAACTCTTTTCCCCCTCACTTTTTGGTGCTTTTCGGAAGGAGTTTATCTTGGATTGGATAACTTTGCCACGATATGTACCAAGCACTGGTTTCTTCGGTAGGCTGACACTTGAATTTTGTTTTTCTGTAATCAATTGCTTCTCTTTTATGCTTTTTATTTGCAAAAAAGACTTGCTAAGTGACACGTGCTGAGATTTTATTTCAGTGACTTCATCCTTGGATGCATGATCTTCAGGATTATAGTTTGTGCCTGATATGGAATTTGTCAGTGTGATTGTGGAAGAGTTTAAAATAACATTTTTTTCTGAGGTTCCGCTTGATTGGTCCCATGACAGTTTATTAGCATTCTCTTTATTTTCCTGAAATCAAAAGCATATCCATGGAGATGTTTGAAGTACATTCATGCTGCATGTTACTTGTTTCCAAAGAGGCTTTCACTCATTTACAGGACTAAAGTGATTAACAGTAAATGCCACTTTAAAAGTATCTACAAAAGTAGTGTTTATATACTGAGAAGAATATTTGTCAGTTATTGCAGAATTCACATCAAAAAGTCAAATAAGGATTATTTTAACTCTGCCTTGAAAGTAAGAAGGCCTAACCTGATGGCTACACTCTTCTTACAGAAACAAAGCTCTCTTAAAGCAACTGCTAGAATCACCTTCTAACAAGAGTCTTAAAGCAGAAACTTGCTTTAGGCTGTATATAGTCAAAAGCAGTATCTCACTTTGCATACCCCATCAATGGCAACACCATTCCTCCACTTAATGTGGATAGCCTACTAACACAAGGTAGTAAATAAAGCCTTTAATTAGGGCATTAGGACATGTTACCTGAACAAGGAGAATTTTCCTTACTAGTGAGCTGTAGGAGGCTGTAGTTAAAAACAGACACGTGAGTTTTATACGGCCTTACTATTCCCTGAAACTCTCAACCATATGTTCTCAGCATAACACTAGCCCAGAGGCCATGAGAAGTGGAACCTAGCCTTTTCCTGCAAAGAAGATGCTCTACAGCAACTAATTCAGCATTGTCTAAGCAGCAGCTTATGGAAGAGCGAAAGATCCAAAGGCAGGGAAAAAAAAGTGAATGAAACATGGAAATCTGGAGAAGCTGATACTCTTCTCCTTTAAGGAAGATGCCCTTGAACTGTAAGAAAACTACACTGCATCTCATTTCCTGATCTGTCATTCACGCTTAGAAGTTAGATATGATCAAGCCAGTAACTAGAGCTTGAGTACAAGGGCTGCTATTTAAGGAAGCTATGTAGTTTAACTCAACTTTAAAAATCACACGAGACATTAACGTAGACCAAAGTATCTCCCTTCAGGAAATTTCTAAAAAACCCTCGAGTTTCACTTTTGGAATTTTTCCCCTCAACACCCAGTTTTGAAGTTTTAAGTTTTTTGCTTTGCTCCTCAAATAACCCCAGGTCTCTCAAATCTTTTGGAACCCAAAGTCAAAATCACCTAACATGAACACAGGTTTTGTGTCTAGGTTTTTTCCTCACCTTTCCCTGAGAACAGGTCTGGAGAAGAATCTGTGTTTTGGTATTTCTAAGCAGCACAACAATGTGCATCTTAGTTCTGGAAAAGTGACACAAAATGATATAGGGAAAGTAATCCCTTGAACTCTGATTAGGTATTAGCAACTACTTCTGATTACATTAGATTTGTCAACATCACCACACATTCAACAGTTAGTTTTGTTAGTTGCTTGGGTTTTCTTTCCAAGTAACAGAGTACAATAGAATAATTCTGTACTCTGGGAGAAGACCTTGCTCAGATTTCAAATAACCTCCATGAAGACTGAAAATATATCAAAAAAGTTCTGAGAGTCTCAAGAAAAGTTGTTAAAATTGAATTGTTATTTCAGCAATAATGGTATCCTCTTTAATCCCCTCTCCAGTCAGGTACAAACTGAATATCAATATGATCCATTACATACCCTTTTTAGAGACGTGATGCTTTACTGTATATTAAGCAGTCACTAAATGAAGTTTTAACAAACTGCACCTTTGCACCTGCAAACTACTTGAATACAGTTTAAGTGAGTGGAATGTTGTAGTCACAGAAACAGAGCGCCATCAGTATTTGATTATTGGTCAAAAACTTACCATTCCTGGCTTTGGAGATCTTGAGAGCTGTATTTTGTCTTGCAGTTTATTGCTAGTTGCTCTCCTAGTTCTGCTACTGCTTAAAAAAGATGACATCTTAAATCATCGTGGAGCATAACAAAGGAATGTATTTTTAGAGTAAATTCACATGGTCCAGGTTGCAGTCTGCAGGCTGAATTCATGCTGAAGCATTTCTGTTCAGCTTGTACTCTTCCTCCAGAAAAAAATAAATGGCTACGCAACCACTGATCAGGGCCCAGGCTGCAAAACATCCCTTCTTGCACCATAAAGAGCTGGCTAACAGAGGGGAAGAAAAGAACAAACTATTTACTGCAGGTGCCATTCTCATGTTTAAGGATGAGCACCAACTGTCTGGCCTGATGCATCTGCTACAGAAGGTCAGGTTTTTAAGTGCTGCAATTGAGGGAGAAGAGGGAGCAGCACAAGTAGTTGAAGCTCAGCTACTGCAATCATCAGAGGCAAGTCTGAACAAGGATACATAGTTCCTACCACACTGACAGGTTCCAAAACCTGCAGTCAGGCACCAGAGCTGGCATCAGACTACCCAGTTACTAAACCACCAAGACCAGTATTGCCTCCTAGCAACTATGAAAATGTGCTGACAGCTCAGGAGAAAAACATCTCAGTTCATAGTTACAAATTCAAATTCTTCCTCAAATGCTTCATGATTCATTATATGAAGCATGTAGCACTATTGCATGTGACTGAAAATTAACATTCCAGTTAGCAACTGATATCTTTGCATCATATGATCTTCTGGAAGTTAGCTGAGTTGAAAATGAAGGTACATTAGTGAAAATAAAGATAAAAATAATTAGTGACTTTGAAATGCTGGAGAAAGAAGTCTGCATAATGCTGTCACCTGTGATAGAGAATACATGTTAAGGGAACTGGTCAGAAGTCATAGAATTATAGAATCATTTAGGTTGGAAAAGACCTTTAAGACCATCGAGTCCAACCATAAACCCAACACTGCCAAGCCCAGCACTAAACCATGTCCCCAAGTGCCACATCTACATGTCTTTTAAATACCTCAAGGGATGGTGACTAATCCTGTCCTGTCTCAGTCTCTATAGGAGCAGATGATACACTTCATGAATTGCATCTATCATACATTTGCTTAACAAAAACTTTTAGTATTTGCTGACAATAAAAGGACTTTAGGAAATCCACGCGCTCACCAGTCTTGTTGCATGGTCTCACCTTTTGGTTGAGGTTCTCTGCAAGAACTGCTATTTACATCTTTCCCCACCAACCATGGACATTTCTAAAGGAATGTAAGCCATAACAGAATTACTACCTGATTAATGCCTGGTTTTCTTGAATGGGCACACCAGAAAAGGTCTTTTTTCTTGATAGATACTCTTCAACTTTTTGTCGTCTTTGTTCTAGTGGGTTTAAAAAAACCAAACAAGCAGAATTATTATGTTTTCAGCTAAAATAGTAATGCCAGACAAACTTTGTCTCTTAGAAAAAAGGATGTGCAATTAGAAAAGCATCAAGACATTATAAAGCATAGACAGTATGGATTAAGAAAGTCTTTAGTTTAATATTCACATCTTACGATGTCTTACGCATTCTCTCATTTCTTGAGAAAGGCTATATTCAAGGCGCAGTTGAATGTAATTTCATGGCTATTTTGCTGCATTAAGCTAAAAGAAACACTAAAGAGCTAAAATGCTCTTTCTTTCACCTTCTGGATGCCTGTTCAGTATTTCACATACTTACTTTTGGTTCAGCAAGCACTCTTTTCACTTGTGACAGTAATGAGGTAAGTATAGCACACAAAACCCACCATGCACATGAACCCAGCTGACCACCTGTAAAATCATTTGCTTCTCTGCTGTTGTCATCTGGGCATCTGCACAATGTTGGACCAATGGGAGTGTTAATAACAGCACAAAATGGTCCTGAAAAGGTCTTAAGCCAGCTGTCACTGTCTTAATACAGAAAGTCATTCCAGAACAGGATATTATTTCCCAGGTTTTCACTGGTTGACTGCACACCAGAGTCTTACATCCTTCATAGGACTACATTGTTGATCTTTTTCTGAGAACTTTCCTTATTCCCCATAGGGAGCTAGTGACTTTGGCGTGCTGGAAGCTGCTGGGATAAGATGGTCTTCCCACCCAAAGCAAGCTCAAGCATCCACGCAGCCAGTCTAGACAGTTAGGAAGACTCCAAGTGTTACAACTGTTTCACATGCTGTGGGATGTGAGAACAAGAAGGTAAAGCATTCTCTTTGACTCAGAACAACAATTCCTTTATGGCATTCAGGAACTCATGGCATCACACCATCCTCCATCATAGACAGGCTCATTCAACAGTGGAAGTCTTCAATGAACTCACATATAAAACCCAATTTCTGCCCCTCCTAGGCAAGTACAAGTCCCCTTTTGAATCTGTATGCATTTGTTCTTTATCTTTCATATTTTGTCTTGCCCATTGTTCCTGATTCACACTTCAGAAATCTCTGCAACGTTCACCAACACGTTCACTGAACACTGAGATGCTTCTGTATGACTGAAGTTTAGGCAGTAGAAATTGCTAAAACATTATTGCTTTTGAGAACCTGAATGTTAATCCTGAAAAGTAGCAAGCACTTGATTGCACACTCTCCATGGTAAAAAGCTGTCATCCCCGGGAATGGGGTAATTACAGTCAGAACCTCCTCCTAATATAGGAGAGCTGAAAGAGGTGATTCTTTCTCATGCACTGACACATCAAAGCCTGAAACACACAGCCAGCAGAGTGAATTGAGACTTGGGCTTGCAGCAACACTGTCTTTCAGTTAGGACATAGTGCTTTCTTAGCACAGCTGTCCAAGCCCACGCTAAATGAAGCCCGAGAGTCAGTATACATCACCTGCTTCTGAAGAGGTGTACACCAGCTAGTACACCAGACGCGTACCTGCCAAGAGATGCTGCAGAGCAGCGAGCTCAGCGTGCATCCTAGAGCCTCCCGGGTACCTTCTGCTTCAGAAACTCGGGTCTTACCGACTCAAAACAGCAAAGCCCCATCAAAGCAATGCAGGTCGTTTAACTTGCAGAAGCCAAACCGCTCAGAAAGTAATAAGCAGAAGAGTGCAGGTCTAGATCGGAGCATTTGCTTGTTTCAATAGGATGCTCTTAAGTTAAGGCGTGCCTCTCGTCACGAAGAAAGGCTTTCACTCCAGGAGCCCTGCCTGGGGGAGAGCACGGGCCCCAGCCCTGCGAGGGGAGGGCGAAGTCTCACCGACCCGCTCGCACCGATCGGAAGCTGTAAGGCCACGGACAGCGGGCGCTGCTGCCAAGACCTGCCAGGTCTCCGACACCACCTGAGGCCCCTGCCCTCGTCCCCCGCTTCCCGGGAAGAGCGACCAGCTCCCCTCTCCCACCGGCTCCTTCCTTACCCGCCGCTACGCGGGGCGGTAACGACGGACAGCCCCGGCAGCGAGCGTCTCGGCTCCGCACTGCCGGGAGCGGAGGCCGGTTCAGCCCCTCAGGGCTTTGTCTCCCGGTGCCCGCCCCGCAGCCTTACCTCGGTACGCCGGCTCGGACCTGCGGCTGGCCGGGAGCTGGGGAGGGGAACGCGCCGCCATGGCCGCCCGCAATATGAAGGCAGTTGCGAGGGGGAGCGCGCGGCGCGGCAGACGTTTGAATCACCCGCCGCACAGCGCCTCCCAGATTGGACCGGCCGCGGGACTTGAACTGGCCAATGGCGAGCGGGAGGGCGGGGCCGGCTGCGCCTGGTGCGCCTGCCGGGCCGGCAGGGGGCAGGCGGGGGTGTCCGCTGGCTGGGCGGGGCGGCCGCTGGAGCGCGAGGCGGCGGGAAGATGGCGGCCGCTCCTAAGGCCGCCGCTAGAGGGCGCGGATCGGCCGGGGATGGGGCGTGCTTGCCCAGCGGCTGCGGGCAGAGAGCGGCGGCTGCGGCCTGGTCTGCCGGCGGCAGCAGCGAGGGAGGGGAAGGGGCTGCGCGCCCGCCATGGACAGGTTCGCGTGGACCAGCGGGCTGCTGGAGCTGGGGGAGACGCTGGTGGTCCAGCAGCGCGGCGTGCGCCTTTACGACGGGGAGGAGAAGGTGACAGGAGCGGCCCTGCGCGGGGCCTGGCGGCGCGGCGGGACCCGGGGGGCCGGGAAACGGCACGACCGTGGGCCCTCAGCTAAGGGGGCGGCGAGGAACGTGACTAGGGGTGGTATCTGGCAAGGGGTGCGAGGGGCCTGGCCGGCGGGGGGCCGAGAGGAGGGGTGTGAAGGGGCCTGGGCCGCTGGAGGAGCATCGGTCAGAGGCGTGGGAGGACGGGTACATTTTCCTCCAGGGTCTGGTAGGGTTTGGCTCTGTGAGAAGATTGTTAGGGAGGAGATCCAGGTTTTGTGGGACCGAGAAAGGCCTTGGACGGTGTGTGCCACAGGGAGGGAGGGCTGGCATCCCCATGGGACGAGTGTAGCTGATGTCACTGCCATGAAACTTGATGCCCACTGCTTGGGCTGTCACTTCCTGCGTCAGGGGCTAAGCGCTCCCCCCCTTGTTGCTCCGCACAGCAAGCTGCCCTCTGTGGCTTTGATGTCATGTACAGGCCGTGCCATACAATTCGCACTTGAGTCACCCTGGTAGCTGTAAAATGCTTTTTAGCTCAGGTCGTGAAGGGTGCTTTCTTGCCCTCTGCTCTTATCTGAGCCTACTCACTTATTACTTTGCTTCACTGCTGGACTAACTCTTGATCTCTTCATTTTTCCACACCACAGTAGTTGCATACCCTCATAAAAAACTGTGAAAACATGCCTCAAGTTTTAAAAGTAGGAAGCAATTTGCTAACACAGATTTTCCACATACTGATTGATGTCTGAAAATAAAGAACTTTTCAACAGTAAAATGGCTGGAAGCAATACTCCTAAGTGATAGACCGGAAGATTTCAGTCTGTGCATAGCATCTTATTAGATTGCTTTGCTTTTTTGTACAACTTTTACTTTCTTTGTCAGCAAATAGTATTCCAAAGCCAATAGCCCTGTTTAAAATATGATATTTAGGAATGTTTATATCTTGCACAGCATATGGAGGGAGGATCCTTCAGGATTTCCTGGGGGAAAGTTTATACAGTTGAAAAAGGAAGTTTGTGTATATCCATCTAATCCTTTTATACTAATTTTCTCCATTGTTCCCTAAACTTCATTTATTGTGTTTTCTGAAAAAAGACAGTGTTCTCAAAATATTGGCTTGTTGAATCTGATTGCTATGTTGTGGTAATGCGTAATGTTTCCAAAACCGGTATTTATGCAACTTACTGCTTAAATTTGTCGTTGATCTGTTTTATTTTTCCTGTTTAGGTGAAATTTGACAGCGGAGTATTACTACTTAGCACACACAGACTAATATGGAGGGATCAAAAGAATCATGTAAGTTCTACTTTTGTCTCTTTATGTCATTCAACTGTAAATTCCATAATAAACAACAGGTAGCTTGCAGTGAAAAGATTGCGCACAGAGATATTTTTCTTTCCTTTGTGTGTGTTTTGTTTTACAAGTTTAGTCCATTTTTTTGCTCACAGTGGAAAGAAAACTATGTACAAGGAATGTTCTCTCACCCAATTCTGCTTTAATAAAATGATCATGCAGAGACGAGGAGAGATGAGAATAAATCATATAAATTTTTCTTTTCTATGGCACAAAAATAGAGGAGAAAAGAGTCTGGTATCATGCACTAAAAACTGTTGGTTTTGAGACTGAAGTTGAATGTGCCAGGCAAATCATAATGTGAATTCCTCTCCCATGCTCCTTGTCTAGCAAGACCTTTTCTTCCTCATTGTGTTTTCAAGTCCAAGTTTCCCTGTCATCTGCTCCCAGCATATAGTCCCAGACCATGATTAGGGTGTGTTTGGTGGCATTATTATTTTGTACGGGTTTTACCTTCCCAACTGCCTGTTCTTGCGCTGAACCATCCCTTCAATAAGCCAGAACATTTGTCTGTACTGCTATGGAGAATTAACTCAGAGGATAAGTGACAGTGTCAGAACTGAAGTGTAATACTGCTGATGAAAGCTTTGTATCATCAAGCCACAGCCTGAGATTGCAGGCTAGAAATGGGTGAGAAAGACTACAAACACATACAAAGTTCTAAGCATAGACTGTGACAACGTGCACCACTTTGCAGCTGCAATTGAAGGAGAAGTCCTCCTCAGAACCAGGTTGGATTATTCTTGTTTCGGACACAGCCTTTTAGAAATTTAGCCCTGGAAGCCAAAGTTTAGACAGAGCATATTCAGATGACAACTTTTCAAAGGCCTATTATATTCCACTGGATTAGTTTTGCGGAAGGATAGCTGAAGCACCTCTCACATCCAAAGGCCATTTCCTACCAAATATCACATCCTTGCTCCAAAGCAGGGAGCTACTAAGAGACTTCTAAAGGTAAGGTCACCAAGGATGTTCTTAATTTGGCAAAGCAATATATTTTTTCCTTAGGGATTGTTTGCAGGAACAGCAGAACTATTTTTAGTACAAATTTTTCAAAATGTTTTGAGAGCTGATCCCCAGGGTGGGGTTACTGTTAAAGAAGTCAGGGGTTGATTGTCCGGATCATGAACTATTCTGTATAAATTAACTTTTTTTTGGTACAGTCAGCATGAGATAATTTAGTTGTGCTAAACTATCTGTGTAATTAATCTCTTATTTCTTTGTCAGCATCTCTTCATAGAATCATAGAATGGTTTGGGTTGGAAGGGATCTTAAAGACCATCTAGTTCCAACCCCCCTGCCATGGGCAGGGACACCTTCCACTAGACCAGGTTGCTTGGAGCCCCATCCAACCTGTCCTTGAACACTTCCATGGATGAGGCATCCACAGCTTCTCTGGGCAACCTGTTCCAGTGCCTCACCACCCTCATAGTGAATAATTTCTTCTTTATATCTAATCTAAATCTACCCTCTTTCAGTTTAAAGCTTGACGGATGGGCATGTACTACAATGTGCATTGCTTCAAGTCTTCTCACTTGGACATTTTACTTGCTTGGAGTAACCTTAAGTGTTATGGCTTCAGCAAGTCTACAACTGTCCACATCCCCATTCTCTCCTTCCCAACAAAAGGATGGCGTTGATCTCTTGTCCCTGACTTCCCCTGCTCCTAGGCTACGTGATTCCTTGTATCAAGATAACTGAATTTGCTAAATCAACAGAGCAGAAACTTGGAGAATAAGAAAAATAGTTTTCTTTTAACAAATTAATTTAACTCAGCAAAGATTCTAACAAGCTCCAGGCTTGATTAAGAGAAGGGGCAGAAACATATGGCCAGGAGATGGGCAAGAATTACCCAGTTCTGGTATAATACAGACCAATTCTGTCTCAGCAGAGCCAGGTTTGTTTTTTAATTTAAAATCTATGGTACACAAATAACTTTGTTAGTGTGGTAAATGAAGCTGATTCTCTCTCAAGCTCTTAGGATTGAAACATGAGGAGCACAATGCTCTTTTATTTTCATGGTGAGTTGTTGGCTAAGCTCAGCTGTGATATAACATCAGCCTTGCAAACCTTAGCTAGCTTACCTAGAATAAACTTATAGAGAGAGTCCCCTTTTATTGTGTCAGCAAACTTTAGTAATAAATGAGGCACTTGTCATTAGGTTAACATTGCAAGCCTTTTTACAAAACCATACAGCTGTGTTTTATAGCTGCAGTTGTTACCATCTGCAGTTGAACAGTATATGTACGTACATACATGATGTGAGCATGAGACATTAGGAAAAAAATATCCAAATGACCTCACAGCATTTTTCACGCATCTTTCTCTTTGTATCCCTTCCTCTTACTTCTCTAACCAGGAAGGGGTGATTCTAAGTCCTTGTGCTTACAATAACTTCGTAACTTTCTGTGAACTAAATGAATTAATCATTTTGACAGTGTACATACTATGTATAGTTGGACTGTTTTGTAATTTTCAAAAACTTTTCTTTTTTTTTTTTTAACTGAAGTATCATTTTGCCTATGTTTAAAGTGTCCAAGCTATATGGGCGTTTTACAAACAGTGAAAGCCATAGAAGAATCTAAATAGCTTCTATTAAGAGTTTTTAGAACAGGAAGTACAACCCATGTTTTTTCCTAATGAGAGATTTACTCATTAGTTGGAGTTCCTGCATGTATACTTCCTTAATCTCCAATTTAATGAGTTTTTAATCATTTCATGCAAAGAGGAACAATTTTGGTAGTAGGGATTGAGAGGACCCCATAACAGTGTTTATTGTAACCATACCCTCATGGCAGATGGAACAGAGGTTCAAAGAGGGAATGTAACCTGTGTTTCCTGAATTCTGGGTGACTGTGTTGATCACCAAGCTATTGTGTGGAAGACAACATTCACCAAAGGACATTCACCAAAACAGGACCAGGCACCTAATTAGATGCTTTGAATTGCTCCCTTGACCAATTTCCGTCTCAAATGCCTATAGAAAGAGTTTAGCCTGGGTAAACCCACAGATGGATACAGTCTTGTTTCTTGCTCTGCTTTGTTTTGTCTAAAGCACAGTCCAAAAAATGTGTGTTGAGATGCATCAACTACTGGATTAAGTCCTTGGCTGTGGGATAGATGGAGAAATTCCTATTCCACTCAGAGGACGGTCTAGTTTTTTTGACATTCAACACTTAAAAGACTGGTGCTTTTGGATATTGTTTTAGCTCCCAAGCAACATCAATGCAAAAATGTTAAGAACCTATGAACATTGTGGACCTACAGGAATAAGCTGCAGTAGTGTGGAAATTTTAGTGTTTAAATTTTGAACATAGATACTAAAGATTTGTTAAATTCACGAGTCCTTCTATGAATCTAGCTTGAGGTGTCGAAAGTCAACACATTGACACTTAAGGTTGGTTTTTTGATTATCTAGAACTCAGTTTCAACTTTGCATTAAGTTTTCTACTTATATTTCTCTTTAATAGATTGTTTCTATTATTGCCATCATATTTCATATGGAGCGCCTCAGGCAGCACCTATACTGTTTGTGAAATGGAGAAAGAGAACACTTGGTTTTAGAGAATGAATAGTCAAGATAGGCTTTAATTTCACTTGTGTTTGCATTGATTATTCCAGGAGTGCTGCATTGCTATACCTCTGTCTCAGATTGTCTTTATTGAAGAGCAAGCAGCTGGGATAGGAAAAAGGTAAGATGATAGTCATTGTCTTTTTCAGATGGATAGTTTGCCCATGCATGTTATGTGAGGTACCCAAGATTATGTATTAATTCATGGTAGGTTCCATTTGCAATCCAAGTTTCCAGGTTGACAGCCACAAGGGACCTGCTTTCCTCACTTGAGATCAAATGTGTAAGAGAGTCATGACAAAGCAGTGTTTGATGTGATTTGTTAAATAACTGTCTTGTAGTCACTAAACAAATATGTGCTC
The DNA here is from genome assembly GCF_030936135.1 of Gavia stellata. Classification (NCBI taxonomy): domain Eukaryota; kingdom Metazoa; phylum Chordata; class Aves; order Gaviiformes; family Gaviidae; genus Gavia; species Gavia stellata. The sequence continues at coordinate 29,590,675 of NC_082594.1, read as the reverse complement.
TACGTTGCCATTTTCATTTGATTAGTCATAAATCACAACAGTGATTTTGCTGGAGCTAAATTTGAAAGCTAATTTTAGTCTTTCGTGCCACAGAACTGGTTGGGGATAGAAACTCTACCAGATCCCATATTATATAACTTTTCATGACCATATGACTGATTATGAGCATGGAAATGCTAGCGGTGGTTAGAAGGAATGCACTGTTTCCAGTCACTTAAATAACTAATTCAGTACGGTATGTGTATAAATAAGTTTCACAAGAAAAGGAGAAAAAAATACCAACTGGAGAAATATATATGTAGGTGACATCTGCTTGCAGCCTTTAGTCAGATGGGTAAGGTAATATTCTGGGGGTATCCAGAAGAAATCAGGTAATTCACTAATGCTGGAGAAGTCAAGTAAATAAAAATTCATGGAAAAATTATCAGTAAAATGAAATGGGAATGGTGGACTTGCAGTCATGCTGTGATAGCAGTCTGTTATGTTCCTAAAATAATGCTATCTCAAGGTTTGTTTTGGTGGTAGGTGTCATTTTAGACTGTTATTTCCATGCACGTTACCTTTGAATGTTGGTTTTGGACAAATTCACATACAGTGTTTGCAAGTGGCATACACAAGTGGGATAGATTAAACATAATATTGAGACCTTTTGTTTTCCTGTGACAAAGATAGTGTATTTTGGCAGTAGTTATTGCAAGTCAAAAGCCAAATCAAATGACTACTTGACGATTAGTTTTCATCTTAACTAAAAGATTTTTCAGAAATTACTGCTTGAAATGTTAAAATTTACTATGTTTATTTTGTAGGAATTGATGGTGGGTACATTTTAAATTTGTGAGATGTTGCTGTTTTAGAGGTTATAGTAGTTTTTATAGAGTCAAAATACTTAAATGTCACTGCACAAATGTAAAGCATTTTTTAGTGTGTGAGATGTTCTTGTGTGAGATAAAGTTAATAGAGGTTTTGATTAAATAGTTAACTTTGATTGTAGAAATAATTTTTGTTTAGCTATTACAGAAATCTGCCTCTTCTCTTTCCTTTAATTTTTTGTTAGTGCCAAAATAGTAGTTCATCTGCATCCTGCTGCTTCAAACAAAGAACCTGGTCCATTCCAAAGCAGCAAATACTCCTACATCAAACTTTCTTTCAAAGAACATGGGCAGATTGAGGTAAGTTTTGTATCATGCAAGCCCAGCACATCAGATCTTTGGACATGCTTTTCTCCTCTTGCTGCGTTAATGATAATCTTCCATGATCTTTCCATGTTTACTTCTGAGGTGGAGCTTTTTCAGTACATCCTTTTTGAAGACAAACACTATGAGCCTTCAGGGTTTTATACTTTGGTTAAATAATGCAAATAGAGTTCCAAAAATGTCAAGAGGCATTATTAGGCTTTGTCCTTATTTTATTAGTTTTAATATAATCTTATACTTCCCTTTTTAATCTTAAATTGAACACAGGATTTTCCAAAATGATGTCTCTGAAATCTGTTAAATATTTAACAGAGTAAAAGATGTTTCTTTGTAGCTAACCCTCTACTGAACAGGAATCAAGCAATTTATTCCTAATCGTCTCTCTAATTTTATTGCTGAACACTTTTTGTTGCCTCAGAGCTTTGTTTAATTTTATGTTTTATAAACCTGTATTTTTTTTACCTACACCAAATTTCAAAGGCTTTGAACATTCAAAAAAACCATAATATATTTTTAAAAGAAGGCTTATCATAAAAAAGAAAGAAATTGCACTCTGTAAAGAAATTTCACAGTATAAGATCCTCACTTGAAGAGACTGGGAATGTTGACTTTGGACAATGAAAAAAGCCATACCTGTTCACTACAGAAAATCAGATTTTCAACTTGAATTAGTTACAAATGTCTTATAAATGCATGTGCTTGATGAGACTCACTTTCATTTCTTTGTGAGCAGTTTTCAGCTTAAGATGAGTGTAGCTTTATGCCCAGTTATAACTGTATAGGTGTTTTGCCCAATCATCTGAAATTCAAACTTACTATGCTTACTGGTTACCTAGCATATCAATTACACTCCAGATTTTTTCTTTATGACTTCAGAATGCTTTCTGAACAACCATAAGAATGGAATAGATTTTCTTTCTGAATTTTAGTCAGTGGGATATACTTACTGTTAACTGATTAACTAATGCCACCTTCTGGTGTTAGCAATAAACAAATAAGTGTAATAGCAATAAATAGCAATAAACAAATAAGTGTAATTGATCTGTGTGGTTGTCTTTATATCGTTGAATTAACAGATCAATAGTAATTGGATTGTTCAGCTTTCCTTACTTTTAAAAGCATGCCTTTGAGCAAACCTCGACATTTTGAACTTTTAGCATGTTTTGGAACATTCTGAATATCTGAAAAAAATATTTTACAATAGAAGTACTCATGCAAGTTTAACTAGTAACTACATGGCTCCTCCACTAATGTGTATATTTTTGAATATTGGACATGAAGAATTTCCAGATAATGAATGTTGTACTGTGGATTTGTAGGTGTTACCATGTTTTGTCTTACAGTGAAGTTTATTTCATCTACCACCAAAATGCTAAAAATACCCAGAGGTATTTTGCACAGTTTATGAAACGTCTGTTGTCACTCTTTAATGTTTGCAGTTCTACAGACGATTATCAGAAGAAATCACACAAAGGAGATGGGAGAACATGCCTACTGGTCAGACCATTCAAGTTAACAAGGACCCACAGGTATGTGCGGAGCAGAATCTGTATGTAACCTCTTGTTTCCACTTCTTGCTGCGCCCATATACTGCATCTGGCATGCCTCTCTAACCAACAGCGTGGGCACATGTGGGAATTCAGCTTTACTTTGCCTGTTTCTTCACTGGCATAAATTAGTTTCTCCTTTGCAGTTTTTACCTGATACAGAACACTGTGGCCTCTCTTCCTTGAGTGTGTTTAGATTTGAATAGTTGATAATGAGCTCCATTTTTTTTATGTAGACACACACACACGTGTGCACAATTATGCAAATATTTTCTATATGCATATAATTTTATTCAGCATGAGAGATCTAATGAAGCAGAAAGATTTTTGGTCTTAATTGTGATTTCTGTTTTATTTTATGTGGCTGGAAATCAAATATATAACATAAAACTTTTATATAACTCTTTGGTACCTATATGTGTTTGATTTAAATGTATGTTCTAAATGAACAGTTGTCATGGAGAATCTCTTTGTCATATGTTAGATTGCCTTCTCTATCTGTCTGCATACTTTACGTTATAAACTCTGATAAACATGTAGATGTTGTTTCTGTATATGAATATGTTGAATATGTTAATATATTGAACATACAGTACTATATGAATGAAATAGGATTATTTGAAGATTGTTCAATGTCGAATCACATATGTCCTCCTTTGTAAATGTAGTACCTATAAACATAGTTGCATTTCAGCTAATGGGGAAGCCTGTACCCTGCGTCAAGAATCACTTAATGAAAATGCCTAACCTCCTGTTCTTATTCTTAAGTCATAGCAAATCATTAACACCAGTGCTAAGCTTTGCAGTCAGAGATTTGACAGCTGGCACCACTGCCACTTAGGTACCAGCCTTTCTAAAACATACTTGGCATCAAATGAAAGGTTCACCATCACCTCTATTCTGATACTTCTCAGCAAGGTAAATCAGACTGCACTTAGCGTTTTGTTTCTGTGGCTATCACAGAATCACTGCGGTTGGAAAAGACCTTTAAGATCATCAGGTCCAACCATCAACCAACACCACCATGCCCATTAAACCATGTCCCACAATGCCTCGTCCACACATTGAACACCTCCAGGGAGGGTGACTCCACCACTTCCCTGGGCAGCTATGCCAGTGTTTCACCACTCTCTCAGTAAAGAAATTTTTCCTAATATCCAGCCTGAACCTCCCCTGGCGCAACTTGAGGCCATTTCCTCTTGTCCTGTCACTAGTCACGTGGGAGAAGAGACCAACACCCACGTCTCTGCAACTTCCTTTCAGGTAATTGTAGAGAGTGTTAAGGTCTCCCCTCAGCCTCCTCTTCTCCAGGCTAAACAGCCCCAGTTCCCTCAGCCGCTCCTCATAAGACTTGTGCTCCAGGCTAGATTTCTCCAGGCTAGATTTTTTGAGGTAATCATGTTTAGATACACTCACGCATTTCCACAGCTCTAGTATAGATGTTCACATGGATTTGGGAGGCTTTAATTGAGATGAGCTGGAATGCTCAGTCTGGATTAGGCTATTAAGCATCTTCATATGAATACCTTCAATGTAATAGTGTTATTATCTATGTACTACAGCAAATTCATACATGCTGTACACTTACTGTTTATTTTTTTGCACTGGTTTAAAAAATACTTTCAAGAAATATATGAAAAGTTGTATGCATGATACCAGCTCTTTGGGGGAACGTTTCCTGTCTTCTGATGTAAGGTTTTTCACAGTGAGGCGAATGAGAAAACTTAGCATTTCCTATTTTGATTCCTTTCATTATTTTCTTTTTCAGGCAGGAAGAATAAGGGCTGTAGGAATTGTAGGGATTGAAAGGAAATTAGAGGAAAAAAGAAAAGAGACTGACAAAAACATTTCCGAGGTAAGTACTACTGAAGTTTAAAGGCCAACCACCTGTCTGAGCCATTTACATTTATTCAGACTTTCTTTTAGGAGCAGCTGAGACTATTTATTGGTTTTATTGAGAAGTCTGAATTGATTAAGAGTGTATAATTTACAGTTACTTACTTTGTTTAACTGGTTTTTCAATATATGTCAAGGTACTTAATTTAAACAGTTCCTTTCAAGAAGATTGTTCTTTGACATTAACGGTGTGTATTTATAAAATTAATTTTGGTAGAACTAGGAATCTGAGTTCAGTGACTTTTCATTGGGGAAGCAGAACACAAAGGCATCTGCAGAAAGAGACTATTAAAAGTTGGTAATTTTTTCCTTCCTTTTTTTTTTACACCTAATTTTGGTTTCAGTTGAAGAGTTAATATATATTAAGAAGAATATGCTAATACACATGTCTGCACATAACTGTGGTGAAGTTAGGTTTTCATCTTATAAATAATTCAGTTTTTAAATGTTAGATTTAGGCTTATAATTACAGTAAAATGTTCTGCAGTCCAGGCATCAGCAAGATGTTACAAGTATCTTTGCAAAACACCTGGGGTAAATGGAGACCATCTTTTTCCCCAGAAACAGCACAATAGTTGAATTCCAGATATCAATACTGATGGACAACAGAGGCAATTAATTTCTTCATATATACCTGGGAGCAATATCCTCAAAAATAGTCTGGTTCTGTCTTGGTGGTAGAGATTAATACAGAAGTAATACATAAGAAAATTATAGTACTTTTGCAGGCCACATGCAAAGTTTCCGATACTGGTAGCATTAAAGTTTTTCCTTTCTGTTTATGAGGAGCGTAATGAATGAAGTGTGTAGTTCAAAAGGTATTGTGGTTACATGCCCGTGTGTATAGTTCAAAAGGTATTGTCTGGTTATTTTTTCCTTTAGTAGCTTTGTCAGAGAGTAAAAGAAATCCCTTTATACGTGTTGTATGAACGGAGGAAAACCACGACTTGTAAAATCCTGCCTTCCTCCAGCTTTAAATGTTACAAATGACTTAATTTAAAAAATGGTGCCCTGGCTTCCAGGAAAAGGCTTCCTGCATCTGCTGTTCACTGCTGATAAGAATCCAGTTCTTTAGCCTTTTGTTTATCTGAGGAAGTTCCTGTTAGGTGTGTGCACATTCCCCTTTGTTTCCAGGCCTGCCCTCGGTGAGTCAGGCAGAGGAGGAGTTAGACACAGCATGCTGTTTATTTAGCTAAATCAAGGGTTCTTTTGATGAATGGTGTTTTCATGCAGGTTATAGAGAAACAAGCTGGGAAAAGCCTTGTTAGAAAACTTTTTGTTGACATCATATACAAGTACAGTAGAGGGACATTGATTTACACTACAGATCGGGAAATCTGTTATAAATTATTGAATTTGGCAGATCAGGAAGTAAGAAGAAATATTCCAAAGAGAAGCTTTTGTTCTGATCGTGGTAGATTATTGTTATATGGTAGTATATTTTCTTTTCTCCCCTTGGACCTAGCTTTGTCCCACTTAATCCTGGATACCTAACTTAGGTATCAAGTGTTAAGAGGCTAGACTTCTCCAGTTAGTGCAGAAATGTTGGCACCGTTAGGAGGGATTCAGATGAAAAGCAAACCCTGTCCCTTCCTGGAGGCATCTCTTTCCTTCTTTGCATGTTGAATCTCAGACCAATAAGCTTCTAAGTAAGGTGCCTAAATGCAGATGGGAACAATTGGGTCTTCCTGCACAAATTCTGCTAAAATATGTCTTTCATGGGGCATTAGTCAGAATAAGCTAGGAATCACATAGAAGCAATGGCTAGAAGCTGTAGGCAAGATGTATCTCTGGTCATTTGACATCCTGTAACTGAACAACCTTCTTTACTTGTGGCTGGAGGGGTTGGGTGCTGCTGTCAGGGAAGCTTTAGCTGAAAAGGTTCAGGATTTTTTCTCACACCAGTTGTTCAAAAAAGGTTGTTTGAAAAGGTTGACCTCCTGGGCATGCTGTCATGTATTTGTGAGAAGTGGGTGAGAAGGCTGAATGCGTGTTGCCGAGGATGGGAGAAATGAGAGTTGCTTTTTAATCTAATTGCATTAATATAGTTGGTAACTCTTTTTTTTTTTTTAAATGAATTTTTTAATGCTAGTTAGTTAGCATTAGTAAAACTTGAATCTCAGTATACCTTCAGCTTTTTTAAAAGTATGTTTTATTTAAGCCTAAAAATGCCCTTTGTGGGTTGTTGTACAATTGTTGTATTTGAGACCATAGCAATTTACTAAGCTTAATAGACTTGATATAATTGTGGTCCTATGATGAATGTCCATTTTATTACGTATTTTTTTGTGGAAACAAAATAAAAGGTTTCTTAGACTAGAAAAAAATTCTTTTGTACAAATAATTTTTTCCCTTGCTGTAGCAGGCATTTTGGGTTTTAGGTCCAACAACTATAGTTTTCAGAGGATGCTTTTTATCTAGTTTTAATCTTAATTCATTTAAATTTGATAATTTGTCTCGTGGACCTTATTTCATTCATTTTTTTAACCACTTTTTGTGTATCGTGGTAGCATCACTGTTCCTATGTATGCAATACTTAAATGAAGAGGTGTTGCCGCACATTTTCAGAGGGTTTGTCTCTTCAGTTAAGCATACACGTGAAAGCATATACCCTCTTCCTTGCTCATTTGAAATTACTGTTTCTTACTAACTTAGTAACATCTACTGATTAAAGTAAAATTGTCTTGTCAGGAGGAGTACTTCTGTAGCTTTACACCTGGCTTCCTGCTGGCTAGAAACGACAGATCTCCTTGAGTGTGGGTTAAGTGTTGGAAGAAAACCTACCATCACCACCAAGAAATCTTCCCCCGCCTTTTAGGAGAGCATAATATACTTGGACAGTTTAATCTTTCCTGGGCCTCAGTATCTCATTGTTCCTTCCTATCATATAGACCTCACAGATCATACTGAACTAGTGTTCACATACTAGAAAAGTGTGTACTTGTTTGGTTCTTCTCTTCATTCTTTGTTGTTTATGGATTGTATGATTTTGATTTCAAGACCTGGGTATAATCTCATACCGTAACATACTCACATTGTATAGTATCTCGCATTGTAACATACTAATCCAAAGGGAAGGCAGCTCTTACAGATAGCTTGGATAGGTGGACAAAAGCAGCTCATTGTATCCATGAAGCTGAATGCTGTAATTATACTGATCTCCAGTGTCTGCTTTTCATTTCAGGCTTTTGAGGATCTTAGCAAGCTAATGGAGAAGGTACGGCATGTGTCAGTTATCCAAGTAGACTTATGCTTGTTTTCTCAGTTTTAAGCATGCTTTTCTCTTTGAGCTGAAAGTTGAGTTATCTATGTGTCTTTCTTGATAGGCTAAGGAAATGGTGGAGTTATCGAAGTCAATAGCTAATAAGATTAAAGAAAAACAAGGTGACATCACTGAGGATGAGGTAAATGAATTTTGTTTTTAAAGTCAACAGAAATGCAAAGCAAAAAGCTATCCATTTAATACATGTAACGTTAATAAAGAACACTTCATGATTGGGGTTTTTTGTGTTTTAATTCTACATAAAGTAAAAGTGACTTACTTGTTTAGTGTTAGCTTTTCTTTTGACCCTTTCTTAAAAGAAAAGATTTTACTCCTTTGTGTAATTTTCTTTATTTTTGACCTCTGCTGGTCAAAAATAAATTGTATTAAGTCTTGCCTTCTCTTTGCTACTAATTGACTTTATTGGTAGTAAACTGAATGGATTTATTCACCAAAACTGTCTTAGAGTAATAAAATAAAAGACTTTTTAAAACCAGAATCATTCACTAGTTGATGTACTTTTAAATTTATTTATTTATTTGTTTGTTTAGACTATTAGGTTCAAGTCCTATCTACTGAGTATGGGTATAGCTAATCCAGTTACTAGGGAAACGTATGGATCTGGTACACATTACCACATGCAACTGGCGAAGCAACTAGCTGGAATACTGCAGACACCATTAGAGGTAAAGTACCTAATTTTGCACCAGCATTTTCCGTGTGTTGCTGAATTTTGATGTAAATGTGTTTTGGCTGTAATACTGTGTCTCTTTTTAAAGTCTCGGATTTAGCAGCACAGCCTCATATTCAATGTTTATGGAAGGAATATATATCCTCTTTCTGAATAAGAAAGTTTAAATATGAGTAAGAATTTTTCTTTGGAGTAATGGCATCTCAACTTCTAATTTGCGAAATATCAGTGATATTTAGAAAATCATACTAGCAGTCTTTCTTCTATTTGAACAGCCCTGTATTCATCCCTTGCTGCAGACTACTTTTTTAAAGAAAGAGTGAAACAACACTGACTTTGAAAATATAAGTAGTCAGTCTTTAAACTGCTTAAAAAGTACATATTTTGCAAATATAGCACAGAGTTATTACATGGATTACTCCCCCTTAGTAATATCTCATATTTTAATTTATCTGAAGCTATTACAGAGTTCAGGATTCTCACCAGAAAGTTAGATTTCATGTTGCAACTTAAAAGGCTATGTGTCTACAAAAAAGCATACATATTACAGTATTTTTGTGAAAGCTATGTGCTACCTACTATGATCAGAATGGAAAACTGGGTGTGTCTGAAAAGTAAAAATGGTAAATTGATTGATAGATTTAATGTATTGAAATTCCTTGTTCCTGTGATTTATGCTCTGCTTTAAAATCAAAGTAATTCACAGTCTTTGGATGTAGTATCAGTGCTTCACATTTTAAAATAATTAGAGAAAGATGTAATATAACAACTTGCCTCTCATGCTAGAAATATACTGTATTGCCTGGGTAGTTTTTTTCATTAAGGCCCATCACTTAGCTCCTCTGTCTTACCTGTTTACTCAGTCAAATGCAAGTTGAGATACTGTGTTTACTAGATTAATGCTGTTTCTCTTACCAGTCTTGTGCTTAACACAGGAGCGAGGAGGGATCATGTCACTTACAGAAGTGTACTGTCTCGTAAATCGTGCACGAGGATTAGAGGTGAGAAATTGGTTTTATTAAATATTTTATAAAATGTACTTCAGTGATAAGGTAATTAAAGAAAAAGGGTAAGTGTTCCCTACCAGTTGCTTGCTCCACCTGTCCAACAGCATGAAGTGATCAGCCCTTTATTAAAATGAGAGTTTTTTACCTTTTTCCTTTCTCCTTTTTCTGCGTAAAGTTTATGTATCCTCTGTAAGTTATCATAATGTATGCTGCTTTTTATAATACCATATAAAAGGGAAAATCCATCCTTATCTGGAAAGAAAACTGAAAAGACAGAGAATACTAAAGAATGGTGAATGGGGTTTTTTTTACAAAATATATCAATTCTTTCTGTGGGCAAGAAGGATTATTATAGAACACATAGGAAGGGAACAGAAAGAAGCATAGAAGCCAAAAAAAATAGACTGGACAATAGAAAGGAATAAAATTAACAATATTATGTAGTCTGGTGTATTTTATAGCTGTAATTATTAATACTGTTCATTTTGGTGCTATGCTGTATACTTGAAATGCAAACTGTGAATAAATGTTTTACTATTTTAATAGTTGCTGTCACCAGAAGATTTAGTAAATGCTTGTAAGACGCTGGAGTCATTGAAATTACCACTAAGGTAAGAGCTTTACAGATGTATTTATAAAACATGGCACTTGCAAGTCAGACCATGGTGCTTGGATGACTTAATGTTTTACCTGCAGTAGATTTTTTTTGTTTTTTAAAGAAAGTCATCCTTTGCTTAAAGGATGCTGCTGTATGCACCAACATCCACTCTACATTAAAATATGAATTTTTAACCATGGTTCACTTTGCTAGGAAGACAATATTCTTTTCACTTGCAATACAGTTTTTTCAGACTGAGAAAAGTGTTTAACTAAGCCCAGACATATGCCCTGCTCTTTTCAGTCTCTTCAGGTTTTGAAGATACTTTTAATGTGAAGTTCATTTTACGGAGCTTTTTTTTTTTTTTTTTTCTGGTTATAGTGGTTATAGATGTGGATGCATTAGAAATGTGACCATAGCTGATGTGCACAGGTTTTTTAGTTACTTCGACTCTCTTTTGATTTTAGGCTTCGGATATTTGACAGTGGTGTGATGGTGATTGAACTCCAGTCTCATAATGAAGAGGAAATGGTAGCTTCTGCTTTAGAGACAGTAAGTGTACTTCATTTCCTTCAATGTTCTGACTGTGCTGGAGAAATTTAAACCCATTACATATAAAAACTTGGGGTACAGGATTTCTTTTTAAGGTTTTGAAATACAAAATATTTCACTTCCAAATTTTCTAACAGTAATACTTAAATAGCACTTTTCACCTTCAAAGTGCTGTGGAGGCAATAATCTTAGTCATTGCTTTCTTCTAAAGGAATAAATCACTTTTCCATCTCTTTTCAAACTTCATTAACCTTCAACCTTCCTCCAAATCTTTTGCACTGTAGGATGAAATTCATGGCATGTATTAAGCAATTTAACAGAAGTGGACTTCAGACACTGTACACAATGTGCTTGAAAGCAGTGAAAGTAGCTCTTAAATGTTGATATAAGCAGTTGTTTGGTTTGGGTTTATTTCATAAAATAGCACATTGTATGTGTAACATCTTGTGCTGAGTTTGCTGCTGTGAAGAGCGCTCAGTTGGAGAGTAGCGCATATAGAATTAAGCTGGCTTCATCCGGAAAAAAATTAGTATCAGTTGCTCAGCATGGTAAACCTTTGTGGTCTTGCTACTTCTGGAGTCCTTAAAGTCCTGCTATCCCATTATTTGATGCATTTTCCTGTATCTTTTTCAGTGGGATTTAATTTTTTGTTTTTCATGAAGTTGAGTAAAGGCTGATTCAGTATATCCAAAGTTAAACATCAGAGTCAAAGAGGACTTTGACTTGGGCAGTCAAGAAAAAGTAGAGCTATGACAGACACCTTCTCACCTGATACATGAGGTAGACTCTTCAGTGCATTTTGCATGATTTTTACCATATAGCTTTCTCTCATCAAAAAGATTTTTAGATAAGAGAAATATATATAGCTGTCTAAAAGATTCCATCCTAAATTATCAAAACTAAAATGCTTAAATCTTTCAATATATGTTAATCCTTTCAGTTTATTTTCTTATATTTACAGAAAAATACCTAGTCCACTTTAGGGTTTTTTTGATTATTTTTGGTTTCTAATTAATTTGTTGCCTTTAGTAAGAGTGCTTATCTCTTCAAAAGGAAAGGAAAAACCTTTTCCTGATAACAAATGAGGTCAACTGCAAAAAGCAGCAGATGGTGGATTTATTACTGAAGTGCCTTTTTTTCTTTTATTTTCATAATATGAGACTTTGACTCCACAGAAAAACATAAGGGAGAGGCTTTGAATGAGGAAAGCTAACCCATAAGGGAAGGGGAAGATGAGATCAGACTTGTGGCCAAAAGCACCCTGTACTTAATGTATAATGTACAGTAACATGAAACTTCTGAGAAGAAGTGAAAGGAAGTCACAGGGTTTCAGACAGGAGAGAGATGTGGTTTTGAACGGCTGGTGAAGACAGGAAATGGCATGGAAGTCAAAGGAACCCAAAGTCACCCTTGATGAGAGTAGTGGTTTGGGAAGGAAAGATGATTAATTACCCATATGCATATTATATTGTGTAGCTGACTTCCATTACTCATATTTGATCACTTAGCTTCATAAAATCTCAAGTTAGGACTAATTTAATCTGAGTTTCTGTAAAAAGACTACTGCTGAGAATGACACAGAGTAGACCTACCCAGTTACGTGGGAAGCAGGAAATGGCAACTACATCGGGATTTACAAGTTTGCTTGAATCTGAAGCAATGGAGAAATGTTAGAATTATTAATTTGTAGGGTAATAAAACACGTTTATCTGGGAAATTCAATGCAGTAATAAGTCTGGACTTCATATCTAATATTTTAAGGATCCACCTGTCCAACCTGTGTGAGAAAGTTTCATTTTAGCATGTATTAACTAGCGTGGTTGAGACAATGGGGCCAAAGTTTTGAGTCCCAAGACTGAACCTATCATCTTTTGTGTCAACTGAATGTGATGGTGGCTTTTACTGATTCCTCTAGCATGCCGTAATATAGGGTGCAATACTAAGGTTTCAGAATTTTTCTATAGGCAGTGGGGAATGTTTTAAATGCCATTAAACTCAAATTCTCCATTTCCATCTGAGATTACTTAAATATCTAAATCAATGACCTGCCCTGAACAGGTCTTTTATTTCCTCATTTAGGCTTCACTGTTTGCAGAATCACTTAGTATAGTTGGGCTGTGTAAATACTGATTGTGACAGTATACTGCTGTCTGAGCTATTCTAATTTTTCTATTCATGTTGTTGTCCCAAGGCATCGTTTAAAAAAATGCGAAGGAAAGGGTACCGTGTGATTTTTTACAGATTTAACTATTTTCTACATTCCTTTTTTACACTTGGCAATTTTCCCAGGACAAAGAAGAGGTATTTTTAAGGGGAAATAGTCATAATTATTTGTACTTTTTTTAAATGCAAGCAAACTAATTGTCTTTGCAAGGGATTTGCTATGAATTTATCACTTCACAAGGCTAGACCTGATTCAGTAGCTGAGGGAACTTCGTTGTTCTTTTAATGCCATAGTTTGTTTATTTGTGTGTTTGTTTTTTGACAGGTATCTGAAAAGGGTTCTCTCACAGCTGATGAGTTTGCTAAGCTGGTGGGGATGTCTGTTCTCTTAGCCAAAGAAAGGTAAGTAATAATTGCTGTGTTTAATACCTTTGTTATCACATTGTCCTCATTTAATACAGCACGTCTTCTTTTGCTTTCTCTAGGCTGCTTCTTGCTGAAAAGATGGGCCATCTTTGCAGAGATGATTCAGTGGAAGGCTTGAGATTCTACCCAAATTTATTTCTGACACAAAGCTAATGTAGTTTGTGTACAGTTTGTTATGTACATTGCAATGCTTTACAGTTCTCAGGTATTTCCAGTGCTGAATCCTCTTACGTGGAACTGAAAGGAAATAGGAATCACTAAGTCAGAAGCATGTTAATTGTCTCAAGCTGGCTAGTTCATGTTTCAAGTTTTATTTGATGTGCTTTGTAGTTTCTCATTTCAAGAGAAGTCACATGAAGATTCCACACAAGTGGAAGTGGAGAGAATATCCCTGTAGTCTGCCATGAGGGTTGGCACCCAGAAGACAGGTTACTGCATACTCCAGTTTCAGTTTGTTTATGTCTAGAGCAACAAAGCAGACAGATGTATCCGCAGTGATAAGAAAAGTGACTTTGGTGTGTACTGAGGTATAAGGAACAAATCAGTGTAGAATAACCCCTTCTCCCTGAAGTGATGAACAGTTTTCTAAGAGAGGATCTTGGGGTTCTTGTAATTTGAGACAGAAGGAACCTGCTGCAGGAGAGATTAACATGTTATGTGAATCTAGAAAACACGGTGTTTATTTTATCATGTCTTATGCTAATATGTCAGATAGACGCATTGTTAGCACAGACTTCCTCCCTTCTCTTTCCTTGCCATCTTCCTTCCTGTTTCATAATGTTGTGCTTCGGATGCCCTTTCTCTGTCCTCTCTTTACATAGCAGAGTGTAGTAGCCTCCTGTCACTCTACCAGACTCTGTGCTTTAATGTGCTTGGTTTTCATCTTGTACTTCTAATGAAAGCTCATTTGCTTTGTTTCATCAGCCTGTTATCTGTTTTGGAGAGACACTTCATTTGCTTACATCTCGTATGCGAAAATTAATATGCGTTCAATATTGAAGGGAGGAAGAAGACTATCACCCTGTTTTTAAGAGTCACGAGATATCATATCATATTGTTTGGTATTCCTCACCCTGTGTTCACACTGAATGCAATTTGATAGTCTCAGTTTTCATAACTCCAGTGGAGTTGTTACATTACTTGCAGATCTGTTGTGATGGTAATAATGGTAAATGGATGTTTACAATCCACGTCCCTTAAATTTTTGGTGGTTTGAAGTGACCAGTTTTAATAAATAACAAAATTGGTTCAAGGTATGGGCAAGGACCAACATATAGGTAACTGCATTGTGGTTGTAATGGCCAACTGACATTACAAAAATGGAGAAAAAGGCTTTTAAGACCCTGAAAATATTTTCAGAACTATTTCAGTGTTACCATAGCTTAGACAAGGGTTAAGAGCCTGCCAAGAAGTTCAGTGCAGAGATCCCTACAGTGATAATGCTTTTGGTTCGTAGGATGCTCATTTAGATCCAGGGATTTGTGTCCTCTTGTCACAAGCAAACTTTTATGCAGTGCCTTCTTTGGGGCAGTTTTCCTCTGTTTCATGAAGGTGCTAAAAATACTGTATTTCACACAGCTGAAGGAACCGATTCCATGCTATCCTTACTGTGTTAACCACCTAGTATCATCTCTTCAGGAACTTTACAGCTTGCTGCTTTTCTTCATCCTCCCACAACCCACAGAAGAGATCTATGCGAGGTACACCAAGCATCACACATCTAAGGAGGGACTGAAAAGTGAGAAATTCAGAAGCAAAAAGCTGGTTTGTGACAACTTTCTTTTGCCCAATACCCAAACTTGTCAAGGGAGACCAGTGGTTTATGGGCCTGAACCTCTCCCCACAAGGGGGCATGTCTTCTGCAGAAAGAACAAAACCAGAAAGGAAATGCCAAGTGTAAACTCCCAGCCTTCGTTGCTCCAACTCTGAGCATTTCATTATCTTGATTAAGCAATAACAATACAGCCTATTTAGAATGATGGTACCTTCTTGAACTTTTCTTTCCCAGGATTTTTCCTTGACTTTTTTTTTTTTCTACAGGGAAGAAATCTATAGGGTAAATTGTATAGCTGGTTTAGAATTTAAACATACACATGAGAAAATGACTACTAGAAAGTAATAAGAATTAAAAGATTTTCTTAAATAGACTGTTCTGTCGGGTTTTTTTCTTCCTAAATGTTTCGGGCAGCTTTAAAGTCTTCACACATCAAAATCTTGTGGATCCGTGAGGCAGGTTTTTAACGCACATCATATTTTTGCTGTCTCATTTTGTACCTAAAAGGGTACAAGATAGGTTTGATTTAAAGTTAAAAGGCAGAATTAAATGTAATTAGAATGCCCTGGTTCTGTAGCTGAGTAGCCTGTGACCCATCCGAGCCAGAATCGCAAAGCTGTAGATGTCTACACAAGCACCAGTTTCACGAGGGAACGAGTCTGAGTCCAAGCCAAGCATACATCCTGTGCTAGCGCTGGAAGTGCGTTTGACACATTTGAATGTGTTTTCCCAGCTGAAAGACAACAGAAATCATATATCTGATACCATACTGAGAGCCAGCTGTTGGGTGAACAAATGGAGTGACGTGTTTACGAGTGTGTGGTATCATGGTAGTACATCACACTGTCCTAAATTGTTATTGCCCACTCCTGTTTCCATTGGAACTACCAGCAAAAAATCTATTGACTGTGTTGAAGCAGGATTATAGGAAAGAGGAAAATACAGGACTTGTCGTTGTCAGAGATCATTCTAGTTTCATACAGAAGGTGCCTATATGAACCTTTCATGTTTTGATTATTCCTAGAATGTTTGTAACATGATACATGAACATTATCTCATTTTGCCAGGGCTGCCCGATTACACAGTCCTTCGAACAGAGGTTTGTAACGTGTATTCAAAAAGTGCTTGGTTTTTTATGGAGCAGTCTTAAATGATGATTATGTTTTTCATTTGAAAACACAGGCCTTTTTATACCTCTGACAGGAAGAGAACGCCACTCAGGAATCTGTACATCTTTTCCATTTCTCCTTTGCCTTTGTTTTCAGGAAGATTGTATTCAGCCTATGGAAACATGGATCTAATCCGAACCGTATTTCTCGAGTGCAAACATTTTCTTTCTCTGAAAGATATATATGTATGTATGTGTATTTGGAAGTCTTCAGAAGTATATCTTTAATAATTGCTACTGGCTGCATATTAATTAGCTAAATTCTTTGATGCTCAGTTCTTCTAACAGGACTTTTACAGTTTGTCTAAAGGGCCTAACTGTACTTCTTGTAAAATTAGTGGAAGTATTGTCACTGAATTCATGAGGACAGTAGTGGGAGACCGTGGGAGACTGTGGGAGCCTGTTGCCGACAGTAGAGGTTTCTGCTTCCTCAAGCCTGGGAGGGTCTCATTTGCAACTGGACAGTTCTTACATACTGAAAAGGCAGGAATGGCTGATTCAAAATTATTTGTGGATTTGGTATGGAATCATTGTTTTCTTTGGGTGGAACCCCCTCTCCAATGTTTTTTTTCTGAGCTAGATTCACAAATCTGGCAATTAGTTGCTTCTCCTAGCAGTTCCCATTTCATCCTAATTCTTAGTGCTTCAGGCATTCATGTGAAATGCAAGACACTAGTTCCAGGTCATCTTCTGCTGGGGACACTTCAACTGTCGTTTTGTTCTCCCAAGAATAAGCTGCAAGTACTTTTAGCAAGTACTCTTGCTAAAAGGATATTCTGGGCGTGTCTCTTGGCAACATTCATCTTTATTTTAAGGAAATTCTTAAATACTTTTTGGAGGCCCAAGTGTCATACCTCCCAGGTAGTTGTCCTGGCCAGCAGGCTTGAGAGTAATTTTTCTCTGTGGTTCAGAATTAAAGTATTACTCAAATATTAAACACCAAAACACAAAAACTTCTGGGGTGAAAGAGGAAACCTCAGTTTCAGAAAACCCCAGAAAGCCTGCTAGTTAGCACACACTTGTGAGAGGTAGACCTGACAGAAACTACCCTACTTCATATCCCTGCTCCAGACCAAAGACCAGGTAGAATCTTGGGTCTCCTGCTTTCCCACTGGACTGTGAAGGCCATGACTTCAAATTCCCACTGATGAAGGAGCGCATTAAACCCTGCTTTGCCATGCTTGTAGCAACGATGGACAGCAAGTTCAAGGTAAAAGGGGCTGGTACTGCTGGAATAGTTGCAGCACTTTTGTGACTCTACTCCTGCTTGGAGCATAAGGCTCAGACTATTTAGACGTTTTGTGTTGTTCTGTTCAATTCACAGTGTTTTATGTACTCGGAGGGTTTCACTTAGCTGATGATAAATTATCATCAAAATGATCTCAGGGAGTAAGTAAAAGAGGAGACTGATACAATCTAAATGCTGTTTTCGCTGTATTTTTGAAGTCAACAGTCAAACAAATCAGTGCTCTTGTGTCCCTTGCTTCATACATGCAGAACACTCCCAGAAACTCAAAGATAGGACTTGTTATTTTCTTTTAACCAAAAAGTTTGCAGGAGGATACATGCTGTGTGAAGTACTCTCTTTTTGCAAAGAACAATAAAGGCAGCACAGTCACACAGAGTAAATTTGTGTCTGTTGCTGGTATGGCATTTGTACTGTGGCTATTTAATGATTCACTTCATGTAGGTAGAATTCTTTTTGAATGTTGCCTAAATATAACAGTATTTGACACGGTATATGAGAAACGCCTGTTCTTTCAGCCAGACTCAGCAGCTCTGTGTGTGTGTGTGGCATAATTCCCCCGAGTTTCAGTTCATATCGGATGGAGAATTTGAGGTGTGTCCTTAAATTATGGTTTGATCCACCCATTAAGTGAGAATGGCAAAACTCCCACCAACTTCAAACCCAACCTTTGTTATAATTATCAAATGTTGACCAGTTAACAGCTCTGAAAATGGGTATATTGGGTATGGCTGAGCTCTGATGGCAAGAGGAAGAGCTTAAAAGACATTCTAGAATAAGATCACAAAATGTTTTGGTCTTTTCAGTAGAAATCCCAAACTAGGCACAACTGTTGCAAAGTGTCTATTTCTGATCTTTCTGCATTCCTATTGTTTTTTCCACCGTGTTTTGGGAAAGCCCAAGATAAGGATAATTTTTTTCCCACTGGGACTCTGATCTATTTATAGGTTACAAGGCCAGAACAGACCATTATGACCATCTCGCTTGACCTCTCGGGTAACAGAAGCTGTAGGACTTCCCTTAGTTAATTTGTGTTTGAAGTAGAACTGCTCTTTTAGGAAAAAGAAGAGATCGCAGCTTTTGGGAAATCCCACTGCAGCTCTTGGCAAATTATTCCAATTACTATTACCTGTTGTAAAAA
This sequence comes from Gavia stellata, assembly GCF_030936135.1. NCBI lineage: Eukaryota > Metazoa > Chordata > Aves > Gaviiformes > Gaviidae > Gavia > Gavia stellata. The sequence continues at coordinate 29,572,011 of NC_082594.1, read as the reverse complement.
TGCTTTCAGTGTACGTAATCAGAGTTTGTTTAGCTTCAGCTTCTAGCCGCTGGACCTTATGTTTAATAAGTCCTCTATTAAAGGATGAGTTCCCATCATGCCAGGTGTCCTGGAACATAACTGTTTCTTAAACAAATAAATAAAGTACCCCTCACTACAAGAAGGACATTGAGGTGCTGGAGCGTGTCCAAAGGAGGGCGACGAAGCTGGTGAGGGGTCTGGAGCACAAGTCTTATGAGGAGCGGCTGAGGGAGCTGGGGTTGTTCAGTCTGGAGAAGAGGAGGCTGAGGGGAGACCTCATCGCTCTCTACAATTACCTGAAAGGGGGTTGCAGAGAGGTGGGTGGTGGTCTCTTCTCCCAAGTGACAAGTGATAGGACAAGAGGAAATGGCCTCAAGTTGCGCCAGGGGAGGTTCAGGCTGGATATTAGGAAAAATTTCTTTACTGAGAGAGTGGTGAAGCATTGGAACAGGCTGCCCAGGGAGGTGGTGGAGTCACCATCCCTGGAGGTGTTCAAGGAATGTATGGACGTGGCACTGTGGGACATGTTTTAGTGGACATGGTGCTGTTGGGTTGATGGTTGGACTTGATGATCTTTTCCAACCTTAGTGATTCTGTGATTCTGTTCTGTGAAATCATTTGGAGACCTTCTGCCCACCATGTTGTCCTATTTTCTGCTCTTCCCAAGGTTTTCCATAGTTACCTAATAACAACATTAAATTGTAAACATCAGCACTGGACCAAGAAAAGCTATTGCAAAAGTACTAATTGCAGAGGTAACTTGTTTTCCCAATTTTTATACTCCCAGCCATCACATACAGACCGCATGCCTGTGCTATCAAACATGCTTAAACCTATGTTCGTGTTCAGTTCACTCCCCATCCACATAGCTGAGATGCGAATGTGACTTCGATGTCAGACTTTTGCTGGACTCTCATTCTTGCGGGTAACTTAAGAAAGAGGGGAAAGTGGGGCTCGAGGGTGGTCTCCTGTAAAACTGCACTAGGCTAAGTGCACTGCAGCCCAGTTTCCTGGTGGGTGTCCCAAGCTAGACTGTTCCGAAGCACAGTATAAAAACTACGAGCCTGAACCACAGTGGGGTTATTAACCAACAGCGTAGAGGGAAAGGCTCAGGGCTTCATCTGATTAAGCCTGCCCTGCAGCTTCCCCGGCAGCTTACAGACGCTTTCCTGCAGATTTACTTCCTCGGGGGTTGTCCTTTGTGCTATGGTTGTGTGATTATTTCTCGTAGTGATGAATTTCACTTGATCATCTCTCCATTTTTATATCAATGGTAACTACTCTTTCCCTGATTTTCCCACAAGTTTTGTGTTTCCTCATAGCAATTTGATCAAGGTCGTATTTCTTGCGCTCACAGAATCACAGAATCACAGAATCACTACGGTTGGAAAAGACCTGTAAGATCATCAAGTCCAACCTGGAAAAAAAAAAAAAACCAAAAAAAAAACCACACACAAACAACCCACGCAAGCCAACCACCACACAACAACAACAAGGCACAACACACCAAAAACCAACCCACCCAACACCACACAGCACCATGTCCATCAAGCTACATCCCACAATGCCACATCCACACGCTCCTTGAATACCTCCAGGGAGGGTGACTCTACCACCTCCCTGGGCAGCCTGTTCCAATGTTTCACTACTCTCTCAGTAAAGAACTTTTTCCTAATATCCAGCCTGAACCTCCCCTGGCGCAACTTGAGGCCATTTCCTCTAGTCCTGTCACTAGTCACTTGGGAGAAGAGACCAACACCCACCTCTCTGCAACCCCCTTTCAGGTAGTTGTAGAGAGCGATAAGGTCTCCCCTCAGCCTCCTCTTCTCCAGGCTAAACAACCCCAGCTCCCTCAGCCGCTCCTCATAAGACTTGAGTTCCAGACCCCTCACCAGCTTCGTCGCCCTTCTCTGGACACGCTCCAGCACCTCCATGTCTTTCTTGTAGTGAGGGGCCCAAAACTGAACACAGTATTCGAGGGGTGGCCTCACCAGCGCCGAGTACAGAGGCATGATTACCTCCCTGCTCCTGCTGGCCACACCATTTCTGATACAAGCCAGGATGCCGTTGGCCTTCTTGGCCACCTGGGCACACTGCTGGCTCATATTCAGCCGGCTGTCGATCAACACCCCCAGGTCCTTTTCTGCGGGGGAGCTTTCCAGCCACTCGTCCCCAAGCCTGTAGCGTTGCCTGGGGTTGTTGTGGCCGAAGTGTAGAACCCAGCACTTGGCCTTATTGAACTTCATCCGGTTGGTCTCAGCCCATCGATCCAGCCTGTCCAGATCCCTCTGCAGAGCCTTCCTACCCTCAAGCAGATCAACACTCCCTCCCAACTTGGTGTCGTCTGCAAACTTGCTGAGGGTGCACTCTATCCCCTCATCCAGATCATCAATGAAGACATTAAACAAGACCGGTCCCAAAACTGAGCCCTGGGGGACTCCGCTTGTGACCGGCCGCCAACTGGATTTCACCCCATTCACTACAACTCTCTGGGCTCGGCCATCCAGCCAGTTTTTTACCCAGCGAAGAGTGTACCTGTCTAAACCACGGGCCGCCAGCTTCTCTAGGAGAATACTGTGGGGAACAGTGTCAAAGGCTTTGCTGAAGTCCAGGTAGACAACATCAACAGCCTTCCCCTCATCCACTAGGCGGGTCACCTGGTCATAGAAGGAGATCAGGTTGGTCAAGCAGGACCTGCCTTTCATGAACCCGTGCTGGCTGGGCCTGATCCCTTGGGTATTCTGCACGTGTCCCGTGAGCGCCCTCAAGATGAGCCTCTCCATAACCTTCCCCGGCACCGAGGTCAGGCTGACAGGCCTGTAGTTCCCCGGATCCTCCTTCCGACCCTTCTTGTAGATGGGCGTCACGTTGGCAAGCCTCCAGTCATCCGGGACCTCCCCCGTTGACCAGGACTGTTGATAAATGATGGAGAGTGGCTTGGCAAGCTCCTCCGCCAGCTCCCTCAGCACCCTTGGGTGGATGCCATCAGGCCCCATAGACTTATGAGTCTCCAGGTGGCATAGCAGGTCGTTAACTGCTTCCTCCTGGATCATGGGGAGCCTATTTTGCTCTCCATCCCTGTCATCCAGCTCAGGGAGACGGATACCCTGAGGATACCTGGTGTGGCTGTTAAAGACTGAGGCAAAGAAGGCATTAAGTACCTCAGCCTTTTCCTCATCCTTCGTGACAATGTTCCCCGCCGCATCCAGTAGAGGATGGAGATCCTCCTTGGCCCTCTTTTTGTTGTTAATGTATTTATAGAAGCTTTTTTTGTTGTCCCTCACGACCGTGACCAGGTTGAGCTCTAGCTGGGCTTTCGCCTTCCTAATTCCCTCCCTGCATGACCTAACGAGGTCCTTGTATTCTTCTTCACTTGCCTGCCCCTTTTTCCAGAGGTGGTAAGTTCTCTTTTTTTCCCCAAGCCTCAGCATAAGCTCCTTGTTCAGCCAGGCCGGCCGTCTTCCCTGCCGGCTCTTCTTACGGCACATGGGCACTGCCTGCTCCTGCGCCTTCAAGATTTCCTTCTTGAAGAAGGTCCAGCCTTCCTGGGCCCCTTTGCCCTTCAGGACCGTCTCCCAAGGGACCCTCCCGACCAGTGTCCTGAACAGGGCAAAGTCTGCCCTCCGGAAGTCCATGGTAGCGGTATTGCTCACCCGCCTCCTTACTTGGCTAAAAATTGCAAACTCTATCATTTCATGGTCGCTAAGCCCAAGACGGCCTCCGACCTTCACTTCTCCCACCAGACCCTCTCTGTTCGTAAACAGCAGGTCAGGCAGGGCACCCTCCCTTGTAGGATCGCTTACCAGCTGCGTCAGGAAGTTATCTTCCACACACTCGAGGAACCTCCGGGACTGTTTCCTCTTAGCTGTGTTGTACTTCCAGCAGACATCCGGTAAGTTGAAGTCCCCCACAAGAGCAAGGGCTTGCGACTGTGAGACTTCTGCCAGTCGCTTGTAGAACGCTTCATCAGCTTCTACGCCCTGGTTGGGTGGTCTATAACAGACCCCCAGCAGGATATCCGCCTTGTTGGCCTTCCCCCTCATCCTTACCCATAAGCATTCAACCCCTTCATGACAATCATCCAGCTCTATACAATCAAAGCACTCCCTGATGTACAGAGCCACCCCACCGCCTCTCCTTCCTTGCCTATCCCTCCTGAAGAGCTTATAGCCCTCCATCGCAGCACTCCAGCCATGCGAGTCGTCCCACCATGTTTCTGTGATGGCGACCACGTCATAGCTGCCCCGCCGCACGATGGCTTCCAGCTCCTCCTGTTTGCCGCCCATGCTGCGTGCATTGGAGTAGATGCACTTGAGCTGGGCTATCGGTCTTGCCCCCGACAATGGCACGTCACCCCTAGGCTCACCTCTGGGTAGCCTGGCTTCATCCCCTTCCCCCTTCGAGACTAGTTTAAAGCCCTCCTGATGAGGTTTGCCAACTTACGGGCAAGGATCCTTATCCCCCTTGGGGACAGCTGGACACCGTCTGCACTCAGCAGGCCCGGTGCCATGGAGACCACCCCATGGTCAAAGAATCCAAAATTCCTCTGGTGGTACCAGTCTCTGAGCCACGCGTTGACCATGTTTGCTTTCTTATTCCTTTCAGTGTTCCTCCCCGCCACTGAAGGGATTGCAGAAAACACCACCTGCGCACCCGATCCGTCAATCAGTCTCCCCAGCGCCTTAAAGTCCTTCTTCATCCCTTTCACACTTCTTTGCTCAATCTCCTCGCTGCCAACCTGCAAAACTACCAGCGGGTAGTAATCGGTGGGCCGTACCAGACCAGGGACTTTCCTTGTGACCTCTCTCACCCGGGCCCCAGGGAGGCAGCAGACTTCCCTGTGGGTCGGGTCAGGCCGGCATATTGGGCCCTCGGTCATAATACTTTCAGGTGGGATAGTGGCAAAAGACTTGTAGAAGTAAGGTGACATCCTTCTCTGCTCAAAACCTGTGGGCAGCAGCACAAACTAACTGATGTGACAGTGGGAGCTCAAGATTAGCTAACAACTCAGTATGATCTCCAGATCTTTGTAAAGATCCCTCCCTCCCAGGAGGGAGCTGCACATCCTGTAATGTGTGCCCTGCAGTCTTTGTTGCTAGGTATGTAATTTGATGGGAGCTGTATTAAAATATGTATTGTTTGCTAAAGCCCAGCTTAGTCAGAGATCCAGATTGCTCAGTGGTAGTGACCTGCCTTCAGGACTTACCATTGTCCCAATTTGTGTGTTACCTGAAAACTTGAGCAGGGATGATGTTACATCCTCTTTTAGGCCTCTAATAAAAGTTTTAAATTGCTAAAGCCTAATCCATGCTTAAGTCTTTAGGTAAATACATCCTGCATGAAGATGACACATTAGAATGACATTTTGAGACCAATTCATCAACATTTAATCCTTTTAATGCACGCTGTGTTAATTTTGCAGAAGTGTCCTTGGTGGAAATGTCAGGGGTTACCAAGCCAAATGTTCTATGGAGATGTAAGATATCATTACATTATACCTTTACTCCCGAACTTGTAACTTTCTCTAAAATACATTGCCTACCAACTTTGTCAAGTGGCATTGGTGATGGTACTCTCCCTTTTTATTATCAGCTTTTCCATCCCTGTGTCTGGAATCAGGGTAAGGCTGCCAGGTCTGTAGCAGCCGGGGCTGCTCTCGCTTTACAAACCAACCAAACCACTAATACCCTGCACATGAGTATTCATCCAGTGGTCTAACCCCCCCCCCCCCCGAGCATCTCCAGACTAACTGACTGGAAAAAACAATGTTACAAGTTACTGGATGCAAGTTTATCCAGAGCTGCTGATTCTAAGTTGTTTAACTGGAGCTGCTCTTATTTTACATTCTCAGGCTTGCATTGGAACAGGAAGGATTTTGTTACCATCCTGGAATATGGCTCTATCATCTGTTTTCCCCCAAAAAACAGAACAGAAATATTTATTGAACATCTGTGCTTCTTTTGCATTCCAATTGACAAGTCAAATTTTTCACATAGCAGTAGATCAGTAAGATAGCTACCATTCTTCTGTTTCAAATATATATTAAAATCAGAAAAATCTTTATTACTCAACATCGCTGGCTGCAGATCTCATCTTCTTTTAAGTTCTTTACCAGTTTTATGCTTCTAATTTCCACCAATTCCTGAAAATTTTACCTTTTTTCTACTTATTTCTATTCATTTAAATGCCTTCTGTAGTTAAATTATTAGTATTCTTGCCAGTTCTCCAGTCAAAACTGTAGTTTTATCAGCCAGTGCAACCTTTTTTTTTTTTATAGCTTGAGAAATTTTCTTCAACGCAGAAGTATCATTTTCAAATGCACGTTTCAGTTTCTCCCTGTTTCCAGCTTTCTGAAGTTTCCTCCTAAACCACCAAATATTTACAGTACTGTTCTGGCCCTTACCTTGCTCATCCATAACAGATGACTAGCTTGTATCCCAGCCAGCACTACTTTGGGGGTTTCACAATTAATTCTTCTTCTTTGCCAGTGTGGACGAGCGCAAATAGAGATTCCTCTCGCTTGCACGCTTTTCTCCCTGAGTCAGGATATTATTACAGCTCCTGTTAGGGAGCTTGAGGTCATTTTAATATCAGCAAGAGGAGACTTTTGGCAGATTTTGCATAGAAATCAAACACAATGTTGCATCTCTCCCCCTACACAGAGCAGAGAGGGAATTCAGTAGCCAGCCATTCTGCTTTCACACCTGGTGGTCTGTAGTCAATATGTGCTACTACACGATCTTGGTTTTATGCCAACGGAAAAAAAAGACATTTTCTTCCCAACCCAACTGTGCTGACAGGAGAGAGAGCCACAAACCAACATACCACCTTATGCCCACTGAAAACCACCAACACAGCCAATCTGGTGGTGATGCCCTTCATATAAACACCCTTAATTTGGTTCGGGTAAAATCAGGCAGATGGGTTTTGGCTCAGGGCTGGAGTCACCATGGCTGCTCTGGCCTGGCTAAGCAGGGGGCAGCTGCCCACAGCCTCCAACACTGCCTGTCACTACACGTGCAAGCATTTTCTGCAAAGCTGCCAGCAGCTGGAAAACAGGTGATCCCGTTTTTACAGACTAAGATGCTTTTCCCTGCCTGACCCGCCTGTCACAGCTGCCTTTAATATTTCAGCCGCGTGTGCCACCTCAGCACAGTGGCTAGCTGAGGTCTGCGCTCAGGTGGGATCCGTCCGCACACTCCCTGCTTGGCTACCACACCGTGCCTGGCACTACAGATCAGCAATTAAAGGTCCCTCTCTCTTCGTATTCTTTGGTGTCTAAATTCATTTTGTTCTCAACATTATGGTTGTGGGCTAAATGAGTATTCATCTGCTCCCTCTTTCTCCTGTCCCTTCTGTTATTAGTTTCTCACTCTCCAGGGAGACCAACTTTAATGGCAAGGAATCCGCCATTTCATCCACCGCTAGCCAGATGCCTCAGAGACCAGCTCTGCTGAAGTATTTTAATGAAAAATATGTTCCTGATGAAATTTGGACGGCATGTTACCAAAGACAGATCTTAGTCCTTAGCATCACAGCAGGTGTATTATATGCAAACATAATCCAGTGTGCTTCAAAGGGTTTAATAATGTAGCCTGTGTATTTATCCCGTGCTCATCCTTCTGTTATCGGAGGTCTTTACAATTTCTATCACGTAATCATAAGGGCTGACTTGTGTTTTTTAATCGCTATTTTTTGAACTGTGTACCTTTTCGGAAATGTTGACACAAAGGGGAGATGGATCTAAAAGAAGGCACGGAGGGGGGGCGCAGTGACCTGAGCTGCAGTTGTGGTTTTGTTTCTGGCTTTACAATTTGAGCATAATCTCAGCAAATCAGTTTACTCTGGCAGAAAAATGAAGACAAAGGCTTTTTTATCAGGAGTGGGAAACAAAAAGACCAAAGATCACTCATAACTCGTAAAATACTCTAAGGCCGTTGGATCAAAGGCACTATAATGAGTGCAAAATACTAGGATACGTGTAAAACATCTTGCCACATGTTTCAGTCTCTTTCCTGCTGTGTGGGTTTCTTTACTTTCTCCTCTGTATTAGAATGGAAGAATGACATTTTTTTCTTAGTGATTAAATTTTTAAGAAGTCGTGTTCATAGGGGAAAAAAAGCCTGGCAAAACACTCACCAATATAAGATTTTTCAGATGTTAAATGTAGGCAGCAAGTGAGACTGGAGTTTCAGTCCTGGGACTCAGCAGATGTTTCGGAGCAGCAGGCTATTCACCGCACACTTCCTCTCCTCTGAACTTCCCCATCATCTGTAGTCTCCTTACAGTATTATTGTCTTTATTACCACATGTGATTTATTACCTGTTTCATTCAAACCAAACCCAGTGTCACAACACCTCCAGTTGTGTCAGCTGATCCCTTACGTGATCAATGTGAAAGGAGCTTCTGACACGACTCTGTACCTGTGCACCTTAGAACCTCCATGTCAGCACTGCCTGGAGCCGAATCCTTGCTGTCACGAGTCACACAGACCAGGAACCAGTATGGGAAGCTTCTCGGCATTCAAAGGAATGGCTGAGCTACGTCACCACGAGACATGGAATAGATCGTGTAGCCGCGAGTGTCTGATGGTGAAATGCAGTGACCTTCATGTATTAGAACAGACACACACACATGTGTATCCCTTCTCCTCCAAAACATCAAACAAAATCCTACAGACACCAAAAAGACAGCCGAGTTAGAAAGGCTGTACACCCCTCTATTAAAACAAAACAGGAGAACATTAGGAATTTGGATTGTTCAAGAGGAAATGGCCACAAGTTGTGCCAGGGTAGGTTTAGATTGGATATTAAGAAAAATGTCTTCACTGGAAGGGCTGTCAGACACTGGAATGGGCTGCCCAGGGAGGTGGTTGAGTCACCATCCCTGGAGGTATTTAAAGGATGTGTGGATGAGGCGCTTAGGGAGATGGTTTAGTGGTGGACTTAGCAGGATTAGGTTTACAGTTGGACTTGATGATCTTAAAGGTCTTTTCCAACCTAAATGATTCTATGATTCTATGAAATTAAAATGTTTAAAAACAGCCTGGAAAATATTTATGATACATAAATACTTCACTCTTTGCTGTCCAGAACACAGTCCAAGTTTCTCAGCAAGTGTTTATCTCACCTTCCTCAAGGTTTTTGATGGTACTCCAGATGGTAGTGTGCCTGTGAAGTGTTAACCACCGCAGACCCCAGTGAGCATATGGAAAAGGGTTTTAGAGCAGGTTGATCAGAGCCAAGTTAAAGTGGGAAGGCAGGGGACGACGGGGGAATAGGGTGGGCGGTAACCCTAATCAGCTGCTTGGGTTTAGCATTCACGTGGGGTGGGGATGCTCATGCTGTATGGAAGTCGTATTTTCTTGGTCATATAGATGATAAAAGTTAACTAGGAGCAACGTTTTTGTTCATTTTTAATTTTGGACACCAAAAGTTGACAGTTAATTCCTCTCAGGCCTTTACGTTGTGCCCACACTTATTGTAGATGAATTAGGGAAAGCAGGAAGAGTCTTTACACGTAACATCTGTCAATTTAAATGCCCCTTGAATCCTTTCATAGCTTTGTGGGCATGTAGGTATCCATTGGTCTGTATTAAAATCACAGACTCCACGACAGGGAAATAAATTTAACCGTGGTTTGAGATAAATGGATGAGATAAATGCATGAAAACAGATGGAAACTTTTCTTTTGAAGAAGTCTCTCTGCAAGAGGATAGTTTTATCCTGTCACAGTAATGCCTGTAGTATTATCCATAAACACTGGGCATGACAAATACCCATGCATACACAAACTTTGGCTGCAGATGGGCACGTTAAGGAGCCAGGGCTGCTCTTCCCAGCTGATGAGATTGTTCGATGCCCCGTCTTCACCACTCCAAGTTGACTTTGGAAAGCAGTCCCCGGTCTGCCCGCTCCTTTCTTCACACGACAATGACCAACACTGATGGCCGGCTCCGACGTGCAAGCTTCTGCATGGACACATGCCTTTACCAACGCCCCGCAGGAGGGGACTGATTTTGTGGTGAGGACTCTCTACTGACCAGAAAGGAAGCCTGCAGCAAGGTGCAAGAGGTGGAGACAGCCAGGCATCGGTGGAGAAATGGTGGCTTGGGCAGGTCTGACAGCCTGGCCCGACTCCCGAGTGTCTCCTCGACTGGCATGGCGGCTCTCCAGCTTCTTCGTGACCGAAAGGAAGACCATGACTGTTCACCCTGGGGCCACGCAAACCGCACTGCCCCGTGAAGACAGCGGTCGGAGGCCCGGGTCCGGCGGGGCCCCCACCGCGGCTGGCCGCCGGCGCCCGGGGCGCGTACGGCGAAGGATGCCAGCGCCTCCCCCCCGGGCGGGCTGCCGTGGCCGCCTCCCTCCCGGAGGCCCCTCTCCCACAGGGGCCGCCACACCCCGGCGGCGGCGGCGGGAGGGCGTGTGAGGGCGGCGCGGCCCCGGCGGGGCAGGGCTGGGCAGGGCAGCGCCTCGCCTCGCCGCGCCTCGCCGCCAGGGGCGCGGGCTCCCCTCGCACGGCGCCCGCCGCCGCCCCGCGCCCCGCTGACAGCCGCCCTGACAGCCGCGCCGCCATTTAGCCCTCCCCCCGCCGCCGGCCGGGCCGGGCGCTGCCGCCGCCGGAGGTGAGTGAGCCCCCGCCCGCCGCCGAGGGGCAGCCCCGCCGGCGTTTCCTCCGCGGGAAGGATCGCGCTTCAGCCCCGTCCCTGCGCGCCCGTCCCGCCGGCGGCGCCGGTGCGGCGGCCGCTCCGCCCGCGCAGAGCCGCGGGCAGCGGCGTGGAGGTGAGCGCGGGGCGGGCGGAGGGGGAGCCGCGTCCCCTGCCCCGCGGCCCGGCCGGGGCTTCCCCTGGCGGCGGGGCGGGCGCGGGGGCCGGGGGATGGCGGGCCTCGCCGAGACGCCGTCCGCGGGGCGCGGGTGGGTTACCCCGCGGCGGCGGTTGCCTCCCCTCGCCGCGGGTGACGGGGGGCTCGAGCCGTGGGGTCGCCCCGGGCAGCCTCAGGCTCGGAGCGGGCTGGGCGTCGTCCAGCGGCACGGACCCCCGTCGGCGGGGGCCGGGGACGGCCCGTGGGTCGCCTCCGAGGGGTGCTGACAGGACCGTGCTGCGTTTGCCGTAACGCTTGGTTATTCCGGTTTTTCAAAATACCCGTGTGACTTCAGGTTCTGGTTTTGCATCTGTCCTTTGCTGAGATTTTCCCTGCGATCGCCTCTCCCCTTGAGGCAGGGACCGTCCCGCCTGGGAGCACTGGTGTTCTAGCGCTGACACGTAAAGGAACTGTAATTTTTTTGTCACTCTGACTCTGTGATAGGAAGGATTAACTTTAGCGTTTTTCAGCATGTTTAGTGATTTCTACTTTATATCAGTCGCTAGACGAAACCATGTGAGTATACGACAAAATCAGTATGAAGCATAGGAGACAGCTTCCCACTTCTCCTCTTAATACTGATACTTCAAGGTATTTCAGACCTGCTTCTCAAATGTATTTCTAATTATTTCAGCTGTGCCATATATATTCCCCATACTATGATCTTTAAAATAAACTACTCTAAAAGGGGAATTCCAGAAACAGTGAACAAGATACATATTTTCTAAAACATCTAGAGGGGAAAGGAAGGAATGGATGACTGCATTCCATTCCTTGTGCCATAAGGGGTGATCTAATGTATTTAATTCTTTGCATTCATTATTTATTATTGCTTTGGACACTTTCTCAAATCTCCTTATGCTTAATAAACTTATTTTCACTGTACATTTTCCAAAGTAAATCTCATCTATATATTCAGTCTGCTGTAGCCCTTAGTTTTCAAAGGACGGATGTTGCTGGCCAGCTAGGTCTTGAATTGCTGAGTTGATACCAAAAGGAGCTGAGAAATCCCAGGATTTTGTGAGATCAGACCCAAAATGTTGATGAAAATAGGCTTTACCAGCTAATTATTGTTTTTTTCTTGCACACAGAGAATCTGGTGCTGTCAGTTTCAGCCTAGTGAATTTAGATGCATAATTTTAATAAAGCCATTATCTGATAACAATGTAAAATTGTCTGATGTGTAAATAAGAATGAAAGATGCCTTTGAGGATGTCAGCTCTAGCCCCCTGCTGTGGCAGACATCACAAATATACTTTTCTCACTAAACTCAGTATCTTCCGAGAAGTGGCATATTTTTGACCCTGACCATTCTGACTGGTCATCAGTGATTAGATTTTGATAAAATGTGATGCACACCTGAGGTGCTCCCTCTTTAATGTTGAAGGGAAAGGATTATATGGGAAGTTCTGAAATTCCCAGCAGGTGGTAACACTTCAATAGCTGCCTAATCCCACATTGCAATAAGTGAATGCTGGTTGAAAATAATTAATCTCTTTCCTGCCATGCAGATAAAATATCTTAAATTTGCGGAAATGTTGCAGATACACATTTCTTTTTGCTGTTCGTGCTGCTTGGTATCCCTCAAGTGAAATGTAGGGAGGATTTATGGACTTTCAGGCTTTTCCGTCTCTAGCCTATTTTGCTGTCAGCCTCTCATGCATAACCAGAATTGTGCAAATTTCGGGTTGCAAATATGACTGAAAAATGTTTACTAATGGACAGCTGTTAAGGAAACTCTTTTTCATCTGGGATTTTTTTTTTTCCCTTTACATTCTGGCAACATTTTGCTTGTTTTAAATTCCAAAAGATAACTTTATTTTTCTGACAGCATCACTCCAGATCGTGGCCCGTTCCCTGGGTCCATCAGGGTGGCTGGGGTTCGTGCCGCTGCTCGGGGGCAGTGCCTGGGGGTAGGCAGGCTGGCCATGAGAGGATCAGTTCTCAAACTGACCCCGCCACTTACTCCATCCCCAAGCCCTTCTCCCACCTCACTCTTGCATGTGCCCCGAGTCGTGGGGGTTCCCATGCCATGGCTGGGTCCACGTGCACCCGGAGCTGTGGGGTCTGGGGGATGCAGAGGGACCGGGGCTGTGCTTAGGGGAGAGATGAGTGAGGACAGGCCTCTTCCCGATTCCTGGAGGAGGATGGAGCTAGGGCAGGGGAGGGCTCAGCTCTTGCAGGGGATTTGCAAAGAGGAGGAGGGCTGAGGATACCCGTATCCGGGACGAAATACGGAATCCATCAGTGGCACTCCCCTTCATGTGAATCAGGCTCCAGAGCACAGAGGTTTTGAGTGCTGTGAGTTTGTGTTCTCATTAAACTCAGTGTTTGGTCATGGAGTAGCTGATTAATTCCTGATGGCCCTTTCTTAACTGCAGGGCTCATTTGCCTCTCATCTCCCTTATGAAGGGGGAGTAGCTGCTGAACGGTATACTGTTGCAGCTGATGAAGCTGGTAGCTGGTTAGCTGTGCTCAATCAGCAGGTGACAGAACTCGGAAGAGGTGGCTGGTTTGTGAAACGTCATGTCTGCTCTGTGGCCTTGGATACTGCTGCAAAAAGTACTGGGAGTTATAAATCCAGTTGGCTTGTGGTTTGTTGTTGGTTTGGGTGGGTTTTTTTTTGCTTGTAAAAGCAAACTACTTTATGATTTTAATGACGTAGAGAAATAGGGACATTATTTGAATAGATTAATATATGTGACTAATTGTCAGTATGTATAACCTATTCTATTACTTCTTTATTTGCAAAAAATATTGTAAACAAAATTATAAATTTCATGTTTGGTTCTTACACAGTTCCTGACACTGTGATGACTAAGCTTCGTATTTCATGGTGGATTTATTCACGTAATACCTGTACCAGATAGTGAGGTACTGTTTCCAGTGGAGAGCTATGACACAGGAAAACTAAGTGACGTGACCAAGATCGCACAGGAAATCTGTTGCAGAGCAGGATCTTGAAGTCTTCCAGTGTCATTTGCGTTACTCACAGGCCTCTTGGTCTTAATTTCCAAGGCGCTTTATGTCTTATCCCCTCCTCATCTGTCATTTCCAATTCCCTTTGGAGAGGAAGTCTTCCACTTCAAATCAGCCCATTACACTGTCTCTTGCAAGAAGAAAGCATCCCTTTATGTTGCTGTGCTTCTTCTGCGCCTCATACAATAGAGCCTCAGTCCGTGCTTGTCCACGAGAGCAATAAATTAAAAAAGCCAATTATTCAAAGTCTGATAGCCTTCTCTGTTCGATCATTTTTCATCTCATTAAGTTAATGAACCTGAGGTAGAAGATCTGAATAGTGTAGAAACCATTTAAAATGTACTGTCTGCCTTGAAAAGCAAAATTCTACGCAGGTATGAAAAGAGGAAAAATAATAGAGCGGGAGGCAGGAGGCAAAGATGTGGAGAGTCTTGAAGAAGACCTAAAAATGAGAAGAAATCCAGAAAGAAGTTGTCTTAGGGAAGACTGAGAGGAGAGGGGAGAAGTCTGAACCAAGCTTAGAGGTCAGCATAAGGCCTGTCCAAAACTGAGACAAGGCAAAAGGAGGGAAAACTGAAGGAGGGGAGAGGAGCAAACCTGTGGGGAAAGAGGGGAGTAGGAGGGGGGCAATACTACACCACAAATGGGCCAGCAATTCTTGCATTCAAAGCTGCTATTAGAATTGAGCTAGCACCGGTGCAAAAACTCAGGGAGGCTTCATGGAGGCACTTTAATCGGAGCTTTGTTCAAAGGTAGGGCTGTATTGCAGCCGGTAGCCTAAAGTAGCTGTATGTGAGGTGGGAGGGCTCCCGCTGCAATGCAGTGACAGCAGAGGCGTGCGGAGGGTGAAGTAGCCCCGGGCTAGGCTTCCAGAGGTACCTGATCTCACTAATTGGAAGTTAGTTTTGGTACTGTTTCAAATACTCCAGTTCTAGCCTGGGTGTTGCCTGCGCTGCACACTGGAGTCTTTTCCCAAGTGAGCCAAGATAACACGGAGGGAAGGGTGAGAGGGAAGGAGGTTTTGGTCTGACGAATGATGGGTGTTACGGAAACACTGAAGGGCCCTGGTGCTGGGCTTCATCTGCGGGCTTGGTTAGAAAGAGTCCCTGTCCTGAAAAGTCTGTACTAAAAATACAGAGCAGGAGAGATGGGGTGGGAAAGAGGGGAGCAGATTAATGCTGCAGTTTGCTGACATCGTATGCCTGGTGATGGCAGGAATAGGAACAGAAGTTGGGTCTCCTGTGCCTCCCGTCAGCACCCTGTCTCCTGAACCACGCTGCTTTTGCCTGGGTAGGGCTGACACACACAAATTAAGATGCAAGGTGGCTATCTTGACTGAGAGTGTTCTCCCATGCAGGCTTTTTTCTTTCCTCCTGAGGATTTATTCTCCCTTCCATAGCTTTGGTTCCTCTCTGCAGTGTGTCGCTCATTAGACTGAGATTAGGATTATTTGAATTTCACCTGTCCGTGTGTGACGCTCTGAAAGAAGGATTTGTAAAAGCCATTTGAAAAATACACAGCTAGGAAAGCTAGAAATGGAAAGGACCTATTAAATTATCCATCACGATCACGGTTGTGGCCCACAAAGCATTTTTTCCCCTCTCTATTTCAGGGCAGTTTACAGCAATGCCGCATAACTTCTGCTGTTTTCCTTGAGCAGTTAATGCTAGAGGCCAAGGCATCAATCACAATCACTTTTTTTTTAAATGAAACCTGCTTTTTCTTCCTTGGACCACTTTGAATCTTTGTTTCGATTAACAATCAATAATGATACAGGAAAGGAATGACGTCCCCAACGTGATGCCGTGCCTGCTGCCAGTAGCCGTGGGCCCTTACGGAGCAGCTGCCTGGGGAGGGAGGTTGGCTCTCCACCGCCCTCTGCTAGCAGCCCGCCCCTGTCTTGAGGCATAAGGTTTGTCTTCCTGTAATTTCTGGCGTATCAAGTGAAATTGTGGGTGGTGGCGGTATCACTGTCCCTATCTAATTCTTCCTGGAGCCTTGTCAAGTTCGTGGGCCGGATGATGATTATTCCCTTCAGATACATACAGCTGTTATTGTAATGGGCTTTTACTGAGCAAAGCCATGCTGTTAGTCTTTTCTTAGAAATTATTCTCTCCAGCCACTTGGCACAGAGAACAGTTTGAAAAGCTTTCAAATAGCACGTCTGCTGTCTCTTACTTCAACAAGACTAGCAATGTAATTGTTGAAATATCTCATTTGTGATTCCTAAAGATGTACCTGATCTCTGCCGTACCTGGTTCCTACGTTTTACGTTTATGCTCCGCAGTTTTGTTCACTCCTAACTTCTGCCTGCTCCAGTGCCAGATTTCTCTTGTAAAATTAGGTTGTAAACTTTATGGAACAAGAACTTTCTTGCGTGTTTGCATGACGGTGAGCACAGTAAGACTGACTTGCCGGCACTCCTATGCAATACAAAAGAGCAATTCTTGTATTTTGAGAATGGTTCCCTCGAGCTAGATCTTCTCTTTTTAGATTCTCCCCTACTTCTGTTTCTGAAGCAAACTGTTGGTTTTGCTGCTATCATTGTGCTTCCAACTCGTTTTATGTGATTATTATGAGACTCATAAAGACTAGTTCAAAGCACATGGACATAAAATTGTGACACTTCCCAAAAGGAACTTTGTTGGCTTAACAAGGCTGCAGAGAATGTAAACTTAAAAAATGACGGAGGAAAAAGTGGAAGTTAATACCTTCTCCATCTGATCAGTCTGTATGACATAAAAGGGAGCTATAGATCTTTTATAAATATAGTAAGATAACTAAATAGATTAGTAGATGTGAATAATAGGGCAGTTTGAGGACCAAAATGGTAGTTTTCTACTAGGTCTCTTTCATGCTTGAAAGCAGTTGACAGTAGATGATATGAATTGTGTAACAGCAATAAATCTCCAATATCGGTATGTGCTGAGGTCAGAGTTACATTTTGTATAAAATACTTGTTATTTCGCTATCATGAGTCTTGATTGTAATGTAAGACATGCGCAGCAGCAGTTACTGCAGTGCAAAGGTAAATTGTTGTGACCTGTCTTTGTTGTTCTAGCTCAGGAGCTGACATTTTAGGAGGGAAAATTTATTGTACAGTGAATTCACACACACACACAAAATCACTAAGATTGGAAAAGACCTGTAAGGTCATCAAGTCCAACCATCAGCTAACACCACCATGCCCATTAAACCATATCCCACAATGCCTCGTCCACACGTTCCTTGAACACCTAATTGTAGTTGTGCTTATTGAGATCCATTGATACAGTATTAATAATTGTTAAGTAAATGGGAGAAAAGTGTTGATTAATAGTGTATTTTTTTTACTTATTAGTGGGATGTCTTCCTTCTCGTATTTTATGAAGCAAAGTCAACACAGCTGTAATTTTTTAATTTTCAGGTGTTCTTGGGAAACAAGTGCCTGTACTTTGGAGCTGAAGAAGGACATGAGGAGTAAAAGGACCTGGGATCTCACTGGTCAGAATGAAACAGATGTTGAAAGATTTTTCAAATCTATTGTTAGTCGTGCTCTGTGACTACGGTGAGTATTAGAGCTATCAAGGGAAAACTGTGAGATGGGTATTCACAACGCGGTTTTGGATGGTGCTGTTTTCCAGGTGATCTGTTGAAATCAGATGCCACAGAAGCCACCACTGATATGCACAGAATATAGTCTAGATCTTATGCAATATTTAGGTGGAAAATGCAGCTTGCATAAACTGCACCTTTAGATCAGAGTGGCAGGAAGCTTTCCTGCTGCAAATTTGCTCAGAGAAATAAACAAGATAAAGGAACGTACTTCTGTGGGCATCATCAAGGGACTGGCTGTGTTAGAAGCAGTAACTGGAACTGTGCTGTCTTGTAAGACTCATATTTCATAATATTTAATGAACATCATGGAAGATAGACCTATTTTAGGTAAACGTACCAGGATGGGCAGAACTGTGCCTTACAACTACCTGTTTCTCTCCATTAACTATAAAAAGAACCTATGGTGGTTGGCTGAGATGTAAGCATCTACAGTACAGGCAACCTCCTTTGGTTGAGTCAACCTCCATCCAATGGACCTAAGCTGCCACTTGGAGAACAACAGAGGTGTTCTTTCCTCTGACCATATAAGAAGCCAAAGGATGGTATTCATACTCATTCAATTTTAGTCATGTAAAATTAGGCAGCTAGCCAAAGGCAATCAGTCTTGTTTGACTAGTCCACGCACGAATCAGCACATACTGAAAGTAGCTCCAACCCATCTGCAATCTGAGATGTGTGGAATGAGAAAGCACCTCCTTCTCACAATCAGCTGCCAAGGAGAGAGGTTAGACATCTAAGTTCAAGTTAGACAACTGTAAGATGTCTACAAGCTGAGGGACATCCTATGCATGGCGTCTTACCTCTTCCAAGGCTGTACTAAGTAGGAAGTAGATTTGCAAAGGGAATTAATTCTTTATTGCACAGTGAATTAGAAATTTTGAAAATGGGACTCAATGCCGAAATAACACACATTTTCAGAAATTACATTCCTAATTTAAAAGCAGGTGTTGTTCTGACAGCTGCAGTACATTGCCAAACCATGCTAAAGGGTTAATCCACGCACTGCTGAAATGTCTATAGCATGGAAAAAATGAAAAAAGGCTTGTTTAGTCCCCGCTTATGGAATGAGCTATGGTAGCAGGCAGTTCACGCACCAAACGGCTGAAGATGTCTTACAAAGGAGAGGAATGGATCAAAAATGTATGCAGTTTGCTCTCCTTGTTTGAGTCAGAAAAATCTGATTATAGGTAATGACTGAATACTAAATATGCGTAGCTACTCATGCCTCTGTGCTTGCTCCATCTCTGCTCTAGAACAAGGGATGACTAGAAGGTGTAAAGAACCTAGAATTGCCGTCTTTTAGATGAACTTAATTCCAGTAGAAGTGGAGACACTTGTCTACGGCTTTTAGTACCATTTCTTCTTTTAATAAGACAAAGTTAAACAGCCAAGTTAGGAACACTGCACTGAGTGAGGAACACAGTGAAGGTAAGTGTTAAATTCACTTAACCCAAGAAGTAAGGTGAATGATTGCAATATCCACTGGTTCTTGGTGAGCCAGTACTGTAGGCTTTCACAACTAGTTGACTCAGAGCTAAAAGCTATTATTCCTCAACTTCTTTATAGAGCATGGCACAGTAGGTAATTACAGGGTGCAGTTAAAGAGCTAAATATCTGCTGCAAACTTTAGGTGCATCATCTTTTGCCTTATTTCTAGTTACACCGTAGTCCATGATTCAGAAAATTAGTTCCAAACAGTTCTGCATATACACATCTTTGAGTATCACATGTGTACATAGTTTTTAGATAACACTCTCATACTTCTATGTTTCAGACCAAGGCTATTTTTTAAATGATCCAGTATGCTCTGGAAAATTACTGTAATGCTAAAAAAAGCCCTAATGTACGACAAAACAGTATTCTCATTTCTTATCAGTTTTTCTGATGTGTTTGTTCTTCTTAGCTCTGTGCTACTGGTGGCTGACAAGCCAACAGCACAACCCAAGTTGGCTTAAACACAACTGAAAATAAATAAATATCGAATAACACCCTCAAATAATTCTTCTTGCTCTTCAGTGAAAACAAGGATTTTCCTTTTGATCTTTCTAAGCGTGAGTTCTTGCAAAGACTCCTCTGGCAGGTTGCTGGCACCACAGCCAGGCCCCATTCAATGGGAGACCATTGTAATGACAACCAAAAATATACAAATGCATTGAAAGCTGCCCCTGACTGGCTGTCCAAACAACTGGGACCAAGTTTTGGCATGTGACACAGTCACGCACACACAGTAGGCTGGAGGGCAGCTGAAGGAGCTTGCGGTGGAAGCTGGCTAGTTCTGACCCGTGCCTTTTGGAGCATCGTGAAAAACTGCGATGTGGGCTGTCCAGGAGTGCAGAGTTCCTGTGTTACTAACCAAAGATGGGGGAAAGGATGCTGTGAGCTGGGATGCACCAGTCAGAGCTGTGCAATGCTTTAGCAGCATCCACCAATAATGCCCACTTTCCTCACTTCCCAAGTGATCTGCATTAGGGTTGATGGGAGCTACATGGTAGTCCTCTGGCCTCTCTCCAGTCCTCACACACACATACAGAGTGATGTTCATTCTTCTTGTCCGAGCCATTCCAAATAAAAAATAGTGCAAGAGGGTCAAGACAGTTCTAAAAGAGAGTAAGGACGGTAGAGCAGTAGGTACAAACATCAATGCTTTTCATTACTATCACTTGAATGTTTTTGCTGTAAGTTTAAAGCTTGATGTTGAAATTTTTCATCTGGATTTTTGCCATGGTCCGATTTGTTTTTTCCTTATAATGTTTCAGGTAAGTTGAATGTAGCCAGTTTCTTTGTAGAGAAATGAATCATTTTGCCTGTGTTCAAGGAAACAAAAATGTAGCAACTTGCAACCATTTAACTGGGGAACTCTTTAATATAGACGTGGGAACTTCATGTTTCTTAGAGTGCTCACGGTGGCCTGGGACATGCTTTCTGCTATCCTTATGAAGACTTGCCCAGATCTGGTCCGGATCTAAGTCCTTGCAGATGAGTTAGTGATGAAGTTTTCTGAAGGGTTGAGTGTGCCGCAATTCCCGCTGGCTCCTCTTGCCAGCCCCACGCAATACTGTGCGTGCTCCAGCCCAGGGCAGCATAGTTCCCCCACATTTGTAGTATCGGGCACTAGAGTTGCTTGTCCTCTGCTCTCTGCTGTTATGCTAGCAGTGAACAAGAAAGGTGGGAACTTGCTGGAGTTAACTGCAGACCCAAGGAACAGGAGAAGAGCTATAAGGCAAAGAGACAAGGGCAGGAGTTTGGAGAACCGTGGTAATCGTAATGAAGTTAGGATAGTACCCAAGAGATATTGACAGTAGGTGATGGTAGGAACAGGACTGGAAAATATGGGCAGGCACAGATGACAGAACCAAAACATGAAGAGCAAGGAGAATGTGTTGCTGGGCAATTCATAGAGAGCCATTTTTCACAGGCATTCAGGGTCTGTTTCCTACTCTCTGAGTGTCTGAGTTGACATCAGGTTTGCTGGGGTGCCATGTGCTCACCACAGCTGGGATCAATGGGATCCTTCTTTAGATGTCTGAAGGACCGTTGTATTTAAAGTCAGGTCCTGGGTTTCTTAGGACATCCACAAGTAGCTGATACCTGACAGTTTTCACCTTTGTGCCTGTGCCTTGGTTCCCAACACACTAAACAAGAATAGTGACATCCTCTTATCTTTTGGGGATATTGGAAGGATAAACTCATTAATATTTCTAATGCATTAATATACTATGATAAGAGCACAATAGAAGAGTCTACGGGGGAAATGAATAATTCCATGTTATCAGGGTAGATTTTGGATGGTGTGCAGTCAATAATACATGGGACCACCCATGGAAGAATGAGAACAAAAGAGCCCTCTGGTAACGAGCACCATCCATCTGCGAAGGAAGCAGCATCTTGTGGAAAAAATAGTACTGAGTCATGCAAATTAGAGACTGAGTTATAGTACATATATGTATGAGTTTATGCATGATTTATACATGTAAGGCTGTGTGTGCCGCCTTCGTTCGGACTTCATGGATGTGGTTGGACCTGGTTATTTTAAGCATGTGTTATAGCTGGTGAAGAGTAATAGCTCTTCTAGTGCACACTGCACCTCACCCTGATGTAAAAGTCTATAGCTGGTCAGATGAATTTCTTCCTGAAAAATTTCCCTGCTGACAAGAAAATGAATCTAAGGTGACTAACTCAAATTGAAGCTTAGAGTGGTAGGTGTCTAATATGCGAGATGAGTCCTGCTACTCTTGACTGCTGAGTGCTTGCCTTGGCAGTTGCAGTGTTTTTCCAGCAAAGCTTTCTTTGAGGTAATCTTAAGGCATGTGTAACAGATTTAACAAGTCAAAGTATTGTTAGTTGATACTACTTATGAAAGGATTGCCTTAACTCAAGTTTTACACTTCCGTAGCACCTTCCATCCAAGACTTGGAAGCCTTTTCCCAGACGATTAATTAAATAAAGATGTCTCACAGCACATTCTGTGTCTGGAATAGATGTATGCGGTTCCCATTTTTCAGATAACCTTTCTGTCTGAAATCCTTAAGTTTCAAGCAATGCAGAAAAGCTGGCTGAGATGAGAATGGACATATGATCTTCACAATCCATTGCTTTAGATATCATCTATCCCCACTAGTTACAGCACGTCTCAGGATACTTTGGCAACTTGCACAAACATGGTCATGCAAGAAGTACATTTAAAAAGACTGCGCCATTTATAATGAAATGATGTCATTTAGACATGTTGCACCACATCTGAGACAAGAAAAGTGCTGCAGTCACCATCACTGTTATTTTCAGCTCTTTTGCTCAAGTGTCTCTGTGATGCAAATGAGCAAAATGAAAGATTCATAAGACAGAGCAAGAGAAGAGGCTTCAAAAAGCATCATGCAGACTTCCTATTTTATTTCATTTGAGCGACATTTTTTGTGTTTCTGTATTAAGAAACTACTGTCCTTTTTTTGCTAAATTATAGCTAAAGTAAGTGGGACAACAGCTGGCCACTGTGAGGTGAGCTTTAAGAATCTATAAGTGAAAGAAATTGGGAAGTTTGAAAATCTATCCTGATAAATGAAGTTTTCTGTGAATCTTTAGGGTTGGGTTTTTTGTGGGTTTTTTTTTTTTAAACTTTGTTTTTAACCTTCCTGAACATGTTACTGCAGTGGACTTTGAGCTGCTTGAAACCACGTCCCTGCACAAAGGAGAGGTGAGGAGTTTTAATTGCTGTAGCTAGGACCTTTTTTTTTTTTTTTGTGAACTGATTCACTTAAAAAAGTTTGAGAACCACTTCTTAAATACCCACTTTATAACTCTGTTTTCTTCCATAAGGTTGAACTGAACAATCAGTTGTCTCTTTGGTTCTTAATACTGTTGTGAAACTGTTTTCCTTTCAGTTCTCGGCGAAGTGGAGTATCTCCTGTTGGAGCGTCCAGGTCATGTAGCCTTCAGCAATGACACAGTGTCTGTGGAATATCAGTACTATAGTGGTGGTAATGCGACAGCAGAGCATCTGTCCATCCTATTGCTGGATGCCAGCACCAATGAGATAATTGCAAGAAAACAACTTCCAGCAAATCATTCCCAGGGGATGGTAGAGTTTGAGTGTTTCCATTTCAAGAGAGCTGGGGACTTCTTGTTCAGAATGGTCTCTCCCAGCAATAATGGCAGTGCTGCCCAGTGGAGCAGAAGAAGCATGTCCACCCTCCACGTGGAGTGGCCTGTATTTCACATTGATTTGAACAAGAGTTCAGAGGTGCTTGGGAGCTCCCTTCAGGTTGGACTTTTTACAAATGAGCAATTGTGTGCTATGAACGAGACAGTGGTTTCACTGGATGTGATATTCACCAGCACTCTTTATGAATTCGGAAGAGTAAGCTCTGATGAGACTCTGGGCATTAGAACTAGCAAAGGAATCCTGCTCTCCAGGTCCCAGTGGGTAGAGTTTGATTGCCCACCTGTTGGTCAAGAAACATACATCACTGTGTTACTGAAATCGTTAGAAACATATTCCATCATTGCCTCCATAGGACCCATAGATCTCCTCCACAAATTTGGATACAGACTGGTTGTGGCACCAGAAGCAACATGCAAAACTTTGGTTCAAGTCTTTGTAGTCTCTCCACCGTGCACTACAATCAGCGGAAAAATTGTCGTCTATAAAGAGGCTCTCAAGCACCCTAGTCAAAGAACAACTTGGCTGTATGAAAACACCCTTCACCCAGGAGACAACAGGACAGAATTTAACTGCACTTTGTTTGATGTGGGGAAGAACAAATACTGCTTTGACCTCTTTAATTTCTCAAACCGAAGCCATTTCCCAACAAGAGTTAAGGAGTGTATGATGATCCAAAGGAATATGGGTTTGTACTGATGTTTGTCCTCTTTTAGCTGAAATCAGCACTCTTCCCAGCCAACATGGGTAATGGTAACTAGGTTTGATTGTGGTGTCCTCTATTGAATAGCTACTTTTTGGGTCTCCTACACCAGACAAAATAGTTGTAATGTCATATGCAGATGGGAACACAATGGAGTAGAGGCATATACAAGGACATTTGGTAGCAAATGCCACTGTGGTAACTTAAAACTGCAGTAAGTTAACACTAAGTACCAACCAAAACTGTTTGGGGCATTCTGAATGATGTATCTATCTAGTCCAGGTAAAACTGAAACTTGGCCCTCTCAGTGAGGTAAGAAGCTACTGCAGTAGATCTGGCCCATTGGACATACTAAAGGTAGGATTAGTCTTACCTACATTTAAGTGTCTAAAAGCCAAGGGTCCAACATTAAGTAGTTGTCTAGCTTTTTAGTCAAGAGAGACAGGCATCTCACAAGGGTGATTCATTATAAAAGATACATGGGCTGAATCCTCACCTGGGTGTCTTTTTCTTTAGCCCATTTGCTGTAAAAGTTTAGAATCCTGTCTGTTAGATACACAAATTTTGGTGAGATGAATCAGGATTTGGCCACAGCAAAAGGCACTGTCATATTTCTTGGACAGCTTCGGGTTTTTCAAGCAGCCTTTCAAGACATGTCTCTGCTGCTGCTTAAAACAGACCAGGGTGCATTTTCTGACCCATGAGGCCACCTGACAGATCATGGGTCACATTCATATAGCTAAACTTTGCCTCCCAGAAAAGATTAGAATCATCCAAACTGCCAACGAGGGACAGACTGTGGTCCATATAGTCCTTTGGGCCATGACCAGGCATGGTCTGGGAGAGTGCTGGTTGGCAGAAGCCAAAACCACATCCAGGAGTATGAATGATCATGGTTAAGGAGTGATCACAGTTAAGTGTGATCACAAGACAGAGCTTGAGCCCATTCCTCAGCCCTGTTTAAGGAATATCTATACATTCTATTTACATCTATACATCTTGCGCAGATGTAGCTTCAGAAGTGGCAGTCCATAGTTTGGCAGAGTCTACAAATCACAGTAGCATGACAGAGGAAGCAGATGAGCCCAACGTCCTTCTCATCCCTCATTTGTGGAAGGCAACTACAGTGAGGGATGGGCTGTATGCGCACAAGGGGACTAGGATTGGGTTGGATTGGGTTAGGTTGTGTTGCCTACATCCTGGAACAGAAAAGTAAATGTTTTTATTTGGAGCAGGCTTGTGTCCATACATAATGAATTAGTCTTTCCCATGTAAACACTTCAAAGAGTTTGGGTTGAAAGTTTTGAGGTGTACACCATTTTCTACACCTCCCCACCTTGGTCTCTCTGAAAAGGAAGTGCAGGAACTCAAGCCAAAAAAAGGTCATTGCGCTTCACGGGCAGGTCTCTGAGCGGGGTCATCAGGAGACCAGGAGTGTAGGACGTGCTCCATAGCACACAGTCCAGACACAGCCTACCTTAATTAGGTTTCTAGTGTCATGTGGTCTTACTTTGTACTATTTCATAAATTCTAAAACTGTCAGTTCTTTAATTAACAGTCTGTATTAAAAATGACCTCTATTTTCACCATATGCCAAACTCAGTACATAGTTCTTCTCTTCATCTTAACTTCCCATCTGCATTCTCTGTTGGCACTCTCTCTCTTCATTTGACATAAGAAAGTCTACCTAAAAATGAAAGCATATTATTTTCTTAATGGAGATAATTCTCAAGGAAAAAGGAAGAGAGAATTCTAATTCTTTCTCTGTGCTTGGGTGGTGTGTTACACTGATGTGATCTAGGTAATTACCCTGACAGATGAATACCGAGGATATGACATAGATACGTTTCTGTGCCCAATATTTGACTGTTTTAATTGATGAGATCCACTTTAAGCAATGACTCCATGCAATCTGCTATGTTACCTTCGGTTCCCTGATAGCACCATCCTTACAACTGCAGTCGAAAGAATCAGGCTATGCCTGTGAAGAACAGAGTTAAGTCAATAGCTGCCAAGTTAGAAGTGTCAAATCTACAAAGCCGAAGAAAGCAAAACCACACTGCGTAGCCGTAAATAAAATGTCAACCTGAAATTAATTAGACTGCAGCACATCTGACTTCATGCCTGTATCTGTGAGACTTCAAAGCCCGTAGGCAGTGTTTGAAAGGAGCGGGGTGTCCTGGGAGGGGTGCATCAGCCTGCAGCCACAACAGGCAGAGCAAACCTGCACTGCCTGTGATGGCCATGCTCCTCCCAGCTGCTTTGGAAAGCTCTCTCCTGGGTTCAGAAGTGCCCCTCACCCTGCTGCAGGGCACTGTGAGATGGTGTGCATAGACCCAGATCCCTGAGAGCTGTTCGTGTAAAACGTGTGGCTGCTGCACAACAGGCACCTCTCCACAAGTCACTTATTTTCTGCTTTGGACCTCCTGAACTCACTCAATTTAAGGCAAGGAGAGGTGATAAATCCTCTAGTATGGGTTCCTCTGCAGCACGGGCCATCACTTTTCATCCAGTTACCCTGGTGTTGAGTCCCACAACTTGGCTTTGCACTCAGCTGCCGCTTATCCTCCAGAGAGTTATCCAGTCTTCTGTTGAAGGCACCACCAAACAGAAACGCTTCTGGTAACTTCTCTCAATATTCTGCTCTGATTTTTAGAAAAAAAAGGAAACTCTGTGTGTTTCAAAACTAAAGCTCATCTAGCTTCATCCTCTAGTGACTGGCTCTTACTCTGCTGCTCTCTGCTAGATGAGACAGCTGTTTCCTATCTACTGTCTTCCCCCTGCGAAGGCGTTCGCACATCCAGATCATCTCAGTCCTTCTAGATAATCTCAGTGTTCTTTTTAATAAACTGAAAAGATTAAGTCTTTGGTTGAAAGGTATTTTCTTCAGGATTTGATTAATTTTCTGGCTCTCTTTGGCTCCATTTCTGTTTTTTTAATCAGTCCTCCTATTTGATGACAGGGTTACCAGCTTTGGGTGTTGTGTTCTGATGTCCTCCTCACCGATGCCCCTTGGTTCCTTAGTGCCCCTTAGTGTTCCTCTGCTTTAATTTACACCGATTGCATTAGCTAATTTTGCCATAACTTTTACCCTGTAAACTCTTCTTGAGGTGTTTTTGCATATGACCTTTCAATATGTAGTCCACCGTCCTGCAGGTACAATTTGTATTCCTTCATCCTACATTTTACATTTTCCTGATTTACAGTCTGCTTTGCTTGAGTTATCCTAACTTAGCAAGTAACCTCCATACAACTGCACTATCTACTTATGTCATCACAGGAGTGACACGTATTTTCTCAGTAATGGTTTTATATTTATTTCGTGTCAACTAAGCAAGCATTGTACAGCACTGAGCCTTTTACTAATCCCTTTGAAATCTCTCCAAATGCATTCCCACTCAGTGATGGTTTTCTGTTGACAACTGCATATCAAATCTGTCACTCAGTCAGTTCTTACTTCATTTAGCATATGCTCTATTATTATGAAGCAGAGATATCGTCTTGTAAAAGATCAAAGCTCCTAAATCATTAAAATTATCTTCATCCAAACCACAGAGGATGAGATAAAAGAAGATTATTTTGCCACACCTGTTTTCCATAGATGGGGCATCAGTTATATTCCCGACCCTTCATCAATCCTGCTCTTTACTCCTCATCCCAGCCAGGTTTAGTCCAGCCTGTGGAACAGGCATCTGTCTTGTGTCTGGAGTAGGAAGGACAAGGCTCCTGGTGGCCCTGAGTGGGCCAGGACAGCAGCTCTTCCAGCCCAGGCCATCAGCTTCAGAATGAGTGTTGCAAAAAATCTTGTGCTATCTGAGACTGTGAATATATCTATTAAAGATGGGGAATACATCTATTAAACGTGAGCCAGCACTTGTGCAGCTTTCTGTAGACTCCAGCTGGACAACCTCTGAAAAAATAACAGCGAGATGTGAGTCACTTCATTCATCTCAGTGGGGTGTTAACTGTTTCACACAGGTGACTTAGGCAGAGCCATGCAGCTATTTTTTTCCCTGTGTTTGATGGGATTATTTGAATGTCTGAGGTAGGCAACTCTTGTTAGATCATATTACTCAGCAACAGACGCATTGCAGGCTCATTCTTTTCAACGCTTTATCCTGTGCTTTGCTCCTCTGGGATTTAAGTTACCCAGCAGTGAGACTTCTGCACTCCTTAGGAGGATGTTCCATGTCCTAGCCTGTATCCCATTTGAAACATTCGGGATGAGACTGATAAAATTAATCAGCAATGCTACAGCATAGAAATGGGCATATTTTCTTCATATTTCTGGTGTTAATTACCTTTCTTTTACAGTTCTTAGTTACACTCCGGAGACCGGTTTCAACTTTGGTGTGACTCCCAGTAAAGTCTCTTGCACTTGCTGACAGCAGAGATGAATTTTGTTCATCTGAGTTTTGCTAACTGCCAAAAAAAGCTATCCAGAGGTCAGCAGGGCATAAGAAGTGCAGCTGTTGCCAGCCAAGGGAGAGAGGGAGGTAGGGAAAGACCTTCTGAAGGGAAAAGTGGTCAGTAAGGGAGGAGAAGAACAAGTGGAGTATCTAGGTGTCAGGCAGGGATATACAACTTCCACCAGCATTCTTGCTCCCTGAATAAGACTGTATGATCAGACCTGCCTATCTGTAGGAAAATCTGGGAATCAATTAGCTCTGTTGCCTGAATCTGTACCTGGTTTGCATTTATTTAGAAAAAGGCGGATGCAGGGGATCTGGGTATGCCAGGGCTGGTTTGTGCCCCATCGGCTTCTCCTGTGGCAGTGAATGCTTCGTCTCCACACCCCCAGCATTTTAGGAATAAATTGGGTGTTACAGACTTACTGGGATAGCTCCTAGCTTCTGAAAAAAAAAAAATTTTAGGCTGTGCTTCTACAGTTCTTAAAGATGCTTGTTTGTGGGGAAAAGACTGTAATTTGCTCAGGCAAAGTCTCAGTTTTCTTCCTTTAACGGGATCCTCGTCCTTTCATTGTCCAAATTAGTAACCTGTTAGAGCTTGCCACCATTTCAGTGTACCCAGGCTTCATTTCCATGGAAATAGAGAAACACTGAATGGATGAGAAGG
The DNA here is from genome assembly GCF_030936135.1 of Gavia stellata. Taxonomy (NCBI): domain Eukaryota; kingdom Metazoa; phylum Chordata; class Aves; order Gaviiformes; family Gaviidae; genus Gavia; species Gavia stellata. The sequence goes on along the minus strand of NC_082594.1, from coordinate 29,543,116 downwards.
ATATTTTTCCCAGGTCTTATCCGAAGAACAATACAATGTGAGTACACCCAACCTCAGGACCTAAAAACTGATCTCAGCTTCCACAAATACCCTGCAATCCCCCAGCCTAGCGTAGGTGTTTACATGAGCCTGTAAACAATTAGTGCTTTTATCCCATACCACTGGTCTTGTTGAAGTGCTTAAGACTCCCATGTGCGTCAGGCTGGAAGGATGATGCTGAGCATCCCTCGCTGACTGCACCATTGGATACGCTGCATGCTCAAAGTCTTACAAACACAGAAATTTGAGGGGAGATATTTATGCAGAGCAACAATTAACACAGTTAATTGCATTTATCTTTCATGTTGGTAGGTCTGCCAACTGTCAGCTATTTCAAACTAACTCATCAGTTAGATATCTTCATGTTGATAATTGATTCCTCAATTGTATGTGAAAAAATTCACACTTATTAGAGCTAGTTTGCAGTGCATACTTTCTGTTTTTCCCCCTGGCGCTTTGGATCCGTTTGTCTTAAATGGAGGTTAATCATTTCATTTCCTTGGGGGAGAATAAACTACGCTTAATTTTCTTTTACATTCTGGTAATTGCAGGAGGTTGCAGAACAAGTTGCAGAAGTCTTTCATGGGAGCTGGAGCATTTCCTGCTCTCCTGCTGCTTAAGGCGCATATTCTTAGCCCCAAAGCTATGGATGCCAAGTGTTTTTGCTCAGGAACTCTGTGCCCTCAGCTGAAGCGAAGTCAGTGAAAAGTGCCCTGGAGCAATGGGCACATCATAGGTTTGACATCAAAGTTAGAAAATCACTCATCCTAAATGTTCTTGTACATTGAAGCCCACAGGTATCAATATGGAGGCTGCTGAGCACCCTCCACTATCACCAGTGTTAGCACTGGAGGTAACCAGAACCTTTCTGGGTCTGGCTTTATATCTGACTGAAATTAACAGAAGTTTAAACGAGCAGGGAATGTGGAGAGAGGGAAATGAGCTAGCTCACGCACTGAAGTTATGGCAGGGACTCACTAAGCTGCTCACATAAAGTAGTCTACGAGGAGGTGGGTGCTTCTCCAGCTAGCCTACCTTCCTCTGCCAGTGATGAGTGACACTGCTGGAGTCTTTAATGATACTGATATGAAGAAAAGTGTCGTGATTTACCCAAATACTGTGATACCATGGAGTCTTTTGGAGGAGGGATCAGTGCGCCCTTGACTGAGTATTGATTATGGCCATTTTACTTGCTTCCCTCACTAATAGCTCTGCTTGCTAGCTGAAGGGATTTTGCAACTGTCCAGGCTCTGTGCCTTTGAGGGACTCCTTACCCCCACAAACTTTCCCAGTTCCCCTCTCTTTGTCATCCTCTGACTCCCTTTCCTCCCAACACCACAGACCATCCGGTCTTGCTCTGTTTCACTTTACTGGGAACTGGCACGGCTGCAAACTGGAGGAGGAGTGCAAAAGCTCAGCCTGCCTCTGGACTCCTCTCCCCTGCTGTAGCCGCTCTGCAGTTCCATTGAGAGAGGGGTGAAAGCAGAAAGGTGCACAAAGAGCACCAAGTGAAAGACAGCCTGGGATCATGGATATTGCAGTATTGTGGTAGAGCCAGTGACAAATAGCCGGGGACGTCACTTGGTGTTATGTGGGCTTAAAACCGCAGCAGCACTGGGGTGTCTCGCCATGCCCATCTCTACTCTGCATTAGGCGAGGCAGACGTACTCAAACATGCATGCACACAGACGTGCGTGAGTATGTGCCCACACACGCTTTGCAGCCGTGTAAGCGTAAGCTTAAAACCTCCGTGCCTCATCCTGCAATGCAGGTGAGTACCTGCACATGGGAGAGCAGCCCCGCTGGTTCTGTAATGCTGCTCACATTAACGTTATTCATACTGGCGTGCTCACAAAAATTTGTAGGGCAGGGCCCAAAGCAGTTAAAATTTCATGTTTATTAAAACACAGCTGTATTTATTTTTGTTCAAGACTTTTAAAAATAATAACACACTATGAACAATATAGCAACCAATATAACATGAAATTATAAAGCCATTTCCAGTCATGCAACATTGTCTAGTCCTTTAACATCATAAATTGTTCACTGATCAGGAGCTCGGTGGCATGCTAGCAGCAAAGCAACGGTGTAAGAAAATTAAAGATCGTAACCTGTATTGACAGTAGCAGCACCATAAATTATTTAAAAGAGCAAACTTTATCAAATCTAGTCTACATTTTGTGATTTAGCTGATTTTCCACTTTATCTGTGAGCAGTGAAATGGAGTAATAAGTAAGTAAGTGGTCTATTATTTTTCTTTCTTCTGGCACGTTTCAAAGCCAGGTCACTGAGGCAATGGACCCATAGGAGGGTCCCCAGTGTATCCGTCCTTAAAGGTTGCACCTGGACTTGTGCATTGGTTTGGAATTTAAAGTTACTGTCCTGCTTCAGTGTCACAGCTGTTAGACATGGGTGGGAATGGTCCCTTTCTGGGTTCTCGCTGCTGTAAAATTTGGGTCTTGAACACTGGAAGAGGATGTAGTCTAAGCCAAAGAAGGATGTCATTACATATTAAAAAATGATAATATTTGAGGTAGCATTAGAACCTGAGCCTGCCTCCACTTAGAATTAATAAATGAACCTGCAAAATTTCATCTTAATTGCCTAACCATAAGCAATAAAACAATAGGGACCTGTAAGCTGTCAAGTGAATGATTCAATAACACGTTTGTGTGCTGAGAAGATAATAAAGAGAAAAAACAATATTGCTGTTTCATTAGGCCTTGTAGGCTTATCCTCCTTTCACAATCATATAAATCAGGAGTAACTACACTTAAGTCAATGAAGTTATCCTGCTGTAAAAGCACTATTTGTCAGGCAGGAATTGGATTAATATATAAATTATGAACCCATTCCAAAGATTTGTGGATTAATTTCCATTTCCTGCTGTTCCAGGCAGGTTCTGCCAGCCTCTGCCCTGTGTCGCTGGCTGGCACTGGAGTGAAAAAAGGAAAAAAAAAAGTGGGAGCATTGCCCCAGACTGATGGGAACAGGAGCAGGTCCCTGGAAGCTTCTTGCTCTTTTAGTGTTTCCATTTGCATTGTTTGGTTATTTATTGCTGGTTTTCTTAAATAAGAGAAGATGTGTGCTTGTGTCTGTAAAGGTAAGGTGGCAGACGCATTCCTCATTGCTGTGAGCTTGTGTATTTGCAGAAACGTGGAGCCCGTGGCAGCCCTGGAGCCCCTGCAGTGTCACCTGTGGGGACGGTGTCCGGGAGCGCTTCCGAGAATGCCTAACCTCCTCGCCGGCAAAACCAGGTTGTGCTGGATCACCAAGGGAAACTTCCTTGTGTTCGCTGGAGGAGTGTTTGTGTAAGTAGCTCTGCTCTCCTCTTCCCTGTGGTCGCGTGTCTGCCCTGGCAAAAGCAAAGGGCCTGTTTTTAGAAGGACTTTGTAAAATGGAAGCATCCGATCCCTCCTTCAGTCATACTGATTTTGGCTGCATGTCACATTCTTGCAGCTGATGGAGCAGAGTAAGAGCTTACATGCATTTGTGGGACAGCTGGAGGGTTCCAAGGCTTAAGAAGATTTCTGCATGCTGTGAGTGCCATGGAAGAGGTTTAAAATCTCCAGCATGGCCAGGGGGTGGGGAAGGGCTGGAGGAGAGATCTCGAGGCAGCGAGACATGTTCAGTACCAAAAGGCCAAAGACTCCAGGCAATGGAAGCCTATTAAAAAGCGGACTGGTTCCAGCTGGGACCCGCAGTGTGGAGTTCCCATTCTGGGAGTTTTTTGAGGTGGCAGTGCCAGATCTCCCCCTGCTCCAGCCTGTCACTGCAGTTGGCCGGTGACAGGGCAGGCTGGCTGACGCTGGTGGGTGGCAAGTGGGTGTGGATACAGATCTGAGCCTGCCGTAAGGCGAGAGGGGGTTACAGCAGCCGCATGGCCCCCTGTGAGGCTGGATGAAGCTGTGCCAGCACCGTAATCGGGTGCTTGCAGCCAGCGTGAGGGGCAGGAGAAGTGGTCCCTTTTAATGGGGTGATGGTGCTCAGTCCATGCAAAACTTTTGCTTCTTGCATGCTCCTTGCTGAAAGGAAGAGTGCTGATACCAAGAAGCTCTGGAGGTCCATCTGCTCAGAAACTAGCTGATTTACAAGCTCCAATGCCTTTGTGTTTCACAGGTGCCACAGGTGGCAGGGATGGGGAAGGGAAGGTGCACAGGGATTGTGCAGGCTCCTAGGCTTTCAGGCTGTAATTTAACAGCTATTACAAAGAGAGCAATGCATTACCTCTTGCTTTGGCTGCTTCCATGCACTTCCTTGTGCTGGCAAAAGTGGAGTGTGGAGAACTGGAAGGGACCCAGCTAAAAAATGGACAGTTTGGGGATGTGGGGAAGTTGCTTATCACACGGCCATTGCAATACTTGTGCCACTGAAAAGAGGAGGGCAGCAGAGTGGGAGAATGTGTAGACAGAGCACGAAGAGGGCAGGACTACTTTTTTGATGGAGGCGTTGGCTTGAACCAGCTTCAAGGTGTTTGTTGAATGAAAGCCTCAGAGGTATACAGGCAGGACTGAAATGTATTGTGGAGCACTGTAAGAAATGGGTTGGTATTGAACAAAAGGTCAGGTGAAGGGAAAATATTAAAAATCACATTCCATCAAGCCAGGTATTGCATTTTGTCAGTGTTGGTGCAGCACTTGGTATGTTTTAACAGTTTTTTGTTAAGGTGTCTGTTGTTTTTAATGACTAGAAAGTGCTAGTGTTGTGGGTTTGCTTATTTCGTAAAGCTGTGAGTGTAAGCAGAGAAGAGCAAGTCAGATGTTTAGGGGCCCAGCGTAAAGCTAATGCCCTGCTTTTGGGCTAGTTGTCTTCTCTATGCCAAACTCTGTCAGACTGCTGTGGGCAGTGATGCCACCAGCAAAACGCAGTGGGGTAGTTGGTATTTTTCTAAAGCTGATGCTGAGCTGTGCTATTCCGTGCCTCCTGTTACCGGCTGGAGGGGTATTTCCATAAGCACACTGTTCGGCTTGGCTCCTCGCTGGCCAGTTTCACCCCACTCCTCTGGAGCTCAGAGAGCAGTCCTGGTGCACAGAGCTCCCCGGGGTGGGGGCTCTGCACATGCGAAGCATGTGCTGGACATGTGATTCGGGTGTGCATCTTGCTTTACATGCACAGAAGTGACAGGCCTCTCCGGTGCTTCTCGGAGGTGTCATTCTTTCTATGCAGGTGTGCAGCTGTATAAGGCTTATGATGGTTTCCAGAGGGGTCAGCTGTCCTGTGCATACGCAGTGCGCATGGCCGTGATAGTCTCATTGGAGTTACTGTCTGACAGCACTCAGCAGGTCTGGACAATCCTCAAATTCCAGCAGGGTCTCTGGTTTAATAAAGAGGGTTTATATATAGAAAACCCAGGTGCACAGGAGGCCTGCATCTGCACCCATTGCCATGAGATCATCTGGAGGATCTACCTCGCTTCTCTCTTGCACGTGATTTCTAATCCTCCTGCTCCCACGTCACGCAGCTTCCTTTACAGAATCACCTACATGATTTCATCTCATTGAATCTTAGGTTGCTCAAGAAGTGACTTGACACTGCGATCTTACAGTGTTCATCTGCTGTCTGATCTCAGGCTGGGAGTGTCGTTCCTCCCCACCCCACAACTCTCCACAGCTTTCTGAAGCAGGCAAGCTTTTTTTCAGTATAACTGTGTTTGCAGTCATTAGTCCAGCAGATGGAGCAAATGGCTGAATAAATGAAACCAGCACACAGTGTAGGGGCAAGGGTAGATGAGGTGGAGAGAAGCAAACCTAAGTGACTAAGTCTTGTTTCGAACCTCTCTGTTTGCTAGCTGTTAGCTTTCTACTCCAAATGATACAGCACAGTGTGCATTCCAGATAGAAAATAGGGTCTTTAGAAAATAGCTGTGAGACTGAAGAAGAATAAGCAATGAATGAATTGCTTTGCTGTGGCGGTACTGAACAGGGCAAATGCTGGTCCTGCCTTCTCCTCTGGGGTCAAAATGTTCACTTCCCGCTCAGGCCCCCAGAATGGCAGTGCTCCGTGCTCCACGCATGATGGTGTTGGGCTGAATGCAAGTAGCTTCAGCAAGGCTTTCGACACCGTCTCCCACATCATCCTCATAGGCAAGCTTAGGAAGTGTGGGTTTGATGAACAGACAGTGGGGTGGATTGAAAACTGGCTGATAGGTAGAGCTCAGAGGGTTGTGCTTAGTGGCACAGAGTCTAGTTGGAGGTCTGTAACAAGTGGTGTTCCCCAGGGGTCAGGACTGAACAGTCCTGTTCAATATATTCATCAATGACCTGGATGAAGGGATAGAGTGTGCCCTCAGCAAGTTTGCTGATGACACAAAACTGTGAGGAGTGGCGGACACACTGGAAGGCTGCGCTGCCATTCAGCGTGACCTGGACAGGCTGGAGAGTTGGGCAGAGAGGAACCTTAAGAAATTCAACAAAGGCAAGTGTGGGGTACTGCACCTGGGATGGAATAACCCCATGCATCAGCACAGGATGGGGCTGACCTGCTGGAGAGCAGCTCTGTGGAAAGGGACCTGGGGGTCCTGGTGGACAACAGGATGACCATGAGTCAGCAATGTGCCCTCATGGCCAAGAAGGCCAATGGCATCCTGGGGTGCATCAAGAAGAGTGTGGCAAGCAGGTCAAGGGAGGTTATCCTCCCCCTCTACTCTGCCCTGGGGAGGCCGCATCTGGAGTACTGTGTCCAGGTCTGGGCTCCCCAGTTCAAGAAGGACAGGGAACTGCTGGAGAGGGTACAGCAAAGGGCTACGAAGATCATTAGGGGACTGGAACATGTTTCTTATGAGGAAAGGCTGAGGGACTTGGGTCTTTTTAGGCTGGAGAAGAGAAGGCTGAGGGGGGATCTTATCAATGCTTATAAATACTTAAGGGGTGGGTGCCAGGAGGATGGGCCCACTCTTTTTTCAGCGGTGCGCAGTGACAGGACAAGAGCTCACGGGCACAGACTTGGTCATAGGAAGTTCCATCTAAACATGAGGAGGAGCTTCTTTACTGTGAGGGTGGCAGAGCACTGCCCAGAGAGGTTGTGGAGTCTCCTCTGGAGATATTCAAAACTCGCCTGGACGCATTCCTGTGCAATCTGCTCTAGGACAACCTGCTCTGGCAGGGGGGTTGGACTAGATGATCTCCAGAGGTCCCTTCCAACCCCTATCATTCTGTTATTCTGTGATTAGGGATCCTCCAAAAAAGATGAAGCAGGCAGAGGTTTTGTTCTTTATGCTGATATCGAGCTCTCAGAGTGACATGAAGCTCAAGGTTAATCCCATGGCAGGATTTTTCAAAGGTCTTGGGGCTGTCAGGTACCCCTGAGTCAAAGAAATGGGTCTCCTGCCCACCCAGCACCCTGCACATCTGTTATCGTCGCAGCCTGAGATCTTCTGGCCTGTGTTCATCAGGGCATTTGTGCATCCTGCACACCTAATAGCTGTGCTACCAGCTCACTGTTGAATGAGTGTTCTTCTGGAATATGGGAAGTACATGGTGTCTGCTTCTCTTTATTCTGCAGACACATTTCCTATGGCTGGACAGTCACTGTAGTGCAGGCAGGAGCACCTGGCAAGTTTTACAGCAGACTGTCCATCACCCCGATGGAACGCTCTGGTTTCTGGATAAAACCAGAGAATGGGAGAAGGTTAAGTGATTCAGTTTGAGCTCACAGCTTCATGGCCAGCTCTTGTCAACCACAACTGAGCAGTCTTCTCCTCCAACAGCATTTTCATGGCCTAATGAAGCTAATATTTGGCCACAAGAAGTTGGGAAGTGAGTGCTACCTGACACTAAAATTAGCTGCTGGACCAATTAATCCATCAACCATGCTGTATTCCGCTCAGGGCTGCCACTGGAATGCTGGAGACCTTGTCCAAAAAAAGAATTATTAATCTCTCATTGGTTCAGCTGTCTGTAATGTGGTGCAACGTACAGGTGAGAGGTTTAAATAGGGCTGTGGAAAGCTCTGAGATGTTCACGTTACAGGTTTGCATGGTATTCTTTCCCTTTTGAAGGCCCGTCTGCAGCCTATGACAGAACAGTGTCAATACCAGAATGCCAGGGGCACCAGAGCAGTGGCCACCTTCTCAGTCAGAAGCCTGCTGTGGAGCAGGAGGTTTTGTCCTCTGGGATTGCAATGATGGGCAGTGGTGGAAGAAGTACCCTCAGTCAACTGCTTGGAAAAGTTGCATTGTCCCCGCTAGTGCCGCCTCTCTGCTCTTCAAACTCACCACAATTCTCACACTTACTTACTTAAGCTATCCTAAAAATAATTTTAAAGTGATACCTGAAGTACTAGCCTGGGTTGGGTTATTTTTACCCCTTTTATGGCACTTTTCACCAGGGGATCTTAATGTATGTCATAAATGTGGGCAAATATTGTTATCCCATTTTACATGTATATAGAAGTGCTTTATGGAAATGGCAGAAGAGACAAAAGTAATGATTACACTTAACAGGTCCGTGGGAGCCTTGATTTAAAGTAAGTAGTTCTATTCCTGCTGGTTTGAAGTGATCAGTAGCAAGTCATCTACAATGAGCAAATTTTAATGGCAGACAACTTCCTGTACTGTATTATTTGATTATTTTTTCTTTGTAGTAAAGTATCCATCCTTAAATACCAAAATGCTGATGAGAGTGCAACTCTGACGGACATGTGTGCTCTTTGTTACAGCTATCAAGCCTCCCACCCCACCTTCTGTCCAGCCAGGAGAGGACCAGAAAGCAAATAATATAGTCACCATCACAGGCATCTCCCTATGCTTATTCATCATCTTTGCCACTGTTCTCATCACCCTCTGGAGGAAGCTCTGCAGAGCTCAGAAGTGCAGCACCGCTGTCCGCCGAAACTCCATCCATTCCCCTGGATTCCGGAAAAACTCCGATGAAGAGAACATTTGCCAAGGCAACAAGCAGCGGGACAGCTTTGCAGAAGGAGGAGATGCCCCTGTTAACATTCCTCTGACCTACAGGCGAAGCCTCCAATTTGCCCAAGAAGATGATGCCTCTGGAAGCGAGAACTTTCAGCCAAACGCCCAAAAAATAATCCCTCCGATTTTCAGCTACCGCCTCGCACAGCAGCAGCTGAAAGAGATGAAGAAGAAAGGCCTGACTGAGACCACCAAGGTGTACCACGTCTCTCAGAATCCCCTCACGGACACGGTTGTTGGTGCCACCACGATGCTTCCCCTGAGCGGGGAAAACCAAGAGGAGGCAGCGGCAAACAAATTTAGGATCAAATCTCCATTTCTGGACCAGCCAGCCAGTCAGCCCAAATTCCCAGGGGAAAGCTCTCACCCTAGGCTGGATTTTCCATTCTCACAGGCCAATCCTGCAATGAGCCCTACCCAAACCTTGATAAGAAGAGCTCATTTCAAGCACCAGGATAACAGGGGGGGCTTGTCTGAGAGGGGCTTTCACAGAAACACGCAGTTTAGAAGAACAGCCAGTTTCCATGAAACTAAAAAGGCCAGGCCTTTCAGAGAGAGAAGCATGTCCACCCTCACCCCCCGACAGACTCCTCTCTACAACTCCAGGACCAGAACGTGGGACCAGGGTTTGGAGGACAGGACGCGGCCAAAATCGAGAAACACTAATCCAACTTGTGAAAAGCTGGATCAGCCCCACAGCACTGTGGCGGGGTGTGAACCACAGGGCCATGGCACAAAGTGCCACCACAGGGCAGGTCCCCCGGTGAAGAAGCTGGACTTGATCACTGACCGCCAACCTGCCAGTCAGGAGAAGGCAGCTGATAAGCCTGAGCCCAGCGGAAGTAAGAGGGGCCCTTCACCTAACCCCAGAGGTGCGTGGCGGAAGGAAGCGGGCTCGGCTAGCAAAGATAATTCCCAGAGAGGCCTAAGTGTAAGCCCTGCCCAGTACCGAAGGGACAAGTGCCAGAGCTTCCCCTTGGACCCTGAGTTTGCCTTTTATGATAATACTACTTTTGGTTTAACAGAGGCAGAGCAGCAGATGATCGACCTCCCTGGGTATTTTGGCTCAAATGAAGAGGATGAAACAAGTACTTTAAGCATTGAGAAGCTGGTGATCTGAGTGACTCATTGCAGCCTGGTAGGAGGGGCGTGCGCAGGAGAGGATCTTCAGGATCTGTTGGTTTCTGGTGGAAGGAGCAGTGGGAATCGTGTTCCCTCCACATGCAGCAGGAGGGAATAGTGCCCCAAGTCTGGCTTGTGGGAACACATTCCTTTCTAATTACTGGAAAGTGCTTCCATATAATTTTTTTTTGTATGTATGTGTGTAAAATACACACAAAATACCCTGGGAAAGCATGTGTTAGTGAAGGCGTGATGCAGGAACAGCCAATAGATATTATTGCATAAAGCAGTCACGTTTCGTGCATCGTACATAATGAATGCCACAGATCTAGCCTTTCTCAACTTGTGGACCGTGTGTACTAGTAGATAATGATGACCTAAAGCATCCATTGTCCGCTATCGTCAACCATCTGTCCTAGTTAGTGCATCATTTTCCATTTAGAAAACACAAACTTCAAGTTGTGAGCAGTTTTCATCAGTTTTTTGGTAGTCATTATTGAACTGTGTTAATTGGTTGTAGTTGCTCAAATAAGTCATATGGTGGTGTTTCTTTTAGCTGGTTGCATGAAAATGCGAACAATTGGTGCTGAATACTTGGAGTGAATTTAAATTAAAATTGAGGGGGCATTTTTCATCATTCAAGACTGATATTTTCTTTCTGCCAATATTTATACCAAGAAAACACAGTAACTTACGAATATTTGCATTTACAGAATGAGTAGAAAAGGGCATGCTACTGGGAGGGCAAAGAAAATAGATGATCAAATTTTAGCCCTCAGAAACATTACTGGAGCATTCAAGTACCTGTAAAAGAGAGAACTGTTGAATCACCCATCTTTTTTATTATCATCTTTGCCTTTATTAAACATTTTCTTTTTTTTGTGTAAATAAATTGACAATAATGCTACTACAGCAAGTTCAAAATAAATTACAAACAAAACCAGCGAACAACACATGTATTTGATGAATACCTGTTTTGCAGACAAAAAGTAAAATGGCTTGACAAACATCTGGTGATTACCGGAGAATCTTATGGTGAAGTACAAAAGTTACATTGTGGTTTTTGTCATGCTTTACAACCAGAGATCACAAATTGGCAATTACACACTGCTGCAAGTATTCAGGGCTGGGTTGAAACCCCAGTTAATAACAGAGACAGAGCTCGGGCCAGCGAGAATAACTCTGAGACTTTGCTTGCCATTTGTTAGGATAACCATCTCTTCAGGGAGTTTGCAAAGACCAGGGGAGTGCTATTGGGCAACAAGAAAAGAGGAGATGCTGCCCGTGGAGGATGGAGTGAGAGAAGGTAGGTTCAGGCAGAGGACTGTCAGTCTTAAAACAACTCGCCCATAAGGAGCCCAACCCTACACACCCTTTAACCTGCCTTGTGGCTGTGAAGGAAAAATTAGCATATGCTTAGTTCTCTGGCAGTAGGCTGCTATCTTTCTCAAACTGGCTTTCTGAGTGGAAAGATAGATTTCCCAAACCTATCCTTTTTTTTTCTCCAAACCAACGACAATTTTAAAGGGAGAGCAGCACTGCTGTGTGTTAGCCGGTTACCGATGGCACCCCACTGAAGTGTCCAAAGCGTGCACAGGTAACTTGACAGGCATACAGCAGGAGGGCTAGCTGTGACAGCCTGGGAGGAGCCAGACGCTCAGCATTTGGCCGCCAGAGTCAAATCCCACTGTTTGAACAGCCTTTTTGATGGGTAACATTTTGCAGCTGTTGCTGAATCGCCAGCTCCGATTCACAGGGTGATGTGAACTCCTTCTTTCCCAGGAGCTGCGCCAGCACGCCACATCGTCGACATTCAGCCCTTTGGCCCAGCACAGCATTCGTACCAGCTATGCATTCCCATAAGCTGTCAGCTTGAAATGCTGTTTAAAGCATTTGAGAACATGTCCACACTTGAGGAGTGATCCAAAGCTAATCAAATGTAATGGATCTTTAAATTGACTTGAATAAGCTGGAAATCAGACCTCTGAAGCAATTGCTGCTCAGGTTACTTACCACCCCTGTGCTAGGGTAAACTGCCGCATGAAGTGTGTTCACCCTGAAGCAGCGATCTGTCAGCGTTGGAGCTACAGTGCTACAATATCTATTTACAGCTTTGGTGAGCCTCTCAGCATGGGAGACCCTGGAGAAATGGGAGATCAAATGTATAGCACAGCAACATTCAACAAGCATTCCCCTAACCTTCAGTGGGAGCGATTTGAGCTTGGTGGTCGCCCTCAGGTCAAATAAGTATTCAGCCAGTGGCATTTTACCCTGTTTATTAAGATAAAGAGGATTCTGAAACACTTCCTAGCATTTGCTGTGGGATTTGCAGGGTCCTGCACAAAGCCCTGTGATCTCTGCATCTCCGAGGGGGTTTTCTGCGCTGCAGGCGGGCGGAGGAGGGGGACCCTTGCTCTAAACCAGATGCTGCTTCCTGAAGCCTTGTCTCAGTGTTGGGCCACATTCAGAACAGCTACTGTAATGCATTAGATGGACTTACTTAAGTACATCTTAGATCTAAGACTTCTGGCCTGTATCAGAAATAGTGTGGCCAGCAGGAGTAGGGAAGTGATCGTACCTTTGTACTTGGCACTGGTGAGGTCGCACCTCGAATCCTGTGTTCAGTTTTGGGCCCCTCACCACAAGAAAGACATTGAGGTGCTGGAGCGTGTCCAGAGAAGGGCAACGAAGCTGGTGAGGGGTCTAGAGCACAAGTCTTATGAGGAGCAGCTGAGGGAACTGGGGTTGTTCAGTCTGGAGAAGAGGAGGCTGAGGGGAGACCTTATCGCTCTCTACAACTACCTGAAAGGAGGTTGCAGAGAGGTGGGTGTTGGTCTCTTCTCCCAAGTGACGAGTGACAGGACAAGAGGAAATGGCCTCAAGTTGCGCCAGGAGACTATTAGATTGGATATTAGGAAAAATTCTTTCACTGAAAGGTTTGTCAGACATTGGAACAGGCTGCCCAGGGAGGTGGTTGAGTCACCATCCATACAGGTATTTAAAAGACATGTAGATGTGGAGCTTAAGGACATGATTTAGTGGTGAACTTAGCAGTGTTAGGTTAACGGTTGGACTCTATGATCTTAAAGGTCTTTTCTAACCTAAATGATTCTATGATTCTAAGACAGCAAGTCAGACCCCTTCCCTCCCAGCTTGGCAGATCTTGGCACCTTTTTCTTTCTGAGAGAGAGAAAAAACACCCCGTTAACTCATGGATGCTGGCTGAAGGCAGTCCAACTATAATGCCTGCCTCTCCCTATTGACACAGGGCGAAACAGGCTCCATACTCTGGACTTTACATCACTCACTGCTCACTCACTGGGGAACTGGACTGGGTAGCAGTTGTCTGACTAAGCCCTGTTGACTTCATCTCCTGCTTCATTCATCTTCCTTCATCCATTATCAGATGGGTTATTGGCTGCTTGGTGAACTATCAAACCACTAATGCTGGCCCTTTGTTGCTGTAGGTGATTTCCAGCATGCAGAGTTGAGCATCACCAGTCTGTTGATCTTTACCCTGCTTCCTTAGCCCTCTACTGAAGAATGGGACTGAGCATCATCTGCCAGAAGTCATTAGCTTATTTCACTCACATTTCTCTGTGTCTTCTGCCTAGACAAAAATCGTCCTTACTGCCCTCAGCACTGCATCAGTGGCCACATGGTTATAACGTGTGCACAGTGATTCCTTATGTTCCCAACGTGCAGTTACAACCTTGCACTAAGATTTTACTGTAGTAAAATACAGAAGTACTGATCAGAAAGGAAATAGTAGGTGCTGGTTGTTCACAGCCCTTTCTTCACAAGGGCAACCTCACTTCAGAGATGTAGGCACAGGTTCTGTTCCACGTGGGTATGTGCCGACACTTGGGAAGAGGGGAGCGGTGCAGTCTTGCCAGGGCACAGGCTTTAGGAGCACAGCTCCCTGGAGTGCCGGCCCATTGTGCTTCGGTGTTCTCGTTTGCAGTCATTGGGATGTCTAAGAAGAAGTGAGAACAGGGTTTACCTTTGACAAAGCAGAGGAACCAAACCAAATTTTACACTGAACCTTACATGTCTCTGTATTGTCTCCAGGACAGCTTGAGCCATGGAAATTAAACTTAACCTTGCAGACCCTCTCAACTACCCAGGACAGCAGATGCAAAAGCACCAGAGACAACACCAAAAGAATTAAATTCTCGTATTATAAGCTTTCTTCAAGATTTTCATCCAAATTTCTGTTCAGGTTCCTACTGTTGAAAACCAGATACAAAGTGTTAAGTCCTACTCAGATGGTTTTATTTCACACTTTATGGATATATAATAGAAATTACACCATGTATGGATCTAAAAGCAAATAAATGGAAAAGAAGTACCAGTTTAAAAAATGATTATAATTCATTCTACAATATGGTAGTTAACATTTATTTGCATCAAGCTGATACTACTGTTCATTTTTAACTGTCATTATTAACAACTTGTGGAAAATAAATTTTCGGTATTCCATTTCTTTCAGTCATTTGTGTTGCTCTTTCATTTCACTCTGAAGAGACAATGAAATCAGTGTGCCTTATGGCTCAATCACTTTCCACTTTCTGATTCCCCTTCACTAACTGGAAAAAGTAATTTGGTAAATTACACAAGAACATACAAATGAATCATGACTTCATTTTATGAACTCCTAAGAATATCTGTGCTCATCTTAAATTTAGTAAAATCTGCCTGATTTTAATCTAGGTCTGAAGCCTGGCCAGCAGCATTGTCTGTCTGCATTAATGTGTCGCGGTGTGCTATAGAAGTGGGATCTGCAGCGGAAAGCTGTTGGCAATGAAACCCAGTGTCCACACTGTCCATGTTGTGCGGGTTTACTTTGAAGTAGCCTTAGTCTGGATGCACGTTAGCAGTTGGAGCACGTCCATCCACTGGTTTGGTTTCACACACTCCAGGAGCGTTCTGCAACTGAAATGTGGCAATTAGGGACCATAGGGAGAATTGCTTAAAAACATTCTCCTGATCCAGAACAAAGCACTAACAAAGGCACACCAGATGAAGCCCAATTCCCCATCACCTTGTTGTTTCTATTCTTATGTTCTCATAACTGAAGTACTGATGGTTAAAATCAAGAGGAGAAAGATTTAGCCCTCGAAGAGTACAGATAGCTAAAAGAACATGCTTGATCATTCAAGGTGCAGAGAGTTTTTCATAAACACTCTCCAATGAACTCCTGAAAATTGCTGAAAAAGAAAACTCTGGTTATTCCATGCCTGAGATCCTTACGTTTTCCATTAAATTGTTGGCTGGCTGTGCTGAAACAATTTGTGATGTTAGCTTCAGCTAGTAGAAACAGGTGCAACTCCAGTTGTCACAGTGCAGGTTTGGCAATCGGCAGCAGCAGAGGGCTGGCTATTAATGTATACAATTTTTTTGAGCCTGTACTTTTTTTTTTTCCCCAAAGCAGCAGGTTTCAGCTGTCCTGACTGTTCTCACCATCTCCACTCTCGCTGTCAACAAAGAACGGAACCCTGATTTTCATGGCCGAGTATTTTAGCGAGTACCACATCCCATGCCACGTAGACCAAACCATGCCATTGTCATGGGATCCATTGTACCTTCCTGTTCTGTAGTATCGTCCATTGAGGTTTACGGCATGGCACCTTGTAATGATGTAGGAGAGGAAAAAAAGGAGATTAGGTTTAGCGTGGGAAGACATTGCATCATTACAGTGAAGTACAATTTTTACACAACATACATTTAGAAATATCAGGGCAGGTTTCATTGACAGGTTCAGACACCTAAATATGTCTATACTGAACTGGTTATCTAAAGTCCTACAATAGCCCATGGAGATCTGGTTAATGCATTTAATGGAACCCAGAGAAGTATGTGGGTCATCCTAAAGTAGACACCTACACTGGTCAGATAATTCAGCCTGTTGACTCCTTCAAGAGTATTAACTAGGGACATGATTCAGTTGCCTAAACAGAGGGGTGTAGTGCCATTTGGTAGGCTCTAGCTCAAGTGTAGGCAGCTATGTATTGACACCTAAAAATGCAGATGTCTTTTAATCAAGGTAAATCCCACTATTGATTTGTAGCTTCACTGACTTCAATTTGTATGTGCTGAGGGCCTGGTCAAAGAAGAAGCTCATCCTGCACTAATGCAGAGAAAAACTGAGAGCAGTGTGTCCATGCTTCCAGGGCTGGTGAACCTGAGTCTCTGTCTGTTGATGTGTAGGGTATGCCCAACTAGCAAACATACCATCAGGACTACTAAGGGGTATCTAACTCACCCCCTAGACATGCTCCACAATGAAGTGGAGCTTCTTCACCTTCTTCACACTTCACCTTGCAGTGGCTGCAGTTGTTTTCTTTCCTGGGATATAACTCGAAGCACTTTCAGGAATTTTAATTGGGCTCTTTTCCTTCCAGGTCATTCCCCCCTATGCATTTATTCTGACCCATTTTCCTAAAATGAATCCAACTTACCTGTGGCTCAGTTTCTTAAAATGAATGCAACTTGCCTGCTTTGCTTCATAATAAAGGAAGCAGATTGCTTTCCTTTGAGGATCTGTAGGTGTGAACATCTTTGATTTGGCTGTGCGAGGTGGCAAACGCACACAGCAACCTCCAGCTGCTGTAAGGCAGGCAAGTCCTTTTGGCTGTACAGCCACGCACACCCTATGCATCCGAGAGGAATCAACTGTTTTCCATACCTGTTAAACCACCAACCACCCTTGTTCTCTAATGCACAGTTGCCTCCCAGGAATCGATCGTGATCCTTGTCAGACGTGGTGAACTGCATCCCTCTGTGCGAGGCTGACCACTGATCTTCAAAATTGCTTCCACCAGACAGAGCGTCACCAGCATTACCAGAATAGGTGCCAAACCATAACCTGTAGTTGTCCTGCAAGAATATGTGAAACATGTCTTTGATATCAGCTCTTTTTGCCCTTCCTCCCATTTTTCAGATCAAATTTGCGCTGGCCATTGTATCCACTGTCAAAGGTATGACTGTTGAAGTCAAGGGTGACTTTTGGCCCCATGCTTTAATGATCCTAGTGTAGATCATGGCAGGATTTAAACTTCCAGAAGGGATTGCTAATTATGGCTGCCACTACAAGGGGATTCAGGCTTTATTGTCCTTCAATAACTGTTTGATACACCACGCAACAAGCTGGAAGGCTCTTCCTAGCTCATCAAGAACAACTTGGCAGGAAACTGTGCCAAGTAGTTCCCTTCATAAACTGATCAGTTGTTCAGCAAGAATAACTCCTTAGGAGTTTCGCTCCTCCAAGAGCTAGAAGCCATCTGATTTCTAGCTAAATGGTCCTGTCCTGGCAGGAATACTTAGAATAATAGTTCCATTGTGCACAGGATCTAAGAGACATTTGATACGAGATGGATGATTACTTATGTGGTGTGGGCTTTTCCCTGTCATCATATTCCACTTTTATTTAGGAAAAATAGCAATAAGGTATTAAAATGAAGCTGTTCAAATTTTTCATAAGAAAACTCTAATTGCAAACTGAATGTAATGCATACATTTCTGGAGTGGTGATGGAGTTGGAACTAGGACTAGTCCACGTGATGGAACTCATGACCTTGTGTATTTGGGCCACTTACACATAGTGTTCAGAAAGGCACTGCAAAGAACAGCACCTGCATTGAGCAGGATGCTGTCTAAAGCTAGAAAGCAAACATGAAAATACAGGGATATGTCTGTCTTTGGGCTTTCTGTGCCTGTAGCACTAAGTGTAGTGCTACAGGTATGTCCCTTCAAGATAGGAACTTTCAACCGCTCTTTCAAATCTTTGATTAGAATTCACTGTCTTCTTTTAAAACAAAGTAGAGAGAGTTTGTTCTGGTGATTGCCTTTTATGTGACAGCCTAAAGCAGTCTCCTAGGAAGTAGGAGAACAGGGTTCAGTTTACTTGCAGAGGTTCAAACCCTTACCTCCTCCCTCCCTCTCTTAACCATGAGACCGGAGGCAAACGCACATGGGCACCCCTCTGCCCTGCCGCAGAGAGCTGCTGTCCCTGCAGCAGCGGAGTTAGCAAGACAGCACGCATGATCCTGTCACCCAGTGGCTTGGGCACTCAGTGGTTGTGAGGAAGAAGTCGCAGGCTTATGACCCTGCTCCCAGGGCTTTTTGTCAGTCAGCCAAACCAGGAATCCCAGGGAACCAGAGCAGGTAAGTTTTGCAGAGCTGTAATTACAACCCTGATAATGAAGTCTGATGCTGCACATGCAGGTGCCCCACCCTGACAGATAAAACAAGTAAATCACCACTCTCTCCATTTCTTACCTGCTCATTCGCAAGCTGGAAATTTTCATAGACTGCATAACGTCTTTCCCCATGCCAGTCCATCAGGTCAATCTTTAATGAGCTCTCTCCTAAACACAAAGTGGTGTTCTGTTAAATGAACTATCTCATGCAAATTGGAAAGAAATTTGTGGAGGGAAAATACTTGCACCTCTAGCGAGCAGGTCATAGATGTGGTCGTTGCCCAGCCAGTATTCATCATTCTTGCCCTGGAATTTCCCAAATCCCAGTTTGTAATCATCCCATTTCCTGCAGTGAGATACAAATATCAATTTCAGCATGTGAGGGAATTAGACCCTTTGTGAGACTTAGCTATGGTAACAAGTAAAACTTCAGCTGTATCTCTAGATGTTGTTTTCTAAAAGTTTCTGATTCGCTGCAAGCTAAGCTGAGATTTGTCACTCTGCCTTAGAAGTAAATACAACTCACAGCTTACTTCTTGGCCTGCTAAACCTGTGCACACACAGATACTGGGATCAAACCTTCAAACTGCCAGATGCAGTGCTCGCAGAATGAGGTTGTCAGTCAGATGGAAGCAGAAAGCAGCAGCTGTCATACCGGTCTTAAGCAACGCATCTGATATTGTTCTTCAGAAAGTCGTAATTCAAATGCACTCCTGGCTGGAAATGAATGTTGCAGTCTAATATATGGTACAATCTGGGATGTATGATGTGATACAGTGAAGAAACAGAAACTGAATAGACGCTTCAGACAAAAGCTTCCAGATGAAATTCAAAGGAAAATATCTGGTTCTGCTTTGTGCTCCTGTTCCATTCAAATCTATTTCTGATTCGTTGACCACTCTCACCTCTGCTTTTTCAGAGGATTACTGTTTGGATATGGCAACTTGTCCTTCAAAGATATATACTTATTTTTATCAGCATTCTCTGGCTTCATCTTTCTAAGAGAAAGCCACGAAGATGATCAGAGAGCTGGAACACCTCTGCTATGAGGACAGGCTGAGAGAGTTGGGATTATTCAGCCTGGAGAAGAGAAGGCTCCAGGGAGACCTTATTGCAGCTTTCCAGTACCTGAAGGGGGCCTACAGGAAAGCTGGAGGATGACTTTTTACAAGGGCATGTAGTGATAGGACAAGGGTGATGGCTTTAAGCTGAAAAAGGGTAGATTTAGATTAGATATTAGGAAGAAATTCTTTACCATGAGGGTGGTGAGGCACTGGAACGGGTTGCCCAGAGAAGTTGTGGATGCCCCAACCCTGGAATTGTTCAAGGCCAGGTTGGACGGGGCTTTGAGCAACCCGGTCTAGTGGAAGGTGTCCCTGCCCATGGCAGGGGGGTTGGAACCACATGATCTTTAAGGTCCCTTCCAACCCAAACCATTCTATGATTCTATGAGTCTATGAAATCTCCTGCTGTTACTTTTTTTTCATCATTTCATTCTCTTAAAATCTCCGCTGTTATTTATGTATTATCTTTGATAGTCACATATCCTGAGGCCCATGTTAAAGATGTGACAAGAAAACTTCCTACCCTGGTACGGCCCTCAGATTATTATCCATTATTGATTCTTCAGGTACACAGTGATGAAGTTGCGACATGAAGCTTGAGGGCAATCAAGAGAGACTTCAGGGCCTTAGGGTAACTGGTCGGGGGATCAGGAGCACAAGTGGTGTTCTGCTACATCCTTCCATTGGCAGGGAATGACGAGGAAGAAGCAGGAAGAGCCAGCTGATCAATACCTCTCTGAGACTGGTGTTACCGGCAGAATTTTGGATTCTTTGACCGTGGGTCGCTCTATACGGCACCAGGCCTGCTGGTGACAGGCGGGGAACGTCTGTCCCTGAGGGGGAGAAGGATCCTGGCGCAGGAGTTAGTGGGGCTCATTGAAAGTAAGTTTACAGATGACCCTCAGTAAGTTTACAGATGACACTAATTTGGGCGGGAGTGTTGATCTGCTCGAGGGTAGGAAGGCTCTGCAGAGGGATCTGGACAGGCTGGATCGATGGGCTGAGGCCAACTGTATGAGGTTCAACAAGGCCAAGTGCCGAGTCCCACACTTGGGTCACAACAACCCCAGGCAACGCTACAGGCTTGAGGTCGAGTGGCTGGAAAGCTGCCCCACAGAAAAGGACCTGGGGGTGTTGATTGACAGCCGGCTGAATATGAGCCAGCAGTGTGCCCAGGTGGCCAAGAAGGCCAACAGCATCCTGGCTTGTATCAGAAATAGTGTGGCCAGCAGGACTAGGGAAGTGATTATACTGTTGTACTTGGCACTGCTGATGCTGCAGCACGAATACTGTGTTCACCTTTGGGCCCTTCGCTACAAGAAATGCATTGAGGTGCTGGAGCGCATCCAACGAAGGGCAACGAAGCTGGTGAACGGTCTGGAGAACAAGACTTATGAGGAGTGGCTGAGGGAACGGAGATTGTTCAGTCTGGAGAGGAGGAGGCTCTCTACAACTACCTGAAAGGGGGTTGTAGAAAGGTGGGTGCTGGTCTCTTCTCTCAAGTGACAAGTGATAGGACAAGAGGAAATGGCCTCAAGTTGCACCAGGGGAGGTTCAGGCTGGATATTAGGAAAAATTTCTTCACTGAAAGGGTTGTCAGACATTGGAACAGGCTGCCCAGGGAAGTGGTTGAGTCACCATTGGTAGAGATATTCAAAAGATGTGTAGATGAGGAGTTTAGGGACACGGTATAGTGGTGGACTTAGCAGTGTTAGGTTAGCGGTTGGACGTGATGTTCTTAAAGGTATTTTCCATCCTAAATGATTCTATGATTCTATGATATACTTCCTGTGTATCATCATTTCCAGTTTTACTAACTCTGTGTTTATTCCCTCTCTCATGTTGTTATCAGGGATATTAATTCTGCCTGACCTACATACTACTCAATTCTGCTCTTCAGGATGTTTTTCGTTCACCTATGCTGAGAGCTGAACTACCACGGCTAGATAACTACCACTCTCTGGGCAAGCCATCTTAGGGCCAGTTGAGGTAGCTTTGCAATGGACTGCACTCACTGTAAGAGACACTAGACATGCCCTGAAATTGTGTGCGCTGTGACAGTGAATTAATCTGCATAGGGATGTTTCTTCTTTACTGTGCTACCAGAGCATCTCTGTTCCTGGAGGTTTCCAGGTGAAAGTCACCTCTCTGGGATTTTGCATAGAGAAAGGACAAGCTGGACCAGTGGTTTGGCATCTTTTTGAATTATCTCAATACGGTAATAAATGTTTCACCATGCCGAACATAATCCTTGGTATGAGAATAGATAATACATTTGACAGGTCTCAGTCTATGTGCTGGCAGCGGATACCTGCCAATTTGGAGCCTTCGACAGTCTCCAATAATGATAAAACAAATATGCACACATGTATGTGCTTAGTCAAATGCAGAGAAGCCATGGAAAAGGTGTTATAGGTCCATTTTGAAAATGGTCTCCTGCTACCACATTGTCCTAATGCACAGAGTTATCATCGCTAAAGGATAGTCTTGCATACCCTGCTTCTCAAATGTTGGGTTTTGCCAGGCAGCAGGACGGGGGTGGGAGCTGGAGGCCTGACTGCAAGCCCTGTTGATGCAACCACGACATACCCACCTGTTGAAATTTTCCTTGCCATTACTCCGCCGCTGAATGACGGTCCATCCTCCACCATCAGACATGTCACAGTAAGCCAGGAAAGGCTCTCGGTCTGCTCTGGGCCTGATCCGGTAGTAGCCATTTTTGGTATTCTTCCGATTATACACTGCAGAGCAATCTAGGCAGATAAGTATCGATTTGTTAAACGGTGAGGAAGAAAGCAAAGGGGTATGTGCAGGCAAGAGAAGACATTGCTGAGAGTCTGTATAGGACAAGGACACTCAGGCAGTGGGTGTATAGCTCTGCAAGCCCTGCAAAGCCAAAGCAAACAGTTCCGTAATGTACCAGCAATGCTGGTTTGCAAACTGCTGGGCCTGATGTAGAGCAGCAAGGCTTGAGAGCCTTTACAGCCATGCCCTATGATGGAGTCATTCCCAAATCTCTGGTGAGATACAGGACAGCTGCAGCTCAGGCTGGGGCTATAGCACGGGAGCAATGCAGGACCAGGGCTGGTTCTGTCAGCAAGATCGTTTGCAGGGAAGCTAATTTCCATGTGGAAGGTAACCTCAGCTGTACTTCAGATTAGATGGGGGCCCAATATTTTTAAAATAAGAGGCTAAGTTCCTGTGACCAGGTCTACTAGGGCTGTATCAGGAGAGTGCCTTTAGGGCCTCAGTGCTTCACACTTTCAATGTAATGCCCACGAAGGAGAAAGTCTTGGCTACAGGCCATGATTCCAGTTATGACAATGTTCTCAAAGTGACACCAAGGAACAGAGTATGCATGCTTGCTACTGTGCTGCAGAATTGATGGAGGAGCTGAGGAACAGGGAGGCTGGGCTCCTCCAAACAGGTTTCAGTGCCTGCAGCTGAGCCAGGCACTCCAGGCTCACTTAAGTCACTCAGGGAAAATGGGCTCTTCAAGAGCAAGACCCATCTCTTCCTAAAGCAGGTCTCTAAAGTAAGTCTGACGGAAAACAGCTGAGAGGTGCCTGTTCCTCTCTACACCAGAGTCCCAGGTGAGAAGCCCAGCTGCAGGTGTCTGCCTTGTACCTGGGCAGTAGCTGCCTAAAGCCGGGCCAGCTGACTCCGGCCCCAGGGGATGTCTGCTGGTACCAGGGCCACCAGTCTGCCCTCCTCTTTCCCATGTATCTGACTGCATTTTAAAACACAATCCACTTTAAAATTTCTAAAACTTTTAGCAGAAATAAAATATGACATATGGGACACTGCAGGGAGAAATAAACATTGTGGCAAGCTGAAATTTCCACATACGCTACTGCAAACCGTACCTTGGTCATAGACTATCAAATTTCCACTGGTTGTGGGTAAAAGTATCTCATGCTGCACGCTCCTGTTGCCTGAGAACAGCCCACTTTTTGTTCTATGGTAAGTGTTCTCCAGGATGTCCTTCAGTTGCAGTTCATATAAGTAAAGCAAGTCTTGAAGCTGTTTTAACCTTTGTCTTAATTTATTGTTGTCTAGGAGGCAGATATCTTTTTCCTATGAGAAAATAAAACAAAAAACCCCATGCTTCAGTCAGTGGTAAGAACAGAGAGGTAGAGAGAGAAGGAGTATCTGTCTCCTCTTGATCCTAACATGTCACACTACCTCTGTGGATCAAGACAATTCGATGGTGGTCTCTCTCTAAGATACACGAATCGTGCAAAGTTGAGTTGAACCCAGTGGAAAAGGGTTTTCTACAATGACCTTGCCACTGCTCAGAGCATTCCAGAATATGATCAGATACGCAGAGAATTACTTTGGACAAAAATCATTCATCTTGACTCCCATTTAATGAACTCAAAGGGAGTGTTTGCAGACTATGAAACGGTTCGGGGTAGTAAGAGGGGGAAAAAACGGCTCTTGCACTGCAGCCAGGTCAAACCAGCAAGGTTACAGAAACATCTTCTTGTAAAACTGGAAGATAAAAGAGCTGATACTTGGTGCAAATCAGCGGAAAGCAGTGAGCCTATCAGGATCAGAGGAGTAACTTCAGAGCTGCATTACCACAACCAAGACCAGAATCTGGTCCACACTGACTGGGATAAACATTTTTGGCAACAATCTAGTCTGTGACTGGTGTTACTCTGTTAAAAACATATCAGAGCAAAATCTCTTCCATGACAACCAAGCAAACCCGTGCAAAAAGAATCAGTTGCTATTTTCTCTCTGAGCAAGCTGGCTTGAGTGATACCAGGTCAGGACCAGTTCTAGGCATAAGCAAAACAAGCAGTTGCCCAGGACAGCAGACTGATGAGCATGCTGAAACATGGCTTCCCAGCTGCCTCTTCCTTCTCCTAGGACTGTTGGATTTCCTCCACAGAGGATTTCCAGGCTGGAGGCCCACAGGAACCTGCTGCAGACAGCCCTGAGCTCACCAAACTCTCCTTGCCAAGCTCCGTACCTCCTTGGGATGGCCCAAGAGTAATTTGCTCATCAGAAGAGTACAGATTGCCTCAGACTATGCCTACCACCTCTTCCCCTTCCTGCTTTTTAAATCATAATGAATAAATGAAGGCAGTTTTCCCTGAAGGAATGGAGCATAGTATTTCTTCAGTGGCCATAAAATGACTTTTTTTTTTCCTTAAGGGGCTTTTGTTGTTGTTTTTAATTCTTGGTAATGTCTGTCCAGCTGCCCAGAGAGCTGCCCATCCTCTAATGCCATGAAAACCCTGTATTATCAAGACAGCAAGAGTGACCTTCCTTTAGCTGCCAGCAGACACCTTTCTGCTTTGCTCTTGCAGGTCCATGTCCCTTTTGTGGGGGAGCACCTATCTCTACATGACTGGGAATGATAAACCATTGAGAGGTTGTACAGACACTGGCTAAGAGATACACACCGACAACCTGGGTGCAGGTGAGCCGAAGTTGACCAGGAGAAGAAGCAGCAGCAACCAGGGCATCATCACACTCATTTCTTATCACCTGAAAAGAAGCATTGACAGGCTGCACTGGAGGTTTCTTTAATTCCTCTCACAATTTAATCTGCCCTCACTATCATATTTAATTCCCCAGAAAATGCTGCAGAATTTGTTAAGGAGGTTGCTTGAAATTACAATCAGGACAAAATAAGGGAAAAGACGCATGTTAAGGAGAAGCTGAAGCACCAGTGCAGCATGCTGACAGGGGAACTGAGGCTTAGGTCCAAGCTCTTGTTTCCCTGGAGAAATAAATACATGGTGTGACTCTCCAGCAGCCTCTGCCCGTTCTCCTGAGTGCCCACACACACAGGAAGTCACTCAGCAATAACATGTCTTTGGAGCACTCCTTGCCAAACTGGTGGGCCAAAATCACGCAGTCCTTATTCAGCCCAAACTCCCCAAAATGAAGAGGACTTCCGCCTCCTGGTTGAGTGAGCATAGGCATTGCCCCTCCTCGGTCTGTGGAGCCGTCTGTCAGGACGGGATTACCTTGGAGGCCGAGGGCAGAAGTCATGCATGGGACAGAGTGGGCATGGGATTGTTTTTGATTGGATTTCAGCGGAAGAGATCTCTGCTGCTGACCTGCCCCAGTGCACAGACACGGTATTGGTCGGAGAGTCTCAGCTGGAAAAAATGCTAAGCGACTGCCACTGGGAATACACAGCTGAACGCGAGTGAACAGTACAAATTGTTTGCAGTGTGCTTGCACGGTGCTTTTAAAAAAAAAATCAGAAAGAATTAAAAAAATCTGAAAAATAGGCTAAAACCAACTCCCCCGCCTCACATCTGGAAGCTGCAGCAACTTGGCTACCCAGCTCTATGCTCTCAGTGACGTGCTTTGTTTCAGCTACGGCTCTATTAGCATCCCCGCAGTGGCTGATGCTAGGGCTGCTTCCAGAGCCAGCAAAGCCGCTGCGACAGGGGAGCCAGCTATCTGCCAAGCTGGGCAGACAGGGCCCAAAACAAACTGAGAGAAGCAGCACCCTGTGGAAGTCACCCATAAAAGATGCCGTGCAGGTGGGTGCCCTAGCACGCAGCATTTTTTCAGCTCATAGAGAGAAGAGTTCAGCAGGGGACCCCCAGCCCGTGACCACTGGTGCTGTTCATTCACACCACCATGCAGCAGTCATGCCCATGGCTGCAGCACCGATGCTGAGGTCAGAATCAGGCCCCATCGCATGGGAATGGAGGCAAAAAGCTAAAAGGAAGGATGGGTTTGAGCGATGGGTCCTGAAAACCAGACAGTGCAGACTGGAGGGAAAGAAAGCAACTTCATATACACCTTTATCAACACACAGGAAATGCACATACCTGTAACTCGCCTTTCCTTCAGACTTCCTCCTGATAAGATTATCTCCCTTAAAAGTCAACTGAAAAAGAAAGTGATCATAAACCTGGCTGCATTTCTAGAGGTTGATGAGATTTTCCTCTCCAGATGGCCCACAACAAGGGTGCAGACGAAGAACGTTTCACAGCACTAGGCAGTTCCCCAGAAAAGACACTTGCAATTCCTTGCCTGAAAGCGTTACCCAAACCCCGGTTTATCTGTTGTTACCCAATACTCATCCTGTTGCTTCCCAGTGAGGATAAATGACAGTTAGGTTTCTATCAGCAGTGCTCTCCAAAGGAGAGGGGCTCTGCTGGTTGCGCACCATTACCCACCTGATTTGACTAGGAAGCTCAACCAAGACTGACTTCTGTAAGAGTTTATATGAATCACTCAGACTAATGCTCCTTGCGGGAGTTTTATCTCACAATTAGTACAGCCAAGTTCATTTCAGTAAGTCCTGCAAGGTGGAAACAACACAGCTTTTCCATTCAGCATTCCTTTTGCTGTTTAATTTGGTTTATATGTAAAAGCACAGCACAGCTGTAATACCAAAGGAGCTGCAAATCTGAAGCAAGAAGCGAACATGAGGGTATTAAGCAAGATTTGCTATTACACTGAAATCTCAGGAGGTTTGCAGTTGTGTAACTCTCCTCTGAGCTGCATGATTAGATTTGCTAGTTAACACAAACAAGGACATTTGTGGAAGAGAGAAAAAAAACCCAAACAAACAGATGGGTTCCTCCCTTTGCGTTATGGCCAAGGAATTACAGATTAGTTTAAAGAAAACAGCAGGAATGTTCCATTTTACAGAGCTGTGTTCGGAGGAGAGACCGTGGGGCAAAAAGACAAGGTATATAAGCCCATCATAAACTTCTGTATTACTCTCCAGGAAAGCAGGACTGTCCAGCTATTACCAAGTACAGCGATGCTGTTTATTTCTTAAAAACTGCATTCCTCTTCTCCCGCAAGAACCGCTGACCCATTTCACTGCCAAAGGATTATGTAAACAGTGTTTTCTTCTCACTTGTTCTCTACCCCCGGTTTTAGGCTGGTTTTGGAAGCTGTGAAATTAAATGAGTGAAATGTCTCCTCTCCTCCTTGGTGGATACTCGGCCCTTTCTTCTGCCCCTTCGGCCAGAAGCTGCAGCTGACAGCAGGGTGCTCAGGTACCGCACTCCCAAGCACGTGGGGGGCTGCACACCATACCCTGGGGCTTTCATCCACAGCAGCCTCTTCCTTAACTGGAACCAGACAGACGGTGTTTGAGACACTGTGCACCAATTTATGCTCTTGCATTAATGGCCAACAACCTCCTTGACCCACGAGCACCTCCTGATCCTGGGTGGGATTGACGATGGGCCTGGGTCTGCGGTGGCAGCGTTGGAGTCACAGTGGGGGCAGCATGGTGAGCCCCTGTGGCTATCTGCAGGGCTGTACAGCCAGTAAGCATCAGGCCGCACGTCTATAACTCCTGCTGGTCCCTGGGTAGGAGAGGGCGGTGGAGCTGCAGTCCTGGTGGTACTCACGCATGTATGTTATATGACTGCAACTTTGCAGGAGCAAGACTCAAAGTCCAACTCTCCTTCAGAGACCCCCCACACCTCTCAGAGCCAAGACACCTGGACTACTTTCATGCTCTCTCGAGGACTCTACCAGTGTTAGCCTCACCAATGTCTGCACGTGAAAAACCCAGTCAGCTGGAACGTGTTTCTTGCATAGCTGCTTCACGATGAACTTATTTTCCCAGGCTAGATGAAGCTTTAGGAATATCTGAAGCGCAAGAGAGGGATTGCCATGAGGTTGAGTTCACGTGAGGTGGATCTAGCAGGAGGGCGTGTTCACGTACTGCTCCACTGGCCTGGAGCTAAAATAATCAAGTCGTCGTAAAGAACGTGGACCCTGTGTGATCTCTGATGTTGTTTCCTCACAGATGTTGCAGTCCCTAGGCAATGGGACTGTAAACACTCTTCTTTTTTTTTCCTGGAATACACATGCTTCACACATATTCTGCAGTGCAAATTCCTGTTTAGTTACTTGGAAGGAGATCAGATTCCCTCTTCTTAAGATACTCAGTGATCTTGTCAGCAAATAATAACAGTTTCATTAACTAAAAACCTCCCCACCCTGCTCTCCTCCACCCTCCTTCCAGCAAAAGTACGTAGGTGCTGAATAACAGTCATAAAAAGCTATTATTCACACATTAAATGCACAGCCAGCACAGCAAGAATGCAAACTGGTGGATAAACGTGAATGAAGAGAGTGGCTCTGGGGCAGCTCTTGATATTCCTGCAGTCACGGGGCACTGGTCTCCCCCAGAAAGAATGGGTCGGGATGAAGACATGAAGATGACACCCAATGGACCTTCACTCCCCTAGAGCCCAACGGAACATCACTGCAGCTGGAAGACAGTGGTGGCCTCTCAAAACTCTCCCAAGAGCAGTTCCTCGTTGTTTGTTTGTTCTTAAAGGAGGAAGGGAAGAAATTAGGTGGACTGCTTCAGATTCCAAAGGAGGTACAGAGATCTGAGCTTTTGACAATAAGAATCTAACGGCCTAGCTGTGCCGTAGGAAAATTCAGAGTGGTCTAGAGCCAGTTCCAAGCCAAACAGCTCATTTGCACTGAATCCAGGTGCTTTATGCATTTGCCATTATATTTATACTTGTCTATCATGTCCCACCTTTCATGAACATCCTGCTCACTGGGAGAGACCGTGGACCAGGCTCCTTTGCAGGCACTGCAGGTGTGGAGGTACCAGGGGTCTGCAGGCTCTTGATGTGTGAGCTACTATACATCTTCTGTAGGAATCTGGGCTGCCAGGTTTTTTAAACCTGTATGAGATCTGAAACAAATATTGTTTTTTTTAAAATCTAACAATAAAGGGTTTAATCACAAGTAAGATAAATTTAAAAGATCAGGATGACATCAGCCACCATAGTTTCAATCTACGAAATAACCGAAACCAGCATATGCGCATTAAAAGTCTGTGGTTTGTTAGCAAGGAGTAACCGCAGAAATCTGTGTACAAAGAAAGAGTAATGGTGGCAGACCATGAAACATGCTACATCTGCATGTTTTGATAATGTTCAAAGAGTAAAGACATAATTCAGTCTAACTAATGAGTCTGCATGCAGCCTATGAGTATCTAATGGGTTGACACAACAAACGTAATTAGTTTATAAGTTCCTGAGGGCAAGCACAGGTCCGAGCGGATCTCACTTACATCAAGAATACCTGCACCAAAGGGAATTAGTCACAAGGCCAGAGGGAGTATGTGGATTATCTGTGTGATCTTCTACCTACCTCAGGTCAGAGAACTCACCTGACCTAATTCACTCCCATTTGAACTAGAGCATCTCTTAGAGAAAAAGACATTTTGGTGTAAAATATTAAGTGTTGAAGAACCAGCCACAGACCTTAGCATGCTCTTCCACTGCTTAATTACCCACATTGTTAATTGCTATTTTTTTTTGTCCTGAGTCGGAATCTGCCAAGTCTCATCCTGCAGCCTTTTAATCTCATGATGCCTTACTCCGCAAAGGGGAAGAGCCTTCTGTGACCAAATGTCTTTTTCCCTGCTTAAGGCTAGGTCCAGACATAGAAACTGTGTACCTGCCCCTCCCTGGGAACCCAAACCCTGGTAGCTGCTTCAGCTGCAGGTATACATGCTGGGGGAAAGCCAGCAGGGTCACAGAGCGAGGGGTTGCACGGAGCTTGTGCTGGGCAAGGCTGGCACTATGGCACAAGCACATCCCAAGGGAAGAGCACTAGTGGGTAGGGCAGTCAGCTGGCATGGGGAAGGAGGAAGGGCAAGAGCAAGTTCTGCTCCTGGGGTGGTTTTATTCAGGGTTGTTTAATGCAGAACACGTACATAGAGGTGAGAAGAGCTGTGGGTGTTGTATGGCAGTGTGTAGTGAGGTGGTCTCACTGGGCTTGTTGAGGAGGTTCCAGGGACTGCAATACCCCTCTGCCTAGTTTTGGGATCCTGATCTGCGCTAGACAGGGGCAAGCAGCAGAGATACGTAGCCAGGACAGTCCAGGAAACACACAGGAGCAGAACTGCAGGTTCCAGGGGGATCTCTGCAGCCCAACAGAGAGGTACCCAATGAATTTAATTGCCTCTAGGGTTAGGCAGCTACTGAACAAGTACCTTTCTTTAAGAGCTTTCAACTAGATTTGAAGGGGGAAAGGGATAAAACCAGGCTTGCTAGAGATAAGCCTGAGGGCGGCACACCAATGTTTGAGGGATGGTGTTTTAGCAAGGTCCTTCGGTCTGCAATCTCACTGGAGGTAGGGGATGGAGATCCATGCAGCCGCAAAGACGCAAGAGTTATTGATGTGTTAGAAACCACAGAAACGCCTGAGAACAGTCACGTAGGAATTAGGGCTTCTCCCCACAAAAAGGTGGCAGGATCAATAGCCCAACTAAAATGCATCTATACCAATGCACACAGCATGGACAACAAACAGGAAGAGCTGGAAGCCATTGTCCAGCAGGAAAACTATGATATAGTTGCAATCACGGAAACATGGTGCAATGACTTGCACAACTGGAGTGCTGCAATGCATGGCTATAAACTCTTCAGAAGGGACAGGCAAGGCAGGAGAGGTGGTGGAGTAGCCCTGTATGTTAGCGAGTGTTTGGACTGTCTAGAGCTTGATGGTGGTGATGAAAGGGTTGAGTGTCTGTGGGTAAGAATCCTTCCTTGGGGGGAAGGCCAACAAGGCAGATATCATGGTGGAAGTCTGTTATACACCACCCAACCAGGATAAGGAGACAGAAGAAATATTCTATAAGCAGCTGGGAGAAGTCTCACAATCACTAGCCCTTGTTCTCATGGGGGACTCCAACTTACCAGATGTCTGCTGGAAATACAATACAGCAGAGAGAAAACAATCTCGGAGGTTCCTAGAGTGTGTGGAAGATAACCTCCTGACACAGCTGGTGAGTGAGCCAACTAGGGAAGGTGCCCCGCTGGACCTGTTTGCGAACGGGAAAGGACTTGTGGGTGATATGACGGCTGGAGGCCGTCTTGGGCATAGTGATCATGAAATGATAGAGTTTTCAATTCTGGGAGAAGTAAGGAGGGGGATCAGCAGAACTGCTGCCTTGGACTTCTGGAGGGCAGACTTTGGCCTGTTTAGGAGCCTTGTGGACAGAGTCCCTTGGGAGGCGAAGGAGTCCAGGAAGGCTGGACATTCTTCAAGAAGGAAGTCTTAAAGGCACAGGAGCAGGCCGTACCCATGTGCTAGAAGACAAGCTGGCGGGGAAGAAGACCAGCCTGACTGAACAGAGAGCTTTGGCTGGAACTCAGAAAAAAAAGGAGAGTTTATGACCTTTGGAAGAACGGGCAGGCAACTCAGGAGGACTACAAGTATGTTGAGAGGTTTTGCAGGGAGAAAATTAGAAGGGCCAAAGCCCAACTAGAACTTAATCTGGCTACTGCCATAGAAGACAATAAAAAATGTTTCTATAAATACATTAGCAACAAAAGGAGGGCTTAGGAGAATCTTC
This sequence comes from Gavia stellata, assembly GCF_030936135.1. Lineage (NCBI taxonomy): Eukaryota > Metazoa > Chordata > Aves > Gaviiformes > Gaviidae > Gavia > Gavia stellata. The sequence goes on along the minus strand of NC_082594.1, from coordinate 29,511,439 downwards.
ATCCTTTAGTGGACACAGGGAGAAGCATAGTGACAAAGGATGAGGAAAAGGCTGAGGTACTTAATGCCTTCTTTGCCTCTTTAGTCTTTAATAGTAAGACCAGCTGTTCTCCTGGTACCCAGCCCCCTGAGCTGGAAGACAGGGATGGGGAGCAGAGTGAAGCCCCCATAATCCAAGGGGAAATGGTTAGCAACCTGCTACACCACTTAGATACACACAAGTCTATGGGGTCAGATGGAATCCCCCCAAGGGTACTAAGGGAGCTGGCGGAAGTTCTCTACCAAGACACTTTCCATCACCCACCAGTGGTCCTGGCTAACCGGGGAGGTCCCAGTGGACTGGAGGTTAGCAAATGTGATGCCCATCTACAAGAAGAGCCAGAAGGATGATCTGAGGAACTACGGGCCTGTCAGCCTGACCTCAGTGCCGGGGAAGATTATGGAGCAGATCATCTTGAGTGCCATGACATGACGTGTACAGGACAACTAGGCGATCAGGCCCGGTCAGCATGGGTTTATGAAAGGCCGGTCCTGCTTGAATAACCTGATCTCCTTCTATGACAAGGTGACCCACCTAGTTGATGAGGGAAAGGCTGTGGATATAGTCTACCTAGACTTTAGCAAAGCCTTTGACACCATTTCCCACAGCATTCTCCTGGACAAACTGACTGCTCATGGCTTGGATGGGCATACTCTTCACTGGGCAAAAAAACAGCTGGACGGCCAGGCCCAAAGGGTTGTGGTGAATGGAAATGGAATTAAATCCAGTTGTCAGCCAGTCACAAGTGGTGTTCCACAGGGCTCAGTATTGGGGCCAGTTCTGTTTAATATCTTTATCAATGATCTGGATGAGGGGATTGAGTGCTCCCTCAGCAAGTTTGCAGACGACACCAAGTTGGGAGGGAGTGTTGATCTGCTTGAGGGTAGAAAAGCTCTACAGAGTGATCTGGACAGGTTGATCAATGGGCTGAGGCCAACTGTATGAGGTTCAACAAAGCCAAGTGCTAAGTCCCACACTTGGGTCACAACAACCCCATGCAACGCTACAGGCTTGAGGTCGAGTGGCTGGAAAGCTGCCCGGCAGAAAAGGACCTGATGGTGTTGGTTGACAGCCGGCTGAATATGAGCCAGCAGTGTGCCCAGGTGGCCAAGAAGGCCAACGGCATCCTGGCTTGTATGAGAAATACTGTGGCCAGCAGGAGTAGGGAAGTGATCGTGCCCCTGTACGCGGCACTGGTGAGGCCACATCAGAAATACTGTGTTCAGTTTTGGGCCCGTCACTACAAGAAAGACATTGACGGGCAACAACGGGCAATGAAGCTGGTGAACAGTCTGGAGAACAAGTCTTATGAGGAGCGGCTAAGGGAGCTGGGGTTGTTCAGTCTGGAGAAGAGGAGGCTGAGGGGAGACCTTATCGCTCTCTACAACTACCTGAAAGGAGGTTGTAGTGAGGCGGGTGCTGGTCTCTTCTCCCAAGTGACAAGTGATAGGACAAGAGGAAATGGCCTCAAGTTGCGCCAGGGGAGGTTTAGATTGGATATTAGGAAAAATTTCTTCACTGAAAGGGTTGTCAGACATTGGAACAGGCTGCCCAGGGAAGTGGTGCAGTCACCATCCCTAGAGGTATTTGAAAGACTTTTAGATGTGGCGCTAAGGGACATGGTTTAGTGATGGACTTGGCAGTGTTAGGTTTATGGTTGGACTTGATGATCTTAAGGGTCTTTTCCAACCTAAATGATTGTATGATTCTATGATTCTAGATCTAAATTTTGAAGCTTTATGTCTGCTTACACCCCTTTTAGGGCACCTAGACCCTTTTCCAGATCCAGCCCTGACCAACTGTGATTATGTCACTCCTTATCTTTTCTTTCAGAAGACAGACAGCTTTATGCTCCTTGACCCAGGTGTGATAAGGTGCACTTCACAGACTTCTACTCATGTCATTGCTTGTCCCTCTTCCTTCTCGAATTGTGGTTACCAGGACCGGAAAGCTGAGAGCACACAGGAGGCAAGTAAAGAACTCAAGCATTATTTCCAAAGCAACATCTTTCCTGTTTGTGGATCCAAGGATCTTGTTATTCCTTTTGCCACGGAGCCATATGCCACAATCACCTGTGGCTGGCTACTCCCTACCGCTACCTGAGGATTTTTCAGAGTTACCTGTTTTCATAATAAAGTCACAGATGCTCCAAGTCTGACCTGCCATGGTGCTACTCCCTGCAGTAAGGATGATTGTGATTCGCAACACATGAGAAGTTAGTCCAGAAATGCTTGCAAGCTTCTTGACATGTACAATCATACCCCATGCAGGTGGTAGGTGCCTCGCAGTGACAGTCAGTGGGACTATAAGTAGACCAAGGATTTGTTTTAAAGATGTTGCATGGTCCTTCAGGGACCAAGGGTTGAAAAGCACCATCCTGATGTCCTTTGTTCTGAGATTGACAGTAGATGTATGGAAATGCACGTTGCTCACTCATCTGCATTTACCAGATGTTACAATTTCCTCAGTGCTAAGCAGACGTTCTTCTTCTATTCAACCACTTTTTCAACCTCTGTGTCAGCTGCAAACTTCATCACTTGGGTTTTTATCAGGGGCATGGTTTAAAACAAAACAACATGACACAACATTAAACAGCATAAGACAACACCCAATCCCTGCAGAATGTCTCTGTAAAGGAATTGCTTAAGGATGGGTCTCCTTTTAGTTATTTTAAGACTAGTGTGCTGGGTTTTCACCAATGTGAACGAGATTGAGTTCATATTCTTCTACCTTTTTAATCAAATGTGATTTTCTAGCCAGACAGTTGCTTACAGAAGCAACAAAATACTTTTATTTTATCAGTAAAACTTGTAATCTTGTTTTAGAAATATAAATTAGTTTGACAGGAATTAGTTTCCCTAATCCTATGTTGATTGGAATTTATTATTATTATTATTATTATTACTACTACTACTACTACTGCTACTGCTACTAAGCTTCTTTAATATTTTATTAGTTGAAGTCTCTGTCTACTCTGCTCTCATTTCATTGGGAGCAAAGCCAAGCTGACAGATCTATCATCATCAGGTCATCTGATCTACCTGCTTTTAATATTGGCAGAGTATTTATTTTTCCCCACTTATCTCCATATTTCTACTATCCCAAGACTTAATAAAAATAAAATCATTTTTCTTGCCTGTCTCTCTTAAGATTATCACATATAAATGAGCCATACCTACCAATTTTAAAATCTGTCAAGTTAAGAGACTCTCTTTACCACCCTCTCTGTTATTTTTGGAATGTAAAGTATGTCATCACCCCTCTGAGATATGCATACTTCATCCTGCTCTCTACCCAGTATGTAACTAGATTATTTACTGAACATTTCAATCTTTTCTGCATTTTGTTGACAATTCTACTATTTTACACTGATGAATAATTGCCAAGGGATCAGAACTGGATTCTGAGGGGTTTTTAAATGTCAGTATCATAAGTTAACCAGCAAAATATAATGAAAATTATCTACAAGTCTTGAGTTTAAAAAGCAGAATATTTTCAGTGCTTCCTTTTTATTTTTAGCTTTATGAACCTAGGATCTTGTCTTACGCTTTTCTCCACGAGGTGAGAGATAGAGATTTGATTTTAGTAATAAAAAAAGTGGTGTTTTTATTTTAGACATCTGACTCCAGAAGTTAGGGTTTTTAGAAAATAGATCAGCACCAGGAAACTCATGATGACACATAAGAGCTGGCAAATCTTCTGCAGCATCACCAGAGCTCTAAGATTAGCAACATTGAAACGGTGTTATCACTGGCAAGGCAGCGTCTACCTATTTGATAAAAAATGGGAAGAACTGTTTTTCCTTTTTAAATGCATCTGCAACCTCCAGCAAACTGGTTCATTTATGGCCCTGGCATTCAGTCTGAGTGCCAGACTAGAAGCCTCCCAGCCTCCAGCCCCTCCTTTGACTGGTTGTTATCGGTTGTTCTGTGAAAAGTCCACTTCAATACCCAAACTCCCTTCACACTTTGGTGCTTTCAGAGCCCAGTACAGGGGAAACCATACTTGTGTATTTCTACACTCTTCTCCCATATGGTCCTCCCTGCGAAGGTGCTCCACAGGCATAAGCTCCTGCTGAGAGTAACCCACAGGATACCCACAAGGTCCACAGGATCAAGCCTGTACTAAATAACCTGCACATGTAAACTTATTTTCAAAACTAAGAGCAAATTAATTGAATGCTTCTTCTCATCATCAAGCTTAGTTTCCATCCATGTTTAGTGGCTTCTTGAATACGTAATTATCTGAATATACCAAACATATTTAGCTCATTACTTGCTACCACTGTCTGTACTAGCTACTTACCCATGTATTTATATATATGACAGACTTGAAAGGGAAACTTTCTATTTAGTCTGCGGCCCAGAAATGCTCCCTATTCTCAGCATTCATCTTAAAGATGTTATTTCTTTTGGGCAAGACACATACAGAAAGGCTCCTGCCATCGGTTAACTGACCAAGCTCCAGCAGCCCTGGGAGCAGCCCCCAAAAGCTCGCTTTGAGCTCCCTCTGCTGCCGACCGTACTGCAGAAAACCTTTCCCGTGCAGTCCTGGCCTCAGCTGCAGCACTATTCTACGGTATGATGCTCGTGCTCAGAGACTGCTTGTCACTTGACTGTTGGTAAGCGATGAGGTAGGCGTGAAACTCTGCAGAGCACAGGGTAACACGCCCTATTCTGCCCTGCAGGCTCCGGTTCTGAGAAAACATAAGCGCTCAATGTTATGTGAAAAATGTAAGTGCTCAGTGTTATGCGTCTCTGCCCTGGATGGAGGCGGTTGCTGTCACAGGCCAGGGAGGCCTGACAGGCCTGCAGCCTGCACCAACCCTGTCCCGATCACAGAATCACAGAATCACAAAGGTTAGAAAAGACCTGTAAGATCATCAAGTCCAACCATCAGCTAACACCACCATGCCCATTAAACCATCTCCCACAATGCCTCGTCCACACGTTCCTCGAACACCTCCAGTGATGGTGACTCCACCACTTCCCTGGGCAGCTTATTCCAGTGTTTCGCCACTGGATCGCAGCGCCCAAAAGACACCACCCCACGGGAAATGTATTAAGAGGCATCAAAGCGCAGCAGCAAAGTCTACGGCACCCGAATGGCCAAGGCTCAGGAGAAGGCTGCAGGTACTGCTGGGGCAGGCTGGCTGGCAGCCTCCTCGCTCCCGCGGGCCTGTGCCGACCCAGGACGGCGTGACCCCGGGAGGACGGGCAGGCCCTGGCCCGGCGGGCCCTGAGAGACGCCTGGGGCCGTCGCGTTGCCCACCCGCTGCCCACCGCCCGCTGCTGCTGACTGCGAGGCGAAGGGCGATGGCGGCGGCGGCGGCGGGGCCGTCGCCATGGCAGCGGGCGGGCCCGCCCGGCCCGGCCCCGGCCCAGGTGCAGCCGTGCGGCGCCGCAGGACCATTTAGCTGCGGCCCGGCGCGGGGCTGAGGCGTGTTCCCGCTCCGTGGCTCGGCCTCGCTTCGGCCGGTGAGTGGAGCTCCGCAGCCTGGCCAGGGCGAGGGAAAGGCGGGAGGGTCGGGAGAACAGCCCTCAGGAAGTTTAACGCAACTTTCCGCTGAGTCCGCGGAGCGCCGGGGGCGGGTGTCCGGGCTCGACTTTGAGCCTGGCGGCCGGAGGTGGGCGGCCGCGCTGAGGTGAGGGCCGTGGAGGGAAAAAGAGCTCCCGGGGAGCTGGGATCACGGCGGGCTCTCTTCGCTGGGGCTGCGGAGCCGCAGGCTTCGTGTGGTGGCCTGCGGGGCCTCCGCCGGGAAGGGGTGCCGGCGGCTTGCCGATGCCGGCTTCTCTCCGGGGGAGCGGGGAGGCTGCTGGCGGGGCCGTGTCCACTGCTGTGGGAGCCGGTTCCCTCCCCGGGACCGTGAGGCTGTGCCCCAGGCAGGTCTAAGGGAGCAGAGACGCAGGGGGACGGTGTGCGGGGCCTCCCGGCGGAGGTGCTGATGTCTGCAGGGAGCGCTTGGACCCGCTCCCCCGGGCTTTCGCCCGCGCTTGCCGGAGCAGTCTGGGGCTGCGCCCTCCCAGAGGTGCCAGCTGGGGCTCCTGTGTGCTTCATAGCTTGAAGCAGGGGAAAATGCTTCATCGTGAGGTAAAGATGCTGTTTTAAAGTTATTGTCACTGTGGCGTATTAGGTATAGTCAAAGAACCTTCATCACACTGCTGAGTGCACTGACTCTCACTAGCCTTATAGATAAAGATTGTGCTCTGTCTGCTGGTAACGTGAGCGTGAGTCTGCTGTAGGATGCTGGTATTCGCTGTTTCTCATACTGATCTCTCTTTAACTAGATGTGCTTCTCTTAAGACCAGCAGAGCAACAACAGGCAAAATGACAACTGTGAGGTATGAACAAGGGGCAGAGCTAACAGAAGCATCCAGGTGAGTGAAATGAACTGTACCAGTGTATGGTTTTGGGATTGCAGTATGCTGTGTGTGGTCCTCTGCTTAGAGTTTCTTAATGCTTTAAATATAACAAAGAGAATAATGATGGAGTGCTTGAAGTTTATATAGCATATAGTTTTTATATTTCCCCCCCTTAAAATGCTGTTGTCTGTGAGGAGTGACATCTGTGAGAGAAATATGCTGTTGTGACTGACTTCTTGTAAGTAGTTAAGACCTACAGAGCACCTAGCCTTGGTATAATAAGCTCATGGCAGTAAAGCCTGTTCTCTTCTAGCTTTCAGAAATACTGTCAAGCTCTCTTGCAGAGCAAGAGCATCTTGCTCTACTCTCCTTAAAAGCCTCAAGTCTGAAGTTCAGTGTGTGGAGGAAATTGGTTCTTCTAGTATATCCTCACTTTCTTCTCTTCCACCCTAGTAGTTAAAGACTAGATACAGTAGCCTGTGGCAGAGAGCTTGTTCCAGCTTGGACAACAAGTAGATGCAGAGTGCTCAGCAAAACAAACTCCCTCTGAGGGAGGCATTATCTAGAACTGAATTCTTGTGTGAGAGCACAGTGGAAACAGTGTACTCAGACTTGGTTTCTGTTTTCTGTTTGAGTTCAAGATTGGTTTCCTAACACAAAACACTACTGTTGCTCATTCTTATTTTGGCTTATTTTAATCACAGTAGAGGATAAGAAGGTGGCATTTGGTGCACATCATGTGTCTACAAGTATAAGCAAGTGACCTGCAGCAAAATTGCTGTAGCAGCAGCAACCTGCTTTAATGAGTGAAGCATTTCAGCTGTACATTAAGAGGAAACTCCCAAATGAATATCCTATAAGGAGAGCTAGGAAGCAAAGCTGAATGGCCATACATCAATAGAGCTTTGCTTCAGTTCTAGGAACAAAGTGACGATACTGGTGTCTGGAGATACTGGAGCTGAAAAACTAGCTTTAAATAACAAAATTGTTGGGGGAGGTGAGTGGGGAATCATTCATCTCTTCAGCCTGATACTGAGTGCAGGTGGTGAACCATCAGTACTGGTTGCTGATGCTGTAGGAAATGCATCATTGAACCTTTTGCTTAAGAGGGGGTTAGCCCACAGTGTAGAAGCAGCACTGGTGCATGGGTCTGTTGTGGAGGAGAAAGAATACTTGGATCCTCTGAGTTGTTATGCTAATGCTTCAAACATGCTAGATTGCCTCGGAGCAGCACAGAAACATCAATATTGAATACGTGAATGTAGTTGCTCCTGCCCAAGAAGCAATGATGCCAGAGATGGAGCAAACACTGTGGCTGTGCTATTATGCAGCACAGTATTTCTGTGGAGAAGGCTGAATTAGAAACTCCTGGATGTGGATGTTACATTTTATTTTCTCTGAAGTCATCATGTGGCCTTTGAAGCTTCTCAGGTGGCTGAACAAAAAGTTGATCTAAAGAGACCCTTTTAAGGAAGTTATGGCTAGCAGCCACTACCCCAAAAAAATGCTGTTCTAGCACTAGCTCAGCTGCTGCTGCTCTGGTCTTCCAGTTTCCGGTCTGGTATCCTGCCCTGCACAAAAACATCTCTGTGCTATGGCTTTTCCTGGTGAAAACATCTCTGAACAAGTAGTTTATAGTAATAGCATTAATGTCTTTTGGACTCTCTGAAGCAATTTTGCATATGCATATTTCCAGGACTTCCAGAGTCTGGACTGTTAAGTCCTCAGCAGACTCTTGGATGCCCTACTTCAAAGGCCTTTATCCTATTGCTGAAAACATCTGTTCCCTTCCTCCCCCAAAAGAGAAACTTCTGAAAGATGGATTGCTAACAGGAACTTGGTCAGTATGAGCCAAGGGGTTCTGCTGTGCCAACATATGGGAAGTCTTTCTTTCTCTGGTACTATGCCTGTGCTCTGGCTCAGGCTGCTGCTCACTGCTCAGCTGATAGTTAATAGTCCTTTCTCTGGAATAACAAAGGGTAGCAATGTATAAAATCGGCATCTGTATCAGTATGTGACTTGTGTTATTCCTTTGCCAGCTCTCCAACAGCGGAAGAGCCCACAGTAAAGATTGATGATGGTCGTGATGAGGATAATGAACCAGACAGCTGTTCCAAGTAAGCTAATGATATACTAAACGCTTTGCTTTCCACTTTTGGGGGTAACTTCTGAGCCAAAATAAGAAGGCAGATGGCTTGCTGAAGTAGAGATAAGCCCAGTAAGTTACTTGACATTGACCTTTGTTGTAGCACATAATAAACACAAGTAAGTCCAGGAAGCTTCTTTACACCTCTAGAGATGAAAGCCCAACCCAAGAACTAGCTACAAGTCCATCATATTATGGAGAATGCATAGTCCAAACTGCATTGATTAAATTTTCCCAAAGGAATGAGTTTGGGAGAGCACAGAAGGACAAATGCTGGTGAGAAAATTAGTATCTGAGGCGAATGATAGCATCATGCCCTTGTCAAGACCAAACTGTCTGAACTTGCTAGTGATTAATTCTGTTCTTGAAGTAGTTCTTTTCCAACAGTGTTTAGCTCTTGTCACCAGATTACTAACTTACAGCATACTTAGTCAAAACAGTGACAAGTGAGTAGACTTGTTTCTCTGTTCCTGCAGCTCAAGAACAGTAAGATTAAGCCTGTTATCTCAGTTCTTCTATGTGACAATGTGTCTTTCTAGAATTCAGAAGTTGGCATTTACAAATGCATTTCACAAAGGCTTTAAGCGAAGTATGTGAGCAGATGTGCCACATTCTCTTTAACTGATTTAAGATGTTGGCAGGCCAAATTGTAGGGCTGTATTTATATTTCAGTCTTTTGTGCACCTAATAAAGGTACTTGTCCTTAAACTGTGGAAGTTGAACTCTTGGCGTACTTCCTACACTTGCATTGTAGGATTGACTGGGCAAAGACATAGACCAGCAAACTGTTAGTGTAATTATTGCAGTGCTTCCATAGATATTAGACATTCTAAATGCAAGGAGAACATCCTATATGCTAGGCTGCCTTCAAGACAAGACTTGTTATCACGCCCTTGACTTCCAAGGCAAAAGTGGGTATGACAACCTAAGTATCTCCTTCCTGCTTAAGGATGCAGATGTTTGCTGGCTAGACCTTGTTTCTTAGTTCAAACTTTAGAACTTAATAATGAGAAGTATTGGCTAATTCAGTAAGCCCAGCAAAATGCTTCCTCATCACTACAAAGATACCCAGCCTTGTCTTAAAGTTATTGAGGTGTTAAGGATGTGCACCAGGTGGAATGCAATGCTCAAGTTACCCTAGAGGAAACAAGTAGCTCAGACAAGATCACTGGGGTGCAATATACATTATTGAGCTGACAAAGACTTCCTGTAACAGTGGTATCTCTAATGATGGTGGGGAGGGGAAGTGTAGAAACTGTGTATATAGCAGGAAAGATAAGGTAGATATGTGAACAATACAAAAGGAATGTACCAGTATTTTTTTGTCAGTATGTCAGAACCTTTCATTAGTGATATACTTGGAGAAGGTGTTTTCTTTTAAGTGTCTAAGAAAAGACTTGGTGCTTATGGTAGTGAAGTAATCCCAAGATTGGGACTGGCAATCTGTTTTTCAAAATGTCAGAACTTGGGGTTTGCACATAATTGCTTCTACCTTAGTTCTTGGTGTAGCCTAAAAAGACTTTCAGCTAGCAAGATAGTTACACAAAGGCATAGCTTTAAACTAGAAGGCTTAAGTACACCAAAGAGGCAACAGATCTTCTGTGGCAGAACACAGGAGCTGGAACCCTGCTACAGCTGGAGATACCTCTCACAATTGGAAGAACTTAGCTTCAGTAACTCATTTTCTTAAAAGGCACTTGAGTCTTCAATCTGAAAGCCAAACCAATATTTCTTTTTTTTTTTAAAGGTAGAAAAGGGATTTGTCTTGCTGTATTCCAAGAGCACAGAATCAGTAGTGGAGCTATTAACAAGTGCAGCTTTTTCCAGCCCTGGAAAAAAATCCTCTAGCATAATAAGCTAGTATCTTGAACAAGATACCTTAAGAGATGTTTATCCTTTAATCTTCCTCTTGACCAATAGCTATTATATAAGCCCCTTTCTTAAAGCTTATAACTGAGCATTAAGCCAGACTTCTAGTGTCATTGGAATTGTGACAGTGAATAGTGTTATGCATAAGTATGTACTGCTGTACTTCTAGGGTCTGTAATTCATAAATATACTTCTAACAAGTGGTCAAAGTATTACTTTAAGTACTGTCTTAACCTATATACTTCATAAATGCAACTGAATAATCTCCTCTTAAAAAAACCCACTACTGTACAGAATTCTAAAACCAAAAGAATGTGAACAAAAGAATGTAACAGTGCTCTTATGGCTAATATCAGTAGCAAAATGTCACTTGTCTTGATACCAATTCTCTTCTCCTGCAGTGCAATTAGGAGGAAAATTTCCCCATTTGTGATGTCATTTGGATTCAGGTAAAATATCATGCTTGTAATGATATGGGCAAGGTAGAAATAGTCTTTATTTATGGTGTAAGAACTTGGAAAGTTCCTTGAACAACAGTGACTCCAACCTGCTCTGTCTGGAAAGTATTGAATCCCCTATCACTCCTGAAAGGGTGACTTGAAAAGTACTTTGATTCGGAAAGGAGCCATAAACAGATATTGACTACATTCTCCAAGGAGAGCTGAAAGTCAGAACTTTAAATGCCATTGACTTGGATAAAAGCTCTATAATGGCTTACTCCAGGCTGTGGCAGTCTTTGAACAATCAGTTGGTCAGTTATATGCAGTCTAGGTGCTGCAACAAGGCAAGCTATTAAAGATAGTTATTTTTAAGGGACTACACTAAGTCACAAGTGGGAGGGAAGGTGAGTGAGCTGAAAGACAGCACTGACACTTGAATGCTTTAAAGCATGAATGCTTTAAAGGCACACATGTGGTTTGCACCACTTCAGGGTAGCTGTGGAATTACGGGTTAATAACTAGAGCTGAGTCTGAAGTAAATCTACAGTTCCACATGGATGATATACTCTGTGCAGATAACTTTAAAAATGCAATTTGAATCCTTCAGCTGCTTATACAAGCAGGCCTCAATCTGTATATAAGGACGTACTCTCCCTGGAACAGCTTAAAACAAAAATCTGGGCTTGTGCTCTTCAGTCAATAAATGTTAGCGATTCATTCCTACCTCTGAAGTTGTATTTTTCTTTTTGCAGAGTATTTGGAGTTGTACTTATCATTGTGGACATTTTAGTCGTGATTGTGGATCTGGCTATCAGTGAGAAGAAGAAGGGCGTTAGAGAGATTCTTGAAGGTGTTTCTCTGGCAATAGCACTCTTCTTCCTCATTGATGTTCTCCTGAGGGTGTTTGTTGAAGGGTAAGACATGGGCAAAAGTTAAGTCAGTGTGGCAAGCCCTCAGGCTAGTAAGGAAGCAATACTTCAAGCTTGGACTACGAACATGGATGCCCTGTAGGCTAGTTTTCTGGTCATAGACAATGGCCACATCTTTTCTTGGCTGTGCATATTGGCTGTTAGCCTTCTGTAGAATAATCTGTAAAGTGCTTTTAGTATAAATGAGCAGTTGGAAACAGCATCAGCTTTGCTGTGACTTATGTGTGTAGACCAGTTGTAAGATTATTTTATTAGTGAGTCTTCAGTACTTAGTGTTAAGAACAACTTCAGGAGAGTTTGTCTCTAGCAGTAGTTCTGTATAAATGGTTCTCTTCCTGAAGATGTGTGTCAATCTTTGTTATTCATATGGGCATCTGTCTAAAACTCTCCTTTGTTTCAGCTTCAGGAACTATTTCCGGTCCAAACTGAATATTTTGGATGCATTCATAGTGGTGGGCACTCTATTAATTAACATGACATACTCCTTCTCTGACCTTGCTGCAGCAGATCAGATACCAAGGTAAGAATGGTATGGCAGCTGTTAAATGAGCTCTCTTTTCTTGATAGTCTTCTAAAGAATTTTCTTGGGCACATCTAAGCTAGATGGGTGCATATTAGATCATGAATATGGCTGTGATAGTATTTCATGGTGCAGACTAATGAAGGATAGAGACACCTAACTTTGGTCTACAGTTATACTGTAGACGGTCCCTGTCTTGAAGGCAGAGATGATTTAAACTTATCAGTTGGGGTAACTAGAAGTGAATAGCGAGGCCATCAAATGGTCTGACTCAAGCATTTTTTTGGGAAGGTGTGCAGCAGCCCTGATAAAGAGAGGAGAGTCTGAAGAAGGTCAGAAAGAAGAGCTGAATTATAATAGCAAATGGAACAGACAACTGAGGGAGGATCTCCATCTAATGGATCTTGAGATAGAAAGAGTAGCCACACTGTCTTGTTTCCTCCACCTTGCTTTCCCAAAAGCCCCATGGTAACTATGTTGGATTTCTCAGCCATGCCCTGGGGACGGGAAACATGCTGTTTATGTGCATAAATTAATTCAAGTCGTATTTCCATCTGATTTCTGTAGTTTGATCATATGATAACCTGTGAGAAGAATCCATTCCTGATGGAGACAAACTAATCTTGGAGTTGTAGTTCTATCTGTGCTAGGTTTGAATTAGTGAAACTTGCTTGCATCAGCCAGGGAAAGTTGAGCTCTTTTTTAAAAAACAAATCACCCCCCACAATTCAACTGGCTAATGGGCACAAGGAATTCTTCTAGAAGAAACCAACTCAAAGTCTTGTTATTGAAGAATCCAGAGTTGGACAAACATCTGGAAGTACTAGTTGTCTCTTCAAATGCCAGCTAAACTCAGGTTTCAAAAAGTAGAACTGTCAAAGGAATAGCTTTTGCAGTCTCAGAATCATAAAAGGCTGTTTCCTTCTAGGTCTTTTTAAACATTACTCTGAGGTCAATGATTTCTTCTCATCTGTCTGGCCACATTTTTCTAAAGCAGCTTTCAGCTTATGGCAGCATCCAGTTAAAGGTAGGAAAAACAGCACTGTGACAGGGTAATCTGTTATCTTTACTAGGCTGTGTTAGTAGCAAACCAGAGCCTGCACTGATCCATCCTGTTGCAGATTGGTGTGTGCAAGTTCCTTGTATTCTGGCTTGCTGAAGTTGATGGGGATTTAGAACAGGCTTTTGGGTTGCATAAAAAGGAGTTCACACTGATGCTCTCAGAAGATACTCAGCTGGGGCCTACCATCTCACCCATGCAATTCTTGAGGCCCTCTGTACAACTTCTCTTTTTAAGGGCTCTTCAGTCCTGTTCTGACCAAAATACTATTACCTGGCACTAGATGATACCTCAGACTTGGCCAAATCCCCAATCTTCATGAGATGGTCTTCCCACCTAGCACTCCAGTAGTGTCCACACAATCCAACTAATTCCCAGTAGCCTACCTGGGGTTTATCACTCTTCTTTCCTCATAGACGTTCCTCAGAAGCAAACAGCAGTCTTAAAGCACCTGATACATTTCAATAATTAAAATCTGAGAGCTTTTATGTGGATGAGAGCATGTGTGACAAATGAAATTTCAGTGGCGGTCCATAGAGGTAACATGGCCTGTTAGAAGGGTATGGTCTCTAGTTCTAATCCGGTCTAGCTGGGTGTGCATTGGGATGAGCTACCCGTTTCCTTAAGTCTGACCTATAAAAGGGCGTTGAGGAATGGGAGCTGGGTACGAGTCTGTGAGCTAATGCTTAAATCACTCACTTCCTAAAGGGCAGAATGCAAACTGCTTTTTATTTTGAGGAGCTGCTTCTCACCATTGTGGTTCAGGCTGGGGAGAGGGGCTGTGGAGTCTTCACTCCAGTGTTGGTTCAACTTCTTGGCTGTCACCTCCCAGGGAACTCTCTGTTTTGAAAACAGTAGGGTGATCCTGAACTAGGAAGGAGCTGGGGGAAAAACTGAAGCTTTCCTTCAGGTGTCCAGGACATCCTTGTCTTGCTGACTTTAAGCTCCATATCAGTAGAGAGCAAACTGTCTTCAACTGGAGGTGATGGGATAATGTTTCTGTAATAGTTGTGCCCCTTACTGCAGGTATTCACCAGGATTATTGCCTAAGTGTATCAGGACCTGAAATATGTGCATGTGTTCCTTAGAAGTATATGCTCACATACCTCCCTAAGGAATGAATGTTAGTTTGCCCTAGTCCCTAAGGGTATGCAAAAGCAGCTGCCCCTGTTCCTTTGCTTCCACAGAATCACTCACATAAGTATCTTGCCTGCTTCAAAGTTCAATAGCAGTTCAAAGTTCCTCAAACCAAATCATCTGTTCAAGTTGCTGAATGATTAAACACAGGGTTTATACTGATCTGTTCTCAGGTTTCTTAATCAAGGCCTGCCTAGCTTCTCTTTTAAGCTATTTTTCAGGTGGCTAATTACACTTAAATGTATACTTGAACAAGCTTCAAGGAACAAGAATTTGAGGATAATAACATAGATAGTGTTAAGGAATTTGTTGCTTGCTGGGCAGAGGTGCCTGTGAAAGTCTGAGCAAGTAGGGGGTTTCTTAGTTCTGTTAGCTGTTCAGAACATGTACTCCCCAAAAAACCCTCAATAAAACAATTGTATTCTTCAAGCATAGTATTCTTTCTCCAAAATCAGCCTGGGAAGTCCTATTCAGTATATGAAACAAAGTTTTTTAAACTGTCTCTGAAACAGCTTTTAAATAGCTTTGATATTTACATCTAAGTTTAATTGTGTTCATTTCCTGTCATGGTGACTCTGACTCTCCTCTAGAATGGTTACTCTCCTCCGAGTTCTGAGAATTGTCATCTTAATAAGAATATTTCGCCTGGCTTCACAAAAGAAGCAACTTGAAGTGGTGACCAGGAGAATGGTAAGTTGGCCTCTTAAATATATCTAGCCTACTGTTTCCAACTCTCTCTTTCTCCAGGCAGCCATCAATGGTGAGTAGAAAGACTGCCCACAGCCTATTGGTCTACAACTGATAATATTGCTTAAGCAGCATGCTTGTTCAGCGCCCCTGACAGGGTACTAGAGCTTTGCCTCCAACTTCAGTATAGCTAATAATTCTTAACTTTGCTTGAGTAAGCAGTAACTTGACCTGAAAGGCCAGCGTATCAAGGCAATTCTGACACCGTGTGTCTCACTTGATAATTTCTGATTTGTGTGGTACATAGACTGTTTTCTCTCACATGGGGAAGATAAGAATTTTAATGCTTGTGCTGCTTTTTCCAGGTAAAAACAAAACAACCTAGCTGTTGAAGCCCTATCCATTGTAAATGCCTCTTCTTATTTTCATCAGGGATACTAAAGTGGTACTTGAAGCTCCAAGTATGTCCTCTTGCTCAGGAATAAGCAGTCTTGGTTATGCTGCCCTTAACTTTCTTCTTCCTTCCTTCAGCTCCCAAACACTCAAGTAGCCATGACAGATTCATGCTGCAGTCTGCAAAGAATCTGCAGTGTTAATCCCACTAGAATAAACTTCGATACTTCAGGGTAAAAATTCTGTATGGAGCTTCTACCTAAAAGTTAACACAATAAATGCTGTTCTTGGCTAATGCTGTGAACTTTGCTATAGCAAAATGAGGCTCTCCTACTCATTCTGAACTTCAGAGTCTAGATGGTTGTTTTTCCTAGTAACAGGCAACACTTATTGATCTTTGGCATTCCTTTGGAAGACTAACTCTACTCTTTTTTTTGGCAGGTCTCTGAAAACAAAAGGCGTTATATGAAAGATGGCTTTGATCTGGATCTCACTTATGTTACTGGTTTGTAGAAGCAAATGACACTTTGCAGCATGTTACATCTTGCTAACACCAGTTATTCAGTTAATAAGTGCTTGACATGAAATACAGGCAATGTTTTAGACTACCAAAACTTAAGTATGAATTCAAACAAGGCCTACTCATTTTCTGTGGGATTTCGAAATATGGGTTTCTGACACTGTTCTCGAGGATTAGCCTTCTGGGAGAGAGGTGGTACATGCTGTAGTAATGATAGAAATTCTCCTGAGACCTAGGGAACCAGAGCTGAGAAACCATTGACTAATTCCTAGTATTTTTGCCTGTGATTCTATGGAGACTGACACTTAATGGTAGTTGATGCTTCAGGAAGCATCATTCTCCTGCTCTAGCTATACTAAATGCAGAAGAAAACCTCTCAGAAATGGGTAAATGGTTCTTATTAGGGTGGAAATAAGCTGTTTCATAATAATGTTTCTCTCAATCATGTAGTTCCTGCATGTGGGGAGGGTTCCCCCTGTTGCTTCTGATTGCTGTCTTTTCCACAGATCGCATTATTGCAATGTCATTTCCATCTTCTGGGAAGCAGTCTTTCTATAGGAACCCTATAGAGGTAAAAGCCTCTCATCTACCAAGTTCAGTATTTCTAAATGCTTTTAGGTTCCCACTAATTTGCATGTGGACTAGATTGTCAAGTCAATTCTAGTCCTGCTGTCTTGGCTGGTTGGAATGACTAAATGGTGGTCTTCACTGTGCTGCACTGCTTGTGTTGTAATCTCTTAGCTAAGCCTAGTGAGATGTATCTCTGAGTGGGCATCAGAGCACCAGTGTGTGTACCTCTTCCTTGGGAATGCTTCAGATAATCAAGTCAGTTCTGTCCCAGGCTAGTAATAGTATGAGTGGTGAGAACTGTATATTCATCTAAATAAGATGTTTAAAAGGTCTGCATTAATGCCCTTTAGAGCTATGCTGTCTCATATCGTGGAAACATAAATATGTAGGGCAGGGAAGACAGTTCCAGTAGTACTTTTATTCCAGACAAGAACCTGGAAAGGCCTGCTGTCCAAGGGCTGTTTGTGAATGCAGTTACTGACACCACTTGGGGGGTGGGGGATGAGGTGGCAGTGGAAATGAGGAGTAGAGCCCTAACTACTCTGAACTTGTATCTTGTTATTGCTTTAGGAAGTTGCAAGATTTTTGGACACGAAACATGCAGACCACTATAAAGTCTACAATCTCTGCAGTAAGTATGTTTAGCTACTGACTATATTGAAATACTGCTAAACAGAAAAACATCTTTTCAAGGTATGATGCTGGCAATGCTAGATCTCCAAGAATTTAAAGTCTGTCAAAAGTAAACAGCTGTCTCTGACTACCTTCTGTCCTGAATGTGGTTATTGACTTTGAGCATTGTACCAAAGCTTGCAAAGGAGATACTGGATGCCTTGCAGTTTAGACTTCCTTGCTTATGCAGAACAACTGCATCAATGTTCCAAAACTCTTACTAAAGAAGTAAACAACTAAACCTGAGCTAAATCTTGGGGTGATGTTGGAGCATCTTTCTAATGAAGGCTTAGAAGAATGAATAGTTAAAGCTCTTCTGTTTTAGAGGTGGCTAAAACAATGAAAAATACTTCAAGAACAACTATCCTTTGTCTTCTGATCTCTTAGTAGAGCGTCAGAGCTGGAAGCAGACAAGGTATGGTATAGAAGCATCAATAAGTAAAACTGTCCTCTAGCCAGCAGAGGGGTTGATGAAGGGACACAGATGAGGAGTGTGGTATTAGCAGCTCCTTACCACTTTGTAGGTGGTTGTTGCTGTAGTTGACCCTGACAGTACATCAGAACATTAACTTTCAGATCCCTAAATAACCCCTATGGAAAGGAATGGCCATCTGGGCCTGGAGGTTAATTTTCACTTACAAGTGAGATGTGCGAAACTAGAAGTTAAGCAAGCATGATTTTAGCCAAATTACCTCATAGTTTTTCCACTTTGATCTATTTTTATTACTGTACTTTAAACACTAGTGTATGCTCAGACCAGCAGTTGTGTCACAAGCCACTTGCTTTGTTGCAAATCTATTCACTTTCCTGGTGTAACTCAGGATCTTTCCCTGTAGGTGAAAAAGGCTACGACCCCAAGTACTTCCACTACAGGGTGGAAAGGATCTTTATTGATGACCACAATGTCCCAGCGCTACAGTGAGTCTTGTCAAGAAATACATACATCATGATTGTTCTATGTGCACATCTGCCTTGATCCACTAATTTTCCTCTTATCTAGGGACATGCTGAAATTCACTGCCAGTGTCCGTGAATGGATGAATCAAGACAAAAAGAACATCATAGCAATTCACTGTAAAGGAGGCAAAGGTAGGGCTTCTCATGTGTAATCTGTGTATGCTATGAATTAAATGTTATTCTTATTGCGGCTTCTTTGATGCAAGTATGGCCTTAAGCCATAGCATGAGATGGGTTTGGAGTGTAACTTGACAAATTCTGCAGACATTGATGACTAGTAACAGTATAGTGCTGTGTGTTTAGTATTACACAACCCCATTTCTAGGTAGCCCAAGTTGGTTCTTAATCTAAGTTGGCATCTGATCTCTTAAAATGGTCTTCAATAACTTCCTGCTGTCCTGACTGCTGGGACAGCAGTCTCCCAGGAGAGTCTGGGGATAGGGAGCAACCAAAATTGCTACTATCAAAAGTGTTACACTGCTTTGCATCCTTGGCAGCCAGTCACCCACACTGAACATCCTGCACTGTAATATACCGCAAGCGTTTTAATTTCTTGTGATGGGTGGGTAGAGTGTTGTAGGTACTGCTGGATCTTAAATCAAGACACACAAGGTATTGTGTAATAGAATACAATGTAGCCTTATGGGAATAGGCTAGTCAAAGCTACTGCACATAAGCTGACCTGCAAGTGCTATCCGCAACATGTAGTAGTACAGGAGCTGTTGAAATGCATAGATAGCTGTGCAAGTAAGCCAAACTTCCCTGCAAACATCTGCCACATCTTTAGCTACCTGCTGTTACTACTGCAAATACTTGGCTTAAACCAGGTGGTTACTTAACATAAAGAAGGCTCTTTCCCCCACTTGGAAGCATAGCTTAAAATGTTTTGTAAAACTGAACATTGAAACTACGTGCAGGCCAAAACCAGCTTGAAGAGCAAGTGTAGGGAGGGGTGACTTGTCCTCTAAGGTGTTAAATTCAAAACTGAGACTATACTGAAGTCTTTGTGCTAGCAGTCTTGATGCCTTCTTAGTATGGTTGTGGAAGAAAAGTTGGAGCAGAGAAGCAACTCTTTGAGGCTTGGAGCGCTGGCAAGTGCCAGTCTATAACCTAATCTAGTAGTGTGTACTTGATGCTGTCCCCTGCTAAATGGAGTATGCAGATACTGGCCAGCTTCCTAAGTATCTCTAGAAATACTACAAAGAAATGTGGGGACTGCTTTCAAGGAACAAGTTAACAAACTGCAGTATCTTGTCTTTAACCCATTCTTCCCAGAAATACAGGCACTTGACTACTCTAGTGTCACTTATCTCATGTTATTTCTTCTATTTAAAAAATTTGTAACTTCATCATCACAAAAATAATCCTAAATACCGTTGAACTCCTGTAGTTCAAACTGTCTCTTACTTCTAATAACAGGCAGGACTGGAACAATGGTTTGTACCTGGCTCATAGACAGTGACCAGTTTGAGAGTGCAAAGGTAAAAAATGCTGTTTATTTTTTGATTCTTCTAGTATTCAAAATGCCCCTTTAGAACCTACTTAATTGGTGAAATGCACTAATAATCTGCAAAAAGTCTATACTGGAAAAAGGATACTGTGAACAATCTGTTCTACAAAAAAGTTCTTGCAGATCTTGCTACTATGTAAATCCCTTTCTGATGAAGACTAGTCTTGATCAGGAAGAACTGGGAAGGTAGAATTTAACAGGATACCAACTTTGAACCACTTTTTTTTCTTTTGGAGGCATAATAGACCTAGGATCTTGAGCAACAACTTTCTTAAACTGTAGATGGCTTCTGAGCATGCTCTACTAAGGATAGTGTCACTGTTTTTAAGTGCTTTTTTTTTTCCCCCAAATTTCCCTTCAAGTAGTGTGAGGCATCAAGAATTGTCTTGACTGTCAGCTTTATAGCAAGAAGCCCTTTTTGGGGAAAAGGAGAAAGATCAGCAAGTCCCAGCCAGGACAGATGCATGTACTGCTTTAGTATCCCAGGTTTGGTATATCAATCTGGAGACCTGGGTTGCAGAAGGCCCAGGTGACTCAAGGTAGTCTGGCCAGAGCATGTATCCATTTAATCACTTGTTTTTCTTTGAGTTTGGTTTGTGAGGATCCGAACTAATGTTCAGCTTGGTCTGCCACAGACCACTTGAGAAATATAGATTGTTCTAAAGCAATTGCTTAAGAAGCATATTGCTTTCCTCATTCAATGACCTTTATTAGCACTCTTCCATGGATGATGGATTTAATGATCTGACTTCCTAATTATACTTTATTCTAGTTAAAAGCCTCCTTTAGAAGGTACCAAAGCAACTGTTAGATATTTTCACTTGCATTACCTTATTGGAATTGACTAGTGTAATTCTAGTTTACTATCTACTTCTCAGGAAAGGGAATGGTGATGGGATGAATATATTAACCCTTGAAATTATCTTCCTACATAGGAAAGTCTGGACTACTTTGGGGAGAGAAGAACTGATAGAAGCACAAGTACCAAGTTTCAAGGAGTTGAAACTCCATCCCAGGTAAGCTTGAGCAGGTCCAGTAGCAGTAACCAAACCAACAAGTCTTGTGAGTGCTTATGCTACCCTACCTCCTCTGCCTTGTTTCAGAGATGTAGGTTCCTACTAATGCTTAACTCCTGAACTTTCTGTGCTCTTCTTTAAGGGTTGGAAGACTATCAAGTGGTAGGGTTGCACTGCATCTTTTCCCCCTTTCTCCAAGCACGTTCCTTATGCCTTTCTCTATGTAATATCATCAAATCTGAATTATGGTATCTAAGATAACAGAATTGTTGAGATTAGGGGAGCTTTCAGTCCAACCTCGCTGCTCAAGCAGGGTGAGCTAGAGCAGGTTGCCTAGGGCCATGTCCAGTCAGGTCTAGAATACATCCACAGGTGGAGACTCCATAACCTCTCTGGACAACCTGTTGGCAGTGTTTGTCCACCCTCACAGAGCATGACCCTATAAGACAATTGGGCTGTTCATCAAGGATGCACTGCAGCCTGGCCTGGGGAGGGCTATGGCACTGATGTGGCTGGTGGAGGAATGCATCCTCTAGAGACTGCATTCACAAGGAAATACTAAATAAGTTATTGCCTCAGACCACAGTTTGAGGCTTTGCTCATTTTGATTCACTGTGTACTGTGAGATTCAGAAGTACTGGTATAAAATAGAATGGAAGTATAGCTCTCCTTCAGAATATGCTTCTGTAAAATGAAAGTATCCTGTACATCTAAACATTCCGCCCCTTAAAAAGCTACAATATAAAAGCTCCTCACCTTCTTGCTGAACTCAAAAGTACAGAATTCCTCTTAAACATGAAGTTTAAATACTGCTTGAAAATGTAGATGTTGAATTTGCCTAGAGGATTGTTTGAACTGGGGAGGGGGAGGAGAACAAATGGCTACTTTCTTCTTAGCTTTGGATTTAGAGCTAAGAACTTGGTGTAGAAGATCTATTTAATCCTACTTCTTCCTAGAATTAGTCTGTGTGGGGTACAGAAACTGCATAATGTGTCTGGGTTTTTTGCATTACAGAGTAGGTATGTTGGGTATTATGAGATCCTGAAAAACAAGTATAACTTGAAACTCCCACCAGAGAGACAACTCAAAATAAAAAACCTCAAAATCCACTCTATACATGGTAAGAACTCTTGAATTTGAGCATTCCTCTATCTGGTAATGGTTTCCTAGTACAGGCAGCTGATCTCTACTGTCTCTCTTGCTAAGCCCATGATAGGAATGTAGACTCACTGGGATGTGAGAATTCAAATGGCACAGTTAAAATACAATGAAGAGCATTTTGGAGTGCAGTTGCCCCATGTGTTCTGTCACTTTCTGGGTGTCTGGTCGAATGGTGGCTCACATAAAACCTGCTCTGTTTTGGGAGGGGAATCACTTTTCAAGTGAGATTAACTCTGTGTGTGGAACTGAATCCACTAATGTTTCTCAACTTGATATACACACCTGGTTTTGTACATATGTACTGGTAATTTTGATAAAAGTCTAGAAGTTCAGCACTACTTGTTCAAGGGGACTTCAAACTGCTGTTCTTGTTCAGTCAGTGGAACTAGACTTTACATTAGCCTGTTCCTGCTCCACTAGTAGGATTCACTGCTACTTCAAAATACAGCTTTCAACTGCTGAATCTTGAGCTACCTTTAGCATTTGAGTTCTCTGAAGTCTATAGCAAGGTAGTCTGGAGAGAAGGCACTTTTGAAAAGGATTGCACTTGGTTTTCATGACCACTTGTCTCTCCAGCTAATGTATATACTATGGTTAATGCAACTCTTTCTTCCTAGGAGTTGGGAAAGGCAATGGAACTGATATGAAGGTGCAGATAATAGTGAAGAAGCAAATTGTACTAGAATGTGTATGTGCCAGTCAAGGAAACTGCAAGGTGAGAGTACTATGAAACTGTCAGTTGAGTCACAGAAGCTGAAAGCTGACTTAGAGGTCAAAAGTGTCTTCCTGTAAAAGTTGAATACTGGACATAAAACTATCTAAATAAATGGATGCTGTAAATTCTGAGAGAATGAAAAAGCTAAGCTTTGCTAAATCACAGGACAAGTAGTTCTAAGATAAAGATTTCCCTAGCAGTCAATTAAATGCAATAGCTCACTCCGACCTGAGTAGCTTAAGTTGTTGGCTATTATTCTAGCACTGCTATTGTATTTGTATACCATGAATGAGTAGCTAGTTATTGTCATGAATTGGTCCCTTGTTTCTCTGCAGTAACTTTTCATAAAAGTAATGCTTATTCTGTTTATCCAGCTCTTCTTTGATTCTGAAAGTGACTCTGTAGTCATTGGTTTGGAAGACAGCCCTGTTATAAGTGGTGATGTGAAAGTCAGATTTGAATCGCATTCTGTAAGTATAACAGCATGAAGACCTTCACTTTAGTATGAGGAGAGGCTTCAGTGCAAACTGCAGCTGGATGCTGGCTGTGCTGTGTGGGGCAGAATCTGTTCTCCCCCAGTAATACCTGCTATGTGGGGTGGCCCCGCTGTAGCAGCTGTTATTCCACCTCTGTGCAGTGAGTGATGCAGCAAATGTTGCCACATCAGCCTGTGCCAGCAGGGGAGGCATCTGGCTGTTCATACAGTACAACCAAGATGTCATAGTTGAGTACCTGCTGTTTCTAACATGGGTCTCTTACTTCATCATATTAAGTTTGAGTGACCTAGTCCTGAAATAACTTCAGTGAAAATAGTGATCTGGGTGTGATATTGGGCTCTTCAAGTGTACTGACTCTGGCACTGTAGCTTTGTAAACCAAACTACTGAAGACAGGTAGGTACTCTTGCTCTGCAAAAAATGAGTCCTATTGTCTAATGGAGTCCTTAAAGAAGGTCTTTGTGTTTAGGATCTCCCAAAAGGCTATGATGACTGCCCATTCTTCTTCTGGTTCAACACTTCCTTTATTGAAAATAACAGGTAAGTGATCATAGTGACTGCCTTCAGATCCTAACTTCTCATGTCTGAACAGAGTTGAGAGTTCCTAAATGTGGAACTAAAAGCTGAGATAGCTGGCTGATCTTAGCTTCTGTGTGGGTACTGGTCTCCAACTCTCAATTGAAACTTGTGAGCAGGCAGTTGGCACACATTGCTGGCACGGTGCCAAGTGTTTCAAACATACATGAGCTCTTTATCTTCATCATCTTAGTCCATTGGACTCTTTCCTCAGCACTCTAAGTGTTGTTAATGAACTTGATTTCAAAAAGGTAATGCTAACTATTCAACCCTAAGGCAACTCTGCCATCCTCTATAGCACAGCTGATTGAGAGGGTGGAACTCATTCAGCAGCTTAGCAGGCAAACATTAAGACCAGAGTTAGAGGTACTGATGCTTGGGATCCCAAAGAAAGGCTTTTTCTTACTGCTTCTCATGCTTTCTCACCAAAACTCCTGATGGACCTCCAGCCAGCAAAAGTTGGACTTGTCTGTCTTGCTAGGGGAGTGATGTAGAAATGCACAGACAGGAGATAATTCTTTTTCTGTCTACGAAACTTGACAGATTTAGACAGAGGAACAGTGAACTTGATGTATGAGATATAATTAATTGGGAACCCAAACAAAAAAAGTAAACCCATCAGGTTGATTGTATGTTTCTCAGACTACTTCAGATCCAAAGCCCTGTGCAGGCATGGCTGATACCTGTCTGAATTCAAGATCTGGGATGATATTTAGTATTCCAGGGCTGAGCTTGAAGTTCTCTTGACTGGCTGAAAGGAAAAATATGTCTTCTTAGGCTGTAAGATATGCTACTGAATTTTGTCTTTCAGACTCTACCTTCCCAGGAATGAGCTGGATAACCCTCACAAGTCTAAAACATGGAAAGTCTATAGTGAGACATTTGCTGTGGAGGTGAACTTCATTGAACCATAAGGGAAGCTGAAAGAAGGGAAACCTGTAAAATTAATCTCTTTTCCTGGAGAATGTCTTGCTGCTTCAGTATAAAGTGAAGCGGTCTCACTCTGATGTACTTAATGTATTTCTGTGTAGATACAACTTCTCAAATAAACTTACATGAAGTTCTGTTGGGCAGAGCAATAATAGTCTGAAGAGTTACTTAATGTCAGCTGAATGTTATGTCATGTGAATGAGCTTTTGGATCCTTTGGAGCCTAGATGTCTCTACACACAGGTAATCCCTACTTTATTAAACTAAGACAATTGTCTGTCTGTAAGCAAGAGCATTAACCTGATGGTGGGTAGAGACCAGCAGTCTCCAAAAATCTGACACCTTCCCTCACCATCAGGGTTTTCCATAGATCAGTAGAATATAGGAATTTGGAGGGAGGAATAGTAATCTGGCACAGGCAGACTGATAACTCTTGAGTACACGTCTGGTATTGAACCACTGTACATCAAAATCCGTGATGCAGGGTTTTGACCAACACCTGGCCTGGGAGCTGACTGTGGGGGTGGGAGACTGTGCAGGTGCTTCTCTGCCACTGTACCTCCCTGTAAAGGGCTGAGATGGCACATCAGCTTATGAGCATCCTGACTGCCTGGGATCAGTTAGCCAGGCTTGCCTTAACACCTACATGTGATGGGTTTGATCTGTGCGCTTGCTCCTTTGAGCTAATGCTGCACATGCTCACTGACCTCTCTTGAGCTAGACTAAGACCTATAATGCACAGACAATGCTTATTCTGCTTCCAGCTCTTCTCAGTAGTGCAGCTCTTCTGTGGAGACTGTTCAAGCCTTCCTTGATATGAAACATGTGTTGAGGTTAGCTTCTTAGTTCTGTTGCTTCTTTCGTCTTTTTACTGTTAGGAACCAAGAGCAGGAGGGCATTAACATAGCTTTCTATAGCTAATAACTAGCTAATGGACTAGGCAGAGAGATCTTATACCTTCCAGGTGCTTACTTGAGGCTAGTGGTATGCTATGAAGTACATGTGTAGACACAAGTTTTGCTGTTGCCGGGTAACTGGTATTTAGGGGCTCAGCTGTGGGAAATTCCCAGAGTTGGAAGCTGCTTCTGTCAGCACTGTACTTCAAGTGTGGAGGTTGAAACGTATCTTCAATGACAAAACATGTTCCACCAATTGTTTACAGTTCTAGCTGCAGGACAGAGTGAGGCTGGGTCACTTAGATACTGTGCGTGGAAGTAGCTGGAGGTCATGTAGTCCAAACTCAAAACAGGCCCAGCTAGAGCAAGCTCCCACAACCTAGTTCAGTCCCATAGGATAGGTATTTCACACAAGTCTTAATTGTATAACTACCTTTCCTTCCTGGTTGGCATTTGCCATGTTCCAAGTTGTGGCTGTTGACTCTTGTCCTGCCCCTGTATGTCTCTCAGAAGAGCCTGGTTCTACTCCCTCCCATAAATGAAGTAACTGCAGACAGCAGTAAGATCTCTCTTCAGCTTTCTGTTAGGGGTGAACAAACCCAGTTCTCTCCACTATCCATCCTCCTTGCCCTCTGCTTGACTTGCTCCAGTATGTCACTGCCTTTCTTGTACTGGGGAACAGGAACTTGGATGTGGCATTCCTGATCGGCTCCGACAGATGCGAGAGGTGTGAGCAGAGGGTCAGAACTGCTGCAATGGCTGCCTCCAGAGACTGCTGTTGCAGCCTAGCACTGCTGTTCCCCAAACTATAGTGTTGCATGTGCTATTGCACGTAACCTTGAGGGACAGTTTACTAAGTTTAAGGGGTGCTGGCAAAGTTAATGCACTGCCTGCACCCCTGGCTTAAGAAGAAATACCCACTCTCACAGGTGTGAGACCACAGCTGCATCACTAGAGGGCGACGGTGCAAGGAGGCAGCCAAGGCCTCTGTGTCCACACTGAAGGTACTACGAGCTGGAAGAGGATGCCCTTTTATCGCAGCTAGAAGTGGCTGATGACTAAGCTCCTTTTGGCTTAGCTCTGGCAATTGGATATCGCTGTCCTAGAATGCCCTTTCTAATTGCTTGCAGGGCCAATAAGGTGAACCTTCTTCCTGGTTATGCACTAAGCTAATCTCATGTAGCAGCAAGAAAGGCTTTAATAGCAAGAGTCAGATTTTTCTAGCTGAAGCATGCAGAGAAGTAAAAAACTATTGTATAAGCAGCAATGAGTAACAAAATAGCTATACAAGGGAGATGATAGATACTGCATCTCTCTTCAGAGATCCAAACAAACACCACTGCTCAGAAGATGGTACAATAGTTCCTAACCTCCCTGTAGCAGTGACCTTCTCTGGCTTCAGGGTTGTGAACTCACCCCTTACACAGGGAATTTAGGTGACCTGTGCTGGAATCCTGGCATTATTCCGGTAGGAAGCTTAACTCTTCTAGTGTGTATCATGGTAATCAGCAATCTAGAAACTTGGAACCTGAGTTGAGCCCTAACATTAGAACTGACTTTGGTACTAACAAAGCACCAAGCCCAGGTCTAAACTATGGGCTTTATTTTCCATAGTAAATTATGTAAAATCTGCAGTTGTTTCAAAGCATCTTGTTATAGCTGGCACTTTCCCTTCAGTTTTGTGGGCTTTATACCTCCATTGACTGCAAAAAGCCTTTTCCTTTAATTCTGGACGGGTGGTGACACTGACTTCAACCTCTCTTTGCTCCTCAGCTAGACAAGCTTTTTAAGTGTTGTTGCATAAGCAATAGTCAGGCACTCAGTTAATCAAATCAAGCTTTATTCCTGTGAATTCCTATACCAACATATAAAGTTCTGAGCGAACAACTGATACCTGTATACAGCTTAAGCAGCTGTGAATGGAAAAATTACTGCTTACATAAACTTCAAAAGGTAAACTCTCAAAATGCCTATCATCTGTTTCTGCCACCAGCTTCTTACTGCACGTTCAGTTCTAAATATCCTGCTTCTCTTGAAGCTTCAACGTTTGTATTAAAAACTGCAACCATCATCAGCTTTAAAAAATGAAAGCAAAAACAAATCTAAGAAATAGATTGAAGTATCCCACTGATGTGGAATCAGTTCTCATCTTTTCGTAACTATTAGAAATGTATACAAATATACTATTTTTCTTGGGTAGACAACTTTGAAAAGAAGGGGAAGTCTAACAACTCTTAAAGCCTTACCCTCACACCTTAGTTATTTAAACATTTGGCATAAATTCCTTTTAAAGTACTGATGATGTACAGTATTACTGCCCCTAGTGTACTGGTCAATCAAGGTAAATTGGTGCAACAGACACTGAAGATTCTTCAGCCCTGCCCTGCTTGTAACTGCTTTTTCTCATGGGAGTATGAAAGGGAGATGCACAGTTCCTGCTGTATGTAAAGGCCGGGGAAAGCAAGAAGAGCTTGTGAAACTGCAGCAAGTACCTTTCATCAAAGAGGCTGTAATAGTGCAGTGGAGTAGCCAGTTTAAGTACACGCTGGCTACACTGCAAGAGGCAGCAGGTATTGAGATGCTTTTATCTATGCCTAAAGATTTTTTCCTGCTTCTGGGGCCTGAAACAGAAACTGTAACATGCAAAACTGAGCTGTTCCAGCTGTGACTGTTGTCGGTCACTCACAAGCTGTGGTTGCTGTGACAAGTTGCTCATCACTATGCAGCTCTGACAATCTTGGTGGGTAAAAGAGCTCTGCTAACTCCAGAGGGCAGCTTGTCTGTGCCTTCCACCAGCATGCAGACAACATCCCTCTGTACAACTCCAGGCCTGAGTCATGAAGTGTGGTGCTCTGAGCCCTGCTTTACCTTCTCCCAGGATAGGCAGTAGCTGCTTCTTACAAAGCAAAGCATGCTTGTATAAAGAACATACTACTTCAAGGATAAAAGTGGCATCTAGAAATAGGTGTTATTGCATCATTTTGGATAATACCAACTGCATGTTTAGTCAAGTAACATGACAAAGCAGGCAAGCCCTCCAGGGCTGAAGGTAATACTAACTATCCAGTCATATGAGCTTTTTCCACTCAGCTGAAGAGGCACAGCAAGTGGCAGGACTCCAGCCCACGTAAGTGCGTGCTACACCACGGAGACCATGGTGTCAGTTGTCTTTAAGAACTCATTCTGGCTTTCTGCTCCTCTTCAGCTTCCTGTCCTTCAAGCATATAGACTCATTCACATCAAGGTGACCCAAACAGGAGCCCATACAAAGTTACAATTCTGTGCTCAAGCCAGCAGCTATTTCCAGCAGTCTCCCTTAAATTGTGTTTAATTCAGCAGCGCTTAGCATACTCCAGCACTTCTTGAAAGGATTTAGAAAATAATAAAATGCTGCCTTGACTCCTTAAACCCAGTAACTATGTGTTTTTATCTCCAATGCAGGCATATCTCAGGCTCTAAGTCATACAAGTACAAGGTAGGGGGTGAACACTTCCTACTTTTATAAGCCCATTCACTGGGATGGAGTACACAAGTCAAACAGTAACTGCCATGACCTTGGAAAGGCACAGAGCAGAAGGGAGCTGGAGAAGGGCAGGGGTCTAGCTGAGGGATATGTACAAGTCAGCCATACTCGGCAAGATGAGACAGGACTGCTGTTATTTTGAGTCAGACACT
The DNA here is from genome assembly GCF_030936135.1 of Gavia stellata. Taxonomy (NCBI): domain Eukaryota; kingdom Metazoa; phylum Chordata; class Aves; order Gaviiformes; family Gaviidae; genus Gavia; species Gavia stellata. Next base: position 29,482,164 of record NC_082594.1, on the reverse strand, counting down.
TGCCAGCAACAACTGGGAAAGTTCACCACCACAGCACAGATTTTCAAACAGTGCTTTGGCTTAAACAAATCACAGCCTACTGCTGCATGTTACATTAAACCCCACAGGTCAACATAAGTCTTTTTAGCACCATTACAGGTCAGGAAAATACATTTATGACATGCGATGTACCTAGTGCAGAATCTGCAAGTTGGGGATAGTTCTGCTGGTCCAATTCAAGCAGCATGTCCACACCTCTACAAAATCACCTGAATTTAAAAGATTACAAATCCTAAACTGGAGTCAAGTTCCTAAAATTAGGTCACTGATTTGGCCCTGCTCAGACCACGATGTGATCTACAAGTTTTTGATCATTTATTTAAATAATCCTTAAACAACTTTTTGTTCTCCATATGCTAGAAGGTATCAGTAAGAATCTATTTGTTTCATCATAAGTTTCCGGCTGTACTCATAGGCAAGGAACAGCGCCCCATTGGCCAGGAATGCACGGATCATAGTTGGCTTTAGTCCAGAATACAAGGCAAGTACACCTGGAAATGAAATCAGAGCCAGTTAGCAATTTATTAAATTGCCTGCTTGCATCAACAACTCTGTTTTTACCTTTAAAAGATACTGAGGTAATGCTTCTGCTTAGAGGAGCATGCACACACAGAGAGCTGAACTCACTGGTGTAGCTGCTAACCACAGTGTTACTGGATATTGATATAGAAGGTGTAGCTAGAGCTGTAACATGAGTTTAGCCATTTAAGTGCTTATGTTAAACGCTTCTCTCAGGTATGACAGGGTCTTCAGAAGGCTACCTGGGTTATCTGAGGATACAGTTCACAGCAGCTGTACCACAGCTGGCAAGGGGACAGAAAGAACAGCAGGACTGTGTTGGAGCTGTGTCCCAAATCTGACTCCTGCTCTGATGAGTATCTTCCCTAGCAACAGGGCCAGGATTCATATCTGCTGCCACGTACGTTCTTACACCATCTTCTGAAATGCCTGGCACAGGCCTTTTCCAGAGATGAGGCAGAGGCGCATGCCCCAAGTTGCCAGGCTAGATTGATAAATCAATCCTAACAGGCCTCAGTCAGGCATGTATTAACTTCTAGAGGTGAAGAAAAATTCTGTACTGAACTTAACCGGTTCCTTCAATTTTCTTGAATAGGTTTGGTCATGCGTAATGGAGCTCATTCCTTTATCTGCTTTTAATGCATACTGAGCTTTTGCTAGCTTTAAGTGAATTGTCTCCTGAACCAATAGGCATGGCAAATGCAGTAGGTCTCAATTTCTAGATTCCAAGCTTTCCAGACTACATGAAGCATCAATATTTGTTTGTTAGAAACAGTTGTTGTCTGTCTCCAACACATTATCAGTGGACTGGATTTCTTAAGCAATTTTTGGTATTGGAGGGTATAGATTTCAATCTGCAGCCCTGCAGATTCAGTTGATACACTGCATACTCACCTTCAGTTCTCACAACAGTTACAAATGTTCCCATAAAGCCTGCCTGTTTTCCAGCCATTGAAAGAACCTGAATTCTAGATTTGACACAGTCCACAGGATACACAGCAATCCACAGACAGCTGCCTCCAAAACCTCCGCTTAGTAGCAAAGGAATGGGACCTAAAGTTAAGAAATAAGCTTTTATACTCACCACCAAATATTCACCAACATAAGTATCACATTATTTCATCTACAGAAGTCAGAACACAGAGGAACCTGCTTATGACAAAAGAGCAGGTTTTGGTCTGCTCCCCCACAAACGTTTAAGTTAATTTTAAGCCACTGGTAAGCTGCAAGTCTAACCAGGAGCTCAAAGGTTATAAGGAGTGCCTCTTAAGATTATTGGCCATGCTAGAAAAGCGTAACTCGGAATTCTGTTTTGACTGTATTAACTAAATTAACTCCACTCCTTTCATACTTGTAATCACTTTCCAGTGCTAACTGTGAAATGGTTTAGAGTAACATCACATAGTGTCACTAATCACCTATAGAGATTATCTGGTACAGTGAAGTTATTTTGTGATTAGTTATTTTTCATGATTCAACCTCATTTTGTGTTTCAGATCAGATGTTTATAAACATTTTGCAGACCAGAATGCATGCAGCTGAAATCTTAACTCCCAGCAAGACAAAGTTTGATTGTGCAGTGTTTCAACAGGAGACAAGCAATCTTTATTCTGGCATCTCCTTGTTTTTTCATGTCTAATTTTCAATCTCAGTGTTCTCTTACTATCATTGTAATGACAACTAATGGTCAGCATACATTTCAGCATATACTTGAACATACAGTTCAAGAGAATACAGCTAAAGGTGTCAAAGTTGCTCTAAACAGCTGCTGAAATGGAACAGTTCAGAGTTGCATTACACTGTAGAGTCAGATATTTAAGTAGCTTTGTAATATTACTGTTAGTTCACTGTATTTATTCTCCATCTACAATACATCCTGCTTCATTGGAAAGTGGTCACTTCAATAATTCATTACTATATATACACAAAATGCTGACCTCCATATTCTGTATGTCCAGTTTCCTTTGTTTTACATGTATTTTACAACCGCTGTGCATTAAAAGTGTATCTCCCTCCCTTACGTCCCCCACGACAGCATGCTAGAATCCACCTGGAAAAAGGAGTACCATACCTAATTCATCTTTTGATCTCCCAGAGGCAAAGAAGGTCCGGCTCAGTTCATACCCTCCAAAGAAGAAGAAATAGCCGGGGACTTCCCGCAGCAAAGTGCTTGACAGGCCACGGTAAAATCCAAGGGGACCATCCTTTTGAATAACACCCTTCACTACTGACCAAACTGTACTGATAGAGAGGTTGATCCAGTTAGTGATGCTTAATAGCCAGACAGTAAGAAGGTTACAGAACAAATAAGCAACTGCAGCTACAATTAAGGGTTAGATCCATTGTGTAGACAACAGGACTCAAATAAGACTTAGAACAAGATCCTGCCAGGAGCCCTTCACTGGCACCCAGCTTTACTAGCGCCCAAAAGATCACCACGCTGCGACCCTCCCAGCCACAACTCGTCTCTGGTTAACAGTGCACTACAAATGTGACACTGAGCCAATACAGAATTAAAAATAATAAACGCACATAGAAGGGTTTCAGAGATACTGGGCAGGGTGTATACTTACTTGTGTCCCTGGATTATCTTTCCTGACAACTGCATTTCATGCATGGCCTGCAACCGGCACTTCACCAGCTCTGTGGGACAGAGGACAAGGGTGGCAAAGGCAGAGGCGAAGGAGCCTGCAGCAGCATTCTGCAGATCACTGCAAGAGAGAAACTGCAGAGGGTATTTGAGCACTGATCTTCAGTGCAGTGGAGCCAGTGCACCAGCAATCAGCTTCCTGAACCTATACTCTAAATATCATGAAGAAAAACTGACGGACAGTTTTGGGGGAGAGAGTCTCAAAGGAAACAAGCAGTTACTTGAACTTCGGAGATGAAAAAACTAGCTCACCCCATCTTCATATACAACTCAAATACATCCATTTGACAGGCTTTCAGTGGAAGATGCTAGAAATCTGAAACCAAGGCACAATGGACCACTATAATCCTTCTATGGATGTGCTGCCATGAATGCAACCATGTGAATCGGAGATAGCGCAGACTAACATAAACCACACCACTTGAACAGGACAGCACTGTCATCTGCACTGACTCACAGTATTCCAAAACTGGGATTTACTTTGAGGTGGTGTTACACATATCGCAAAGTCCAGGCTGCTAAACTGCCAGGACTCAAAAGGATGGTACTCCAGGATCGTACTGCTTTGTGATACACTTTAAATGGGCTCCTACAGACACTGGTGTGTGGGACAGGAGCTGCACAATAGCACAGAACAAGTGGAGCTTCTCTTTTCTTTCAGAGCCTGGGGAGTCAGCACAGCAGAGACTGACCTCACTGCTGCACAGAAATTCTTTCCATACATAGGAGACGTTTGCCCTGTGCCCAGCAGTGTATCAGAGATTAAAGCTACAACTTTTCACCTTACAGAAGCATCACGAACTAAAGTTGTGACATGAAGCAAAGGTTGTGACATATTCAGATATGGCAGTGACAAGAACTGTCAAAGTGGAAGAAATCAGCAACTGGCTGCAGAGCAGCAACTGAATAATATGCAGTAAATAAGCGGCAAGATTGATTGCACAACCCTCTTGCAGCACACAAAGCTTGGCTTAACAAGGATCTGAGATGCAACCTAATAAAGTTCAAGACAGAGCAAGGCAGAGTTAAAAATACAGTATGCGGCTGAGCCCTGCAGTCATTAAGCTATGAGCTAGAGCAAGGCAATAAGGTTACACACTAGGATAAGAAAATATGGAAGAGATGCCCTAAAACTATGCACTGAAAGCTCCACAGGATCCTTTCTCCTTCAGGGGAGAAAAACCCCAGATGCTATCAGACTTGAAAAGAATTCTGACACATGTACACAAAAGACTAGATTTAGCCATAATTCAGATCTTTTCTACTTTAGCCTGTTGATGTTTAGTTCTACATACAAAAATTCAACTACACCCACTGTTTAGGCTTTGGTCTTTAATATAGTGAACCTCATTGCAGAAGCAATAAGCCTTGAACCCTGTTGAAGTTCCCTCTCAACTCAAAATGCCTAATTCAGTATTTTTTCTGAGTGGGAGAGTTTTGATCACACAGCACAGGCGCAAGAATCATCTATTCTTACACTGCTGCTTCTTCTATAAAAGGCGTTTATCTTGTTTTTCAAAGAAAATAACCTGTTGAAGATGACGAGTCACGTACTGAGAAAGTCAAACTGAGGTGAACAGGGATAATAGTTCTCCCAGTTTAGACTTTGACACAGAACGAAATCAGTTCAGTTGGACTAAATGGGCATTTAAAGACAAACAGAATTTAGCACTTCTCTTTCCATTTGGTGGTCTCAGTTTAGACTTTAGCATGGAATGAAACCAGTTTGGTTGGACTAAATGGATGTTAAAAGATAAATGGAATTTAGCACTTCTCTCTCCATTTGTTTTCTTTTTGACTCATGCCTCAGTGGCATGTGTTCCTTTAAGTGGAAAAAGTGTTGTTCTGTAACTGTCCTTGTAACTGTTTTGCAAGGCTTCACACACTGACCAGAGTATCCCTAAACACAGACAGGGCCAGGCAAGTTTATTTCCAAGCCATTTAAAGGTATTACTGAAAACGTAACTAAGCAAAACCAAACTATTATAGCTGGTTTTGAGAAATCTCAAACACCATGAAATAATGAAAAAGTGACAAGCAACTGCTCAGATATTGGTAAGAAAAATGGTCAGGTTTACCTCAGTTTGCAACTTCATGCATTTTCTTCTTCAGGCTAAGACAATTTTTAAACAGCAGAGGCAATGAAGGTAATTATAGTTCCTTACTTGTCATGTCTGGAGGATAGCCACCTCATTATGGTTTCTTCCCTCCCCTGCAGCACACTATAAAGGCTTCTCAACTCTTCCACAATGAGAACGGGTAGAGACATCCTGGACAGACCCACATATACTCAGGGCACCACTGCAGACCATGTCAACACAACTCTCATACGTGCATCTCATAAGATGCGCCCACAATGATCCACATGAAGAGACCACAGGAGCAGCACCAAGGGAGAAATCTTTCCAGTAAACTAAATCCTTTAGTGTTTTGTCCTAGTACAGCCACGCAGTCATACTATTTGCTCTTCAGTCAACAATGAATTAAACAGCTCTCCTGGATCTGAGAAGTATCAATACCTGACCAAGGAAAGAAGGGTCAGATGTCAGAGGCATTTGCTATTGCTACATATTCAAATTACACTCCCATTCTGTACCCTGCTCCAAAGATGTGGAGTAGTACACCTACGCATACTGTCTGAAAGTTTCCTGCACCACCTCCCATTCATACACCCTAAACATGCTGTTTCAGTCACTTAAAGAGGTCCCAGGACCTCTGCAAATCGGTGGTCTACCTCGCAGGAGGGTCACAAAAGATCGTTAAGAAGCGAAGGATGTTGTTGGTAAGTCTACCTCTTACGTTTTAGTGGGTAAAAAAAAGATAAGGGGTCTGTAAGCTGAGCAAGCAGAAAATCTCTCATCTAAGAAAGCAGTAAAAAAGGTGGAAACAATTCTGTCTCAGCTGAGAGGTCTTAACTATGAGAAAACAGTGAAAGACAATGCAAGTAGAGAGCAATTAATATGTTTCTTCATCGCTTCATATTCCCTCATAGCACGCCTCGGTCTTAAGATACAGCACATCTTAACATATGACAGGAGAACATGTCACGTAATGCCACTTTTAGATACTTGTCTTGCACTTAGGTAGCTACCCATGTCATGTCAGAGACCTCAAATGCAGAATGATGGCCTCTCCAGCTACTTCCATTTGGAGACAGACTTGACAGAGGCAGAACAAAGCTATTAATAAAAAGCTGAATGAGGTTAACCTTGTGTTACTCTTTGAATGAATGGAGTTAGGACAGTATGAGCAATCTTTTACACATTGGGGAGCATCACATGGATGGAAAAGGTGCAGCTACTCTCAGTGCTGCACAGAAGACATACCTTGAGAATTGTTTAACAGTAAGGCACACTGAGACTGCTGGACCACTGACAGCTCTAAAGTGATGCACCTGGAGAAAAACCATCCTAGCTAGAAAAAGATTATCATTGTTATGCCAGTGCATAAATCCACAACTTGTTCACACCCTGAATACTCTGCACTGCTCTGGTCTCATGAGCTCAAACCCAGATGCATTAGAATTACAAGAGTTTCAGAGAAAGGCAACAAGGACAATTAAAGGAACAGCTCCTGAGTGCTCACTGACTAGGAGGGCTGGGATCCTTCCACCTAGGAAAAGGCTCAGGTGGGGAGAAGGGGCACAGAGCAATGGATAGAGGGTCTACAAAATCCCAAGTGGCATAGAGACAGTGGCTAAGGACCAACTGCCTCTTCCAGTTACAGAATTAATGATTATCACCTGCAGAACTCCCTGCCAAAGTGTACCACAGATGCAAAGAACTTACAAGAATTTGAGGGGAGGCTGGACAAGTGCTTCAAAAGAGATCCAAAGTCACTGACTGGATCAAACCAGGCTCAAGATACCCTCTGAACTAAGAACACAGCTGGCAGAGGACTCAGTCAATACTAAACACTTTCTCTTTCCTTGAGAAACCACTTACTGCCAGTACTGTAGATAACACACTATGCAAAATTAGACCCTCAGTCTAACCACCATTACATTCAAGCTTTTGAAACTTAAATAAGTAAGTTTTTAAAAGCAAGGCAATATTAGAAAAGTGTCCTTTCCCCTTAGTATGCCTCCCTGTAAGAGGAACGATTACTTCCCCTGCAAAATCAGAACAACATAGAGATAAAGAGAATTCCAACTTTCAGGTGTTGCAGTGCTCATTCCCTTTGGTAAGATGTTCCAGGTGTTGAATATTCCAATTAAGTTGTGATCATCTAAACCAGCCAGCTGCAGTGACAAGTAGATGGCTCTGTTGTAGTTAAGACACTATATCCTAGCACAAAGGTCTATATTCCAAAATTTACTACACTGCATACTGGCAGAGGGGGGCCTGGGACATCAGTTGCACCCTGACAATACAGTATTTGCAAGTGGCATTTGCATGACTTTTTATTTATTTTAAAACACAAAATAGTTTTCTATTACTAACCTGAGCTTTGTTTTCCTGTCTACTCCAACAATTCTTCTCACAATTTGTTGGCAAAATCCATAGCACATGAACAGAACGGAGTTCTCCGCGATGTTGGCTACAAGCGCTGGTGTGGTTCCCTTGTAGAAGCCTCGAAACCCCACTTGCTTATAGGTCTTCACAAAACAGTCAACAATTCCTTTGTACATGTCGGGGAACGTCTGCATCTTCACCTTTGCGGTGTCGAAGGGCTGGCCAGTCACCACGCATGCTGTCCCACCTAAGCAAGCAGTGGGAGTTAAGAGGGTGGCTGAAGGTTATCACAACTGAAACACCTATACACAAACAGCACTATTAGGAAAATCATGCAGAAAGCAAAGATGAATTAATTCTCCACATGAAAAGACAAGCGCACTGATTTTAGCACAATGGCATCAATTGTCAGTGGTGAATTTAGTTGCCCGAAGAAAAAAATATCAGGCATAAGAGCAATAAAAGCTTGATTCTCATTAAACATTTCTTTACCTTACTAAAAGCAAGCATCTAAATGAATCGGTTCATTCACATAAACAGGTACTGAATTAGAGGTATTGTTCTGCAATCAAGTCACCTATGTTAATGAGTTAAGCAGCGTATTCCCTTGCTCATTAATGCAGTGGTTCAGAAGCCATCTGATTTTATGTTCCAATAATAACAAAAAAATGAAAGATTTGTAATCAAGTGAGACAAAGATTCCTCCAGGACAAGAGCAACACCACTGAGAGAATGCTAAAACTGATGATATATTATAAACCGATAATCAAAGACTCAAGCCCTTTACTTCAAAACTACAAATGATTCTTATGTACATTTATTCCCACATACTGGAAGAAAGTGTCCAGTATAAGCTGAAAAAGGGCAAAAAGGCAAAGTTTCTCAACGTGTTATCTTTTCCAAACAGAACTGCAAGGTCAATACCCTGAAAACTTGTGAGATATTTCCATTGATGTCATGAATAACCACTTTGCCCACAGTGCAATGTTCTTCTATAAGATCTAACTCATTTCAGTAGTCTGCAGAAAGAGCTAACGTCACACTTTTTCAGCAAGAAATACAGGTATACACTGACAGCAATCTATTAGAAGCCAATACCTAACAGGAAGCATATGGTAGGTGTACCTTATATAGGCTTTCTGGTTTTGCTTTTTTAGCAAGAGAGAAGAATCATCCTAAAACAGAAGCTGATCTTTAACCAAAGCACAGTTGACATGCATATACCTTAAAGAGGGCAACTTAACAAGGTGTTTTTTCAGCTATGAAATGGAAGTATTTATCTGTAAATGCAGATAATGTAAAGAAACTGAAATAGAAACAAATGTGTGAATCCAATTAAGATCAGTTATTTTTCTTCTAAGTGGGGAGAAGAAAAGTAAGCAAGTGTTTGTTTAACCAGGGTTATTTTCAATCGATTTTATTCTTTGCAAGTACATTTGTATTACATCGTTAATGCTCCTCTGCAAAGACATACTTCAGGCCTTTAAGAGGAATTCAAGATCTAGCTGCCATAAAACCTCATCCTCAACCAGATGGATCATTAAAAGCTTCAGAGCAAATCACGCAAGGAAGCATGAAGAGCTTCTTGCTCCGGGAGGGATAACCAAGGAGAGAAGTAGGTGACTCAAACCAGTAACATCCATGTGAGCCTCAGATGAAAAGCAGAGCTGGAAAGGCTCAGCCAATGCTACTTGCAGGCAAGTCAGGTAGATATTAACCTGCAGGACAAATGCTAGGCTCCTGTGTAAAGGTAGACATAAAACATCCACAGGTCGTAAAATAATGGCTGTTGGAAGAAGCCCAAGAAAACCAGGAAAGGTCTTCGGATTGCAAAGCTGAAAAATTGGGAGTTGACTGTGAACAGCTGATCCAGAAAGAGGAAGGGCTCTCCTTACACTGTCATTGGTGGTAGCACAAGAAGCCCAGTAAATCACGGCAATGGACTTTGTAAACCTCAAGGTAAAGACCAAGAGTCCCAGTTAATATCTAAAATATTAAAGAAAAAAATAATTCTTCCAGCCAGCAGGTTACACATCTGCTGGAGGAACTAGCTGTTTGCACCTCGAATACTGTGTTCAGTTGTGGGCCCCTCACTACAAGAAGGACATGGAGGTGCTGGAGCGTATCCAGAGAAGGGCGACGAAGCTGGTGAGGGGTCTGGAGCACAAGTCTTATGAGGAGCGGCTGAGGGAACTGGGGCTGTTCAGTCTGGAGAAGAGGAGGCTGAGGGGAGACCTTATCACTCTCTACAATTACCTGAAAGGAGGTTGCAGAGAGGTGGGTGTTGGTCTCTTCTCCCAAGTGATGAGTGATAAGACAAGAGGAAACGGCCTCAAGTTGTACCAGGGAAGGTTCAGACTGGACATTAGGAAAAACTTCTTTACTGAGAGTGGTGAGACACTGGAACAGGCTGCCCAGGGAAGTGGTGGAGTCACCATCCCTGGAGGTGTTCAAGGAACGTGTGGACGAGGCATTGTGGGACATGGTTTAATGGGCATGGTGGTGTTGGTTGATGGTTGGACTTGATGATCTTACAGGTCTTTTCCAACCTTAGTGATTCTGTGAAATACACTTTCTAAAGAGTGCAGACATATGTAACACAGAAACGGGCACTATTAATGAACACAGGTAATACAAAGCAAGTATGTGGAATGTGTATGGAAAATAAATACTAGAGGAACAGTAAAACTATCTATTGCAGCAGAAGTAGCTAAGAAAAAGAACACAAACAATGATTTAGGATTACTGAAGTCATGTTGAAAGACGTCTGAATTCCTTTATCTTATCTGAAGGAAGGAGAACTACACCAGAGGAGAAAACAACATAATAACTAGTTCTAGTATCTTCTAAGCTCTACTGCCAAAAACCAGGCAAACCTCAAGTGCATGCCCTGTTAGCCTGAATGTGGACATGCAACAGTATCAGCAAGCAATGGATTTCTAAGCTAATGCTTGTTTCCAGCTCTTGTAGTAGCCAAGATGAGACACATCAGACTCAGAAAGACAAATTCCTAAGCCAGAGTGCTCCACTGCTCTGGATGTCAACAGCAGCATTCCTGAGCTGAAGTACCAGGAAGGAAAGCAATCACACCTCCCATTTAAGCACCTGGGAACACCTGCAAAACCATAAGGAACTGCACAGATATTAAGTTGCTACTTTGGGAAATAGAGCAGATATAATAGCTATTCTTTACTGAGGACCCAAAACCCAAAGAGAATGAACAGACTAACAGAAACGTATTTTTTTCTAAGGCAATGAAGGAATAACAACAGAAACTTCTCTTCCCTTGCAGAGAAACGGGGTGCTGTCTAGTCAGTAACATATTTTGCAAAGGCTAACAAAGCAGGTATTCACTGGGCAAAATGTGGCGGCAGACGAAATGCTTTATGAAGGTGACACATTGGACTCATGTTATCTGTCACCCCTTGCTTTCTCACTGCACTAAGGTTAACTCCACTCTGAAAAATTACCTCAAATAACCACCCCTGAACACACTTAACACCATTAATACTGTCATATTCACAGCATTAACACTGTCATAAAAGGACTGACTGTAATAGCTATTGTATAGGAAAGAAAAAACATGGAATTGTTTAAACTGGTTACAACAGTACATTAGACAAATCTTTCCTTCCATCTTTTCTGTATAAACATTGTCAGCTTAGAAATGTCAAAAAGACCCCTTTTCCCTGGTAGAGTTAAAAACCAGTTCATACCTCAGCCACAGACATTACCAACATGGTAATGTCAGCAAGACAATGCAACTGTTTCCATATTTGTAACTGTCACAACTGGTCCAACAAAACTTTATAGCACAGACTAGACTGAAGAGGAAGTTAGTTAAGCAAATTCATCATCATCAGTCCTACTACTGAGCTTGCCAGCTTTTAAAGATTCACACCGGGATGTTGGCTGAGCCTATAACCCTTCAGATAGCCTCCTGTCCATTTCAATTAGAGAGGGTTCATGTGACAAAAGCAGCACCTCAATCACTCACGCACTGTTTAAGTTCATTCCAAAACTCTACTTGTGAATGATTCTTAAACTCACATAAGCATGAGAACTGACACTGAAACTTAAATCTCCTTCTGGAAAATTATTAATCTGAAATAAGGGTTACACTGTTTGGCAGGGGTTTCACCAGGGAGAAGTGACAGTGATGCAGTTACAACATCAGCTGAGGTCAGCTGCTTCACCTCCATATCCTTAAAATACAGAAGGTGAGGGTTTTTATAGCAACAGGAAACTGCTTTTACATTTGTCAAAGGTATAAAAACTGTCCCTCAGAAGTGTTGTGCAATTAAGTTCTCTCCAGCATTACCTGCAGCTCCTGCCGTGAGGTCAATAGCGGCCTGAATAGCAGAGTTGATCCTCATGCTTCACACTTGTTTATCAGTTACTCCAGACTGAAGACTCCTGTTTCCTGGCAGGTGTTGAGACACTTGCCTCCTGAGGGAAGAGAAAAACGAAGCATACATAATTTACAACAACAACTCTGACAGGCGAAAGCATCACACGAATGCTTTCACTTCCACTCTTCCATATAGCTTGTTCTAAACCATTTAAAGACAGAAAATGCTTGTCCCCAGGACTGAGATGTAGCATATTTGTATTTTGACTGACTAGTTTTGCTGCATTAGGCAAGTCCTCTGGAGTATCACTGCCCAGCTTCAGATTACTTGGGCTTTCCAGCTTCTAGTCTCCTTTCTATTGATTACAGAAGCACAGTCTCCATCAGGTGTCCAAGGCTAGCTAGCACAAACATTCCCCCCACCTCCCTGTCTCAGCTCCCCACCTATAAAGCAAAACAGAATTGCTCTCCTCATGGTGAACAGCAGCTAAGAAAACTGTATTCATGATGATACAGGCACATTAGGTATTTCTACGTGGCTCTCAAAAGAGTAGAAAAGGAATGAATACGAACATCTAGAATTGTGTCTGACTATCATGTTCTCAGTGCAAGTCCCCCACACACCAGCATATTATAAATAAGAATTACACCTTATCTCTCAGGAAGGCAGCTGGAAAGCAGATATACAAAGGCGACACTTTCAAATAAAACATTCAAATGAATTCAGTTCTCAAGTTTGCAGCAAGGTGATTTTATTGGGCAAGCAGTTAAAACAAGCTTGCTTATTCAGAGTAAGATCACTGAGCCAAAGATCTCCCACTGTTTCAGAACAATGTTGCCGAGCTATACACTTGGCTGGCGGTGCTGTCAAAAAAGTTGCATGAGTCTTAAAAAACACACAAACACACACGAATCAGCCCTTCATTGACTGTTAAGCTTGTCTTCAAGCAGAATACATCAGTAAACAGAACATTTTTCATTCTTCTACCTACTTCAATGCTTCTTTTGAAGCCTGTTGTCTCCCAGAATATGTTTTGGAGTAATATGAATGGGAAACAATTTCCAGTAGGCTACATTGAAAGAATAATTAAAAAAACCCCACACTGTATGAACCACATCCTTTTTACAACTTTTACGTTACAAGCACAGATACTTGCACAGAAGCAAGGCTTTAAGAAAGCCTGTCTCTAAACAGATTTATTATTCCTGAAACTTAAAAACGACAGTAGGCCAAATACCGTCACTCAGTAACTTCACGCGTCCAATCTGTTTACGATGCGTTGCAGGAATCTGAACATAATGGGTTTAAAAAAACCCAGTCACTACTCTTGTAATAAATGACACTAATACACGCTACTTCAAAATTGCAGTTACAGATTTGAACTGTTTCACTACTGACAGCATAGTATACTAGGTGTTATTTCAAAACAGAGGCTCCAAGACCAAGTTACACTTCATTATCCTATATACCTCATTAGTGTTCACACAGCACTCCACAGTTTTACTTCTCATTTAGAGGAAGAAAAGAACAACAGATTAGCAAGACAGCCTCTAAATGAAGGGAATTACTAGAGAGCAACAATTGCCTGCCTTCAGTAAAATGTACACTGCTTGCATCATGCTGAGTACTTATCAACTTGTGCCAGTCCCCAACGGGAGCACATGCCAAATCACCCACAGATACCCACTGAAACATTGGCAGCAGAAGGAAAAAACAGAGATGCCTATAAAAATATGGAAGTTTTAAGAGTCAAGGCAGTTTAGTTTCCTGATCCGTAAGAGCACACTGCCACTTTCAGAAGATTTAAGGCTTAGTCAAAACTACACCGGTATTCTATATGTACATACCTTCCCTCCTATTTTTTTCTTATTTGTAAGAGTAGATTAAAAACTGCTTGTAGATAGGCAAGGCAACAACAACTCCGTTACTTCCAAAGCAAATCCAAGCCTCAAACCTGGAACACAAAAGCATCAGTTCACGTAACAGGTCCCGCAGAGTCCTTCACCCGCAGCCCCAGTTGTTATTCTCTGCTGATGCATTCTTCAAGCACTAAGCAGACGAACCCAGAAGGTAGCACTGCTCCTTACAAGAGCCCGCAAAGGCAGGCTGTAACTCCAGCTCTCCCAAGGTCAGAGCAGGCCGGCACTCCAGCAGCAGCAGAGCAACACCGGGGCTGCCCGCGGCAGGCTGTCACACGTGCTCACGGCCGGTGCAGAGCTGGACTCCTCACCAGCCAGACCGCCCGCTCCAGGCTGGGCAAAGCCGAAGGGCGGCCTTCCTTAGGAGAGGAAGGCTCCGGCTGTAATGGCGGTAACCCCCTGTTCCCAGAACACCCACCCACTCTGAGCAGCAAAGCCCCGGCCTGCGCTTGCCAGGGCAGCGCGGGGAAATGGCAAAGGCCTGCGGGGCAGGAGGCCGCCTAAGCCCGCGCCGCCCCCGGCCCGACGCCTCTCCCGGGCGGCTGCACGCAGCCCACAGCCTCCCGAGGGGCCGCGCACCGCTGACCCCGAGGCCGCGTCGCACGCGGGCCCGCCCGCCAAAGCCTACAGGCCGCGCGGCAGCCCGGCTCCTGCCCGGGGACCCCGCCGAGCCGAGCCGAGCCGAGCCGAGCCGAGCCGAGCCGAGCCGAGCCGAGCCGCTCGCTCCCGCCCGCCCATGGAGAGGGCAAGGCGGCAGCCACGGGCCGGCGCCTCAGCTCACCGTAGCACGCCGCCCGCGCGGGCGGCCCCCCCCGCCCCGCCGCCGCTGCCCCTATATAGGCGGCCGAGGGAGGCGGGGCGGCCCCCCCGCGGCCCCGGGGAAGACGCGGGCCGGGGAGGCGTTGGGCGGGCGGCGGGGCCGGGCCGGGCCGGGCGGCGGCCTGCGGTGCTCCCGGCGGCGAGAGGCGGTCCTGGGAGGGCGGGGAAACGCCCAGCGGCCGGCTTGGCTGCGGGGCGGGGGTCGGGGGCAGGGCTTTGGGGTCCCCACAAGTAGCAACTGCAGCACCGTCCCTGCCCCGCTCCCCATCCGAAACCCTGTGGCCTGGCAGGGGCCGCGGAGCCCCGGGTCGAGGCGGCCCTGAGACCCCCGCCCGGCGCTCGGGCTCGCTGCTGGCACGGCCCGCGGCGGGGTGTGGACGTGGTGGTAGTGGCTGTGAGGGCCGCAGGCGGGCGGCTGCTGCTGCTCAGGTCGGATACCGCATCGTCCTCATTTTTTCCCCCAAAAAACCCGTGATTGGTGGGCTGTGTTTAAGCTTACTGAGCAGGATTTAACTGAATTTATAAATTAGAACCACAATATCTTTTTGTTTTGGTTGGGCGGGTGTTGGTTTTTTTTAAAGAAGGATTTATTTAGGAATTAAGTATCCTGAAATAACAACAGCGTGTGTCTACGGGGGAACCACAGCAGAGGTGCCATAACTCCCGACCCAGGTTTTTATCCAGCAGCCACAGCCCGACTAGAGCTTTTTTTATGGCCTCCTGCTAGTTCACAGTATTTGACACATTTTTTCAATGTCATTTGAGCAACGCAGGAGAAGGAAAATTAACCTGTGGCCACCTTTTGGTACTACCTGCCTGAATAACAGTTATGTCCAACAAAAATGACTACTCCTCCTTCCCTAAAATACAAATTTCCCCATTAAGTTTCACACGTGTTAGAGGACTAAGCCATACAGGAGCTATTTTGTCCTTAAAAAATAGAGATACAGCAGTCTAAAAATCTCATATCTAAAGGTATAAAGTTATACTTGACATCTTGGATACTGAGTAAAATAGAAAAAAGGATTTTCTTCTGCCTCTTCAGTTGAATTGAATCGTCAAATAATTGCGGAGATACAAAGTAAGAGGTGTTCCTGTTCAGACGTCTGCTAAAAACTTTAGCTTTGCTTGCACATAAAAGGCAGCAACCTGTAGCACATTAATGTGCTACAAATCGGACATGGACAGACTTTGCAATAGAAAGCAATTTATAAGCAATCCGTAAGCAATTTGCTGCAGATCAACAAGTGACTTCGGCTAAGCTGAGGTGTCACTTTTGTGGTCCTAACTTTTCAGCAATATGAAGTGGAATATGGTGGCTCAATTCACCATGCTGAGGGTTAGTACCACTTTCCTCAGCTGAAACTGTGCAAAAGTCCTTTTTTTCTTCTTCTTCTTTGGATTAGGAATTAATAGAAGTGCTTGCAGTAAGGCTCTTCAGAAGCCATTGCCAGGTGAAAGCAGTAAGACACTGTACAGCCTGTGGAAAGGTAAATTACTACTATCTATAATGTATATCAGTGATCAGTAATATTTGAGATATTCTGCCACAGTAGGCAGTGTTTCTGGGAAGCACTGTACACTTGCAATCTCTGCCAAGCTGCATGTGTTTGCGCGGATTGAGACACACAGACCTACATAATTGAGCTTAGATCCATGGCATTTCCCCTGAAATAAAACTGACCATTCCTACTTTCAAAGCCCAAACCAAGGCAAAAGTATTATAAATACCAGAAAGTTAAATGTACATTTTATCCTGTCACTTTTAATTAATTGTAGACTTCAAATACAGCTGATTTTTCTATGTGGTTATTTTCTCAAAACATTCCTTTTAAATGGTTTGGGGCTATTCTTCAAAATATGACAATCGTTAAGGAAGAGCAGGCTAGGTTATAAATGGTTTTAGAAACAATACATCAAATTGTAAATTACTTTATTGCTTTAATGTAGAAAGAATTGCTGAGTCTGCGGTATACTGTTGGTGAATTAGTTGTGCATCTCAAATGATCTGAAATACTTAGAGATTACTGTTAGTGACAAAGAATTTTGACCTGTGTGCCGACTTCTATTTTAGCAGGACTGCAGCGCTTTTGGAAGATTCAGTTGGTGAAAAATATCTAACCCCTGATGTAATAAAGCTTGCAACTAATATGCCATTAAATCACATGCCCGCCTGCTGTTGCGGTTTGCCAGCTGAAACAACAAGCCTCGAGTATTTCAGAATGCTTGTTCAGAACCACGTTCCTTGGGCAGACCACCAGGCCTGATCTGCTTTTGTTTGGGTCCTGTACAAAAGATGGAGATGGTAAGAGTACTTGAAATGTTGCCTGGGAGATTTTATAGCTGTGGGATGCAGCACTACAGTGAGCATATTGCCACCACATGGCTATTTCTGCTACCTGCACCCGTGCCTACAAAGCCAAACTGAAGTTTTTGCCACTGTGCTGGCGTGGAGGTCCTAATGGACAATTTGTTTGGGGCTCAACTTCAAGCTTCCCCTCAAAGGATTTAGGCAGGATAGAAATGGGACACGTGTGCAGAGAGCTTGGCTTGTAAGTGCTTTGCAGGAACGTGGAAGTGTTTTCTGCAACTGAAGGGGTCTGGCTTGGGGTATGGGTGATTGGCTTTGGACGGGATGTCCCACTGTGTGACGGGAGGGACACAACCGCCCTTGAGCAAAGTGTTTTGGCACTGGAGGGATGGGTAACTTCTGGGAGCTGAAAAGCTGGGAGAGGGATGACATGGAAAGTTGTCTGACACAGGAGAGGAAAGGGTTTCCTCGCAACCTGTGGGATCCCAGCAGTCCAAGCCTGTCTCCTGGGCTCACCATCTTCAGCCAACCACAGGCAAACCATTTGCTCCCTGAAAACCATTTTGCGTTTCCTAATTCTTAGGGAAATCCTAACTGCGCAGGAGGATGACCGTCAGTTCTTTGCAACTATCGTCCCAGAATAGCAGACCATCAAAACCTTGCAGTGGATGTTGTCCAGACTGTTTGGAGAGGTGGGTCAAGCAGTATAGTACCACATGGGGGTTGTATATAGAGGAAAAGTAAGATGGTTTCTGCATGTGAGGCCTTACACAGGTGATAGTCATTTGGGTACTGATGTATTACTGTCAGCTGGAAGTGAGAGGACAGTGTTGGCCTTTCCAGAGTAGGTTGCAGTCAATGAAGTAAGTGAAGGTTTGAGGAACAGCTTTGAACCACATGTTTCACAAGGATATTTGGCCCTAACCTAATGCAAAATAGACTCCCCAAGTCAGGTGAGGAGCCTCAGCACTAGGTGCTTCGGCCTGCTAGTCCGTTTCTGTTGCACCAAATTAATTACTAGCGTAGATGGTCACACCACTTTGGGAACTCCAGAACTTCCTGGGCTGTGGCGTCTTCCTAGTAAGCGTGGACATTGAAGACCTTACTGCAAATCTATCTGGAAGCACAGGGATGAGGGACAGTGCAAGTCTGAGAGAATAAAAAGCTCCTGTTCTTGCTATAGGGATCATTCTACGAGAGAGAAGAGACTAGCTGTGGCCACCATTTTATCACTTGGTATTTGCTTGCTGTGAGTCTAAAACAATGGAGAACATGCAGGTAAACAGTGCAGCTGGGCAGCGCAGGATGCATTGCTGTATGAAAAGGCAACTGAACACCACCAGACTAATTTGGAGCAGATCTGATGACACAAACATTACTGTGACTACTTATTCCAACAGGAGTGAAAACATCAGAGGTGTTCAGCTGTGTTCAAGGATTGAGTTGATAGGGTCTGATTTACAGCAGAGTGAACCACCCGCAGAGATAGGTCTTTGGTGGAATGTTTCTTTGCAGTGTAAGAATTGTACTTCCAGGTTCTGTTTTCTATGCTTTGACTGCACAATAAACTGGTTTTCTTAGTTTGCTTTATATTCTTGATAACTACCAGTTGCTATGGAGTTATGGTGCACAATCAGCCTTTTCTGCCTGTTTATTAGCCAACTGCAAATACCTACCCTTAAAATCTCATGCAAAAACAGCACCCCAAAAGACCAGCACACAGAGCTGAAAATAGTATGTTTCTTGGATGTTTTTGTAAGACTTATATCTATTTTTTAATGACTAATGGTTCAGGCATACAATGGGGTTATGAAGAGTTAGTTAGTGAATATGAACCAAACTCTAGGAATTGTCTTGGTACATTGCCTCAGCCAGGGCAATGTGATACTACCAGGCAGCAGCTCACAGCAAAGGAGGGTCGTGATGCAAAAGAGTGGATTTTCAGGAGTAAAAGTCATTTGTTAGTGAAGTTATCTAGATTGAAAGATCTGTGGGGGTGAAATATGGGGCATTTGTATATCAAAGGTGAAAAAGTCACTTGGAAATTGCTGTTGCATGCAGTAGGAAAAAAATCTTGGAGAACAAAAAGCACATGGACAAGTGAGTATTGCCAAAATTCAGGCAGAGTTTGAGGAAACTGGCCAACAGCAGCAGTTTCCAGTTCCTTGAATTTTTGTTTTGTTTGTTTTCAGACTGATTTGAGCCAGACCCAATATTTTCCTTCCATTTTTGGTACATCTGAAGTTCCTCTGATCCTTTTCAGCTAGATCAGGGTTCTCGTTACCATTTATGCTCACAGCAGGAAGCTGTTTTCCTCAGCAATAGCTAAGGAAAGACACTGTATCTGTCTGTCCCCAGGCTGGACACCCCAAAGCCATCATGGGCATATTCTGGAACAGAGACAGGGAAAACACCAGGTTTCATCTCTTTGATATTTGTAAGCCCAGTTATTCTTTAGTTGTGGACAGATTTTTTCCAGTAAAAGAAGGTTGTCTCCTTTTTCCCTTCCCTTGCTGGCTTGTTCTTCCTATGCCATGGTTGACGTCTGCTGCCCAGCTGGAAGGAAAGCACAAGCTAAAAAGTGTGGCAGCCTTGATGGACACAGAGAGGGGCTCCACACTCCTTGGGCACCTGAGCTCCCTCTGAAAATGTCGAGAAGCGAGGCAGTGAATGGGAGCTGGGTGCCGAAACGCTGCTGTGGAACCAGCCACGCACTAAAAGCGCCGTACGGGCTGAAACCCCAGGCCCGGTATTTTATAGTCAATGTTTTCAGTATCACAAGCTTTAGAGAAAGGTGAGAGGCGGTTGAATTAGGTGCTGTAAAGGAAGTTACTTTTAAATTTCTTAAAACAATTTATGGTCTGAAATACTAGATCATCTGTCTTTCGGAGGGGTAACTTCAGATACTGTGGCAGCACAGTTCTGGGTGCTGCTACCGGTTTCATTTGTCCTCACCTGTACTGCTGACAAGTAAAAAAAATATTCCTTTTGGAACGTAAATCTAAGCAATCTATTAAATCTATTTCTTAAGTATCAAGAAATATGTACTTAATGCTTAGGAAACTGGTGTGGGTGAGCCATCCTCCCACTGGGGCGGGACTGGTGTCCCTAACGCACAGCCAATTTAGTGGGTATTCAATGACGGAAATAATGAGAACCATCTGACTATGACACGTGAACTTAATAAACACACATATTTTTGTTTCCTCCACAAAATCATTAGAGGTAAGTGCTTTGTGGCCCTGACTGAAACCCTTGCGGGTATCTGGCCTTCTGCAAGCATTAAGGGTGTCACAAGGGCCATCCCAAGAGTTGGTTTACGTCCCTGCAACTCCTGGCACCAAGCGAAAGTCTGTAAGAAACTGGCTGTGATTGGGGTGGTTTTGGCAGAGGACCTGCTCCCACCTGGAGCCGAGCGGGGCGGGCGGAACGCTGGTGCGCGGAACGCTCGGCGCAGCTCCTGTTCCCAGCCGGCAGCTCCGGGGGGACCGCGCAGGGGGACGGACCGCCGCGGGTCGCCGCGCCGCGGGCACGATGTGGAGCCGCGTCCGTGCCTGGGGCGGCGCGGCCGGGGGCTCCTGTCGCCTCGCCGCGCGGCTCCTCGCCGGCCCAGCGAGCGGCCGGGAGGCGGCGGGGGTAGCGCGGCTGGAGGGGAGGCCGCACAGGTACCGTCGCCTGCCGTAGGTCCTTCACCTGGGGGAGGGGGTGCCTGGCGGCGCGGAGGGCTTTGCCGTGGGCGCCGGGCGGTGTCCGCGGCCGTACCGCGCGTCGCCCCGGACCGCCGTCTTCTGAGGAGCGGGGTTTGCTCAGCTCCCCGGGGAAGGCTGCTCGCGTTAACCGCAGGTAGGGCCGGCCCGCCGTGGGCCGGGGTTGCCTCGCTGCGGCCTGTGCCCCGAGAGCAGGTTGCCGCCGTTGGCCTTTGCGTTAAACGGGGGCCTCGTGTTTTAGCGACTTTCTCCCGTGACCGTGGCGCCTGGACCGGGCGGGCGGGTGCGGGGGGAAGCCGCCGGAGCCCTGCGGGGCCTACGCGGCGCCGCGCTGTGCCCTGCTGCGGCCGGCCCGCCGCCGCCCCGCCTTCAGCTGCGCTGTTCTGGGTGCCTCGGGGTTGAAACCCGCTCGGGCAGCAAGCAGGCCAGGCCCCGGGCGGGCTGGGGCTGTGCGCTGCGACACCAGTGGGCAGAAGTCATCGGGAAAGCGAAGTCAAGGCGAGGGGAATGGCTCGGGCTGTGTTTCCTTTGGCTTTCCTTGCCGTTCTGCTCATCTTGGAGTGGCGTGAACAATACGCATACGTGACCCGAGCGTAGTTTTACAGCACGTGTACCAGCTGAGCGGTGCAGCCTGTTGGCAGAGGTACATGTCCAAAGCACTGGCTAAAAGTAGTCTTTGGATGTTCGTTTTTATTAAAAGATTTTAACTGCTTTTAACGAAAAGTCAGTTGTGCGTTTATTTTTTTTATTTCAAAGCTCCTCTCTATTTTTGAACGAGCTCCGATACCGTGATAGCCGCATGTATAAAGCAGCTTGGTTTCTTTTGTAGCTGTGTTTGCTTTCTAAGGCTAGGCTTCCGAGCAGAAGACAAACCTGATGGTAGGTGAAATACAGTAATGCAAGCTGCAGTGTACTCCTGGCTTTAAATGGTTAAGCCTTGCAGCCTTGCTGTGTTTTTCTGACGCTGTAAGCGAAGATCTCTGAATGGATGAATAGTTTTAAGGAGCATGCAGCCTGAATTAATGAAGAACATGTTTGAAAAAGATCTGTGGAAAATAGCTCTGTGTAAAACAGCAGGACTCTACTGTCTTCTCAGTAATGTGGTTCTGAAGCTTTCCTTAAATTTTCCTGTTGCTTTTCAACATTAAAATTTAGGTTTTAATGCTGACAGTTTAATGCTGGCAATTTATTAAGTGCAGAGTGACTGAAGTAATAATGTGGTGCCTGCTGATACTAGCAGAATTTTCTTTTTTGGCCAAAGAGAGGTGTGTGTGAGGCAGGGGGAAAGTATTTCAAAATTCTTTCAGGTCTATTGAAGTGTTTTATTTTGAACCAAAATATTTAATTGTAAGGTTTTTTTCTTTATTTCAGTAACTTGAAGGTGGTTTTTAAACAAAAAAGTAGTTGTGAATTTAAAGATTTAAACTTTTCATTTTAGAATGCTAAAGAGAACAGTTCTTTGACTTTTATGATAGTTTTTCCGCAGAATGCAGTTGTGTCTGTGTTGCAGCACTATCCTGTGAAGCTCCCTGCTGTCCCTGGCTTCACATCCTCACCTGCACTGTGCCAGTTTTAGCTTCTTTGCAGTGATGTGGTAAACTAGGTAGAGGAGCTGTTCCAGAGGGAAGAATAACCAAAATAACTTTTTTGTTCGTTACTGGGTTATCTTGCAGCAGGAGCCATTTCCCCATATGGCTGCACAAATTCTTGGCTGCTATATTGCAGGGCATAGGGTAGGGGAATGTGATCCGTAGTAGTGCCACAAGCATGAAACGATGTAAAGCTAAATGTGTGCGTACAGTCTTTTTTCAGGTGGCTAGGAGCATCTCTTTGTTGTATCATTTTAAGAGTTTCAGTGAGTTTTCTATAGTACTAATGAATTTAAGTGGCAGGTACCAGTAGATTCAAACTGTCTGCTACCTAATGCTTTATACTTTAAAAGTTTTAAGTTCATAGATTGAGCGCAGTTTGTTTGTGGAGGAAATAAAGTTGTTTATGTGGGGTTTTTTTTTGTGATGAAGAAACCATAAATAACCAAGAGTTTTAAATAGTGCCCTAGCCCTTCTCAAAAATCAAAAGGTAATGTTTGACATGTACTTAACATACTCAGTTTGCACATAATTAGGCCTAGACAGTTTTAAGTAGGTGGGGTTTTTTGTAGGCTTACAAAATTCAGCCTTGGACCCTATTTGTAACTTCCAATTTATTTTGCTTTTTAAACTTTGTGTGTCATCTAGCAAAATGCAGAAACTCTTCAGCACAAGCAGTGTGCTTTCTACTGAGAAAGATGAATCTACCGCTTCCAAAGACGGCACCACTGAAATAGCATCAAAGAGTCAGGAGAGTACAGCAGAAACACCAAAGCAGAAGTTGTTAGACATTATTGGTAGTATGAAAGTAGAAGTGAGCTACAGGAAGAAACTCCAACAGTTAAAAACACAGGAGATCAAAAAGCAAGCCACAAATAAGCTGGGAGGCCTGGACAGCGAAGGTAGTGTGCTTCAGAAAACTACAGAAGACACCCAGCGGTAAAGTATAACAAACTTTTCTTAGCCTGTTTTCTCCTTTTTTTTTCAAATTCTTTTTTTCATTATCTAGGACAAAATAAAGCATCAAATGCCATTTCCAAGTATGGAAAAGAATCTTGTAAGGGAATGTAGTGTACAGATGTAGATTACGGTAAATCATGGGTGAGAATCTGGACAAAAGATGTTGTATGCTTTCTGCAGTATGCTACCATTTTCTTCACTGAGACTCTCGAAAGGTAGCACTAGCATCTGCCCGTGGAAAGTTATTTTAATAGGAGGGGGAAAATACTGTTCAGATGATAAAATACAATAAAAACTGAGGAAAAAGGAAAAAAAATTACGAATGGTGTCATGATTGTCAAGTCTCATGGGTGGCTCCCCTCCACAATGTGTTACATCATGTTTGTAACCCTGCAGGTCTATGCTGCCTGTGGTCTTCCAGCTTCACGTCTGAGGGGCTATGCAGTAGAATAGGGCTGCTATTTTCCCAGGTTTGAGAACAAGAGCTTGTCAGTGTCATTTGGCAGTTGATGCCACATAGGGCAAACCTGGCCATCCCCCTGGCCACCCCCATTTGGGATAATGTGTAACTGTAACTTCTGAGTTATTAAGACATAAAATGACAGTACAGGAATGACAATTTAAATATATTATGGCTTTTAATTTTTGTATTTCCATATCTGTTGCGTCTCTTACAGAGGCAAACCTTTAAATCCAGAACTGGTGGAAGCTGCTTCTGCAGTTGCATCTTCCCTACCGCTCAACAAAAAACAGACAGAATCAGAACTACTTGCACAACTAAGACGACACGAAGAAACCACAGATAAACAGAAAAAGGGGGGAACTATTAACTTACGGTCTGTATATTGAATGTTATTTTCAATAATGTTTGAAATTCTGATTTTGCAATGTAATCTTGAAGGTGACTGGCTTCTGTGTTGGAAAGATGGCCCTAAAAGATATATTTGGACAGATTATTCTTGGAATTACTGAATAATGGGAACATCATTGGTCTCATTATACCAAACTGCCTAAATTTTGCCATCCTCATTCTAAAATGGTTTTGCAGAAATGGGATTGTTTTCCTGCCCAGGATCATTACTTTCTTGGACAGGCTAGCAAAATAACGTTTTGGTTTTTTTTTTTTCCCCCCAAGCTTCTGAAATTCTCGCACAATGGATGGATTTGTAGACGTTTCAGACATTCTGTCTGGACTGGTGAATTTTCATGACAGGTCTGCAGAACTGAACTAGAGCAGCTCTATTTATAGCCCCACCCTTCCTTTCAAAACTTTCCGGTCAACCAAAGAAACTCATCTCTTGGCTTAACTTCATTTCCAGTGTGGCTTTCAAACACGAGAAACATTTGTTTTGGAAACTGAAACAGTTGTGCATACTGCTCTTTTGGATGATGGCTAAAGACAGATTTTTCGTTCTCCTTTTTTTTCAGCTAGTACTCAGATAATTACTCAGAAAATAAAGCATTAAATCCAGGTCAAATGCTGAACTAAACAGAAAATTGGATCTTCAGCAAAATAGGAATGTGAAACTTTATTTATGGCCGCTTGTGGTGTGAACTGCAAGCTGCTTGTCACCTTAATTTATTCTGTGAAAACGAATTTGTCCCAAAGCAGGATTTAAGTTTGACCCATGTATTATTATTTGTAGGTTGCTCTAGGGATCAGTAAAGGATCTGCTTTGTATGTTTATCAATGAACTGCAAACAGAGCAGCTAACAAGCGAATGATGCTTGCAGCTGACGTCTGCCTTTTAAGTGAGCGAAAACCAAGGAAGAATGTGCCAGATGCTTGCAAATATGTTGAGTTAGATGTTTACAAATAGACTGGGAAGTGCAGTGCTCAGTGAATAACTTTACTAAACAAAATGCGTGTTCTTCAGAGGTTGTAAAGGGAAAGTTTCCCTTTTAGCCTGTATTCATGATTCTCTACCAAGAGCGCTAATGGTGGTTGTGGAGAGCAGAATGAAATTCTCTCCAAACATGTGAAGTCTGTGCTATTTGAGGAGGAAGTACGGTTTTAGGTAGTACACGCAAGCACCTCCAAAGGCTGCGTGTGTCCTCTGTTTTCATAATGTCCTCTCAGCCTGAATATAGGAGATCTCAAGAACTTGACAGAAGCTTATCTTGCCACAGGCTTTTGGAGCCAAAATGAGTAGCTTAAGAGGTTAGACGTCTGTCTGTTTTATGTACAATTGATGTGTCTCTGCATTTTTTTGTTTTTGTGTGCAGCATTACCAAAAATCTAAGAGGCATTTCTTAATACAAGGAGAATAAATAAGGAATATTTTATATAAAGGGTATGTTCATTAAACTATTAGTTACCAGTGAGGTTGTTCTATCTCTGTCACTGGGGTTTTTAGCAGAGCAGAGTACACAAACATCTTAATAATGGCATCGTCTGTGGGTGGCCAGCTTAAATGTAGTTAGAACCTACTTCAATTCCTGGTAAGATGTTGGAGGACTGTGCTGATACTGACTGAGCTAACACGTGCAGTGGCTAACCTTATGTGTACCTGCACCTGTTCCTTAAGGTATACACACTCTTCTCTAAAACTATTGATTTTAAAAAGTCTACCAGAAGGCACTAAAATGCTTTTAATAAATTAGAAAGCAATTACTTTTATTCATACGTGATTATTTTGTGTTGATTTTTATTTGACCACAAAAGAATACAGGCAATTTGACTTTTTTTTTCCATAAAGGTTTTGCATTCAATATACTGACACATTTTAAAAGCCAACATATATTCCACCATTATTTAAAACTATTGAAAAATGAGATACTTTCACAAGCAGTAGAGCCATATAATGCTCAACTGCAAAAAATTGGGACACTGTTATTGAGATTTATGAGGGCATGAAATAAGTTCTACGTTGGCTGGATCTTTTGGTTTGTACTATTTTTTTTTTTTCCACGATTGTTGCATGGCCTCCAGAGGTCACTGTTGTATGCAGTTGTCTCATCACCCTGTTTTGTAGACAGCATGAGGACAACGTGTTCACTAGGAGGGGAAAATATTAATAATACAGGAATTTATTTTTCTTGGTGTGGGATGAAGTTTCACTCAATGGAAATTACAACAGCACTATACCAAAATAAAATCAGCGGCACTACAAGTTGAAATTTCAGCTCCTGTTTTGGGTGAAGAAGTAAATTAATTCAGAGCTTAGGCTAAAGTATATCCAAAGCTCCTTGGGTCTCTGTTTTCACTGTTATAATAATTGATTGGTGATCAGGAAAGATAGAGCGTCTGTGCTTGTTACAAAAGCTCTACCTCTTCCCATCTCTGGAAGGCAGAAGTATCTAGGAGCTTATTTTTTTAACCTCATGTTGTGACATGAAGTAATATCATGTAATATCTAACCACTGTAGGTACACTGGGATTGGAGTATGAATTTGTAATCTGATGTTTATCATTACAAAACGCATTAAAAACATATTTGTAGTTTTATTTTTAGTTAATACAGGGGCACTTTTAATGATGGAATCATGAATGTTGCTGCCAGAAATGTTCATATACCAGTGATGACTTTCCAGTGAGAATATGATACCATTAACTGCGTGTTCTGATAGCTTGGTAGCATAGTCTGTCCAGACCTACTGTGCAAAACCACAAATAAATCAAGGTCGGCTGTGAGAAGAGCTTCTCTGAGGAAGCCTGATCCCCCTGTAGCACGGGAACACTCCAGCCTTGTAGGTCACAGCCAAGCCAAGCAGTGGGGCTGGGTCGTGTGTGACTGACCTTAGGAATTATGTCCCCTTGACCCTCAGAAGTGTGTCAAGCCTCTGGCCCAACACCAGCTCAATAATGCCAGTAGGCACTTCATAGACTAATTTCTAGTGTGAGATTGTTTTTTCTTTTAAGATTAAAATGAAATTATTTAAAACTTGTTTTCAGATGCCTTTCTTTCAAAGTAGGTACTTGAAGCGCTATGCTATTCTTGTTCTGCCGTTTGAAATTCTAAGAATGAAGCAAAAATCCTACTGTGTTGCTGCGGCAATTAGCTTTTACAATTTTCCAGAAGTATTTCTTTCTTGTTAATAAAACCTCTTTTGACTGAACCTACCAAAAACATAGTTTGAACTTAATTCAGATTTTCATAAAATGGATATGCAGTATTTTTGACTTGGCCTATTTTTGTTTTTTGAGACCATACTTATGTCTTAAAACTTTAGCATTGCAATTTTGGATGACTGCGTATTCCTGGAAATGGTTGGGTGGAGAGGATGGCTGTGAGGAAGAGGTATCAGCTTGGTCTTTACCAACTGACAGACTTACCAGTTAAGGGGACTAATCGGCGGAGGCAAAAAAGTGGTGTGTTTTGCCCTTTGCATTCAGAATGAACTGCAAACTGTGTCGGAAGAGATCAGAGCATTTGTTCTTCATGTATCGTTTTGACTACAGAATTATGAAGGAAGATGTGGTCTGTTAATGTTGTAATGTGATTATGCAATGCAACAGATAGCAGTGGATCAGGAAAGGTGACCTACTTATTAGGGTGGCATGATTGACCCATGTCAGCTGATGTGTGAAGGCAAGCTTCCTTTTGGTCTGCAGAAGCACAGCTCTGGCCCTGGGCAGTCTTGGTTCCTGTCAAAAAACCTGGTGATTTTTATCTCCCTATTTCAGTGTATTCCTTGTATCCAGAGAAATTCCTCATTTACTTAAGCAAAACATACCTAGTGCACTCTGTGAATATTGGTATGCAGATATATGAAATTTTTCTTTTAGTTGGAAACTAAATAATTTCAAAGAAAGCATTCATTGTAGATTTAGTAGGCTAAAATAGCACTTTTCATTTAATCGATATAGAATGTAACAACTGAGGTGATTTAAAAAACAAGACTTGAACGTTTGATGACTTAAAAATGCGTGTATTTTGTGACGAATATATAATTCTGTCTTATAGAGGCTTATGAAAACAATTGAGAGTAGAGTTTCTGGTTAATGCATGTGACAAACTTCCTTGCTTTGTCAATTTGTTGAGTTTTTACATTCATATTTTTAATTTCAGCAACGTTATTTCAGAAATGGCAGTTAAAAGGCAGGCCCCAGCTCAGAGAGGTGTGAGGATATCCAATCGCATTTCCTTGGAGTTGGATGAGGATGGTCAAAGAATCAAGCCTGAAAGATTGTCACCGCAGTCTTTTGACTCCAGAAGGTATTTTTGTTGTGTTTCATTCCAATAGAAGGAGTGCAAAAAATTACTAATGGATGATATTTTAGATTTAGTTGTACATATGCATGTTACCATGATACTTCAGAGCTTAAATAAATTACTAAGTATTTTTCAAAACAAGTGCTATTAGCGTTGAAATAAACGTTAACCAGCTAATCAAATAATGTGCACTTTCTAATATTAAATTTTAAATAATTTAAAGTACTTGGTGCTGAAATGTAATTGTGTTTGTTTTAACTAATTTAAATTATTCTTACTTATGCATAATACAATTTTGTATCACTTCCTTAACTTTCGGGGAAATGGAGGCTTTGAAGGCTTACTTTCATCTAATAGAAAACTTTGATAAATGTTCTATGTTTAGAAAAGTTTCATCCATTCTGTTGGGGTTTTAAAGAGATTTTAAAGTTGTTTTTTTATTTTTTTACCACCTTGATGCAACTGAGAAGTCGTTCTGTAATTGATTTCTTTATTGTCTGTGACATTATAATTGTCTATGAAATGAACTTTATAATTTACACGATGATTTCAGGGTACTCCTTAAATTAATCTTGCTGCTGGTTACGTGGCCAGTTCTGTTTTTAGTAAGATTAACTTCTCTAATCATTAATTTAATTTGCAAATTAATCCCCTTTTCTTGGAGTTAGAGTCTGGAAGTTGAGGGAGTCATTTGTTTTTAGATAAATAATGCTGAAGGCAGAATTTGGATAACTGAGGGGAAAAAAAAAAGCATGAATTTATGAGTAAGTAGATGTAAAATATTCTGCCCTCTCTGGCCAAGACATCTATTTCGGTATATCATAAAAAGAGAGTTGTGACTTCCTATAAGGAACAAATTGTAACATATGCATTGAGCCATGTAGATCATGCAAAAACATTGAAGAAGTGGCTGTAGGCAGTCATTGGAAGAACTTAGCCTGCTTGCTGAAATGTTTTTGAGTAACTTCCTTGTTCTTGAACTATGAAACTGTTAAGGTGTATTAGGGAAGTATCTCTTGGGCCTCTTCAATGTTATAAGGCCAGCAAGCAGTGTTTTCTTTTCTGATGCAAAGCTCGTAGAAAGTGCAAAAGGGGCTTCTTGTAATGGAAGTTGAAGGGAAGAAGTGGAACAAGGTTCTAGGCCAAGCCCTCCTGACTTACATATTTCTGTCCTGGGATTTTCATTCAGCTATAGGCTGCCAGTTTGAGGAGCAAGGGAACTGACTTCATTATCAGTTGCTGAATAGCTCTATAGATACTTTTAATCTGGCGATAATTATCAGACAGAGTTGGTAGTCACATGAAAGTAATTTTATTATTAGGCTATGATTTTTGACTGACTATGAGAAATATTGTATTTAAGGTGTTGGATTAAAAGTTTTTCAAAGTTTGAAAGAATAGAAATAATATGATCTAGAAGTATAAACTGAAAACCTGAGCTATTACGTGCTTGTACAGTGTATATTATTTCATATCTTCGCTAAACTTTTCATTTATTAACATACCGCAAAGTAAAGTGAATTTCACTTATGTTTGAGAACATTTATTGAATTTATGATATCTGAGAAGCTGTCTCGCCCTCTTTGTGTGATGAAACTGGACTTGGTATATAACTTCAGGAACAGTACCTTAAAATGGTTTTTAAAATCTCTGTAATGAGCAAACTGTCTCCAGTTTCAGTCCTAAGTTTCATCCTGCATCCCTGAAAATCTAACAGGTATACTTATCTATTGATAATATGAAAAGAATGGGTTAGGAAGAATATCTATGTTTAAATCAAGTTAGTAGATTTCAATGAAAAGTGTGATGTTGCTTTATAGTAATTTGAACTAGTAATTTCAAAATAAATGTTCTTCCAAGTCGTGCTTGTATCTTTGGCCAGTGTTATTGGGAGTTACACACAGATAGGAAAATACAATCCTAAATCAAAATTCTTTTAAGGCTCTGTAATTAGATTGCTCTGTGCTGAAATAGATCCCAGGTAGTTACATCAGTAAAATGTAACATGACAGGCGCATGTTTGCAGAAGTAGTTGTGGCCATCAGAAATCTGCAGTAAATCCAGAGAGGTGAAATTTTGAGGTCAGGAAGGGCAAGTATTGCCAAGGTGGTAGTGAATATGTAATAACATAAACTAGGAACTGTTAGAATTTCAATGGGAACCTGGAAGATTGTATGGTTAAAAACATCATTTGTTCTAAACTTCAGTGTGTTCGACAGTAAAGGCATTGTTTTCAATTTGTTTCCATTTATAAGAAAATTTATTTTGATTACTTGTTGAACTCTTGGATTTTTAAAAATTTTTTTAGTATAGGCTTATGCTAAAGATAAATATGAATAAAAATAGATTGTCAGAGTGAAATATTTTTATATTCAGAAGTGAGAGCATTAAGGTGATGCTATTTAAAATATATCGTACAGATATACTTTGAGTGTTTGCCATGTGGAAGAGAAGGTAGCTGTGTAATCTTCCAAAAAAGCTATTTATGTCATAAAGCAGGAATTGTTTGATTTAGCTGTTGCCTTTTCTCTTCCTGAATTGTGCAATATTTTTTACAGGGAAAAAACCCAAATTACCAGATTCACTTTTTAGTTGCAACTTTGTAAAATTGCTAGAGTACTGTGGTTTGATACTGTTTAGCTTTGTTCAGATTCCTAAATATTTCAGTAAAAAATGACTGCAAATATAACGTTTGATTTATGCTCATTCTTTCACATGGAAATGTTTTGGGAAGCTCTGTTACAGATGAATAATAAAGTCATAAACACTTTCTCTGGTTAAAAGCCTGAGGATTTAGTGAGAGTCACGATCTCATTTGTTTTTTCTCCAGAGATCTGTTAGCTCATAGGAATATTTTGTGCTTTTAAATTTGTTATCTGGCAATGTTGTGAAGTGTTGTGAAATACTAAATATCGTTTTTCTTTTTTGTTTATAGAAGTCTCAAAGTAGGAAGGAGACTGAATATATTCACTAAGGCTTCTACAGAAACAGAAGACGTACTGAAAACAGGTTAGTGGAAATTCAGTTATGAAAAACCCAGTGAAGCCAAGTTCTGAATTTTTAGAATATCAAGAAATTCACTGTTGTGAAGGAGACTTATCACCTGTTTACTTCCTGGTTTCAGACCTGTTAAAAAAAATGAATAATGTAACTCTGATTTTTAGTAAGCAAAACTTCCATGCAGTGTAATAGATTAATGTTTTCTGTACTAATTAGGTCATTCTGTTACTGAACTTGAAGGGTAAAATTGGCTTTTTGTCATTAAGGCCAGTCTGTCTTCCGCGAGTGTAAAACCAGCCCGGAGAATGGGTATGTTGGCTCCAGTAGCTTATTTGATCAAGTTGCAAACTTGCTGCATTCATTTTATGGCGGAGAAACACAAGGCTGTTATACCAGGGAAACTAGTGTGCTCTACAGGTGGCTAAGCATAAGCAGGGTAGGAAAAAAACAAGACCACGCATTGGATTGCTTTGTGGCCTTCTCTTGTTTAGTGTTGTATATGTAACTTGAAAGATCCTGCAAGTGGCTGACAAATGACGCTTTGGCTTTACCTACTGTAAAGCTCTTCATACATGTTCAGAATCATAGAATGGTTTGGGTTGGAAGGGACCTTTAAAGGTCATCTAGTCCAACCCCCCTGCAGTAAGCAGGGACATCTTCAACTAGATCAGCTTGCTCAGAGCCCTCTCCCACCTGACCTTGAATGTTTCCAGGGATGGGTCATCTACCACCTCTCTGGGCAACCTGTCCAGTGTTTCACCACCCTCATTGTAAAAAATTTTTTCCTTTTATATCTAGTCTGAATATACCCTCTTTTAGTTTAAAACCATTACCACTTGTCCTGTTGCAACAGGCCCTACTAAAAAGTCTTTCCTCATCTTTCTCATAAGCCCCCTTTGAGTACTGAAAGGCTGCAATAAGGTCTTCCCAGAGCCTTTACTTCTCCAGGTTGAACAACCCCAACTCTCTCAGCCTTTCTTCATAGGAGAGGCGTTCCATCCCTCCGATCATTTTCTTGGCCCTCCTCTGGACCTGCTCCAACAGGTCCATGGTTTTCTTGTACTGAGGATTCCAGAGCTGGATGCAGTACTCCAGGTGGGGTCTCATGAGAGCAGAGTACAGGGGCAGAATCACCCCCCTTGACCTGCTGGCCACGCTTCTTTTTATGAAGCCAGTTGGCTTTCTGGGCTGTGAGCGCACATTGCCGGCTCATGTCCAGCTTTTCATCCACCAGTACCCCCAAGTCCTTCTCCGCAAGGCTGCTCTCAATCCCTTCATCCCCCAGCCTGTACTGATACTGGGATTTGCCCCGACCCAGGTGCAGGACCTTGCACTTGGCCTTGTTGAACCTCATGAGGTTCACATGGGCCCACTTCTCGCACTTGTCCAGGTCCCTCTGAATGGCATCCCATCCCTCAGGCATGTCAACTGCACCAGTCAGCTTGGTGTCTGTCATCTGCAAATTTGCTGGGAGTGCACTTGATCCCACTGTCTACTGATGAAGATACTAAACAGTACTGGTCCCAATATGGACACCTGAGGGACACCATTTGTCACTGATTTCCATCTGGACATTGAGCTGTTGACCACTACTTTCTGGATGCAACCATCCAGCCAATTCCTTATCCACCAAGTATACATGCCAAAACTCATCTGAGTTAAAACCAAAAACCAATGGCAAAACAAGTATGACCCACCTTCGTATTCACTGAATGGCACAGCTCTGCAGGAACAGTCTTAATGCCACGTAAGGGGGATAGCTTTCATGCATGAAGACAGCTTTACTACAGACTGGGTTTTGGCTAAGAGTGTGTGAATTTGGGCAAGTCATGTAAAGAACTCCCTCCTTCACTTTTCTTTCTGAACAATTAAACTGCATTGTTAGCACTGATCTTTAATGTGCTGATTTCCCTGAGCTATTCTGAGGCCCTTTGGAAAAAAGACTTTATTCCAGTGTAGTGACTTAGAACTATATATAAAGCCAGCAGCTGCAGAAGAAATAGTATTCCTCTCTGATATCTTAGAAAATGATGCATATATGTTTCCATTTCAAGAGTAGGACTGTTAGTTTTTGCCAGATTCTGGCTGAGTAGTTTCCTCCCTTTTTTTACACTTGAAACTGCAGGGAAAAATTAATTTGTTTACTGAATTTCTTTAGTAAAATGTCAGTTAGTGCTATTTGCGTATTTTCAAGCAGCTGTGAGCTTTCTGAATGCAGCCACCTCTGTGGTGGACTATGAAAATTGCTTATTAGAATGGAATTCAATTTGCTGTTTTTTAAGACTAATTTCCTTAAAATTGGTCCATTTTACATATAAAAACATAATGAATGATGCAGCGTTTGTTTTTAGCTAGCTTGACAAATGTGACGTTCAGGTAACTGGCATTTGAGCTGAATCAAATTTACTCAGGTAAAATGGTGAGAATTTAACCTTTCTTTTTTTGCACAAACACAATGCAGGCACAACGGCACATAGTAGTCACCCTAGATAAAAAGTTGAGATACACAATTTGTGCACATTCCAGTTTTGTGTTTAAAAAAAAAAGTGTAAGAGAGCAAGTGAACTTTATTGGATTTGTAATTAGATATTAAGAAGTAAGCTGCTTTGAGCTTTTTATGTGGTGTTTCCTTGTTTGATTTCAGGTAGCCTTGAGGAAATCTACAATATATTCTAAGCCAGGAAGCTTGTTACTTGGCTTACTGACTAAGCCTAATGACAAAATTTTTTTTTGCATTAGTCTTGGGACATACCAGTGTGATACTTGATACCTTGATACTTGATTCATTTGCTTTCACTTTCTTGGCTCATATTAGCGGAGATAGTTAAAATATTGTTTGTGCATGACAGAAAAGCAAGTTCTGTGTTATGTATTGAATATTTATTTTGAAAACCTGAATGTTAACTGGAAAGTAAATTGGCATCCTGAAAAAATTACTCATAACTGTTAACATAAAATATCAGTAACTGTTAACATAAAATATCGGTATTACTTTCTGTTTCACAGAGGTGAAAATACAATGATTATCACCTTTACTGCAAGCTTGAAAAAATTAGTTTCTGCTATCTTCTGTTAGAAGATTTATTAGTAGCGCATTATTAAAGGTATTCTTTAAGATGTGGACAATAATTTCATTCTGGTATGGTTTCTCATGTTGTCTTTTAGTTGTATTTTATTCCTGCCTCCAGCCCTCAAATCGAAGTAGGCAGCTAGGGAATGTAGTTCTGGAAATTTCCCTGCTAAGTAAGAAATAATTTGAAAAAGTATCTTCTGATTTAACACAAAGAACGAAAACACTTTTCAGTATGTAAAAATATTATTTGCCCTTTCATTTTGTTTTTTCTTAAAGGAGAGGGGAGATTTTTTTTTAAATCCAGTTGAGTTGTATGTAAGCCACTGAGCCAAAGATGAAATTATGTCTCAGTTTCAAATACTTGCACTTATGAGTAGTAAAATAATAGCTGATTGGCTATGATCCACTTCAAATGGACTGTAACATTTGAATTCACATCAAGATCTCTGTTCCAAGGAGCTTAGGGTGAATTGATAACAGGGGGAGACAAGAAAACAAAGGGGAACATGGCTTAGGCCAGCTCATGAGACAGCAGCCCAAGGCACTCCCAGCGGTTCCTCCCTGTCCTGTGGTAACAGCTTGTTCCCTTCACTTCAGCGATGCGGTTCAGTCTGGGCTCATGACCAGTTCTCCTGGGTGGAGGGGCAGGAACTCCTTAAGAATAAGTCTGCTGCCATATAAGTACACTTTGATTTTTAAAAAAAAATAAAATTATATGCATCAGGAAAGTTGCATCCCTAAAGGGACTGTTTGACTTTGGGAGAAGAATAGGAAATCAGGCTTTCTCGAGCCCAAGAGACAAAAACTGGGACACTTATGTGTGTTGGGGAAAGAATTGCCATCATGTGTAGATTGAGTTGTCTCCCTGAAGGAGACTATGGTTGTGAAGTACCTAAAAACTCCTGTAGTAAGCAAGATTCCTTTAGCAGGGTGCACCAGTCAAGTTCCGAGTTTGTTGTATGTACAATTTGTGAAAGACAAAAAGGAAAAAAAGATTGTGGAAAAATTAAATTCCTGCTCTGTGTGAAAGGCTTAAAAATAAATTGTCCCCTAGGAGTTCAGAATATGTTTTCATCAGACATTTGTGAATTTAATGGACTTTCATTTCAACAGAGAATTCTCATTTGAGAAAGGTGATGCTGGCATCCAAGGTAGAAAAATTCACACAGCTTGAAAGTATTAGTCTTCGTAAAGGTTAATGTTAAAGGACTTTGGTTTAGTTAGTGAGAAGTCTTTGGCATGCTGACAGATTTTCACAAAGTTTTTTTTTAGCATCTTCACCAACAATTTGGGATCTGGAATTTGCGAAGGAGATCGCAGCAATGACTGCACAGCCTCCCCGAAATGGTTTTGAGGAGATGATCCAGTGGACAAAAGAAGGAATTCTGTGGGAGTTCCCAATTGACAATGAAGCTGGTACGTGCACTGTTAACTTTTATTATCTGTCTATAGTTATCTTTTTTGAGAATTAGAGCATGTTATGACCTTTGACTGTTTTACCATGGTGTTTCAGCTATGAGTCATGCATTTGATAGTAAACAAATACAACTTTTCCAACTGTCCCAAATCAGAAATGCTTCACATGAACTCATTCTGGCACTCTTCAGGTGAAGTCCTGCAGGTGGTTTGCCTGATCTGGGGACTGCCTGCTGCCAAAATGGGGAGAACTCCCTCCCTCCCTCCCTCAACCCTGATGCTTTCAACACCAAAAGGCTATTCAAGTCTATTACATAATACCTTTTACTATGCAACATCTTTAAAGAAGCTTCTAGCAGAGGATGGGGAATCTTAAAACTGCTGTGTGTGTTGTATAATGCTGATTCTGTTCTTTGGTGTGGTGCTCAGACCAAGTGGCTAGCCGGGTCCTAATCAGTTATCTGCCAGTTCAATATCTGCACCAGCCGAGTGTTAAACAGTTGTTTGCTCCCTTTGTTCTATCTGTTTCATACGAATAAACAGTCACAATATTCACTCACTCTGGGCATCTTAACTAGACATCTTTATACATGGTATTTACTTTTATTACCATTTTTAAAAAGAAAAAGCTCTGTGTGAAGTTAAGCCAGCAGAGAAGAGAGTGAATGTTAAGGAAGGGAAGAACAACTACACAGAGCAAGTGCACACTTTAGGAAAGGGGACTTCATAACTTCAGGGAGAGCTTGGCTGTGGGTTGGTTTTTTTAGGACTTTAAAGACATCAAACAGAACTACTTTAGAATGATTCAGTCACTGAAAGCAAAACAGGTTAGTATCTGAAGCTGGGAGTCTTTGAAAATCTGTCCTATACTGAGTTGCAAATTGCATAATGTGGTTCATTGTTTCTTAATGTTTATTCTCATCCTATTTTGGCAGTTTCTTCACAGAATTTAATCACTGCTCCCAGAATTGATCTGTTCCATCATGTAGAAATCTGAGTATACTCTAGTCATGTTTTTGCAAGCTTAAAACCACTGCGGCCAATGGTTTTTCTGTTGTAATGTGGCTGGAACCCTGCTGTCTGGGGCCGTAAGTGGACCAGGCGTCTCTGGCGGCCAGTGGTTTTTCTGTTGCAGCAATGTGGCCCGAACCGTGCTGTCTGGGATGAGGTGGTGAATGGACAAAGAGTCTTTACATATACTTAAACAAGAATCTTTATTGATTTGTCCACAAACACTAGTCATGTGGAAAATTCCAGTGGAGCGTTCCAAAATCTATCACCTCTCAGGTTGAAATATCAAGTCAGTAAATTCTTACCCTATCAAACTGCCAACCATGGGCTGTTAATCTGATCAGGTATGTCAACGCACAGTTAAAAGCTTGCTCCAATTACATCAACATACTGTAATTTCAGTGGCTCTGCAAAAGAAAGATGCCCCTTCCTGCTGTTGAGTGTTACAAAACTGCAAAGTTATCTCCCTCAATAGGACGACATTAACCTCAGCTTGTTCTGTATCAAGAAATGTGTCATTTTTCTTTTATGCCACAAGCACGTGGCTTTAAAAAACGTAAGTGTAATTAAATTTTCTACTGAGGAAGCACATATAGTCAACTTTTAGCATTATGAAAGCCTTTAAAGTTTTAAATGAAATACAAAAAAGAAAGAAGACCGCTTATAACTGTTTTCCTTGGCTCCAGAGCATCTCTGGTGTTCTCATTAGAGTGCTTTACCAGGGCACTGTACTGTGCTTTGAGGCATCAGGGCAAGGTCATGATTTTTGAAACTTTTCTGGCCTTGGTGCAAACATCTGAAGATGTGGCTAGAGTTACTGGCTTGCTGCAGTGGCCAGTAGCAGCCTTCCCCCCCAACCCGCTACCCTGTTGTCTGCTTCTTCCTGCATGTCCTTTTTCTAATCTGATGCAGCTGAAGTCACTGTTAGGCAGAAAACTACTTTTTTTTTCTGTCCCATCTCTCTGACCTCTGGTTAATTTTTACCAGATTAGCAAGCCATTAGAATAGCTTGCGTAACATCGTTCTCACTCCTCCTCCTTTCTGCCTGCCTCTTCTGCTTCTAGTAGCTTTACTTCTGCTCCATGACTTGCCATGGTAAAAAGTTGGGAAAAATGTTGATTTCTGCCCCTTTTTAAAATTATTTCTGTGCATTTATGCCTCGATGACTCAAATCTGAGGAGTGCAGTCATTAAAAAGAACAGTGCAGATTATTGGTGCTCCTGTGCTTTAGGACCTCATTCTGAGGAGCAAATGCATCTGGCGGGCCAGAGATTGTTACGGCAGAAGTGATAGGCATAATGGAAGTCTCAGAAAATTAATGCCTCAGTTGCCCCTGATGGCTTCTGTAGGCAAAAGTTCACCAAGTTCTCTTCTGGCTGTTCTGCTGATATGCTGTTCCCAGCAGAGAAGCATTGGATCAGTTTGCTAAGGGAGGTGGCAAACACTGCACAACCATTTTAGGGGGGGTTTGCTTTACTAATTCTGGGTCTATTTTAGGGACCTACTGTAAGACCATGATTTACCTCATTCTGAAAATCCTAGAGTGATGGTTTGTGTTGGAAGGGACCTTTAAAGATCATCTAGTCCAAACGCGCTGCCACGGGCAGGGACATCTTTCACTAGATCAGGATACTTGGTCATCTTTATAGCATGTCAGCAACACTCCCTATAAGGATTGACATCTGCATTTGAGACGTCATCTTTAAGGCAAGATTGATCATGTCTTGGAATGGTTAGTGTTTTAGCTAGAGAAATTCCGCAGACTTCCTGTTTTGTTGTACATAGGGGATTGGAAATAAGATATTGAGAGTGGATGACTTCTTGCTTTGAGGTTGGTAAAGAAAATCCTCTACTTTAGACTCCCACCATGCATGTTTTTTCAAATTAGGTTTCTGAGGATAGCTCAAGAGAGGCTGAGGTACAGGCTTGTTCTTCCCATGCAGCACAAGTTACAGCTTTCTGGGAGTGGGGGGAGTCACGCGAGCATATCTCATCTAATCAGTTCCCACCAGAGGTCTCAGCCTCTGAAGCTTTGGGCAATTGTGGTCTCTTTTTGTGATGTACGCTTTACTTTTCTGAGGACTGAAATATGTGGTCTAACTGAAATGTTTGGACTTAACACTTCATCCCCAAACCATATATCATGTCTTTGACAAATGGGAGATCAAAATACGTGATGTAGTATTTCTTTCTGACCTGCATTTTTGTGAGACTGTAAATGGTTTAATTTTTTATAGGTTAGAGATGAAAATTGGTGAAATTATTAATTAGAGATAATCTGTCCTGATACCCTATATCTATGCCCAAAAGAAGAACATCTAGAAGGCTAAATTTTATTGTCAGCATTATTCAGATTCTTTCAGTAGTGGGTTCGTTGGTTTAGTTCTCTCGGATTTTTGTGACCAGCAAAAGTATGGAAATC
Source organism: Gavia stellata (assembly GCF_030936135.1). NCBI lineage: Eukaryota > Metazoa > Chordata > Aves > Gaviiformes > Gaviidae > Gavia > Gavia stellata. The sequence continues at coordinate 29,442,767 of NC_082594.1, read as the reverse complement.
TGGAAAGGGTGTTAGCTTGTGAAAGCAACCAGCAGCATCCAGGTACAGTGAGATTCTGCCTTTTCTTGGTGGGGGAAAGTTGGTGTGGGTGGCATGGTAAAAGGATCATCTCTCTGCTTCTGTAAGTGGACATAGGTTTCCAAGCACAGCAGAAATACACCTTCTGAAGTTGACATGACCTTTTTTCTTTTTTCCTTTTAACATAAAGGAAAAAGAATAGAGCTTCTGAAAAGGAAACGTGCTTTCTTTTTCAAGGACAAGGGAGATAAATGTGGCATGTAGCTGGTATTGATAGACTCGCATGTTTCTGGGAAAAATCTATGGGAAAAATAGAGGCATTTCCCAGCTCCTTCAGATATTGTGATACCTAAAGTTTAAAACAGGAAAGAAATAATGTGAACTTAACAAATACAAGCTGAGAGACTTCTCCATCCCAGAGATGTGTATAATTTCTTCTGAAACTTAGAAGCTTTAACACAGGAGGAAGCCTAGGACTGACATGGCTACCTCAATTTTAATACTCCTGATTTAATGTTGTCAAATAATAGATAATATCCTAGCTAGTATAGAAAAACTTGTATACTTATGTCTATGGTGTAGACTTTCCATTTTTGTTGTCTGGAAATGTTCATATGCGATACTTTTCTCTAATAACAGGTTTTTACTTAAAGGTGCAAATGTCGTTTACAAATCTATAGAAAACTGGGACCAAATAAAAATTTTCATGTATCCCTAACTGAAGAAAAATCTTTCAATTGCAAATCCCAGTTTGCCTTGTTTTTTATCTCAGAATTGGGAACTGTGAAAGCAGCCTTTTTTTCTATACGTAGGAATTTGTGTTCTGAGTCTTTGTCCTGTGAACGCTAGCATCATAGTATGAACAACAGCAAAGGAAATCCACAGGACAGAACAAAAATTTGCTGTAGTATCTGAGCTGTGCTTGATTAGACATCTACAATAATCCCTTGTTCCATGTTCCTGTGGATGCTTTTGAATGCATCATCTTTTGCACTCGTTATGACTTAGAAGTAGCAGCTGGTGAGATACACAACACTTTTACATTGGTGTACACTCACAGATTCAGAAAGTGTTAGAAAAACAATTTTCTGTGCCCATTTGATAGCAATAGGATGTTAAAACCATGACATGGAATGAACATGCAAGTGTGTGTTAGCTGTTCAGTATTAGGTACTTTATGAGGTTGCCTCATTTGTTCAAGACTAGATTGTATTCTTTAATCCTCTGCATAATTTAGGCAATCAGTGTTTTCTTTAAGACTTTACTAAGAAAGTCTCCCCAGTCCAAAAGGTGGTACCCATGATGAATCAAAATTTTAATGTATTGAACAAACAGCTTTTTTGGCAAGAAGATTGATTGATTTATTTTTTTAATTATTCCCCCTGCTCCTGCCCCCACATCAGCTTTCAGCAAGATTACCAGCCAGAGAGTTGATTTAAATATTAGGTATTCTCATAAATGAGAGTGAAAAATGGAAGTAATATGGTAGACAGGAGTATGATACATGCTGACGCTTTTAGTGTGGAGGGAGAAAATAAAGTCTTAAAATTCTGCAGTTTCTTCCACTTCTGTGTGGTTGGCTTAACTGTGCAAAAGAATTAAAAGGCACAGAACCATTGATTTTACTAATTTAAGATTATTTGCAAACTATATCCTTTTATACTTTGTTAAATTTGCTGTTATATTATGATAATATCTTTGTCTTTTTTTTTTCGTCCCTTTTGTTAGGGATGGAGGATGATGCTGAATTTCATGAACATATCTTTCTGGAGAAACACCTCGAAGACTTTCCCAAGCAAGGACCTATTCGCCACTTCATGGAACTAGTCATCTGTGGGCTTTCAAAAAACCCATACCTCAGTGTTAAACAGAAGATTGAACATATTGAATGGTTTCAGAAGTATTTTGAGGAAAAGAAGGAACTTCTTCAAGAGATTTGAGACTTGGGGAAGTGCTTAACCTTGAAATGAAGAATCATTACATCAAAATTGATGATTTCTTATAATGGAAATACTGTCAGTACTTAGTAATCATGTGACCTGAAAGTTGTATTTTAAATAATAAACTGAAAGGTCATACTTTCATGTGTGTATGTCCATGTATATGTAGGTATTTTTTGACAATAGAAGAAGGAACTGAAAAGTACAGCTTTTGTAGAATATGCATTTAAAATTTAGTTTATCCAAATTGTTGTCTTTTAAATTTGAAACTAATCTTTTGACCATACAAAATATTAGGTCTAGTTCCACTTCCTACACCCTTCCCACTTGGTGTGTATCTTAACAGGTTTGATCATCTTTGCCATTCTGGAAAACTTGCAGTGCTTTAATTTCTAAAAGCTCCTGACACAGCTCTAATTTTGAAAAGCTCTTACTGAGATAGTAACAGTTCATTTTGCTAATTCATTAAATACACTGGTATTTGGATGGTATTAATCCTTTCTATCCTCCTTTCACGAATTATTGGTTCATTTTAAAATTTTTGGTAATGACTAAGTCATTTGAATTGAATGCTTGTTAGTTCATCTGTTCAATGAAAGGCTATTGTGTTCTTGAGATGTGTCCACAGCATAATAGTGGTGAGTTATATAAAATAATATGAGAAGTCTCTCCTACCATCCATATGTCCATTCTGAAGCTTTTGACCAACTTCCCATCAGTATTTGTTGTTTAAAAGTGGGTCTGGTTGTCAAGTAATCCATAAAGTTCTGTTTCATTAGAGCAAGCAGTTTTACAATTACTACAATTAAGCTGAGGCCTTATCTCCTGCATCTGCAGGGCTAGAAAGAGGACTTGACGTTGCTGGCAAGGAGAGTTGTTGCCTAGAGGTTGCTGTCGCATGATGCCACTGCTGTTTTCTGTCTAGTCCTCTGATGTTGGTGAAGTAACTTCATATTTTCTAGATGATCCTTTATTCTAATTAAGTTTGCATGGTCCTTCATATCTATTAAGCAATTGCAACATATTTTAAATTCAGTTACCTTTTGTTAAATTTTCGTCCAGAATTACTCACTCGGTCATTCAGAATCCTGGATTAGATCTCACTGCTTAACTTCCCAGAGCATTGCCAGCCTCGCATATTGCGTTCTTCCTTGTCCTCTCCCATTCACTCCAACCACTTCAGCAGCTATTGGCCCTATAAATATGCTCCTTTTTCTCACATTTCCTTGTAACCGATGCAGGAAGGAGGAAGTTATGGAATGACTGTAAAACACTGGCTGCTTATGCAAACTGATTTTTAATCAGAATTACAAGAAAGAAAATGAAAGAGTTGGCCTTTTTCTATGGGTTAGGATATTGTTGCTGTGTTCTGCTCATCTGCAGGACACGAGTTTGCCTGTCTGGCAAAAGGCAAGACTCGGGCTGTGGAAGGGAGAAGTAGCTTTTTGACTTTCTAGCTTGTAAGAACAGCAAGGTTCAAATTCTACAGAAATTTTCAGAGGCTTCCTGGCTTTGGAATGGACAGAGCGAGAATTGTATCAAAGTATCTCTGTTTAGTACTAGGATAGTTTTACTTCAAAAATACCATTCTTCCCAGATTTCTACCAAACTATGATGCACAGCCTGCGTTCTGCTGTATTTCAGGCCTTTTCTTAAAACAAGGTACAGAGGCTGTGAATTCGCCATGGGCTTTTAGAAATAGCTCCTCTGTGTATTTGCATCTAACCTGGTTTTTGATATGGGAGACAGGACACTCACAAGCTCAGCTCTTACTGGAAGAGGTTCGGGAGCATTAGCTGTGTATGAAAGTACTGAATGTCACAGCACTGGGAGTGAGGTGAATGTTGCCCTTTGAACAGATTCAGTAGGAGGTCAGTACTTTGACAAGCTCTTAACTAGAGCTCTTAGTGCTTAGGATCTTTGGAAAGCTGTAGTAATTCCTACTTAAGTGCTTAAATATAGATTTGAGAGTTAATACTAGGCCACAGGATTTGAATCATCAGACCTAGCTGCACATACGTATGGATGCTTACTGGGACTGCTCAAGGCACATTAAGAGAGCCCAAGTGGCAGGGCTTTTATGTGTGGGGGGTTTTTTTGGGGTACGCTTCTTGGTAGTCCCAAAGGAGTAGGCTTGCAGGAATTTAAAGCATTGCTTACAGATTAGTCACTTAGAAGCATAAAAATCACCCCTTTTCTTTTGCAGCCCAAAGGATAAAAGCTGTCTGCCGTTGTTCAAAGTGGAGCCAATGCTGCAGGTAATGATTCCCACGCTGGAGTCGTTCGAGCTTTTCTTATGATGGTTGGTTTTCCCCCTCTTGTAACTGCTTAGGTGGTATTATGTGTAACTTAATGCACTCAGCACTGGGATCTGTCCAAGGCAAAATAGCGTTTGTTACGTTCTGCACTCTTACATTTCCTTCTTTACGCCTTAAGCGGAGGTCTTGTTAATGTGCTGCTAATACTATACTTCCATGATACCCACATTGGAAAGTTGTCTTGCTTTTGCGGGGGGCTGGGGCAGTTGATGCTCCCTTGAGAAGAGCGAGAAGATGGAGCAGGCTGACCCAGAGCCATAATTGTGGGGAACGGTGTCCGTGTGCAATTTTTAGGTGACAGTTTTCCTCTGGGGTGGCTATAATAGGTACATAGCAGAAGAAGAATGTCTTGTTGAATGGAGATGGCTGAGCTACTTCAAAGTTGCATGCAAAAGCATAGAGACTCACTGTTGGCAATGGTGGTAGCTGTTGATAGCGCTGTGAATGATGGTCATGGCTTCCCCAGGTTGGCTGCTACCCTTGAAGAAGACCAAGTTCCTTTTTCCCCCCTTTCCATCACACCTGGGTAGTCTCCATTTTCCACCCGTCTGGCACTACTGCAGCGGTTCCAGAGGGTCTCTGGCCATCTCGGAGGAGACAGGGGCACTGGTGAAAGCACTGGCATGGCTAGAAGACGTGGCAGAGGGCAGTGGCTCCACGTTGGTAGAGTGAAAGAAGAAAGAGGGGAAAGAAAAGGACCCATATGGTTTGTAAAGGTGTAATGGAGAAGTTCAAGGCGTAACATTTATTACCTGCCTGTTTCTGTAACTTCTTTATTTCTGCTTCCCAAGGGCTGATCTTGCCCTGCCCTGCCAATGGTTGAACTCATTATGGAAGTTAAATCAAATCCAAAGCACTTGCTCGCAACCCGGTTTGAACCCAGCTCTGGATCTCCCCAACCCTAACTGTACAGGTTGGAAATTGGGCTGGAAAAAACCAAACTTCTTGGGGATGGTCCCTTGCTAAAAGGGAAGAATAGGAGTGAGTAGGGCGAGAACCCAACAAAGGGCTGAATAATTTATTGTGTTAATGCAGGGGGTCTCAGTGAAGTGCAAATGCCAGCCCCTTGGGTTATGCACCAGCCCAAACCTTGTCTTTGACATCTGATGGCACCCTCAATCTTCTCAAACCTATTTGATATGAATGTTTTGCTAGAAATCGGACTTGACGAGGCACTTTTTCCCCTGCTGTGGAGCAAGTGTGTTTGCTCCCCAGTGTGGTATTAGGCAGAAGCTGGAGGAATGACTGTACGGTTTTGTTGCAAGTTTATCTGTGTTGGTATTTCAGCTCTTGGCATTAACCCCCACCAAGCAATTACGCTGTGGCATTGATGCGGTCTGTGCCTAATAGGAGGGTTGTATTCCTTGAGCACTTACCCAAGCACTGGAAGAAAGATGGCAGTGGCTTAAGTTCTCATCTGGCAGAGGAGCTAAAATGAATGGAGTGAACAGGGAGGAAAATCTGGCACGTGTTCCCAAACTGCAGGCAGTTTTTGCTTAAACCATGTATTTTTAGATGAAGAGGAGCATTAAAGGAGTCCTGGAGAGCTACTCGGGTCCATTTACTTCCAGCGCTTACAGAGATAATAAAATTCCAGCATGAAAATAGCTCCTCATTGGAAGCTTGTACTTTGATGAGAAGCCTGAAGCATCGCGGCATTTATGCAAGAGGGGCCATGGTATTGCTTTCAGTGAGGATTTCAAAGTAAATAGTCTCATTTTAGTTGGATTTGTGAGGATCACTTAGCAAAATGATGTTCGTGGACAGAGAATGATGACTTCTGAGATTGCAGGGCCTGATTTTTCACTGCGGACACACCTGCAGGTGCTTTGGGAAGTCCGGCTGCTGCTGCGATGGTGTCCAGCGGGACACAGTGAGGGTGTAAAACCCACCCTGCCGCGTGGCTGCAGTGTTCTGGTCTCATGATCTCCACAAGATGTCAGTGTAGATTTATTAGATTAGATACAAAATCCTTGTGCTGTTCCCCCCGGCAGATTAAAGCAAAAACTGTTTTAGAGCTGCACAATAGGTTTGATTGTGCTCTGGAATGTGTCGCCCATGGAGGAGCGACATGGCGAGCGCTGGCGTTCAGGGAGGGGGCAAGTGACACCCCAAAATGGGAGCAGAGCTCCTGGCAAAAAAAGGGGCAATGCTTTGCTCGTATCAAGGTGCCTTTACTCCCTTGGGGACAAGTTGCTTATGTGTAATATGCAATACTGCACTTGTGCAATAAAATGCTCTGTATTTTACTCAAAGAAAAGCTGGAAGCCTGAAGAAAAACTGGAAGGGCCAGCCTGGGTGGCAGGAAGGATCTGAAGGTGATTGGGTCAAGTCATGTATTAGAGAAGCTTAACTGCTGGCGTGTGGTATCCAAAGCTTGCTGTGTGTTTTTTACATACAAAAAGTGGTCTTGCAATGTTGAGCAATGCATTGACCCTGCAAAAAAACCGGGGCAGAGCGTCCAGCCCAAGGGAGTTCCCCTTCACCTTTTAGCTCTTTTGCATAGCAGTCCCTGCCTGTGAGAGAAACTTTTTAATGCCTGTCGAGGTGCATTCAGTTGGATGTCAGCCACAGAAGAGGTTTTCCATGTAAGAAGATTCTCTGAAGTGCTGGCAGTGGTGGTGGAGATGTTGACCCAAGCCCAGGTCTGGCCCCATACAGGAGGGAGCTTCCCCAACCAGGCTGGGCTTCTCCGTGCCCCTGCGCGCCCCAGCCTCTCCTGTGACTACCCTGCCCTGGGCATCGCTGGGCCAACTGAGGTCCCCCTGGGCTGCCAGCTCCCGGCTGCTGCAGCCACAGCAAGGAAAAGCGGCAGCATGGTCAGCAGCCAAAGGGATGTTTCAGAGCTACCTTCCCTCTCTTCTCCCTTGCAGCCCCTGGTATTTATTCCCGTTTTCCCGACAAAAGCTAAAGGCAGTGCAGACCCCCCCGCCTCCCCTTGCAGCTGGGGCTGCGGTCCCCCCGCCCTGCGGCGCGGGCCTGGCGTGGGTGGCCCCGCTCCCACCGCCGTGCTCGAAAGCCGCGGGAGCCGCCGAGCGATGATTCATTTATGGTCCCCGGCAGTGCACCCTGTCACCCGCAAGAGAGGGGAGGGAGCAAAAGGTGACAGTATTTGTCAGCGGTGGCAGAAATAGCCACGTTTCAGATTTCACTGGGGAAGTGGGGAGGCAGGGAGGGAGATAAACACCAATGTGGTGCTCAGCCTGGTTCCCAGACCTGCCTCGCAGCTGCGAGGGAAGAGCACCTCGTTTTTCTTACGGGCAAGCATCTGCCCACCTAAATTTGCCTTAGAGGATCCCAGCCACCCCCCAGCATTTGCATTGGGCAGATAAGCTAGAGACCGGGATGCAAACTCCCCCTCCCCTCGATGCATTATGTACCAGCTCACCCTGGGGACAGCCAAGACGACTTCCTGGGCTCAAGGGGTTCCCGAGGAGGCACTCGTGTTTTCCTGCCCTCCACGCCACAGCAGCTGCTGGGCTCCACTGGACCGCTGGCCACACTGGAGAATTATTCTTATTTTTCTGCTGGCAAAGGTGTTTTGCGTGTTCAAGGGCTGGACTCTGCCCGCACGCTTGCCACTGGCGTGGGTCAGCGGCTGGGATGTGCTCCCATGCTGCCCAGAACAGGGGATGGATGCTCTGCAAAGCCGGGCAGTTTCCAAAGATAAGGGATAATCTTATCTTTAAGGCTGATTTTTAAATAGAATGAATCCTGGTGCTCAGCACACCGCAGCCACGTTGGATAAGGAAAAAGGTGCAAACAAAACAGCCGCCCAGATTTAAGGGCAAGGCTGTGAGCTTGTTCCTCAGGTTAGCAATTACCACCTGAAATCAATGGGATTGCTCAAGCACATTGCCATTTTGGCTACAAGAAGACTTTATGGTGAACTCACCCTGAGCTCCCCTGGTGACGGGATGTTTGCTTAGTGCTTTCCAAGGGGAAAATGGAACTGGAAGCACATACCAACAGCTGCTCCTAAAAACCTCCCACTCCCTTCGACCAGAGTTTATTCTGTTTTATATATATATGTATATATTAGATACGATAGCCATAACATAGCAGCAAATGTAAAATTGTTTTATAAAACTGGATTTTTCAAAGCTGGATTTATAAATCTACAAGCTATAAGACAGAAAGGGGGAAAATAAAAAGAAAAGGGGGAAATAAAATAAAATATAAGGAATACTTGAAGTTTAGCCCATTTCAAGCTGAAAAGGAACATTTCAGCAGCGTTGCTCTCAATGTGATCAGTGGCTGTGTTTTGCTCAAAAAGGCCCTGTGATCATTGAGTGTAAAACCCTGGGAAACATTGCTCTAATGAAAACATTGGAAGTTAGGGGTTTTTTCCCCCTCTCTCCTGAAGGCGATTTAATATTGCAATTTTTTGAAAAGGGCTGTGTCAGAACAGTCACATGATATACAGGCCTGAGTGTGGCAGTGCTCTATCAGATTGGCAGCAATGCTGAGCAGCAATATCCAGACCTGGATTGTGCCGGTATCGTGAGGGTGTGAATTGAGTTTCCCATTGCTTCAAAATCAGAAGCAGCTGCCAGGCGTGTGAAAGGCTGGTTGCCTGAATTCAGGGCTGCAGTCAAATTGGTTCCTCTGTCATTGCAAGCCGTGTGATTTACTAACCAGGGCGGCGGAGAGGGGGAAGGCTGCCTAAAGCCACTCAAGGCATCCCTGCGGCTGGTGGGGCTGCTGTGGGTCCTGCCAGGATGCAGTGGGGAGGAGAGGGGCTTCCCGGCACTCCATAGAGGCCAGCTGTCCTATCGGCTGTTAATTTTTCGCTTCCCCCTCTCCCAGATCTGAAACATCTCCTGCTCCTGTGTAAGTGTCTTCTGCAGGTGTTTTAAAAGAACCTGGCAAGTTTCCTTGCTGCGGGGGCTGCTCACCTTCTGTCCTGCCCCTCCGTAGAGAAAAGACCCTAATCTGAGGGGCAGTTGCAAGGGTGAAAAATGAAGCTAAGGCTCCTTTCCCTATCTAATAATTTTTAAAGATTTGGTGAGGCGAGCTTGGCGGTCTTTCCGGGTGCCTGCTGTGCCTCTCCTGCCTGCCCAGAGCCCAATCCTGTGGCTTGTCACTCACTTACAGAAGCCGTGGAGGCCTGACCCTGCGCATTGACTTCCACCGGAGCTTTGCCATTAACGTTACTGCTCCCAGCGTCAATCCCCGTGCGAGACAAGACCAGTACCCTCGTTTGGGATGTCAGGCTTGGGCCCCCCGCCATCGCGTTCCTGCTGGAGGAGACTTTGTGGCTTTGCATCTGCCAAGGAGAGATGTTGGAGGGGATGTGCCTTCTTCCAGGCTGCTCCCCGCGTACGTGTGTACCATATGATGTGTAGGTTTGGTTTGAGCATAACCGCCACCCAAGGCAGTTTTTCTGCAGCGTGATGATAATAGGACTGACCAAAACCGTAACTAAAACACTCAACCCCGACATTTTGCCACTGTGAACCACAGGGCTGGGAATGGCTGCCTTTCTGAAGCCTCACCCTGCGCTGGGTTTCACAGTGGTTCGTTTTCTGCATGGAAAAGCGACAGTAAAGAGGGGAGGGGAGCAGGCCTTGCACTTTTGAAGGGGCACGTTTCAGTTCGGCACTGGGCAGCAAGCGAGGTGGGCTGGGGTGGGCTGACGCCTGGCCCGCAGCCCCCCGGTCCCTGAGCCACGATGTACCTGGCTGCACACCCACCGGCTCAGGGCTGTAGCTCCCGCGGCTCCTTGAGCCCCGGATTTCAGAAAATTTTAAAAGAAACCTGGGTTTCTGTCTCGGCAGTGGAATTATTTGGAGGTTGGAAGGGGCCGCGTGAGGCTCATTCCCAATTCTCCACGGCCGTTGGCAGTAACTTATTCTTTGTCTCTTCTTCTGCAGCACATCCCCCAAATGGGTGTTTAATCAGATGCCAATGTAGGAAGCAGACAGCTTTCACCCGTCTTATCACCACCACTGAAGTATTTCAACTGTACCGCGGTGCGGGGGGGTTCTGCATCCCTCCTTGAGCCGTCCCCGGGTCTCCTTTGGTTGCCAAAGTGCCGTATCAGTAACAGGAGCAGGCGTGGGCATGGCCAAGGAGACCAAAGCTGGAGCTAGTGCCTGGTGAGGGGGCTACGGGAAATGTCCCCGCTCCTCTCCAGGATCTCCAGTGCCTTGAGACTCAGCAGCATCACCTCTGGCCATCAGTCGGATGAGGGGTGAGCGCTGCAGTCTTCCCTCTTGCCCAGCCGTGGGAAAAGTGCTGAGATCTGTTCATCAGATCTTCTCCCTCCTCCCACCGTGTGGAAATGGGGAAGGAAAAACCTGCTCCCTTCCTCTCCTGGCCAGGATGGGAAAGAGAAGCTGTATTTACTTTCCGCTGCCTCGTAGCTAGAAGGAGGAGGACAAAAGAGGATGTGGAAAGGGAGAAAGAAGAGGCTCAGGGCACGGGGATCCCCATCGATGACTGCACTGGGGTCCACTGAAATGGACACACAAGGGGAGCAGTCTGCAGTGTAGCACCCCCACTTGTAGAGAAAACATTCACTGAGTCATACAGTAACAGTACAGGGCAAACTGGGAAGGCGACCCAGAGAAAAATCTGTCCCATGTGTGTTTGTGTCAGGAGTGTTGCTGGACGTTATTTATAACATTTAATTATTGTTATTTTTACTTGTCCCATTTCTTCCCAGCCAGAGAAGGTCACTCAAGCCATTGCTCAGGAAGAAAAATGGTGTTAAGCTGGTAAAAAAGAATGAAACGCCTGTGGTGTTTTTTTTCCTTTTCATAATTTTGCCATTCTCACTTTGGTGGGTGCTGAGATTTCCTACACACCTCACCTGAACCAGAGCTGAACGTGGCAGTTAAAATGATGAGGAAGGGCGGAGCAGTACAGCGATATGGAGGTGAGTCTGGGTTAATGCTTGCCAAACAAAAAAAAAAAATTAAACCAATTTCTTGGCGACAAGCAGCAGCGGTATGTGCCAAGGTGGTGGGTGCTGAGGCTGTGGGAAGGGGCAGGCAGCCAGGTGAGGGGGAAGCTGGCAGAGGGAGCATGGCCCCTGCCTGTCCCTGCCTATTTGTGTCATACCTGGAGCAGGTGAGAGCCTCTTGGAGAAGCCAAAACAGCCCTTCCACCCAGACGGGATGGGTCTGGGCACCAGATGGGACACGCTGGAGCTGGAGAAGGTCACTTGTGGCAGCAGATCTGGAAGCAGCTCTAGGGTTATGGCTGTGGCTTGCCCCTGCGGTGTGCGGGAACGGTCATGGGCACCAAAAGAGCACCTCATGCGTCTGATTTGTGTGTGGCCTGAGGTTGCCCGCATCATGTACCTGAGTCGGGAGGAGTTGTTACTGCTGCAAGAGGAGGCAGAATCAGGCATAAAATGTGAAACATGGGAAGAAATTAAAATCCCGTGGCAAGTTTCCCCTACTTTTGTTGCTCTCCCTATACTTAAAAACGAGAAGCTGAGGGACTTGGGGCCTTCCACAAGCATTTACCTTGGGCTGTCGGCTCCAAACCTGCCCTATTTTGAGCATAAACTCCCTACTTTGCTGTGGTCTGTTGTAACAGTGTCGCGTGGGACAAGCAGTGCCCCCTCTGCCCTAGCAGCGTGACCCTGCCCAGGAATAAATGACTGCAGCGGCTGTCAAGTAACTACAATAAAAATTAAGTGTTGCTGTTAACACACCTCTCCTCACTCTGATTCTCATAATTAGGCCAGTCAGAGCAGCTACTAATTTAAATAGTTTCTGTGGCTCCCCTCAGACAGCCTTTGCAGCAGCAGTCCCTGGTTTTAATTGGGCTATGGAAAGACGTTACCCTTTTCTGAACCATTTGCTAGACCTGCTCACCCTCACAAATGGTGACACATGATTTTATTGCACAGAAGCCAAATATAACAAATCAACAAATAACTCGTGGTATCTGATAATCCAGGTGACGTAGGTGAATAATTGCCTAGAAACGTACAGGAAGACGCTCGAATGCTGGGTTTTTTTGATGGTGACAAATGAACTGTGAGTATCAGGTTGCATGCTTCGGCTTTTTGCAAGAATGGAGCTAAAGATTTGAGTCCAGGACATCTAGGGCTAAGTCAGTTCAAAGGTCCCTGACAAGGGTTTTTCTCTGGGAGGAATGTGCTTCACTCCCCATTAAAATGGTCCTCCATGGAGATAGCTATGCTGCACCAAGGCGCTCTTGCTAGGGGGTAAGGCTGTCCACGCCATCCCATGCCACCCTAGAGCTCCTGAATCCCCCGTGTGAACAAGACCCATTGTTCACCAAGTCAAGGTGAGGCAACATAACCCTCTAATCCGATACCATGTGCAGTACAAGCCAGGTGGCTTATTAATTTCAACTGGAGCATCTTTTTTTCAGAAAAAACCAAGCAAACAAGCCAAACATTTGGGACTTAATAGTTTCCAGCAATGGAGAGTCCACAGCGTCGCTGGGTAAGTTGTTCCAGCGGTTAATTATGCTGGTGAAGTCAATGGAGTTACTGTAAACTCAAGTTACACCAGTGTGACTGAATACAAAATTTGGCCTCGTTACCCAAAAGGAGCAGCACTTTGAAGTCTCTGTATGTCTTTAAATAAAATTATTCTCCAGCGGAAGATGCGGAAATGCAAGACTTTTCCTCTAAAGCATACTACAGCAGTTAATCGGTCTCCAGTATACTGCTGGAATATTAATACCAAATCCAAATTGCACTCATGTTTAAGACAGTTAATTGGATTTATTTTATACATAAGTCTGTCTGTCGTCGTTAGGGCTATATTGCTGCTGGCTGTGATAACATTTTTATCTGTTAACTTCCAAGCTGCTACGACTAACACCAGCTACTCATGAAATGAGTCAGCTAACTTTCCTTTTAACCGTTTGTTCTGCTCCCTGAAGGTGTTATGAATGTTGTGGTATGACAGGCTGGTCGACACTCATTCCTTTAAAGCTTATGTAGCAATTTTATTGTCACAATAGGCTTTCTAAAAAATGGGGTCAGAGTTTTGCAGCAGCTGGGCAAGAAACAGTTCCCACTTCAGTGCGAAGACCTGAGTGAAAACAATTGTTTTGATTTATTTAAAAAACATTTTATGATGGAAATTGGTGTTACAAGATCCAGGTTTTTGCTCCCACAGGAACAATTCTTACAGGCTGTCTGAATTATCCAGAAACTGCCAAGGCAGATTTATACTTAAACTGGATTATAAGGAAATACACTGCAAACCACTGCAACAAATCATTACTAATCACAATCAATGGGAATGATTAAAGCTCTGAAATCTCTCCTGAAGTTGCATTAATGAATGAGAAATTGCATGCAAATCGCACCGGGTTCTCTGTCCCAGCCAGATGTTGTGCCTCTCATCCCCCCTCTTGCCTAGCGCGTTGGAAGGTTTTCCCTTGAGCCGATGTCCCAATAAATGGCTTTTCCATCCCAGGTGAAATATCCATGGGAGGACTGGGAACACTTTTCCCAGAGGAAGAAGGAATGCTGTAGCTTGTTACACCCTAAAAAGATGTTAACCCCTATGGACTAGTCACACCCTTACTCAGGTAAAATATTTTCAGATTGGCTAACTTATCTCTTCACATGTAAAACGTCTGTGGTATTCTTCTTAACTTCCTGTGCCTAACTGCTGGTGCTATGGTTGCTATACGTGGCCAAGAAGCTCCGCTTTCCCACCCCAGATGTGAACAGAGAGCTCCAGCATATATTTATCTTTTTTTGCATACTTCACAGAAATATTTTGAAGCTTAAGAAGTCTCTCGGATTATGTTTGTTCGATGTTTCAATAACCTCCTGTGAAAATGCTTGCAAAGGATTATTCTTTCTGGTCCGTGATGATTTACTTATTCCTCCAACTCAATGTTTGCTTCATGCTGATTATAAGGGCCATAAAACCATGGCACTGAAATGCATCATTTCCAGAGGCCGCTTGCTCTCTTTGCTGGGAGAAAATGAGGAATCACCCCCCAGAGGATGCTCCCTGGACAGAGGACGGAGCCTGCTCTCCTGGGGCTCCAGAGTGGTGTGACAAGATGTGGCTGTGCCAGAAGCCCCCTATTGCCAGCGCTGGCTGGGAGCGGAGGGTGATGGATGCTCCCGGGTATGTTCACGGCTGACAGCATCTGAGGAAGGCTCCATAAAGTGTAACCCTTAATCTGTCTCCTGGGGAGCCCAGAAAGGCTGATGTAGTTGATGGGATGTGGATGAATTTGAGCCCTTTGAAGACAGAACAGGACGACAGTTCCTCCATGCTTACCGCACTGGTGCGGACACGGCCTGCACCACAGAAACCTTTTATAATGTCCCTGTGTTTTATCCTCACCCAAACCATCCAAAATAACAAAAGAAGTCCCAGATTACCTAGTGCCCGCCTGCCTGTGCCCCCTGGGAGACAGACATGCCTGCTCCAGCTGGGAGGCAGAAGATGTTCCTACAGACATCAGTGCATGTGCCTGGGAGAGCAGCGGTGTAATTGCTGAGTGGTGAATACCACTTTATCATGTTTGGGGATCCTTTCCCACATACACCCACTTTATATGCTTCTTTGCTGTTTAGAGGGGAGATTATCTCAGCCCATAAACACTCCTGTAGCGAGATAGCTTTGCGCAGCTCTCCTCCGTGTGGCAGAGGTAATGGTGAGGATGCCCAACATAAGGAAACCTGTGCACCACAGGACCTGTCCCCTGGGCTACTCTGCTGCTGGGTGCTCTTTCAAGGCCATCTCCTCCAGCTGCTGGGCTGTGATAAACCACATCTGCACCATGGCAGCAGCACTGAGAGCACCATCAGCTCATTCACAGCCACTGGAAGAGGCTCTGCTGGGAAGAGCTGTTGACACCTGCTTTAGGATGCTCCCGTATCCCAGCACAGCATGGATGTCCCTCAAAGGCTGGGAGAAGTGACCCAGATCCAGTGCATCATAACTCCCCAAAGGGTATTGCTGCAAAGTGGTGCTTCTTGACGCAATTGCTTCTTAGTGACAGGAATGAGGTAGGTGTGTTTTAATGAAGGGCGGCTTTAGCTTCACTGCAAGTCCCCATGTGGGAGGATTGCTTCGCCGTGGGTCAGCGCTATGGGCCCCGCTCCTCCGCACGGCCACTAGCCCCAGGCACTGCGGGATCAGCCCTCTGGCTCTGGCCAAAAGTCACCAGAAATCTTTCCTTGTTGGTGGTGCCGCTGTTGGTGAAGGAGACGATGAGCTGGACTGATAATTGCATCTTCTGTGGAACAATAGATAAGCAAACGTTCGAGGAGGAAGGAAGTAGTGAGGGGAGAAGAAGAACCTGTATTTCTCATGGTGTCAGGATACTAGTGCTTGACTAACAGGCTGATGTGAGCTGGGGCTGTTTCAAGCCACAGTGTTTTAACGTGGCAAAAGGGCCAGCGGAGGCTGATCATCTTCCTCCTTTTGTAAAAGTCGCAGGTCTGTCTCCCCAGTATGTCTGCTTTGATTTAATACTCACCTGAAAGGAATCAGGAGTGTCTCCCTGAGCACCTAATGTTTTGTGAGCCTACAGTTCATCCCTACAAACTTGCACACAGTTCTGCGTGTACCACAGTTTCAGTTCATGGAGTATCACAGAGCATTTTCCGCTTCATTTTTTCCATAGTCTTTGTAAGAATTCCCTATTTTTACCCTCAGCTGTTACTTACTGAATTAAAAGGATGCACTTGCAGAGGATATTCATCCCTGGCATTCATCCCAGGTGACCTGGACAGCTGCCTGAGAGCATTCCTGTACATGTTTGTTCTTACCTTCATAAGCCCTTGTCCCACAGTATAGCTTCTCTCAGAGAAACGTGGCATCTGATCCTAGCATTGCTCCTCCATTCCTGTGAACAGTCTTAATGTTTGCATGTTTGAGGCTGTGTTCTGCTTTCCCGTCTATCTAGTTCGCAGATACTAACCGCTGAAATGATCCTCTAACGCTGAGCTGACCATGAGATGCTGGGTTCAGCAAAAGCAGGTTGGTTCTTCAAAACCTTTCCTGCTGCCTCTTGGTGCAGCATCACTTTGTGAATCAGTGTCTCACTTGTAACAGTGAAGAGTCCATCATAGTCAAGATGATGTTTCTGGCCACTGAACATAGCTGCTTTCTGAAAAGTCTCTCCTGCGACTATTTAATCTTTCCCTTTTTAACTGTGCTGATTGTGCATGCTCCGCTTCTCAGTAGGTACTAGAAGCCCTTGTCTGAAGATTCTTGCAAAAAGGTTTTGCTTCTTTTAAGTGAAACAGCTCTTTGGAAAGCCAGATACTGCTAGTGCGTGTTTCTTTCTATGCTTTAGATAGTCTTCCACACCGTTTCCTCTAAGTTCATTCTCGGTGCTTCTCGCTGGTGTCTCCCTGGACTCTCAGTTTGTATCCCCTTTCTGTGCACATTGCTGTAAATGAGTTCTTGCCTTCACAAAAAGGCAAAAAATCCTCTTGCCATCATCAGTGCATTCCCGGGATGCTTCGGCACCCTGGAATCCCTGGTTACTGCCGTGAGGTTCCTGCTCCACTGGTCGCCCTGCCTTCACATTGCTCTTTGCCCTGCCTCCCCTTCTGATACGAAATCACTGTTCTCTGCTGCTAGATAAGGTGAACCCGTCAGCAGAGCTGCTAGTGAAGACAAGTCTTTGTTACGGTAACAGGTTAAGAGGTGAAGGGAGAAGTCTGAGAGGGGGAAATCTACCTTATCCTGTAGAGATGGTAGTACCACCTGACTCCATCTGCAGCTCTTCCAAACAAGAATATTCTGGTCTCCTAAAGGCCATTGGCAATTTTAACTATAACCCATGCAGGGAGATCAGACTTTAAAGTCCTTGTCAATTTTATCTCCCTTTCCACTGACACCACCCCATTATCAGGTCAACGTATTCATTTTTAAGTTGATATTAAGTTTACGACACTGGCATGGCATTTAGAAGCAAATTCAGTAGCAGAGGTTGAACAACATTCACAGATTACTAACTTAAGTTGCTTTTATGAAAGCAAAATACACAGATGCTTTAAAATAATAGTCTTTTATTAATAACATCAATACTATTATTACACGGTACTATCAAACATACAATTTTACTTTTAGCCATTAATTTATTTTACAGAAAAGAAGATGGTTTGCAGTTCCAGCTGAAGATCTTCCAGGTTATGAGATGGTGTTGTATATAGCATGGCTGCTGGCTTTGATTTCTTGTCTGGAATGATGTGATTCACCTTTGTATAAAGAAAATGCGCACTCTCAGCCTTCACTGCCGTTGGGCACCCCCGGGCAGCTTTCCAGCCACTCGACCTCAAGCCTGTAGTGTTGCATGGGATTGTTGTGACCCAAGTGCAGGACCCGGCACTTGGCCTTGTTGAATCTCAGTGATGAAGACACATTACTTTTTTTTAATTCTGCTTTGAGGAAGGGCTTTCTTGGTCAATGTCCTGTCAGTGGTGTGACTGTAAAGTTTGAACCAGACCCAAAGCTTACCAATTCTTTTGCTCATTGACGTGCTCTGATGTCTGATTTTGTGAGGTTTGGGTTTACCCTTGGAGAATGAGCACAGGCTATTGAAGCAGCTGCACGTATTTCTAGCGGCCTGCAGGAAGGGTGGGCTTTGCACCCAGCTGTAGAGGTGTGAAGGTAACTCATGTCCAGGTCAGCAGTAGCTCCTCTACGTTGTTCCCATCAAGTCAAAACAGAGGACCACTCAGCTCTTCTGGCTTTCAGGCCAAGCTTTGGATGAGTGAATTTTCTCAGCCTGTTGTTCTTCCTCAACTACAAATGGGGCTGAAGGTGGTTGGCAAGGACCTAAACATTAAGTTTTAGATGCCTGAGTCATGGCAGGTGAATCTTACCCACACACTGAACTGCTGAATAAAGCCACACGCCCATCTACCCAGAAGCCTTGGCCAGCACAAAAACGACTTGAAAGCCGCTCTTCCACCTTCTGACTGGGAAGATTGCAGGTACTTTCCCCTTTGCCTGGAGATATTGTTAGAAGGCTCATTTTACCTCCATAACAAGTTAATTAACTCCCTTTTCCCCAAACTAAGCTGAGCAAAGGTTTTGTGCAAGCCACATGCCCTATATTGAGAAATAAGTCTTTTCTCCCATGTTCTTGCTGTGCCCGCAGTGATATGGCTAACAAAAGCTGTTGTCTCCTCAGAAGGAAAATTGTCCTTCTGAATTGTTTCTAACAGCCTGGGTTGCTTTTTTGGTTTCTGACTAAACTTGCTGCATTAGAAGAAATCCCCGTTGCGAATTGCCTGCTTCCCTCACCAAGCCCTTGTGAATCATCCACGAGGGAACAACACGGCACCGCTACCGTGCTGAGCGTGGCAGCTGCCAGGCTGCTCTCCTCGTCTGCTCTAAGACGATGCCCAACATGAGCATTCAACAGCTTTCATGGGTCTTTCATAGGACTTTCAAAATTTTTGGCTTTTTTTCCCCCCAGTTGATTCAAACAAGATATGCCACCAAGGTTTTGCAAAAGAGGCTTCCAGATACTTTTTCGCAGCAGGGTTGCCTGTGACAAGAATCGTAAAAAGCCTCTGCAAATCAGCAAAATTATTCTGCGGTGCAATCTGTGTAGGAAAAAGTTCACTCACCGCTTTTTGTGCTTGGCTCTGCCAGTGCAGATTCAATATCTCACAGCTTCGATTCCTGCGAAGCACTCTCAAAATGTTTGTCACAGACTGCTTTTGCTCGAAACCTACGGGAGCAGAGCAAGCTGTGCAACACAGCATGCCAGCATGCTTGTGAAAAATCCCTTCTGGATGCCTGTCACCGCTCTGCTTAGCATTTACCTTTGCGCTCACTATAGCCATTTTCTTGACCTTGCATTTACCTCCATGGCACTTACTCACTTCCTTGCTCAGCTGCAGATCTCGTTGACAGGCTCAGACATCGCTGCACATACAGCAATCTGTTAGCTAGACAGTAACCCCACTGAGGAAGAGGTGTGCTGATTTCATCTGACATTGGCACATGAATTTGATTAAAATATCAAAGAAAGAATCCATTGATGTAGGTGTTTTTGAAGACCCGTTTGCATGGCTTCACAGACGTTACTCAAGTAGATGCTTTTTCTGACCACCATAAGAAAATCTGGGGTTTGATGATGGAGGAGGAGTCGCTACCCATGCTGTAACAGCAGTGCTTGGGATGAAGAGCTTTGTAATCGATGTGCCACAGCTGATGTTTTGCAAACCACCCATCTGGCTGCTGAGCTACTCTGGCTGCTAATTTCACAGCACCAGCCACCACTGAGTCTCCTTTCTCACCTGCGGCTGGATCAAGCTGAAAACCAAGGAGTGGGTGAAGGTGATCTGGGTGATTGCTTCTGCAGGGACTTTCCTCTGGGCTGTGTTAGGCCACAGAGTACTGTCTCGTCCCTGGAGAAACAGAATAGAGAGGAAAGATTGTAATGCAAACCCATAATGCTGCAAAACTGCAGTAGGGCAAAGACATATTCCTGAAGATCTGTCAGAAAAGCAAACAAAAATGAGAGCTGTTCTGGTAAGTCAGAAATATTTGGCCATCACTGTCTGCAAACTACAACCTTTGATAACCTGTCAGCTACTGAGAAGTTCAATGTACTCAACAGTGAGTTTTACGATCATCTCCCCTCTCAGCTACCAGATTTGATAGCTTTTTAGGAACATGATGACATCTTTTTGGGCTTTTTTGCCCTTGTCCTCTCTCTTTGTTGTTGTCTCCTTTTCTTATCTCAGCAATTAGGGCCATTCTTGAGCTACCTTCCAACCCTTCACAGAGAACTCTATGAGATGACTGAACATCGCCTTCTTCACTCTTTCTCCCTCTCTTCAAGCTGCCAGATGTTCAGCACTGGTTAAAGTTGGTGCCCTGCAGGGGTCTGAATGATGTAGATGCCAACACTGTAAGATAAGAAGTGTAAAATGCAGTTATTGTCCATTGGTCAGTCTCCAGGGTGACAAAACTGGAGACTGTTGGTGATAAATCAAGTCATCTCCACAGCTTTGGGGCTCTGGGGAGGGTAAGTCCTTTCCTCGCCCATGTGCTTTTTGGAAGGCTGAGGCATGGAGCCTCCCTGGTTTGGGGAACTGTCTTTGAATGACTTACACGCTGCTGGACTGGAATTTGAGTGTTGCTCTGGAGGAGGCTGTACATCTGCTTCACATCCTAAGTGCCCCTCTGCTAACAAGGGGTTGAGGAGGAAGGGTCTAGACAGGGACAGACCGGTGCCTGTATTTGCACTCCTGATTTAGTTCCAATATTAAAAAAACCCTCATTAGATTCACATGATGGAGCAGCAAAGAAAGTGCCTATTTATGGAGGCTGAGGAGAATCCACAGAGATGTGGGTTGCTGTTATTTGTCTGAATGGTGCCTCCTGACATCACGAGGGGCTGGAAAGGCTTGTTCAGGAGCAATGGAGAAGGCAGCTCTGCCTGGCTGTGTTAAAGCCTTAACACAACGCTTTCAGCATCTAGAATTGCATTTCTTGTCTTTCGTGATAGAAGTCTTATTTTGCAGGAAGTTTCATGTGCAGAGAGGGTAATACTTTTTGAGTCTTGTGAGAAAAGTGTGCTCTTTGTTTGTTTGTTTGCAAAGTGACTTTTCAACCACAGCATGGCCATTTTACAAAGAGTAAGGTTAGCTGTATACGTAGAAGATAAAAAAAAAAGCCGTAAGAAAAGGTTTCACTAAAAAAAATTATAAGAAGATACCAGTTGAAAGGAAGACACATGTGGCAGATCTGGAAAAGTAACAAGCAGTCCTGCTTTTCTGCACCAAATTTCCTGTAATGTAAAAAGGCAGTTTTGCAACAAAACCATACGAGGCTCAAGTTTTTAACAAACCAACATACGTTAAGAAATTTTTTAAAATTCATTTTTGTCCCTTGTCCATTTTATTTTGACTCCTGAGTCCTTCTTCAAGCGTGTATGCAAACACTCAGTGGCCATCACTGCTAGGTCCTCCTGGGCAGAAAGCTAGCAAGAAATGTTGAGGGTGCCTTGGCATTTATTCAGGTGGTTCGAGGAGAGAGCAGCTGGCTGCCTGATATACCACTTCATCAAGAGCTGTCAGTATCTGCCATCCCTGAGCCTGTCAGTCGATGCGTTGTTCCCGACTGCTCGGGACAGAGCACCGCTCGGCGAGGGCTCCTTTGCTGGCTAACTCCAAATCTTGTGTCTTTTTGTAGCATTGCCTGGCTTTGCTGAGACACCCTAGGGAAGCACAGCCCCGGGGTGCTTACTCTAGACTTGTGGGTGCTGCAGGGCAATGTCAGCTGTGCCCCAGGATTAAAGGGAAAGGAAATGCAGACTGGCTGATGCACGGCAGAAAGCGAGGTGCAGGACCAGCTTTGCAGCACCCACTTGACCAGGTGAACTTCACTGCAGCATAAACTACAGAGATGCAAAATTACTTCTGACTGCACCAGGGGCAGGAGCTCTGGATCCATTTGCCCATTAAATCCCCACAGGACACACTGTAGTGGGGATGTGAATGTGGCCAGGGTGAACCCTCTGGGAGACACCCGTGCAGACCTGCCCTGGACACCTGTGGAGGTTGCCCGTTGTCCCTTGGAGGCACAGCTCTGGGATGACAGACCTTCAGTGCCTTTTCGTGTGGGCTCTTTGTTTTGCAAAAGCTTCAATTTGAGGTGCTTTGATACACGCCCTCTTTCTTTACTGGGCAAATCTCGCTTCTTTCCTTGGTTTGTGCTCATTTTCTGCCTTTCTATTTTTTTCCTCTCCTTTCTTGCTGTTTTTTCCCTTATTGTGACTTCTTTTTGTGATTTCCTTATCTCCCCCCACCCTTTTCCTTCTTGTCTCTTTTCTCTCCCTTCTGCCCCTTCATTGTGTTTCCCATTCTCCAGCGGCTCTGGCACCCGTTGGAGATGACGAGGTGTCCCTCTGAGGCTGTGCCTCAATGAACCGATCCCCACCCCAGCAAAGAGGGGATACCAGAGAGTCCAGCTGCTGTCTGAGACTCTACTTGTTTTTTGTTTGCTTGGGGTTTTTTTGCTGCAAGCTGCTTCATCAGCCAGCGAGGTTGGTAGCCACAACTGGAGCGAAGAGTGAAAGTGGGTGGCTTTCAGGGAGCCACTGCTGATTTCTTTGCAGCTGCAGCAGCATTTCTATAATGTGTGGGTGGACGGATCTGAACAGCCCCACCATTTACCCCTTTGCACCCAATGCTTTCCTCTGCCTCGAGCCCCCTCCTAAATCTCATCAGAGATCCCCGTCTCCTTCTTGGATAAGAAGAGAAGCCGCCAAGCTGCTGCCTATCATGTGCCTTCTTATTACTGATCACGTGGCATGAGCTCGTCTGATCCTGGTCGAGGTTCGCTATTTGGGGTTTGGCAGATGCAATTGCAAAATTGAAACTACTGGTTGCTCTTCTTATCTGTTTTCAGGCCGGTACGTGGTGTGCCTCTACTGGGACCTTGCTGGTTTCAGTTTCATCAGTATATTCTCCTCGCAGGCCAGGCGTAAGCAAGGTTTGCATTTGCAGCACCAGATCTCAAAGCGCCTAAACTTTTAACTAACAGGGTTGCAGTGGGCAGACATTTTTTATATCCATGTTACAGAGAGGTAAAAAAAAGCACAGAGTTACTGTGTTTCACAAGAAGAGAGTGTAGCTGCCTGGGGTGGTTGTCCTTCTGCTGTGGACATTTACACTGTGGGCAGATTTGTATACTACAAACCTTACCTACTGAGCATCCTGCCCAAACACTGCCTTCTGTAATGTGATAGTCACTAGCAGCGTAGGAATATATGCACATATGTCAAAATAATGTCTTACTATTGTTGTCTAGCCACGTGTCCATCTATATAAATCTAGCGTAAAATGTATATAACGATACCATGCATATGCATTTGTGTAGCATATACATAATGCACACATTTGTATGCAAATACAGTTGTATACATATATAAATATGCTTTTCAAGCACAAATTCAATAATGGAAAAATATATTTATTTTTAAAAGTAAGCCGTTATTATGCCACAGCCTTCATGCTGATTCTGGCTATACATTATTTTACTCGACAGGTAGCTATCAGTTTTCCAGTGAAACAAAGGAAAAGAAGATGAAATAGTTGCCAAGCATTGCATTGTACCATGCCATGAATTTCCCTTCCTACAGACTGAAGAGAAACCACTGAATTATACCATAACTGCCAAGCGTCCTGTTTTTAGTTTGTTGCTCAAACACAATAAAATTATTTAATATACAAAAGCTATCATGCGAAGCCAGTCAGTTTTTCCTCCAGCAATATATCAAGGAAAACAAGAAATGAGAAATGCACCTAAAAATGTTGAAACATTGACCGTAGGATGTGGGAAAATATTGTAATAGATCATATTTACAACAAAACAGAAACCCAACACCCTGGAAAACATACACATCACTTGAGCTGTGTTTACTTCCAGGCACATTGGCCTTTGCATAGGGGTGGGCCGGGTGATTCAGCTGAATCTGAAACCTGATAAACTCTTGCCTTCTGTTTTTACATCACAGCCAGTGATTGCACATGACACATTAAAACCAGATATCGCTACTTAGACACTACCTTTGGTATTTATCGTATCAATCCCGGTAATGATAATTTCTGGGGTATACTGTACTTCAGTCTTTCACTTACGGATGTGTACCTGTGGGTACGAGAGGATATATGTTTAAATGGGACGTCTTGAGCCTAGATTGTGAGAGAGTCAAGAAATTAATTTGTGTCAAATATTTTCTTCAGTCTACCTTCTTCTTCTGTTCATGAAATGTGGCAGCAGACTGTGGTTTCCAATAATGAATGCCTCACTTGAGCTTATTCAGTGAATATGGTCTTGTCCAAATGCTAAGTAAGAGCCACACTTTGTAGAAATTTGTGCTGCATTAATCGCACCAACCAGTAAAGTAGTACAACTATTTCTTTTCTTCGATTGGAAAAACACATGAGCGCTTCTGACATGAACTCTTGCACAAAGAAATTTAAATTCCAATTCCTTCAAATAGTGTGACTTAGAAATGGTTTCTATGAAACCTTGCCCTCACATCTTAATTGTTTTCATTTTTGCAGATGCTGAGGACAAATGAGGTATGAACAACATCGAAGGAAATTGTCCAAAAATACATTGTAAATATTTTTACTAGCTATTTTAAATTTAAAAAATCCTTTTTTTTTAATTGAATCCTTTTTTTTATTTATTTAACTAAATATTTGTTGCAGCATTTCTTTTAAGCCAGGGTGGTCCAACCTCAGCAGCCACTAGGTCTGCACCGAGTTTTTGGTCGCCCAACCCTCAGCAGCTCCATCTTCCAGTCTGGAGAGCACAGCCCTGCCTTCGCCCCTCTTGCCAGTTCCCTTTCACCCTTCCTCCTGGCAGCAGCGCCCGCTGAGCCCTCCAGCCGCTCTCTGACACCGAAGCTGCTATAGAGAAACTGGGGAAGGAGGAGGGGGTTGGCTGTGGGTTGTTGCTGTTCAGTATGGAGACTCGCTGCTGATTGCTGGTGGTGGAGAGGAGGAGGAGGAGGCGGTCATGGTCATACTGAGGATGCAGCAGCTGCTGTGAGACCCCTGGTCGCAGCAGCCCAGCTCTCCATGGCAGGCGGTGAGGAGATGAAGGAGACAGCGTTTGGCTGTTTGGGCAGCTCTCCCATCATCAACCATGGTTCCGCATCTCCTCTGAGAAGAAGGGGTGGGCTGCCTGGAGGCTTTCTGCTGCCTGGAGGCTTTCTGGAGCCTGGAGCTGCACCACACAGCGTGAGGATCTGGCAGTTCTTGACTCTGAAATACGTGCAGCGAGGTGGGCAGGCAGTGCAGCCAGCATTTATGAAGCTCTCCTGGCCCTAATTTCAGCCATACAGATGTAAATTCAGAAGGGCCTTGCTGCCTTTACTGGGAGCATTTAGGTTTTTTTTTCACCTGTGTGTAGCAGGAGGTGGAGCTGAGACAAGGTAACTTCAAATCTCACACCAGCAAGTACTCTGACAACTATTTGGTGACACACATTTTTTTAAGCCTAAGAACTGGGACTTGGTAGACCTGGCTTCAAAGTCTGTCTCTGTCCATGCATCCTCTGTGAGGTCCTCTGCACATTATGTGAGTTCATCGTGGCCCAATTTCCCCCCCCTGAAAAGCAGGACTAACCATTTTGCCTTTTTTTCGCTGTCTCTCTGCAGTGGCTGGTTACCCTGTTAGCCCTATGCTGTGTGGTACCGCCTTTTTCTTACTGTTGAGCTTGTGAGGGCTGCAGCCCTTCTGGGGTGTACAGATGCCAGCTGCCATTGGATAACAAGAAAAAATGTAAAAGTTTGTGCCAGGCAAGGCTGAGTGTCACTTGTTTTGCTTGAGCAAGTCATCCCTTGAGATCAGCATCGTCCTGCCCATCACTTCTGGCTTGCACTGAGCCACTGGACGCTTCTGGAGCCCTGAAAGATCCAAGGGACACGATGGCAGGGGAAGCGGCGATTATGCTTTTCCATGTGCTATAAAATGTGATGGGTGGGATTCGCTGGCCTGAAGGCAGCGGGCTGAAAATGAGTGTGAACTACTTGGAGCGAGAGCGTGGCAACCCCGTGGCTGGTCAGCTCTGCCATCTGGGGTGGCAAATTCACCTGCGGGGGGATGTGTTTCCATCCATCAACCACGGAGTCCAGCCGGACCCCAACCTGCCTGTGGGTGCTGCTGTGCGAGGCGGGAGGCAAAGGGCAGGATGGAAAAGGGGTGGGGGCATTAGCACCACCACATCGTGGTGTGGGATTAGCAGATCCTTAAATTCCCTCCATGGTTTGTGTGGTTGGTGGGGAGAGATGCACACTCCCAGGAGGTAACTCACAGCAGTGAAGATAAGCTCCTGCTCTGAAACGTGCTGTGGAGGGGCTGCCTTTCTCCAGAGGCTGCATGAGAAGCCTCAGGCTGGTTGGGAAAGCTTCAGGCACCTTGAACTCCCTCAGCTGGGCAGTCCAAATGCCCCGTCCACCCGGGGCATGTCCAAACCCTGCTGTGTGGGGAGACCTTCAGTCACCCTGGGCTGGGAGGAGATGAGACTGAGGTGCCACGCCACTCCTCTGATACTCGGGGTCCTCGGAAATGCGGGCTACAAACCAAAGTCAGTCCCTTCTGAGAGATGTGGGAAGAAACTGGAGATGCTGAACTCCCCTATATTTCATCAGAAAATAAGCTTTCTCCCAGCTCTTACGATACCAGGCACACACTGGTATTGCATCGTTGCTTTTTTTCCTGTTAAAACGTTTGTACCCTCTCACTGCGCACATACATGTAGAAAAAAGAGCAGTACATAGAGTACGAGTGCTTTCAACTTCATGTAATATCCTGATGAATTTGGTCAAAACCTCAGAGAGTGAATTATACAGACAGTAGTAAAGAGACAGTATAGATCCTTTATTTTGGCTGCCTCGAACACCGAATATGAATAGAAGGCTGCGCTTTATTCCAGTGATGATAAAAGGCAATCTTCAGATCTTTAATTTGAAAAAAATACAAGTTGATGCTAAGGATGATAGGAGATACTGTATTGTAGAGGAGTGGAAAACGGGAGCAGGAGTAGGAGTAGAGAAATGAAAAGGTGGAGCGTAGGAGGAGGACTGTGGGAGTAGAAAATGAATTGTGGTGCATCCATCAGCATTTCGGCATTGTGGGAGATGAGATAAACTTAACGCTGTCATTTGTAGATGCGGTAAAATTTCTTGTACTGAGCCATCGCTGTGCTGAGCTGTTTTAGGAGGGGGAAGCCCCCCCTTCAGCAGCTGAATGGGTGGTTTTGTTCACCGCAGCATGTCCTAAGGATGGTCAACGGTGTAGGGGTGCACTGGGAGAGTGGTGCAGGTGAGGTTACAGCACACAGCTTGTGTGGCCCTCATGTTGTGCATGGCATGTGTGTCATTTCGTTGCTTTGACTCTAAAATTGGTTGACGTGAAAGGATTCACTCCCCCAAATACTTGATGGAGAGAAGAAATCTTATGAGGAAAGCTGAGGATCATATATGTGCGGTCCTGGGCCTTACAGAAGGACTCACTCACCCAGGCGGTTCCGCTGAAGTCTGAGCAGACTGCCTGGATTACTCATCCCAGGAAAGTGCACAGCATCGTCTCATCGGCCTTCGTTCCTCCTCCAACCCTTGGCAGACCTGGGCCCAGCCGATAGCATGCAATAGTCAAAATCCCCGTGGCAGAGCTAAGCTCTGCCTGTTGTGTTGTGAGTCACGGGGCCCCACTTGCCGAGCAAATGCAGCATTTTGAAGGCTCTGGTTTTATCGCTCTCTCCATGTCCCTCACCCCTCACTGCAAACTGCTCTCTGTATTCACTGCTAAGGTTTGAGCTGCAAGAACATCAGTGACATGGGTCACGAATGTGGCAGAGCCCCACAAAGACGGTGAGGTGAGCAACGGCACGTAGGGCCCAGAAAGGGCAATACAACCCTTATCCTGCAAAATCAGTCGGGCTGAACTATGAACACACCATGGCTTCCTAAAATCTCCCAGCTGTAGCGTTCTTCCCAGTTTTCACAGTTGGCATCTGACAAAGGAAGGCTATTTTTTTTTCAACATTTGTGTATACCAATAGAGGTCAGGGAATAACATCTCTACTTTTGACAAAATAAAAAAGCAAGGAGTGCAAGATGTAAAAAAAAATCCTTAGAAGAAAGCCTGGGTAATAAATCCATTTCCTTTAGCAGGATAGGTGCCAGTCTGGCTCTTAAGACTTTTTTTTTCAGACGCCAAAGAAAGAGAAAGAAAATGTTGCAGTGTTCTAGGGCACTTCTTTTATTTTGGCTCCCATTTAAACACGTCCCTTTGCCGTGCGTCCCTGGCTCCTTCTCACCATTATATAATCTCTGTTTCTCCAAGGCAGGGTGCTCTCCCTTACTGCAGGGCAACTACTGTAGCCGAGTTGTGTAATGCTGCCGGATAAAACTGTTCCAAGCTGAAACGTGGCATGCAAGTTATTAGGTTGAACTGGGACTATTTTGCCTTGTTTATTTAAAACTGAAAAAAAAAGGGGTTTCTAAAATCCGTGGGCTAAACAATATAAATTTGTGGGTCGAATCCTTTGCAGGATTTGGAAAACGTAGAAATGACTTAAAGGCAAAGCAACTCTGAAATTTGACGAGCAGCCAACCCGTAATAAGGTATAATCACCTTTGGCATTTGGGAAAACAAACATGACAAAAACAGTGCTTTAAAATTTGATCAGTTACTATGCACTTATGCATATGTTGCACTAACTATACAGTTAGGTGTCACCGCATGTCTTAAAAAGTGTTTTCATAATAGACAGCATGTGTATGTAGATGTATGATCTGTCGCTAAATTACATGCTGTGGGCCTAAATCCAGTCTTACACTCTCTCTCCTTCATTATTGTTACTCATTTTCAGAAAGTATTTTTATAGGAACTATGAACTACATTTAAATAACATTAGCGCTCTCTGCCTTGATGCAGAGAGGAGGCAAGAGTAACAGGTTTGCTGGCTCAATGGCGACAGTTACCCCGCTCCAGTGGTTCTTTGACAGGCAACATCAAATGCCATGGCTGGCAGTGAATTTTGTGACTTACTAACCCATGTCTGAAATATGCTTTTTTAAAAGCACTCCTGCTACTGAAAACAAAACAGATTTTCTAAAAAGAAGGGTTTGGCAGTTTGAACAAGGTGTTGAATCATGCCTCACCCCTGGGATCATTTCTCTAGCTTAAGCAAACGTCTTCCTTTTAGTTTTAAACAGAACAACGCTTCTGTGTTGCCTCGAACGTGTATCTCTCTCTATGTTTACGGGCTTGGGAGGCAGAAGTGGCATGTCCCGTGACTGCTGCCTCTTTGGAAGGGGGGAATACAAGCCTTGCTAAATTGTGTGGCCTTGGAGTTTGCCGGGAAAAATGTAAATTATGTTTAATAGTTGACTTAGAGTGAAATTATCCCGAGCTC
The DNA here is from genome assembly GCF_030936135.1 of Gavia stellata. Lineage (NCBI taxonomy): Eukaryota > Metazoa > Chordata > Aves > Gaviiformes > Gaviidae > Gavia > Gavia stellata. The sequence goes on along the minus strand of NC_082594.1, from coordinate 29,413,604 downwards.
CCGTGCATGCCCACGGAATGAAGCACCAGCTCACGGTATGAAAACACGCTCAGCCGAAGGGAAGGTTTATCACTTCGGGAGGCGCAGACACTTTCTGGCGAGGAGCCCGTCTGGGAGGGCGGCAGGGAGGGCGGGCGGACAGCTGTCGCAGCCCCCGGTCCCGTCCCCCCGACGCGGGGGCTGGCAGGGCCCCCGCGGAGCGGGCAGACGGGCGGCAGCAGCGCCCCGCACGGAGCCAGCGCCGCCGGGTGGGAGCAGGGAGCCGCCCGGCCCCCCCCGTGCAGCCGCCCCGCTGCAGCCGGGGGATGCCCCCAGGCCCTCGCTGGTCCCCAGGGGCGGCAGGCACCGGGGCCGTCGGTGCGGGCGGCAGGACCCCGCCGGCAGCGACCAAGGCAGAAACACTCGCGGCGGCATTTTCCGCGGCCATCCCCCCGCAGCTCGCCGTGCGCGCAGAGTTGCTTCCTTCGCACCCCGCGGCCGAGAAGCGCTCACCCCCCGCCGGGGCAAGGGAGCTCCGGCACCGCCCGCGCAGCCCCTCCGCGGCGCCGAGCCCCGGGCTGCGGGGTTCACCGCCGGCGGCCGCCGCTTCTCACCCCCCTCCGCCGCCGGAAAACAAAAACCACCCAGAAAGAGCACGGGGGCACCGGCACCCTTCTGCCAAACCGGCCCCGCGGCGGGAGGCGGGCGGGCGGCGCGGCGTTGCCATTGGCGCGGCGCGGGCCGTCCCTCCCCGCCGGGAGGAGGAGGAGGAGGAGGAAGGCTGGAGGCGGGCCCGCGCGGGGCGGTCGCTCCAGTCGGTGCGCGCCGGGCGGCCGGGTCGCTGCTGTTGCTGCCGCCGCGGAGGGCAGGGAGCTGGGCAGGGGCAGGGCGGCGGGGCCGGAGCCTCGAGAGGAGTTGGCGGCCGTGCCGTCGGGGCCGCGCCGGTCCGCGCCCGGAGCCTGCATGGGGCGGCGGCGCTGAGCCTAGCCGCCCCGCTGCTGCTGCTGCTGCCGCCGCCGCCGCGCTCCCGCCCCGGCCCCGCCATGGCCGAGGCACCGCAGCTGGTGGACATCGACCCCGACTTCGAGCCGCTGCCGCGGCCCCGCTCCTGCACCTGGCCCCTGCCGCGGCCGGAGTTCAACCCCCCCAGCTCGGCCACCTCCAGCCCGGCGCCGTCGTGCGGCGGGCAGCCCGAGGGGGCGGCCGGGGCCGCGGCCGGGGCCGGTGCCGCCGCCTCGGGAGGGCTCAGCGCCGACTTCATCAGCAACCTCAGCCTGCTAGAGGAGAGCGAGGACTTCGCGCCGCTGCCCCCCGCCGCCGCCCCCCCGGAGGCGGCCGCCTGCCGCTGCGGGGACTTCCCGGCGCCCGAAGCCGGCTGCCGCCTCCACCCGCCGGGGCCGCCGCCGGTGCCGCCGGTGCCACCGCCCGTGGCCGGTCTGTCGCCGGGCCCCGTGGCCGGGCAGCCCCGCAAGAGCAGCTCGTCGCGGCGCAACGCCTGGGGCAACCTGTCCTACGCGGACCTCATCACCAAGGCCATCGAGAGCTCCCCCGAGAAGCGGCTCACCCTCTCCCAGATCTACGAGTGGATGGTCAAGAGCGTTCCCTACTTCAAGGATAAGGGCGACAGCAACAGCTCGGCCGGCTGGAAGGTGAGGAGCGGGTGGTGAAGGGACCCCGCGTCGGAGGGGGGGTTCCGGGAGGCTCCGCCGCGGGGCTGCGGGCGCCGTGCTCGGCGCTGCACACGCTGCCGCCCGGGCAGGCAGCCGCGGCGCTGCAGACGGCTGGGCACGCTGCCCTCCCCGGGCTGCTCGCCGCGCAGTTTGCAGAGCTCCGGCTCCATGCTTCCCCCCCGCTTCAAATTTTACTTTTTTTCACCCTTCCTAAGGGGAAAAAAGCGTTTCTGCCCTCTCCCGGCGGGACGCAGGAGGGGCCGCCCCCCTCCCCCCGCTCGCCGCTCTCCGCCTCCCCCCCCGCCCTGCCCCGCCGAAAGCAAAAGTTCACGCCGTGTCACGGTGCCGTCCCCGGGCAAACCCGGCGGGAGCGCCGCCGTCTCCGGCTCCCCCGGGGCGACCGGCCGGGGCCGGGGTTCAGCACCCGTGTCGGAGGGGCGCCCGTCGGGCGCTGCGGAGGCACCGCCGCGTCCCCTGGGGCTGCCCGGCCCGGGGAGGGGGGGTGCCGTGCCGGCAGCCGCCCCGGCGCGGCGGGGTTTGCCGTCGGGCGGCGGAGAGGGGGCAGAAGCAAACAGGGATGGGGAAAGAGCGGAGGCAGGACAAGGGTTGCAGAAATACCGTGTGTTTAATGAGTAAGCCGCTGTATTTGTCTTGATGGCTTTGTTAAACTTCGGTTGCGGGAGCGTCTTTCTCCTGTTAAATAGTGGGACAGAGTTTCCTCCGGCAGCGCAGCCTCTGTAGCCGTAGCAGGCTGGTGGCAGTGACCTGTTGGCTTAGGGTTTTCTGCTCAGCCCTGCGCAGGCTGGAGCCGAGCGGCCGCTGCCGCGCAGAGCCAGGCCGTAAAGCCAGCTGCCGGAGCGCTGCCTCGCCCCCAGCTCCGGGGGGACCCCCTCGCCAGGTCCCGGGGGGCCCTGCAGGCACTGGCCGCCCTCCGGAGCAGGTGGCCCTGAGCCTGGCGTCGCTTGGCGTGGGGCTGTGTGGCCACGCAGGCCCTCGCCCACCGCGGCGGTGGCTGCGTGGGGCCCGCGGTACCTTCCAGCTGTGCATCCCGGTGGGTGGCGAACGCTTAAAGCTGCTGCGAACAAATCCTCTTCCTCTGAGGCCTCTGTCGAGAAAGTGTCACCCACCTGTGCCCCTGCTTGCGGCGGAGGTAGAGCGCGTAGTTTTGTGGCAGTGTCGCGTGAGAGCATTGTCAGAACAAGCTTTAGCTGTCTGCGTAAAGGCAGAGCCTCCTCCGCCCTGCGAGGGATTAAATGATGGCAATAAACGTGCGAGGTGCACGCACCTACCACGGTATCAGTGCGTCCTGGTGCGTTCGTGACTTTGCTCCAGTTGGGGCCAGCCAAACTCTTCCCTTCACTTTCTAGTATATATTATCTGCCTTTTTAAAAAAAGAAAGTGTTAACGCAAATCGTGCATTTATGTATTTTTAATTGCATAGCTAGGGATGTTTGTTACATCAGATTTTTGTAAATTTATTTTTTTTCTAGAGGTAAGCAGCGTCCTGCTAAGGAAAGGCAGATGAATTTTAAACTCATTTTTAGCTGAAGGCTTTTAAGGCTTTTAAAAGTAATTCGTTAGTTTCTATCGATGTGTTTGACTAAAAAATTTAAAGGATAATTGTCTGAAGACATCTTTCATGAAAACCCTTAATAGGAGTGAAATGATTGATAGCTGACAACTTTTAAATACGGTAACTTGTCACTTGAAAATGCTGGGTTTCTTCCAGTGGTATTTCAGTCTCCTTGAAAAAAGCAAGATACATCAATTTCAGAATGAATAGAAGAGAACTGAAAACTAAACAAACCAAAATAAAATCAAAGCAAAGAACTCCCAAATTCAAGCGAGCAAGTAAGGAACTCTGCTAGCTGTGTAACTTCTTAGATGCTTCCTATTTTATTGCTGCTCTTCCTGTGGTGCTTCAGCAAATAAGGCTTGCACTCCTCTTTCTGACAGAGCGAGCTCTTCCTATGCCCACATACCTCTGCTATGACAGGGACAGCCATTACCGGTATGTTTTTTGGCTGTGGTACCCTCTGGTAGAGTGCAGTAGGTACCCTGCCACTGCTAGCGGGTTAAATACACGTGTACTCTCCTACCATAATTAAGTTGTTACTGTATTCTGCATTGGACACATGTTGCCCGAATCCCTTCCTTTGGCTGCGTCACTGCCAGGCTGCTCGGAAAGTGAAACGCTTGAAGGTTTTACCGCTTCAGCCAGATAAACGCAATGTTTCTTAAACACCTTTTCAGGTTTAGTTACTGGCAGCCACTGGGTGTCAATGCTATAACTGATCTGGTTGAGGTGTGCAGCCCGTTTGCCTCATTTATCACCACTTATCCATGGCTCAGCTTGAGTAGGGATTATTTTTATTTTTCAGCTTGGGAGCTGTTGGTTTGCCCATGCTCTGGGGGCCGGGGACCTGCTGTAAGTGCGGGCGCTGGGCTGGGAGCGAAGCCTGGGTCAGCCGAGGGCCCCGGCAGAGGAGGAGCATTGCTCCGGCCATGAGCGCAGGTTAGCGGCAGACTTCTCTGCTGACAGAGGGAGCGCGGGTTCGCGTTAGAGCCTGGCACTGACTTAGGGCCGGGAGTACGTTGTGTGCGGGTGTTTCGCAGTCTGAGAAAGAGAGGGTAGTTTGAGAAAGAGAGGGTAGGTTTTTTTTTTCCCCCGCTTAAATAAAGCTTTGAGACACTTGGTCTTGTTGGAGTTTGCATATTTGTAAGTGCAACAAGGCACCTTTCAAATTATACAGAAAATATATGAATGCACAAGAAATTAAAAAGAATGCGCGCGGTCTGCGTCGTGGCAAGGCTGTGTTTCTCACACAGAAGTTGAGGGGTAACTGCTCTAATGCTTGTGAATGTGTACTGCCCCGATTCAACATCTGATGTTGAGCTGCTTTTTCATTTTTCGCTGAATAAAGAAGTTCAACAGTGTCAACATTATCTGTTGGGAGCTCAGAATAGCATCCAAGTTCTTGCAAGTAAAAACTTTCAAATAAAAATGGCTTTTTAAATAGGAGTGGAAGTCAAAGGTAGTAAAATAAAATTATCAGTAGTAGCTTGTGAAAGTGCGTAAAATTTTTCTCAGTTATACATACAAAGTAGTTTATTCCAGACTTTCTTAACACAAACTCTGCTTTGTAAACACCCCCCCCCCCCCTCGAACTCTGGGGGAGCAAAGTCTGCATGACCCCCCGTGCGGTGTCTACCTTGAATGAAGCACTTGAGATGGGCTCTGCCAGACCTGTTGTATTGTTGAATGTGAAAGAGTGCCAATAGTGACCTGCGTTGCTCAGAGAAAGCTGAAGCAAGAACAAGATCTGTTTCAGAGATAACAAATTGTTGTGAAAGTTGCATGGAAGACTGAAACTTTTCTCCTAGTAGTAGTCAAGTGAAAGCAATGTGCCAGTGGGAGACACAGGGCTTAAGACAGTCTGAGTCCTCCAAGAACTTCACCGCAGCTGTAGGTAACTCTTCCTTAACTCAAATCTGATAGCTTTTTGGCTAATCATTGTATATAAAACATAAAACATGTCTGTGATGTGCATATTTCGTGATGTCTTTGCTTTATGGCAAGATTGTTGAGATTTATTGTAAAGGAGCTATCACAGTCAAGCTTCCTTGAATGGTCTCATCCTTTTAGCCTGCTTTTGAAAATGGCTTCAGATCAAAACCTGTAATTTTTCTTAAACAGACAACACAGAGTTTTGGTGGCACTCATCTTGAGGTGGCAGGTGTTAAGGTCGCATGGGTATTTACACCTCCTCGACTTCTAGTCCCAAGGAAACTTGATCACCTAAATTTATGTGTTGCCATTGCCGAAGGAATGAGAACAGATGATATCTAACTGCAGAAGGATGAATGGATGTAAGCCTGAAAGCCTGAGGACAAAACAGGCGTGGGACTGGTGCTTTGGGTGGCTTTACTGTAGTAATAGTCTGGTGCTTTGGGTGGCTTTACTGTAGTAATAGTCTGTGGTCATGACTCTATTCTACAGTGCATTGGTCTCCATGCAAAATAAATTCTGGGTTGTGGTGTATTTGATTCAAAAGCCACACGTAGTATGAAGTGTTTGAAAGACTTGGAGAAATCAAGAATAATCTTCACAGGAGTTGTCCAAAGCTTTTGATTCTAGATCAGTGAACAATTTAAATTGTGGAAATTTATACAATTTATTTAAAGTGAAATTAATACATCATTGTGAGGTTTTTATCACACATTTCTTTTTCTACGTGGAAGTATCACAATTGAAGGTTACCTTGAAGAATTGCTGTGTATTCCCTCAATGCTGGTTACACACCTGTAGGCATTTATCTCTGTCCCTTTAGATGCTTCCTTAGGTGATTTGTAGACCCCCTAGCATCATGCATTGTATTATACATACATACAGCACACACACATGCATATATAAGTATTTATGTTTGTTGCTGGATTCTGCCAAGTTAAATGCAACTAGTCATACCTTTTTGCCTGTGGCATTAGCAATAGCCTCAACAGCTGGAAGCTGTATTTGCATCTGCTCTGCCGTGACGACTGATCTCAGCGGAGGCACGCGCGGAGAAACGGCCAGACCAGTTCCAGCCTCTGCCCACCCCGTTGTGAGTTCTACTGTTTAGTGGCTTGCATATCTGCTCACTGCTACTAAAAAGTCCTTTGTAGCAGCCTTCCTTGTCTGGCTGTGAGTCACCAGCTTGTGTTTCGCTTAATAAGTAAGAACCTTCAGGTATGAAAGTGCAGCTTAATCTTTGCAGGTGCAAGGTGCTCTCCTCGCCTATGCCTGAGTAAGTCATGGCTAAGCTGTATCGCAGCGCCGGCCCTTAACTGTTTGTTCCTCTTAAACTTAATTCTGTTTCTCCTTTTATGTTTGCCCTTTTGATCTCAGCCCTTGCTTGAAGGAAGAAGCCCATTCTGACCTCAAGCCTGTATGTTGCTGCCCTGTTTTTGGGATGGTGTGTGGGCTTCCCTGGCCCCATCCCGCAGGCAGGGTGCGGCCGGGAGGGACCGAGCCGCTTCTCAACAGCCAGGATGCTCAAGATGTGCCCGCTGCCAGCGGCTTGTGCTGGCTGGTGCTATGCGTCCCAGCGTTCATGGGTGGTTTTGAGCTTCCCATCAGGGCCTTGAATTATGTGTTGGAAATACTCTTCATTTTCTTTGCCCATTTTCTGTTTGCTGTGATGTCTGTTCAGTTACTTGTATGGTTATAGGTAAGATTAAACACCAAAACAAAATGCATGAGTGGCTTTGTATACTGACATAGTGAACTAAATTTTCCTGAAGTGCCTAAATTTAAAGAACTTCAATACAAAACTGAGGTAACTGCTCTCTTTGCTACTGTATTCCTTACGACATACTCAGCTGCTTCCTTAGTATCATTATTTTTGTATCACTTAACACTGTTTCACAAGTTGTCAGTGAAGCTGGTGGTTTAGAGAACTGGGGCGTTTGCTGCCTGGGATGGAAAGGGGAAGCAGCCTGGTACAAGGGGATAAAGATGTTTAGGTAAGGTATGTGAGGGTTTTTTGAGTACAATGATCAACAATAAAATAGGTAATATTTTTGGTGTTTTAGGTTTTTTATAAGACTTCAGAAATGATGTACTCTTGAGATGCCTGCTCAGACTTCTCTCAGTTTCCAAAGCATAATGCTACCTAAATATATGCTCCTCTGTTTACACAACTGGTGAATATTTTGTGAAATGAGTGCTTGGCTTTTGGAACAAAAATGCTGATACATTTTGCAGCCACAGATTTGTGAAATATGTAGGGCTGTGGCTACAGAGATTCAACCTTCATCCCCTTCTGTTTTGGGAGAAAGTTAGTATATGAAACAAGGATTTCTAATGGGAATAATTTTATAAACTTGTGTAATGAATACTGAATTAATATATACTGAAGATACCTGGTAAATATTTTATTGTTTTCCTCTTTCAGAAATATGTATAAGATGGATATATTTACTTTATTGTCAACTGCTATGAAGAAGGAACTTCAAATTCACTGATGCTGGCTGCAGCTGGTCACAGTTAAGCATATAATAGTACAGACTAATATTTGAATGAATTTTGTAGTGTTTTGTTTGTAACTCTGGTGTGCCAAAATGGGTTTTAAATATTGGGGAAACGCTGCTTTTTGTGATGATAGGCTGCACTTCAGAAACGGATGAAGTGCACTGGGAAGAGTCGCATTTTGAAGAACAGCATCTCTGCTGCTCCACAAAGAGCTTCAGCATGAATTAAACAGAGTATTACTGAGTATAAATTTATGTATTATTTCTGAATCTATTTAGTAAATGTTATTCACATGTGTTCATCAAACAAAGACGCTTCATTCCTGTACTGTAGTTTGTCATACGCAAACGTCTTAAGTTAGCAGTACAGCAGCTGTATCATAAAGTTTCTTGGTAGGTCTCCATTCCTAACGGAGGAGGTGGAGGAATAAAAAGAACAAAGCCACTGCTTTTACTGGATTGATGATTATCTGCTAATAACTTCATTAGGCCTTGTGCTTGTGCTAGATTCCGATAGTGGATACTGATCTTTACCAGATCACTTAATACCTAAGGAGGCAAATGTATTTAGTTTTGAAGCAATTCTGCGGGAAATGGTAAAGGTTTAGCAATGCTTTGCTTTGTGGCACATGGGACGAGAAGTGGCTAGGTTTAAAAACGTAGTCACTGAAAACCTTCTGGGACTCTGGCAGCTGCCGCATCGGACAGAGATGAGAAATTTGCTGGAGGAGTGGAGGGCAGCACTCGATTTGCTCAGACAACTTACTGTTGTTAAAGGCATCTTGCATCACTGCACAGTATCAGTGATGTTAGAGTTCTGTTTGAAAATACATCTTATTCCAGAGTTAATTAAACTTAAAGGTACAAGTCTTCTCTTGTTCTAGCCTTAGAAACCTAATTTTTGGGAATGCTAGGAATCCATGCAGCTGGAAGTGCATTCGGTCCCGTTGCTGCTTTAAGCCAGTGTGCCAGGGATGGCTGTGACGGCATTTCTAAGCAGCCCGTGTTTCCCTGAGTGCTTTGCTGATGTGTTAACTGCAGCCCAGGCTCACATTCCTGTAAGCATGGGGGGCTCCTTTTTCATTTTGTCAAGGGTGTTTTTGTTGCATAGATCCAAGGGGTGTGTAAGTTCTGGGGCCTGGCATGTGTGTACTTGAGAGAACGTACTGTGTATTTGTGGGACATGGTCTCTAAAATAGTACATATTCAGATTTAAATTTGGATTGATTGCCAAAAAAGTGCTTGCAAGCAGAGGTGCCCTTAACCCACAGTATATGCCGACTGAATTATATCTCCTAGCTATGCTTTGTAATATGTAAGAGCTCTTATTTAATTAGCATCTTCTTTTTTTTTTAATATCTATCATTCAGAGGCCACTGCATGCCAGGCCTCCATGCTTCTCCTGCGTCAGGATGTGAAAGGGTGAAGCGGACTGCTCTCTGCTTCTTGGGTGTTGGCGTCTCCCTCTAAATATGTTAAAGACTCCCCCCCCCCCCCCCCCCGCCCCGTTTAATTTAGTTAGTACCAGAGTGAAATTTTCATCAGGTGCAGAAATCAGGAAATTAAAAACTTTTTTTAGTGAAATGAGCAGTGTGTGTACATGAAGGAGTTATACATGTAAGCAGCCTTTGTGCTCTCCATGGAAACTAGTTTTAGGGAAAGTTGAAGGTTCATGACGGGAGAAGATGTAGAGGGCAGCCGCTGGCTGGTGGGGCTGATCCACAGCTCTGCAGCTTGGTAGCTGAGCAGCCAGGGCACCGCTCTCTTTGCTCCGCTGTTGATGTTGCAGAGGAGGAGGGCAGCAGGTGAACAAAAGTGCTATATCTGCAGGGGCCCTACACTGCTGCTGTTCACCTGGAGCTGGTCTTAAATCTCCATGCTGGAGCTGGCCATGCGTAGACGGGCAGGTGCCGCTACGTGCAGGCTGGTGACCCCGGCTGCCCACTGCCCCTTCTGCTGCCAGATCCACCTTCTGGGGAATCCCTGTTCTTGCTGATGGTCTCTGCTTTAATGCTGCAGTGATACGTGCCTCCTGGTATAGGCAGAACTTGGGATTGTTTTGTTTATATGCTGACCTATTTAAAGTTATACAATTGAATTCAAGTTTTATTTGTTTTCCCCTTTTTTCTTTCCTTTTTTTTTTTCTTTTTGGCAGTTACTGCGAGTGGGCAACAGAGGGTCTTTGATTTTCCTTTTTTTGGGAAGGGGGGCTCTGGAGCGTTACAATATGGACATTCATTTTGTGGAAGAAAATCAAAGTGCATGCTTTTTTTTTCCCTTCCTGAATAAGGGCTATACACGTAGTTCAGAATATGGACTCTAATTGTCCAAATGCTGTTGGCAGTCTGGCTTGCAATGAGAAGGTGGCAACTTCTTCAGTTTTCTTATGCTGAACTCCAGAAACTGTGATGTGGGTGGAGTTTCACTTACCCATCACTGACTTTTCAAACTGCGCAGTTAGATAAGACTGAAGCAACTTGCTATAAATGTGGTGACTTGTTAGACCGCATTTATTGTGCAAATGAGCTTACATCCTGCAAGATCAGCAGAAACGCTTAATGTTTGCCTGGATGGAAATTAATTAAAATTTGGCGACTGAAATTAAAGGAATGGATTTGTTGCCCGTTGTGTTATATGAAGCTGTCTTTCAGTTCCCACAGTGGGAATTAGCGCAATTGCAAATGTTTTTTTGGCATGTGTGAGTTTCAAGGCCGAGTCGGTGCTAAGTTCTGGCATCTGTAGCCTTCTTAGATTTAGACAAAACTTGTTTCACTTTGTCTGCTGCCCTTTAATATATGTTAAATGTATTTGAAGCCACTAACAGGAGTAAGGATACTAACAATCCAAAAATATACTGTTGTGGTGGTGGTGGAGGCTGATTTGCTTGTAGCTTGCATTTGCTTAAAACTGATTTGAGTTAATCTGCTAATTTGAATGTAATTGTTAGAAAAAAAAAACCCAACTATCTATGCCACACATATCTCTGATATATATCCAGATTTAAATTTTGATTGCCAAAAGCATACTTACAGACTGAGAGATCTTTAGTGTTTGCCAACTAAATTATATCTTATAGCGATGCTTTGCAATATATAGAAACTCCTAATTAGATATTCAAAAAACGAAGATGCTGTTATTCAGAGATGCTTCATAGCAGGCCTCCGCAGTTCTCCCCTGTCAGGATGTAAAAGGATTTTGTGCTCTGTGCTCCTGCTCGCTGTTAATGTGTTGATTTCTCTTTCCAAAAATATTCTCTTCAAATGTGAACCTTCAAATTAAATCTAATTGTTTGCAACCCCCACCGCCCCTTCTCCCAGAAAACCTGCCTTTGAAGGCATCCTGGAGGTGCGCTGAGGGAAGAGGGGTTATTCCTACTGTTGGCTCCCCTCTGGAAATGCAGAATTAGCAGGTGCGATTTCTAACTGTTTGGTTAGTCCCCCTCTCCCTTCCTTGCCCCTTTGCCCCCTTCCCCTGCAGCACTACCCTGTGAGGCTGCAGAGCCGGGGCCGAGGGCAGCTTCCAGCTGCCCTTAACAGCAGTCCTCTTGGATGCAAGTGTTGGAAGGTGTGAAGAGGTGGGGAGGTGTGAGCAGAAGGCTTTTCGGGAAAGCCTGAAGCCTGGCTTCTGCCCTGGCGCTGGCAGGGTGCTGCTGTGCAGAATTCTCTGGGTGTCGGAGCCGTGACCCAGCGGCTGCTCCGTGCCAGAGCTGAGTCCGCTGGCGGGGTCCTGCTGAAACGCTGCTGTCTGTCGGGCTGGTTTGTGGGTACTTCTCTGTTTGCTGCTCAGGTGTGACGGGGAGGTCAGGGAAAGGAATCCCATTTCCTCTTAGCAGTTACAGGGAGAAGTTTGTAGTGATTCACCACATAGGCTCCTCACTACTTAAAGCCATTCAGGCCCATCCCTTGGCCTCTCCGGAGGATACCGTGCTGGTGCATTTCTTCCTCAGTGAGGGGTTTCAGCCTTCCCAGAGGTTCAAGGCGAGGAAAGCAATGCTTGTGCTAAAGCGAAATATTCACGAAGAAGTGTTGTTCCAAGAAGAATGTTTATTGATTAGATTCTTTAGTATTACTACTAATTTTTTGTTTAATGAGCTTTGTGGTGATGTTAAGGAAGGTTAAGTTGCCAGAGCCAGATCTGGTTCAGGTATTTGCAGTTGCTGTTTGCCTGCTGCCACTGCTACGTTTGTCCTACTTCAGCCCTGCCTCTTTGAGCTGAGCTCTGCTCCGCTGATGGATCTGCAGCTCAAACCAGAAGCTATTTGAAATTCAGGGTGAGGACACAGCCTCACGTGTGATCTGATCAAATTGTGTTACATAATTCAAATAAAAATGCATTACATATTTTTATCTAGCTAGATATATTTAGATCTTGATTAATATCTAGAAATCTATAGTGAAGGAAACAATACCAAAAAAAGGTGTAATTTTTTTTCAGATGTGAAAACCCAGACTGTGACTGCATGTTTAACTGGGAGCAGCTTCACTTTTTCATAGTTGTTATGGTATCTTGGCCCTCCCATACTTGGGATGGCATTAAGGCAGAGCTGGAAGACACTCCTGCATTTTAAATGCAGGTGGCACGATGGTTGGAAAGCTTGGAGAGGGATGGAGAAGGCTGAACCAGGAGCTTTCTCTTTCGGCTCAAGTTGGGGGATTAATTTTTTTTGCCTTATTTCCCCTTTTTTCCTTGATGAATATACCCAACCTCCGAGTAGAACTATGGTGTCAGATCTTTATGGCTGAGGTTCTGCCTTTGCTGCAAGAGCTGAGCGTCTCTCCTAACATTGTGTGAGTGTATATTCTAGCCAGTGGAGTATTAATGCTGGTCTAGGGTCGGGTCCCTGGTGCTGTTGGTGTGTTGCGCCCTTGTCCACAAATGTAGTAAGTCCAGTAAATGCCTTCTTGCAATAAAAATGAGGACAGGAGTTTAAAGCAGTATTTTAAAACGCAGCCTCTTGCAACTGATTTTGGGAAAATAAAGAGATGCTATCTTAATGCAGATATTTCTTTTCCATGCTTGTTAGGAAACTTGAGTCGCTCTTGAATAATCCAGTTTGTTCAGTCTATGAAAACCTGATACTGCACTCTTGCCTATTTCTTCTTTACAGTTCTGTGGCAACGGCATAGTAATAAGTATTAAAAGGAGAAACCATAATCTTCTCTGCCTGCAGTCCAAGCCAACGCTAGTCATTCCCTGATGCTATGAAGTCATCCTTTGCTTTGAGGTTTCTAGGACTTTGCTCCGAACGTCTGCTCTGGGTAAGCGGTAGTGGCATTAGTGAGGGAGTCCTGGTGCCCTCCCACTGCCTCTGTCCCCTCTTCAGACCACCCTCCTGTAGCCGAGGAGACCACTTCTGCAAAGTCCGCCCCGTCCTTTGACAGTGATCCCTCCTTCCCCCTTCTGGAGCTCTGGAACAAAAATGAAGATGTAAATGAATTTGCAATGATTGCACAACCTGGTTATGCAATGAGGCTGACGTGGTAGCGTATACATATGTAGAAAACGCCTTTTTGAAGAGATGACATTAAGCACAGTTTCACCACCTTCTCCCCAAATCTGAGGGCAACTGCGTTACTGGCTTCACCCCCTGGTTGGTTAACCTGCGTATTAAAGCACAGCAAATATTCAGCTTCTGTGGACTGAGGATTATTGTTGATGGAGAAAAAAACCCTTGGTTCTTGTGGACTGTTTATTTGGGAAGGAGTTTTTTAGCTTGGGGCCCAGAGTCCAGGCAATTAATGTTACAGTAGTCAGTCTTGGGGCAGTGTCCTGCACTGTAGTGAGTTTTTGTACTGTCAGCATAATCTGAACCATCTACGTGTGTGGTTTGTTTCTTTTTTTCAAATGAGTGATGGAGTTTCAGTTGGAGGCATTGTGTGCTAGTCCAACAGGTCCGGGAGTGAGTGCTCAGCATTCCTTGCAGCTGGGAACCCAATTTCTTATTTCATATGGTTTTTAATTTCTCTGGAAGAAGTGCGGCATCGCTGACTCCTGTCTTTTGTGTGGAGGAGGGGGACTGATGGCACGGTGCTGCAACTGCATTTTTGGGGCGGGCTGATCGGTAGGGCTTCCTTGTCACTGAATGTGATGCAGGCATTTATTTTGTCGCTTCCCTGGCAAGATACCTTGCGTGTCGCGCGGGCTGGTGGGCAGTGCTGCCCTGGGAGCCCCGAGCGGGACGGCAGCTGGGCAGAGGCGTGATGCCCCTCACTGTGTTCACTCACCCCCTCGGGGGTGTCGTCTGGCTACCTGTGTCCTCCGTGGACCTGTGAGTGAGCTGGGGGGCTGCGACCGGGGCTGGGGGTGCCTCCCTTGGTGGATGTTATTACCAAGCAGCTTCTTGCAAATGTCTTGGATGTAGATGGACAGACTTCCTGAGGTCCCTTCCATGTCTTCAGCTGAGCAGATTTACATTTAGCTACTGGGCCCGTGGGAAGTTGCTCTCCCAGCTAAGATGTGCAGTCTCTAGAAACTGAATCTATCCCATCTCGCCAGAAACGGCTGGTGCCGTGATGTGCTGTGGCTCTCGGCCTGACTTTGGCTGGTACTTTTTTTACTTATGTGTGGGAAAACTAAACTTTTTTGTCCCTCGGTTGTTTCCCGTCTTCTTGCTTGTGTATTAATTCCTGATAGGCAGAACAAATAAATGATGATACCTTCATACATAATGTTTATTGCTGATTGAAAGAAAAATTCTGCAAACTAAGCGAGTAGACTGACCTGATGACTCCTCATGACAACTGCCTAGTTTGAGTTAACTTTCAGAATATTTTTATCCTGGTTTACTCCTTAGAGGCTAATACAGTGTTGCTAGACTAGTTTGCAGATGAATCATGCCATCTGCCATACGTGCTTTGCTGTTTCAGCAGTAGGGGACGAGAGGGAATATATACATACAGTGGTCTGAAACAGTATGTTTGCAGTCACTGTAAAACTATTGTAAGTTTTGGAGCTTTTTCTTTTCCTAGCAGGCATTTTATATTTCTTGCTCTGGTTATCAGTTTAACGTGTGGCTCCAGCGCTGATACTGCTCTGTTGGGTGGTCAGTGCCAAACTTTGCAGAGATTGACAAGGTGCAGGGCATGCTTGATCTGGCCTGCTAGTGAATTGAAGTGGAGCATTACAAAGTCCTTTTTTGAAAACACAGTTCAAATGTTGACCCTTGGGATTGCCAAACTGAGCCAGCTGTAATTTGCGCCCCCCTAAAATAAAAAATAATAATAAAAAAGTTGTAGGCAAACGAAACTGGAGCGGGTAGCCTGGCAGCGTAGAGGGAAAGGTCACTTGTGGAATGAGTTCTGTTGGGCTGATGTTCAAGACTTGTTCTTCCAGGAGCTCTCCTGAGCCAGGGAGGAGTGTCCCCAGCACGCAGCCATCTTATGTGTGGGAAAGAGCAAGCTGGCGTTTGAAACCAAAAAATCATAACCACAGTGGAGCATTGGACGTGTCGTGTCCCATCTCGTGTTTTGTCCAGAGGCAATTATTTGGGAGATTAGCCAATCTGTTAGTAAGGTTCGTGGGTTTGGATTTGGGTTTGGAGAAGGCTGGAATCTCGGAGTTTGTATTTCAACCCTAGCCAGTCTTTGAGAACAGGCTATGATATTAGATAATGCTTTAATTATTACCAGGCAGAGTAAATTCTTCTGTTCTGATATATTAAAACTCTTCCCTTGCTGCCTGTCCTAAAGATCTAATTTTCTCATAAACTGATTTGGCTGGTGAACTGTTGCCCTGAAAAGTACTAATAGCTTTTGTGCTTTCTTCACGTCTTTAAGATTTTTATGAGAATTTTATCTCATGTGCTTGGTTTTGGTGCCCTGACAAACCATATTTGAAGAAATTGAGAGCAGAATATTGAAGTGCGGAGCAATTAAACTGTTTTCCTCCCTTCTCGTGCATTTTACCCCCGCCCCTGAAGGGAATGATATATCTGGTAAACTCCAGAATTAATTATGTGAGGTCAGTTGAAGGCCTGAACAATAGCATGCTGTCTTTTTCAGGCAAGAAAGACAATTTTAAAATGCCGGGAATTAAAAGCAAAGATTGCTTGCCTATGGAGAGGAGTTGTTGCACCTGATATTGAGCTGACACGCAGGCAAATCTCTGCTACCCTTAGATGAGGATTAGTTTGTGCCCTGAAGCAAATGGGTTATTAACTCTTGTAATTTTATTTTAGCATGTTAAACAACAGATACTGTTGTTTATAAAACCCATTTAATCCCTTTTTAATCACTGCGAGTTATTTTCCAGTAGTTATCCTGCAGCCATGGGTTCCAATGGTTAGTTATTTACTGAGGAAAACATAGTATTTGTCTGTTTGTCTGTGTATTTTTTTAAGTCATTCTTCAATGCCTTGGATTAGAGTTTAAAAAAAAAAAAAGGGAAAAAAAAGTTGGTCCTCTACTTCTGTTGCCTTCTCTTCATTCCTCAACTCTTCAAATACCTGTAGCAGCCCATTCCTTTTGCTCTTTAGTCTTTGGACTCTCCCTGCTGCATCTTCATTTCCCTTCACTTTTCCCTGGCTACTGCTGTTGCTGATGTGAAACACCAGCAGATAATCCTAGCAGATTTTTATTAGCTTGGACTTTGCTCTGCTCCTCAAGGCATTTATCGATCAATAGGGGCCTTGTATTATGGGATGTATAAACAGGAGCATGTGACTGCCCTCTGCATTGGATTTGAGAATGTAGGAAGTAGTAGTGGTGGCAGCAGTGGCATCATGGTGCTCTTAAAGGAGGCAGTGCCTTTTCTTAGAGCCAAGGGTTCTGTGGGACAAAGGCTGGCAAGCTTTGAGGTGTGCAGGAGGTTCTTCGTGTGTGAAGTAAAAGCTGTCAACTTCAAAACTATATAGCTGAGAAGAAATATTTTCATTTTCAAAGATGATCAGAGCAAGAGCGTCGTTGGCAGGTGTAGAGAAGTGGCACCAGGGGAGATGGAGGGCTGAGTGGCTCTCCCAAGGGAGAGAGAGATGGAAGCTCTTGGAGCTTGGAGAGATTGGTGGGAGGGGAGGAAGAGAATAACCCATCATAGTTATCAGCATCATTGCTTGATCCTTTCCCCATGTTTCATATCTGCTCAAGGGGTAAGAGCTGGTATTTGCTGTGTTTTTCACTGCCAGCCAGCTGCTGCGTCACGCAGCGCAGATACCCAGCAGACGAACTGATGTTGCAGCCTGTCCTTTGGAAACCAGGCTGAAGTGAAAGCACTCCAAACATCTTAATTTTCAAGTTATAATCCACGTTGAGACAGAGGTAAGAAATATTTACACCAAAAATCACTTACCAGGTTAGCTGTCTTTAGCTAGGCACGCTGTGTAAAAGTAGCAGCAAATGATGCGTGCATAAAATACAACTCACGCCCAGGTCTTCAGGCCTTTTACATTAGCCCATCTGTGACCCAGGGCAGTGCCGTGGCTGCGGAGATTTCTTCTGAGGGAGAAGTTTCCAAACTGCTCCAGTTGTTCTGCTGAACAACAGGGTTTAGTAACACACCAGCTGAATTTGCAGCTGTGGCCCAGGGCGGCGTTTCGTTTTCGTGAGCCAGCTCTCGGGGCGTCATCCTTGCGGTGGCCCAAAGGCTGGTGTCCCTGCCCGACGGCAGCGCGCAAGGCTGGGGACGCGGGCATGATGGGGGACTTTGCTGGCTGCTCTCTGTAAACTTTTGGGGTGACTGACTTGAGTCCTGTCTCCCTCTCCCTACCTCACTGGAGGTGAAGGAAACTGGAAAGGAGAATTTTGCTCTTCTGGACTATGTATGTTTGGATACAAGCGGATGGCCCATCTGCTCAGAAAGAGGGGTAGAGAGCCTCAAGCCTTTTCAGGTTTGTTGCTCAGTCCTGGCCACTGTGCTGGGATCTTTCAGCATCTTGCAAAAATCTGTCCTCTCCCTGCCAGCCACTGGGATGTGATGTAGCAATGCTGCCTTGCATGTGGGGGTAATTTTGTGCTCTGTCAAGCGTGTGTCTGAAATGGGGTGCATATTTATGTATATAAGCCACTTCCCAACACAACGTGAAAGATTAGGAATGACAATGAGACAGTGATAACATTTATGTCTTTCTGACTGTAGGAGCTTTGCCTCTTGGCTCTCATTAAGCCAGTGTTTAGCCCGTGAACAGTTTTTTTCTTTTAACATTGGGAGATCTGCTATTACAAGAGATTTTGCCATCGGGGCCAGATGGCATAAAGTGAATACCTGACTGACTTGAAATAATTTGATTAGTCTGTCTTTTGCTGGGAGAATCCCTTGCTCAGGCCTATCCCAGGGATAAATGAATCATGCAGAGGAAAAATTGAAATTGCCAACCAAGGCTTTAAGTTTGTTGCTGTTAAGTGACTGTTAAATGAGCCTTGCTGTAGAAAACGTGCCTTTTCCCAGATATGTCTTTAACATGGTCTGAATTATACTGAAATGTGAATTCCTTCCAAATTTAAGGAAAAAAAAATCAGAGGGCAGAATATGCTTTTATTGTCAGAAACTTCTGTCCGGGTTTATTGCTTGTGCTGCTGATTTGCTAAACTACCATTTACACTGAATTTTATTACATGAGGAATAGAAATAGAGTAGCAAAACATATCTGTACTGACCTGAATATTCCCTCTCCCCTGTTAACACCTTTTTTTCTTCTGCCATGTAAAGCTTGCGTTAATGTTCACATAGGTAGCACCGGTAAGAAAAGTATAGCTCGCTTACCATTTAAGATTCGACTTTTCATCTTGTACTGGCAACCTAAAGACCATGTGTGTAACTGCTGATGGGAACCGGTTGTGTGAGAGTCCGATGAGGTTCTGAGGTTCCTCTGCATCATCGAAGCTTCAAAGTAGGAAATAGAGGTTTCTTCTCTGTCCCTGACCGATTAGCTGGTGTGTAGACCACAGTCCTCTTCTGAACTCCGTGTGAGGTTGCCTGAAGTTAGAAAGCCTAGTCGTTGCCTTTATTAAGCCTAGTGGTTCCTCTCCATGTGTTGACTTTTGTGATTCAAAGTGCCTCTTGGTGTTGCAAGGAAAGCCCTTGGGTAACAGGAGAAGGGAAAGAAGACAGCTAGATATGAAGAGGGTTACGTAGTCTGCTTTTAGCTTAGAAGGCTGGTCTATTTGGGATCGGTAGTTGGTGAAGGAGAGTAAGTTCCTGCTCTAACCGTTCACAAGGAGAAACTTCATCGGGCGTGGTGAATAACTCCCTAGGAAGGAGGCAGCCCTTGTGAACATCCCCAGAGGTCCTTTTAGGCTCAAATTGTGAGACACTGTCAGTTTAGGGAAAAGGCCAAGGGGCAGTTTCAAGTGTTGATGAAATAACCTCATCAAATTCAAGCCTGTAGTCCTAAGTGCATGGGACTAAGATGGTATCTCAGACCATGTTGTTTCCAGCTCATGTGAGGACTCTGTATTTTGGCTCCTCGAGGGACTGGCCCAGTTTGCCCTGTTGTGCAGATGCGGAGAGTTTAGGAACCTCTGGGTTTCACTCTGTACGGGCTATATTTTGGCAAACTGATCTGGAAACCAAGCTCTGGGCATCTTCTTGTCTGTACCACAGTGGCCACTAAAGGACTGGGAAGAAGGTTCTCTAGGAAGGATTAAAAAAGCAAGAATCTCCTAGTCTGTAGAGAAGTCATGGGTGTCACATGCAGTAGCAACTGTCTGCTCCTCCAAGGAGGTGGAAAGGTGACAGTTTTACATGGGGTTTAACCAGCGCCTGATTTACTGCGTGCCAGCACTGGGAAATCTTAACTCTGGACTCTTAGAGATTGAGCACAACCACAGAATTCACACGTAGCACAGGTGTGTTTTTTCGTATCAATAGCATAACTTACATGCATATGCAGTCCGAGAGGGTTCTCCCCCTTTTCCGTTTTGAAAGCAAGCCTGGGGACACAGAGCAGTATGCTGTGCATCCTGGTTGCGTATGATGAAATATGCTCTTTGAGCCAGAGATGGCCATGACATCCGTCAGTTCCAGGCTTGCCCACTCCCAGGACAGACGTAAGAAACATCTGAACTGCAAGTTGTTTTGTGCTTCCTAGAAGGTCTACAAAGGCTGGATGGCTTTGATATGGGGACAAAGGCTATAAGATGCCGGTAACCTCAGCGGGTTGCAGAGAAATTTCCTCATGTTTGGGAGTAGTAAGGTTTTGAAAATCAAAGCAAACAAATGTGTTTTGGTTGTGGTGTTTATAAGAAAAGCGAGAGAGGAAATGAGAAGACTTTGAAATGTGAGTTAAATCGTGAGTGCCATGAGTTGTTGTGTTTTTCTCGTTTTTTGCTTTGTAAAATCCTGCTTTCTCTTGCTGAGGCTTAGTAAGGAAAGTTTTACTTTCTAAAAAGAAGACAATGTGTGTCACAAAGAAAAGGAATATCTTAAAGGTATGTAATCTGCTACGTAGCGGAACGGTTTGTTATGGAGGAAGAACTGCAACCTTGTAAGGTTTCCTATTAGTTTAAAAAAACAATCTTTACCTGGAAGCATGAACTCTTCAATAACATTGTAAACGCAGATGAGAATAAAAGAAAAAGATACAGAATTGAATGAATGTTATAAACAACCTCCAATTAATAAGGAAGGTAACTTGCTATGAATTGTATTTAAGAAAATGGCTATTCCCATGCAGAAAATTAAAATAATAAAGAGTTAATAATAAAAATAATAAAAAATAATAAAAAGATATAAAGAATAAAGATAAGATATAAAGAATAAAAGATAAGAAAAAAATAATAAAAAGAGTTAAAGGAAGAGCTTGTGTAATTCAAAGCTTGTGTGCTTTTTCCAACTTTGTTGTCCAGTACAAGGTATGACGTCTGTCTGCAAGTCGTGTCTTTAGACACATGTATTCTTTTCCATGATCTTTGGGTCAGAAGGAATATTTTTTTTTTTTACTCTTACTGGTGTGGGATAGAAAAGAGCAGACAGCAGTGCTGTGTAATGTCATTGAATGGATCTGTTCACATCACAAGCCAAAATGGAAATAAGTTAAAAAATCCAGAAGCTTAAAATGAACCATTCTTCCTGCATTTTTAAGGGTTGAAATCCAGAGTGTGAAAGGGATTAAAAAATTCTAAATGTGTCTGTGGGATATTTATAAATCCTAATTTCTTGCCATTCCAAATGCTGGGTGCTTATGCTTCCCTGCAGTGTTGTCATTGAAACTGTTTTGATTTGTAACACTTTTTGAAGTGTGGCTCTGATGTGAAATGTGGCCCAAAAATTATGGAAACTTTACTCAGTTTAGAAAAAACCTTTAGTGAGTCACAAGGTGGTAATGAATCCAGCTTCTGTGCTCATCACTGTAATATTTATTATTACGGCTGTCATAAAACATCACCAAAAAATAAAAAAGGTTCAGTTCAAGAGTTAAGTAGCCTTGCTTGGGATCTCCTGTTTTGCTCCTGGTGGGTAGAAACTTGCTGGCCAGCCCAAGCTCTGTCGTGGACCTGGTGGACCCCCCAAGGGACATTGTTTAGGAGGGGCCGAAGGGTGCTGTGGAGTCTGGGGCCATGTACTGGGGACTTGCAGTATTTGGGGGCTGCAAAAAATAAAGGAGTGAAAGTAGCTAAGTTGGAAAGCAGATTGTGAGGTTGAGGTTATGGCCGTGGAAAGCTGTGTGGGACACAGGGTGGGGGTGTAAATCTGCAGGAAGCCATGGCATGGCTTGTTGTGCTTGCATAGCTTTAGTGTATCAACCTTTCACATGCCAGTATTTTAACTTATTTTGAGATGTATTTGTATTGAGGATAGCTGAGAGGGGCAATTGCAAGCAAAGGCAACCCTGAATGTATCAGAAATGCCCACAAAATAGTCTGAAGCCTAGGGCGGCCAAAGAGGAGAGGCATTTCGGTATCCTCGCTGGTAGTGGTGGGGCAGCTGAGGAGGAGCACGGGGCAGAGGAGAGGGCTGGGGCTGCGTGGGGGCTGGTGGTGGAACCTGGAGCTGAATCTGGGACCATGAGTCAAAGTCCCATGACTCTATTGCAAGACCATTAGTCCTTTTAAGTAGCTGCTTTAAGGGCTGCCAAGAATTAGGGTTGATGGATAGCACCAGAACAGAACTCGAATTATTCGGGGTTTTCAGCTAGAAAGCAGCATGGGGTGGAAACCAACACTGCAGCGTGTCTGACAAGCAAACTCTGGCACAGTAAAACGTGCATGGGAAGAAAAAGTCTGGCCTGCTGCAATTGTAGCTGGGAGTCCTGAGCACTGTTACGCAAAGGATCTTGAGGTTTTAAAAGTCATGATAAATTTGAGTTACCAAAGCATGCATAAGAAGCTGCAGAAAGGATATGTAAGAAATAGAAATAGTTCATTTGTACATTTAAACTGTACGCTTAAAAAACTTGCAGTCAGGAGACACCACTTTAAAAGCAACTTTGTACTTTTATCTGCATTTTTGGTACAGTATTAGACTTTTGGTCATAAATAACTTAGTAGTTATTGATTACCGGTTTATTAGTAGTAGTACTCCGGGAATTAACATTTGCATTTCATACTTCAGTCTAAAGCATTAGTTTACAATGTGTTATTCTACATATAATGCAGAAAAATGTCAGTTTTTTTTCTACAATGAAATATTGGAGAAATTTTATATTCTCAGTACATGTTATTTTAATTCAAAGAATTTTGCATTCTTTGTATGTCTAATATCAATTACTGTGTATTTCAACTATGCAGAGTCATAGAGCTTGCAATTCTTTGAGACAGATACTTTCCCTGGAAACAATCAGGGCTGTCTTTGTGATACTCGCCTCAGTTTCTTTCCCTTTTACAGTTCATGCAAGTACTGGTCTGTTTGTGTTTTCTGTTATTTTAGGTATTTTTTTCTTTTTTAAAAATGGATGCTACTTAAGACTTTAGATACAATTTGCTTATCTATTCTATTTTTTTCTATATTATTCTGTTGTGTTAAGTGTTCTGTGTATGTAGGCCAGTCTGTGTGTATAAAAATATACCTGCTCCAAATTTGAGCTGGAAACAGTCATCTTAATATGTCTGTGCTTTTTGTCTAAGTCCATAAAATAATGATGCTTATGTTCTACTTGTTAACAGCTCTTTTAGTTTGCAAATGGTGTAAGGACTGATTGCACCTTGCTTGCAATACTCCTGCTATTATGTATTTCTGTGTTAGGTAAAGGATGAGTATTTTTGGGATGCTGGTGTTTCTTCTGTCTCTTAATACTTTTCAGGGGGACAATTTGTGTGGTTTGTACTTAGTGTTTGGGCAGACCTGTCAGAGTGCTATTTGGTTGCTAGCAATGCACGAAGCAAGAGAGAGCACCTTTCATCTGGAGTTTACAACGAGAAGTCCTGAGTGTGCAAACACATGACTGAGTAGTTGTGAGCATGTTGTGAGCACTGGAACCTGATTAAAGGCAACTTCTTGGGAGCAAAAGTGCAGGCGAGGTTAGAGCCTAGACCTTTACCTCAGCTCAGGCAACCCGTTGTTTACAGGAGCCAAGTGGTGGAATCACTTTGGCAAAGAGGCTATTTGTCACAAATTTAATATTCTTTGGTTGTTTGTGCAGTCTTTTTTCTTCTGTATTTTTCCTAAGGTATTGTTTTTGCAGACCATATTGAAAACATGCTTAGTTTTCTTTTCTAATTTGATTGTAATAAGGGCTTTGTTAATCAAAAATAAGTGCAATAAGGCAGAATGACTTGGTTATTTTTACATTTTCCTGTTTAAAAAAAAAAAAAAGCCTCAGTAAGTGAGCCACAATGAGCCGTGATGTATTTCCTCCATCAGGATGGAAAATAAGCCATTTATTATTTCAGCTCTGACTCACAGTGAACCTGCTGACACTCAGACATTTTATAATCATAAGGAACAGGTTAGGGCAGTAACTTGGACGCCAGGCTGGGGATTACCTACTTATTACACTGTTTTACAACCTGGATGCTTTAGGTTTTCTGGCAGAACGTCCTAAACCTCACACTAAACACCACGTTGTTATTGTACAATTACTGCTTGCAGGTCTTGCTGTAGGTGGTGCCAGCTAGACAGATGCCTTCATTATAATTATCCTTTTTACTATATATAAAGATTTCATCCCTTTAATCCATGTAAATTTTACTGCTCTTGAAAGTGACACTAATAGTTATACTTCTCGCCCTTCCTCCTTGTCCTGCGTTGTTCCCAAACTGACCGGGGCTGGGCTTGCTCAATCCAGAAATGGGAGATTTCCAAGGAGAACCCGGGTCCTGCGGGAAGTGGCGCTGATGACTCAGGAGACAGTGCTGATGGTCATTGCATAGTCCCCCAACACAGTCTGCAGGAACAGCAGTGCTAACTCCAGCGTCCTGGCCAAACTCCAGCTGAATAATTACTTTCTGCCTGCCGCGAATTCCTCTGCAGCTTCAGCTGGAGAAGTTGAGCTTAGTTTCCCTTCCTATGAACAACACCATAGTGTTCAAGTGGAGCAGCTGCTTCATCACACCTTGGAGGTAACTGTATTTTGACATCGGGCGAGTGACTTTATCGTCGCACTTGTATATAGCTTGAGAAATGCTCTGGTACGTTTTCGGATGGTAAGTCCTGGGTTTCATTCTTTTGCGTTTGTGAAAGCATCTGTCCCATCATGTTTGGCACTTGTATAAATAACTTAAAAAATATAGGGCCTGGGAAGAAAAATAACCAGAATTTGAGTGTTTGACTGGCCAAGCGAACTCCTAAAATGCTTCTTTTACTATAAAATGTATGACATTAGTAGATACTCTACTTTTTCAGTAACAGCCTGTGAATACAATTGCATTTACTGATAAATGGGGGCATCTGTGAAATTCATGGCCTTTTGATAGCTAAATGTTGAAAGATGACTAGGAAAGGGATATTGAGATCCTCATTAGAGGATGAACTAAGAAGACTCTTCCCACGTAACTATTTAAGCATAGTAGGTGGTCTCTGGCTCTTTGATAGTCATCACAGTGGGCAACCTGTGACTAGTTGTCTCTAGTGTACTCAAACCCACAGCTCCATATATATGGTGAATCAGAGAAGTAGGAAGGTAGGTCGGAAAGTCATGACTACTTTGAGAGTGTCTTCAAAAATAAGAGAGTAGCTAGTGCTCTGCTCTGGGCCTTGGTGTTCAGACAATCTCATCCCTCCATGCTGGGAGGGAGGCCAGCTTGCTCAGGCAGGTGCTGCACCTCCTTCCATGTACGGGGGCTTTGCCAATATTTCATTGTTCTTTCCTGTAACAGCATTGACTTGAGGCTGGGTGCTTCTTGGCGAGAAGGTGGCTGGCGATCCAATAGATCGGGTTTTGCTGATCAATAGTTTTAATCTGGTATCTGGCTAATGTTTTCCCTGAGCTGTGTAGCTGAAAGATTCTCATCTCAACATGATTTTTGTCAGTGGGTGACAAATGGAGTGTGATGTGCCCTTACACATTTAACACAAGCAAAAGTTACTTGCAAGAAGCAAACTGCAGGTAGAAGAACTGGTTGACGTGGCTGAAGATCTTGGCCCCTTGATTTTGTGTTGGAGCTTATATGTACAAGAGCTTGAATTGCTTTCTTATGAGGAAGATGGAGAAGTTAACTTCAGAGTTAAGCTTATGCTGAGATTTGCTGTTGAGCTCATCTGACGCAGATACCTTGCCAGGTATTGAGTACATGTTTGAGTAAAAATACTAAGTCAAGATTCAGTGAGACTTCCTATGCATATAAGAGTTACCTTTTTGCCATTTATTCTCCTGAAGAAGTTGGACTTCGCATGTTCTACTCTTAAACTGCCCTTTAATTGCTTCATCGCATCTATTCTTGATGAGGAGTCTACTCATGTCTTCTTGAAGCCTGCTACTTAACGGTATTCTGTAGTTAACCATCAAATCTTCTATTCAACACACATTTTACAATTCTGTCTTCTCCCTCCCTGGGTGCTCAGAAAGTACACCAGTGTTGCAGCATTTCTGTCTTGCAATATTGGATGTATGCAATATCAGATGTTTGATCGGAGTCAAAATAATTGGTTGCTTAACCAGTGCAGGTTGCCCACTTCGCTGGGCAGGGTAATTTGATCAAGGCATCAAAAAGACTGCTTGGTAGGTTTCCATAGCAAATTCTGCTTGGTGGTTTGTTTTTAAATCTTCTTTAGGGAGTATGTGGTACTTAATGTGTTGACAAAGTCAGGATGGAAGAAAGTATATGGATTAAAACTTAGCAGAGAGAGTCTGATAGCTTCAGGCTCCTTGGAAATGGCAAAATGGGAGGTACAAGCAGTTTGTCATAGTAGCCCAGGAACTTTCACTAGCTGTGTTGAAGCTCTGGTGTGTGTAAGAATGTATGACAGCTGAAGGAATAGACTTTCTAAGGAAAAAAAGTGATGATGGACATGCAGTTTTCTTAATAAGTAAATGGTAATGCCAGACTTGATAACTTATTGTGTGATAGAAGAGATAGTTATTGGTCTCCTTGCTTTCCTTCTTTTCTTTTTCTGGAGTCAGGGAAGCTCTGTGTATGAAGTCTGTCTTTTAAGCTGTGTCTTCATAAATGCATAATCTCCCAATATTTGCATGCAGAAGAAACTAAAGTATGCATTCAGTGTAGTTCTTAAATTATCCAAGGATCCAAAATCTTATCTGGTTTTCTGTAGGCTTGTCAGCTCCCAGTGCCATGGGTCTGCACAGATATTCCAAGACGAAGAGGAAATACTAGATTCATGGCTAAACTACGGTCATATCTAGTCTGAAAAATCAGTGTGGGAAGAGGTTATACAAAACAGACAACTTGAAAGGCGATATGGACCCAAAGGGAGAGTTTATATTATGAATCCTCTGTTTTTCACATGAAGCATGTTGGTAATCTCTCAGTTACTTTCATGAATGATTTTTTAATTTCTTTTTATTTGGCCTGGACTCATGTTGAAGGGAAAACTGGAAGGCACAGGTTTTGAATGGAGTTTGGCTGTGGTGTTTGCAGAACCAGAGAATCATAGAATCATTTAGGTTGGAAAAGACGTTTAAGACCGTCGAGTCCAACCATAAACCTAACAGTGCCAAGTCCACCACTAAACCATGTCCCTTAGTGCCACATATAAATGTCTTTTAAATACCTCCAGGGATGGTGAGTCTACCACTTCCCTGGGCAGCCTGTTCTAGTGCTTGATAACCCTTTCGGTGAAGAAATTTTTCCTAATATCCAGCCTAAACCTCCACTGGCGCAACTTGAGGCCATTTCCTCTTGTCCTGTCACTCGTCACTTGGGAAGACTGACACCGACCTCGCTACAACCTCCTTTCAGGTAGTTGTTGAGAGTGATAAGGGCTCCCCTGAGCCTTCTTTTCTCCAGACTGAACAACCCCAGCTCCCTCAGCCGCTCCTCATAGGACTTGTTCTCTAGACCCTTCACCAGCTTTGTTGCCCTTCTTTGGACACACTCAAGCACACTGAACACAGTATTCGAGGTGTGGCCTCACCAGTGCTGAGTACAGGAGGGCAATCAGTTCCCTACTCCTGCTGGCCACACTGTTTCTGATACAGACCAGGATGCCGTTGGCCTTCTTGGCCACCTGGGCACACTGCTGGCTCATCTTCAGCCGGCTGTCAGTCAACACCCCCAGGTCCTTTTCCACCGGGCAGCTTTCCAGCCACTCGTCCCCAAGCCTGTAGCGTTGCATGGGGTTGTTGTGACCCAAGTGCAGGACCCGGCACTTGGCCTTGTTGAACCTCATACAATTGGCCTCGGCCCATCAATCCAGCCTGTCCAGATCCCTCTGCAGAGCCTTCCTACCCTCAAGCAGATCAACACTCATGCCCAACTTGGTGTCATCTGCAAACTTGCTGAGGGTGCACTCGATCCCCTCATCCAGATCATCGATAAATATATTAAACAAGACCGGTCCCAAAACTGAGCCCTGGGGGACTCCGCTTGTGACCGGCCGCCAACTGGATTTCACTCCATTCACCACAACTCTTTGGGCTTGGCCATCCAGCCAGTTTTTTACCCAGAGAAGCATATACCCGTCCAAGCCATGACCAGCCAGTTTCTTCAGGAGAACATTGTGGGAAACTCTGTCAAAGGCTTTACTAAAGTCCAGATAGACAACATCCACAGCCTTTCCCTCATCCACTAAGAGGGTCACCTTGTCATAAAAGGAGATTAAGTTAGTCAAGCAGGACCTGCTTCTCACAGGACAGGATTAACATGCGAATGGCACTGGAGCTCCTGTGTGAGAGACAGGTAGCACTTTTGGAGATTGAGTTGTAGTCACTAGGTGCCTTCTTTGGGGTCACATGGATGTGTAAGTAGGAAGAGCTGTCTGATTTAACAAGATAGAGTAAGACATTACAGTTTTATGTGTATCAAGGAAGAATGTATAAGTAGATGTTCTTTGGGAGTTACAAGGTGTTTATTTAGTAAGATTGTTGTGTTGTCAAAATACTTTGTATTTTCTCTGCTGTTGTTACTTGGTCTGGCTGTAGCACTGCATCGCATTGTTTGTTACCCCAGGTTCTTTTCTGTGCAAGCCACATACCCAGCTAAGAGAGTTTTCTGCTTGATACTTTCATTTAAACTTCAGAAGACTGATGCAAATAATTATTTATGAAATGGTAAAGACGTTATTGCACGTGTTTTGGGAGAAAAAGTGTTGAGATAAAAATGAGAGTTGCAGGACCAAATTCTAGGTACTTAAATCCAGGTTAGTAAAGAAAAGTATAGGGGTTACATCTTCCCTTAGATGTACAGTGCTGGATAATGAGCAGCTTTATAATCATAAAGCAGGAATGCATTGATGATTAACTCTACCTTACACGTGCCAAGCGTCTTTCTACTACAGTTATTTGATATTACTAGCTTCATACTTACAGTGAAAGACTGGTTTAAGGCTAAGAATGAATTAAATGCTATCAACCCCATAATCCCATCAATTTATCAAGCTATACTTGTATTAAGCTCAAATATGGTGGCCTCTCTCAAACCATTTGCTTTACAATAAGAATTTCTGTTGAGAAACTGTAGCTGAATATATATGTATATTTTACCCTGTATTTCTGGGGAAAACTTGGGAGCATTCCTTAATAAAAATTTGAATTTTTCCTCTAAGAAGAAGTATTTATAATTGGACCACTTCTGGATTTCTCGTACATGGAGGCTGAAAAAAATCTGTGGGCGGTATTTTGCTAAAGCCTATTTGTGGTAGTTATCACAAATATTTAATAGGAAGGGTCTTTCTAGGAAGCATATTATTTCATTAAAAAGACTACAGTGAGAGCACTGAGCTCACAGTGCAGAGAAAACCCAAACCGTAACGTGTCAGAAACCATGGTGTGGTCCTTATTGCCCATGTGTCTCCATTCACTCCATTTCTTTGGGCCATTGCTTGGTCTGTGAACCTACCCCTGAATATCAGGCTAAGAAGCCTCTGCCCCCCAAGGTGATGTCCATGGCAAGTCAGACAAGGCAGCAAAGAAGTCTTAAGCAGTTAAATTGTAGGAAGCATTTAGGTGTGGTTTTGAGTCTTCTTTCTTTCTGGGACATGGAAACAATCCTTTTTTTTAAGTGTATTGCCTGCACATGGTGCTTTTCTTGGGATGGAGAACTCCATTGCTTTGTGCAACTGTGCCCCCTCCCTTTTTTTAAATTTAAAATTGGCTTGTTCTTCCTTGCTACAGTATTCCTGTTACCTTCCCTCTGTTATAAATACGCACCTGGAAGAAGTTGTTCCCAGAAAGAGGTTCTGCATTGCAGTTAGTGGCATTTGCTTTGGGAAATGGACCTTCTAATGATGGTTTCTACAGAGCCGGGGGAAAAAAACCTCCCTTTGTCCCCAAATGCCAGCCCTTGTACGAGTCACATGGGGATGTTGGGGACTGCTGTGGCATGGGTGAAACTTGCAGGGTGATGGCTGCCAGTGTTATTTGGATCATAGGCTGCAAGGACCGATCTGGTGCCCAGATGGCTTATTTTACTTCTTCTCCGCACAGCCCTCTGCCACATCAGGAGGAGCAGCCTGCATTTTGGTGGGAGGAAAGCCTTCCTCATCAGCATCAGTCATCACTCCAGTTTTGTCACACTGCAGTAAAAGAAGAAAGCCCGACTCTCAGTCCTGGTGCTTTTGCCCTGTCCCACTGCCTACTTTCCCCAGGGCAAAGCAACCACCAGCCTGGTGCTTCCTTCCCTGCTGCAGCAGCCCCAAAGTTGCCTGACCATGATTAGGGATTGCAGCAGGTCAAGGTGGAGGATGAATACCTTTTGTAGAAAGAATGAGGCTTGGACAGATACAGTTAGTTGAGTCTGTATTTGAGAAGACAGGCTGGGCATGCTGCAGCGGGAACGTGTATGAGAGAGATGGATGGGGGATGTCATGCTGCAGGGAGTGGAAAACACCTTTTTGGGGCTGTTCTCAGCTTTCCACTTACCGACCTGGTAATGCTACCAGATTCAGTTTTGCCTACACTGTTGAGAAACCTTGGGCTGGTCCTAGGCAAGTATCAGTCACACGTATTTTGTCTGGGTGAGGGTTTGATGGCAGAATTGCTAATCGGATCAGGAAGTCTGGGTATGCTTCTTTTTCTGCAGCAATGTGTGGGCAGAATGCTGTGCCTCCTGCTCCCATGGGTGATTGAACTTGCCAGGTTTTATAGCTTTGAGACTTTGGCCTCTATCACATGTATCAGCATGAAAGTGGTGCCAGACTAGAACTTCTCAAAGGGACGTTTATGTGGGGAGGCCAAGTTCAAAACCACCCTTGGAGTCCCTGGCTGCAGTAACACGCTAGAGAGGCTGTAAAATGTAAGGGAAGCTGTTACCAGAAGTATGAGAATATGCACAGCCAAAGTCCAGCATTTCTGCTGTGAATGGTCTGGGCAAATGGGAGTTTCGACTGAAATGGGGTAGAGAAACACAAGTGAAAGTTGTATTTTTATTCCAGTATATATAGGTAAACAAATCAGAAACTGCTATTGCCAGAATGGGCAGCTTTTAGAGGATTTTAAACTCATGTTTATATTGGAATTTCAAAACCTATAAATAAATGGCATGAAGTTAGAAATGTGGAAAACAGGATAGACATATGACCGAGTGTTTATGAACATCTATCCCATCCTAGACCTGCAGCGCAGCATGTGATGTTGTTGCTTCTCCTCCAGCAGAAGGTGAGAGGAGAAGGAGCGTGGTCACCAGAAAGGGGTGAGCATAATTTCGGTTAGCATAATCTGAAATAAGGCTTGCTTTAATTTAGAGCACACAGTACTCTGAATCACCTAAAATAAACGTATTTCTTTTTTAGAGATCCTTTTCAGTTCATTCCTTATTGCGCGATTTCTGTTGTAGCCGGTGTTTGATGGTGCTGGAGACTGCACCAGCTCTCAAATGCACCCCAGTCCCTTGGAAGCCGCAAGTCTGTGTTTTGGTTTGGCAGATGCTTTTCTTTAACTTTTTGCCACTGTTGGAAGTCATCTTAGGAGCCAGAGAAGTCCTTCCTCTATGGGAGGTGGTGCTGAAATTTTTCCCGACTGGAGCGAGCGAGACGCCTGAATTCCTCGCGTGGTGCTAAAACGCTGGGGAGCGGAGCCCGCTGCGAGCTTTGCCGCAGCGCAGAGCCAAACAAAGCTGACTTCTGTAAGCGCAAATCCTTGATCTTCGGTAAACGCAAATGTCCCACAGCCTGTGCTGTACAGCGGCTCTTCGCACCACCGTGTACTTTGTTTCCTTTAAAACAGTAAAGAGCAGAATACATTTCCTCCTCCTCTTCCCTCCACCGTCCGAAACTTGTAGCCCTGAGAGGCCCGTTGCTGGCCAGAGCAGGGTCCTGGTCTCGGCATCGTTTCCTGTGTGAACCTCTGCCTTCCTGTCTCGGGGCACCATAACTCTGCGGCCAGGCTGTCACAAGCTCTCTTCCTGCGATTGTTATCCCGACATCTCCCCCCCAGTTTGTTTTACAGCACAATGATAGCGAACGCAGGGAGGAAGGAGCGGGGAGGAGCTCCAGTTGTAAAATGATTTCTCCCCTCTAGTATCGCTGCCTGTCCGGGGAAAGCTGGGCCTTGCTTTCTCACCCGCGGGGGGAAGGACTGATGTACGGGGGGAAGCAGGCAGTACCCCACGGCAGGGGATCCGTCAGATGGAGCTGATGGGAACGGGAAGTGTTTGACCCATCAGGCCTAATGCCAGGATTAAAAAGAATTCATCTGAGTGCACTTACCACTGTCTGCCCACAGGCACTGTTTGCTACCTGACCAAAGCCAAATGCTCGCTCTTTTAAAAGTGGATTTCAGAATATAAAAATGGCCTTTACTGAATTAAGGCCTAAGATCCTCTTACTCCAGTCTTTTCTCTGCCTGGGACCTATTGTATTTAGAGTTCAAGATCAAGGCATGCATCTATCCAGTGAAACACCTTCACATTCAGGCAAGGGCTTCGAATTTATTTCGTGGAAAGCACGAAATTGTAACTTCAAGTAGATGGATAGCTGGAACACTGAATTTTCAAGTTACACATGCATCTTCATAAATATTATATTTTAATTTTCTTGATTTGTCACGTAAGATTAAATGAATAGCAAATAATGCTAATGGTGTCACATTGGGCTCCTAAAATATGATTTAGTATTTCTTTCATTGGTGTGCAGAAAATACTTGTTAAATTTTACAAGCCTAGAATCTTCATCAAGAAGGTACTTGCTGGTGTTGAAGCTTTCAGTCATATTTCTTGTTAAGAGGAAGAAATCACAAAAATATTAAATAAAAAAGTGAATCCCATTGGCTGTCTTAAGAAAAAGGCAGTAAGGATCTCTGGTCTTTTAGAATAACTTTCACTAAAACCATCGTAACTTTCTTAGAAATGATGTCTTGTGTATACTACCTCAAGTCCT
This sequence comes from Gavia stellata, assembly GCF_030936135.1. Taxonomy (NCBI): domain Eukaryota; kingdom Metazoa; phylum Chordata; class Aves; order Gaviiformes; family Gaviidae; genus Gavia; species Gavia stellata. Next base: position 29,381,151 of record NC_082594.1, on the reverse strand, counting down.
AGAAGCAAGAAGGCAGAGTAAGGCTGACTTGCATGTGCAGACATGTCTGCAAATAGCAGTAAGGACAGAGTTCACTCGTCAGCTGTGAACGGGACTTGTGAAGGCAAATTAAGATACTATGGGTTACTTAATTTAAACCTTTGGTTAAATATGAAGTCGGAGCAAATGTGATACACAAAAAGCAATTGGAAACACATGCCAGGCAAAAATATTCTAGAACTTGTGTGTTGGTATGAACCTTAGACGAAAGTAAGTTATCTGAGCCTCCCCCTGCTTATTCCTTTGGGGGTGGAGAAGGGGAAAAGGAGGTATTACCAGCTGTTGTGCAATGTAAGTCTGCAGGATGCCTCATCTAAGCATCTAAGGATATATATACGCACACATATAAGGGTATATGTGTATATATGTGTGTATATACATAAATATTAGTGTTTTGTTGCTAATTTGTGTATGATACATTTTTGTTTGCTTTTTTAAATATAAACGTGTAGAACAGCCAATACACAAATCATGGTGCTGCTGCAAAGGCAGATGCTTTGATTGCATGCGGCCTTTAGGAGACATGGAACATCTATACGCTAAAATCCTGTTTCTCCAGCAGTTATTCTCATGTCATGGATGTAAAAGTGGAGCAAATGGGTTGTGTCATTGTCTAAAGATTACGGTGAAACAGACTTGAGACATTTCTACCGGTGATGAGGTCTTTCGTTTTTGTAGTCTTGCTGCTAAGTTTCCACGCATACAGTTTCTTTTTGAATAGAAACTTTTGTTGCTCTCATCTTTTCTCTGTACCACGAGTCATAGTTATTTTCAGTCTCCTGGCGCATGGTCTAATAAAGCCCATTTTCGTAGGAAATCACTAGAGTAGGAAATATTGTTTGAAAGGTGAGACTTAGACAGCTGTGCTGTACAGGGGGTTGTTTTCTGTTCTTGTGGGATTGCCACTGGATTTAATGCCCAGCCTAGGAGAACTATTTTAAGTAATGTCTACACAAATAACTTGGCTTTAGCAGTGTGAGTGGAACAAAGGTATCCCAAGACCCAATTTCAAGCTTAATTTCTTTCCTCTATTCACTTTTCACTTGGTCATTAAGGATAGAAGATATTCGGGGAACAAAAAAAAAATCATATTCATGGAATTGGAGGGAGGAAGAGGGATTTTCACTGGATCACGCACCGTAAATGAGAGCATGCTATAAATTTTGCAGGTAGAATGACCTGCAATGCCAGAGCAATGTTCACATGCAGCATTTTAAAGGAAGCTTTGTAGGAAACAAAACTTCGGTGTATGGTGCTGTTAATGAAACCACTAGCTGTTACGGCCAGAAAACGAATGCCCACTTTGATTTTTGCCTTTGAAGTGTAGTTTTCTGATGCATAAAGAAGAAAACATCTTGAAGGTAAACCAGTTGTCTCCCCCATGAAAGTCACTGTGGTTTCTCAGCAGAGCACGAGGTTGGTGCAGAGTAGATCCTTCCAATTTCTGTCTCCAGATCAATTACGACTTGTAGGAGAAGCCTTAATGGGTATGTATAGGTGTATTTGGGAGGAAGACTTGTTTCCAGTGTAGTGCATGTAGTACATACCCTCCTCGGTCTCTTTTAGTAGCCTGGTTGTCCTGGGCTGCCAGCTTTTTGGGTCACTGACTCTGTAAGTCTCTGTGCCTGGCACACTGAGGCCCCTTTCTGCTCAAGGTCTCTGGGTGCTACTGCAGTACAAATATTTAATGATAAAACATGCTTATCTCCCGCCAAAAAATCTGGCAACATCCTTATCGAGATATTATTAAATTGTCAGTTCAACCATATGCCGAGCATTTTAGGCGAACAAATGTTCACGCTGGCTCTCATGCAATACATGAAGGCTTGGAGAGAGACAGGTGGTCGTGTTTACACCATAGAGTACTGCCCGGTTCCTTACAAACAAAAAGTATCATTAAGTGACTCTTGCTTTATAGCAGCTTAAAAATTTATGGACTTGATATGCTTGAGACAATGTTAATTTGATTACACTTAAAACGTTAAGTCTAGGTTGGTGGAACCTACACGGTTTGTGTATTAAAGATGTCTCTGTATTTCCCATGACAAAGAAATGGGAGAAGTAAATTTACCAGACCCTCCCCAGAAAAACACCCTTGGCAATGAAAGTATGGTTTAAAGTTTAATAGTATTTTTTCTTTCAGAGTAATTAATAGAAAAATGCCTTCATCCATAACTTTAATTACTTCTAGTATTTGCCATTGATAAATGCTTAGGAAAAGAAATCCTGGTGCTTTTTTAGACACTCCGTTCTGCCTTTTCATCTGCTTTCTCCAGATGACATCACTTATCGTCCCACCCTGGTTCTTAGAATACATGAGCTCTAAGATCCACCAAGTAATTGTCAACTCTTTCGTTTTATCTTCAGTTTGTCTCTTTTTTAGGAGTGAGAAGTGGGGATGTTGTTCTGTCACTGTACTAGCATTTTTTCCCACACTTTTGTTCTTGGAAGGTAGCCTGTCTGGCAAAAAATCAAAATAGTCTGATTTTGTGAACATGCTTGGAATTTTCTTTCAGAAATCGGTAGTAATACTGTACAGTCTTAGCTGTGGTTAATCAAAATGATATTTTGATTCATTTCAGTGTTGAAGATTTTTTTCTCTCCTATGGTCTTGCTTTAAAAATAAATTAATAAATTCTCTATTGTAAAAGATTTCTACTATGACAGCTATTTGCATTTCTTTCATTGAGTTGTACTCTGTTCTGGGGGTCTGCTACAGCTTGTGGGATTTTTTTTTTTTTTTTTTTTTTGGCAAGGGTAGACTTTGTACCAAACTTCTGTAATGATAAATGAGATAAGAGGAAGATGATATTTCTTCTTTCTTGTCTTTATCTGTTGATGGCATTTGAATGCATCAGGAGGTAATGAGCTGAAAATGAATTAGAATTTATACTGAACATTTTCTTCAGAAAAAGAAATGCTTTCAGAATGCTTAATGCAAATGAATTTGAAGGAAGTTGCTGATCTGTCTTTATTGATGGATATCACTTTATAATAATTCTGCTTTTTCTGCTTGTGTAATTTCTTTGGGAGAGCGAAGTTCACATGCCAAAAAGAAGTTTATAAACATCAAGAACATTAATATTTGCAGTCTTTGATGCTGTTTTAGGTGAACTTCCCTGACCCAAAATACCCGTTGCTTTTCTAATGTCTTCATTATTTTCCTGACCCATGTATTACTTTCTCTGCAGTCTTTCTTTTGCTGAAATGAAAGCCTGTGACCATAAAGTTGTCCTGCAGCTCGAAAGTGCCAGGAACAAGGTCAGCCAGCCCTCCGTTGCCTCCTGACGCTTTCCTTGCAGGTTGAAGGTAGAAGAGCTGGACAGTCCCATTGACAATGCACCCCAGATCCTCTCAGAGGAGCCTTGCGGCTGATGGACATCCCTGGAGATGTAGAGGGAGTGAGGAGAGGCTGACTGCTGTTCAGAGCAGGGCTCCTCAGATGCATGCTTATAGCTGTCTGGGCCTTTTAAGGGTGACTTAGACTTTATCCATACAGTAGCTGGAATGCAGCTTGTAGTGACTGTGTCTAAGTAGAGAGTTGGTACCATCTCCTCAACCCATCTGCTCTTGAATCCATCCTGTGCTGTATGGAGAAGTCATTGTTTGATGACTATATTCTTCAGGGAAAGCCCATTGTCTCACTGAAACCTACTCCAGAGCACCGTAAACCAAAGCTGTGCTGGGCCAGCTCTGTTTCAAGGGGTGGATAGAGTACATTGGAGCCACAGTGACATGGTTTTGGAAGGCTCGGACAGTGATGAGTCAGTGTCCAAGACAGTTTGGGAACATGAGGCCCCTTGTAATTTTCCGTTTAAGTATTTGGAAGTCTTTTATGCTTTTCATAAAATACAGAGAGTGAAATTCCTTTGGAATTGCTGTGGGCCAAGTTGTCAAAAGAGCACAGAAGCAGCATGGATCAAAGTGCTGTTTGAGACAGAGTATTTGGCCATCTCTCCCGTGGCAGTGCTAGAGTCTCCAGGTTATATAGACCACCATCAATGGAGATAGGCTAAGGGAGAGATCACAGAATTGCAGGGTAGTTGAGGCAGGAAGGTACCTCTGGGGGGTTGTGTAGTCCAGTCCCTTGCTCACAGCTGGATCTGCTAGGGCTGTGCTCAGGACCAGGTCCAGTTGGGTTTTGAGTATCTCCAAGGGTGGAGACACTGCAGCCTCTCTGGGCAACTTCTGCCACTGTTTGACCACCGTCACAGTAAAGGTGTTTTTTCTTAAAACAGGGAAATGGTGATCTCCTAGGGAAAAGGGGAGATAGTGCCAGGGACCTGATGAGCTGATGTTATGAAAGCAAATGACCACTTTCAGTTTTGCTAAAGGATCTGAAGCACATTTCAAACAAATTGAAACTGTTGAGAAGTTAGAAGCTGCTCTGTGTTTGCACTGTGTCTTCTAACCATGAGAAAAGCACCTTTGCTATGCTCGTGTCCATTCATAGTGTAGTTGCAAAGATGGCACCCCATATCCCTTACTGGGCCATGCCGCATCCTGCCTAACCACCTCCTCCCCCCTCCTCTGGCTATCGCAACAGATCTGAGTGTCTCATCTTCACTTTCAGGGCCTCATTTAACCTACTGTTATTTTTCCTTCCATTTTTACTCACTCCTGTGATGTTCACGCAAGCCTCTAGTTTGCCTGGGGTACCTGTCTCCATTGCCTACTTGATGCATCTGTACAAAACATATTGTGGTGGCCTCTTTTGTTGGAGAGAAACCTTCCACAAAACTGCTTCAGTATCCTCATTCAAAAGCTCATTTCAAGTCTTTGTAGTATTTTCAAGACTTTGGTAACAGGCTGGGTTGCTGATGTGCTTCTACTACTCCCTTGTAGATGCACGTTCCCTCGTTGATTCTTCATTATGCTGCTCCCATATCACTGGTTGTCTGTTGCTACGTTCTCCTATCTCAGGTTGTAACCCCCTGCTTGAGAGGCCACCATTTTTCTCCCTCTGCAAGAAGGCCCAGTAGAATGGGACACAATCCCTATGTTGATGGGATAATCCATAATGCAGGAAAATAATGGTAGATCTATGATGTAGAGACCTGATTTGTTGTCTAGGTGAACTTGGATGAACAGCTCCCTTGTGTAGAGACCCCTGTGGTCCAAAGGGTACAGACAGGTTTAAGGATTGAAGTGAAAACGTATAAAAGGGGAAAACGGAAAAATCTTAAGTTAGATGAAGAGGTCTGAACTATTAAAAATGCTGCAACCTGGCCTTGGTTTGGGTGGGAGGGGAACAGTTGTGGGGTGATTTCATCTCTGCAAAGCTGCTCTGCATTGGTTTGGGCAGGATTATTGAGGAAGATCAGCCATGTGAAGCCCACAGAAAATAAAATAGAGCAAGGTTGTTTCCTGGAAATTTTGGCATAATTCTATGTGTTTGTACTCCAGGGTGCTCCATCCCTGGCTTTTGGGCAATACACCGCCCAAATAATCTTTGTGCTTGTGGTGGCAAGAAGCTCCCTTGGTTGGGCTGGGGGCAGGGAGAAGTAATGAAGTTGCTGGCGGGTCGATGCGGTCCTGTTGGCCTCGGTGTCATGACTGGCTGAATTTGGGGACCGTTGGTGTTACCCTGTCTTGTCTGTGATTGTGTTTGTAATGCAAAGCACCCACTAGTTAGCAAGATTAGGTGGCTGAGAATCCAGTGACTGCTGTAATAAAGTTTCTAGAAGATGTTTTTTCCCCTTTCGAGAGTTGTAATATAGGTAACATCATTATATAGAGAAAGTGAGTGGTCTTGTTGCATTAATATAGAAAATGAATTTTTCTTTCTTCTTCTTACAATGTATCATCTCTCTGTGGCCTAAAGCAGAAGTGTGTTCTTGCCATGATTGAGATACTACAGAAGTAAATGACACTGAAGTTAAATGAATCAATTTAAAAGTAAAGTCACCTTTATAGCTGGATGCAGAAAGATGTCTCATTACAGCTGTGCTTTAGAGTTTTACTAGCAGTAGATCAAACTTCAGGATATGTTAGTAGTCATACAGACACAGTGACAGTTAAATGTTGGCTTTGAATATCTGAGCCCTTTTTTAAGGGTTGCTCTCCATTATGAAGTAAGTTCTGACTGAACTGAGGTTAGTAGTGCTTTATCATTAAGATTGAGGTTACATTGATGGCTCTAAAATGCTAGTTTTAATGTACTTAGTATTTTTAAAAGGTTGGAATTTCTAGGAAATATTTTTGTTCTAATTGCTATGCCCAGATGCAAAATTAAGAAAGGTGGTAGAAGGTGATTCTTTTGCTGTTAGAAGTTAAGCATATAGGAGCTCACTTGCTTGTCTTCAGCTGCTCTATGGACACGAGGTTTCAAGATGAGTGTGAAGCTGCCAGTGTCTTCCTACAGCTGTTATTTGCATGCACGTGTGTGCTTCAGGGGTCAGTCTTCTGCCCTTCCCTTTGCCAAAGGAAGTCATCTTCAGTTTAGCAGTTTTTAAGCTCATCCAGTTTTGCTGAACTTCGGCCCCAGGTGAGACAGGAAGGGAGGAGGATGCAATAAGGTCTTGCTTGGTCAGGTTACTGTCTCTCCTCTTTAGTAGGAAACCTTTTTTCCCACCTCCCTTGAAATACAGAGCTTCTGAAGAAGAGTTTGTGTTTCCACGGAGTCTAGTAGGACTGCAGATTTGTCATTTGATTTCGGTTTGTCACTGAACGGCCCTTCCCATGCTTCTCTTCTAAAGAAAAAAATATCAGGTGGAGTTAGGGCTATTTATCACTGGCCTTTGGGTTCCTGCAGGTCATCTTGTGCTCATGTAGGTAGCTCCCTTATTACTTATTTGAACTGTGCAAAGCTGCATGTTTTGTTTTTCTCATTTAGCCTAATTCTTCAAGAAAGAGAAGATCTTTAAAGAAAAAACTTTTTTTAACTGTGATAGAAAGTTTTGACTACTTTTGTTTGACACAACTTTGAATTGGCATGTAATACTTCTTGTCCTGAGTAAGCAGGTTGTTTAATAGATCCAATGAATGCTTTTTTTAGATACAGTAAGTATTTGTGGCAGAGAGCCTTGCCTGTGAATTCAGGCGTATCTCTTGGCAGCAGTAATCTGTACGGTCATCTGCAGATTCTGCCCAGTGATTTGACCTGCTCAAAACAAAGTTATATTGGACGAGCATTAATTCAAGCCTTCGTGTGTGTGTGGGTTTTTTTTTTTAAAGATAAATTTGCAGTGCAACTTAAGCCCTAAATGTGTTGAAGCAACAAAAACTGCACATGAATATCCAATGCGAATAAATTTATTTGGTCAAAGTAAGATGAATATGATGGAGAACCAGTAAAATGCTGGGAAGTGATTGAGTTTCCAAAATCATCAGCTTGATGCGTTATTGTTCACTTTTTGGGGGCTAGAAACTAAGTTTTGGTCTAATTGTCATTTAAACTAATTATATGTTGAGAATAGTGTATAATCTAGACGGCTGCTGTGGTAACACCAACAGCTTTGTTTTCTCTTGAAAACTCAGGTTCATGAGTTGGAAGCTTACACTGTGTCAGAGAAAGAATAAACTTCAGTGTGTGGCTTTGTAATTATTATAACCAAAAATATAGGTGTGTACTATATCTGCTGATGTTATGAGGTGCTGAGTTTGTTTTCTGTTCCTCTTAGCACATTCCTTTGGGCTCTATTGAATATGACCAAGCTTTTAGTTTAAGCCCTGATTTTTATGTCATCTCTTAAGCTAAAAAAAAAAGTTTCATTAACTTCATATATAGAGGGAAATGTAGAGGGGAAGAAAGGAAAGGGAGGGCAGTGTTTGCTTATGTGCACCAGACTGTAATGCTCTTTGTTATCATGAAATGTCATTATTCCATTCTTGTTTCACTTCTCCTTCCCCCATATCCATATTGCATATTTAAGTCTTTTATGCAAAATACGTCAAGCCAGTTATTTAATCATCTTAACGGAAAAGTTTGGTCTCAGTTGAGTGCAGAATTTTAAAAAATTCGTATCAGCTTTTTCATCTCAGGCTAGAACTGCTAATGTGTGCCTGTCTCCTATCAAACATCACTAGCTTTGCATAGCCTTTATGAACAGTATTCATATATATGAAGTTGGCCATTGCCAAGGAAAACAAGCTAATGGTGGAAAGTTTGTTGAAAGCTCTAGATTCTAGGGACCGGGAATTTATTGACTAAATATGTCATTTAAAACAAGGATCCATTTTCTTACTCTTGTTTCAAAATATCCTGGAATTCCCGATCAGGTCAGTAGCTATTAACAGTAAAACCAAAAAAAAAAAAAAAAACCCATAAACATGGTTGTCTGGATGAGTAAGGTTCTCAAAACCAGAGCCTTGAAAGCAGTGCATCCCAAACCCCAGGAATCCTTTAAAAAAAGGTCAGTACTGTCCGATGAACTTTGCTTCTGATTCTGTCACTTAAAAAAGGGGAGGGGGAGTAATAACATGGAGGTTTAAAATTTCTCCATATCTGTTTGTAAGCGTAGTCTCAGACTTCTGTTTCTGCTGTGGTGCAGTCATGCTCTGGTGCTCGCCCCACTGAAGCATGACATGTCTCTGTGCCTCAGTTCACATGGCGCCTGCCCCAGTGCTTTGGGGAGGGCGAGCATTTTGGCGGTGGTCCCAGCTGTGCCTTGGCAGGCTGAGAGACCTGACCAGCATCCCCACATCTCCAACCGCAGGCAGGGATGTTCCTGGCCCTGCTTGATAGAATGATCTCTCTCCTCCTATAGCTCAGAGCCCCTGTAGATGGTGACCATGCAATTTGGGGGCTGCCCTGATGCTCAGGTTCGAGTTCATTGGCGGTAAAACGGCTGGCCACGCCATAGCGTGCCATTTTCTGGGTTACACGACTAGGACGTTGAACTTGGTTGCATTCCCCCAGTCTCGTGTATTTAGCTGAAGTTCAGACTTCAGAGGCTTGTGGTTAGCAAGTGTCTCATGTGTGCGGCGAGGGTGGGACCCTGGGGAGGGACTGTAGTGCCCTGCGAAGTGAACATCCAGTTTTTGTTTGAATTTAACTCTTATTTTTGGAACCATGGGTGACTTATTCTTGGAACCCCGTTTTTCAGAAACCCATCTGCACGCAACGGTGCCAGGATTTCTGGTACAAATATTTTGTCATTTGCTCTTGAGACAATCTGTTGTTTCAGTCCTGGATGAAGTTTTGTAATATGTTGCTTGAGATATCATGGAAAAATATCTAAGTGGTGGCGTAATCTTCTAGGTGAAAACACAAGGTTATAATTTTTTTAGTAGAAAATTGGTTTTATCAATGAACAGAATCTATAAAATCTTTTTTAAAAAACACCCAAGACTCTCGTGCACCTATTCTTTCCATATCTGATTGCAGCAGTTGAGTTAGAAGTGAGCCACCTTTTCTTTTCCGAGGAATATTTGGAGTTCTCACATTTGGTGCTCCTTTTGCTCCATCCTTTCTCACTGATTTCAATTGCTTAGAGCATTGTGCCTGGAAGCCCGTTTGTTTTAATTTGATTTTTTTCCTCTAGAGACAGAGCTCATTCCCTTCACTAGTATGTCCCTTACAGCACGTACAAAATCCTGCCTTTGTTAGACAATGGTATAGGAGAAGAGTTGGTTAGAACTTATAGAAATTGGAGGCTTAAAATCAAGGCTCAGTCTTTACTTTTGGATGACAATTCTTACTCTTTATCGGACTTCTGTGATGCTGGACAAATCTCCCCGTTTCCCCCATATATATGCGTACACAGATAGATGGTACTTTGGTGTGCTGTTTCAATAACAAATGGCAGTATGCTACGAATAAATCTCTTGGGGAACCTAGTCTGAATACTCTGAGTCTTACAACCAACAATGCTGGATTGTTAGTGTTGACCCTTCTGGTGTTGCCGACAATGTGATCTCCCCTTGGGTGATCATGTAAGGGGCATAGGAAGATATTGTAGGCTAACACCATGAGTAGCTACATAAAGGGGCAACTGCTGAAATTCTGTTTACTGGGATTATGTTTTTTTTTTTTACTGTTCAGTCTTCAGATGTTTGTATTATCCTTCCCTTTTTCTTCCAAGCCCAAAGAGTGAAGTGGAAAAGTCTCCTAATAAGGGGGATGTCAGGAGAACCGTTTTTTGTCACTGAGTGGGAAAGAAAGGGGAATAAATGCACTTGCCATGGTTGATACTGGACTGTATATGTTCACCTGTTCTCATGGCTTTCCTATTTAATTGGTAGTCTCTGAAATCTTAAACCATTTTCTAGGCTGGGGATTTAAGATTTCACATGAATGGAAAAAAATTCTCAGTCTTCCAAAATAGCCTTCTGGAGGTGGATCTCACAGAACCTGCAGACAGGCAGGTCCAAAACCTCGGGAAGCAGCTACAAGATGCTATGGGAGAAAACTCTTAATTAAGAGTTAGGTCAGTTTTGTGCACCTGGGAAAGCTGTTGCAGATGAGGTTTCGAACTGTAAAGAGAGAATGATGTCCTCCTGCTCCAAAACTGGAGCATGAGTCGAGTGGTTGCTAGGTTTATTTTGGCAGGAGAAGCATTGGAGGTGGTGGCTGATGCTAAAGGTGTGCTAAGAAAAGCTCCTTTCCGCAATGAGTGTCTTCAAGTTTGAGAAAGCTTCGCATACTGACAAAATTCATGTAGAGTCCTTACAAAGACCGTTCCTTTCAGTACTCACCCCTCTTCCCATTCCTATAGCTGAGCGGTGCTCCTTGCTTGTCCATTGCCCAGCAATTCTTTCTCCTGCTGCTTCGCTTGCTCTTGTTTGGCTCTCCGGATACCTTGCGCCTGGCAAGCTTTCAAGCGCTGGTAGCTCCTCCGTGCAGGAGAGGTGGGCAGGTCTGACAGCACGTAGCTTTGCTGGTGTACTTAACTTTCACTTGTCTTCTCCCTGCAAAATAAATAAATAAATGACGCGTGAAGGGGAAAAGCGTGGGAGGAAAAATGTCAGGAAATTCAAAGGTGAAGCTATTTCCTCCCTCAGTAATATTTTTCTTCTGCATGTTGTTTCTTCTCTTCAAACAATGGGGTGAGTTTGAATCCATTCTTAACTATCAGCCTTGCCATTGTTTATTCATAAATCCTTTAATGTGTGTGACGGACCTCAGGAAAAACCCACACTTCCATTGTGAGTCCTCTGGGCAGGCTGTCTGTAGTACAGTGCCAGTACAGGAGGGCCCCAGTCCTTCTTTGGTGTCCCCATGTGCCAATGAATTAGTATCAATGGTGAAGAATATAATGTGTGTGATTTAAAGGTGTAGGCTGTGAAATTTGATAACTCTGTCAAAGCCCAGCTTTTTAAAAAAGCAAATAAATAGCTCAGATACTCAGAACAAGGATTTCTGATGTTAATTACTTAAGCGTAACGGTGTTTGCTAGATTTTTGTGTGTGTTCGTGTGTATGCACACACTTGCATTTGGGGGAGGGGGTGTTTTGCCGAAACAGGTGAAAGTTAGTTCTATAGTATAAAACAGGAAGCAGATGGGTACTAATTAAAGCCCTGTTGATGATAAAAGGATGACTGAGCTTTTGAAGCAGCTGCTTTCCTAATTTTATACATAGCTGGTATGTACTTTATATAAGAGCCGGCCTCCCCACACTTCATTGTTTTCGTGAAGCCGGAGGAAATGCGTGTGCATGTGCGTGTGTGCTGCCATGGCTGAGGGATGGCGCTTGCAGCGCTTGCTGTTTGCTTCCTTCTCTGCGCTAAAGAAAATGGTGTTTTCCGAATGTCTGACAAAGGTGCCAGGCACCTCTTCGTCTCCCTCCTCTTCTCCCTTCGCCTTTCCGCACACGAGTAGGCACTGGGCTGGCGGCAGCGCTGTGAGCAGCTGTGCTGTAGATAAGGGAGGGCAGTAACTGCATGTTGCAGGTCTGTGTGTCTCAACTCATCCAGGAGAGCTGCATCTGGGAGAGAAAGTTATTTTTCGTGGCTGTTTGTTATTGCTCTGTTAGACTTTTGCAAAGTGGTGAGGAGAGTCAACAACCAAAATACCAGTGAGGCTGTCAGCCTCCTCTGTGTGTGACCCGTGATCGTCATTATGGTCTTTAATTCTCAAAAGTACTCTTTATACTGTCTTTACTGCCTTTTTGCTTATTTTGGGGCTTGTAGGATGGATAATAAACTTATCTTCCAAAAAAAAGGAAACAATAAGATTCAAGCATGTTGTATGGAAATGTAGACAAAGGAAAAATTGCACCAAAGAGGAGCAGATCTTCATATGGCAGAACTAGCAATGTTAATTGTAGTATTTTAATGCCCTCAATAGAAAATGGGTGTTGGACATAGAGAAATAAATGGTAAGTTTCTGTTGACTTGAGTAGCCTAAGTTTTGTCCATATATTCAATCGTTGAAACCTGTTTACTGGCAGCTTTTGTTGCTGGGAATTAGTGTGGGGGAATTGGTTTCTTCATTGGGGAAAGCGCCAGTGTTCAGTCCTGGTGTTGGAGACGTCATCATTCCGGTAGAAATAAAATAAACTTGATGTGGGCAGGAGGAGAAAGAGGGGGAGGAAAATTATGGTCAGCAACAGGCTTGAGTCTGGTAACATGCAGATTCAGGGGATGGCAGCTGAGGTGTGGAGGAGTATCTTCTGTATGGGGAAACTCTTGTTGCATTGGCCATAGTTCTTAGTGAGCAGTGCTTGGGAATCAGGATTGTGTTTGGCTGAACCTCTCATAGGGATGCTCTCTGGGTGTCTATTTGAAGAAGCAGCCTTTCTATTTTGAAGCTGCTGCTGAGGCTGCAGCTTCCTGATTTCATTTGAAGCAGAACCAGCTTAACTTGAGTGGCAGCCTCTGCTCCTACCACCCTGTAAGCCCACGACTGCCTCAGAGGAGCCGGACAACCCAAAGTGTTCAGGGAAGCGTTACCTGGTTCAGTGGCCAACAGTCCTTCCCTCGGTGTCGCCAAGCAACTGGTATGTACTGCAGCTCGTTGAGCAGCTGTGATGAAAACTGCTGTACAGTACAAGTCACGGTCTTTAAATCCTTCTCTGTTAATGCTGTTAGTGGGGGTTATTCCCCCATGTCTTTTCACCCTTGTGGGAAGACAACCACAAACTGGCAGAGCTTCCTAATGTGGGACCTCCTTTTGTTTGTTCCCTGCATGTGAGGGGCCGACAGGTCTCTCCATAGGAATGATTCCAAAAGCCTCTTGCCCCTCATGGCGGGGAGGCAGCCGATGAGTCCGCCTCTTTTCCTGTCCCTTGCTAACATTGCTGGTAGATTTGTGGATGTCCCCTTCTAAACTGTGCACATCTCTGCTCCTACATCTCTGCTGCTGCATCTCTCCCTGGCTCCTGGCAGCTGAAAGGAGAACCATGAGGTCCCAAAGTGCATGGAAGAATGGCAATGTCACCTTCTCCATTGGACAATATGTCTCTCGGAGGATCTTCTTACTCTGAAGTCATCTGGGTTGTCTGCATTTCTGGTTATGGGCTCAGTGAGTTGTGCTGCATCACTACAACCAAAACTATTTGCTGGAGTTTACCAGGTGCCAGAACGTGGTCTGGGAGAGCTTTCCTTCGTCTACAGACTGCAGGGTTATGAATTCTTCTCTGCAGTATTTGTTTCTTAAATGTTCTGGTTTTTACGACCCCTCAGTGTTTGTCAAGTAGCTGTTGCTGTTTGAGTGTACTTTGACATCATACTTGTGTTAATCTCCACTGGCCTTATCCCTTACATCAGACTTTTGACAAAGTCTGCGGCTGGGTTTAATCTTAGGCGGTTCTTGCTCTTTTTCTAGAGTCAGCAACTTGAAATTGTCTGTTTTCTTCCTGTGGTGCAGGTGTATTTAAGCCAGGATTACAAGAAAGCCAGGGCAATCAGAGAGAGGACATTTGACTGCCGCTACCTCCCCTAGCTGCCTTCTGAAGGATTTTAGAAGTATTTCAGAGGCCCTAAGAGTCTGTGGCCTTCAAGCTGAAAACAGCTACAGTAGAAAAAAAATGAGTTTTCCAATAGATTCGATGAAAAAATTCAAAATCTGTACAGTTAAGGCTATTTGAGAAGTGGGCAGCCTCTGTGGCAACGCAGAGGAGTCATGCAAGCTGACGCAAAGGTTGCGGTGTGCCCTTAGCTGTGCCAGGAAGCAAGCGCCTTGTCACTGCTGCTCTCTGGCAAGTTCTTTCTTAGGGTAAAAGGCTCTTAAGCCTGCTTGAAACGTGTTTCTGTGGCTTTTATTAGGCAGTCATACTGTGTAGAAGTCACTGCAGCAGGGGGTTTCTACGAGTCAGACTTCTCTACAGTTCTCCTTAGGGGAGAACGCGTATCTTAATGCTTTGGTTGATCATGCTCAATCTTGAATGCTTTCATGTTTGAATACTTAACACAGAAATAGATGAAAATAGGTGAGAATTGCTAAAAAAAAAAAAAAAAAAAAAATCATCATCCTTTCTGTTTAAAATATCACTTAATTTTTAAGAGCTGTAGAGCAAGGAGATTTGTATTTTTGTTGTCAACATTACTCAGCTACTACTCGCCTTGGAAAATCAGTCAAATCCGTTGAATGTGTATATATGTGTGTGTGGGGGGGATGGCTGCTGTTGTTAGGCAAACTTTGAGCAAGATAACTCTGAGCTTCCTTATCAGATGTCCCAGAGATGCCTGGTGCTGAAGGAAGTAGGGAGCAGTGGAGGAGTGAATGAGGAGTCCTTGGATAATTGACAGAGGAGGAAAAAGAAGGATTGAGCCGACATCCGTTTTGCCAGTTTCCATTATTTGAGCCTGACATATGCAATGTGTATTTAAGTGCTAGGACCTGAACTCAGCTGATGCCTTGAGAATTTCATTGAAAGGAGCATGTAAGGGGATACTAAACTCTGATAAAATAGTAATTGGTGCCTCCATATCTTCAAGGTATTAGGTCCAGATCCTTCACTCACTGCTCCAAAGCTGAGTTTTGGAAGCACCTTTTTCACAAAGCCAGTCTTGGAAGAAATGTTCTTCTTTGCGTTAGCTCCCTCTCCTTCCTAGGTAAATGAGGAACATGTAGTTAAATCAGAGGAGTTGTTAATCGTAGTCTTTTTAAGAGATAAAAACTTAATCTTGCAGCGAACAACAACTAGCTTGTAAATGTTGAGGTCAAGACTGCCCTGTGAGCAGAGTCTTATTCTGTTGCTGTCTTCTCTGACTTGATTACTTTTATTCCGGGGGGCAGGGAGTAGGAAGTAAGGGAAGAGGAAAGGAGGAGGAAGAGGTAGGGTAAGGAGTAGGTAACCTTTCCTATTATTATTTAAGGCCAAGCACTGTGAGGTAGACATATTCAATATTGCTCAGAAGCAGATGAACTGCAATTATTTATGTTTACTCTCAACTTCTACCACTGCTTTTTGGAAGCTTCAGATACGAACTTTGTCAGACAGAGGCTCCAGTACAATATTGCTCTATTGGAGAGGCTCCCTCGTAACTTTGTCAAGGTGGCATACTTTTATTTAAAATAAAAGTAGCGAATGGTGATGCCTGGTGTCAAGCCTGGCTTACATACAGCTGGTGGTGGGAGAGAAGGGGAAGAAGGGGTCTTATCTTTAGGAAAACTATCTTTGCCCCAACTATTATTGCCCAGCTGGCAATAACTTAGCAGCTGGGGATTGGGCTGAGCCACGTTTCAGGGGCTGACATAGCAACTTTGGAAGTTTACAGCTTGAAAAGGTCCATGAGCTCTTCTGATTTACAGACAAGCAGATCATCTCTTTTTTGCATGTCTCCTTGTACTTTAGTTACACACTTGAAATTTGGCGATGGGAGGAGTTCTTCTGTTGTTGCTGGCTTGCCAGAAGTGTTCTGCAGGTAAGTTGGTAAATGTATTCCACCTCCAAAAGAAGGATATTTTTGGATGGCTGTAGTGCACTGAGGTTTGCTGGGGTAGACTGTAGATATCTGCGGGGAGAGGGAATTGTCTTGCCCAGCACCTTTATTTTCGAGTCAGAAGTCTGTATTTTCCTAGAAAATGAGATCTTTCAAAGTTCATCTTAGGGGGATCCAAAATAAGGTGGTTTTGGGGGGGGCGTCATTTGCTCTGCCTTTTGAGAACAGGAAGTTGGTTTTTTGAGCCTGTGTGCTTGGAGGACTTGAGGCATGAGTATGGTGTTATGTCAAAACTCAAATTCTTAAATTTTGAAGATACATTTTTCACAAAGACGGCCAAAGGAAAACAAGTGGTGAAACAGTCATGTTTCTTCTCTCTTATTTACTGGGATTCCTAAGACTTCTCTAATGGAGGAGAGGTGGAAATCTGGCTGCATGAGAATTAAATGCTTGAAAGATAATTTCCAACTTAACCCTGTAGAAAAAATCCTTAAGAAATTCCTGAAACGTAGTTCTGCAATTTGTCTTTGGCGCAGAGATTTTTTTGTATGAATTGTGTGACTTCCGGAACGATGTCTCTCTCTTTGCTGATCCAGAGGGCATATGCTTAGGAGGTTAGTAATCATGTCCACAGCAGACTGCAGTCCTGATGAGCAGTGGGGATTGCATGTAATTCAAAGACTCTTCTCTAACTCTCTGCCAGGGTGTCAGGGCGAACATAGGCAAACAGTGCTTCGCTGGGGCTCTGCCTCTTCCAGCTGTGCTCCCTGCAATGCCTGTGTGTGTCAGCTGACTCCAAAAGAGCTTTGTTGGTTGTCTTATGATTTCAAAACCAACCTTCAGCAAATATGGTTACTTTATATTCTGGTCTTTTTTTTTATGTCCTGTTTCTTGCTCCTTTTTGATTGTGTTTTATTCTGACCATGCTTGTGAGCCGAATCATAGCTGTGTGTACAGGTTGCAAAGCTGTGTAAAATTATGAATTATCTTCTTGCTGTTTTAAGTCAGCAGCAGACAGGAAGAACGTTGAAAATACTGAATAAGCAGCATATTGCTGCGTAGGCATTTAATGTTGTTACAGTGTGATATAAGTTAAAATACTGCTTATTTCCTCTTTGCTGTTCAAAACAAGCTGAAGCGTGTTATGACCAGGATCTAAACAATAACTGAAAAAGTAAAAACAAACGTTTTAACAGAGAAAAACATGGCTTGCCAAATACTGTGCGTAATTTATGACTGCATGAATAATCAACACACAAAATACTTGAAAACACCTGACTTTCCAGGGGAAGACTTTAATTTCTTTCTAAAACAAAATGAAAATGTGGAAACATTCCCTGTAATATCTTCAAAACTGAAAATAATCCAAAAATTAAACAAGAGCAGCAAGGGCTGCAGTGTCTGCTGGAGTTTGCCAGCAGTTTAACAAATCTGTGGACATAAACCCATAGAGGTATCCATGAGAAATTATTATAAAACTTCATAAACAAACTTGGCTAGATAAATAATATTGGAAAACAAGCCTCAGTAAACATGCTTGCTTTTTTGTTTCATCCCTGTTTTTAAAGAGGCCCTTATGTGATCCACAGAATAAATAACTTCCTGTGTCTTGATAGCTATTGCGACTGACAGCTCCTACTGCTGACATTCCTGCTATTTTTAATCTGATGTAAGTTTGTTTCTTGTGATTTTTTTTTAAAATTATTATTATTTTTTGAAACAAGTGCCCCATTCTGACCTAGGAAGCCAATTCTTTCAAGAAAAGAGCTTGCACATCTTTAGAGCTGTGCAGGGGGCTGTGTTGTCTGAACATCTGCGAGAGGGAAAACTAAACTGCGGTACTTAAGCAAAAGCAGGTAGAAGGAGGCAGATACTGAGCAAGTCCCTGCAGAGTGTCTTAAGACTTTCTTGTTGCAGCCCTTTGAATTGATTAGGGCATTATAGCTCACTGTCTCGGCTGCGCTTTCAGCATAGCGCTTTAGTGCATGCCTGGGAAAAGCTAGAGGAGAGCTCCTCTGCCTTCCCCGTCTTTGGGCGAACGCACAGGAGGGATGGGTGGCCCGTGGCAGCCTTTGTGATTGAGAAGTTGGATGTTGCAGCCCTTAAATCTGAATAACTAGCCAGGCAGACTCAGGCTGCCCACTTACCCACGGGCTTTTCATGAAAGGAGGATGGGAGCGATGATGGTGAAGTTTGCGAAGACTGTGACCTCCAGGAGGGACCCTAATCCAAAAGTTGATAAGAGCTTTTTGAGTTCGTGGGTTTAGTGAAGGGGGGTGGAAGGCTTTTCAAAAACAGTGTTTTCTTCTCTGAACGGATAAGGATAATGGCAACGTCCTTCCTGGGACACCTCCTGTTGCACCTGGCAGTCTCCCAGTGTACCCAGAGGCTCCTTGTGTCAGGCTCTGTCCACAGGAATGGGAGAATGAGTAAGGTCTGCTCCAAGCACCTGTGCTGAGACCAGTCTCCTTGCGTATATCAAATGGAGAGAAATAGTAATGAGGGGAGATTAATTAGACCTAGTTAGCAGGAGAAAAGTAGTACCCAAAATGCCTAACAAAGCTCGTTTTTGCATAACAGCATCCTATGGTGGGAAATGTCTTAGGTTGTGTCCAGCATGGTTCTGCACTTCTCTAGCACCACTTGCATATGTAAAAGGTCCCAAGCCACAACAGTGTGGCTTATCTTCCTTTTTATTGTCCTCACTGTAACATTTTCCTTTTTCTTAAAAAAAATGGATGTTTGAGTATTGTAATGAATGCCGATGCACCAGAACTCTTGGGCTTACGCTATTAATTCCATTCTTGTCATTAAAAACATGCTTTTCTTTTGTCCTTTTTACTCTTCTTGTTCAGGAAGGAGGAAAGCAAGTAAATACAGAGCTGATAGTTTAAGTCACTGTTGCCAGATGACATTCTATGGGAATGTGGACTTGCCAGTATGTAAATTGTAAATAGTCCTTTGATTTTATAAGGGTCTCTTAAGTACAGAGCACAGCCTACAGTAGTGAGGGAATAGGAATGCTTCCAAAAGTGGTGTGAGGGAAGAAATTACCCTTTAGATTTCCCTCCTCTGCGTGCCCAGCTTGCTCTGAGGAATAGTACTCTGCCTCCTGTAGCCTGCTGAAAGTTGTGAGCGTGTCTGGGGGTAACTTGGTTCAGAGTTGGCGCTACACGTTTTGCAAGATTGGGCGACTGTGGCTTTATAATGCTCAACAGATGTCATAAAAACCAGTGATGAACGCCAGCGTTTCTTGAAACTGCAGCCTGGAGAATGTCACGGAAAGCAGCATTCGAGAGGAAGATGCTGGCATGAACAGTGCAACTACTCGTCAGGAGTCCTCTGAGTTCTGAGACCCTCTTGCGAGAAAATAAACTAAAAACCCTTTAAGTATAAACCACACCTTATGTAAAAGAGGAGTGGCTGCAAGTGGCCAGGCAGTGGAGAGGGGCAATGCACACTGGAATATAGCTCAAGGCTATAATGAAATTTGGATGAGGGCTTTTTGTGGGCCTTGTAGTAGTTAATCATGTTATATAAAATCTACTAGGCTATGGGAGCAAGCTTGAATTGGAAAGAGCTCTGCCAAAGAGAGTGTGCTGGTGGTCTGGCATGCTTCTGTGGTGGGGGGAAAAAAGTACCAGGGCAAACTGTGTTCAAAGAAACTGGGTAGAAACATGATACCTAGTATATGTGCTGCCTCTTTAGGATGTACAAAAAGGAATAATTGGAAATCAGTACTTGCTTCTTGTAACTTTGGAAAAAAGAACAAGTATGAAAAACAGAACACAAATAAAAATGAACAAATGTTGACTGCATAAGGCAATGTCCTTTATCCACATATTTGCAGATGATGCAGTAGTTTAAACAGAACTTAAATCTGATCCTGTTTAAGCTATTTTAACAGGAAAGTGATATTTTATTTTCTTTTTATACGTGAGACAGATAAAGGGAGAACTGGCTAGAGGAAAAACAAATAGTAAAAACAGTGGCTTTATACACTGGACTGTACTCATGTACAAAAGAAACTAAAGGAAAGAGAAATGTCCCTGTCTTCTTTCCTCAGTTTTCCTTGGTTACTACAGCAGCATCAGATATTTAGATTAGGTGAAATCCAGAGGGTGGTTGTTATTTTTAAGCTGTCACTGTCCCCTTACAAATGTGAAACCTTCAGCATCTTTATCACTAGATGCAGTAAAGAATCTCTGAAGATACACTAAAACAAAAAAACCCCAACCAAACCAAAAAAACCCCACTCAACTCTGTTTTATTTTCCTTTTTGTAGTTTTGGGGACTATACTTAAATTTTGCTAGCCTATCCTTGCACTTGCTGTAGTCAAAATAAAGATCAAATGCATAGTGAGATGTAGCGTAAGATATCGTTCAGCCTGTAAATGGAAGGCTTTGCCCTTCTTTTTACAAGACTTGCAGTTTCCTTCAGCCAGGGATTTCCTGTGGGGCACAGCTAACCCTGCTGCAAAGGAAGCTTGCTGCCTTCATTGACTCTTTGTTTCTGAAAAACTAGTATTCAGTGACACCCATGTCCGGAGAATTTGGCTCCTTTGCTTACTAAAGGAAAAGGCTCCCTCTCCTATGCTGGTACAAGTGTAATAAGTAGATGTATTTTTTTTTTTTCCAATCTGCACAAAGACTCAGTCAACCCAACTTTTTAGATTATTGCATCTGTACATCCCACTTGGTATGTTGCTCCTCAAGGTTAGACATACCGACAGGCTTGGTGGCTTTCCTGCAAACATCTCTGATGTCCTTGTCAGAGGAGTTTGTGCATTGTAGGAGTCGTGGGCGCAGTGCTGCAGGTGCGCTTGGCTCCCTCCGTAGATCCACGGCTGCAAGCTGGCAGCTGCTCCTTCTCTGTCTCTGTAAGGAAAGGTCTGTGGTCAGGCAGTGGGAATTGTTGCAGGTGAAATAAGTCCTCGAGCCTTTCCAGCCGTGGCTAGCCCATGGGCAGCACAGTGAATGGGGCAAGCGTCGTGGACGTAGCCCATGTCTCCAATGCATCCTGCTTTGCTTTACCAGCCTCAGTTTTAACTTATTTTCTACTGTTGTGGGTAGTGCATTGCTTGTAAATCCATCATGCATTGCTTGTAAATCCATCAGTTCATGACAATCATTCTAACCTTTTAGGTTATCAGTGATTTTGTGAAAGCAAATAGTCTTGATCCATGAAGATGAAGGAAGATGTGTGACTCCCTAGTAAAGCATCCAACTGAAACCAGACATTTAGGGTTAGGTCTGCTTCTGCCTTTACCTAGGCAAGTAGCAAATGACAGCTTTGGTCATTATGCAGGGCTTTTAGCATGTAGAGCTTATGTGAATCCTCAGGCAGGGATCTTTCTAATTGTTTCATTTATCCCCTTTAGAGCTTTCGGAGTAATCATATCTATTTTTCTTTTCTTTTCTTTTTTTTTTTTTCTTTCTTGGAAGTTCTCTGCATGTCCACAAAGGCCAGTGCGGAAAATGAGCCCTGTTTTTGGACTATGATGTTTCTCACCTCTGTGGTTTACACTGAGACTTTGGCCTATTTCTCACCTTATTGCTTCTTATTGATGAGAACGTGTTTCTAGTGCTGCTCTTAAGATTATCTGCTGTTCTAATTAGTATTGATATATTTAGCATGTGTACACATTTGTACCTCTTCATTAGAGCTAACGAATGTCAATAAAAGGCAGCTTAGTTTTAGAAAGAAAAAAAAGGGGGAAGCTTTCTATAAACAGTGCTGTAGTCTTTGTGATGAATTGGGTGTAACCGTGGAGAGAGGCAGAGGTGAAACAGGCTGTCTGTTAAACAGGAAACGAGTGATTAACATTTTTTTGTCCTACTGATCATAATTATTCCCACTGGCTGAAAAAAAAGAAACACCCCTTAGCCTCTCTTTACTATAGTCGCAGAATAAAATTTTAAGCTATTATTCATTCTGGCATTGTATGGATGAACTGCTACTTTATTACCCCAAATTTTAATTATTTATTTTAATGAACTTTGCTTATAATTGTAATTCCTGTTTTCCTTGCCATAACCTGCTTGTGCTCTGCATTCAAGGATGGCTTTGCCTCAAACCATTACCACCGCTGTGGTGCCTGCATCGCCTCTACAGTTGTATTCCTGGTTGCTGCGTTAGAGCCTGCAGTGAATAATTGTAAGAGGGCTACCCGCCTGTCACAAATAGCAGTAGCCTTCCTCATGGCTTACTGCACTACAGATAATTTTAATGGTTTTAATCCCTTTGATGAGCACACATTAGCGGTGGTACCTGGTGCTAATCTTGGCTGCAGTGTCATTCAGTGTGGCACTGGTGTATCTGCAGGCGTTCTCTATCTTACCTTTCTTGAACAAAGCATGTATTTTTCTTGTACATGTGGTGGCCTATATTCTGTGGGACTGTTCTGAAAGACATTAATTATATCCCTGACCTCTGATGGTTTATTAAGTGAATCCTTTATCAGCTTTCCTGTATCACCTGGGACTGATGTCAGGGCACCCAGCATCCTCCTCCTTTGCTGCTTTTGCGTTACCCACGTAATTGTAGCACAGGCTGCTTGCGAAGGCCAGAGGTCTGAGAGCACTTAAAGAGGGAGGAGAGGAGGCCCCAGTTTTCAGGGCGTCCTGACTGAAATGTTCCTCTTCAGTGAGGCCTCAGTGTTGGCCTCCTGTGTCACGAGCGAACTTGAGAAATCCTGCTTCTTCATAAGCTATAGATATACATATGCATATATATATGTTCCATATTTGTGGAAAACATAAATGTTTATTTACAAATACGGAAGCCTTATATTTGTCAAACACTTGTTTCCTGTCTCTTGGAATAGAAAGCTTACAGCATCAGATTCGTAAAGGCAGTATTAGGATTTGTCTGGATCACCAAATACATAATTATCCCTGCTAGCTTTGAATTTTTTTTTTTCATCTGATAGTTGTCTTCCCTTATTTTCTACACTTCACAACTTTTGTTTTATCCTGATGGCTATTTGCTTTTTTTTTAGTAACACTGTGCTGCCTCCTTATTGTTGCCTTTCTTTCACCCCTGAAAACCAATAGCTTTTAGACAAATTTGTTGGCTGTCTTGGCTTCCCAGATGATTTTACCAGAGAGGGAGGAGGTTCCATTTGACAAATCCCTTTTAAAAATCTCACAATTTTCATATGCATCTTCGTCTGTTGTTTTTCCTAATCAGTGTCACTTAGTTTCCTTGGCTTTGAAATGTTAGCAAATGTTTATATATTTAGTGTATGCTGTGTTGATATTATATCATGCCTGTATTGTGGTTATAGAAATAAATGTAGTTATAAAATGGAGTACTGGCATTGATGTAGGTGATTGTTAATCTGGTTGTGGCTCTGTCTCTCTCTTAGAGGTACAGAATACATAAGGGTAGTCATAAGAAGTTTTGGTTGGGGTCATCATATGTA
Source organism: Gavia stellata (assembly GCF_030936135.1). NCBI lineage: Eukaryota > Metazoa > Chordata > Aves > Gaviiformes > Gaviidae > Gavia > Gavia stellata. Next base: position 29,357,916 of record NC_082594.1, on the reverse strand, counting down.
GAGCAGTATCCAGGTGTGTACTTGCCCTGTGTGTATACTTCTCATGCTATGCTTTACCTTGTTCATGGTTTTTATGCTCATTCTTTCTACATGCCCATGTAGGGAAAGTAGGCAGGTGTTACCATCTCATTAGAAATGTCCAAACTGCCATGATGGAAAAGTGCTTCAAAGGAGTCTACCTAGAATGAAGAGGGGAGGGTGTCTGGGGATAGCAATTGGGGATTACTCAAATACATGTCAGTAGAGTTGCAAGTTCTGACACGTAAGTACGCATAGCCAAGTCCCTTAAACATCAACGTCTGGAGCTGTGCATGTATTTTCTGCTACTACATACCATGTTTCAGAGGAGAAAGTTCTAGTGACTGTGAAATCCTGTCCAGTCCCTGGTGCCACGTGTGGCAGCAGGATGCAACCTGGAGGATGGCCAAGCCCCTTTGGTGTCCAAAGTTTTTTAGTCTTCTACAGCTGTGAGAAGAAAGCATAGGCGAGTATAAATCTGTGGACTTAACTGCAGAATGTGCAGTACTTAGATTAATGCCACTGAGATGTGGTCACAGGAGTTGCCCCCTCTGTGCAGGAGGGACATGTATAGCAATCATATAGTGATAACAGAGTCTGTCCCATTCTTGTACATTCATGCAGGGAACAAGGGATGCATTGCTGAAGTCTTACCAAATGAAACAGTCTATGAAAGTATCTCCATGTTTGGAGATGGTGTTTCATGGGTGGTGTTCGGGAAAGACTCTTGCTATGCCACCATCTGTAATGAAAAGCACAGAGAAACAGTGCAAGGTCCCTCTAGTAAGATGGAAGTGTTTCTGCAGTTTTTCCAGCTGATGCTTCTTAACCGTATAACAGCGCAGGACAAAAATGAAGTAAAACAAAAGCACCCCCCCAAGAACAAAGGACCCAAAAAATCATGACCTCTTTAGGAGGAAATCCTGCCCTTCCACCTTCATGCAGCTGCATGGGGCAAATTGCCAGCATCTTCTAAATATGACTCTTTGACCTGAGGCTAAGTGACATGCTTTCTGCCCATGCTCTTACCTGACAACTCGGAAGGTTTCTGAGCTGTAATCAAAGAATGCTGCAATTGGGTGGCAAAGACAGCTATTTCATTAGCCTTTGAAGCCTCTGACGCTGCAGACAGATGTGCAATTGTGTTGGTGAACATTGTAGTATCAGGAACGCTTTTGAGAGAGAAATGTGGCTAAAGCTGTTTTATGAACAATTGTGCTGTCTGTTGACCAAACATTTTTGGGTGTCCAACACTAGCTCTGAGGCAAACCCAAGCTCCATGTGCAGCATCTGCATCTGAACTTATTGTATCTCATAGTCATTAGATAAGACAAACAGGATTGCCTTACACCGGACTGTTGTACCAAAGAAAATTCTGGTACATCTGGAGTTAGCAATGTCCTGTTTCTTCCTTAGCCTCCTCACCCTGCCCCTGCAAACTTGGCAGGATGGTTGGAAACAGCAAAGCGGGTGCAGGCAGTGTAGCTATTCCAAGCAGACCTGCCTGTTTCACCAGGCATGGTCTAGCTTAGCCTTGGACAGATGTTTTATGTGGTGCCACTTGCCACGGTTAGCCCCTGCTGCTCTTGTCTGGCTGTTAATGCTGAAGGAACCCTGAGCAAGTGTGGTGGTGAACTTCCTCTCCTTTGCATAATTTCCTACGAGGTCTTTTTATGACTTCTTTTTAGAGTGGTGCTTGCCACTGAGGCTCCAAGAGGAGGGTGATTTGAACGTCTGGACCTGCTGTAGAGTCCCCAGACACAGACCTTGAGAGGCAGGTCTGATGTCCTCTGTAACAGCATATGGAAATCCTGGGATCTTCCTTTCTCTGCTGCAAAGCTTTTGCTTTGGTGTTGTCTCCACAGAGAGACTCTGCTAGTTCTGAATCCTGCTGTAAGCTGTCAGTAAGATGTTAGGCTCATGCGCCAGCCACTACTGATCATGGCAGACACCTCTCAACAGTGATCATGTTAGCTGATGGGTCTCTGAACTTCTCTTCTACAGTCCTCAACCCAGACTTTCTTGCCAGGCATGTTCCTATTGTCATAGTCTCAAACTATCAGTTAAAATAAATAAATAAGCAATCTCCACTCTTCTCTTTTTTTTTTTGTTTCTTTTTTTTGAATTGTGATTATGTTAGAGGGTCATGGCAGAAGTGGTCTTGAGTGTCGTATTCCCTGAAAGTTTCTCTTCAGCTTCTAAATCCGTTTCAGATATTGTTTCGGGAGATCTGGGAACTACAGTCAGATACTGTGCCCCAATCTGTATTTGCAGCCGTTTCAGCTGATGGCAGTGCAAGCTGACTAGCAACATGTGTAGACTGTCCCCTTGGATGAGGTGTAGGAAGCAGTGGACTGCTGAGATGTCTTCTGAATGAAAAATTGGTGGGCAGTCATTAGACTGTTAATTTTAATAGAAATACCTGACCTAGGTATTACGGAAGCCGTCTTGCTCTTATGGCCTCCCACTTTGTTATGGCTGCATCTGCTTCCAGAGGCCAACTCCTTCTGCCTTTGTTACTAGTTAGTGGTGAATCTCTTTTCCAAGATGCTATGGCGTGCTTTATTGCAATACCATCAACATACGCACTTTGGTAGCAAATCTACTTGTTTTTGTAAAATGTATCAACTGTTGCGTCCATTCCTTGCTCTCCCTTTTGGTGGCTCTCACAGCACTGTGGCTGAACAGGTGCTGCCTGTGCCTGTGTGGAGGGTATGAGGGTGGGAGAGACCATGGGCACTCGTAGGTGCTTTTACAAGGTTTGGGTCTTGCAGCTCCCCAGCTGCAAGACCAGCTATGGATACTCACAGATCCATAGTTAGATCCTGCTTGGAGAGGTTTGCAATGGGGTTAAACAGGAGCTCTGCAGCAGGAGCTGTGCTCTGCTTCCCTCTCCCTTGGGTGCTCCAAGGGTCGGGGTGGAGGAAAGATGGCCAGTGTGCCTGTATGGTCTCTCTTCAGTAAGTACACGCCTACAGTGTTGTCAGGATTAACAAAGCAACTGTGTTTTCGGGTGTTTCTCTTTAGCAAAACACCAAGACAATTTACTGAAAAAATAATTAAATACCTCAACTTTAATTGTAATAGGGGTATGATTTTTTTCAGCAATAAGTCAGGTTAAACTTAAGTTGCGTGGCTTAGTATGAATATCTCTTGGGTTTAAATGCAGTGTTAGATACCAGCAGAGCTACTTGCACCCAAAGATTAAATGGTTGAGACATTTCTTTCTTTCTTTGTTTTAAAATGTAAAGCAGATTGAGTTTATTTGTTGCTTAGAAGAGCAGCAGGCAGGGCTGTGTGGTTCGGCTGTAGGAGATGTTGGAAATGCAGCTGAATGATATAAATGCGTAGATTCAAAGCAATCATTTTCTTGGCTTCATGAGTTTTATTAGCTGGTATGTGCTCGTCACATTGCGTTTAGCAGATACTGGTTTTGCATATTTTGGCTCTTAAATCAGCAAGTAGTGATAAGCATATCCAGAGTTCCCAGTCTGTATGCTGAAGTATGGCATGAAGTCGGTTCGCAGACCAAACGGGAGCGGAGGCACTCTGCACTTTATCTCGAAGGCGGAAACTCAATCCCAGGAAACACCCCACAGGTGGCAGCAGCCCTGCTGCCGTCCTGATGAAGTTTTGATCAAATTCCAGCGCGGGTGCTCTCAGAGCGATCTGGCATGCATCGCCGCTGCACGGAAACCTGCCTCGAACTGCGGCTGCTTGCTTTTCACGTCATTCAGGCCAGGTTTCGGGAGGCTTTGCTTCGAAGTGCTGCCGAAAGCCGCGGCTGGAGGCGTCTCGTGGTGTGCTGGGGCCGGCGATGCCGCCGAGCGCCCTGGCCACTGACAGCTGCGCCGCTCCTCCAGTTGCCAAGATCCACGGCTGAAGCTATACTTTTTTATCAGGTCATGTTTGTGTCTGGCAAAGATTTGTAGACACAACATCATTAACAGCAGTGCATATTTTCACAAGATTTACCTCTTCAACACTTTTTCCAAGTTAGTAAATCATAGCTTCTTTAATGTCCTGCTGGCTGCATGAAAAACAGGAATTTATGTAACAAGCTCTGGGCCGCAAACCTTTTCCTGTTAGGAAAATTTTTTTTTCATTGCTGGCAGAGTTAGGAGACAGCTCTGTTACTCAAAGAGCGACCTCAGATGTCCTCAATACAATAATACCAGATTATAACATTTTTTGATGACTAAGGAATAGCAGTGATTTCTTAAATATTTAACACTTCTGTTGCAGAAAAGAGGGAACTGAGCCTTAGCACAGTATTTTCTCTGCCTGATGTTTTGTGTGTTTGATATGCCTATTTTGATAGTAAACAGTAAGCCTGAGCCAACTGCGTATGTTTACAAAATACAATAAAAAAATGAAGTGGCGCAGGAGGTTTTTTAATCAACAGACGTGCAGAACAACTTTCTTGCGACATTTCTAGAGCTGGGCTTCTGTCAGCCAGGGATTCGGCTGTGGGCCTCGAGTGAAAACAACGGCTGGGCTGGCCTCGTGAGGCTTCTCGGTCGGCCCTTGTGGCCACGGGCAAGTCCAAAGATGGATTTTTGGGCTTACCTTCCCGATGTGTTACCTGCACCTGGTGAAAATAAAATTTCAAGGCCTTCCCTAACGCCCTGTAGCTAGAGAGAGGATGAGATTTTGATTGCAGGGTTACCTGCAGTGAAAAGATACAGTCCTACGTTAATTAGTTAATATGAGAATGGCTTCCTTTCAAAATTGAATAAGGAAATGCTCAAATTGTCACTGGTGTTTGTTTAATTGGGATAATTTGTTAAAGATGGTTCTTCGGAGGGGAAGGAGAGGTTGGAAAGGCTTCTCAGGTTAGGCACGTGGTTTGACTCCTCGCTGTGCTGGTTGAACAGCGAGCTGCCATGAGGCCATGTTATGCCATCTTCTGCTGCCAAAGAACGCCTTGTGCCCCTCTTTGGGGTGAAGCTGTACTCCTGGGGGGATAGTCTCAGGACACTGCTGTCCGTAAGGTGTTACAGGTCTGTAACACTTCCTTGCTGCCCTCGTCTGCTGAAGGTCTCCTCTTCGACCCCAGAGTAACCATTCCTGTGAGCTCTCCAGGTGGACAGGCCTGCTTTGGCTGGTTGGCTTTCCATGGTCCACATCATGTCATGGCCCATGCAGGGAATTTGAGCCTGTTGTCTCTGATTTGAGCCAGGCCCCATGAGATGGCTCTTTTCACCTGGCATGCCTCCTTATGGTCTTTGCTCCTCTTCTTCTGTCAGCTGGACCTATAGGCAATGGGGAAGGATGTGTATCTTTGAGAAAGCAGATGTACACAGGGGGACAGGTGGAGTAGAGAGGGTGAAGGAAGACGTTTCTGGAGACACTGCTGTCACAGGCAGAACTCTGGGTTGGGAAATAAGCAAAAGCAGCCAGACCAGAGCAGCCGCTGTGTCCCTCGTCCTCTGGTTTGCCTCACAAGGCATGCAGAGCTCCATGAGCTCTATCATCCTCATGGTTTGGTGCTGTAGTGGGTCTTGGGGGTCAGGTTAAAAACTTAAGAGAAGATTGACGGGAGGAAAAAGGTACAAAACCAGGAAAGACAGAACAGGGTTTTTGTAGGTCTGGCAGCCATTTAGTGTCTTGAAATAAATGGCCTACTGGCCTGCTGGTCAAGATCAGCCTTACTACTGCTTTCTAGAAACAGTCTCTCCATTTTTGGTCCCCCAAATTTTTCTTTAGACAACCTGCTAAAAATGGCTATGAATGGAAGGCAGCTACTGCGTCATTGATTTCTCTGCCATTGAGGTCTAATTTCTGGTTTACCCGTTTCATGTGTTCTTTTGTGGTTCCCTCCTGCTTGTTCGGCATGAATTGCAGTCCTAGCGCAGACCGTGGGTCCCCATGTGCAACTGTCCCACCTCCCTACCAACATCTATGGGTGCCTATTTCAGCACTCCTTTAACTTGTGGCCTTTTGTGAGCCATTATGTCAAAATACAGGACAGCTTTTCTGTTGATATAATGTTCTTTACATGTGCTCAGCAGAAAATTACATGAGTAAAAAAATGTTTATCTACAGCTTAGTAATGCAACATAGTCTCTTGTTAACAGGTCAACCTGTGGGCTTGGATTTTGGATTTCTGGATTTTTTTTGATTTAAGAACAAAACATGAAACATTACTTGTGGCTCAGGAGATAATGAAAAGCTTCAGTACCTCTGGTCAGTCTTGGCACAAGACATCTTGTGCCCTCAGGTATTAGAAGAGTCAATTTTGCATATTAAAACATTGGTTTTGAAAGAGAAAGATGGTTTTAAGACGGAGGTTTTAAATTCAATTTTGTCTATGCTGCTTGCATTCCTTTCTCCCTTATGATTTCTTAGGCAATTTGTGATGTTTATAAAAATTAGAACTTAATCCTCAATTGGTTTTCTATATGTGTTTTCTCACATAACACAAGTAATATAAACCTCACTAATGTTCAGTGACAATACTCACAAGCTGGCATGTTTGCAGGATTTAGGGATGTGCATGATGAGATGCCATTATAAGGACCGTAGAACAGGATCTAGTATTCCTGAACTTTGCTTCAAATAATAAAAATAATAAATCCCTAAATGCAATCAGGTTCAATTCATTAGAGCAAAGCTGATAATGAGATCTTCAGTCATCGTCTTGGTCTGCTGGTATATTTTGTTTCCTTTATGAGGAATTTATATTTCAGAACAGCTCCTTCAGTATTTTATTTAACTTCTTATAATGTCAGATCAGATGTGATTGGGCCACGTGACAGACAAACTGACATGGCGACTCTCTGCAAGCTCGTTTTAGCCAGTTCTGAGTGGTGAGTTGATAAAAGATGTTTCCAGACTGGCATGTTTTCCCATTTCATGATTACCCCATGTTTTTTAACAAAATGAGAGTATGTTCACAAAGACAAATATTCGTACACCATAAAAGAAGCATGTTTTCTCCATTTCTTACACTTTTTTTTTTTTTCCCAGAATTCAATCCGTCACAACCTGTCTCTGCACAGCAAGTTCATCAGAGTGCAGAATGAGGGAACAGGGAAGAGTTCCTGGTGGATGCTCAATCCTGAAGGAGGAAAGAGTGGCAAATCTCCTAGGAGGCGAGCAGCATCCATGGATAACAACAGCAAGTTTGCCAAAAGCAGAGGCAGAGCTGCCAAGAAAAAAGCATCCCTTCAGTCTGGTCAAGAAGGAAGTGGTGACAGCCCTGGATCGCAGTTCTCGAAGTGGCCTGCAAGCCCCAGCTCTCACAGTAATGATGACTTTGATAACTGGAGTACATTTCGACCTAGAACTAGCTCTAACGCTAGTACAATTAGCGGAAGACTTTCTCCTATTTTGCCAGAGCAAGATGATCTTGGAGACGGGGATGTGCACTCCATGGTATACCCACCATCAGCCACCAAAATGACTTCTACTCTACCCAGCCTTTCAGAGATGAGTAATTCTGAGAACATGGAAAATCTTTTGGATAACCTTAATCTCTTGTCACCTAATACGTCAATGACTGTGTCAACCCAGTCTTCATCTGCTACCCTGATGCAGCAAACGCCAGGTTACTCATTCGCATCCTCGACCACAAGTATAGGTTCACCAAATCCAGACTACAGGAAATTTACGTATGCTCAAGCTAGCATGAACTCTTTGCCCCAGATTTCTATGCAGACTCTTCAAGACAGTAAATCAAGCTACGGATCGATGAGCCAATATAACTGTCCCGCAGGACTTCTGAAGGAGTTACTGACTTCTGATTCTCCGCCGCACAATGATATCTTGGCATCAGTAGACACTGGTGTTTCCCAGGCTGGTGGCAGGGCACTGGGCCAAAGTGTGCTGATGGTCACTAACTCGGTGATGCCAACTTACGGCAGTCAACCGCCCCACAACAAAATGATGAACCCTAATGCCCGCTCTCACCAAGGACATAACCAGCCAACACCTGCAGTTAATGGTCGTGCCTTGTCACACACAGTGAACACCATGTCCCATACTTCAGGTCTAAATCGCTTGTCGACAGTGAAGACTTCGTTACAAGTGCCTATGAGTCACCCAATGCAGATGAGTGCTATGAACCCGTATGCCCCTGTTAACAGTTGCAATGGATACGGAAGGGTGGGAATTGTTTCCCTCCACCAGGAGAAGCTTCCCAGTGACTTAGATGACATGTTAATTGAACGGTTGGACTGTGACATGGAGTCGATTATCCGTAATGACCTTATGGATGGAGAAACATTAGATTTTAACTTTGACAGTGTATTGCCTAACCAAAGTTTTCAGCACAGCGTAAAGACAACCACACACAGTTGGGTGTCAGGCTAGGATGTAGTAGGAGGTAAGCTGTGCTTTTTATAATAAATCTGAAAAGCAACTAAAGGGAAAAGAGATGTCAAAATGCTTAAAATCTGGGTGGTCTTCTGTGTTGGCATGTGAAGTGCCTCTTTTACAGTCAGTCACTTCCCACTCCTTTATTAGTTTGTAAGTCAAGTTTGTACCAGTGCATTAGGATTGCCATGTACCAATGTCTGTTACTTCATGTGGAGCATTAATGTTTTGCCATTGATATTTTAAACAAAAAACTTGCTAGTAACTAGCAGCTAATGAATTATTTTTTTCCCATTTCAGTTATCTTAAAGCTAGTTTGAGGATATTTTAATAGATTTAACCTTTTGGTGTGAATGTTAATTTGTTCTTTTTGTTGTTTTTTTTTTCTTCCTAGGTTACGGTTAAATTCTCCAGACTTGTCTGACAGCAGGAACTGAGAAAAGCAGTACTTCACCTTCCTTTTTAATTTTTGTGACAAAGCTGTGCGCATGCACTAGCTTTTTTTTGGGTCTTTTTTTTCTTTTTTTCTTCCTTTCATCAGAGTTGGCAGCAGACAGAGTATTTTCCTGTACAGGATGTTTGCCCGAGGTTTGCAGGTTATGTGCTGCTGCAGATAAGAACTGTGCCATTGGAAATCTCCTTACTCTGAAGTGCCAAATTCACTACACCGTGTAATCACAGCAAAGACTCTTACTTACATCATGTTGTGCTTTCGGTTTTGTACAGTATGATCTGTAGAAGAAGAATTGTTTTTTAAGACTATCTGTTTTGGTCCAAGAAAAGTTTATAAACTTTTGTAAGAATACTGTGATGATCTCATGCCCTAAGTAAGCTTAACCTTCATTGATGTTACCTGTGTTCTTATGAATTGAGATAACTGTGGACTTGCCTTGCAGTAGTACGAACTGCATTATTTTACTCAAAATTGCCACACATTTCATATGGGAACAGAATAGCCTGTTAAATATGATCCTGCTAAACTCACTGACTATTCAGAGCAAACAGTAGGTTAAATGCCATTTGATAAGTTACCTGTATTCATGTAAATTTATGCAAGAATATATCTGGATTTCATTGCCAGACTAATGGCTTTATTGTTGGACTTAAGATAATTTTTGGAATCCTTTCCAAGCTATTTTTCTTATAATTAAAGTCTACTTTTGTTACATAGGCAACTTAAAAAAAAAATAAATCTGAGATCTGGCAGCATTCATAACTTCTTCATTTTGTACAGTATTTTAACTGGATTAAGTACATGTTTTTATAAATTTGCATAGCACTTGGGAGTGCTAATAAAGGAAAAGCTTAATAAGTATCTTGAATACAAAACATTTCTGTCCCTTTTTTTGTTGTGTGATGTATAAATATAGACAACTTTATGTTTAGGAAATATTTAATCAGTTTTATATATGCATTTTTAGAAACGTCATCTGCTTCTACTATCATTTTAACTCTGACTACCACGAAGTGTTAAGTATTCATTGTTAGATGCTTGTACAATGCTTCACATCTATATTTATTTCATGGAGGTCTCATAATGTTTGTGCACTCAAGAGCAGGAACTTTTGGAGAAAATCCATAATTTTAGAAAATGAATGACAAAATTGTCATTTGTCTTAATTAGCACTAGTTTTAGGGTCTGTCACTGTTTCTGTTGTAATGCAGTATGTTTGAAGAGGCAAAAGTGCTACTTTTCAGTGGGAGGCTAAAACTTTTGTGACCCCCTATTACAGGGCATAACATTACTTTTTTTTTTTAAATAAGAAAGATAAAGTAAGTGGCAAAGTTATGCAAATACACAAGCTTTAGGGTAGGGGAGAGCATTAATGATAGAGGCCTTGTTCCTGTGGAAAAACCTGCTCTTGTTGGAGTAGGGCTCTTGTTGGAGTAGGCACACTGATAGCTACCTGAGCATTTTCAGGATTGGGTCTTGGATAAATGATTTCCGATTTTTTGTAGTCGCATGGTGCGGTTTTCATGGATGTGTGGATAACGGGCCTCACCTGTCTTTTCACTGGTTGCTACACGTCATTTGTGTTATAGAAATCCTTGGAGCTTTTTTATGCACTGACAGGATGAACAGGTTTTGTGCTAGGGCTGGCTGTTGGGAAGAAATAAATATTTTTCACTGATTTTTTTTTTTTTTTGTTCTGTCTACGTAGCCCACAACTGGAAAATGTTCTGACTGAAACATATCTTCCCTGTAGTGATGGTGTGTGGTGGAGAAAGAAATGGGATGTGCCAAGAAAACGAAGTTTAGTAAGAAGCCATATATTTAATGATCCTGTTAGGACTTTCCTAAGGTTCTGCAATGTATTTATTGATGTGCTAGCATTTAGCTCCCTGTTGGGCTTAAATCACTACTAATTACAGCTGGTCCTACTTTTTTAGATATCCTATTACGGTTGTCAGCAGTTCCAGAGGCTGATGTTAAGCTGTCCTGTGATACAGAATCTCCCTCAGCATTAAATCGGTCTTTGAAACTTCTGTTGAGCAAAATGAAATATTCTCAGTGCCGAAGCCTCAGTGAAGCTGCCTGCTTTTACAGGCAAATATCTCTAGTAGCATCTTCACCATCAAATTCATAGTCTCTGAGACTTGATGGTAAATTCTGGCAGTGGAGCAAGCGGAGGGCTCACATATGGGTTTCTGAAGATCTTTCTGCTGCGTGTGCAAAAATGTTTGCTCCCAATTGGGCACTGATACGCATAGGCCAAAGTAGTCACAGAATTCCGCTCTGCATGCAAAGAAAGCAGTACTTAATGCTGGGGTTGCAGCTGAACATGCTACATTTAACAATATACCTCCTGTTTATTATTTACTGCTACTGTATAACTTCCTGTATATGGATATTTTCTTCTTTTCTTTTATAAGTACGAATAACATAAATGTAGCCGTTCCTTAATTACGACAGTCTGTAGGAAGCCCCTTTTAATTATTGTGAGAAAGCAGTTGTAGATAATCAGAGGTTTGGGCTGTGTGTTCAAATTTATTTTCTGTTTGTTTTTTATGGTGTCATTCTAATATTTTGCAATTGTAATTCTGGAATACTGTGAAGTCTGGTGAAGGGGTATGTTGTCTGCCTTGAAAACAAACATTATGTGACCTCTAGTAATAAATCCTTTTTTTAGTAAAAGTACTGAATTTCTGGAGTAACTTAGTTTGTCAGAATTGTTGTAAATGATTGGTTTGTGAATTGTGCAGATGATCTTACCTATGCAGCCTTGTTTTTGACTTTTCTCTGGTTTGTACTGTTATTAAAAGTTTATTGTATTATAGAGCTGTTCAGATATTTTAAATATAAAGATGTATTGTTTCCATAATATAGCTATATGATATATGTTTAGGTAGTAGATGCATTAATTGGAAAGCTCTGCTTTGATAAACTGACAATTTGCCTACACTTATAAGCAAAAGTCATATTGCTTATTATCGGCTTAAGTCAACAGAGCATCCCTAAAAAGAGAAGTTAAAATTGGACCAATTATAAAACAGTATAAAATTTGCACTTGTTAAACCACTGGATGTATGTTAGTACTTTTTTTTATTTTTTTACTGATTTGAAATTCCTATTTTCATTATGAAATTGCTAGGATCCTTAATTTATGACTGATTTTAAATAAGGTATTCTCATTATTATTATTATTATTTTGGTAATCATAATGTAAAATGCAGCATGGTTTATGCAAGCAAAAAACAAATTACTTGGCATTAAAACTGGCCTCCTTTTTGAGGGTGTTCCACAAACCAGCAATATCATGAGAGATTGGCATGTACATACTGCTAGTTCTACTTGCGAGTGGTGTGACAGCTCTTCAACGCTTCACTGCTCTGACTTAGTCACGTTGCAAAATTAAAATTCATACGCGGATATTTTCAGAAAAAGTGCCTGATGTACTTCTACAGACACACGAGAACAATCCCTGACAGTTTGTTGTATAAAGCCATAAATGTATATAAATTATGTTTAAAAGGTTTTGTGTCCTTTCTTGTATACGGAGAATGAGATTTGTACCAGGATTCTACTTGTGATTAGTAATCCTTCTACTCGGACGTTGTCGTAATCACTTTCCTTACCATGTAATCTTTTTAATGATGATGATCCCATTTGGACAATCCTGATGGCATTAGCAATTTTATATGGAAAAATACCTCATGGTACCAAGTCTTGCCTGGCAAGATGACACCATATTAACGAGCAAACACTAACTGCAGAATAGTTAACAAATTTTCCATTACTTGGTATAAAGGAATTTCTCTCTCTTGGCATTGCTTCTGGAATTGAAACTGTAGCAGGTACTGGAACCTAATAGGGCTGTGTTACCAGTGTTTTATCACAACATAGTGTGCTAAAAGTAACTTGTTTACAAGTCTTTGAGACTAAACGCAAGAAGAATCCATGCCTGACTCTTAGGACTTGTGAGAGGTCTTTGTGTAGAGATGCTTTGTTACTGGAAGCTGCATTAGGCAGCACCAGACCGTGTTGCCAGTGCTTCAACAAGCCTAGTTCAGAGAGAATTACGAAAAAGTCCTGAAATCCTTTCAGAATGGGTATTTGTAAGTATAAGCTCTTAATAAAATTGCTATGACATGAGATGGTAATTAGTGTCTCAGAATGTTATGTAATACATTGTTAAAGAAGAAAAAAAAAGGGACGCTAACATCCATCAAACCACAGGAAAGAATCAGTCTTTTAGTCCAAATTACATGTTAGATCCTAATGCTATTAAATGTGGGAGGGAGCCGGCACTGGAGAGCCATTTTTCTCTTCTCTCCGCTCGCCCTGTTAAAGCGAGACGGTTCACAAAGTCTTCTTGGCCATCTTTTCCCTCGTTTTCGCCTCTTGCCTTCCTCTGCCCCTCCTGCCTTCCTGAAGTGCGTATCTTTTCTTGGAGTAAGAGTTTTTTCTTTGCTGAACATTTGGGCTATATAGGCCAACCTGCATGGTGCTGCTCCTTTTGCAGCCGTGCTTTACACTGCGGCGGCAGGAGTGCTGATGTGAGTAAAGAGAGCAGGAATGTCTAATTTTTTTTTTTTTAAATTTAGATTGTGTTTCAAAACAGAGCTGGAAGAAAGGAGGAGAGGCTGCCAAAACAGACAGCCAATAACACCCACGCCACGGTAGTCTTGTGAGGCCCAGATCCCTGCTTGCCTGCAGGTGGGGAGGGAGAGGGGTGGCAGAGAGCAGGCTTTTAATGAATTGCTGGCAAAAATGCCAGTTTGATCTTAAAGTGAGCAGAGGTAGACCTAAAGAGCGTGAAAGAACGCAAGGGTGTCATTGCACATAAAAAAAGGAATATTTAAAGACATTTGAAAAATAATTTTCCCTTGTGCTTTGCAGTTCCATCTTTATTTTAGCTTTGCCCTTTTTTCCTTCAGTGTAGGTTTTGGAAGGGTTTTTGCATGTTAGGGGAAGCTGAGGATATCTTCACTGACATTTTGAAAAGCCTCATTTCTGGAATGGGAGGGTTGTAAGATCCAAAGATACTCTCTTTGGGTGTTCGCGAAGCCGTTGTTGGAAAGGATGCGCATCTAATTGGTACATGACTAGTTACTGCTGTCTGGAGAGATAGTCAAAGCTTGTCTCTTGGGAAGGGACCGGCTAGCAATTTATGCCAATCTGGCAACAAGGGATTTGAATCTGCTGATCAAGCACAGAAATCTCAAAGCATCCTTGTGCTCTGAGTCAGTTCTGCATCAATGTAATAAACATGTTTTTGTGCAGAAACATCAGCTATTGTGTCACATCAATTGATAATCCAATTAAAAGTACAAATAGCAGTAGATGTTGCAGCCATTTATTGTGCAGCTGGTGTGCAAAGATGGGTTTTGTGAAGACCCTGAGAAGGAAAAATTTGCACTGAGCAGTGCCTGTGGTCATGCCCACCGCTGGAATTGCATGCAAATCCCTGTTTGTTACCTGGTGATGTTTTCCCTGGGGTAATGTTCTGGCATGTGCCAAAATGATAGCTAAAATGAGGAGGCAGGGACAGCGCCCCATCTTATTTTATGTTTTTCTGCTTGCTGTTGGACCCTGGGGCATTCAGAAATTTTGCATGTATTTTTTGTGAGTAAATTTCTTGTGTGGGTGTTTATCGCTGAGACGATGGGAAAAGGGATGAGGACTTCATGGAGTACAACTGGAGGAGCACTGCAGGAAGCTTCTGATGGGTGTAATAGGTCTATGGAGTGAAGAATCTGTCAAGGAGCTTGTTCATAACTTGCGACCTCAACATTTTACATCCTTGCTGTGTGCTCATCCATAGTTGCTCATGCCGTCCTTAAATGAAGAGGCCTTTCCAAGTGGTTGCGTTTCCTTCTCAGTGCCCTAGAGTGACACTACCTGAGCAGGCAACTGCCCCGAGCTTGCACAAGAGCTTTGCTGGATTTCCAGGGAACTGTGGAGTTTGGCAGGAATGTCTAAATTGTTTCTGAAATATTCAATCAACTTCAATTTTGCTGAAGTCAGAGGAGTTCATGGAAAAGCCTATTATAGAATTGCATGTATATGTGTTGGAAAGGGAGGGGGGATGAGAAATTCTGCAGCTATAATGAGCTGTTTCTAGCATGATGAAGCGGGGCAAGTGGCAAAGGAGGCTGAATTTCTCTGGGGTAAGGGCTCAATGTAGCAAAAAAAGAGCTTCCTTTCTGTTGGATTTTGAAGTTCTGTCCAGTAGCAGCCACAGATGCTGCAACATCCTGGGCTGATTTGCTGCGTGGGTCTTTTTGACCAGGTGAAAACAAGTGACGAGCTGTGAAACCCTGCGAGAGCTGGAGTCTCATTTCAGGAGTCCAAATAAGTTACCACTTCCTGCTCCTCCCTTTCTTCCCCCTTCACCCCATCAATTTACAGCACTTGAGAAGAGTGTTACTGTTTGGGGTTTTTTTTAGTATCTTTCCACCCTGCTCAGAGGAGTTGGGCTAGGTCTTGTGTCCTTCTTTCAGCCCCAGTGGTGATGGCTGAGCTGTGATAAGTTCTTTGCTTCCTCTTCCTCCTTGAGCCCATACAACAGACCTATCAAATTAACCCCCAGATGAGCCCCAAAGCCGAAGTTGATTCACTCCATGCATGACTCCAGGAGCCCTTTGAGGTGGGAAGTCTTGTTGGTCTGAGGCTCTCCTGCTGGGGAGCTTCTAAATTGGAAATATCCTGGGGGTGGCAGGGAAAGTCCTGGGGAAGGGGCTTGTCTTGGGACCATGCAGCCGCTCCACCACTGGCCCTCTCCTACCCTGCCTCTGTGTGCTTTAACCCTTGCACAGAGCCTTGTTGGTCTGCAAGGCAAGGCTTTCACAGGAGGGCTTTCTGAGCAGGGTTTCCACAGCCTAGATGTCTTATTCTGCCAAAGGCAAACTCTGCTGGTGTAAGCCCATGTGTCTGGAAGTTTATTTTCAGCATACAATATGAAGTGCCGCCCTCCCGCCTACAGTCTCCTTGAGCCGCTGGATGTCTTCATCTCAGTGATCCTGGTCTGGTAGGTACAGCAAGCCAAGAGCCTGCTGGTGATTGAGCAGCGTGCCAGGCAGATGGGGCTAGTATTGACTCCAAAAATAACATTGAATCATATTCAATATAATTATATTGAATATGCTGGACTCCAGGATAACTGTTGGAAGACCCGTTGCTTAAATAGGACTGAGTGCCAGAAAAATAAAGTAAAAAAAGAAAAAAAAAAGATGGTGCTGGTCTTTGGAATGGCATGATCAGAGGAGCTGGGTTTGACTTCCACGTGGGGTAGCTTCACAGAACGTGTAGCACAGACTTGGTAACAGCGTGGAGTGATAAGGGGAAACAGTGGCTGTGTCCCTGCTGGAGGGAGCTGTGCTTCACAGGTGTGGCTAAGTCAGCAAGTGTGGGGACACAAGTGATCAGTGTAACCTGTATGGATTTTCAGTGGCTTCAGAAATTTTCCTCATTGAAGTTCCTGAGACAACGGGGGTGTAATGGAGGTCCGCTCAGTGCGTACACTGCTTCAAAGAGCTGGCCATCTGAGCGCGAGTAGTACTTGGCTTTTCCAAACTAGGGAAGCTGCCACTGCCTTCTGCCAAGGACCTGTGCTGTTCAATGAGTTTGAACAACGATCAGCAGAAGCGGTTGATGACCTAAATCGCTGAGTGCATCATTATACAGGACAGTGAAATATCAGGCTGTGATAAACCAGCAGATATGATTAAGTGTTGATAAATGTGAAATAATGCACAGGGGAGAAGGGTGAGTCTAGCGCATATGGATGCATAATGAACCCTGGATGAGGTGCTACTACCATGAGAAAGATCTTGCAGTCGTCGGGAGGATTTCTTGCAAGTCTCAGCTCGCAATTAGCTGACAAAAAGACACAGAATAAATGAGAGTAGGAAAAGAGAATGGAAAACCTCTGTTGTGCTACTGCTTACATGCAAAATGCACCCATATCATAAATATTGCATGCTGTTTGGCTTTCAAAGAGGGTATTGCAGGGCTACAAAGAGCCAGGAGCAGAGATTAAACAGAAGAAGGATTAAGCGAGGGTGGGTATAGATGAGTGAGGTGATAGAGGTTTGTAAAATTGTGGATGCTGTGAAGAAGGTGAAATGGAAATGATTAATCAGTATTTCTTGTGACACAATTGGGGCACCCAATGAAATGATCAGGCAGCAGGTTTAAAACAAACAAGAGGAAGTACTTTTTCACACAGTACATAATTAAAATTTGGAACTCATTGCCACGGGATGTTGTGGAGGACAAAAGTATAAATGGATTCAAAAGAGGATTATACAAATTAATAGAAGATAGGTCCACCAGTGGCTATTAAATACAATGGTCCGGATGCGGCCTCTAGCTCAGGAAGTCTCTAAATGGCTAGTTGCTGGAAGCTTGGAGCATGTGCCAGGGAAAGCATTACTCAGTCTGTGGCCCATTCCTTATGCTCTTTTCTCCTACGCATCCGCTGCTGACCACTCTCAGGGACCGGACATTGGTGTAAGTGGACCTTTGATCTGACCTTACAAGGGTGTCTTCAGATTCTTAGTTGTGCTGGGAATAGGTACAGCCAGAAACAGCTGCCTGACACCCTTCTGTGAGGAAGTTTGAAACATCCATGTGTCCCTTTCCAGTTCCCTGTCAGTGGTCATGGACTGGCTGTCTCTGTATTGGGAGTCTTACTTGATACCTTTCACTGGGAGGCATCAACTGAGATTATGTTCTCACCATAATAAGCTGTGATGTAACAAATACAAAATACCTGGTTAGGTTTGTAAGCTTTTAAGGCAGAAAAAAGTGCACAGGGAAGACATAGCAGGGAGAAACAAAATCCCTGTTCTTCCCAAGCAGCTCTTCCCTAGCAGCTCTCTGGAGGCTGGACTCAGGGCAGGGATAAGATCATGTGTTACAAATCCCAGCCTCCCTTCCACACCCATGACTAAATCACGACTCTTTTTGCTTTTGTTGGCAGGTAGGGGGTTAAAGTCATTCATGTGGGCATGCGAAATCCTTTCAAAGATAGTCAACAGTGATACTGGACAGTGAGCCTAGCAGAACCAGTCCAGAAGTAATGGTGTGTCAGTGGTAGCAGCTTCTCCAGTGCTGACAGCTGAGGTCAGCCAGAAGAGAAATGTGCGTGAAATATGCAGTTTTATCTCTTTCTAAATATTTTAGTGATGTAGAATGGAGTTCCAGTGGAGGGCAGAACAGCATTTTCTTGCCGGATCCATAGTTTGAGCTCTTTCCTGTGTGTGTTAACAGAATGACACTAGGCTTGTTAACTCACTGTAACTGATTAAGAAACGCTGACCTAAAGATGCAAGGAAAAGTAAGGCTTGTTATCCTGCTTGTAGCTGAGACAGCCCATTATAGGACTTTATGTGAAGAGACACTAAGTAGACATCACAACTGAGTCTTGAATGCCAGCAGCTATAAATACTGGGTGAGAGTGAATTTATGCTGTAGCTCACCAGTCAACATGCCACAGACTTCACTCAAGTGTTGAAAATATAATGCTAATGGACTACCATATGCATTGCAAACGTAGCTTGCTTTCCTTAGATCTGTGTCCAAAGCTGCTTCCTCTGCGAAGCTTTGAAATGTGAAGTCTGATCAATGCTGAGTCTTCTCAAAACATTCAAAAAGAATTTTTAAGAAAGCTGTCACCGCTCTATGTTCCGCTTAAAGAGCGAGTGGTTATTTTCTCTAAATTTCCACCGTCAAAAGAAAATGGAGATATCTAAACCTCCATAAATGCAACCTGTAAGTTGTTCAAATTAACTTAATGTGTGGCACCTCAACTGATTGAAACCTGGACTTTTTAATGTATTTCAAATTGAGTACTATAGAACCATGCATTTTATAAAGCATTGTTTAGGCTTTATTATCAAGCAGATCCATTTCCTCTTCCCTGTTCACCCACGTTCTCCTTGGCAATAGATTTGGCAATGACTTAGTGACACCCAAATCATGGGTGCAGTGTCACAGACTGGGCATCCAGAGTTTCTTCCTGTTTATACTGGCATCTGTTATTATTTAGCAGCTTCTCTTCTACTTGCTTTTATTAGTTATGTTCACAAGGTGTGAAGCACTTTCCAAACATGATGAAAATATTCCTGTTCTGAAAAAGCTTGCAGCTGACAATTTGTAGTAAGCAATGGTTTTTGTATGACCGGTATTGAAGGCAGCTATGGCTCTCCTCAAAGTTTCCTAGTTTGTCCTGAACCCTGTTTTGGCTGCATTAACCATTAGCAATGTTAAGATGTGTTGAGGTCATTATGAGAGCTTCAGGAAGCTCTCTGCCACTCACCTCCTGAAGCTGTGCAGGTATTCTGAGGCTATTGCAAATGCAGAGTGAAACATGTGAGCCTATTGCCTCTGAATACACTTAATTTGGAGTATTAATTTGGTTTGTATCAACTTTTTTTTTTCTCCTCACGTGCAACGGTCTGGTTGTATTTACACAGTCAGTTACTGTGGCTCTGTGGAGAAGTCGTAACATCTCTTCAAGCAGAAGTTATGACTTCTTGCAGCTTTGGCCATGTAAAGGGAACCCACAAACCCAGCTGGCCATGACAGCTCCCTTATTCACCGCGTTTCTGTGCATCCTCATAATTTGACTGAGGAAGGCCTCATAATTCCCTAATTTAAGAGGCAATTGCATACCAACATTACAGTTGCCTTTTGTGCATTAGTTAACTGAGTGATGATACAAAGCTGTTTCTGGCAGCCAAGGAGATGAAATCCAGCTGGCAGATCTGCTGGCGCGGGGTTTCGGTCAGGCAGCCCTGCTCGCTCTGTGTTTCTGCTGCTAATTGCTGGAATGTGACTCCTACCCAGGGCGTGAGGGGAGAGTGTGAACCCTGGCAAAAGAAGGCTTGCCCAGCCCACTGCCAAAGCCTGAGCTGCCCGGAGCTCTGAGGACTGCTCCGCTTAGGGAAGTCGCTCCTCCAACGCAAGCGCTCGGGAGCTGCCCACCAAGAGCCCTGAGCCCTCCCTGCCGATTGCCGCGTGAAGGAAGCAGTCCTCGTAGGGCGCTCGATGGCGTTGATTTTCTGTTTCCTTTTTAAAGATGTGGTTTACCCAGTTGGAAAGCACTCATCAAAGGCAGTAGGTAGGATGGTCTCTGATTCTGTGTGTTCAGGTTCTCAGGGCCTCTGGTGGTGCAGATGTAATAAATCGTGCCGAGCAGCTGTGAGAACAGCCTCTAACTTCAGTGGCACTGGAAACCATGGGAAGACAGCAGCCGTGTTTACTCAGGGTGCTCTCTATCTGTTGAAAAAATGACCCACTTCTCCAGCCGACTCTAATTTTTTGGGGAGTGCAGTTTTAAAACTTTAAAAGTGTGATTTTTAAGGTCAAGATGCATTTACCATGTTTCAAAGTTATTTGCTTATTGCTCAGATGAGAATGGATTCTGATATATTGATAGGAACAGGTTTAATGAGAAAGGAGGGGATTTTTGACTTATTTTTCTCAAGACAAGACAAAAACATGTTTCTGATCAGTGAATTTGAAATAAGAAAAATAATCTGTATTCCCACATGCTCTTCTGGATTATAGACAATTCTGAAACACATTTTAGCTATCCATTTGAACAAGGCACATCTTGGTTATTAGGTTTGTGCAGAGAAATAGTCAACTTGCCTTCAGTATGACACGGTCTGAAAAAAATCCAGTAATGTGGAGCGCAGATATGAACATAGTCCTTGACAGATGATGGAAATCCAGGGGTGCTAGGCTTCTGGGTACTTGGTTTTTTTCCATGTTCCTATGGTCCTCCCCTCTTTGAAGAGATTTATACTGCCACTTATCAGCATTGTATATGGCAGAATGGGGCCCCACTGGCCTGGGTGTTGGAAAAACCTACTCCAGGAAATCATCTTTGATTTGCAGCCTTTATGGCCTTTGTTGTGAAAAGGGAAGCAGGGTGGGAAAAAGGAAAACAAAGAAATGGATTGAGTAGCATGCTGCCAATCAGTGTTATGGTCTGACTCTTTCATATTTGATTTTGACGTGTTTAGCAAGAGAGAAGCTAAGGGGAAAGAAAACCAAAAGGACAGGAGTTGCAGAAAGGAATGGAGGTAAATGAAATGGGACTGGGGAGGAGAGGTAAGGGCCAGGTGGAGAAGGAAATGAGAAAGAGCAGACTCAGTGGCTGGTCAGTGTGGAACAGAGAGAGCTGGGGAGAGTTACCAGGCATTTGAACCAGTGGCTGGGCAAGATGTCCCTGGTCTGAGAGCTACTGTAGTGCACAGAGCCAGCAAAAATTGCCGGGGGAGCATGGTCTCAGTCACACACCCAGGCAAAGCAGCTTCTCAGCCAGTATGTCCTATGTGGCAGTGTATGCTCTTTATGCCAAAGCTGATAAAGTACTCAAAACAATGAGCTTAGCAGAGGTATTCATAGCTGAATGAATAGCTGTATAATATTATGGAGGGTATTTACAGTCCTGTATAAAGTGAATAGTCTAGAGTGCATATGGAGAGTGTTTGACCACCAGGCTGCTGGGAACCATGGACTCCCAGCTCCTGGAGGAGTCATTGATGGTATTTGTGTGGCTGATCAGGTGTGAACCATGAAAACGAACACATTGTCAGTTGCTGGAAGAATCTGACACCGGGTAGAGCCGTTTTCCGTGCAAACATGGTACCACTGGAATTGAAACGAGGTAGATAGCAATGGAAATGGAGATTATTCAGAACTGAAAGCAGTGTTTGAAAAACAAAATGTTGCCTGAATCCCTAGGGCTACAAGCGGGGATATATCTTGGGTTTTGTTTCCAAGACGTCAAATCTGTTCTCAGATTTTGCTACATATATCTTTGCTTGCTATATCAGCTTCTAATCTATCACCTATTAGCTCACAGGGTCAGGGTGAAACAGATGAATTTGTGGTGCCTAGGGAGACCGTCTCAAGAAAATGGTGGGTGCAGGTACCCCTCAAAGACCGGTTGTCAAGGCTGTGTGGGGCTGGTTTTCTGCCAATCTTCATGGAAACTGGAATTGTGATTTATGTAGCCAAGTGCAGAGTTTTGGCATGGGGCTATTAGTGGTCTGTGCAAACTGGCACTCACCTGCAAAACCAAACAGCTGAGACACACCTTACAGCTCCAGCCAAACCCAAGGCTGTCTGTGGCTCCATGCATTAGTGACTGCAGAGTGTAAGAGACTCCGGCTACTTGTCCTGGCCCTTTTGCTGACCATGCAGGGCTGCTGCTCAGGGAACCGGCTCAGGGAACTGATTCAGCCAAAAAATAACTTGCCAGAAAAGAGGTCCTGGGAATTAAGGAGGTGGAGAAGAGCAGCTGTGGCTAAGAGATAGAGCTATGCTAGGTCAGCACTTCCTCCAAAGCAAGGCACAGGGAAACCCAGGCATTACTATCCAGCCTAAAAGGGGTGGTAGACCGACACCAGTGACTGCTTGTGAACACAAGTGAGAGAGAGCACTGGCCAAACAAGGAAGCTTTCACTTTTGTGAGAACCCCAAAGGACCATGCTTTAAATATTACTTCACCCATGCCCGACACATTTTTTCCTCCACAAAGCCAGATCCATTTGATTAAGATAACTCCAAACAGTGCTCCTGGCACAGAAGTTTTGGAGTAATTTGTTCTTTTTATCCTTTTACCAACCTATTTCAGTTGAGAGTGAGCTGGCTCCAAGCTAAATAAATGCTGAAGCTGAAACCTTAAAACTGGAACACAGTTGTGAATTTAGCAACTTAAATTTTCCAATGAATGCAGGCAACCCTGCCTGACTTGGGGTCTAAACTTATTCCTGGCATGGAAACTCCCCAGTGCTTGTTCTTCTAATGCTGGTCTGAGAAGTCTAGCCCTGTTTACGGTGCTAGCCACCACATTCCCATTTGTTTGAGAGAGTTCGTGACAATTGACATGGCCTCTCCACCCACCCTCTTACCCTCTGGCAGCTCTAGTCCACAGTTTAACCCCCTAGAGAAGTTAGTAGAAACCAACAAATGCATACTTTGTAGTAGAGAAGGATTTCCAGGAGGCCCTTTAATTTTAGACATGAACGGATCTGTGCAAATAAGACTATCTGTACATGGTCTGATGCTCAAACTTACTCCCAGCTTCTCATAATTCTTTCGGAGAAAAAAGTCTGTTTGGAGGAGAGGACTGAGGCTTTCTTCCTCCTCCTATTCCTTCTCCATCCCATCTTTAGGCTGTGCAGGGTTGTTAATTTTTTTGGAGCCTGTAGTTGGTGTGCAGTGGATTTCACTTTCAACAAGTTCAGCTTCTTGCAATGGTCAAGCACTCCAGAACCAGGTGTAGCAAGCTGCTGTTTCCAGTCTAACAACCTGTTCAAACATGACTTTGTGATAAGGCATGAGCATGACCATAACACAATACTTGGAATAGGTCACTGTTGGGATATTTTGCTGTGCTTTTATTAAACTGGCTGATGTCCTCAGTTTGAACTGTCTGGTTCTAGCAATAAAACTCAGCAGCTGTGAAGTCTATCAGGTGCTGAGGGGCCTTTGGGCATAGGTTAAGCTCAATGTCTTTAGGTCTGAGATGTTCAGCTTCGGAGACTTCATGCTATAAAACTGCATTTGTTGGAAAATTTAAGCTGCTAAATCCACAAATGTGTTCCAGTTTTAAGGTCTCAGCTTCAGCATTTGTTTAGCTTCCAGCCAGCTCACCCTCAACTGAAATGGGCTGGTAAAAGGAAAAAAAAAAAAAAAAAAAAAAAGAACAAATTACTCCAGAGCTTCTACACTGTGTCCCCAAAGCCATGGGGGTACCTACCTATTTCACAGGAGATTTGAGGAGCTTAGTTAATCATAGTTTCTGAATGCTTCAAGTTCTTCAGATGAAAGCACATATATATGCCTATATGTTGTTCCTACAGAGGCCACTTACTTAGGCTAGAGCTTCCCTCGCACCTTCGTTCACACAGTAGAGAAGAGGTCTGTGTGTACAAGCACCTTGCACAGGAGAACTGAAGGAGGCCTTTGGCCATTCCCTGGTATTTCTGAGGAACTGTGCTGATAAATTCAGCAGATGTTTGAGCTAACTTCAAGTTTTGGGCTCAGAGCAAACACAGGGGGGAAAAAAAGTGCCTGAAAAACTCAGCTTGCAATAAAGTATTTTTTGTCACCTGGAAAAATACAGAAAGCAACCAGACGTCCTCTGTTCTGAGCAGCTTTTCTTAGTAACACTATCCTCTCTCCCTGTGATGGCTCAACCATTTGTTAGTGGATTGGATCCTTGTTCGGCAGCTGTTCTGATTTGGTATAACAGTGACCCGACAGATTTGAGCTATGTGCTGTATGGAAGAACAGATTTCATTTGGTAGTTTGAAAACAGCCATGACGCCTTCTTTTCCCATTGCTTTATTATCTTTGTTCCTAGGGCTGCTGGGACAGGGAGAGTACCAGATCCAAGCTAGCATGGACAGGTTAAGCTGATTGTTTGCTTCTTTGTCACACACGGAACTGTAATAGCCCTTGGCTGGGTTTCAGAAAGCAAAGGTGTGCAATTCTGTGGCAGCTCCACCCCAGCCAGAGATGAGGGAATTATTCTCCCTAATTTACAATAGTGAGAGCAAGCGTTGCCTCCCACAAAGTTGCAACACAAGATGTGAACTGGCCTAGCTAACTCCTGCTTTTCATTTGGCCTCTGCTTCACGCCAAGGCAGAACCTGAAGAGCAGAAAAACAAGCAACTGCTGTGAATGTTGTTATTAGAGATGCTAGGCTGGCCTTTGCAGGTATCTTCTTTAAAAATCTCAGTTTTTACCAGGAGCATGGACAAACCAAGAAGAAATGCTGGCAAGAACTTAATGTCTAGTTACTGAGCCTAAACTGACAGTGCTTGCAAAACAATTTAAGTGGTCTTTTTTGATATGTTTCTGCTGTTGCTCCTGCCTCCCTGGGTTGAGGGAAATGGTCACTGCTTCACAGGGGATCAATAAACAATATCAATAAACCTTGCCTTTTTTTCTTATACTGCATGTCGGCAAACTGGTGACTCTTCACCACTGCAAGTGTCTAGGTGGAAACTGCTACTGTTCCAAAGCAAGGGGCTACTTGTTGAAGGATACCACCAGCCTAGATCCAAGTGTACTGGAGTGAACAGGTACCTCTAGCTTGCTCATTGCTGATCAAGATGCAGGCATAAATGTAAAAACACATGTGTTATACACATATATTTACATGTGTACACAAGCACAGATACAATGTTTATTTAAGCCTGCATAGCATAGCCATTGTTACATGACAATAGGCAGTGAACAAAGATTGATGGTGTAAATAAATGGAATCGCTCATGTGAAGGATTCAAGCTGCCTCGCAAGAAATTTAGCCAAGCACAGATTGATGGAAGGCCAGAAGGAAGCACTGCAACAGTGCTGCCTGACCACCTGCATAATGCAGGCCATGGGACTTGTCACAACAGCAATGCACCTTCTGACCCTGATTTAGATGCCATTGCTGAAGGAAAATCTACTCTGCATTTGGTATGTTGTCCCAGTGCTGTCAAAAGTGAATTTGACTCCCGGTTAGGCTAGGCGGGTTCTCTCCCTCCCAACTTCAGATCTCTACAAAAAGGGTATCTAGATTCAAGCTTGTTTCCCTTCACCCCAGATTCTCTCTCTGGTCAGTGAAGAGATATAGGTACTTTTGGGGTCTAATGTATCTCACCCAAAGTTAGACATCTAAAATGGGCGTAGGTGAACTGCATCCTGTAAGACCCTATTTTTGTCTGTTGACTATGAAGGGAGTCTGAAGTAACCAACCGTGCTGAAGACGCTGCACCAGTTGCCTAACCTCTGCCTTCAGCCTTTGAATCTTGTCCTCGTATTTTCTGATAGAGTGGATGAATTTCTATTCCCTGGTAAAGTGCTGTGGTTTTCTTTCTTAATCTTCTTTGAGGAACAAATTGGAGTGATCGGCTGGAATCTTCATAAGGGACAGGTTTAAAAGCCTTTAGTCATTCTTTTGAGTTCCTCTCTGATTTCCAGTGTTCCCCTTGATATCAGAGCTGGGTACACTGAACCAGCAGTAGTCATATGATTCCCACCATGCATTTAGTACAGGTCTGTTCATACATCCAAAGATTGCATTTGTGTTTTGGCCAAAGTACAGCACTGCAAGTTTGCTGTCAAATCATGACCTATGATCTGTCAGAGTCATGGATGCCTGAGGGGATTCTGTGCCTATGGAGCATCCCTTAAGACAGTTTGATGACTATTGCCACTGACATTTTGACAATACTGGTTTTGATTAAACTTACCAGGCATTTTATTGATTTCTTTATCTTCTGTCTTCCTGGTCCAAATGTTAGTGCCCATCAAAACACTTTATATATAGTTAAGCAGTTCTACCACCCCTATTACTGCTATGAAAAACCATGTCATGTTAGGACATCAATTTAATTTGATAGGATTTCTTTTCCATAAATTCATGTTGATTATCATTAACTATATATAATTCTAAATCATTCTTAATCCTTTTGTCAATCACTTCGTATTTTTACTAGGGTCAGTATCAGACTGATAGGATGGGGTTGACCTATTTATTTACCCTTCAGCCTGAGGTACTAATATGACATTACAATTTGTTCATGCTCTTCCTCTTTTTCCAATTTTCTTCCACCCTTGAGTGTTGCGGGGTGTTGAAGTCCTGATGCACCTCTGTCTTCAGCTTGCCTAATACCTTGCCTAGTACAGCACTAATATTCTGAGGGGAGTCACACAGAAGTTATGGCATGAAGGAGTCAGAAATATAAGCATTTGGACTCGCTTGATTATCTTACTCCACAAACATTTTTGTTGCTTAAGAGTTGTGATGTTAAGGGTTTTCTTCCTCTAGTAACATGAAAATGTTTGGTGGAAAGCTTGGAAACTAGTCTTTAGAATGGGAGCAGTGATTTCAAGAGAAGTTGTTGTTTGTCTGCATGTCTATAAAGGTGAATAATTTCGACAAAAATTTAAGCCATGTATGGACTCTCTGTATTATTAAAGCTTAAGTTAGTGGTTCCTAAATTGTAGTTTGTGGATCCTAATGATCTCTGAGGCCATGGTAAGTACCCTTTGTATTTCACTGGCACATCAGATTTGCCAGCTGCAATGGGATGTCTTGTCTTACATGGGGAAGATGCTATGATGCTGATGAGCATGCTGGGAGTAGCCCACCTTCTTCAGCTGCTTTGAAACTGACCCTTCACTCTGTGGCACTATCTCCCATTGTGCAAACGACCACAGTACACTACTTTCTTCTTTGATATACCTCTCAGACCACCAGATACGATGGGCTCTGCTACTACATGCCTCATGGCTCTGAAATGGTCCATGGGAAAAAACATTCTGGGAACTAGGTGTGTGGAAGAGCTGCTTGGTGGTTGTCCTGTGACCTGGGGCTGAGCTCTTGAGAGGAATGAGTTGAGTGTCCTTAGCTGTTTGCAGCCCAGAGACTTCTGCAAAACAGGGATAATTATCACAGAACAGTCACTTAGAGGCGCTGAAAGGCATTGCTGTTTGCTGTAAAAGAAGGGTGTGGACCAAGATATACTGCTAGACTTTTTGAGACATAATTAAGAGGCCAACTAGAATGTAAACAGTCCTGATAAAGTTGGCAGAGTTACTGCCAGAAGCTAGATAGTGAAAGCCAACCTAGCTTATGTTAGCCCACTGACTACATTAGTTTATTGTCTTGAAGTTAAATCCTTTGCAAAGGATTTAATGATGTTGTGGATATCGACTTTTTAGTTGTGCCTTTGGGTTTTAAGGGTGTATCAGGCTAAAAAGATTTTGGAGCCAAAGGAGCAAACCTATAGACCTGTCTGACTGGTTGATCTTGGAGATAGCACAACTATCTAAATGAAAAATATCTTTCTAAGGATATTTTATGATGGAAATGGAGTTGTTTAGTGGGAGGAAATGGATATTATCCGGTGGAAGCTATTGCCAAGGTCCTTCCATTATTCACAGAATCAACATATTCCTAGCTCTAGGGAGAGGTACTCCACCAAGCAGGGTTATAATCCAGGAGCTATTTCTCTGGGAACAATAGGAAATTCAGAAATGTCGAGAAACCTGTAGAGGGAATGCAATATTTGCTCTCCAGGATAGTTGTTTGTGAACAGCTCGGGTGCTCTCTGTGGGAGGCTCCAGGCATGTCTCTGCTGGCAGGATCCAAAGCTCATGTCACCCCGCACACCTACGCAGCAGAGTCCTCTTGCCAGCTGGGGACTCCAAGTCTGGAGGGAAGCCACTGAAGCTGAACCTGTGTTGTGTGTGTGAATCAGGTGGACCATTCCCTTGGTTCGGCAGAAAGATTGAGGGCTAGCAGAGAGAGCCTACTGGTCTGGGATAAGGACTTGCACCACCTGGATCACTTCTAGCTCACAATGTACTGTGTTGATTGCCACGTTGACATCCCAAAGCACCAGATTTTAGCTCTGATGGAGCGATGATGGAAAAAGCAAACCAGACAATGGAAGGAGTCATCCAGGGGCTCCAAGAATCTGCTTGGAAGAGCGTGTCGGTGTCTGGCATCTAATACTTTGAAAGCCTTCCTTCACTCAAAGAGGGGCTTAAGACCACCTCGGTGCTGATTTTCAAACAGAATAGCAGCTAATAGTGCATGTTGGGAGAGGCAAAATGGAAAAAACCCCCTAAAACACACAAACCCTTTAGAAACTGAGGGCTTGCTGGTGCACATGTGGCTCTGCTGTGAATTTTATGTCTGCCTGTAGATCAGAACAGGAAGCAAGGCTTTGAGAGCTTTTGTCAGAAAACCTCAAAGCTTTTGATGGTATTATAAATGTCAAGTATATTTTAAAAAGGAGGAAAGTACCAGACTCTGTTCTGTACAAGACAATAGGGACTTTATAACATTACAGGAAGCTGCATGTGAGAATTACAGAGAAGTTAAGGTCTGTGGTATTAATGCACTGTAATAACTGAGCTCTCAACACATTCAATTTATCCCTCTTTCAGTATATTCCCAGGCACATGCAGTCTCACACTTGTTGAACTGTGGAGTGTAGACTTGTCATTTAAAAAGCACTTAAAGAGAATTTTCCCCCAAGTTCTGGTCCTCCTAATTGAAAAGGTTAAAATAAAACAATCAAAACCAAGCTTTTACACTTGATGGTACATCAGACAAGTTGGTCAGTAGAGAGCATTGTCTTTAGCTGCTGGTCTTGAAAAAATGAGAGAAACAACCATGTTAGGAGGGTGGAGAGTGAGGAGGTAGACTATTTCTGGACCCTACACAAGAGGTGAGTTGGTAATTGTCCACATCTCAAAGACATTTGAAATAAGCAGGGAAGTAAAAACTTCTATCTCAGACCTGGATATGTGCTGAACAAAAAAAAGCTAGGATTACAATATGCTTGGACACACTGTAGGAAGCTCAGAATAAGAAGTGACCCTGAAAATACTTCAGCAATCTGCCACTCCTTTGATGCTGGCCTTCTACCAAGCATCTATGATTCTGTCTTGGCTGAACTGAAGCGGAACCTATTATAATACACCCAAGACTAAATTGTCTGTAGATAATTGGACAGTGGAGAAACTGAATTATAAAGTACAAATGTATCCATGGGAGAATATAAAAAACACATTAAGGAGTCCTGAACGAGTGTTCTATCTACCTTATTCAGCAGCCTTTTAAGAGCATTTTTTTGTTCTTTGTTTCTTACCATAGATTGTTGTGGGGAAGATTTTGGAACTGATAATATACATGGCCCAAAAGCACCGTGTTAAACCTTTCAGATTTTTTTTCTATTTTATACCAGTAGGTCAATGTTGACTGTGTATAAAGATGGGCATGTGAAATTTAAAAAAAATTCAGGTTGTCTTTGTAAGCTGAGAGAGAGAGAATAGCAAGTGGTATGGACTACCAGAGCCCATTGGGGCTATTTCTTGGCTTTATTTTGTTGCTGTGAAATATTTATCCAGTCTAATGAGTAGTAGGGGGAGAAGTTATCCTGTAAACTTAAGGAACATCTTGCCATTCTAAAAACATCTATGAGCTCAAGAAGAAATCCCCCTTTGTCACCCTTTTCAAGTTATTGTCCTTTCCCACTAGCCTTGCTAGAACATGCCCAATCTCCCAGACTAATAAATATGAGAACAGTAGATGTGGTGAAGATAAAATTTTCTGAATTAATGGTGGGCACAAGGCTGAGCTGTTGCTTACAGCTGCCTTGTGTTCTCACCACAGGAGTAAATGCCAGTCTGCATGGCAGGCTGTAGCATGGCTTAGGACACCCAGTGCTCCTTTTCGTTGTGTAAAGATTGTTTCTGACCATTGACCTTTTTCTGATCCCACCCCTCTTTGGAAAAAAGTCATGGGGGATGTCTCCTCGGTGGACTCAGTTACTTGCTCTGCCCTGCTCCTTGGGCACTTGTCTGTCTCTTGCTATTCCCCTAGTCACAGAAGCAATGCCCAGAAGGGGACTTGCCAACCTTTTCTGACAACTCCCTCAAAGCTTTCTTGTCTCTGCCTGCATTTGCGGTAATTTATAGTAGCAATCTTCCCAGGTCTAAGCCAAAGCCTGCTGCAACCAGTAGCAAGCCTGTGAACCACTGGGCCTATGCCTGCAGCTAAACAGAAGCACAGGCATGACGAGTCAAGGTCCAGAGACCAGGCATGGATGTATCAGAGAGGGGTTCCTGCAGGTCAGTAAGGATGGGACTCTGCAAGAGAAGCAGTCGAAGGGGTGGTCTAGGTTGGTGCAAATTCAAATTCACTTCCCAGCTGATGCCACTGGGACTTGACAGTGTGCTCGTTGTACATGCATGCGTAAGTGCTTCTCTGAACTGTGTCTTTTGTTGGTTGGAAAAGAAGAGCAGAGAGTAGAAAAAAGAGCATAATTTTAAAAAACTATTTTCAAACACTGTAAAGCTAGCCTCCTTGTAAATCCAAGAAGTTAAACTTCACAGAGGTATTTTGATGATTTACACTTGTGGATTAAGATTTATCATGTCAGCAACTTGCACTTGCTTAGTATTACTTTCCTGACTGTGCTGAATCTCTATATTTTTACATTTTATTAGTTAGATCAAATTCCTGGTGCCTGGAGTAGGATTTCTGTAGGCAAAGAACGAGGAAGATTGAAGTCTGGGTAATAGCTATTATTTCAGCTCTGCTTTCATGCCTTCAGAGGTCATAAAAATCATCCCTTGCTGCAGATATTATTTTTCACACACTAAAAGGAAAGATTAGAGTAGGTTTTCTTTTTTTGTCCTGGACTTAGTGAAAGACTTTCAGGAAGTATATTTCCCTTTCTCAAAGCAAAAACATGGAGCGATTGAAATGCAGGGAATCATTTTCATATTGTTCGTTTCCCACTGCAGCTCAAACAGATCGCACTTTGGAGCTCCCCAGATCATAGAGATTTTGATAATGTTAAAGATATGCTCAAGATCCAGTCATCCTTGAGTTAAAAGGATGCAAACTGTGTCTAGCAAACATGGCATTTCCATAGGAGATTTGAATTGGTTTGCTTTTGTAGTGTTGTTGCAAAACAGGCATACAGAACCACCTCACAAGCAAAACAGAGGCATCAAAAAGACAATATACCTTCCTTCCTGAGGCAGATATTTCAGGAGTTGGGGAAACACAGCTTCCTGTGTTCTCACACGGATTTAGATAATGAAACTCTTGACTGATTCAGAAAGAATAGAGCATTACACAGTTGCTTGAAAATATTACTCTGTTATTGTACAATGTGCTATAGCATTAAACCGCCAGCTGTAGTGAAATCTTCTGTGTACATGTCCTAGAAAACAATCATAACCCCCAGGATGCAACTGGTCTTTCCACAAGGTACTCAGGCTGGGATGGGAGGAGCTGGAGAAGAGTGGCAGATGGGGAAAAAAAAAAGGTGTAGCAATAATGAACATAAAGAGGCTAGAAATAGCTGGTTCATTTCTACTCTTTTAAAGATGTGATTATAGATGGGACTGGTAGCTTTGATTATCATTAAAGTCACGTGATACCTGGCAGCTCAGTATTCTGTTTTTAACTATTACTCACATTCTCAAAGCTCAACTATGTAGGCTGAAATTTGCAGTGCGGTGTGCTACCGTAAGGTAAGTATAATAGGCAAATGAGGTCAGAATGGCTTTTTTTTCCCCCAAAGAAGGGTTGAAGATAAAGTCAAAATCAAAAAAAAAAAAATTTAGTATTACTTCAGTGATTTTTTTTGTTTTTTAATGTTCTCATTTCCGTATTTGTCTCTGTTTTGTAGCAGACATTCAAAATACAGTAGGAAATAGTTGCTTTTCTATCAAAGATGGCTCTTTTCCAGCTCTGTGAAAAATCTCTCCAGGCTTGATCAAGTCATAAGCCCCATGAAATCTGCATTTTGCACAATTTTGAGGTAGAAATTTGCAGGTCTTTTGAGAGTTCACATCTCCTGAAGATACCTTTCTCACTGGCCATCTTCCAGTCCTGGCAATGTCTTCACGTGCACGCTCCATCCCTGCAAAGGATCTTAGTCTATGGTGGGTTGGAAAACATCTCCTGTGGCTGTGTCTTGAACCACTGTGGGTGGAGCTGGGAGCAGCTGCTGGAAGTGAGAACGGGATGGAGAACAGCTCTCCTGTTCATGATCTTTTCCTGGTGCCTCAGTAGTATGGAGGAGAAAGCTGTCTTATCCAAATATGGGGGGGGTGAAATAAGGAGCTCAGTAGGTAAAGGTGACAAGAGGGGAGAGAAAGTGTTGGGAGGACGAATGGGGGGAAATTCGGTTTAGGTGGACGAGGGACCTAGCAAAGAGGGAGGTGGATGGGAAGGCAGCTGGGGTCAGATACATGGCTGAAGAAAAGGGGAGGCTGGGACTGACTGAACAAGGAAAACTGGAAACAGTGAAGGAAGGAGATGGCCTGGAATATAGACTAGGACCATTGGGATGCAGAGGCATGAACTGGGTAGATGAGCATGATGTAGCTTGAGCCAGCGGTAAGGAAGATAGACAGGGATAGAGGCATTTTGGAAGGATTTGGAGGAAATATTGGCCAATATATTCACACTCCCCTTCAAATCCAGAATTCCTGAATTTTATAAGCTCTCTTGCTACTGGCAGGTAATTTCTGTGCTATCCAATCTGCATCATTTCCACTCTGTCACAATGCTTTTAAACCAGGATTATATCTTCGAAAGGAAGAAAAAAGTTATACAAAATTTCAGACTTCCAATATCTTGAATTCTAAATAATGATGTTGTCTGAAAGCTCATGGTGTGTAATTCCCTACCCAGCATATGCTGTACTGTACAGTCAGGTGGGTCCATCTCCAAATCTCTTTCAGTCCAAAAGCAAGATGAAGTGAGAGGCTAATGCAATAAAAAGGATCAGGAAAGTACCTGGCAGCAATGGCTACACACAGAGTGATGGCAGAGGTTGCACAGGTCAAGTCTGTTTTCTACATATAAAGAGACAAACAAATAATTTTTTTTTTTTTTTCTCCCTCCTGAGTTTCTGCAAACCTTTTTATCCCTGTGAGGCAGAGCTGGAAGCAGCAAAGAGCACTCACAGGATGGCCATGAGTCTTGGAGTCAGAGCAGAACTTAAAACTTGATGTTTGAGTTCCATTTGGCCCCGGTGTGATAGAAATGTTCAGTGTCCAAGGTTGGATGCGTTCTTCCACATGTGAATGAGGAAAAGGGCAAGAGGCTTTCCTCCAGACAGGAGCCTGACCTGGGAAATGTTAGCTCTTTCTCAGAGTCCTGATGAAAGATCCACTAAGCAGGCATGCTGTGCTGCCTCTACTTCAAAATAGCCACCTTTTTTTCCAAGCATGTGAGAACATGGAGAACCATAACCACTCATGCCAGTGTGGACTTGGCAGTATGATCTCTGAACACCAGAGGATTTCTCAGTGCAAGATAGCCATATTGCAGTACTTTGGGAAAACAGCAGAAAAGGCAGGCTCTGACTGGAAATTAATTCCTAGACCTCTTGAAATATTTTCATTACTGCTGATGCATCTATGTTAGAGAAATGGGAATTTTTGTCTTTCACTTGATTCATGTCAGAGCCTTGCTGGAAAGCAGAACAGCTGTTATCAAAAGACTTGAGTTCATGTTAAGTTGAAATATTTGATGTACATGGTGGTGAGCAGTGCTGAGCAAGCATTGCATCAGTGGCACCGCTTGTCAGGCTTGTCTATTGCCTTTCAGCACCAGGCCTGAGAAAGCTTTTGGATAAACAATTTGTCCCGTCTTTGAAGGCATTACCATGTCATGTTTCTACCTGAACAGAAACCAGACCATGCTGAAAAACAGCTATCGAACTTGGGTTAATGGCAAAATCGTGGAACTTTAAAGCAATTACAGTCAAAAGATTGCCTCTGAACAAGCCAGCCAAGGTAAAGTAGCCTGCTGTACCAGTGATTTGCTGGTGGGAACGTGAGTCTATGAAGGATGGACTACCTCTAATTTTAATGGGGGTTTCTGCTAGCTAATTCTGCTGTAGAATGAGAGTCCCTGTTTAAATTTTATTCTCCCATTTCCTTTTTCTCAGTTCAACAGAATTAGAGCTGATGTGTAAAGTGCTTATATTACTAGGAACAACAGTAGGAAACCCTTTGTTAACCTTAATTTCCCATCTAATATTTCTCTGCAGCGTCAGCCAGTCTCCAAGGAGATAGGGTTGTTGACAATAACTCCAAATTGCTATGTAACTGTCTGATTGTGCAGCGTCTAAAGAGCAGTTTGCTAATTTTGCCCCTGCTCATTTGTTGGTCGTTGGTGTTTTTTTTCTTTTCCCCAGAGATCGTGCAAGATCCAGAACTTCTTACATTTCTTGAATGTTAAGTAGGTGACAGACCTGAGTTTCCTACCTAAGAAACAGTATATTTCTATCAAGGGCTAAATCCAGCTGGTTGCTGAGATCCTACTGTAAAGCACCAAGAATCCTTCACTTTTTAGGAAAACCAAGAGAAGGTGAGAGCACTCAATACCATAGGAGTTACACAGTTAGTTGCAGGATCTAGAATTTGCCTTTTAAGATGAAATCCTAAGATATGCAGAAACCCTACTTGCCAGCATGAAAACCTGAAGGTGTCCAGCATGACTTACGGTCCCATTTCTGGAGGGCATGGAGGTGGGTTTGAGAGTCCACGTCGCTCTATGGGACATACCCAGAAGCGCAGGTATTCTGTGTCTGTGAAATTTTCTTGGTAATTACAACACCCCAAAGTGTTTGTTCAGTTTTGGGTTTTACACAGTCCTGTTGATGAAAGAACCTCAACAGTTCATGAAGGAAATGTTCAACCCAGTGAAAAGTTGACTTTTCTAAATGTATTTGGTTCAATAATTGTAATCTTCCAACAGAGCCTGTGTCATTTTACTCACCACCTTTCTCTCCTACCTGTGGTACCTGCTCTCCAGGGCTGTTGGTGTGACTTTCATTCTCCTGCAGGAGGGATTGTCAAGACTTTGAAACAATCATATTTATTTTTCATTCAGGAATGGTAAGAAGGTGGTCTGCTCAAGGTGTTTCACCCATTGCTGAGGTATGAAAGCAAAGCAGAAGCCCAAAATAAGAACAGGTCTTATCTCTGTGGCTGAAGAGCTTTTCCACCACCTGGAAAAGTGACAAGTGAAAGGGGAGTAAAGCATGGGTATAAATTGCTGTTCAAGCTCCATCCACCTCCATGAAAAGAATGTAACTTCCCAGGAGCTACATTTTATGTGAATGAAAACATAGTCAGGTTTAGCATTTTGGTATTTCAGCCGCTCTTAGCCATTAAATAGATTTATGAAGGCTGGAAAATTCAAACATAGTCTTTGGAACATCAACATACTCTTGACAAGGAGAAATAAAATATGTAAGAACATGAAAAGAAAAAGATGCAAGGTAAGGAACAAAACAAGATTGAAATATTCCTTTGCTTCACTCCTGAAGGAAAAGAAATGAGACAATTCATAGAAACAGTGACTCAGAGCAGTAATGATTAGTGAAAGAAATAATTAGTTTATGATTAGCCTTTTTTCCTGTATGTTCGCATGTTTGGGTAAAGCATATTGTTCTTACAAATGTTGAACGGACATTTATCACATCCTCTGTCATAATTATTAGTGACAAGTCAAGTCTGAATGAAAACAAATGAAAGAAGTAAGTGTTTATCTCACTGTGAATTCTTTCTGATAATGCCTCGTGAAATTCTTTCCATCTTGTACTTGCGGGAACTGAAAGAGCATTTTGGCCCTGGGACATACTGGGTGTATTACCATCGTTAATTGAAAAGAGCATCCCCTTTGACTCCGCTAATGGTAGAAGAAAGAGACCAGTTTCATTCCTGGAAACTTTGCACTTCTATTGTTTTTACACATTTTAAAAATTTGAATTGTACTTATCAGAATTGTACGAAACACCCATTTAGTCCCCCTGACCTGCTCGTGAAACACCCAAAAGTGTTTCCAAGTTTTCTACTGGGAGAGTTAAGCCTGGCTGAGTTTCCTCCCAGTATGAACTGGTTTTCCAGAGGGGAAAACTTAAGACAGATTCCCTCTGATGGGTACTCTGATGGGATGTGTGGGACCAGCATTTTAAGGAGTACCCCATTGTCCCAAAAAGTGAGAAGGGATGAAGCTTCTGGCACTACTGCTCATTCACAACCTTTCCTACTAGTGGTGCACTGGTGTTGGGAGTTGTACTGGGTATCAGTGGAGGAAGGAAACAAACCTGTTCAACAGAGAACAGGATTAATGCGATTACCATGTGTTTGCTCCCAGAGGCTAGACTGGACTAAGACAAAGAGGGTTTAAAGGGGGAGACCTTCAGAAGAGCTTTGTAATGGTCACTCCTTTTGACGCTTAAGGTAAAATGCCTGTGGATTTCAGCAACAGTTTTATCCTAAGGATCCTGAACTGATCCTTCATTTCTGAAGCCAGCTGGCTCTGGGGCAACCAAGATCTCACAGAAAAGGGCTCCAAAATTGTCTGAAAGAGAAATGCTTGTTTTTCTTAATGTTTGAATAAAATGTTTGAGGATTTTATTTTTTTTTTTTTTACCCTCTAAGGAATTTTTACATTAGGTACAGGCTGAATCAACATTTCCCATGAGTTTAAGAAATGCAGTACATGAGCATTATGTAGTGTGTCTGATAACAAGGAATGGACTTGGTTGCTTTTCATGCTATTGTGTGGGAACCACTGGAGACCACTGTATGGAGCACTGGGACACTGTAGGTGTTTGACTGCGGTGAGATTAGGTGAGTTCAAACTGATCGTGTGAGTCCTCCTGGGCTTTCATTACCTCCTCTTTGCAGGGCTGCTCTCCAGAACATGCCTGTTGGACCGGGGGAGTACAGAGACCGGGGCGGGGAGGAAGTGATTTCAGGTGAACAGCTCATGGTTTGGACAACGAACCCCAGTGGCGGGCTATTAAAGGCAGTCTGCTTTGAAGGGCGAAGGACAATTTCACAGGCAGGCCCAAGAAAACCGCTTTTCACCTACAAAATGTGCCAAAAAGGACAGTTACCATTATCTGCTTTGAAACCTACAAATCAACATGAAACAAATCACCAAATTAACAGTTTTCTCTGGCGATTGCTCTAAAGCCAAGTGCCTTAAGCTCTGTGCAGTTTTAAAAGCCTCAGGAGCTTGGTTTGGGCTCCTAAAAGTTGAGTGCACCAATGGTAAAGAAAGGTCTCTTTTTTAAGTGATTCTTCTCTACTTAACATGTTAAGAAACATCCTTGATGTCCTTTTAGACTCCAGCAATGCTGACTTTTAGATGCCTTGTTATGGGGTGGGGTTGCTGAGTTGTGGGGATGGGGTTGTTGAGATGTGGGGATGAGGAAGTTGGGAGCCTGGGTATAAAGTCTGAAACTTCAGGGAAATCAAGCCTACACTGCAAGCTTCTGATTTAAGTGGCTGTTAGAGCAGGTTAGGTAGAGATGATATACCCAGAACATGAACACAAAACCTGAGTCTTGCCCAGCACAGTGGGCTGTTGTGTAGCAGCAGGATTGGGTAGGTCAGATAGCCTGTGGGTGGTTATTCTTGGACCCCATAATGTCTGTGGTAAAAGGAACCACCTCTTGGATTCTGTTGCTTGCCTTGCTGCCTTGGATCCTCTGTACAACCCTATCCATAATATTGTTCTCTGGTTTGGAAGGGGCAATGGTTTGCAGAAATTTGGTGCTAGGAGTATGCAAAGGCAGTGGGAACATTGTTGGAGCTGGTTCCAATATCTTTTCTTGCATGTTTTTTTTTCTGGCACTTCTTCTTGTGACTTTGCTTGAGAGCAGCTCAGGGGTTCCTCCCCCTGCATTCATTTGCTCCCGTATTCAGCGTCTTGAAGGTGTGGTTATGTGACTGGTCATGCAGCTTTGTCAAGCCAAGGCCAGGACCTGTCTCTGGCCCATACAGAAGCTCAGGGGGAAATGTATGGATGCACTCCTGGATGCTGGTATAGAAAGGAGCCCTGAAGGCTGGCAGCCAGCCATTAGAGAGAGGTGCCAACCAAACTCCCAAACAGTCATGTGTACATGGGGATGAACAGAGGTGAGCATGAACCTTTCGTCTTTAAAAGCTAGCTGCTATTTAGTTTGCTTGCTTTTGGAGAGGTTTCCTCAGCGGATGAATTGAATTGGGAAAAGAAAGCAAAGTCTTCTGGTTTTAGGCCACAGCCACTCTGGAAAAAATAGGGGACAATTATTTGATGGTGAACTATGTGAAGCTGAAATCAAAGGAATTTGGGGAGCAACGAATTTGGCCATAGCAGCAGGTGAATCTTGGTGAGTCTGTGGCATTGCACCAGTTTGAAATGGACAGACCAATAAATATTTCAGATAGTATATTACATAATGACCCTTAATTAGACAAATTCCCTGAGGTGAATGAACTGAGATTACTTTCAGGTCACACTGCCTTCTTTTTAATTTTCCAGTCTTTGCTGCGCTAAAACTACAGTAAAAAAATATTTTTTTCACGTAGTATTTCAGAATTTCCCTCCTGGTCTGAGCAGAGGAAGCAGAGAAGAATGAGAAAATAAATAAAACCCAGTAAGTTTTTCTGGAGGATCAAAAGAGTTTAATTTGAGATTTTGGGCAGAAGTTTGAATTGCTTTTTATTTTCTATGAGTTTATTTTCCTTCCACCCTGGCTCTGAACACTGTGTACTTTCAAGATAACATTGTTCAAAATCCTATGAAATTTACACATAAACTGTCTCAAATGAAAGGGAATATTTACGTTTGGAGATAGTTGTGGAGTGTCATGATCTAATTACAATAGTACTTTTGAAGAATAACAAGCGTCAAAAGAAATAAACTGGATGTTATGGAAAATAAAACTAGAGCCAAGAATCTAAGGTTAGCCAGAGAAATTAAACATTGAGGCTTTTCCTTTGGAAGGTTTTAAATCAATTTAGTGTTGGTGAAAAGTGCCAGATCCATAGCAGAGGAAAATGATGCCTTTTATTTATTTACAGGCGAGTCTGGCATGTGCCAGTGGCAGCATCTCTTCTTTAGATTATCGCTGTACTTCAACACTCAGCTGAATTGACCACCAGTAAAAGCCGTTGAAAAGTTCTTCTGTCTCTCTACCCTTCTGTCCCCTGAGCTTGCCAGCAGCCTGACTACATTTTACTTTTGAAAGTGCTTTTGATCATGTGGATCTATCCATCAAGAGCTATGCTGAGACAAACGGTTCCTCGCATTCAAGTCCAGGAACAGCTGTCAGACGGTTAAAAAAAAATCACAACCTTTTTAAAATTTTTTTTTTGCATGCAAATTTGAATGCCTGTGGATCAAGAGATGGACTGGGGACAGAGTTTCTTTTTTTGGAGCGCACAGTTCACGCCTAGGTTTATTCATGATGTATTTCCACCACGCTTTGGGGATCACAGGCAAGGAGACCCTCCACAAATATTAGCTGCCCTCCAGTGAGGCAACATGGTGAGGTGGCTAGCAAAAGAAAGTAGTGGTTTTCAAACTGCTTGCCAAGAGTACTGATTTTTGATTGCAATAAATGTGTTTTTTCTTAGTTTTTCAGAGCAGCTTTTTTTCAGGGCTGAGCCTTCAAAATTGGCTGATGCAATAGTAGCTCCAAGGTCCCTGTGGGACTCCTTGTGGGAGTCCTCAGGTAAGTTAACTTGGAAGATCAGGAACTGTTCCATAAAATAAAATGTTTTCATGAGGTTTTACCTCCCACTGAATGTAGAACCGGGGCTGAACAAGGGGATTCATTTTTTGTTGGGTGTTCAGTGAGTAGCTGAAAAGAGAGTCCTTTCATAGGGCACTGGTTTTGGCGGTGGGGCTTGGTCGCACGGTGAGGAACGCCTGGCTACCTGGCAGCCTCCTTAAAGCCCGTCTCCTCTCTGAAACACACAGTTCAACGCATCCTAAGGCTCATGCAGAAGGTGTTGAGGTATCAAGCACGTCTCATTTTGAGGGAGATTCCCAAGTCTTTTGGGCTCAGACTCGGCGTTGCTGCTAAGAAATCAGGCCAGAGATGCTGAATACCTTCACGCCATTTGGAGAGTTGCACGCAGTGGAGGGGAAAAAGGCAGTGCCCGTCTGCAGCTGCAGATGACACAGCTTTGAATCACCAGGGCTAATGGGATCCACTGACTAATTGGGTGTTTCCAGTAAGCAGACACTTGCCAAGGAGGTGAGGGAAGGGAAGGTGTCTGTTAGGAGCTTCCCTCTGTCTCTCTGGCATGTGGTCCTACAGATGCTGTGAAATTTGGCCTGGGATAAAGCAGGACAGTTGCACAGAGCCTGTCTTGTGTCTCAGTGCAGGGCCTGGGTATTAAAACAAAGGCTGAAAAGGAAATGGTGATCTGGTTTGAAAATGAAACATGATAAGGCATTGCGAGGAAAGACCGGAGGGGAACCTAGTGCTCAGAGGGCTGTTCTCAAAGATCTGAAATCCACTTCCTAGGAAAGGGACAAAAAACCCCAGCAGGGTGAGGGAGCTCCGGGAGCTGTTGTGGCCCCGGTCTGGACCAGGGAAGGGAGGCGGGGGTTAAGTTTTGTGCTGCCCGCTGCAGCCAGTGGTAGGGGGATCCCCACTCCCCATGTGAGCATCCCCCTTGGATTGCAGCCCCTTCCCAGAGTTTCTGTGCTACAGCAACCCTGGCGAACTCCCTGTGGCTTGCAGCTTCGGGGAATGGCTTTGCCCTCTTGAGCAGAGAGAGAGGTTCGCTGCAGGCAGCCCCTCATTCCCGTGGGTGCTGTTGCTGGCTCAGGATGCTGCCGGGGGGGATGGCTGGTAAGGGCTGGTGCCAGGAGCGGGAAGGGCCGAAGGCCGGCAGCCTCTCACGGGGGAAGAGTTTTCACGCAAAAATGTCACTGCTGGGTCTTTCAGGAGAGAGAGATGGCTCCCTGCAGAATTCAAGAGGAAAACGTGAAAGTATTCCCCCTGCCTCCAGTAATAAACTTGAAATGGCCAAAGGAAGAAGTACTTAGCATTCGCAAAAATGTTTGGCTTGTTGAAAAACACCGGAGACAACAGCACTTCACTGGTTTGTGTAGAGGCTCTGGACTGGTAAAGGACTTGCCAGCTCTTATGCACTGCCCCACCAATCTAAATTAATTTGAGATCTTTGGGACTGACTCCAAAGGTGATAAAGTCGGTCAGCTTTCATTTCCAATTATTCTTTGATCTTTCTCCCGAGGCTGCCTTCAATGGAACATAATGAATTGATTTTATTGTTATTCTTGATGATGAGATGACATGGCCCCAGTGGTAGTAGAAGGGAAAACATGAGGGGGTTTTTTTGTTCTTTTTTTTTTTTTTCCCAAACAAGATTTCAAGAATTTTCATTTACCAGGACTGTCTTTCAGGGAGGGTGCATTACTCTCTGCTGATCTTTCTTCATTCACGTGGAAGCTGGGGCTTCTTTGTGAAGTGTCTATAGCTGGGTGGTGTGAAGTGTCTATAGCTGGGTGGTGTGAAGCTGGACCTCTGAAACTCTGCAGTCAGTCACTGTTATGATCAATCCCTCCTCTACTCTTGAAAGAAAATTACAGAGAGTGGTTATCAAACCAGTGTTTGTGTGTTTCTATGATGGGCAAAAGGTAATTTTATTGAGAAAAAACTGTATTTGTGCACTGCCCATCTACACCAAGTAATCAAATAAATAATTTTAAACAATCTTTACATGCATTTTTTTCCACGCACCTTATAGAAAACGTACATTATTTTTTCATATTTCATATTTTCTTGTTTTAAGATTATTTAACAAGATCTACCTGTAGTCAGCTCTAAATCTTTGCCCCTCTGGACACTGGCTTTTGGCTGTATGACTTTGGCAGTAAAGCACAGCATTAGAACCAGTGCCACTAGGCTGAATCTTCTGAGGTTGTCACTGACATTAAAAAGACAGTCAGCTGTTTCATAGCCAAGATAAAGAGAGATTTACAGGACTGGTCTCACTCTTTTCAATCAGAGTTGCCATCTCTACTGGCAATATAGTAAGGAAGAGTTTTACTGTTCCTGCCTGTGAGACAGGATCTCTCTGAGCATACGGAAATGTCTCCTCCCAGTTTTCTGACCTCTCAAGAGAAAAGAAATGCCTTGAAGTCGCCTTACACTTCTCTGAAATGTGCCAGTGTTATGCCAGCGTATACAATAATACCTTTGACTAGTTAACTCTCCAACATGTATCCTCTAGTGTTTTGGTCATATATTGAATGATAAGGAAAACAGTGAGCCTGAAGACTTCCGGAGGCACTTTATTTTTTCTCTTTAATGTGGTGGTAGTCTGAGGTTTTATAAATGTTGAGGCCGGTGAAAAAAAAAAACAAACAAACCACCAAAAAGCCCCTTATCCCAAACCAAAACAGTTTCTTTGTCCATCCAGTGCCTAGTTCCACACTCCTGTTATCTGACCTACTATAAGCTCAGGTATTTGCAGTAATAGTTACACTGAGATTGTCCACACAAGGAGCAATAAACAAGGGGATTAGTCAGTCCATAAATAATTGGTTAAATGATTTAAGTATTTAATAAGTATTGAATTATTTAAATGGTTAGGGATTATGTAACCTGCTCCTCCCACCATTTTGCTCTGAGGTAGAAGGATTAATGTAGCTTTCTTACTCCCATGTACCTACCAAGGTAATGGCTTGTAACCCTAACCAGCAGCAAGCTTTACAGCCTGTCTTGCTTCCTCTGCCTTCACTTCTTTGTGGATGCTTTCGGTAGGTCTCTGGATGTCTATGTGCAAAGAAACACACTCCATCCTAAAAGGAAAGGAAGCAGAGTTGCCCTTGGGAAGGCCTAAATGGAGCCGCAGAGAGAGCTGGTGTGAAGCACCTCGTATGTTATTAAATGCATACCTAGGTGGGGCCTTCCTGTGTTATGAATCTCCCGGTACTGCAGGCAACCGTCCTTTCGCAAACTGACTGTGCCCCATCTTGGAACGAGTTTCATTTTTTACCCCCTTTCTGTTGAGAGGCTGTTCCAGAGTCAGCCCCCAGCTTTCTTCTAATCACCAGTCTTGGATTCTTCCAATCCAAGCCTGATTTACTTCCAAACCCAATTGACATCTTTGTCCTAACACTGCCTTTTATCCTCAATAACTCTGCTCCTTGCGTGGTGCTTTCAGTGATATGTACAGACAGGAATCATAACATTTCTTTTAAACTCAACTCATATGATGAGCTCTTCATGTGTCTCATTATCTTAGCCTGATTTTGTACTTTGGTACCTCTTCAAGGTGAAGCTAACTCTTCCTGGGCATGGTTGGCTGAATTAGACATGCAAACATCACTTTTCTACCCATCAGAAAGCAAAAAGTCTCCATCCACATCAAATGTAGGAACTATCAGTAGCGGAATAGAGAACACAACATTTTTATGCCACTGTTTAAACCCGTGACTTGACCATGCCTTGAATGCTTAGGGCAGTCCTGCTCTCCTTAGCTTAGAAAGGGTGTATTGAAACAGAGTAGGCCAGCAGGGATGATCAGGGATATGGAGTGATTGAATACAGGGGGCCTGTTCAGCCTGTAAGAGAGGCCACTTGGGAAGATATTATAGAGGTCTACAAAATTTGGGAAAAGCTTGATGTGGATTGACTCTTCCTTGTGTCACCCCACACAAGAGTTAGGGGCCACACAATGAAATTATTGGGAACCAGGTTCAAAACAGAAAAAAGGGCATGATTCTTCATGTGATAAGCAGTAAATGTGAGGAAGTCCTTGCTGAAGGACACAGTGGATTCAAGGAATTTACACTGGCTTGAGGGTAGGTTGAGGTTCATTTGGAAGAAAAATCCATTGTGGGTTGCTTAATAGTCAAACCACAGCTAGTGAAGGAAATCCCCTGAGCTGAAAATGTTTCGAGGCTGTGAGAGTATCAGAAGGAAGTCTTACATGTGCTTGTCCTATTCTTATTCTTCCTGTTCTTATTCTGGCCGCTGTTGAACGGGCTAGGAGGACCCTTGGTCTGAACTAGTACGGCCATTTGTATGTTATTGCCTTTCCATGTTGCACCACTTCTTTATGCCATGATAACAATTACCTGTCTCCTCTGGAAATAGTTTGACTGACA
Source organism: Gavia stellata (assembly GCF_030936135.1). Taxonomy (NCBI): domain Eukaryota; kingdom Metazoa; phylum Chordata; class Aves; order Gaviiformes; family Gaviidae; genus Gavia; species Gavia stellata. The sequence continues at coordinate 29,313,633 of NC_082594.1, read as the reverse complement.
TATACATTTGCTTTTTCTCGTAGTTGCATCACTTGGTAGCTTAAGTCATCCTATAATTAACTAATGCTCCCTGCTTCTTCTCCTCCTCAGTCACCTCCAGTTAATGAGCTCTCAGCTTATGGTAGCAGTTCTCACTATTACTCCATCAATATATGATCTTGTGTTGAGTATCTTTGAATTTCATCCCATTTTTATGTCTCCAGTCATTTTGCTCCTTCAGTTCTTGGCTTTGAAAGCCTCCCCTAGAAAAATGGGACCTGTCTCTTTTATGCTATGAGCAAATATCAGCAGCACACTTGCTTTGTATATCAAGGTCACTTCCAAAAACATTAAACAAGTGGGGCCAAGGCTGCTCCCTGAGTAATTCTCTACAGACAGATACTTCCCTTTTCGTCAAAACTTACTGCTGTCTCTTCTTCACCTACTTCCTTCCCACTTCAAAGTTCTGCTATCTGGGCCCTGATTTCGCACAACCTGTGCATGTGGAGAGCCTTCTGGGCTGGGTCTTCAAAGGCAGGTAACACTGGATTAACCCTGCTCTACTGAAATCAACTGCACTCTCCCCATGCCTTTGACTTCAGTGCTGGTGTTGATGGGCCAGCATTAATATCACCAAAAAATGCCACTCAGATCTTTTTTGAAAGAGCAGATCTACTTTCATAGCCAAATATTTGGTTTCTTTCATGAAAAACATAGAAAACTACCTTAGATTCAAATTATGGTGTTCACTTTTCTCCCATTTAGAAAAATGACACAGTGGCACTTACAACCTTTGGTTCATTTGCTTCTGAACTACATTTGCCTACACAACATTAATTGGTGGTCTGTGGTTAAAGCCAGAAGGCTTTGCTATCTCACTGCTATGGTTACATGTAATGTGTGTTAAATTACAGGGACGCTGCTATATTCCTGCAAGTTAAAAGACATTTTTAAGGAGAACACATAACCCTTAAAAAAAGGGTGAGTAGAACCTGATTATTTTGCAGATGAAGATGAGGACAGCACTTGTGAAGAAGTCATCCCCAGGGACTGAGGTTCATTTTGGATCGGGGTTGTGGAAGTATCTAGCACCTGAAGGTGCACTTTGATGTTGGAGACAATGGTTCCAGAGACCTGATTTCACTGAGAAGAGAACCCCTCCTGTGCTTGGGTACCCATTTCCTTCCTTTCAGCCTTTTGGGTACTTCTCTATGTTGTGAGAGACATTTGAAATTGTCTAATAGGACTGTGTGTAGGTTCTGGGCAGTTATTTCTGTGCACAACAAGTAGTGCTACTTAGGCACCGGCACTTCAGGGTTTTGTGTCAGAGGAATGTGGCAGTGTAGGCACTTCCAGACACTAACCCAAGTTCTTCTGGATGCTCATTTCCATGTGCATCTCCTGCAGGGTTGCTCTTAGCTAAACTGCAACCCATCTTTAAGACTCGGTTTCTTAATCTGCAAAACAGGACCAAGAAGTAGTTTCAATGTAAAGAAGTCAGTCAATGTCACTTTTTGTCTCAGCAGAATGTTCCCCATTTCTTGAAAAGTAGCTCTTTAAAAGAAGAGAGTCTAGGAGACCTGGGGTCTCCAGCCAGGTGCTCACTCCCCAAACCCTTATTTACAGGAACCAGCCAAAGAAAAATTTACTTTCTGTGGAGTTGCCAAGAGAAGTAACGTGGGGCAGGACAAGTGCCGTAGTCAGAGATCAAATAGAGTTCTTTAAGATGTCATCATGTGTCGTCTGCTTTTTTGGCAGGAGCGTGTAACATAATTGTAGCTTTAAAAAGTGAGCTCAGTGGAAGTGTGATTAAGGAGGTGGATGTTCCAGAAACTCCATTTGCATGCACGAGCATAGCTGCAGGATGGATGTCCTCTCAGCCAGCCCCTCGCTGTCTTGCCTGCGCTGCTCACTGCATGGACTCAACAGCGTGGCTCCAGGGAAAACTAAAATACTTGGAACTTATCAAAAGGTTGCTTGGTTACTTAATCATTATAGTGGCTCACTTGTAATTTCCTCCAACCTGTGGTATGCCTGTTTGCCTTTTACAGACACTCGAACACTGATACTCACATTGATTATAATTGGATAGACTTTCCATTGGCATAAATGGATGGAATGTCACAGGTTTTAGGATGTGCACCTTCAAGTAGCAGTGCAGGATCTATAGTTTAAACCATCTGCCTGCAGAGCAATGGAATTTTTCTACTGTGTACACTCAGTAATTAATTGCCCTGTGGCTGTTCATTGATTGAATACAAACCCATCACTTTGAGAACACTTGCATTTAATTTGCAGGAGTGTGATAGAAGCTGTTTAGTTACATTATCTGTCATTGCTGATGTGCATGGCAAGGACTGTAATTTTACTGTCCCCGAATTAAAAACAACTGTTTGGAGCATTTAGTGCTAGTGACACTGATTTCTAAGCAACTTCAGAAACAGCATTTCTTCCTCTCTTGTCATCTGGTCAAGGGTGATTTACAATTATTCTTTCAGTGAGTGAATGAGAAGGAAATGGCCGCAAGTTGCATCAGGGGAGGTTTAGACTGGATACTAGGAAAAATGTCTTCACTGAAAGGGTTGTCAGACATTGGAACAGGCTGCCCAGGGAGGTGGTTGAGTCACCATCCCTGGAGGTTTTTAAAAGATGTGCGTATGAGGCACTTAGGGACATGCTTTAGTGGTGGACTTGGCAGTGTTAGGTTTACGCTTGGACTTGATGATCTTAAAGTCTTTTCCAACCTAAACGATTCTATGATTCTATGAATTATGTTTTCGTCCTCTGCTCACAGCAATGTCTTTTCCTCATTGCTAAAGGAAGTTCCAGCATGGTGGTCAAGTCTCTTTGAAGTGTTACAATCCCTCAGCTAATACTTAGCACTTATCTCATGCTTTTGTGTTTGTAGATTTCCAAAGAGGGTAAATATTTTCACCTCTGTAAACAAGGCCGGCAGAGACCTAGTCAAGTGAAGTGATTTGTGCTGGAAAGAAAACACACTCTTCCTGATGTTTATGCACTTGCCATCACCTCCAGCTTATTGTGAATCACAGCTCAACTCCTTCTAAGTGAATTAAAGTGGATGGAGCTCAGTACCTTCCTTCTGAGGTCCTTTATTCTTAGCTATGGTGAAGCAACATCTAATGGAAACAAGCTTTGCAAGCAGGCACAAAACTAAATCTTACCTGTAAGGTAATACATAAGGTTTATACATCAAGACAATTAGGAAATAAATGGGGAACTATAGGAACAGATGCAGTCTGTCAACATGCTTGAGCTGTAATCAGAGAAACAATGGCCACATGTGGCACTGCCTTGGTTAAGGTGTTCCCAAGGGCTGCCCCGGTACGTATCCCCTCCACCTCCACTCCTGCGTACCCCACCCCCCCCCCCGGAGTAGATGGCTCTAAGAGAGACCTCCTGAATCCCCATAGCAGCCCCAGCCCCTCTGGTGATGTCTGCTGAGCTGTCAGAGGGCCTGGGTGGACCTGGGATTGTGCTACTTGTGAAGGGTAATTCTTGCTATTTATTGCCTGATGCACCTGAGGGGTAGGGATCCTGCTTGTTAGTGGTCTGCTATGTGGATTTTGCCTTGTAATAAGTGTCCCTCAGCATTTCCTTTTATCTAGCACAGTCCCTGCTTCCCTCTGTACTCCACTGTGACACATGGGTAATGTGTCTGCAACACCATGGTGGCTGTAAAGGGCCTTTCCAAAACTGTGATCCTATGTATATCTCTTCCAGATGAAGAAGAGGGTATGGGATCTCTTGCAGGGCTATGTGACTCCCATAGGTGATGAGCTGCCTTGGCATGCTCTGAGCAGCTCTCTAAGGGTCTGACACCAGAGAGTTGTGTGTCATGAGAAACTCCATAAGAGGGTCTGTAGGGGTAAGACAAAAGATAGGCAGGCAATTCTCCCCAGCAGGCTCAGAGTGGGCACCTAATGTTGGGGATATGTAGGGCAAGTGGGCACTTTCACGGGAAAGTTTTCCCGACTTGCAGCAGTCATCTGTCTAGGCACTTCCTCAGCTGGGAGGGAGGCGAGTCGCCTTGTACTTAGTAGCTGTCAGTAGGTTATATTTCTTTTTCCCAAGCTCTCAAAGTTTTCACAAGTTTCGTGAACTTGTTTCATTGCTTTTTAAACTGTTTAGCTTCCACAGAGCCAGTTGTGAAGAGCACAGCTGAACTCTGTGTGTGTGTGAAGTATTTCTTTTTGTTTGTTTTGAATCTGCCATCTGCTAGTTTCGTACAATGCTCCCTAGTTTTTGCATATGAGGGGAAAAATGAAGAAAAGTTCCTTGCTTTCTCCATACCACTCAGGATTTGATACATGTCATTATATATGATGTCATACTCCCCCTCAGTGCCTGTTTTTCTGGACTGAAGTGTTCTTGTCTCCTTGGCTATTGCTTATACAGAAGTTGCTTCATTTTTTTGCCTTTGTATCAGACCTTCACTCTACCCTTTCCAATTCTGCTATATAGTTTTTGAGATGGAAGGGCCACAATATGCCACAGTATTCAAAATGTAGCTATGCCATGATCATGTCTTGCCTGTGCTAAAGATATTTTGCGTATGCCTGAAGGCATGGGGATGCTGGACTACAAGATGTTCGTGCAACTGTGTGCGCTATGCTGCACAGCTTTGCGTGGTCTCTGTTGGCTCTACCTCTCTGTTGGAGATGCCTGTGTGAGGATAGATGACAGAGAGCACAAAATAAAAGACCAGTGCTTGCAAACTTTCCCACTTGTTGTAGCAAGGGGCATGCTCCCTTGGTAGGCTAAGAAGTCTCCATAGACCGGGTAAGTAGGTGGTGGCCGGGGAAGGAGGCCTGGAGGGTGCTGCCAGGGAGATCATAACAGGAAAGTGCAGCACAGCCAGGAATATCTTCTTGCTCTGAGCAATCACATTTGATATCATCAGCAGTCTGTAAATCACTGCGAGTGCTGCTCCTTTGCTTCCATTTAATTTGTTGGCTAAGACGGATGAAAACTGTGCTTAGAAGTAGATAAAACAATTTAATCCTCTCCACTGATCATGATGTAATGAAGCCAAATTCTTTGTTGTCCCTGGGTGAAATGTAGTGTCCATTGATGTCTCCCTCTATAGAACAATTTCCTTCTTCTTTCAGCTAGTTAGAAAAGCATACTGGGTTTGCTTTTCTTTTGAAGGAGACAGGATAAGAGGAAGAAAAAGTCTCATGCCCATGCACATACTGCCAGCTCATCTTGCTAGCTTAGATTTTGCTTAGTAAAACAGACATTACTGTGCTTTGCAGCCTGGCCTTGGAGATGGGGACCTGACCCACTGTGCCTTGATCTCAAGAAAACACGATTTTCATAAATACTTGTAGTAATTACATAAATTAGGCACACCATCTTTTCTGCAAAGCATAGTATTAACTGGGGAAAAAAGATTAGTGTCTGAAAGTAAATAATGAGCTCTGTGGTAAATCAGCTGAAACTATTCAAGGGCATTGTAAGAGTTATTGTTCCACATTAGGTCTATGGTAAATAGTTGTCAAGACTAGGATCATAAATGCCTGTAGGACCCATGCAGCAAGAGGACTGTGTATGCAGAAGAGAATATGCCCTTCACATTTCCTAGTTATGCAAAAGAAGTATTTTATAGAAAGCTTCATTTAATCAAGATTTTATTTGATTGAGTATTTCAGATCACTTAGAGCCCATTTTGTAGAAAATCTGCATAGTTTCAGGTACTGAAAAGTGTACGTCTCTATGTATTCATGAGAGACTAGCTCCTGGCTGACACTATTAAAATTGATTTTCCTGGTGTATTCCCTTAACAAGAAAGTCTTGGATCAGAGGAGTGGGTAGCATGAACTCTTGGCCAATTCAGATGGGTGCTAGGCCTGACTCCAGGTCAGGTGGATCACAGCCCTTTTCTGTTTCTTTGTTTCTTAATCTGTAAAATGGGACAAATAAATTTACGTGCAGGAGAGAATTAGTGCTGTTGCTCATATCAGCAGGAAATGACTTTTTTCTTGACAGTTAAATCCACCCAGCTGAGGCCGTTCTTGGGTGATTCTCACAGCTGGCTGAGGTGGAAAGCCTCCCTCAACCCTGGGGTCTCTGCTTTCTGCTCGCCTGGGGCACGCAAAGGCACTGCAGACACATCTTCAAGGGTTGTTTCCAGCAGCGCTTCAATTGCACTCTGCCTGCCCAAAATAATATGATACTTCTTTCTCCTACTATCACATATGTCCTCTAGACATATATATTTCCATATAAATACAACACGGCTTCTCTCACTAACATAAACCTTGAAAGTCAAAGCAGTAACTAGGAATAAGTCACTGGGAGCTGCACTTTATTTTTCACCCCAGATGACACCTGCAGACCATGCCCTTCCTGGGTAAGAGGCAGGAAGTCTTTATAACCCAGCACACCAGCTACACGCTCATCCGTTCTGCACACTATTAGTGTGACTTTCCTAAAAACACGTTATACGGTTGTTTTGTATGGAGATGGTGGGGGGGGGTCTGGCTGTAGGTTGCAAACAGCAGCCACGAGATAGGTTTGTCCACAGCGTTGAGGTTGGTGTTGAGATTAGCAGTCTTGCAACCTCACCTCTAAATTACGAAAGGTTTTGTACAGTAACTTGTTATATGAGTTTGCATCTGAGCTGATATTCACACAGATAGTGTACCACACGTAGAAGCAGGTTCTTCACCAGACATACGTCTTTTGTAACAGCCTCATCTCTACTGCTTTTCCCAAGCATGGGATTGGCCTCTCGAAGCAGTTTTCTTTCAGCATCGTGCCTTTCTCTGACTATACCTTTTAATTTGGCAGGATCAAACAGCTGAGGCTTTAATGGGGCCATTTTCTAATTTTCTCTTATTGCTGCATCTCTTTTTGCGCCTGACAGCAGCGGAGGTGCTTCCCTTGTGTGTTTCCCTGACAGAAGTGGCTTATTTTATGCTCAAGAGATACAGACCCTCAACAACTCATGGAAATATGTCTTTTAAGTGCTCCTTGTGATGACTCGCACAATGCCCTGTACAGGAATTTATGTTTCTACCGGATGACCAGGGTAGCAAAATTTGCTATCTCAGGCTGCTGTCATGCCCCCATTGCCTAAAACCTCAAGGTAGTCGCTGGCAATTTGATGGGCTCGAGCACAGAACTGGGAACTGGGATCTGCATTAGGCTACCTCTATTTATTTTGTTATTTCACAGGTATACAAAGCAGGAATAATTTCTCAGGGGTAGTGGGGGGGATGAGCCCAGTGCTGTCAAAACTGCAAGAGCACAGACCGCTCTGGCAGAAACTTTTTGGCCAGTACAATCTCTCTCAGGAGGCTCTTGCGTCAGGCGCAGATGCTGGACCACTCTGTCGTGAAGAGGTTGCTCCCACAGCCCCTCCCAGCGCTGTGGTTTGTGGTTTCTCAGGTCTGCTGGCAGTGAGGGGAGGAAATGCACTTGCTGCTCAGCCTGCCTCCACGGAGCTTGCAGACCTGGTCCTCAGACGTGAAAAAGCGTGCGTGCTCCAGACAGCACGTTAGGGGCTGGGTCCCCCAAAATTGGCCAAAGGACATCCCCAGGCCCTCGGTGGCAGCTCCCGCTCATGCAGGGGCTGTATTGCAGCTCCTTTTATCTCTCTATTAGCAGCATAGCTGTTTTTCAGACATACCAATGGGAGTTCATGGTGGCAAGAGGAGAGCTTGTCTTTCCAGTAGATGCCCTTTGTGAGATGAAGCTGGTTTTGTCATGCAGGGAGGGTTGGGAAGCGTGGCACAGACCATCCTGGCAACTGGCAGCATTTGCTCCTGAACTCCTAGGATGCAATGTCAGGAGAGGCAAAGGCATGATCTTAATGTCGGGATAGTCTCCTGCTCCGCTGCCCAGGTGCTGGGGAATCTATATTTACAATGCATTTATCCTCTCCCTTTTCAGCTCCCTGAAGTTACCTGGAAAGCTTACTGCTGCTGGGGAGCCTTCTGCTTTACCTGTGGGGTTGCTGCAGGTCGGGGAGCAGGGGTAGATGAGGGGTCCTGGACATCACAGGCGTATAGGGCTGTGCCTTGAGCACTGTTGGGACACAGAACTGCTCGGAGGTAGGGCTTTTCTTCATGTGACCATGGCCTCCCACAGGTCCACAATCACCACGTTTGGGCTCAGGCCCCTGGTTTTACAAGTTGATAGGAGAGTTCTTCCTTTTATCTGTCCCTAGCAGAAAGAACTCTTCCCTGAGGAAAAATCTATAATGCACAAGGTAAATTTCACTATATGGAGTGCGGTGCAGATATAGTTTCAGCCACAAGCATTGGATACCAAAAGGATTCGTTCATCTATTATTTAATTTTTATGTGACATCGTGTCCAGAATCAGACTACAAGGGACTACAAGAAAGGGAAGGAAGAGTAGCGGGCAGGACTGGAGATCTATTACATCACCTGTCCCAATCATCCTGAGGAAATCTGGCCCTTTTGTAATAAGTGGTGCCTTTAATCTGCCCTGGCAGAAGAATCTGGTCATTAATTTTTATCTAACAGTGTGAGCAGTGTGGGGTCTGGAACAAAACGGGTCTTCAAACTGGCCTGCCTCATGGCAGCAAAGAGAGAAAGCATCACAAATCAGAGGCAATAAAGGATGCTTTCCTAAAAACTGCTGATGTGAGGGACGAACTGAGATGTTCTCTCTGAGCTGGGAACAAACACCTGCAGCCGATGGGATGGAAGACAGGGAGGAGGTAGGTCATCTGACTAACACAGTATTTTGTACTCAGCAGATTACTTCCACGGGGGTACTATTTGCCATGATCACTAGGCTTTACCACACTCTTGCTGTAGGAATGAATGGGTATGTTTATGCTAAGATGCTTAGCATATTCTAGCAGCTCTTTATAAAGATCATTATCTGTAATTAGGTAAGTGTGCGTAACTGTTATTGCTCTTGTGCTAAAAATTGCTGCAAATGGAGCTGAGGAGGGAGAGGATTATAATTTAGGCATCAGATAATTGGACTTAATTTGCTTAAGAGAACTACTAGTTGTGGCCACTTGTAGGTCTTAAGCTCAGGAATAAAATGCTTTTCTAAAAGTGTTTGGAGTTGCTGTTCATATCTGTGTCAATATTTCCACTAGAGATAAGTGGTTTTGTGACTGAAACTTAGCATATGAAAATGTCAGTCAGTGCACTGCTGAACATAATGGTCCTGATTTTGCCTTTTCTCACAGACATCTGAAATTAGAAACAGGTTGCTGTTTCCTAAGATTTAGTCAGTTCTGCTGAACTATGGTGGAGTTCATTGGTCCTTTTCACACTGATCAGATTTCCAGACAGGATTTAGACGTGCATTTGCTGCTCCTGTGGTTGCAAGTGTGGTAGTAGTGGATTCAGATGTGGCTAATAAAGGCATCTATGAAGTTAGTGCCTGTTCCCTAAAGGCTGAACTTCACCTCTCTGCACAAGCCTGGCCCTAGGTCCATATTTCACCAACTGCTTTGTGAAAGGCTGTGCTGCCTTTACTTGCTTTCAGTAAGGAATCGCTAAGTGAATGTAACCATCCACAATATCGTCTGTTGCATTGCATTGGTACCCAGCTGCCCTTACGTTTCCCAAACCTGCTCTGGGACCAGCACTGCTCCTGTGTGGGACGGGTACCACAAGTGCAGAGTGCTAGTGTTACAACCTGTGTGATGGAGAGTCACAGAATCACAGAATGATAGAGGTTGGAAGGGACCTCTGGAGATCATCTAGTCCAACCCCCCCACCAGAGCAGGTTCACCTAGAGCAGATTGCACAGGAATGCATCCAGGCGAGTTTTGACTATCTCCAGAGAAGGAGACTCCACAACCTCTCCAAGCAGCTTGTTCCAGTGCTCTGCCACCCTCAAAGTAAAGAAGCTCCTCCTCATGTTTAGATGGAACTTCCTATGACCAAGTTTGTGCCCGTTACCTCTTGTCCTGTCACTGGGCACCACTGAAAAAAGACTGGCCCCATCCTCCTGGCACCCACCCCTTAAATACTTATAAGTATTGATAAGGTCCCCCCTCAGTCTTCTCTTCTCCAGACTAAAAAAACCCAAGTCCCTCAGCCTTTCCTCATAAGAAAGATGTTCCAGTCCCCTAATCATCTTTGTAGCCCTTTGCTGCACCCTCTCCAGCAGTTTCCTGTCCTGAGTACTCAGGACTACGTGGACTGCAGGCTTCAGTGAAACCCAAACTTGCTGTAGACATCTGCAAGAGGATGGATTTTGCCCTTACTCTCAGTATCCCAGCTCTGCAGCCTGATCAAATGCCTTTTTGAGGATCCTGATATACTTCTCATTTCCAGAAAGAATGGACCCAGCTCCCATGCTTTCAAATCAATTATTTTTAAATGCCTGTACTACATTCTCAGTTTTGTCACTGAACATTTAGCTGGTTCTTTTCTGCTTTCTGTTTTATTCTGGCAAGTCTGGAGTTGGAAATTGACTGCTTGTCTTAGTTGATATGTGAAGTAAAGAAAAAATTAGTTATGCTGCTTATACAAAGCTGACAGTGTGTAATATTTGGGGCTTAGCATTATCCTCCGGGTGTGAGTCAGTGCTGACTAAATAGTTGTTCATTTTCTTGGTTTCCTGTGCTGGAGCCTAACTGCTGGAGTGTGTGGGCAGTACGGGCTGATGGGCTCCATGGCCAGGCCAGTGGTAGATGCCAGTGGCCCCCAGGGACGCTGGCTTGCTGCAGGCTGAATCCTCTGTAAGCCTTGTGGCAAGGGTACGCTCCTAACGCCAGAATGAGTGCGAAATCCTGTGAACATGAACCCAGAGTTTTCAGGGGAGATAATTCCAAGGAAGGGTCCTATATGGACCAAAGCTCTGTCACCGGATAAGCAGGCAAGGAATGCTAGGAAAGCCATGGAGATAGGAGAACAGTACTTGCCATGGTGCCTTTCCCACCATTACCGCAATTATGCATGATGCCTTGAATCTAAAGGTATTTCAACAAAGTTCTCTCGGTGTCTTGAAAATCATGGCTACAGAATCCAGAAAATCAAATCCTAGAATGCACACATGCTGAGCTGGGTCCAGTCATGGGGTGGATGCTCTCTGGTCAAACCATACGCGTGTGCTCAAGAGTGCGTCTTGGTGAAGGCTACTCGTCCAGCAAGCAGCAAGAACAGAACCTTGGCAGTCAAAAGCATTCTCCCTCAAGTTCAAATCCTTCTCTTCGATCTAAGTAACAAGGTGAACCATTGTCTGTGGAGAATTATGGGGTGAGGCTTTCTTAATCTTGCCTGTTGAACACTGTACAAATGGGTTATGAGGAGGATTTGATCCTCAATCTCTTGTATCTCAAGACGAAAGCCCTGCTGAGCAGATTATAGAGCCAATCACCAATTGCCGTGGAATAAGGGAAGAAGAAGTGAAATAGCTCTAGCTAGAAGCCCACCCCAGAATGTCTGAAAGCTTAAGAGGGGATGTGTTTAGTCTGCTTCAGCCCAGGTAGAAAAAAAATCCTACAGATCACCAGGTAAGTAACCAAAGAGATTTATGTGCAAAGATAGTTTTTAAAATACTGTCTTCTGAGAATACTACACAAAAGTCTTCTGAGAACATATTCTGCATGTATGTTCTTGCTAGCTCTCCCCCTCCCCCCCCAGCCCCCAATAAGTTTTAAATCCATTATCTAATTTCAATCAAATTCAGCAAATGGAAAGAAGTTTCAAAGATACCCGATTTCTTCAATGGGCCTTTATGCTCTATAGTCTGCAGACCACGTGTGGCTCCTAGAACCATTTGTTTGCTCCACAAGAACAGGCTGATAGGCTTAAGTGGAAGTCACAGGAGAGCAGCTGGACAGCTAGTGAGTGTGTGGATGTTAACTCTCCAGCAGACACAAACTGCTCATCCATTTAGCCTCTTAGGCTATGTCTGTCCTGCTATTACTGTGTTCCTGTTTTATATTGTTGACTTCCACAAAAAAGATCCTGGGTGTGAAGTAATATACATATCCATGCTCCTTGGGCACCACATGTGCTTGGGGATGAGGATTCCACCAGTGAGTTGGGTGCTGTGGGGTCAGACATTACAGAAACAAGCACTGAGTACCTTTGAGGACATAGTCTGAAGTGAATGGTGGGATGAAGGATGTGAACACAAATATTTAATCTAGAAAGGATACTGCATACTCTTTTTTTTGCAGCAATGATTTCATAATGAGTCTTATTAGGTGTGGCTGCGGCAAGGAATGCTTCATCAGGCAGCTTGAGCTATTGCAGCCTAGCAGAGAAGTGACTGAAGACGTAAGATAACTGTCCGCTCCAGAACCAGTGTGTTACCATCACCTGGGGAGAAGGGACATAAAACTGAGTATCTTTCTGCAATAGTCATTGTTGGCTTATTGGCTTGATTATTCTCCTTGGATATGTATTCACTCAACAGATCACAGCAACCCCAAAGAGATTAATTACGTGTATTTTTAAATTCCCTAAGTGCACATTTACATAACTAGCATTTTTAAATATTCATAAATACATATTTGCTTGATAGATTGTAGTGGCATCATTTGCAGCTTCAAAAGGGACCTTCACTTAATCAAACCAGAAATGTTAATCATGTCTTGAGGCTCAGACATATGATCAGCATATTGTGGCACAATAAATACATTGAGCATCAGCTGGGGCATGGTAATTGAGTGCATGCTCCTACCCTATGGCACATGGGAGGAAATCTGACCCACCTTAACCCCCTATCACTGTGGTTTAGCCGAGCCCTCTTTGCATTTACTACAGACAGAAAGCAGACTCATGCATAACTGCCAATGGGTTACCTCATTTGGGTTAAGTGGATCCTACATCCTTGCTAGCTCGTCTTTCCCAGTAACAAAAACCTTACAGGCATGCCACTGTCGACATTCCTGGAGACGGTGTGTGTCCGCATGGCACTCCATACCCTCAGTCTCACAGAGTATGTCCACAGTGTTAAATAGAAAAGGCCAGGAAAGAAGTCTGAGCACTGAAGCCACGATTGACTCTACTGCTTAACTCATTCCCTGGCTCTTTTGAACTCCTTCAATGATCTGTCTTCAAGACACAGCCCTGGCAGGGTCCTGGGAACAGCTTATAGTGCCCACCGGGAGGGCACCAGCTGTGCATGCCTTTACCCTACACAGTCAGCCAGTGCTATCTCAGAGGGCTATGTATCCTCAACCATGCCCACATATCTTCTTGCCACCCCAGGAGTATGCAACGTGGACTCTCAGTGCCATAACGCTATGCCCCTGGAGTGGAGCCAGGTCCTCATAACTTCAGATGTTTTGAGTTAAGAAAAGCGTGAAAAATAGTAACGCTGTTATAGGGGACCACGGTGACAGAGACCCAGGGTCATGTGCTGTGCAGTACAGGCATAACCTGTCTGCCATTGAGGGGCTAGTCCCAAAGCATCATGAGTGTGGGCTGGTCTGTACATCCCTCCACTGCAGCAATATAGACAGAGCTGCTGAAGCTGACAGCAGCTGAGGTGGCTTGTATCTCAAACACTGACCAATGTACCATTCTCAGTTCCCCACTCAGCCTGACTGTATGCTTATTTAATTCCGGTCGCAGGGAGGTGGTCCTGATTGTCTTCAACTTGACAGAAAAGGGAGTGCAATTTCTATTCATGCAAGCAGATCATGACCAGGTGTTACAACCAGAAGGGCTTTCCCCCCCACTTTTCCTTTGCATCGCTATATGAAAAGTCTTCGCAGTTTCAAAGCAGGAAACCTCAAAGCAGGGTGACAAGGAAGTTAACTCCTTCTGGGCCTGCCTGCGAGGTGGTGAGTCAGACGTGAAGGGTGGTCCCTTGGCAAGCAACCGAAAAGAAAAAAGAAAGACGACAGCTGTCCCCACCAGCTGAGTTTTGAGCTCAAGTTCAGGAAGAGAGGAGCGTGAATTCATTACACACAAGAAATGCCAAAGTTTGCGCTCACGTGTAACAGCTCGTGGCTGGGAAGTGAGGGCCCCTAGAAAGGATTAAGAAGTGCCACTCATGACGTTGGTCTGGTGGGAATGGGGTGCAGGGGGAAGGCAGAGGGACAGTGGTTTTGGGGGAGGGAAGGAATAACTCAGAAAGAGGGAAGGAGGATGATTCACATGCGTCAGCATCCCTTAGTTCACAAAGAGGGTCCCTGGTGTCTGGGCTGTTGGTCCCATACCCACAGGTGCATTTTGGGGGCAGTAGAGGCTGGGTGCCCGCACATCTGCTGTTGCTGCCCTGGGTGTAGGCTACGTGGCACCCTAAGGAGCTGCCAGCTTGCGGGGTGTTTGCCTGGGAGGAGGAAGGCCACGAAGGGGGAACCAGTGACCTGAGTTTCTGCGTGATCCCTCCTCAGCAGACCACATCCCTGTAACCCCATTCTGCTGAGTCAGTGTGAGACACGTGCATTTTAGTTTTCTGCTGGGTGATATTGCATAAACTGTGACATCTCACCAAATCAGATCCTCCGTGCCTTGATGAGTGGGAAGCGAAAGCCTGCTTGGCAGATTGCTCCAAAGCCAACCTTATGTCCCAGTGCTTGTATTTTGAAACACTTCTTAGCATCACGTCTTAGCAGAAGTGATCTCCTGGCTTTAATCCTTCAGGGCAAATTTATTTTGGGGTCCAAGTTTGTTTGGGGCTCAGTCGTTAATAGTTGAATTTTTTGTTGAGAAATTACTGTTGTTTGATCCATTGCAAATAAAAGCCAAACTGCAATTACAAGTATATAATTTTATTTAAAAATGCATACTCCTTTATGGCTGGATACCAGCCTCCCACCCATTAGAGCACGCCCTGTAGCCAGTCATTTATTTTGGAAATACACAAATTCCAGCCAATCATAACAACAGCTTGATCACTGAGAAATAAATAAACTTTTTATAGTAGCTGAAAGCAAACCTTAGTGGTTATCTGTGTTTGAATACATTTTTATTAGGAACCTGCTGGCCTTTTGAACCTCACAGCAGAGAATGATGGAAGATCCTGAGGCATCAAAGTTTCTGTCATTTGTATTTCATTGTCAACAGTTCCTTTTTAGAAGGATAAAGCCACCTCTATTTTTAATTGGAGCTGTAAAGAAAACCTACCCCTGCAGTTTTGGATGAATCAAGATTGTGGTGGCAATGAATGATTAATATTAATTCCTGCTTCAGTGGTACTGAAATAAGCACCTTATATCAAACAGGGAAAGCAGCCTCACATGGAATAAGCTTATCTGACCTGCTTTCAATGAGGAGCAAGGGGAGAAGGGAATACTGAAGTGGATTTTTGCTCTGTACGGGTTTTGTATCTGCAGGAGAGGAATCTGGAGGTTGAGAGTTACCAGACCCATTAATTAATCTTTGAATTTCCACTGACTGGCTTCCCTTTGGATGTACCTTTTACAGTTTTGATGTGGCTGAGCTCATAGGGGACCACAGATCTCTGACCCACCTCAAAGTGTCAGACCTGCAGCTGGGCTGGTTTTCGCCAAGGATTTAGGAAAATAACTTAATGTCGGTTGTTCAGCAGACCCTTTCAGGAAATTGTGACTTTTTTGGCCACTCTAAACCTTCCTAAGTTCCTGCCTGAACAGATTTATTTTTATCATTAGCAGGTAATCATGGCGCAAGATGAAATTGTGCGTACTTATTCTTTCTAAAATGAGTTATTAACTAGCCCTTTTTAGGATAAGGAACTGGCTCTGGGTGAATTCATGGTGGGAAGGAAAGAGAGACAACTTTAGTCAGTTCTTTTTCTTCTTTTCCCAGCTGTTAGCGCCAGGGCAATTTTTGCTGTTCAATACATGGAAGACAGACCAATTAACAGCTCTAGGCTTATAATCTTTAGTTATATTTTCAACCAATAAAATTTAATACCCCTGTCTAACCATAATTTCTAGGTCTGTTTACCATCGAGAAATAGGATCTCATGACAATGTACAGATAGGTAATACAAAGCTTTTCTTAATTGCTAGTCATGCCCAAACTAAGATTAAAATAATTCTTCTTTCTAATTTTTTTCCTTCTTACAGACTCAACGTTTTGGGCAAAATAACATTTGTGGAGAGGCGAGGACCCTCTGCTTCCCTTACATTCACATCTAGTTGCTATTCCTTTTTGTGCTTAAAAGCGGTGGCTGGGGTGGGACGAAGGATGGCGATGACAGGTAAGGTGCTCCCAGACCTACGGGGATGGGGCGCGCCGGTGCCTGAGGGGGAAGGCCCTTTGGCTCAGTGGGGTGCTCTCTCCCCAGCCGGGCAGGGACCGCTTCAAGGCCAGGCTGCTCAGCTGCGGCAGCAGACCCTGCTCACCCCGACGGCGGCTCTCCTGCACCCGGGGCTGCGCTTCCTCCCAGGCCACACTGCCCTGGGACACGCAGGCAGCCGCCCTCTTTGCAGCCCTCTGCGAGGTAAACACCAGAGCCACTGCAGCCTGAAAGGTCAGCCTCGGGCTGGGGACCGCGTAGAAGAGGTAGTCTAACAGGCAACTGAAAAAGCAGAGGCTGAACCATACCGATCCCGTGACTGTTTGTCCTCGGTAGCCCAGAAAGGTTGAGTTTAAAGGATTAGGGGATGCTGCCACAGCCTCTCCAGGACACAGCCTCAGCGCTGCAAAATGAAGGGGTCTAACAGGGAGTATTGGCTGCAGCCAACTGTAAGCCTTTTTTAATGATCATGTGTGCAATGTATGAACACTACCAAAATGCTGACTAAGTTCCTACTGCCAGAAAATAAGACGTTCAATCTAAAACCTGGGATGCATTATTTGGGGACAGTCTTGACTTCATTTTTTTAGGTCCTTGGTGAGGAATCCACAGGGAACCGTGGGTGCAGACAAGCATATATGCGCAAACACACACAGGGACAGAAAGTAGACCCTTAGCTAGGTATTAGTTCAGTTTTGCTCTAGGACCTACCCTATTGATGTATTCTGATCACATCTACCAAAATTAACTGATCTCCCAGCTTGCCAAGATGGTGACTATATGGCCAAAACCAGACAGAGCTCCTCTGAATGCCCCATGCCTTTGTGGTTACAGCTGTCTTGTAGGAGAAGTGGTCTGAAATGCCCTCAGGCAGAAGGAGGGCTTCCCCAGGGGTCTTGTGTCCACAGGAGGTACTCTGGTCAGGGGGCTCTTGCATCACCTTTTTCCAGTTGAGTCTTGAGGAGACAGGATTGCCATGTTACCCAAGTCCTGAAGAATCTCAAATGGGTGAAAAGCCCTTTCTGTACTCTGGAGTCAAGCTCTAAACTTTCTTAGAGGTTATTTCTTAGAACAGCTTACAGTCCTCCCCACTCTTTCATAGGTTCCCATGTCCCCTGATTGCCATCACACATTGCACAAGGTGTTAAGCTGCCTAGCTAAGATGCCCTATTTTCATCCCACCGTGCAGTAAGCCCTGATCACATCCTATCTAATTTTGAACGCTTAAAAAAACCCATCTAATTTAGGAGCCTGGATGCTCCAAATTTCCCCTGTCAATAGTGGTGGAAGAGTGAGACCTCTGAGAGCAACGCAGGTCCTGGGGGGGCTGGAAATATCGGTCTTCCTCCACTGACTAATGAGGTCACTAAGGGTCAAGAGGCACTTCAGTTACGTGCCTGAGTTAGAGGGGGTGAATTCACTTACAAGTCCCCTGGAAGTCCACTGTGGAACCGCTGAAAACCACTGCAGTATTCATCTGCTCTCACATCTGACTTGCTCCATGTGCTATCCAGTTCTTCCTTGGGGTTGTGGGATTTTCCTGTACATCATAGCCTCCCTGCATGGTTTTGAGCCTTCACACAAGCACAGAGCTTGCTGATGTTCTTGACAGATAATGGAAGGAAAAAAGTAGGTGGCTCAGCAGGATCTCTCAGCCATCATTTGGATGAGGACCAAGTGAGTGCTAGGATCTCAATAGAATAAAATTTTAATGGAGGGCTTGTGATTGAGACTTGGAGTTTCTGTTTGTGGGGTTTTTTTTATCTTCTTTTTCTTTTTTAACTCTCATTATCTGGTTTCCATGGAAAGCTTTTTCAATAGAGTAGGAGAACAGCTTCAATATTTTTCTTACAAAAGTTAAGGAAGAAATAAGATGCGTTTCTGTCTCTTTTTTTGTAAAGTCAGGAATCTCAGGCCCGGAAAACTGAATTAGCCAAAATGGATTGAGTGATCGGTTTCTCCTGGCCTCCATTTTCCTTCATGAAATGTGCACACCAAATAAGAGCTGCTGGTCAGAACGCCATTAGAAATGCTTTTTCTCGTGTGCCATTAAAGAATTTCCTCTATTTTTTTTGCATTTAGAACAGCCATACACGAAATAAGCATGCATTCACGAGGCTGCCTGTCACTAAAGTGATTTGATTATGTTGCAGGGAGTGCCAGTTTAAATTACAAACTCAGTAGGCCTTCTTGGAAGCTTATTCTTTTTGCTCATTGGCAAAAGAACTTGGAATATATATTTGGACTAATCCAGTCTAATCTGATCTGTTTCACAATGCCATCTGGATCTCATCAGGGACTGGATGCTTTCAGTATTTGATGCAGGCAATTTTTTTTCTTTTTTTTTTTTTTTTTTTTTTTCCTTAATGGCTATTCTTTAAGAATTGAGTATTTTGGAGAAGTCTTGGTCCCGGTTCATTCCTGTTCATTGTGTGGAAGATATCCAGGGGCAGCCACTGAGATATTTATTGCCTCTAAGGAGCCAATAGCTAACTGAATCTGAATTGGTTGCTATCAGTTGTTGCTTTGGGAGTGGCTCAAAAACATTTCTGTGTTTTTCAAGGATGGTGTATTCCTGACCAAATGTTAGGCCTAAGCAAGCACCTGGTGGATTTGGGTGACAGCACAGCATTATCTCAAAGCATGTCTCAGTGACTGATATGTCTTCCAGTAGATGATCCTGCATACTGGGAAGAAAAACTTTCTAATGATAAGGATAGTTGTGCTCTGGTACAGGTTGCCTAGGGAGATGATGAAATCTCTGTCACTGGAGGTTTTTAAGAACAGGTTAGACAAGCAACTGCCAAGAACAGTTGATGTATAGTCAATTCTGCCTTTGGGCACCACTAGATGACCTCCTGAAATCCCTTTGAATATTTTGATCACTGAGCTTAGAACTGAACAATGAACCAATCAACAAGAAATCACAACCAAGGAACTGGAACAAATTTTTTGTTTGTCTGAGAGTTAAAAGTATAAATAGAATAAAAAGCACACTTTGTATATGACATTTCATTTAAAAAAATACCTGAATCATCAGAGAAAGAGGCATCTACAAAGATACATACTTCGGAATTTCGGTGCAAATATGGAGAATCCTCATTCTACAAAAACAAATTAGGGAAAGCCTAATTACTGTCTAGAGGTTTCATTTACAGGGCATAAGGGAGAGATAGGAAGTCAGAGAATGTGTTTTGAGATAGTCTGTTCAAGTACAGTTGTTATACAGAGGTATCTGCACTTCACCTCTTACCCAGACCTTTCAGATATAGAGGGCTATGTGTTCCAGGGTCTTAGACCCATCATTTAAGACAGAGCATGATGGAGACAGAAATTTATTTCACAGCCTCCTATATAGGAGCCTCTCATTCAAAATATATGAAAGAAATAAAACATTATATTGCATCCCAACAGGCTCTGACAGCTTAAGGACACCAAAGTGTGATACTGAAATACAGAACTGAGACTGTTTATGTGGCAGTTCAGAAAAAATTCACCTTGCGCAGAAAACCAGAGGGTCTCTTGTGCTAGAATATGTTTTTCTCCAGGTCCAAGAGCATAGGATCACTTTCACCTTTATCCCGTGGCAGCAGAACTTCGAGTGCAAGCTCACTGTGCATGTGTTCCACGTGTATGTCTAGGGTGAGCTTGAAGTCTCATTCAGGAGTATGTCAAACATATTTCCAGGATGCTGTATTCATAAAGAGGTTTTAATAATAAACATTGACTGCTGGACTAATCCTACAGCCAGAATTGATGTTAATTGTTTAATCAGTGAAGATCTTAATAGGTTACTGCATTTATACTATAAAGAATGAATGTGCCTTGCTTTGCAACCTACAAATCAACTTAAAATGAAGACAGTACATTTCAAATCATATATCATGACAATTATCACAAACCATATATTATGACAATCTTTAGAGTGAATTAGATATCTTCTCTTATCTGAAGAGTAGACCTCCAAATGAGCTTCAACACTGTGCCTCAGATTCCCCAACTGGCCCTGCTCTGCTCCTTGTCCTCCCCTGGCCTGACCTGGCTCCACCTGTGGGGCCCTCCCTGCGCTGCTGCAGGGTATTTGGGAGCAACAGCTAGTCCTGACTTGCCTGTTTGTTTTCTTCCCTTTTCCCTTTTTCTCCTTTTTTCTCTTTTCTCTTTGTCTCTTTTTTGCTTTATCAATTTTCTTTTATCTCTCTCTTTTCCCCCTTCCCCTTCTCTTTCCCCTTCTCTTTCTCCTTCCTCTTTCCTTCCTTTCCCCTTTCCTTCTTCTTCTCTCTTTCCTTTTCTCTTTTTTCTTCTTTTGTCTTTGTTTCTCCCTACCCAAGTCTATTTTAACTGGCAATAAATTAAATTAATTTTCCCCAAGTCAAGTCTGTTTTGCCCGTGATCATAATTGGTAAGTTATTTCCCTGTTTTTATCCTGACCCACAAGCTTTTTCATCCTATTTTCTTGCCCGCTGTCCTGCTGAGGAAGGAGAGTGAGAGAGTGGCTGGGTGTGTGTCTGGCAGCCAGCGATGGTCAGCCCACCAGACCCCCATCGGACATCCAAACAGAGGGCGGTGGAGCGCTTAAGGAATTTGGTCCTGTGTGTGGCCACCTGCCTGTGAGATCCCTCCTTTTAACCAGTGCCAGATGGAAATCGCGGCGCTTGAGTGGAAGGGGGCCCTAAGCAACTCAAGAATTGACCCAGGACAGAGGAGACCCTGGTGGGTCTTGTTAGATGTGACCAGAATGGTTTTGTCCTGCTTCCTCACCCATCTCTCTTGACTGATCTCAGCAAGACTTCTGCCTCATGCAAAGAACAAATCCACATTACCAGGATGCAAGAACCAGGTCCCGCACTCACAGGACAGCTTTCCCATTCCCAAGAGAGGACTCATTAGTGTCATTAGGGCTGCTCAATTGTGTATGTCTTCCCAGGCTGATCAGGCAGCAGGTTTGGGACGTATGGGTGTAAATGACGCAAAGGGAAGACAAAGTGAAGGACAGTCATGTCTAAACACTACAATTTAAGGGTTGTGTGTGTAATACATAAGTTTTCATAATTCAGGGGAAGATTTTGGTCATTTTTTATTTTAGGTGGCTGCTGTTGTTTGTTTTGTGTGAAGGCCACAGAAGTAGGATGCTGAAGAGAGGTTTGGGTGGCAGGGTGGCTGTGCCCCAGCAAACCGGAATAGGGATGAAATTCAGTGTTTATGGCTGGGGACGTAAGATGGCAAAACTTCACGAGGCAAGAAAGGCAAAATTTGACTGCATTCAAACATCTTTATGTGCTTACTGAGGGGTTCTGTGAGGTTAATGAAAGGTGCTCCACAATACCTGTATATTAATGTTCAGTTACTAAATAAGTTTTGACATGCAAAAGGTATCTGTCTCATTCTGACTGGATGGCATATTATGTTGGGTACAGTGCCTGCTCACTTGCAGGCACAGCCTGAGCTAAGACGTTTCTGAGGAGTCTGATGGAAGTCCAGATGAGCCATGTTTGCTTCAGAAAGCAGACTTTGGTTCCATGAGACTTCTCTGCCTCTTTCATCCCTACTGTTTACTTTTTTTTTTCCTTTTAACAAGCAGAAAAGATTTGAACAAAGTATCCTAATTCCAGTGCAGATAGGAATATGATCTGCTTTGCTGCTCATTAGCATGGGCAAAAAGCTCTCTGTTAGCATTTCTGAGATGGTGATGTCTCGTCACACAGATTCTTCATTCTTTCTCGTATCACCGCTTTCTTTTTTGGTACAAATTCCCAAAGTTTTTAAATCTAAAAGGGCCATTTTGAGGGGCCAGATTCATGACCAAACGAAGTGTAGAAACCTTTCTTTATAATTTAAAAGTAGACTAAGAAGTCAGAAGTGAAAAAGAAGTCATGATTTTTGGTACTGTCTGGATCTGGGCCCAGAGCCTTAGCTGGCGTGTGCGAGCAGGACATCTATTTCCCTTAGCGGGTGCATCTATTTATCTTGCATAAGGTGATGGTCCTATCCCTTTTGTTTTCACTTAGCAGGTGTAATGGGTCATCTGTAAATCAGAACAGCACTTCTCAGTCAGGTTTTCCTTTTCCCTCTCTTCAACATAGTTTTCAATAATTTCAAAATTAATGAGCTATTGAATTGATTTCAATTCAATAATTGAAATTTCAAATTATTTCAAAATAATTTCAATTCAATAATCAACTAGACAGATAATAATTTCCATTTCAATAATTTGAAATCCTTCCTCTTACCCCCTCTTCAGCCCCCCATCTTCCCAGATACATAACCTCTATTATGCCTTGCTAACCTCCTCTCCGAACTTTCTACCTTTCCCTGAGTGTAGCAGTCAGTAGTATCTACTCACACTGCCCTCTCTCTCTGCAGCGATCCTTGAATTCCTGTTCTGGCAAATCCCTACATGGCCTGGCCCGAGATCCCACAGGAAGGTGGGAGACGGGACCTGGCTGCAGCATTCACACTGTGCTTGCCTCTGGCTCCCCGTGGCTCAGCCAATCCTTACGATGCTCAGGGGGCTGTCAGGGTGAGGGAAAAAGGGGTGGGGAATGAAGTCTGGA
The DNA here is from genome assembly GCF_030936135.1 of Gavia stellata. Taxonomy (NCBI): domain Eukaryota; kingdom Metazoa; phylum Chordata; class Aves; order Gaviiformes; family Gaviidae; genus Gavia; species Gavia stellata. Next base: position 29,290,948 of record NC_082594.1, on the reverse strand, counting down.
TAGTTTGCTCTTCTTACCCCTCCTTCTCCATTATGAGGACCACTGAACTAGAGAATCCTTCAGTCTGGTGGTTGTTGTTTTGCTTTGACATTTAAGATCCTTGTCTTTCTGTACAGAATGCATAAACTCTTTTCATTTGTTACTTCTGTTTAAGTTGGAGGCACTTAAAATATTTCTCCCAGTGTGTCGGTGACCCTCTTTTTATGTTATCAGAAAAGCATTTCTATAGACTGACAATATGTCATCTGTGTTGCGCTGGTTTATCAGGTTCTTTCCTCAGCTCTTTCTTACACAGTCTTTATTCAGACCTCCCATAGACTCATTGAAATCAATGTGAGGTAACACTCTGGTTTTTTTTTCCTTATCCTTTTATGTACTTTTATACCTTTAAGGACTGATTGTACAATGAAACCATTTGGATTAGGCCAGGCCTATCTGACTACACAAATCTCAGAACTGTGTAGCAGCAGGTCCGATGGGAATTTAGCTAATTAGTGACTAAAAAGATGTCAGGGTTTAGCATGAAGTGGATAACCCATCTTAATAAATGGAAGTGAAGTGTAATGCTGAAGAAGCATTAGACTTTTTAAAATATTCCTAGGTGTTTCCCTCTTATTTGGGGAGTGTCAAGAAGTAAGACAAGTGGTAATATCACATGTACTCAGTGGCTCATGAGCAGGGTGCTCTGATCCTTGTTGCATAGTTGGCCAGTGGCCCCTAATTACAGACTGCACTTTGCCTCATGAATCTTTATAATCAGTTCATTTGTGTACCAGCATTTTGATGTCATTCATCTGGTACAAAACCAATTCTTAATACTGTAAGATTTAGACCAGAAGCATCTTGGGTATTAAAAAGGAAACTGATCTTCTTTTTATATGACGGAGATTTGAAGTTCAGCATTATCAAAGATATGGATGTGTTTCCACTCATTTTTATATCCTGCATAACTCGTCGTAATCAATGTGATAAGGGGGGGTAAGAGGTGATAGATTTGTTTTACAATCTGTTGCTCTTGCAAACAAATGATCCAGTAATGCAATTTGCAGAAGCCATTAAAATGAAATAAAATGCTTTTATAGGTTATGCATAATTATTGCTTTTAATTAGCAAGCAGAGCTGGGCCATATTTAAGGCTTAGATCATTTGGATTACTTCCTCCAGCTCATTTTCCATATTAAATCCCAGGCCCTAAGAATCAGTTGTATCTTAAACCCATCCCTATAGTTTGAAATAAATCTGCCAGTGTCTATTAGGTTTCTTGCTGCCTTTCATACCTTTTAAACGTAAGGCCTTTTTGGAGTGTGCAAAGCTTTGACGCAAAGAAAATCTACTGAACCCCGCTAAGGGGATGTTTTGGGGTACCAATAAAGACCTATGTGAGTGAGGACTGTAGCAAAAGATCAAGAAGGAAATAAGAACATTAAGAAGCTGAGGGGTAACGAAACTGAAGATTTAGACAGGAAGCAAGGAGAAAGTTAATTGCAAGGACAGAAAAGTAAACAAGAACCACATTGTGCAAGGATTGGGGGTGAATGAATGGATAGAGGCAGGAAAGATGGTTTTGTAGGTTGGATCTGTGCCCTGCCACACAGTTCTTGGAGCTGATTAGGTCAGGTACCTAATATTCCTGTCCCTCAGTTTTCTATCTATAAAACATGGATGATAGAACCCTTGCTAACCCACCAGGATATTTCGTGACTCATTTGTGCTATTTAGAAACAGGGTGTGGAAGAAGGGGCACCAGTGTGGCAGGAAGAAGGGAAGAAACAACCAAGACTAAACAGAGAGAAAAAAGAGAGGATAAAGCTTCTGGAAGACTGAATTAAGCCAGGCCAGGGGAAATCTGGCTGGTTCAGTACCCTCATTATGGATTTTTCCTCCAAAGATATTCCACATGCTCAATGTGGCTGCCTGCAGTGACAGCTGCTTTGTGGGGAGAGGGAGGGTGGGAAAGCCAGGGCACTCAGCAGTTCAGATTTTGCTATACAATACACCGAAGTCTTGTTGAAAGCAGGGATACTTAATGGAGTCTCAAGGCTGTGGGTGTCCCTCAAGGATCTTAAGGATTTTAACTATTTGCAGCACTAAACCCTTGTTTCTTTTCACCAACAGCAACCAATGCAAGTTACGGTTGTTCCACTCTTTCAACCCCCCTGGCTTCCCTTTCAGCTGACACTGAAGATTAGCTTCAAGCTCTAAGCTTGTAAAGTCTTTGAGGAAAAGCCTTAATGAGGATCTGATCCTTTTAAACTCTGATCTAATTACTGTTAGAGCAATGTTTCTATTTTGGATGCCGCAAACAGATCAAGTTCGCATGTTTGAAGGCAGCACTATCCGGTGGACAAGAAGCAAACCCCACCCTGTAGGTTAAACCCATTTTCATATATAAATAAAAACATGAATAGCACCTATGTAAAGCAGCTGGCATTATTTCAGAGGAAGTTTGGGAGCTGAGCCTGGGGAACTACAGGGAAACAAAAAGATTTTTTTTCCCCCTTGCTGTATGTTTACTGGTCGAATGGTAGCAGAGGATATTTGAGGCCACAGTGGTGTAATCTACTGAGTGTATCAGCAGGGAAGAAGGGCAAAGAGGACTGAAAACTACAGACGCAGCCATGAAGAGTGCTCTGGACTGCACAGAAGTATTACCCAGAGCATGATCAAAACCTCATAGGCTCTAACTGAGGAATAGCAAAGAACTGTGAGGCTGAGTCCTACAAGCCAACATTTTCACTGATCGATTGCCGCAACTTCAGTATTTTGTGAGCTTTTATTATGTGCTTTTACCACTGCTGGGATTTGAGTCTACGTGCTGAGGTTCAGAGGGTGTATGAAGACTGGCTCACCACTGTTCTTGTCACATGCACCAGGCAGCTTTGCCCATCATGGAGCACATGTGTGCATGTACCCGTACAATGAGTGCTGGCAGAGAAGACCTATCCGAGCTGCAGATGTGGACATGGTTGATTCACAGTCTTTGCCTGAATCCCCTCATACTTCCTTCAAGAGACTGAAGAACATTGCCTGCTTTCCTGGCTGTAAAACTGTCAGTCATTGCATGGATCCCTACGCTGCTGTTTGGCTTGGCTGGCAGCCTTTGGAGTGTGAAATGCTACCACCGGCAAGCCAGGTGTGAAGTGAATTTGCCATGTTCTGCTTAATGGGGTGTTACTGTAACTTCAAACCCTTGTGGTGACCACTTCTAGGTTAACACCCTTCAGTAACTAACCAAAACACAAACATTAAGCAGGAGAACTGTTAAAATGCTATTACGAGTCATGGTTTTGTCCAATTAGCAGACTCTGCTTTAAGCTTGACTCAAGTGGTTGTCTATATAAGGATGTGTTAGTCATTTTCTTTTTTTATTTTTTTTGACCATAAAAACAACAGATGTGATGCTCTGTGGTCAGCATAGACAAGAATGATTCATGGCTAGGCATATTTAAACCCCCACTAGAAAACTATCCATCTGAGACCCTTTCCACCTCTTCCCCCTCATTCCAGACAACCAGAGCCAAAAGCACCTGTCACATGATACATCTCAAAATTCATCAGCGATTCTCTCCATATGTCTTAGTTTTGAGGTGGCCAGGAGATATCAGCTGCTCCTGCCTACTCTTTTGGGACCGCATGGACTTTAGCAACACTAGGATAGCGGTAAAGAAGAAATTCTTGTGCAGTGATGATGTGGATGAGCAAAGGAGCTGCTATGGCTGAGCAGGGATCAACTCATACATGGTAACTTAGTCTTGTGTAAGCTGGCAGGTTTGGCTCTCATATCTGTTCTATAGCCATCTCTGGAGGACTTTGGGGAGAAATTCAGCTAATGCTGGAGTCAATGCTTTCAGCTGAGGATGTAGGAGAGGGATGCGCTCATAAAGTAAGGAAATGGGTCTGTGGACATGGAGTATGGAAGAGGTCGGCAGTCAGTGCTCCTTCTGTGACATATTTGTAGGAAGAGCTGGGGCTGTGTGAGGAGCAGTGGGGGTCTGGGAAATGGGAGAATCAGAAATCCTATTATGCATGGGCTGGGGGTTCTGGCTTGGGGACCTGGCATTTGAAGTGGGGTAAGAAGAGGGTTCCAGCAGAATATGCAGGAGAGAGGAAAAGGCTGTTGTCCCCTGAGCATTTTGGTGGCAACATTGAGGCCGCTTGGCTACCCGTAATTCATAGCTAGATCTGTGTGGAATTGCCTGGAGCCCCAGAGACAGTGCTGGGATGTGTCTGTATACCACTGGGTGCTGTACAAGGAGCTTGGTCTTGCTTGTGAAGCAGGACTGGAAAGCCGGGGCTGTATGTACTGTTGCCCTTTTCTTAGTACTGCTGTCAGGTCTGTTCTCCTGCCACTTCAGTAGTACTTGGCCATCCAGTGGCCTCCGAGACCTGCACCCACAAGGAGTGGCCTGCTAAGGACTCTGCTGAATGGTGGCTCCTGGCTGAAGGTGACATCTCCAGAAGAAATTAAAATGATTATCTGAGCCCCACTGAGAAAAGAAAAACAATAAGTAAGAGATACATCAGTGTTTATGTGGAAAACACCACAATGAAATTCAACATAGGTAAAAATATGCTTGTCTTCTAGAGGTGATGTAAGGTCTCCTCCCACAGAAAGGAGAAACTGGTGGAGCAGTAAGCTTGAAAAACTAGGATGGGGGACAGGTAATGGAGATGAGACAGCTCTGACAAGCCTTGTCTGACAACTGATCAGACATGAGATTAGGTACTGTAATGTGGAGCACAAACAAGACAGGCCAATGAACTTTTCCAGCTGAAGAGTCAGAAGCAGTAAATCACAAAGAAGGAAAGCCCTGGTTTCACACTTTTGGCTTCTGGCATAGTATAGACTGAACCCATCCTGTGCTATAAAGTACAAAGGTATACATGCACAAAGCATGTTACAAGAACTCCAAGGCTGCAAAATTCAGCTCTTCCAAGTTAGACCAAGAGTGAAGGCTCCTTCTGGATTTTTAACTTAATCATAATTTCCTGTGTTTATGTCCTGGCACAGTCTTTAACTTCCTGATGGAGGGCTCAGAAGCACTGCTTACTTCAGTGTACAGGATCAACACATCCTTCTGTCTTGTCCTGTGCCAAATCTGGCTGCTTGTTCCAATTCCTTTCTCTGTGTCCAGCCAGCTTCATTCTCTCATTTTCAGCTCTCCTGTCTCAAGTTCCAGTTTCCTCATTCAGCAGGTCCTCCAATGACTTCCCACTGCAAATTCCCCAGGTGGTTTTGAATGGAACCAGTCATTCCCACTTGGCACTGTAACACTTCTGTTTTGCCATCAGTTTCTCTTTGCTGCTGAATTCTTCCCTTTCGTCATTCCCTGTCTTCACTTGTGCTCCAGGTCATCTCTCCAGATTAGCTCCATGGGCTGGTCTTCTGGGGCTGCTTGTCTGATGTCAGTGTTTTGCCCAGTGTGAATCTGCCCAGTTAGGCCCAGTTCTCATATGCAACATGGCTCATTGCCAGGTTGTCCATTGCCTTTCCCTCAGCCACCCATTTCACAGTCAATCGTGGGAAGTGAGGGGCTCACCCCATCTCCTCCAGGCTCAGGCTTCTTTGTCACTCTCCAGCTTCCAGCTGTCCTTCCTATTTTTCTACACACTTCCAATTTCTGTCTCTTGATCTTGTTCATTCCAGTCATCAAGACATGGGAACGTTTGATACAGCCTTGCAAAGGAAAGGGCAGGACTTCTTAAAGGGGAGAAAACAATAGGTGAAGTAAAAAAATCCATCCTCCCCTTTGCTCGAGGAGGGAGGGTTTCTCACTACGCATGGGGTCCAATGCTACTCAGACTCCCTGTATTCCTTGTGATCTGTACCCATCTGGGAGAGCTGTAAGCAAGGGCCCAGGATCCTGGTGTAGCGTGGAGTTCGTGCAGAACGGCTGCCTGACGTGAGCTCAGCCAAAGGGATGCACATCTGCATGTTTTCTTCTTGCAGAAACGAGCCGTGTTGGAGGCAGGGGCTATATGGTCAGTGAAGCATCACATAGCATCAGAGTTGCTACTTCTGAAATGAAAAAGCCCAGCCATTTACAATGCTGTTCCTCCTGCCCTGCTATGCAGAGCCTCCCCTCCGTGGGGAGCCGGCAAGGGCCATCTGCCTCCACGTGGCCCCACAACCCTGTCTACTTTATTCCTGCCTACCCTGTGTCCCTGCTGCTTTTGGACGGGCACAGCTGGTTGTCCGCTCATCACCCGAAAATGTCAGCGTTCTCTGTCTCTCTTTCCATGTTTAGGTTGGGGTCATGTTATACCTTGTTGCAATTTTTAGGGAAGAACTGGGAAAACTAATGATCCTAGGACAAAGCGTACAGCATTGCATCTATTTTGGGAGGCTGAGACCCAGTGCCATGCGAGACCCAACACTGAGTATCTTCTCTGTTTTTGCATGTATTCTTTCCAGTTGTTGCTAAAGTAATTAGGGTATAAAACAATGTTCTTTTATGGTTGATATTTCAGTTGCTGTTCTTGGTTTTAATAGTTCCAAAAGAAAATTCATTATATCTTGGTGGAAGGGTGAAGAACCACAATTTTGTCTTTGTCAAGTGTAAAAGCTGAAAACTGGGATCAGAGTCACGTTTCATTTATTTTTAGATGTACAGAACATAGTTTAATTGATTAGACATGGTCGTGATCACGTAAGAGCTGTTTACCTTCTGAATCTATGCCAATAATGTAGCAAGATGGCACTCAGCACCTTGAGTAAGCTCTCTAAACTGCCTTGAAAAGATTTTGTAAGTGTCTATCAGACTTTATTGCTTTGAGATACAAACTTAGTTAAGATTCCATTTCATCTGAATGTGGGCCTTCAAGCAGTGTCCTGTCTGCCTTTTGGAGAGCCTCACACGAGCTATGCTTACATGCCAGTTAAAAAAACTAAGTTCAAGGGAGCTGAGAGTTGAAAAAGCTGCTTGCAGTCCAGGGCTGCAGAGCTGGCTTTTTATGCAGGCAACAGAGGTGTAGGGGTTGTGCTTTCTAACCGGTATTTATAAAGTGCCTAATGTGGACGCTGTGACTATTTATCTCCGAAGGCTCTGTGGGGAGCCAACCCAGACTCCTCCTGCTCCCCTGAGCTTTGGCTTCGAAGCTGGAGTGTTAGGTGCTATTTCAGGTAGTCTGAATACAGCCCTAAGCAAGTGTTTATTATATTAGCAGGTAGAAAATGGTTGGAATTAATAACGGTACTAAGTATGAGCTGCAGTTTTTATAAACTTTCAAAAGTCCACTATTAGCCTAGTACTGTCAGAGTTTAAAAAAATACATTAAAAATATGCAAATATGGCCATACTTTCAATCAGGCCTTTTAAGAGAGTGGGCAAAGAATGAAGACAAGGACAGGGTGCTTTAAGTAGTGTAGCCTGAGAGATAAACAACAGGGCAGATGTATCAGATATTACCTGCTTGACAACCAGAATGTTTGCCAGGTATCAAGAATGATGAATATACAACAATCAGTTAGGCTAATCATTTTTATTTATCAGCAAGAAAGCTTACTGTGCTGTTCCATGTCAATAGGCTACTGATGTAACATGAAGTGAGTTTTGTTTTCATACATGGGTGGTGACATCTCCCGCGCTCCTCCGAAGAAGCAGCAACAACAACAGGAGGCAGCTGGAGGCTGAAGTGAGCGTCGGGGCTGCAAGTGACGGGAAGGTCTGAGCAGGTCTTCACATCATGGAGCTCGTTTCTGCAGTGGCAGACAGGTGGGGGGGACACAGGTACTTGCCATGCAAGGTCACCCTCAGGAGCAGCACTCTTCTATTCAGGGACCTCCACAACACAGAGAGCTCTTGAGACAGTCCTTGGGGGCTGGTGGCTGAGAGTCAAAAGCATGCCAGGAACCATCCTTGTGGTGTGGGTGATTGAGTTTCTGTGCCTGGGAAAGTTCTCTGTTATATAGGTGCAACCTGCACGTCACCATTGGCAGGGCTGCGAAAGTCCTCAGGACAAAGGAAGCTCAGAGAGCACCTCTCTCTTACGTGAAACTTCTATACGAACCAGACTTAGAACTTCCCTAAAACCGGAGTTATTCAGGTCTGAGGTTTTGCTTTGGTCCCCTCTCAGTGTTGACTTTTTCTTGCATTTGAACTGTCTAGGTCAATACTAGATTTTTAAACCCTTGAGAGCACCTATTTTTAGTTACCGAAGGAGGCAGTTTTGATTTATTCTTAGGAAAAAAGCTGGTATAAGGATAGGTTTAAAGCTGTCTGTCCAGATACTGTCCTTTGACACTATTACAAATGTATTAATGCTTAGTGTACTGACTTTTGTCAGCCTTTCTGATGACCTGTTAGCAAAGAAGCTGTTCCTTCACAGGCTAACACCGATTTGTTCAGCAAATAAAAATGATGGGACTGTTTCCTGAATTTCAGCTCAAAATGCAAGAGGTTTCAGGAACCTGCATTTTAAAAAGTCAGTTTTAGTTCCATTGTGCTTATTATTACTTTACTCATAGTTACCGGTACTAAAAATCAGTAGGAGTATTGATATAATAGCGGTATAATCAGTAACACTAGTAGCTTCATTGAAATATATTAATATTTAAGTATCCTATTTTATTTTCAGAGCATCTGGAGGCCCCAGATAGGTTGGGACCGCACTGCATGGGGCGTTATGTAGACAAACAGCAAATTCTGATTTCTGCTACAAAAATCTTGTGAACTTTGCTTAGGCTTTGTTTGGCAAAATCTATAAGCTTGTAACAAACTCCGATTATAATTTTTTTTAAGTAGGGCAACATATTTATCTTAAAAACATCTTGCTGCACTGGAGGCAGGGTAAGTGCCAAGTGGAGGACAAAACTCCAAGCTATTCCTTTGCAAAATGCTTCTGGCAAGGATGGGAAAGGGTATCACACAACTGTTGGGTGTGGTAGCGTTGATCGAGCCCTGGCAGATGTGTCCAGCATCACCCACCTTTGCAGCTGGAGCTGCAGCAGAGCAGGGGGACCACAAGCTCTTGTCTTTGCTGTATTGTGAAACAGCAGCAGTAGCAGCAGTACACTGCTACAATGCCTCCACCTCCCTCAGCTCCCCAGGAGCAGGAGGAACGTCTGATCTCTGAAGTCATCTTCAGCTACATCTGTTTCCAAGAGCTGCAGGTTGGGACTGCACATTCCCTCTCTCTTCCTCTCCCTGTTTTTTTTTTTTGTGACTGATAATTTAACAATTGAGAAATGCAGTTTTGAGCTGACTCCAATATTGTGTAAATTTTACTTAAATTAGTGGAACAGATGTGATGGAAAACTTTCCGTTGAGAGATGCACAAAATGATGAGGGGAGCAATGTGCCACTCTTCATCTGGTAGCTATGGTTATTGCTCCCTCTGCTTTCTTGTGGGACCTGAATGTTCCTCCAGTCACCAGGTTGTTGAGCATTTTGGGACCGTTTCTTTCCAATTTGTCACGTTCGGGCTGTTCCACTTTGCATGGAGTGATTAACTGGAGCAGTGAAGGCTGCCTGCACCCCTCCATCCCTGCTTAAATGCTCTGATACTCAGTCTGTAGGGTCAGTCCCTGAGCCCTGTTTCCTCCCATGGAGCACTGAGTTGTTTCACAGCGAGGAGCATCTCTACCAGGCAGTGAGGGAGACCTCCCCATAGCTGTCCCAGGACCCTCGGGTCTGTGTTGATATAATAGCAGTATAATCAGTAATACTAGTAGCTTTATTGAAATATATTAATATTTTAAGGTATGGCAGAAATTTAGTTATAATTTCAACTGAGGCACTTAGCTTAGCCTCCCCAGGTGGTGACAGAAACAAGATATGCCATTCAGGAGGGAATGAAGGAGGCAGGGCAGAGTGCACCCTGGACCGTATTTAATAATAATACAGGTGAGTGCTGCCTAGTCTCTCCTCCATTTGTTTTGCCACATGCCGTGTTGTAGTTACACTTAAGACACAGTTGATCTAATAAAAGCATTCTTTATCTCTACTTAAGTGGAGATTAAATAGAGGTGTATCTATCCCTTACCTAAGTAGAGTTTATCCCATATTTATTGGAATAATACCAGATTCCCCCTCGAACAAAGGAATTTGAGGTGCATCTGAGTGTTTTTGTTGACAATCTGACAGTCACTATGTGTTCCATCCTGCAGTCCCGTTGCACCAACCTCTACAGCGTCCTGGCAGCCCAAGTCCCTCTTACTGATGTCCCCTCTGAACTGCCTGCACTGCTACTTGGCACATTCATCAATAACATGACTTGATTTCTTTATTTGACATTTATGATGGACTGGATTCAAGCTGCTATTCCTAAATGTACATTTTCCTGAGATAAATTGTGGAAAATGATAGCAGCAAAATGTCAAATTTAGAAGAAAGTGGGTGGAAACCTGAATTGTGTCACTTCAACTTACTGCTTCAGCTGGGACTAAACCGGAGCTTTCAGCTCCCCGCTCCCTCCCTCATCTTCTTCATGGCAGGAGAGTGTGACTGTGCCTAAATATGATGCTGTGACGGGGTCACGGTGAACTCCTCTTCCCGCGGTCCAGGTGGAACACAGTGTACAGAAGCACTGTTGCACAAACATAAGCGCTTAACACTTGCAAACGTTACACAGAGCTACGGTTACAGGGGAAGGGTTTCCATGATGCATTCCTGGTCTTCTGACATAGTTGCAACAATTTATATGCATGCTGAGCTTGAGGCGGGGGAGTTTGGGTGAGCAGCAGGTGTTTTGGGAAAAGCTGCTTCTGCTCATGCACCTCGCTAACCCCTGCACGCAGGGGATGCTGTGGCGTGGGGCTGCCCTTCGCCGAGCAGCGGGAGTCCGGTCCTGTAACCTCAGCGCCTGCTCCAGTTCCTCGTTGCTTGAGAAGAGTGTTTTGCTCTAAGGCAAAGGTTTTGTGTGCGGTTTGGAGAGATTGTGAAAGCCGATTTGGGAGTATTATATAAGCAGAAGCAGAGATATGCCAGGCCTTGTGGTCTGAGAAGAGGATGATGTGAGGGAAGGCTCAAAGCCTGCTGAAAAACGGTAAGCGTGGCCATGCCAAGTACGCAGATGCCCTGAAAGAACCACTTGGCAAGCTGCCCTTCTATGGTTTGTGGTCCAGATGCAGGAGCCTGACTGGTGCCATCAGGTGGGGGTTACCAGCTCCCAGGGGAGGTCTGGCGGGTACCCTCTCTGCAAGGCACTCACTCTACATGCCATGAACAAAAACCTAACATCCTCCAACTATTTAATCACAAGTCACACCTTGGGGCCTCTTAGCCAGCTCCTTGTGATGGTGGTCCAGGGTGCACTCTGCCCTCCCTCCTTCATTCCCTCCTGAATGTCATATCTTGTTTCTCTCACCACCTGGGGAGTCTAAGCTAAGTGCTTTAGTTAAAATTCTAAGTTGATTTCTGCCATACAGCCCTGTCAGAGCTGTAAGGGTCATGGTAACAACCCAGACTTCATGGCAAGGCACATGCTATGAACTAGACATGATGCCACTCTGTGATGTGCATGGAAAAGTCTGGCCTGACACCCTCCATCAGTTGTTCATCCTGCCCCCTGCTAATGGATCCTCAGCTATGACATATATCTGGTTTTGGAGACTGGGCTTCAAGACAAAAGTAGATCTGTGGAAGGGAATTCAGAAGAGAGCCATGCCAGTGGTCAATGGCCTAGAAATCCTGTGCTGTGAAGGAAATCTGAATGGCAGGGGTGATTTAATGGAAAGAAAAGAGTATTGGGGGGTGGAGGGGATGATAACAGCCTTCAGATATTTGTAAGACTGACGCATAATGGAAGGAAGCTATCTGTTTTCCATGTCCGTGGTGGGGAAGATAGGTTGGGTTTAAACAGCAGCAAGGAATATTGAGCTTAGATCAGCGGTGGGGATAGTGAAGTACTACAGAAGGTTGTGTGGGGAAACCGTGGATCCTCAACCTTTGGTATAGGTTGGACACTCAGAAGCGTGCGGACAGGGATGACCTTGCTTTGGAGAAACTTAATGACTGGCCCTGTGATGCTGTGTGAAAAAAATGGCCAATATGACAATGAGTGTAGGGTTTCATAGGTGTGGGAAGTGAACAGAAACTGAACCAGGGTGGTGCACCAGAACACAGGGAGCAGATTGACATGCTCACATACAAGAAGTGCTCCTTAAAAGTATATAAGGATATTTCCCTAGCTTTTCAAAGTCTTTTTCTTCATGTCATTCTTGCACTCTTAACAGGTTTTAGGAACATGACTGTGGCTTCTGTGAAAAAGGCATGTTGCAAGCCACTGTGTCTGGGTACTGAGCTGAACTTCCCCAAAATGTGGGTTGTGTGGACTCAGTGTTTCAGCTTACTCACATCTACTGAATCAAGGCCAGGAATAAATCAGATGAAGACCCAGTGTGGGCAATTTTTTGACCTTGTTTATGTTTTGGCATGGTTGGCTGTAAAGTCCATCTCATTGTGAGAGCAGAATTTGTCTGTTGGGAAGCAGGGGTAGAAAGTTTTAGAAGCAGTCATCTGAGCTTTGGAGCTGAATGAAGTTTGTGAGTAAATGATGCTATGCTGTGTTTTATTAGTTATGAACAGCAGTGTGAACAGCCCCACTATTACAGAAGTTGCTGGAAACAGTCCTCATAACCATGACAACATTTCCTCACCTACCTTAAGTGCTTTACATTGATGTGGAGGGATGTGGGGAGGGTAAAAAACCCAGCCAGACTCATCCATTTCCAAGAGGAACACTGAGGAAATAAATATTATTTCATCAATATTAAAAAGTTCTGTTGGCCTTTTCTCTGAGAACTTTTGCCTCCCCCACACTGTGACATGGATTCAGAATTTGGCAGCATGGTGGTCTTGCATTAGGGATGTACCTTTGTATCTGTGTGGAAATCTGCCGGTGATTGCAAAACTCTCATCCCTTTATAAATAGCTGGCTCAGCGAGGCTTTGTGACTTATATCCATAAAGGCTTTGCTCCTTTCTGCACAGTCACGCTGAGGGGAGCGACTGAGTGAACAGGGATTTCCCCACAGCCTGACTGCTGCCTCCTCTGCCACGTCCATGTCCAAACACAGGCACTGGGAGTAGCGATTGCACTTCTCTTGCAGTCTCAATGCTCTTTCAGTGAGGGAGCAGGGGCAAGCTTTGGGAGAGCTGAGTGAGCAGGCTGGTTGGGGAAACTTGGGATGGGTGGGCTGGATAGCCAGTGAGAAGGGATTGAAGATGAAAGGAGGGATTTAGAAGGAATCACTGAATGCCTGAAAGGATGGTGGGGTTGTGGTGTGGCTGAGATTGGAAAAAGGGCCATGGAAAGAGGCTTGGAAGCTAGAAGGGAAGGCAAATATGAGCTGTGTGTCTCATTGCTTGAGGAGAGTGCACTTTCTCTCTCTCTCTTCCTTTGATCCATGAAAATAAATAAAATATAAATAAATACATTCCCTGAATATGTGCACAGGAAATTAAGGAGCTAAAATAAATGCAGCTAAAACAAACACCCCCCGCCCCCTTGAAGTTGGAGAGACTTTAACTATTTTCTTAAAGGACAATAATATTAATAATCAAAACTCAGTATTTATATAGCATTGTACTTGTGGACGATGTATCAGAGCAGGGCAGGTGTCATTGTTGCTGGCCTGAAGATGAAACTGAAGTGGAGGCTCACCAAAGGTCACCAGGGATGGAATTAATCTCATATAACCATATACCTTCACCTGAACTAAACACCTACACTCCCTTAATAGGCAATGGAGAGCAATTGGTACTTGTTGAGACTGACTCATTTGACCTATTTTAGACACCTGCTTTAAGGTGAAGAGAAAGGCTTGTTTCTCTGCAGTGCATGCCAAGGGCAGCCCTCGGGTGACTGGTTCAGCTGGAAACGTCTCCTCTGTAGAGGATTACAGTTAGGTGAAATGAACCCCATCCCTTAGTCAGCACTGGTGCCAAAGACACAGCAAAGTGTTGCCCTGAGCCTAGGCACCATGCCGGGTGGGATGAGATGTGGTGGCCCCAACAGACCAGCTTTGCAGAAGGTGGTGGGTGCCTGTCCCCACGCCTGGCTGGAGGATGCCATTCAGGAGCAGGGAGGAACATGTTCCATGTCAGGCTTCTCCCCAAGAGCACCCAAGGTCCAGAAGTACAGGTCCTGTCTCCTAGCTCCCTTCTCCAGCACTGTCTGTCTCGAGCCGCTGCTTGTCCAGCATGAGGCAGCCAAAATCCCAGAACAATCCGGTACTTCTTCCCACAGCCACCTCTGGGTACAAACAGACTGCCAGGCTGGCTTGCTCTCTCTTTCACTCCAGACCCTAGCCAGTTCGGCATGCAAACTGAGAATGTAGGAGACCCTGACATCAGCAACACAGCTTGGTTTTCAGTAAGATCTCTATCTCTCCAAACAATCACCTCTCGGCTAGAGGATTGCCTACACTGCTAAGTTCAATTCAGTGTAAGGGTTCAGAACAGGTTTCAAATACAATTGCATTGACCTCATGCCTAATTCAGTAGAATGACCAAGTCAAGACCATTCAGAAGAGTAAAATTTAGCTATCTTGGTTCAAACAGCTTACAAATAATTTTCCAATCTACCAACTCCAGAAATACCATGACTGGGGAATGGTGCTTGCTTTCCCTCTCTTTCTCTGTATGCGTAAGGGGGAAAGGGAAGTGGAGGCCAGTGTGCAGTCTTGCACTCCTTGTTATTCTTACATTTGTTTGATATTTTCCATTAATTCCTGTGTTTAGTGTTTCTGTGCCTTTGTTTTCCTTTCCTCTCTTTCGGGGAGGCTGATGGGGAGGACTATGTTATTATTAGGTTTGGCATTACTTGATTAATTTTTTTCTTCTCTGCCTCAGTGTGATTGGGATTTGGTTTTTTCCTGCCTCTGCATTGTAATGTTGTATTTGTTTTTGCAGTCAGCACCTTGCTGTGCAGTTGCTTGAAGGAGAAAGAGAGCAGGCACGTTCCTTGGCTCTCCTTTTACAAGAATTTTTTAGTTCCCCTCCATGCATTAGTAACCTGGCCTGCCTCTGTCTCCTGGCCTTTTCCTTCTCCTCCATCCCCTTTGGATGGACGTGAACTTGTCCCCTCTCTAGGACTGTGTTGGTGTTAGGGTTTTCAGGTCAGACTGGACTGACTAAGAATAGTGGTTGCTGAGAGAAATGTTCTTCTGAGAAATGCCAACAACTGCCACCACCACCACCCCACAGCAGTTTGTAAGTACTGGAAACAGCTTTGATGCTGGGGAGGCAAAAAAGCTGTGACATTTTGTCATTATTCACTCCAGATGAGATGATTTATGCAGCTATAAGCTGCATTTTAGAGGTTAAACAGACGAATTTGCCCAGCTCAGTTTCTGGGGTTGCAGCTTTGGTCTTGCGGGGCTTGAGAGGAGCGCTGCTGCCTGCATCTCCCACACCCACCGAGAAGCACGACCACCCCAGCTCCACCCGAAACCAACTTTTTTGGCTCCGCATTCCTTTCACACTGTAGAACAACATGTTCTCACTGCCAGCCCAGCCCCTGGGTCTTTGTTCAGCCAGACTTCCACTGACGGCGGTACGAGTCTCTTTGCATAGAGAGTGGGTGATAGAGCCTCCCACTTGCAAACCTCTCCGTGGATCCGTGCCAGCCTCCTTCATAAATCACGGCTCTCCTCCTCCCCACCCCTGGAAAAGCAGCCTCCCTTCAGACTGCCTGGGTTGCTGCTGGGGGCTGAGCCTGCCCTGAGCATCCGAACAAGTTGCATCAGTGCTGGTACAACCCTGCTTGTCATTAGCAGCGGGGGGACGGCCAAGGTCGGCTACCTCTAGGCGCTCCGAGTGCTGCGCTGTCTAGACCAGCTCTGAGCAGACGCAGGATGGAGGGGGAAGAACTTATTGCCACTGGAGCAAAACTTCCTGGATTTGCAAATCCATCTACCTACTCAGATGACCTTAATCACCATAACATCTGTATAATTAAATGCTATTTCTAACTTATCTTTTCCTCAACCCACCTTAAACTCCTTGCCCTGCTTGATTTCACTTCTTTGCCTATCTGTTATCATTTGGCTGTGTAAAGTATCTGGGAATCCAGTTTTTAGAAGGTGAAGTGTGTATTGTCCCCCGAAGGGAGGGAGCTCTGGGAGGCAGGATGGCAGCCAGCTCTTTCCTGGCAGTCATGGGAATGCCGACGTGGAGCTGCCAGTCGGTGGGTGGGCGTAGCACAGCTGCCTCCTTAGGCTGGGTCCAGCCCACTTGCAAATCCAGGTGAGGGGAGGAAGCTGAGAGTGACCGATTCTCCTCCATGCCACAGCCAAGCCCCCTTTCTCCCTCCAGCTCTATTCTGGTAACAAGCCGGCACCTGTGCTTTGGTGTTTCAGAGAGATATAAAGCTAAAGCAAACAATGATTTTCAGAAAAACCTCTTCGCATGGTAAGAGTGAGTGGCACAGATTTCTCTCCCATTTGTCCCAAACTGTATGTGTCAGATGTGGTTTCCATATGGCATCTATATCTCTCAGTACACCCACACTGGATGTATGCTTTGGTATACCAGTGGCTGTGCTGAGCCACAGATAAATGTTTAACATTCCTTAGTCAACTGGAAACTCCGTGTGTGTGTATGGGGTGTGCGTGGGGGTGAAGCCCAAGGAATATAAAAACAGGCATATGGCATTTTTTAACTCATCGCATAGATAAAAAGGAGAAATAAATACAAGGCAACACTCTAAAATAGCATCAGCATCTTTGAAGTAAACCCACTAGTGAGAGAAACCAAAGTGGAGGCTGCTTCATCAGCCTACAGCTCCAAGCCCAGCACCTTGCCCCTGTATTTTTTGGTGCTCCATGTGTGGCAAGATTTCAGTCTGTGCTCCCTCAAATGGGGGCTCTTGGACCTGCAGGTCTTCCTGCCGCACTGGCATGACCACAGCTTGAACACCCCAAAATGCACTTTATCATCCTTCCAAAGCATGCAGACTCCTCTGATTTGTTTTTCTGAACTGAGGTTGTACTGAGTCAAGCACAAGGTCTGCACTCTGCACCCCGCCCTAGGAAAGATGCCTGCTGCGTACGTGCTGTAGATCTAATTCAGTAGCCTAAACCCAAACATGTAGTACCATCTGAGGCACCCTTGGGTGCCCGGCATGGCCTTTGGCTGCCTCTCCAGTAGGGTACAGTTGTCCCTATGCCGATGCCTCAGATGCCATAGGCAGCTGGAAGTACCACCCTTTACCTGTGCTTAGGCAAATGAATCAGCTTTCAGCCTTGAAATATCAGCTTGTGTTAGTGGAGGGGCTGAAGCTCATCAGATAAACGCTCCAGTGAAGTCATGGTCCATGAGTATTTTATACTGAAGGCCTTCAGTGCAAACAAGAAAGCAGAAAGCCACTGAAGAGGCAGGATTGATACCTTACATGACAGTGTGAGATTTTCCATGTCATACATGAAACTCTGGATAGACGGACTGGTGACTACTAGCATTGCAGAGATACCTCCTCTGCCTGGAGATACCTCCTTTCCCCCCGCACTTGGAAATACCTTCATCACGTGTCCTAGTAAGATGCCTCATGGTGTGGTCTTGGATCGAGTGGATTGAAATGTGGGGAAATCCCTTTCTTCTCCAGCATGGAAGGAAATGGGAGAGATTTCTTACACATAATGAAGTAGAAGTAGCCCGAGAAAGGGCAGGGGAATTCCAGGGCAAGAGCATTCCTGTGGGGTTCATGGGACTCACGATTTGTCGTAGCGGTGGCGCTGGCTGAGGATGCAAGCGGTGCCGGGGCATCTGCAGTCAGTGCCACCGCCGTCGAAGTGCAGCAGGGTCAGGCCTTCTTGCTGAGTGGTCATGTAATGAATGGCGGGGGGCTGGGAGATGCATTTCTGACCAACGCAATAGCAGCACTTGCTAAAACAGCCCAGCACAAGACACAGCTGCTGCTGTGCAGAGCAAGCCGGAACACCAGCCGTCTATCTTTGGGAAGTGAACCTCGGTCTCTGGGAGACTCCTGCCTTTTTGAAAGGAGCATCTTCAGCCTGGATCTTCCCCTTGAAGGGGAAACAATGGCCTTTTCTGAGCTCTTTGTGCTCCTGGTTGCCCAAAAAACTTTATCTTATACTACTTAGGGAGTACTCGGGCCAGCTCGGGTTTTACTGGCTCAGGGATAGTAGGGGGAAGAACCATTTGAACAACGAATGGCCTTTTGTCCTAGGAAATACTAAATTAATTTTATTCCTTTGGGACAGGAAAAGCTGTTGGTGTTTGTTCAATGGATTTGAAATAGCAAAGGGAAACCTTTTCTGCTTTTGCCCTGGAGTTGTTTTTCTAGGCAGAGAGTTTGAGGTTCAGATATGGGATGCCTATGTGAGGAAATAGGCAACCCATGTAATAAAGCACTGGCCTGTGTTATGATAAATGCAAAATGATTAAGAGGCGAGAGGAAATGGAGTGTGGCACCTGTCTTTATTTATTTTGAAATGCCTTGGGGAAAAAATAAAAAGACAGTAAGAGGCAAGTGGTTTGGCTGTCTTGCGGGGAAAAGAGGGGTTTATTACTTGCTGAGGGTCTGTTGCTGGGCAAGGTGCCAAAGTCCTCATGTTTTCCATCATCTGAGTAGGGTAGCAAGCTCCCAGAAGCTTGCTGCCCAGGGTATCTTCATTCCTCGTGTGTGTTGGAAATTGGAGGGGAAAAGAAAGAGCAACAGGTGAGCTTGGGCCCTGATGTCAGTGGCACCCCTGGGGCCAGGGCACGTTGTCCCTGGCTGGCCGTGAGGACTAGGATCAGGCAGGGCTAGCCACGTGGGAGCTACTAATGCTGTCGGTCCATGTGTTTCCCTCCCCAGCCGGTTCCTGTGTTGTCTGGACTGCCAGCATCCCTATTTCGGCTGGCCCAGCGCTGTGGCCTGGGGGAAGGAAACTTTTAAATAGTGGTGCGGTCACATAACCAGGAGCAGACGAGTGCATGTGGGTGTGATTACGTGGCCCTGCAAAAGCAGACGGAAGATGGAAACATACCCACTTCTTAATTCAGGGCTGCGTTGCAAAGGCTGCAGCGATGTACGGGGCTTGGAGTTCATGTTTACTTGTTGGGAGTAGTGCAACGCATGAGGTTGGAGACAACCCTACCGTGATTTGGATGACAGCACGACTGCTCATCTGCAGCCATACAGCGTGTTGCATGTCACATGGAGCAGTTCTGGTGGAGGTACAACAGGGTCGCACCCCCTGGACAGGGAGGGGGAAGAACCCCCAGTGAATCTGCATTCAGAATATGCAATTATTAACTAAACCTGTTCTCTTAGGTTAGTGCAATCAACAATAATGAATTAAAACTTCAAATGGGAAGTACTGAAACGTTAAATAATTGTTGTTACTCTGTAAAACAGCATGACTTCAAATGCATCGATGAGTTGATGGGCCCATATGGACCTCTTTATTGGTGAAATGTCTGAATGCTTTTTCTCTTTTCATGGTATGTGATTTGGTCCATTGCAAGCAGCTGAAACTTCCGGAAAATCTCAAAGCAAACTTGAGCTTCAGATACAATACCACTCAACTGTGCCATAACAGGTTACTGCAAATCATTGAAGGTAACTGCCCCTAAGTGCACTTTCAGCCTTTGACAAATACAAGGTATTTTGATTATCTGACCTTAGCTCACAATGAAATAGAGTTCAATCAGATGCCTTTGCATATGTCATTGGCCAAAGGTGCCAGTTTAACCGATAACACACTGGTAGTGATTTGGATCTTGGGCCTGAGCCCACAGCTTTCACTCTCTAGTTTTATGTGAAAAATGAGATGCTTCCTTTATTTTATGCAAACCTGCCCATCAGTCCCAGTTCATTCAGTAAGAGTGAAAAAATTGGTGAACCCATGTGGAAACTTGCTTCTGAGTTTTGAGTTAGTAAGGATGGGTCAAGCAATGTTCCCTCATGAAAGTTACAGAATGCAGTCTAAATTTTAATGTATCCTGAAATGTTTTCTTGAAGGATCTGATCTTTGCAAAAATGCACTGCTGACAGCTTGTATTGAGCTCAAACCCATTCATTATAAAAAACCCAATAGACCAACACTCGATACAGTGATTTTTCAGAGAGTGATATTCCTGGTGGGAATTTTTCTCACACACTGGCAATTCTGTATTTTGCTGGAGCAGCTCCAGGACATGCGAGTTAATGCCCTGTGTAGTCTGTTTTCATATTGAGCAAACCCTGCTGAGATGCTGGAAAATAGTGATTTAAACTGATAAGCTTGCAAAAGACAGCTGACTCATCTAGTGCCATGAAACAAGGATTCCCACACTGTGATACACCTGGAAGTGTAGAACTTGTACAAGCCCAGTCCCCCACCCTTCTCCTTCAGGTGTTGGGGAATCACCAGATGCTTCTGCTTGGCCAGGGTGGAGCTGCTACCTTCATATCACAATACAAGTCCTTCCTTGTAGTGGTTGTGCCCGAGGAGATAAAGATGGCCTGAACCACAGTGTTGGTGCTGTGCTTGAAGGGTCAGATGGGACAAAACAGTCCAGCAAGCTCCGCTCCATAACTACTTTGGATGAAAGAAGCATTGTAGTAGGTGACATTATTTAATTTTAGATCTGATTGAGGTTTAGAGTGGCTTTTTGGGGTGAAACATGTGGAAGGACTTCGTTCAAGATATGTCCCTTTGAGGATATTAGAGTGCTGCTTTGAAACTAGACCTGCTCTCACCTTGCTCTGCACCAGGAAAAGAGCAAAACTTTAAAAAGTGGGTGTGGATCTTGTCTGAAGCACAGTCTGAAGCTCAGCAAGAGGGCACTCTCTCTACCTGCCAAAACCTCTGTCTTTTTCTTGACCTCACTGGAGCAGACTATCTACTCCCATGACAAAGGACAGATAGACAATGTTTGGGGTCATGGTCAAACTTGGGCTTTGGTTTGCAAATGACCAAAATGGTCACTGTTGGTATCTTGCTTCAGTGTGTGAAGCTTGATGGACATGACCAGGCCCAGAAGCTTTCATGTTCCTGTGCTCTTCTCAGAAGGGGAACACACACTGGTTTCCAGGAGGTGTAGTCAGGCTGTGGTCTCCTCACCAGGAGCTGGCTTGCTGTAACTTGGTCTTGCCCCTTTCTCTGGAATTGTTGCTAAAGTGCAGGACCAGTGATGTCTCTATCCCTCATGAATGTGACAGCGTCTTCTTAGCTTATGTGCTGGGAGTTCATCTGGGGTCTTGGCATATGGAAAGGAAGAAAAACAAGGCTGTATGTTGGGGCATGTCATAAAGAGAGTTTCCAGAGAGGGCTACCTTTTTCCAGAAAGTATGTGAAGAAGGTTTGGACACTTCTTTTTAGGCCAAAGAGCAACTTCTTCTGACATGCCCTTTGGAAGTTCTCCCTGTGAAATTATGAGTACAGGTAAATCATGATCTTGGGCAGAATACAGCTCTTGGGAAAAGCTGGAGATTTTCTGCTAGAGATGTTGCTGTCTATTTTCCTAATTATATGTGCATTTAAATGTCTTCCCCTCACGGCTTCATGGTCCAGAGTGAAGCTAGCAGCAGTTAATGCTTGAGGAGGCCAAAAGCCAAATGTCTGTGAGAGAAAAAGCTACAAAATTGACAGCAGAAGGAATTTTTACTTTGAAAATATTCTGTGATTGAAAATTTTTGCCTGCAAATTTTTTGCATTGAACTGTATGCAGCTTGTCTTATGGACAGAAAAAAATCACGCAGTTTTCGTGCTTGAGTATTATTTTTCCCTCTGCTTGGTGAGAACAGCACCTGCCTAATAAAGACCTGATGGGTGACTGCCAGGGTCCCTGCATCTTCTCTGACAGCACCTGCTTATCACCAGTTAGCTGCCCTTGTGCATCTGCTGGGCAGCTGGCAGGCTGCTGCAAAGCAGACCCTGCGCGGAAGGTCGCCCTACCTACCACACACGTCTCACCTGTGAGATCAAGAAGGAAAAGGGGAAATTAACCCCCAAAAAGCAAAGCCTGAAGTTGGACAGAAGTGATACAAGTCAAGTTGTTTGAAGATCTGGTGAGGGTTTGTAAAGGAAACAGGCTGAGGACGTAACTATTTTTGGGCACACGCACGGGGCAGCCCAGAGAGAAGGAGGCTGCTCTGGCTCCAGACCTGTGCTGTTCCCACAAAGCACCCCCAGCTTGATTAGTGCCCAACCAAGGTAATCCACCTACGAAAAATCAAGAATGGCCTGTCTCTGTAACGAATTGGTGAAAGGGAGAAAAGAGGCTCCATTTTGTAAGGTGTATCTCTGAGTCATCTGCACATCAAGGTATAAGAATATTCACACTATTTGGACCCAAATTCTCCTGGCTGTCATGTAAGATGCAAAATGCTTTTCCTTTACTTTGTTGTATGCTCTTACCTCTAACAAGTCCCCAATGCTTCCTGCATAAAAGGATTACATTATTTTCTAAGTACTTTATTGGAAATGCAGGACACCCTGTCATGTTATCCAAGGGAAAACTCAAAACCATATATTCTGCAGTCATCTCTGGTCTTGTTTTGCTTGTTAAGTGCGAAGAGTAAGGTGTTCCCACAGTTCATACAGATGACAGGATCCTCTCTCATTTTTTGGCTTGGATTTTGTTTATGCAAGGAAGGGGAGAAATGTTGCTAGTGTCTGAGGGGCTTGGGAGATCCCTCAGGGTTGTCTTCTCTGGGGAGGATGGGAACAATGCTATTGCCAAACCCTGGCCCAGTAAATTCACCTCCTAGATGACAGACATTACTTAAGAGCCAAACCCAGCCTAAAGCTGTTTGGGACAATGACTAAACTTCTGCAGAACAGTCTGCTGACACCTGAAAGTGGGTGAATAAAGCCAGTCACCCACGCCCTGAGCTTTGATGCTGCCATGGTATGCCTGGCACACTGTGTGGTGTGGTGCAGAAGACCCCCAGCAACACGTGGAATTGGGCTGTGACCTTCCAACAAGGACCTTTTGGCTGCAGGTCCCAGTGGGACACATCCTTTGTCTGTAGCTGGCTGGCAGAGGCTCCACCAGCTTTGCCTGCCTGGTTTAGGAGTTACGGAGCAGGACAGAGGCCCCAGCACTTTGCTGCAACCGGTAAAGGATGTGCCTTGCCTTGGGGAACCTTGGAATTAGGGTGGTAAATGATGTTGAGTGCCGTACAAAGGATTTCATGCGACTGCCTCTGACTACATGACAAGCAGTAGCTGCTAGATGGAAAACATTTTGTCTCTAATCTGTTTTGAGTATATTATAATATACACATACTTGAGGCTTATAGTTCAGTTTTCTTCAGGATATTGGAACATCTGTTTAAAAAAAGTGCAAGAAGGGGGGAATATCTGTTTCAATGTTAATACTGAACATACTGGGAGAATATGTGCACAGAATTTAATTATCTAGAAGATTAGGACTCAAGGGTGTTTCTGAGAGGTTTAAATACCACTGTTTGGATTCATTTGCTGATCTGTTACCAAATGCACTGAAGAAAACTGGAATAGGATAAAATGGGAACTTGACCAATTGCCTATGCCTGTAGACAGAACTGCAGATCCTTGTGCTTCAAGACATAGATGTCTGTCTTTGAGGAACTGCCCATTTTGGAAGAATACAATAAGGCATTGTTTCATGGTGATGGGGCACAGAAGTGGGTGGAGATTATGGATAAGGAGGCCACATCAATAAACAGCCGGCTGATCGCATATTCTTTCTTTCAGTCTCTTGTTGGTGTCCCTAGTTGAGCTAAGCAATGGAGTTTATGTGTCCCTGTCTGCACAGAACACTAACATTCAGCTAAAGCCTCAAAATATTGTTGAGGAAACCCAGGCATCATAGGTGATCAGTCTCCTGATGGGTTCCTAAACACTGATGGCTTCTGACTATTTTCACCAACGAACATTTTTCAAGTCATTGGCCTGCAGAAACTCACAAGCTCTCAGATGGAGGAAGGTCCTCTCCCCTGGAAGGATTTCCTTTTGACACTGTGCTTCTGTGTAGGAAAAGCCTTCCCTTAATTAACAGTAGTTGGTAGAAGATTTTGATTTTGAGATGCCTGTGGACCATAATCCAGCCCTAGGTGCTGTTCATGGAGGGTTTGTTCCCACTGGCTCCTCCACAGAAGACTAGCCATTAATTCCCGGCTCTTCCTTCATGCTCTCCACATCATGGCTTGTGTGTTTCAATCCACTCTGGGGGTGGGGAAGGCAATGTTTTGGAAATGCAGGATTTAATTGAAGCAGCTGATGATGACAGGATTCTGGAGTTGTTTTCTTAATTGGTTAGGACTCTGACTTTGAAGGTGGGTGGTTTTTTTGTGTCTGTTTCTGTCCCGAGTCTTTTTTATGTCATGGCGAGCTCACTCCAGGATAAGTCTTCACCAGACAAACCAGTGACAATGCTGAAAACAGCACAGTGCTGTTCATGATGAGGACCAAGAGTGGGCTCTCACAGACACCTACCCCTTATCTCTGCAGTTAGCATGGAAGGGGAGCAACCTTAACACCTGGAGTCCCAGATGTATGATATAAATATGTATCTACCTGTTTCTTCCTTCTTCCATCTTCAAAGGATGATGAAGCCATGTGCTGTTTTGCTCTCATAAAAATGCCCTAGATGGGTGCAGAATAGGGTGGGAAGAGAAGACAAAACATTGGACCCCAAAATGTGGATATTGGCGCTTCTGCTCAGGCAGTGTGAATGTGTTAGCCTGTGTTCAAAGAGCACAAGAGGCTTCCACAGACCGAGGGCCACCAGAAAGGGGCAGTGACCAGTGGCACAGGGCTGCTCCTGCTTGCACTGGAACTGGTGGGTCATCTTCTCCCTGTTGCCCTTCAGAGAAGGATACTACAAGCTGAACAAGGAGAACTGAGCAGCTACCCAGGAATACCCATGTTGTGTGTTATAACGGAGGCAAGGGTGGGTTAGGAAAGGGATCGCAACCATGTAGCACTGCATGTCTGAAATCTACACTTCATGCCATGCCACCTTACAGCCTGGTGGGGCTGGATAGACTGAATCCTGGCAGCAGGCAGGTCCTTGGGAACCTACAGGTCAGGTGCAAGGAAGGCCTACAGCTTAAAAGCAGAAAAGGTGGTAGCCACAGCCGATGTGCTCCATCAAATGCCTGCTCGTGAAACCTCTCTCTGCATGCACTGGGTTTTCTGCTGAATTAAACTCAATTGAATTGACCATCTATTACAAGAGCAAATTGTGCAAGACATCCCAAAGGAACAACAATCCAAGATTTCTGACGCACCATGTGCTCAGTGGCTGCAACATATTTTACACAAAACCTATTAGAAAAACACTCACAGTCTTTTTAAAAATAGCATTTTCCCACTATTTTTTCATGTGCCCTACTTTCTAAGAGCCAAACATTTTTCCCCCTCAGGCTAACTATCTCAATCTGGCAGGGAATAATAGTTTATGGCCAGTAAAAATGTTAGCTCAAAATATCTATCAAAGTTTAGACGTATGTAAGAAGATTACAGTTTTAAGGTCTACTAGATTTGTCACCTGAAAAAGTGTCTTCCATTCTGAAAGGCATTACTGGTTTGTGAAAGATTCCTTCTGATTAAAATAGACTCATAATTCATTTAAAGAATGTCCATTGTATTTTGGGAATTTCTAGGGGGAAAACGAGTTGTAAAGCAAAGAATTTGCATCTTCCACTCATGTCCGATCTCAGCTCTGAGTAAGATCTGAGGATTCATCCTAATGCTGATTAGCAACTTGTGTATAGTAGATTACTGGATATTGACTCCTGCCTGTCTCCTGTGGCATTGCAGGATGCTGAAATGGAACAAAGGAAATCTTGGCAGGTGGTCATTTTGCTCAATACTTGTATTAAATATCAGTGACATGAAGCTGTCCAGACTGAATTTTAGTCCAAATGCTGTGTAAGTGAATTATTGTAGAAAGAGCAGGTGAGGCAGTCAAAATCAAGTGGCTTAGCACAAGTGTTGCATTACTATGCAGTGTCTGCCTTTTGCCTCCATAACCACAAAGCTTATACCTAGAAATCAATTAATCTGCACAAATATTTCTGTTGTTTTCTTATATATGCATATATCAACATGTAAACACGTATTTATCTATAATTAGAAATATGTGTATGTGTTTATTTATAAATGTACACATCTATAATATGAATTAAATATATGAATTTCATAACTGGTAATATGTTTACCTATGCCATCACTATTGCTTCAGCCCAGCATACTTGCTTTTTCATGAGACAATGCATACTTTTTAATAAACTTACCATTCTCTACCATTTCTACTTTAAAAACCCTCAAAAAACTTGTTTGGGAAGTTCTGTTGAAGCACAGCCCATTGCATGAGAGAAAAGCACAGCTCCTGGCTGAAACCAAGTCTCTGGTGCGTGTTGTTGAACTGGGAATTATATCGCAGTGAGTGGTGACCAAAACTTCACATTCCAGGCATAGCAAACCTTCCCATTGGTGGCAAAGAGGCTGAGGAAAAAACCAAGAGGGAATTGGGGGAAATAACTTCAAACTAGAACAAATTGCTGGATGACTCTGTTGTCAAAAGGTCACATTCTTTCTTTAGGCAAACCTGCGCAGCTCTGCTGAGGTCGGAAGAAGGAGTATGAGGAAGAGGAAGGCATACCGAGGAAATAATCCTTCCTGTATGACCTCTGGGCGCTGCTGCTTGACCTGAGTGGAGCACAGAAGAAGGGAAGAACTGGAAGGGAGCAGACACAGCACTCTCAAGTGGAGAATTTTCTGAGACACTTTCAGCCTCTCATAGAAATGCTGGTTGGAAGGGATGTCTCAAGCTCATCCAGTCCAGCTGCCTGCTTAAAGCAGGACTATCACAGGTACTTGATTAGGTTGGCTGTGGCTTTCTCCAGCCAAGCCTTGAAGTCTGCCTAAGGTGGTGACCCCAAAACTTGTCTCAGTAGCTTGTTCCAATGCTGCATGCCTTTTCTAGTTGATAAAACCTTCCTAATGTCCTACTTGAACCTCCCAAGCTGTGGTTTTTTGGTTGTGGCCCCTTGCTATACAATCTGCCGCTAGTAAAAATAGTTTTGCTCCATCGTCTTGGTAGCTGTCCTTCAAGTAGGCAGCTATTATATTGTCCATTAGCCCTCTCTTGAAAATGGCTTTTGTAGGTGACTGCAGAAGGCAGTCGTGGGACCACTCTTAGCTGTCAGCTATGTGGTAATCATTCCTCTCAGCTTGTGGTTCCTGCAGCTGAACCTTTCTGAGGTGGTGCTCATAAGTCAAAGCTGAATCACTGGAAGGCTACAAATGTAAAGAGAAAAGCCATAAAATAGAAGATGATGGAAAATGAATCTGTTGTATGAGCATTGAGAAAAGCTTTGCTGCTCTATATTAAAATGCATGTGCTACAAGTATCGAAATACCAGTTTCAGCATGGAATATTACGTCTGCTGTCCAGCCTAACAGGCTGCAGTTTGCTAGCATACTTTGGGCTATCGCTATATCTAATCTTCTCAGGACCATTCTCTTGCATTTGGGTAAGGTGGCACACAGTAACCTATGTCCATGCTGTTAAGCTTTCTTACCCTCCAGTTAGAGGTTGCATCCAAATTCCCTGTTGGGAACAGATCCTGGCTCATCCTAACTCCCACAGTCAGGCCATGGAGAAAGTTATTTTGCAGTGGCATGAGCCATGCCAGGGACTGTTTTAGCAGCAAAGATGAGTAAGTTCTGATGCTTGTGAGCTCCCTGGCACTGTTTAGACAGGTATGCCTAGACACAGCCTCAGCATCTAATTTGGTTCACAGCAATGTTCTTTGTCTTTCATGCTGTCTTAACATAGGATTTTTTTTCATAAAAGCTTAAAGCCTCCTTCTGGGCCCTATTAAAAACAAAGGTCTGACAGGATGGTTGGTGATTCGAATGTGGATCCTTGTTAGTGGAGATCTCTCCTTTGTGTTGTGAAGAACTTTAAGTCCTGACCAAAGCAGAGTTGCAATTAAACTGGGCCCACCTACCCCATGGGTGTGCGTGCAAATAGAAGAAAGGATGGCTAGGCTCAAGAGCAGTGACCATAGCAGCTGATTTCTTCCATGAATCCTATTGAAGGCATGTCAGCTGGCAAAAGGTAAGTCATTAACAACACTAATCTGACTCAGCAGTGTCTTCTCCAAACTAATCATCTGTACTCCCTTTGCAATCAAGAGATACATGTATCTCTAGGGAGTGGTTCATCATCCTCTAAGGGGCGTCTAATATAAAGACAGAATGAGTTGTCCTCTGACAATGCCTATTTCTCTCCACCATCTGCAGAAATTTGTTTTAAATGACATGCTTAAACTAGCTACTTAACTTTTAGAGTGCTAGCATTAGGTAAAGCAGATCTCTCCCAGTGGAGCTGGATGAATACCAAAGAAAATATTTGCAAACAACAATTTGCAAACTTGCTTTGGCTTTCAGAACCCCTTTTATCTGGTTTCCATAAACAGTATTTCAAGTAATACTTTATGTGGGAATATTTTACAAGCAAATGCATTATTGTGGTGCAAATACTTGTGTGATACCTGCCAAACTGCAGGTGAAAGCTTGGCAGTTGGTGAAGTTTGCAAGCCCTGCTTGTGGCTCTAAAAAATTGGTTTCAGTCCTACCCCCTGAAGAACTCGGGAATTTTTACCATCCAAGTCAGGGAGGAGGAAAACCATCGTGTGTCTCTGAAGGCCAGTCACTCTTTGCAACTTGCCCATAGTGAATTCTTAAGTCACTACCCACAGTGAACAGGCTGACATTTGTTTATGGCAAATATTTGCTGGGTCCTTATGGATAACATGTTATTTTCTAAAAATCTATGCCCTCTTTCTGATTGCTGTTCAAGAAGAAGAGGCTAGCTTAGTTAGATAGCATGCAAGTGTCTCACCTCGCTCTTGCTCTTGCTAACCTTGATTCTGTCTGAATTAGTTACTGGAAAAAGATTACTATTTCCTTGTCTTTTAAGCCATCTGTCCTTAATCCTCCAACTAGTATTTTTATTAACACTTTTTATTTTATTCTATTTTATTGCATTTTATTTTATTAAATTTCATTGCTTTTCAAAGCTAGTGAATCTAAATCTGTCGAAGAGATTGTTCTCTGTAAAATGGATCATTACATTTTCAAAATTTAGTATCTCCACCATCCAAACGCAGTCTGGAATTTAAAGCAACCCTCTATACTTTGGATTAATAAATACAATTTTCATGATTTCTGTATGGATGTTGGTGTGGAGATAAACTAGGAAATACGACTGCTTCCAGTACTACTTCTACCACCATTGCTTATGTACTTGGCTGGAACTAGCTCACATTAATATCTATCTCTGTTTTCATTATGTCCTTATTGTATTGATGGAAATAGCTCATACACAGATTGCTCTGCTTGTAAATGACATTACAATCATCAGTATTAGAATCAGTTTAGAAAAGACATTTAATTTCCCTTGTGAAAAAAAAGAAAAAAAATGTAGTATCTGGACTTCTGAACAATTTTAAGCTGCTGTTGAAAAACTGAAAACCAAATACCAGCATATTCTTGCTTTGGGTTGTCAAAACTTCTTTCTTCCTCCTTTCTGCAATCAGTCTTGCTTTCTTTTTGGGAATTATGTACCTTTTCCAGCTAATATCTGATAGGAAGATATTCTCAGGTATGTTTTCTTGGACTTGTCAAGTTTTATTCCAGTGAAAAATAATGTAATTAAAAAAACCCTTAGCACCGCTACTTGAAAATAAGAATTACTATTTTATAAGAGGTGCTGATCTTGCTTCCCATTTGTTCTTAAGCTGACTGTACTGAAAGCTGTTTTCTAGCAAATTGAAACTGTGGTAACTTCCTCAGCCACATATTTCTTCCATGTCCTTCTTATTCCCCTTCTTTTTCCCTTCTGGTTAACTTGCCTCCTGGCCATTTCAGATGACCAGTGTCATTAAAAAGAGGTGAGTTCTCAAAAGCAGATGAAAAATCTCAGGTTTCTAGTCTTCTAGTATGCATAGCCCATGGAGCTCCTGGATCTCATCAGCTTCAGTGTCACCTGCCAGCCACCCCTGGCCATGACTGTACTCTCCCAGGACCTCCAACTGTGAGGAGGTCCCTGCCCTACCAGGTCCCAGCAGCCCAATGCTCCTTGTCTCCTGAGCTGAAGCTTGTCTGGCATCCTTTTTCCCCGACCCCATCCCTGCCCTGTCCACTTCCTTATTGGTCCTGCTTCCTCTCTCCCTGAGGGCTTTGTCCACATGGGGTGTACCAAAGGCTTGTTCTGTGGAGCCATGTGCTCAGTGTTCAAACTGCCATAGCAGTAGTTCTCAAACCATGGGATGAGAAAGCTAGTGGCTGAGCATATCCCATGGATTAAGAAAAACCCCAAAAATGTCTGAGAACTGTTGACAGAGGGCATTGTAGTCTTCCAACAACTAATCTGCACTTGAGGCAGATAAAAAGACGTAAGAGCCTCATGCTTTTATTTTTTGCCAACTATTTCTTTCTATTTAGTATGCATGTTGTCTGTTTTGGAAAAAAATCCCCGAACACCAACAAGCCAGGTTCAGAATAGCAATTTCACAATGTTGAGGGCTTTAGTGGCAATCCCTGTTTAGACGGTTCCCTCCCCAGCCACTTCTTCTTTCACCGAAGTTTACCTTCCCTTTTGCCATATTCCGCTCTAAAAGCAAAAACCAGGGAAAAAAAAGAAGGCAGTTTAACCTGGATTATGTCATTCAGCCAGGGCATCACACTGTTTTACAAACAATTGTGTTGGCACAACCAAGAGGTCAGTGAACTGCAGTGCAAAGGCAGGAGAAGGGAGAGGGGAATTTCTTAACCTGATACTGCTGCCAAAACCAAATTGTTGTGAAACTGCACTGTTACATTCCATAAACACTTTCTTCCAAACCTTATAAAACTATAGTAAATGGTGAAAATCAGTGGAGAAGGCCCCTTCGGACCAGGCTGAATGCTTTTAAAGTCCTGATGGTAGCAGGAAAGAGAGCTACTGAGAGCTACTCAGAAGCTTAAGCCATAGGTAGTCATTCAGTGCTGTATTAAGACAACATGAATTCTGATCCCTTCAGAGCAAAGCCATGGCTCACACAAACCAGTTCAACCCCTACAAAACTGAAAAGAGTGAATAATACTCTTAAATACACACACGACCACCCAAGTGAGGTAATCCCACTGATTGGAACTGTGCAAATGAGGCCAACATCTGACCACAAGGGCTTAAGATCTGCCAGCATATCCAATTAGCAGGATAAAAGTAACTGCTTTCTTGGCTCACTAATTATTTTCAGTACACACGGTGTGACGAAAACCTTTCCAAAAATCAAGTCTGTCTTACAGCAGTTTGACTTACAGGCGGTGCAGAATGGAACGTTACTAAGTGCATTGCAATTAATTATGCTTTCAAATGCACCGACTAAATTTGGCTGTGCAATTAGATAAATAATAACCAAAGGGAAAGGTTATATTTTGGAATTACACATCAGAATAGATGAATACGCCTTTTGCCTTAGCTGCTTGTTCCTGTGTCATGGCAGGCATCTTGTTACGAAGCCCTGTCTGTTGCAGATATAATGCTTGTACAAATGCAGCTTCCACATCCATTTAAATGCACTAGTGCCATTTTCATGCAGTCAGCATAAGCTTTTCCTTCAATTTATTTGTGTGTCTGCCTCAAATATCAAAGAGGATGACATTTCAAAAAAACCCCGACCAAACGGTAACATCAAAAAGCCTGGCTTGGTAACCTCCACTCTTTTCAGGGAATATTGACTCAAGCAGTGGATGTCACTGGTTTCAGTCCAGGTGTGCCAAAGTGACCCCTCCATGCTGAGCAAGTGGATAAGGGTGACTGACAAATTCACAAAACATTGCCTTTTTTTTTCTGTCTTCGAATTACCCTTCCATTTATTCTGCAATTCCTGAATATAGCCAATATTAAAAGATGTCCCACAGGTGTTCAACAAACAAATTTGAAAATATAATTTGAAATTATTGATTTAGCTCAGATGGATTAAAATGCTCAGAGTAGGAGGGTATCCTTGGGTAAAGGGGAAACTGCAGTGATGGGAAATTATGTCCCTATCGCTAGAACTTTTGTTGGTGGATTCCCACAAGAACCATTCCTTTTCTTACCTCTTTTTAATATTCAGAAGGTGTGCAGCTTCATTAACTTTAATCCAAGTGCTAGCAGCAGGGTACTGACACATGTGCTAGTTGCATTTACTGTCACCCTGGTAACCTTGTGTCTTGGAAGGGCTCAGCCGCAAGTGAAGGTGGCTGAAAGTGAATTTGAGCAAGGCAAGAATATCGGTGAGCAGAGGCAGCGCATTTCATAGCCTTGGTGAAGGTTCGGCTGGATGAAAGGGCATGTTGGGAACTGATCAGATCTGCCTGTAGTTAAAGAATGTGCTTGAATTCCTGCCTATACAAAGCAGCATCAGTGAATAACTGGTGAAACACTGGAACAGGATGCCCAGAGGGATGGTAGAAGCCCTATCCCTGGAAGCATTCAGGGTCAGGCTGGACGGGGCTCTGAGCAACCTGATCTAGTTGAAGATGTCCCTGCTCATTGCAGGGAGGTTGGACTAGATGACCTTTAAAGGCCCCTTCCAACCCAAACTATTCTATGATTCTATGAATAACACTTCCCATGGGCTTGAGCTGGCTCAGAGTCCACATCCCACCGTTGTCAAACATAAAAAGTCCCTTCGGTTATCCATGCTTTCACCATGTCTTGGATGGACTGTGGTAATTCAGATGGTCTGGGAATTAAGCCCTCTGCACCTAGCCCTTTGCAGAACAGAGCAGTGGGTCTCTGCAGCAGCACAGGCTTTACAGAGCACCTCAGACCTGCTCTCCATGTTCTCCACTGGCTTTACATAGATCATCAAATCAAACTCAAAGTCTCCTGCTGAGGCCCAGAAGGATATGGAGACTGATTCCTGACTCCTACAGAGTGCCTAATTCCCATTGCCTCCAAGCATGGGATTCATTGTTCCTCCCTTTAACTTCCAAACAACCGAGCATCTTGTGTAAGCCAATTCTCTGTAGTCAGTGAGTAGAGGAAGAGGCATCTCCTGTCTTTGTTCCCTAAAGAAGCCTGTCTCTCTCTCTATGGGCAGCTGGGAAAGCTTAGACCCTGAGCTCAGATGAGGTACCAAGCTTTTAGATGGATCAAGTGAAGTGAGAGGACAGAATCCCAACAGAAGTCAGTGTGAATGAGGTGCCTAAACTTGCCCTTTCTGGATGTTCTTGAAGTCTGTTTGAATTGCTGAAGTTCCCAGGTGGTCACCCCTGTCACAGATTTCACTCTGCTGGAATAATGAAATTCCTGGCCATTGAAACAAGCTTCAGCCTGTTATCTGAACATCTGGAATGAACTCCTCCAGGAATTAAGGCAGGTCACAAATCACACTTCCTTCTGCTCCAAGTGTAAGGTCCATTTCTTTGCTAGGTCATTTCTTTGGCCACCCCTATCATAAATGCACAGCAGCATGTGTATTGAAAAATTAAAAAGCTCAAAAAAATGCCTGTGTAACAACAAACAAACAAAAATGAGACAAAAACCTTCAAGCCCAACAAACAAAAGATCACAGGGTAACATTGTGAGACACTCCGCCGCATGTATTTCACCTGCGGAGACGATGAAAGAGGATACACCTCAGGACTGGTGCTAGTAACAGTGCTGAAGGTCTGATGAAGAGTTATATATGTGCAAGGGAAGAACCCGTAAAAATGGAAGAGGTACTGAAGATGGGAAAAAGCTTGATGTCTTTCTAAGTATGAACTGAGAGGGAATGAATGCATTTGAATTTGCATGAGTAGTTGCAGAGAAAGGTTTTCAGAACTTGCAGGACTAGCAGTTGCCTCAAGATCTTATACTTAACAGCAGTTTTGACTGAAACAGGAAACTCTCAAGATTTTTTCTGAATATTCCATCTTTATTCTGACGCTTAAAGGAGGTCTGTCTGATTCCATATCTGTGGAATACATTTCCAGGGGGAAAGACCTGGAAATGCATGAAAAAATCCTTTCAAGTGCAATGGCAGAGTTCACTGTTCTCTTCCCAACTGCAAAGAAACGTGAATGTTTCTAATATGATGACAAACAGAAAGCTCTGGCTGTTTAACTGCCACTGAGTGCTTCACTTTAAAAATGGATAGATTTGGACCATTTCCCAGATGTCACATTGTCACTTCTGAATGACACATTGGAAGAGGAAGTCAAATGAGGAAGCGGGTTCAGGAATGGTGGGTGTGTGGTGGGTCCCTCTCGCTTGTGGGGACCAGCCAGGAATCTAGCAGCTGGCTGGGGGTGGGAGTGTGGGGGGGGTGTAGTCAGCATGTTGATTTTAGATGCCTAACTTAGATGCCTACTTCTCTCCATTGCCTATATAAGGAATAGAGTCTGGCAGCCATGGAGCGTGGGGAGCCCGAATTGCCCATCACTGTTTTACCAGTTGTCATGGCAACAAAGGCAGGCACCTAGAGGAGATGGTCTGAATGTGGTCCCGACTGACTTGCAAATACATGCCACAGCTTGTGTGCAAGTGAGACAGCTGTACTGTACATATCCCAGCTCGGAGTTCACACTCCTGCACGCTGATGACTGGAAGGAGTTCTGGTTTGAAGCTGCCCTTTAAGAGCCTCAAACAACAAATCTTTGTCTCTCCATCTGGTTTTGCTCTCTGTATTTTGGGCAAACTTGGGCATGGAGGACACATGGTGCTGGAAGAGGCAAACTCTCCAGCCACACTCCTCTGAAGCTGCATCACTGATGGGAGGGAAATGAAACTGCTTTATTCATGGGACATACTCCTATATGGGGAGATACCCTCGTGAAGCCAGGACTGCATCCCACGCCTTCCTCTGTAAATTGCAAGATACACTTTAAGCTTCTTATGGAATTGATCAGTTAATTAATCAGTTTATCTGCCTTTGCCCTACATCTAAATTTAAATCTTCGTGGCAATTCCATTCAAATCTCTTAAGCTCTGCTCAAAAAATCAGTAAGCGGAAGAACTAGTAGCCTGTAAATTACTTCTCCCACAAATAAGGCCCATTTCAGTTATTGAAGCATTTGTGTTATTTGGAGATGCTCTTGCACCTGCAGAGGCTAAGTCCACTCTTGATTATTGGAACAATTGTGCAAGTAAAGGAATTGGGTAATCTCATAGTGATGCAAACTATGTAGTTTTCTATGAAGGCATTAGCAAAGAGTTGCAGGCATTCAGAATTAATTTCAATAATGACCTGGGATTTCAAATCTAAATACTCGTTTTCTAGCTGCATTGCAAATTCATCCCCAGAATCCACGCTGTATTACTCACTACCTTTTGCAGCCTTTAACAATAGTAATAGATTTTGTAATACACTCAGAAAAAGAGCAACAGAATTAGATTTCAAGCATAGCTAGCAATGTGCTTGAGCTCAGCTGGGGTCCTAACATATGGAAGCTGCTAAAATCCAAGATTTTTGTTTTGTGCAATTGTGTATTCAGGGAACAGCTCTGAAATTCAGAAAAGAGGCTCAGGTCAGGATTGTTGGGGTTGGTGTTGAGTTCTGAGCTGTGCTTGTAGCTATTGAGGAGCCTGCACAGTTCTAGTGGAGGCTGTAGACTTTGCCTTGCTGTTTGCTTTGGATCTGACTGCCTTCTTGCCTTGATTTAAGCCTGTGCTAGAACTACATCCATCTGAACCAAAAATCTAGTCTCTGATTACAAAGGCTGAAATGCAATGGGTCAGGCTTTCAGAATAGTTTTTCAGCTATTAATGTGCAGATCATTGCTTCCAAAGTTCTACAACACTGTGTGTGGATCAGGTGGAAGTACTACTGTAGAAGGAGATGTAGTTTTTCGACAGTATTTGCAATAAATGATGTCTCTCAATTCAGGAAACGGAATAAAATTGTTCAGGCAAGTACATGTAGAACTTTATAAGCCTTTCTTGCGTATAGATCCTGGGTTTGATGTTAGCAATTTGGCTCATTAATAACTGATTTACATTTCCCAGACAGCAAATTGCTATCTGACACAAATTTATAAAAGAGCTTCATATTGTGAATTTCTCTAGCACAGTGAATCCTTTGTGATTTTAATGTAAGGAGTTTGTGATTAAAATTTTAATATAATCATTGCAGTCTCCTGGGATACTTGAGAAAAAGAAAATGTTATTTCCTGCACCTTAGAGTTCATCGTGGTGGATGCATTTAAATGCCATCAGTGGTATTCTATCTGCTCTGAAAACTAAACAAAAAAGAAAGTCCCTCAAAGCAAGTAAAGATGCTGAAGGATTCTTGATCTCTGCTGAAGCATGAAGACTAACCTACTACACAGTATCATTTCAGTTTAGGTCTGTGAGCCGAATTGTCAGAGCAGTCTATGCAGTTCACTGCAGAAGCTAAAGATAGGAGGGGTAAGAAAAAGGCAGGTGTAAAGCTTCATTCTGCTCCCTGAAAAAGCAAGGTTTGCTGGATATTGCTCAGGTCACCTGAATAAATTAGATCAGTTGGTTTGCTGCTTACATCTCTAGCAGCTGCTAACTCAGAGCAGGGCTTATGCCAGTAGCTGGGGCTAGTGGGTAGCCTTGCTGCACTGCCTTCCTCCTAACCCTGCTCCCTGTAGGTAGGTTAAGAGGGGTTGGTATGGGAGCTGTCACTAGAGGTGATCCTTCCCAAGGGAAATTCACCAGCAGGCAGATCTGAAGATCTAGCCATGCCTTTGCATTGATGAAGCCATTCTAGTGCTCTGAGGAATTGGGAATAAAGGCCAATATAAGAAACCAAGTGCTATTATTTAATCTATGATGCCTTTTTTCTACTCATCCATAGCTCCGTATGAGTTCTGTTGTGATTGGCTCAAAATTGTCCTTACTGGGAAACTGCAGGAGGGTTTCCTGTCCACAGCTTATTCTCTGTAAGTACGTGACGTTCAAAAGCTCCAACGACATAGAATCATAGAACCACAGTATCATTTAGGTTGGAAAGGACCTTTAAAATCATTGAGTCCAACCACTAACTTAACGCTGCCAAGTCCACCACTAAACCATGTCCCTAAGTGCCACATCTACACGTCTTTTAAATACCTCCAGAGATGGTGACTCCACCACTTCCCTGGGCAGCCTGTTCCAATGCTTGACAACCCTTTCAGTGAAGAAATTTCTCCTAATATCCAGTCTAAACCTCCCCTGGTGCAACTTGAGACCATTTCCTCTTGTCCTATCACTTGTCACTTGGGAGAAGAGACCAACACCCACCTCTTTACAACCCCCTTTCAGGTAGTTGTTGAGAGTGATAAGGTATCCCCTCAGCCTCCTGTTCTCCAGACTGAACAACCCCAGTTCCCCATTTGTTCTCTAGAACCTTCACCAGCTTCGTTGCCCTTCTTTAGACACAGTTCAGCACCTCAATGTCCTTCTTGTAGTGAGGGGCCCAAAACTGAACACAGTATTCGCGGTACAGCCTCACCAGTGCCAAGTACAGGGTGACAATCACTTCCCTACTCCTGCTGGCCACACTATTTCTGGGTCATATTCAGCCGGCTGTCAACAAACACCCCCAGGTCCTTTTCTGCAGGGCAGCTTTCCAGCCACTCGTCCCCAAGCCTGTAGCGTTGCATGGGGTTGTTGTGACCCAAGTGCAGGACCCAGTACTTGGCCTTATTGAACCTCATCCAATTGGCCTCGGCCCATCGATCCAGCCTGTCCAGATCCCTCT
This sequence comes from Gavia stellata, assembly GCF_030936135.1. NCBI lineage: Eukaryota > Metazoa > Chordata > Aves > Gaviiformes > Gaviidae > Gavia > Gavia stellata. The sequence goes on along the minus strand of NC_082594.1, from coordinate 29,253,347 downwards.
GCAGAGCCTTCCTACCCTCGAGCAGATCAACACTTCCGCCCAACTTGGTGTCATCTGCAAACTTGCTGAGGGTGCACTCAATCCCCTCATTGAGATCATCAATAAATATATTAAACAAGACCAGACCCAACACTGAGCCCTGGGGAACACCGCTCGTGACCGGCTGCCAGCTGGATTTAACTCCATTCACCAGAAATCTCTGGGCTCGGCCATCCAGCCAGTTTTTTACCCAGAGAAGCGTATGCTCATCCAAGCCATGAGCAGCCAGTTTCTCCAGAAGAATGCTATGGGAAATGGTGTCAAAGGCCTGTTAGGGAAATGGTTGAATGTAACTATTAGAGTACTTTTTCCAGTGCACTCTCAGTGTTTTTATGAGCTATGGCAGTGCCTACAGGTGTTGGTCAGGACTGTCGCTTGCAAAGTCAGTGTTGCTTATATACGTGCATATACGTACATGCAAACTGACCGGACTCCTGTTGCCCTGTCTGGACAGGTCTATGCTACTAAACCAGACAGGATGAAGGCACAGGCTTTAGCATGGTCTCATGACTGTCCATGATGTAGAATTATTGGCATGTTCCCTGGCACAGGTTTTGCTGGCTCTCACTAGCGGGGTCTGTCAACGCCTGGGCATGGCTCATGGGACAGCAGAGACTGCTATGGGTGAAGCCCTTGGGGAAGGGTGTTTATCCTGATGAAAGCGAGCTCTGCTCTGCCATTTGCTTTTAGAGCCACAGATGAATCCTGGGCCCTTTTCTTCACTGGTAGAGTTGTGGTCTTTGAGTCCAAGTCCTTCAGGACAGTTTTAAAGCTGCATTTAGACAACTGTGGCCACTGTTGAGTCCCTGCACCTGTGCAACAGCTATAAGCAGCTCAAATCTTTTGATAAAACTGGTCTTGTAGGAAATGTATTGCTTTTTCTTTCCCTTTTCCCAAACAAGAAATACCCGTCATGTTTCAGTGGAAAATACCTCTCCCTGAAGTTCAAAATCCCTTCTTTCCACTCTTTTTCCCTCTCCTTTCTGCAATGGTAGATAGCAACAGGATAAGGGGAGATGTAACCACGAAGGCTTTTCAGCTTTTGCGTCTTGGTGAAAGCATTGTGACCCACACTGCAGTTCTCTAAGATTTTTGACTAGTTCTCCAAGTAATGACTATTGTAGGACCATCTTGCAGAGCTGTAGAGTCATCTTGAGGAAGGCCAGGAGAAATGCTGCTTGGGCATAGAAATAACTAACCTGAATGGGGAAGGGACTGCCCTGCCCCACTCTCTTGTCACATGAACTGCGGCAGGGTGGTGCACAGGATAAAGCTAAGCTACCCCGACTGCTGATCAGCTAAGCACCGAATACATAAAGTGTCATTTGCTGAGGCTTGTGGACTTTCTACTATAAAGATGAACGTAAAAAAAATTTTTAGTCTTGAAAAAGCAATTGGATGGGAGATAAAATATATTTATGTGGCTGCTTACACGTGCAAATGTTGGTGGTTTCATCATAGGGGGCTTTTTAACAGAGTTGTTAAGATACCTTAATGAACTAAAATGGAAAAATAGTAATCTTCAGTTTGGAAGCTGGTGACATCTACACTGCAAAATGGTACCACATTTTATCTATTGATCACATTTGAAGATCCCGGATATGGTTCTAGTTCAGTTTCAAGTACGCTGAAAAGGAACCAAGAACACCGTTTACAAGTTGCATTATCATGGTCATGTCACTGTTTCCAAAGTACCACTAAATTGTTCCTTCATTTTTTCCTTTGCCAAAGAGGTAGGAGACTGTTTTGCTGTCTGGAAAAATGCCTGCCTAGAAGTAGAGGTCCAGATCTTTAACAAGGGTAAATTGGCAAAGCCCCACTGATTGTAATGGAGCAACGCCGATTTTTGTCTAGTTCGGTATCTGGCCCATCAGATTTTCAACTGTTATCACCACAGGCAGAATTCAAATTGACACAGCGTGGGCTAACATGATTGAATGCAGAGCAGGCTGCCTGGTTTCCTAAATTATTTTAATAACAGAAAGAATGTAGCTGGAATGCCAGGCTAAGATCTCTACCTGGATAAGGGCCCAGATTTTATTTAATTTCTAAAAGCCTTTTTTTTTTTTTTTAAATAAGCCCATTCCAAAATCATTACTTTTCCATTATAGAGTTTGTCATGACATGGTCCCCAGGAACAAAAGTCTCAGATTCCCTTTGGAGCTGCAAAATCCCAACAGCTTCAGGTAGAAAGTATTGCCTTGAATAGGTCTCGTAGGATAAGTGAATTATGGAAACAGAGAAGGAACCTGCCCCTCTCCAGAACCCATACTAGATCAGCTGCTAAATCCAGCTCTGAGACGTATTTGCACCAGCTATTGCATTTCCAGGAGCTTTGGTGGGTCACCGCTGCTGTGAACTGCCTAAAGCCACCTGGCATCCTGGGGTCCACCTGCTCCCAGGGATCGTGCTGGTCTCAGGCTGCAACACGTCCATGTGGGCATGTTTCGAAGCATTCGCCATGCAGACACAGCTGCCTGCTGGTGCCTGGGAGACCCAGGAGCATGAAGCTCTGCGCTGCTGAAAACCTGCTGTGGGAGCCCAATGCAGCGTGAGGTGGATGGCACAAGGAAGGTGGGATGTCCTTGGGGATGGGTGTATGATCAGATAGTGTTGTCCTGGTAGGACAGAAGGAGAAAGTGTCATCTTCTCTGAGCTTTACTGGCTGGCAGAGACCCTACGGCAGAATGACCATGAGCTGGGCCCCTGTCCTCTAGGGTGGACTTTGGACAGCGTGGGCTGAAATGTCTGTAGGAACAGTGGTAATCTGCACATAAATATATTTGCCCATCGAAGGAGCCAAATTAAAAACAAAAACATAACAACTTGATTTCTCCCCTTAGGAAAAAGAGTTGTGTTTTTCCTCACTTGAAAGAATTCAGACATTTTACTTTCATCTGCCCTTGTTGTGTCTCAACAAAGCTAGCCGATTACTCGATATCTCGGCTCTGATTTGAGGTGTATTTATTATTCTTCTTAGAGATTCAGAGGGTGGTAAAAAGCCTCATTGTAATTCAGTAATTAGTATGTCTCCTTCTTCTTTTGACCAGGAATGCAAGGGTATCCTTTCCTGTGAATGTCATTTTCTCTCTGGGCTCTTGTACTTTAATTTACTAGATGTGAAAAAGGAACAGAAGATGAATTAGGTACTGAAATGAGAGGATATGAACATGACTGTATTCTCCTACAGAACTTCTTCTTTCAAAGAAAAAAAAACTTTCATAGTCAAGCAAAACAGAATAAAGGGCTTTATAAATCCATTGTAATGAATAAAATGTTTTTATCCTTCAAGAACTTTATTCAGGAGAAGAAACTTAGTTTAAAGAAAATTCAAAGCTTTAGTGCACTTACTGTTCCTGTGTATTTTCTCTTCTCCCACCTACCATCCCGGCAATCTGGCTTTACTGCTCGAGTTATTAATCTAGGTTTTGTGGGTTTGGCGGATAAATAGCTATTTTATTATGCCTAACACAACAGTGCCTTGATGCTTAATATGTTACTGATACACAAATATTAAGCTACAAAGGCAATGTTTGGTATCTGGATGAAGGGGTCTTAGGTGAGATAAGCTTGTCTACTTCTGCTTTCAAATACACAGGGATTAGTTAGAAAAAAATGAAATATCTCTTCTTGATGAAGGAGAGGACTCATACATTGCTAACATTTGTTTTCTTGGATAGATTTTTTTTCTCTTAAAGTCATATTTGTATTCTGCCTTGCCTGATGGCACAGGCAGTTCTGTCTCATCCAAGCTTTGTCAGTATATTGCTTTTCTACCTCCTGCTCAATGACGTTTGAGCTGTTACAAGGTTAAAAGCAGCAGTGCTAAGGTGCTGCCAGCAGTGTGGGCGAGGGACACAAAGCTCCCTCGGCACCGCTCGCCTGTCCTCTGCTCCTTCCACTGGCCTCTGATGCTATGGTGCAGATGGGAGGACTTCACCTTGCTCAAAGGGTTGGTGTTGGGATTTCTAAAAGATTGCGCCATTTCTAAGTAATTCTTCACTTCCCTGAATCATCATGAGTCCTTTCTGACAATGATAGTGTTGCCTGTTGTGATCATCTTTGTGAAGGAGTGGGGCTATGCTTGGGGGTACCCCAAAGAATGTGAATTCAGCCCAGAATGACCACAAACCTTGCTGCCTTCTGACACGTACAAATGCTATGTCTTTGCCCTCCCATCCTCCAGGAAAAGCAGAGGTTTATGGTTTTTTTCTTCCCGACGACTGGGCTGGGACCTGATAGACTTTCATCAGTTCTCTATTTTTCTCCTTTGGAAGGTGCTCATATATGGCATGAAGACCTGAGCAGATGACGGGAAAAGGTATGATCACCACTTTCCTGGGCTGCAAGTCCCTTGGACGCCTCCGTGAATGCTGGACGCCTGGATGCCAAGACCTGTGCTACTCATCCCCAGTCCAGTGTTTGTCCTGCTCATCCACAGGCTTCCCGTGACGTCTTCCTTGGTAGTCAAAGCAGGGAGTATTCACAGCGATGCTGGTCAGTAAACACTCATTTCGTGGAAAAAACCTGAGAGACTTTTTCTTTTGTTGGAAATTTTTCATGAATTATTTTTGTTTAGGAAAACATGATATCATTCTGATGTTAAGAAAACAAACTGGCAGGCCAGCTTTCTGTTACTCCTAAAATATCACCTCCTATTTTTCATTTGGGAATATAAAAGAAGAAAGTAGAGAAATAAAATAGCCAAGACCAAACCCTATGTCTGCTTCTTAGCTTTTGATTCTTTTTCTGCCTTTGGCCAGTGCTTGAAAAAAATAAGAAGAGAAAGAAGGTGTGCAAAGAGGATGTTTTCCCCTTGCAATGTGAAAACTTGAAAAAGGATAGATTTTTTTCCCTGATTTAAAACTTAGTTTTTTGGTGGAAAATTTCTTTGAAATCAACCCCCTATTTTTCGGTGAAGACATTCAAACCCGTTTGGCTCTCCGCATTTCATGGCTGAGCCTTCTCAGACCACAAATTATAGATGTCGTAACAAATGTCAAAAATACAGCAGAACATAATAAATTATATATGCACAGACACAAGCGCAGTCAGTCATATGTACACACACATTCATGTGTGTATATATAGTAATCTATGTGTGTATAAATATGTGCGTATAAATATATTTGTGCATGTGCATGTATGTGTGTGTATACACAGATGTAAAGTAGACCTCTCCATGCTTGCAAGCCAAGAAAGTCCCTGAGAGGTCCTGCTTCAGGAGGGTCTCCTTTGTCTTTTGGGAAGATGCCATGCAATTTTTTACCTGTGGTCCCTCCTGTTTTTACTGGTCCTGTCAAATGCTCTGACCAGAATGAAATCTACCCAGCAGCACCGTGAGGCTGTGTTTCAACCAGCTGTTTGGCACATTTGTTATCTGTGCAAGGAAAGCTCAAAAGCTTTGCCTGTGTCACAAGAGAGTGGTAATACAGCCTAGAAATCATATTTGGGGTATGATACCAAAACTCAGTCCTTAGAAGACACCCTTTCAGGCAAGAGTGGGAACACTTTACACTTGCAGTGCATTTCATCAGGCCAAGTGGCAACCATGCAAAGGAGGGAGGATACGTAAGAAGCAAGTTTCTCCCCTTGGGAAATGCCACAAAAGTTGGAGTAGTGTTTGTGCAACGTTGCACAGCAGTCAAGCAGAGACAGTAAAGAGGAACTGTTTATTTACTGGGAAAACAAATTTAAGTGAGTTGAATTGTCCAGATTTATGTTTTGGCTTTGTTAGCAGAGTTAACTGGTGCCCATACAAAGCCTCTTGAAAAAAGACCTAAGTTTAAGTCTTGCATATAAGGTGGTCCCTCATGCTGCTCCCAATACCAGAGCAGCGGTTCAGCATTAATTCAGATATCTTTCTCACTTTGCTTGGGAATGGAGGAGAGCTCGGGTCATGGCTCCCACCCTCCCTGCCAGCTCCTCTCTGTGCAGCACACATCTCAGCTCCTCACCTCCCAGATGTGCTCTGGGTACTGTCACATGCTAGGAAGAGCTCCACATTTTATAAAATGTCTCTGTGGGTTTTGTTTTAGGCGGGTAACTCCTTGTCAAATGAGCAGGGGATTTTCTTCAGCCTGCAGCCCCCATGCAGAAGAGGTGTCCCAAGGAGCAGGTTTCTCCGCACCTCTGCCTGACGGCCGTGCCGACTGCAAATGCCACATCCTCTTCACCATCCTCATTTTCCTACCTCCTCCATGGGACAGCCAAGCAGAGTGTGATGTAGAAATCTTTGGCTGCACACCGACTGACCCAGTGTGTCCTCCCAGCAAGACTCTAGGCTCACAGGGCTCCTTCTCTCTGGTGCAGCTTCGAACTGACGAGTTTATACCGCTTCCAGTTTCAGTGCTACCTCGATGGCAGTTAGTTAGTTAGTTAGTTAGTCCTGGGATGTCTGCTCCGCATTGCACTGTGTCTTCAATCCCATCCTGCCTCTCTACAGCCACTGTTTAAATTCAGACTAGTTACAATCCCAAAGCACTGCTCTTAAGACAGCTGCTGCACCTCCTTTTATCACTGTGGGGATGTCTTATTCCTAAGGTAATGCTTTCCTACACGGGTTTCAAAGAGGCAGCTCAAGGGTCAACAGATGACTTGACGAGACACTGGCAGAGTCTGCCCTCAAAGAGTATGGTTTCAGTCTTCCATACTACTTCAAACTTTGCAGCAGTTCCTCTGGTTTTCAGCACAGTGCTGTGATAGCAGACCCACTTCCCATACTGCCATCACCTCTGGCTAACACAAGTCCTGCAGATAACAACAGATCACATCTGCCAGTCTCCCACCCACCAGCCTTTACACCTTGATCCTCCCTTAGCATCCAGAAAAAGGGGAGATGGGCTTTGCAGCATGATCTGAAGGTGAGTGTGTCTGGCATCTGATGGCTCAAAGGGACGGGGAGGGATGAATGTAGCCCTAGAATGAATGGCCTCCATGCACAGCCTGGTTTGCAGCACTGTTATGGTCCAGAATGTTTCCGTGCCAAAAAAAGGCTCCCTTGGTTAATGATATTTCTGTATGACATTTTGCATTTTGTATTTTGTTGTGCAACCCTACATTGACAAATGTTCTCACAGCATTTAGGGTCCCCACACTAAGAGGAGTGCAAGCCCAGTACTTTTTATCCCTGTTAAATATCAAAGAGGGATGTGAAATGCTATCTGTTTTTAAAAGACATTCATTGAAATCTGTTTTTGTTGCTGCTAAAAATATGTATTTATTGTGTGGCTAGGAAAGAACTTCTTGGTCTGGCTGAGCAGCTGCTCCCAGTGATCTGTAAATGTGCTCTCAGCCTCAGGTACAAAGCAGTGTCCCATGGTCTTTGGTTTGACCGTGCAGAAGTCAGTAGTAAAACTGTTTTTGGCAAGTCTGGCATACAGCTATGGCATTTTCCCTTCCAGTGAGTTGTTTTAGTTACTGAAAAGGAATTCCTGCTGCCAGGCAGACGCTACAGTCACCAGTCTGCCCTCCTTTGTGTAATATAGGTACAAACCCACTGGAATAAATGGGGCTGGCCTAGGAGCAGCAAGGCAGGTTCGTCCCAGTCTTGGGACTGAGGCAGCTGTGTGGGTCAGGAAAACAGGAGTTCACGGCTTCAGGAAAAAAAGAAAATAATATTTATCCTTATCTGACATGCAAAGTAACCCCACCTTAGAAACACAGATAAGCCAAGCTTACAGGAGAGTCTCTGAGGAGATGACGTCCTCATGAAGCAGCTGAGAAGGGGTCTCCCCGACACACAGCTCATAGCACAGCTCGTGTGCTGTGCCAGACCAGGCTCTCTAGGGAAAGGGGACTCTGACTATTTCTACCTTTCCGACCCTTATTTTCGGGAGCTGGTGTCTACCCTGGCTTCTGTCTGTCTCCCACATTTCACAGAGCAGGTACATTTGCAGAGGCACCAGCGCACGCAGACACCTGTGACAGCCAGATGCTTTTGAGTGACTCTCACAGGGATGTGCAGTTTTCCTTGTTTCCAAACTATGCTTCAGGAGTACTCAGAGATCCAGCCCGGGCAGGTAATATACAGGTCCTATGAGAGCACTTTTCATCCCCTGCTCTTAATACATCAAAACCCCAGAGTACAGACAGTCAGGTACCAGCAAAAGGCAATGTTGGTACTTACCCACAATCATTCATGGCAGAGTCGTCTTATTAGGTCAATAGGGAGAGTTTTCATTTTGTCTAAAGGTACTTTATTAATATTACTGGCTGGCGGAGCAATTATTTTAGCTTTTGTAGTGGAATAATCAGGTTGTAGAGCCTCACAAAAGTAGCAAAAATACTTAGAGTGCTGTGCTCTTTGCACTGAGGGCCGGTTTGGGTCTTGACATAAGTGCTGGGATTCACTCGTTTTATCACGAGTAACTTGCTGGATGTGCAGGATTTGCAAAGTTGGCTGGAATGGGTGGTGTTTTTAATTAACTTAATAGTACACTTCTATCCAACACAAAAGGTAGTTTTACTCAATTGAAAGAGGTCCTGAGTAGCTTAGGCTAAGTAAAGCTACCTGTTGTAAATACTTCTTTCCTGAATAATCTCTAAGCAACTTCCTGCTCCATTCATATTGCTTTGAGGTCAGGGAGAAAGCATTGCTTGCAGTGCTGAAAATTAGTTTTTAAGATTTCTCATAAGGTCTCTAATACTTACATTTTTAGAGATTTAAAACAAATTGCTGTTTTCAGTTTTGCATTCTGAAGGGGATGAATCTGCATGGGAATATCATTTGTGTTGTGATGTGGCTGGACCATGAACCTTATAACACATAGTTTGCTCCACATTTCACTGACAACTCTGATGCAATAGAAAAGTCAGAGGGCAAGACACACATTGTATGCAAACAGGAAAATTGTTTCTGCTGGGATCTGTTAATAAATGGTAAATGGTTTCACAACTCTGCTGTAGCCTGTTTGCAGCGACAACAGGGTGCTATAACAAGAACTGTATACAGAGAAAGATTCTTGGATAAATTAAGTCTTTGCAAGTAGGAGACACCCAAGGCTCTGCCTGGCTTCTCAAAGACAGAAGCCTATCGAAGCGGAAAACCGGAAAATGAAGAGCATGCATAAGCAACTCATGTTGGCTAAGACTAAGCAGTGGTGTGACAAGCCTGGCCAATGGGATTATGAAGGGATAATGGAGAACAAAAGCTATTTAGGTTTATACCTGTTTATAAATTAAGCTAGTTGCAAACTATTTTCCTGAGAGAGGGAAAAGTAAACCAAAACCTGACTTGCGAAAATCTCAGTGCTTCAGTATCAGAGGTTCTTATCTTTGGATGTTGGGAAGGTTTTTATTGTTGACAGCATTGTCTTTGCTTCTGGACAGCCCTGCTTAGTGGCATTTAAGGTGGTACACAATCCCTCAGAGTGGTCCTGCACCCCTAAATAAAAGAGGGCCAGGGAACAAACTGAGCATCACCCCACACTGCAGGGCACAAGCTGGGGATGACCTGCCTTAGGACTGTTCCCAGCCAGCCCCACAAATGAACCAGCACCAGGTGAGATTCCTGCAGCCCTCCCATGCCATCCCAGCCAGCATCATGCCTTCAGCACCTGCAGCACCTGCCCCACCTCAGTGCATACAACACCCCCTATCCCCCAGTACTGTGCTATAGAAATACCACTCTGGTGGCATTCAGAACAGTCCTTGGGTTATTATGCAGAATGACTAGTTTTATCTTAGGGCCAGCAGGACACCAGGAGAAACCCATGGCCAAGCACTCAGTGGGATGGTCACAGGCAGGCTGTTGAGGGGGCTGTGGCTGTTAGCAGCCTGTATGTGAGCCAGGCTGTGCCCCTTGGCCTGGCGGGAGGCAGATGTCCCTCATACTTTTTAATTTATTGGTATAGGTACAGCCTATCTGCTCCATGGTGTCTCTCACCTGTCATTCTTGTGTCTCATTTAAGCTCCCTGGTACAACGAAGTTTTCTGTCATCTGCTGCACAGGCAAGGGCAAACCCAGCTTCATTCCATGCATCAGAGGGTTGAATCAGAAAGGAAAGGATTAAAGTTGCTCAAGCAAAGGTAAATCTGGCATTCCTTAATTTTGCAAGTGAAACACGGTTCTTCTGGTGTAAGCATTATTGTTACAGGTCCTTTGCTGTGGTGTAAGCATTACTGTTATAAGAGCTTTGCTGTGCAAGCGCTGAGTATGAGACCAGATCCTACCATACAGCTTGACCAGGCAATGCTTTGTCTTTGATGAGCGAGTGCTGTTGCTTGAGTCATTCTGAAATAGATAAAGGAAGCAAGAGAGAAATCACAAGGGAGGATGCAAATAAAGAGTATGGGTCAGTGTTGGGTTTCCACAGACTGTGCTGTTGGGGAGGTGCTTTTTGGTGCCCATATCTGGAAATGTACCTTTAATGCCTGCTGCAGCTTACCTGGGGATTTGGGGCCCAAATAACACCAAAGTGGCCCCTCTTTTCCATGGAAACCATAGTTTGGGAAGGCAGAAGGGACTTACTGTACACTGCAGTCATGCCCCACTATAGGGTTAGGATGTAGCTGGGGTATGTGCTTGAATCTGGGTACCAGGGAGAGAAAAGTCTGATGTGATAGGGGAAAGCAGGAAGAATAGCAAGCTGTTGTTTTTACTGAGTATCTAGCTTTGTGGTACAGCAAACACCAGCCTTCCTTACACAAGTTCAGTGTCAGTGCTGGTCACGAACTTGGGAGAATTAGCTTTAGTATAAAATAACACTAATGGCAATCTGTCCTTTCCGCTTCCTTCCTTTACTGCTGTGTTAAAAGGTCAAGGACAAACGTTAAAGCACTGAAGAGTTTGCAGCAAGTGTTTCCTTCTCTCAATTTCACCCCTTCAGTGTGTTTAGACCTCTTTGTGTTAGCCTGAATGACCTGCCAGAAGATGCTGCAGTTTCTCTGAGTAACAGGAGAGCTGATTAGAATTGGTTTATGCAGAAGATTTTGGTTTTTGATTGAAACCAACGGAAGTAACACAAATTAGTGTGGTTTTTTTTCTGAGTTTGGCAAAAATGAAAGCAAAATTTTCAGTATTTTTTGACTAAAGAAGTTCTGGGTTTAGACCAAGAACTGTTTGGTTTTGGCAGTTTTGGGGTTGCAGTTTTTCCATTCTTAAAATCTTCAATTTTTCGTTGGGAAAGTACCAACTCTTTCCTGAGGTGGTAATTTCTTTCAGAGGGGATCTGCTGGCAGGTGCTCTGACATGGGGGAGGAAGGTGGGATACCCTGAAGGAAATGCTTGTGTGTTTCAGATGGCAACAAATGACAAAACCCTCAAATGTCCATTGCTTCCATCTTCTCATCTGACATAGAGTCCATTATTCTATTCTCAGCCCTTCAGCTGATTCACCAAGGCATGCAGGTAAATACAACCCAAGTTATTTAAGACTACAATCTGCTTTCAGGCTCTTCAGGCATGATGTATTCAAAACCATTCTCCAAAAATTCTGATACTTAAGAGGTTGTCCTCCAAATAGATCCAGAAATAGTACTTTGTACTGGCCCCTGCTAGCAGTTGATTTCTTTCCTTCAGTGTTAGCTCACTTTGGCCACCAAATGGTAGCATTGTTCTGGATGTTGCCTGCCATCCACCTGCACTGGAAAAGTAACAGTGACCTGAGAACGGGTATTTATTCCTGCATCCTTGAATCTAAGCTCTAGGTAGCTTGTTTAGGTGCGTTGACACATCTGGATCCTCTGCGTTGAACTCTGTTCTCTGCTTTTACTCCCTGTTACTCACATAAAATGCAGATATTCAAACTATGGAGTAAGTTATTGTGATGGTGGACAGGTTAGCCAGGGGTAAATAGCATAATGTGCCATCTTTGTTCCTCCTAGCTGCTCAAAGCAAGTAAGACTAGGAGAACGTATAGAAATTGAGCCAGGAATCATGAAAATATGTAGAACTTGAGCTACTGACATCCCGTGTGGGCCTGTGTTGTAGTCATCAGAAAGATGATCTCACACAGCCAACACCTTTCTCCTCTCTGCATGCTCTTTCCTTTGTAAGGAACTCCACTGACATAGTATGTCATCCCCTGGGTGTTGCCCTTGGTCATGTTTGATTTTTAAAGAAAATTTGCTAGGGTAGCAGAAATCAGAGTGCTGGAATTTCATTATGACTGATTTGCCTCCTTGTCACGGGAGCATAATGTCATAACTTGTCAAAAAAACTTGTGCTAATGGACTTTGTTGGAGATGGAGAGGTCTGTCATTAGATGTTCACATAGCTTTAGCTTGAGTTAGGAACTGATGAGGGTAATGACCTGGAGACAATCTAATGGGGAGTCATCAGAAAGAAGAAAGAAGTCTTCTGGCTTCTAGACTGCTGTTAACTCTACCCAGGCCAGGTCAAAGGGAAGAGAACAAGATCAGGCTCTCCAACTTGTCTGCTAAGCTTGCCTGTACTCACTTTTTCCATGATCCTTTCAACTATTCAACATAACCCATTGCAATGAAGGTGATCTGTCTTTCGCCTTTTTTTATGCCCTCTGCCCTAACTCCATTTCATTCCTGTGATTCCTCTTTGGGGCTCTGTTGTCCCACGTGTCCAGGGTGTGGAACAATAGAGATGCAAAGGTGATCTGGAAGGCTTTGACTGTTGTGAGAGATGAACCCAGACTGAGCACGAATGAAATATGCTGGGAAAGTAAAAGGCAAGGGCAGGGCTGAAAACCATTCCAGTGAAGACAAATGGCTGATCCCTTTGTGGTTGAGGTCTGCATGGATTTCCACTTTTTTCTCCTACTTTTTTCAGTTCATGGTATCTATCTGGATGGAGCTCCATCCTAACATTCAGATCCCAGTTCTATTTTCCTGTGCTGCCCCAGATTCACCACTGCCTGTGTGGGTGCTCCTTGTCTGTCAACAAAGACTGTTGCTGGTAGGATTTTGGGTTGGCTTTAGTGGTCAAGAAACTAGTCTCCTCCCTGATTTTGTTTAGATGCCTTCTGTTGCTTCTTTGATACTGACCTCAGAGATGATTGTGGCATATGACTCAGACAGAAGGGTCAGTATCCTCTTGCTCAAATGGTTTTGGGAATAAAGAGATGGCAGATTTAGAGAAAGAACTGATAATGATTTTTATCTACACTACACTTTTTCTACTTTCTCTCCCTTTCTTAATTTTTAGTAATTTCTAACTCACTATTTTTTTCCCTGGTGATGTCTGATCTTGCACTTATTCTAAAGCCAAGCAGACACTTACTGACAAGAGAGTTGCATCCTCTGGATGTCTCTTATCAGCCAGCACAAACAGGCAGTAATGCAAATCCACATGCCCTGAGGGAGGACTCTCCTCACCTGGATGATCACAAGTGCAAGGGGGCATTCTCAGCTGGTACACATTGCTTCTCAGGAGGACTGGGGAACATGAGATGTTATCGTTTATCTTCTACATCATGCCAGCTGAGCCATCACCCATTGTGTTTCCAAGTGCAGCTTGCTGCTTTGTCAGCCTGTGGAAACATGCTGTCTTCCAGTGGATTTAGGATGCTGGTGGTTACTTCCAGGTCCTGACTATCGCCTGAGCTCCGTGATACGTTTGGGAGCAATAAATTGCCTGGATTTTTCTGCTGTCTGCTGGATGGCAATCAACTGATGCTGCACTTCGATCACGTCGGATGTGATTCTTCCCACTTGACTTTGAATGTAATTACTGACATAGGTTTCATCTATGGCTGGTGTGGCATTGGCACTTCTGATTTGTCTGATTTTGATATGACAAAGCTAAATGTCTCCTTTAACTAAGAAGATGTCAAGGCCTGACTCTTGGTCTTACCATGCAGATAGCCCCGCTGTTAACTGCAGCAGAAAAATTCACAGAGGAAAGTGTAGGGTAGTGTATCGGGTTTGTGTGGCAAGGTTCTGGTAGCAGGGGAGCTACAGGGGTGGCTTCTGTGAGAAGCTGCTAGAAGCTTCCCCTATGTTCGATAGAGCCAATGCCAGCCGGCTCCAAGATGGATCCACCGCTGGCCAAGTCTGAGCCTGTCAGTGACGGTGGTAGCACTTCTGGGATAACATATTTAAGAAGGGGAAAAAAGACTGCGCAATTGCGGCTGAAAAGAGGAGTGAGAATATGTGAGAGAAGGAACTCTGCAAACACCAAGGTCAGTGAAGAAGGAGGGGAGGAGGTGCTCCAGGTGCCGGAGCAGAGGTTCCCCTGCAGCCCCTGGTGAAGACCATGGTGAGGCAGGCTGTGCCCCTGCAGCCCATGGAGGTCCACGGTGGAGCAGATATCCACCTGCAGCCCGTGGAGGACCCCGTGCAGGAGCAGATGGATGTCTGAAGGAGGCTGGGACTCCATGGCAAGCCCGTGCTGGAGCAGGCTCCTGGCAGGACCTGTGGAACAGGTTTGCTGGCAGGACTGTGGGGGACCCACGCTGGGGCCATCTGTTCCTGAAGGACTGCACCCCATGGAAAGGACTCATGCTGGAGCAGTTCATGAAGAACTGCAGTCTGTGGGAGGGATTCACGTTGGAGAAGTTCATGGAGAACTGTCTCCCGTGGGAGGGACCCCATGCTGGAGCAGGGGAAGAGTGCGAGGAGTCTTCCCCTGAAGAGGAAGGAGCGGCAGAAACAATGTGTGATGAACTGACCACAACCCCCATTCCCCATCCCCCTGCACCGCTTGTGGGGAGGAGGTAGAGAATTTGGGAGTGAAGTTGGGCCTGGGAAGAAGGGAGGGGTGGGGGGAAGGTGTTTTTAAGATTTGGTTTTATTTCTCACTATCCTACTCTCATTTGATTGGTAATAAATTAAACTAATTTCCCCAAGTTGAGTGTTCTGCCCGTGAAGGTAATTGGTGAGTGATCTCCCTGTCCTTGACCCATGAGCCTTTTGTTGTATTTTCTCTCCCCTGTCCAACTGAGGAGGGGAGCATGATAGAACAGCTTGGTGGGCACCTAGCGTCCAGCCAAGGTCAACAGAACACAGGTAGGAAGGAGGATGAGGGCAGCAGGTCAAAGTCCTTAGTGACTCATGCTGAGGTGAAATTGAGCCTGAATCTATACGCAGGGCAAATGGTGCGGCCCTGTGCCATGCTCTTGAGGCTCACATAACTGTCTCCTGCCTTCTGTACCTGAGTCTGAAGTTCATGCATTTGCAGCATAGCCTCTCCATCATCAACTCATGCTGTTCCAGCTGCTGTCTTGACTCATTATCTACCATTTTAGGTCAATGGACAGAGTCCATCTAGGGATATGTTTTAAAGGGACTGTGGTACCAGTCTGCAGGTGAGGATGAGTAGCTTCTCTGCCAGTCCTCACCAGCCATCTTCTGCCACTTAGCCCTGTTGCATGATCTGAGGCCATTGTGCTCTGTGGAGTACATTGTACAGGGGTCTCAGACACTGCAAAATTTGGGAGGTCTGGAGAATGAGGCAGACTGTAGGGAGCCATTTCCATCTTCCCACCCAGGTCTTTTGCTCTGCTTGGTTGCTGCTTCAGCAGCCATGCCTGGAGAAGAGTGAGTTTGATTCAACCAAAATGTCTTCCTAGACATGCTTTGCAGTGCAACCCTTGTGTCTGCCAACAGGGTGTAGTTAATGAGGGGAGACAGAAATTATTTAGGGCAATTTTTTTGCAGAAAAAAGTAGTTGAACTATAGTAAAAGAGAAGACAATGCAGGCTGAATATCACAGGGAGAAAAAAATCTTGGCTGTGAGACATCTCTAATCTTCCAAGGGAAGTGGCGGAAACCTTATCACTTAGGACATTAAAATAGGCAACACAGAGCGCTAGAAAATATGCTGTTGTGAAATACCCTTAATTGGCAAGTAGGTGGGCTGATACGGCTTCATGTATCTTTTACATTTATCAATCCTTCTCAGAGCTATCCTCTGCATCCTAAAGAAATATCCTTTGGCTGCGAGCAGTTTGTCTCACAAGTAATTAAGTAGAAATGAGTATATCACTAAGTACATTTCAATGTGTGTCCTCAACTGGCTGGAACTCAACCCGGGGATTCAGGATCTGCTTGTAATTAACATTCCATAGTAAGACTCCACACCCTCTATTTGTCTCTTTCTAATTATGTGTTGGAAATGCACATTTCTCCTACCATTAGAGATTTCAGCAGAGGAGTTTTAGCTGGGCTTTAAATTGCCTTCCACCTCAATTTAAATATTCACTGTTATTTTAGGTTTGTAGACATTACACAAGTAAACCTTTTCTCAAGGCGTCATAGGGAAACAAGACACTGACTCAAAAAAAAACCCCAAACTGCTGAGCTGCCTCCTGGATTGACAATATCACAGATTTAAGCTGTGATCTGTTAGCTCTTGTGGTTTTCAGTACTGGCAATTAAAGGTGTCACTCCTAATTAGCACAAGAGCCTGTGGATGCGAGGGGCAATTGTGAATGTGGCTGCTCAAGGATCTTCTTTCTGTGAAATTGTTTTTCCTGCCAGTTCATTAGAGCAACTTTGTCATGGCAATATATCTGCTGGGGGTGCTTTTCATCGGGAAGGTTTCACTGCAATAGGAGATGGAGAAACAAAATGCTTCAGTTTAGGATGAATGGGGGCTTTAACTGGGGTCTGTCAGCAAGGGACTGAATGGCTGCAGCTCCAGGTGTGATATCAAAGTCGTGCCCATTGTGGACTAGTCTTTAACAAATTCATCAGTGACTTGTATCGTGCTGCTTGCCTGTTATCTCTGTCTTTCCTTCAGCCTATCCAAAGGCTCATGTTCCCTGAGCCTGCTGTGCCCAAGGTACGTGCTGAGGGGACGTGTGGTTGGGTCACAGCTGGCACATCTGGCTAAGGACTGACAGCAAGAGCATTCAGCCTGAACTTAGAAAAAAGCCTGAAGAAGCACCCCTGGATCTTCAGGAAGATACATCACCCCCTTTGCAGGTCCTAGGAGGGTGCCCAGGGATACGGGAGAAAGCAGAGACGTCAGTCCCCCTTTTGGCAGGAAATGGATGAGGCCCCCCCAGTGGAGCTCCTCCGTCTGGGTACCGCTACCACGCCACTGCCAGGGCTGTGCTGGGATCATGTGTGTCTGAGGACAACCAAACCAGTTTGTTCCCAGACTCCACACAGCATTTAGTGCCCTTGACTGTAATGGTAATTAAAAGCAAACAAATCTGGATGAGTTCTGTGAGGCTGCCAGATCCCCACCGAGACACCTCAGCTTTCCTTTATGTTTTATATGGTAATGGGAGGCACGGTGGTGAACTCTTTGCTGCTACTAGTAAATGGTGACATATGAGATGTCGCTCTGGAGCCAGTGGATGAAACTGTGGCTCTGCTGAAGCCGGTGGCAAAACTCCCATTGACTTCAATAGAGACAGAGCATTTTGTGCAGTTATTTTCCATATATAATTCACTCAGGGGGACATCTGCCCCCTCAACACTTCTCTTTTTCTCTAATGATTAATAAGTTAACAATAAGAAAAAGACTTTTTCTGGAATGGTTCATATTTGGGAAATCCAATTCTGACCTACTAAGCCTGCTCTGACTGTTTTAGCCGTGAGGCAAATTTGCTAACTGTCCTAGGGAAGCTGGTACTTGTTATTGTTGCTTCAAAGACAGTCTATGTGGGAGAGGGAATGAGATGTGTTGGGATTAAAATACCCTAGCCATAAAAAGCAGTAATAATTACCGTCTACATGTGGGCAAGTCAAAAGGGGTTATTACCAAAAGAAATTTAAACTCCTGTTTGCAGAGAAAATTGCCTGAAATCCAGCATTATTCATCTGTGCAGCATGGATTGTTTTTAAACGTAGTTTTCTTCAAACACCGCTTTTATAAGGCCAATTCTAAATGGATCAAGACAACGTTAAGAGGTTTGGCATCAGGTAAGTGAGGGTATAATGGGAATTACAGAAGGCAGGTCTGCTCCCAGGACCTCTGGGACCTGGTGTGCCAGGAGAGCTGCCTCCTGTGAGAGTGCACAGCACACCCCCCAGAGTCAGGCTGTGTGCTACTAATCTGGTCAAGATCTTGGGTCTTGACAGTGTCAGTGTGCTCACTGAGCAGCTGATCTTTTAATATTTTGCTGTCCTCTCCTGAAACTGAGTCAGGCAATTAGTAGATTCATAGATTTGAAAAGGGCTATCAGATCATCTGGTGTGACTTCATATAGATGCTGTGCACTTCCATGTATCTCCACCTGCATTCCAGTAACTTGCGATCGACTAGTTCGTGTTTTCCCGAAATGCATCTGTCCTTCTTGTGAGAATACTGCTATCCAGTACATTACGTAATTTCATACTAATTATTTTGCACTCAGTCTCTTCTCATTGACTTTAATAAAAATCCTCTTCAGACTTATTCACATAAATGAGAGAAGAATCAGATCCCAGTCCTCCCTGATGTCTGTGAGGGTACCTCCTAATGCAGAGCACTTGGCTTGGTGCTCTCCAGTCTTCTGCACGGACTTTGGCAGAGACACATAACAGAGATCTGTAATTTTTGTGGGGTTTGGGCTGCTCTGCTTTTTTATGAAGTCACCAGGCCAATCCCAAACATGAAGACTGTCTTGCATGGTTGAAAATATTAACTGAAAATTTTCAGAGTATGAAGAGAAGTGCTTCTCCGTCAACCATAATTAATAGGACAGTTTCCTTACCTACAGTTGGTTGTGTGAGAAAATTCCTTATGCCTGAAAAATCTTGGCTGATGATGCCACATGCCATTCCTCCAGCCTCCAGTTTTGTGTTAGAAGTTGCAAGAGTGTGTGTGTGTGTGTGATACCACTGCTTCATTATAACTTCTACTCACAAAATGCCATGCCACAATTCTGTCAGCTCCAAGATTAAGGTATTTAATAGCGTCATTTGGGTTGTGTCTTATAGCAAGATTCAATC
The DNA here is from genome assembly GCF_030936135.1 of Gavia stellata. Taxonomy (NCBI): domain Eukaryota; kingdom Metazoa; phylum Chordata; class Aves; order Gaviiformes; family Gaviidae; genus Gavia; species Gavia stellata. The sequence goes on along the minus strand of NC_082594.1, from coordinate 29,234,507 downwards.
AGTTCTTTGTTGCATACATTGTTGGCTATCATTTGATTGGGCAATGCCTGAATGTACATTTGGTTTGGAAAAGCTGTTGCACAATGCTGTATTCCCTGTTGCTTCATGGAAACTGGGACTTCCTCTTAGCTTCACTTTCTGTGAGTTATGCGCTGCTGGGGAGCTGTCTTTGAACCAGAAACCGGTCATGATGAGAGCGTCTGTTTTATTTGTGTTTATTTTTTTTTTCTATTCTAGGTCCACAAGCTCAATTCAGTGACACACGGCTTTCATTTATATGGTTATCAAAGCCTATTTCTTCATGTGCTTCCTGGCTGTACGCAGGGCAGAAGCAAGAACATTTTCCTTCGTTAAGGTCCTTGTGTATAAGTTTGGCAAATACCTGCCTTTTATTTTACTGTTAGATATTTCTTTTTCTCACCATCTGTTGGAAAGATTTAGCTTATATAACAACTGTTTTCACCATTTATATCACCACAAAGTAAAAATCACTTATAGACACAGAGATTTTCTTGCACTCGCTATCTATTTCACACCCACCTGTTTATGAGGTGGTTCGAGTGTGTATATCCTCAGCAGCTCATGAATCCAAAAATATCCAGCTGCTTTACAGATCTAATGAGAGCTGTACTTGTAGGTATGAAGAAATATTGCCCATGAATTTTGGTACATTTTCATAAGTTCTGCTGATTCACGCTAGGGTGACCCAAGAGGTTTTTGAGAGCGGTCACCTTCCTTGTCTTCTCCCCCCGGCACTGGGGGATGGATGGGCAGTGCTCCTGCTATTCCATCCCTATGAGTATCACTGCCTTCTGTGCGACTGTCTATGGAGGGAAATAGCACCTCTTGGGTACAATTTCTCACATCCTCACGCAGATGTCCAAAGCAGCCCAAATGACTTGCATGCTAAAAATTATCTGTTTCTCTACCAGTGATTATAAAGGGATGCCAGGCCATTGCGTCATGGATAGGTGTCTTTGGCATTGACATGTTAAGCAGAATGAGACAAATGCTACCCAAGCATTCCAGCTGAGTAGGTGGCTCTGTAACCTCCCACAAGTGCCTGTTTATTCTTTACACTACTGCTAGCAAACTCATGGGCGGCCTCAGTCCTGCGGTACCACAGAGCCTATGGTGTCCACAGTTTAACTCACAGCAGTTGATGAACAACAAGGGTTGAACCGGGAGGCCAGGAGCATGCAAAGAAGGTAATTTCACTTAGTAATTGAGGCAATTTTCACACAGTGCTCACTCCAAACCACCTGATGGAGATTTTGCTGAAAGCAAACTAGGTAGGTGTTCTTCCAAGCTTCTGCTGACCAGATTTTGTCTTGAGGTGGCTCTGTTTTGCACTTGGCCCTGGTCTGAACAGCCTTGTACTTCCACCCCATTCCTCTCCCAGGGGCCAACTGGCCAGTTGTGGCAGTCTGGTTGGTCTGTAAAATAACACAGTCGCTGGTTTAGCTCTGGGTGCAAGTTGTAGGTACCAGTTCTCCCATACAGCCTTGGCCTTCTGAGGTTTTTATTTCCTCTCATGAGTGCCATAGCGTGTGTGAACATGGCGAACTGGCATTTTGGTTGCCCCAACATCCTTGTCCTGGGTCTCTATCTCTTTTGCCATCTGACTGTACTTTGCAAAGACTTTCCTTTGGTTTTCACTTGCAATGTCTCTTGTTCCAGTAAGTGGTTCCTTACAATACAGGAAAGTTGCCAGTAGGTCCCCAAGGCAATTGATAGGTTTGTGTCATCATCTGAAAATTGCTTAAATGGCCCAAATATCAACACTTGCTGCCAGCTGGTCACTTTGAAATCACTGGGGCCTTTAAAACAACAAGCATTTACTGCCTCTTGTGTTTTCCCCATGCCATGAACTGAGGAGCAGCTGTTTGTCTTCCCCAGTTTTCATTTGCTCCCTTGCTGTGCAGTTGTCAAGGCACTTGCACTACACCTATATGAGCTTTTTCATTGTCACAATGTGGCAGCTCTCCTGGATACTGATGGCCGAGCTGCAGTAGTTGACAGGTTGGAGAGTACCTTCTGCTGCAGGCAGGAGGCAGTTCTGCATATAAGACAGAAGTGGGATATTTGTAGGTGTCCACCCCCGTGGTATTAATATGTTCTTGAATGAGAGAGAAATCTGCTGGGAATGGGTGATATATACAGGGTCCTGTACTGGGATAAGAGTGGTGGACCAGATGATCTTTCTCTAACTCCTTATCCATTCTGTGGTTCAGTACCATGTTGATGAATGTATTATATGTGATCTGGACTTGCTGATGGTCTACTGAATGTTAACCTTAGAGCAGAGGTGGAAAAAACCAGCCATTACTTTAATATTGAGTGCTCCTAAATTGAATCCTTTGGCTGATGAAAACAAAAGCATATGCTGCAGCTCTTGCTCCACACATTCTGCAGAGTCAGGGTATCCCTTGAGTAGATTGCTGAAGGCCAGGATATTTTAGTTAAAAATAAACCCAGAGCAATCATGACAGGCTTGTAAATTAATGTGGTGCATTCTCTGAGCACCAGCTCCCATCAGGGTTACTCTGGTGATCTGTCAGTGTCGTCCATCACCACGGCCGTATCGCTCTAATGATGCATTTCATATTAAAGTGGCTCCAGTTGCTGGGAAGAGATTCTGCACACTCAAATTGCAAAAAGTATTACTGTTGTTAACCTCAAGTGTTCTCCTTTTACCTATGGTGCCCTGGAGAATAAGGCAAATAGCTTCCACAGGCAGAAATCCTATTTAATTCTTTGTCTGCATTTGAAGCAAAATGTTTTCCTTCACTGCAGCCTTTCAAACTCCACCGAGAAGTTCTGATGATGTTTAAATGATGAACTGTTTTATGAAGCTGGCATTGCCATCCAGATTAACCTTTATTAAAAGGCTGGACTGAAATAATGCAATCTGCCCTTGAGGCGGGGGTAACTGTGTGATTGCCTCGGCCAGCAGCACCAGCAGCTGTGACTCAGAGTCTCACTTTGGTGGCTGGTTCCCCTTTGGTCCAAGGGGAATTCCTATATATGAGCTCCTTCCCAGCTGTAGGTTACTTCCCTCTTTGCACTGGGTCAGCACTGCCCCCTCGCAGAGTTTGCCGTGTTTTCCCCCGCTCCCCCCTCGCTGGCTGTAGCTCTCCTGGGCTCTTTGCTCCTCTGCCCCGGTGCACGAGGCTTTATATCAGCGTAAGCTGTTTCCACTCCTTTAAACAAAAACACCTCCTCTGTACATGCAGAAGCAGGAAGTCAGACGTCTGAATAGTCTTCCCACAAATTTCAAGAATTACTCACATTCATTGTCATCCTCCCTGGGCTGCGCTGCCTGGGGCGGCCTCGGGCTCTGACGAGAGCTGGGGGCACACCCATTGACTTGAGGAAGAGCTGAAACCTGTTTGTGCCAGGGCAGACACTAGCCACTAGTCACTCGCATGCCCCAGATTCTGTCCTGCCTCCGATGCCCCATGACGCACACCGGAACAGTGCGCTGGGGGCCTGAGCTTCCTCCCAGCCCACCTTTCACACCTATTTACCGCTCTGTGGGATGAAGAGCCCAAGGGCAGGCTTAGACGTGTTTAAACGTAGTGCCCTCATGTTTTCTGCCTGCATTGCTTGCCTTGGCTTGGCCACAGCTTGTCTGCCTTCATGGCTTAGCTACGTAGCGTTCCCCTTCGTGTTGGGAAAGACCGACTCTGCCTTGCTGCAGAGGACACGAAGTCCTCCTCAGAATGGTCACTTGGGGTGCAATTCTTCTCGTATTGCCTGGGTTTGATCCCTGCAGGCTGACTGAATGGGAGAGCACGGATCCATGTATAAAGTGGACATGCTCTGGCTCCTCACCTCCCATGAGCTGTTAACAGCATGAGCGGTGCGTGGGCCAGGTCCTCAGAGCGGGCTTGGACCAGAACCTGTGGTTTTTGTGGTACCCGTTCAACAGTGTGGGCTTAACTGTAAACATCTGCCTGTTCTGATCAGTTCAAATCATGCCTGCCTTCTTACCTCTGAATCCTCTGGGCCAGCAACCCTGACCACCCTCTTCTGAATGCACCCATGATGCTTCAGGAAGATAAATGGCTCAAACAGTTATTGCAGATCTTCCAGGTGCCCTCTCTGGCTCCCTACTCGTTGGGATAGATCCAGACTTGAAGAAAGGTGAGGTGGATGTAGCCTGAGTTTCCATTGTGGTCTGTACCACAGACCTTGGTAACATGCAGCTGATCATGGTTCTGCATACCAAAGGTAAGTTCCTCGTAGGACGATCATCTTTCAGAGAGAAGGTTAACTTCAGACCTGCCATGGATAAGGTAGCAGACATGTGCTGACTAGTGTGTGCTGCAGTTCAACAGCAGTTTGTCTTATACATCGCAGAATTAAAGCAAGAAACTCCTCAGCTCTGTTTTTCAGGCTGCTTTCCCAGAGCAATCCTGTATTTCAAGCTTCTGATAAACACAGTGATGGTGAAAGTGGATGGTGGCTCATGCTGTCCCTCTGCTACCTTTTGCTTGAGAAACTATTATAATATATATTGTTTGGGGTGTAAGGTATCTTTGTTCCCTGTTTGCCTAGCGCAATGACCCTGCCCGGGGCCAGCACACAGGCACTGACCCATGTTGTTAGAGTAATATAAGTAATAATCATTCAAAGTTTCTAACCTGCAGGGTGAAACCCACATGCAGTATTCGCTATACAACTGTTTTGGTTTGAGAGATTCAGTTAAATACTGACTCAGTGGTTAGGATATGTAGGTTGGGATTATGGTGATAAACAGTTCAGCATTACATCAGTTAGTCATAAGCAGCAATGAAAAAGGGCCCACACTATTTCTAATGCTTCCCTGATGTCATTTAATTGGAAGGAACTGGGTTGCCAGAATGCATGTTGAGATGGTCCATGCATAATCTCTGGCGGATGGGGGGCAGATTTCTACTTTCATGCCATTGTTTTTGCCACAAGTATTGTTACAGGTGACTCCTTTATTCTTTCCTATCAGTTATGTTTTGTATAATTAAGGCTAATTACTAGATATGAATAAATCTGATTCTAGTGGGAGTAAATTGTACTTACCATATTTATTCTCTCTGTGACTGACCTTTTCCGAGAAAGGCTTATAAATCCACACTTCCGAGACGCGGGGAAAAGTGTGCTTGCCCCTGTGCTGAATGGTTTGCAGTGCAGTCCAACGCTAAATAAACACGTATAGCCTTTGCAACTCCAAGTCTTAGTCACTAGAGTGTAAAAAGCTCCTGTTGACTTCAGGCCTTAGAATAGAAGGAAGATAATCGAGACACACCATTCTGGTTTAAAGGCTGCCCATCACTTCGCTGCTTGGTATAGAAGAAGGGCTCTTAGATGCTAGCCTAGAAAGCAAAGCTGGTCTGCCAAAGACATTCTGATTGTTCATATGTCTCCTTTCCATTTCCAGCTATTAAACAACAAGAAAAGACATCTGTCAACAGCGCAAATATTTTCCTTGTTTAATGTTGCATGTGGTCTGGGGCTGTTGGTGTCACTGGGATGTTATCCCTCCACCAGAAGACTGTGGATGGGAGAACCTAGGGTAGGGGAAGAGAAGAGAAAGAGAAAGAGAAAGAGAAAGAGAAAGAGAAAGAGAAGAGAAGAGAAGAGAAGAGAAGAGAAGAGAAGAGAAGAGAAGAGAAGAGAAGAACTCTCCATGAGATGCTGTCTTTTTAAAAAGACATTTTGACACCTGATGGCTGTGAAAAAAATGTATAGATGTGGGCTACTTGTCACCAGTGCATGGCTGCCTGAGTCTGCAGGCAGTCTGAGACAGTAGCATTTGCCTCTCAGTGGAATGAATCTGTTGGCTATGGCTATTCTAGTCAATGGCCCATATCCACTCTGACTGAGGAGGGCAAGTGGTACTGCATGGCTTACATATGGCTCTCTATATGGCTAAACTTCTTTGCCGCCAGAAACTGGGTGGTCTCATCTATGTTCCTGATGAAGAAGGATCCCTAGCCTGTGCCTGAATCATGCCCAGGCATTGCCTGGGAGAGTGCTAGTTGGTAAGCAAGCAAATTGCACCAGGGACCATGGAAACCATTAAACTGTTTTGATGATTTCATGCTCATGTTTGAGCTATGCCCTGGCTTGGGTTAGCTTCCCAACACAGGTGTAGCCTCTGAGACCCAGGATGGCCTCTTTCCCAATGCCACCTTGCAGAATATTGCAAGGGGTTTGAAGGAGAGGGTGTTGGGTCTGCTCCACCAGCTAATCAGACCTCATCTTACTGGGGCAAGTTTTGGAGGGGACACCTTTCAGAGAAGAAGGTGCTCTGTGATGCCTGACCTATTCCTGCCTGATCACTAAGGGGTGAAGTCTTTGCTGTATCCCGTTAATGATGAGGTGTGTGTGTGAAGGAGAGGGAAGGGCCATATGGCTAAGGCTTTAAGCTAACTCCTCGGCTTCTCTGCACATACGTATTTTTACAGACTGTGGTCACAGAGTATCCCCAAAGTGTCTTGAAATAGAGAGTCTGGAGTGAGACAAAAATTTCTGGAGTTTCATTGCTTAGTGTTTGGCATTTTTTCTGTACTAGACACCTCCATTTCCTTGTGCTTTCTGAACATGGTAAACAACCCTCAGGTGGAAGGGACAGCTGTACCCGGGAAAGACTGAGAAATTCTGGTTGGGCAAGCAAACTCCCAGTCCTCTCACACACTCAGTTCACACTGTCTTCAAGGTGGCCTTTTCCCTTTCACACGTCCACTCACATGTGGGTTCTCCACGCACTCGAGGATGAGACCCACACTGACTTTCACTCTCTCCTGATTTAAACTGAGGTGCTGTGGGATGCAAGTCTACATTTGCTTAGCCATTGGAGATGGAAATGTGACATACCCAATCTACCCGACCGCCTGGTGGGCATGGATGCATCCCAGGAGGTAGAGGCAGTGTCAGGGCTAGCGGGTGAAATCTTAACCGGCCTCAATGCTAGCACTGCCTGACCTGGGAGGGGGTCTCCTTGCAGCCCACTGCACTGTGGCCATGGCTGCAGTTGGTCTTGCAGCTCTTCTGGCCTCAGAGCGGGCCCGAGGACTGCTGGGCTGTGCCCTGGGGCTGACCACGCTTGTGAAAATCCTAAGCAGGCAGATCGATGCTCCTCCAGTCTGTTTCATTTACCATAATGAAGATCACGCTGTAGGAAGAGAAGGAAGCCTCTTGTCTATTCAGGAGTTTCACAAGTGTGGTGTGCTCATGTTTCCGGTGATGGGAAAGCCCCAGAACGTGGGTTGCGCTGAAAGGACAGGGCAGGTGATTTTACAGAAATCCTGCCTAAGTCTTGGGTAAACCTCAGTTGCCTGAAAATCTCATTTCACTTCAAGGCTTGTACCTGCAGCATTCAGACATGCAGTGACTGTGAGGAGTGACTCAGGTGTTTGTCCCTAAAAGCACTACCCCACCTGTTATCTGGAAAACTGTCTGACCTGGGAGGAGATCCTGGGTACCGTTTCCTGAGAAAGATGCCAAAACCAGGCAGGAAACGGGGGTGGTCAGAGCTGGGTGCAGTCGCAGTGACAGTGGCAGCGCCATGCAGACCCTTCACCTTCCTCCTCTGCCCACCTGCTGCAGTGAGTCTGCCTCTGACACACGGCATACGCTGACCACACTAGTCCAGTGCGAGCCAACAGGACAGCCGGGGGGGATGCAGGAGCTGGAGAAATAAAGATTTCATTTGAACACCTAGAAGCTGCATTACACCGGGTCGTGTAGCAATATGACACGTGACGCACAACCTGTTACTTACCCGTCCAAAGCAAACTGGCATATGCAGAACCACGCACAGCAGCTATTCCTGCTGATGTGATCATAACTGGCCATCCCTAGTGCAGCCCACTGTGGGCTGGATTTGGGGCCTGAGGTATTCCTACAGACTAACGCAGCAGATGTAAATAAGATGTAATAAGGCTGCTATTCCTAAAGAGTATAGTTGATCCAGAGATGTGGTTCTCCCTCACCTCCCTCTTTGAACAGTCTGGGGAGAAGGGTGAATCTGAGCAGGAGCTGTGCAGAGCTATTAGGTGGTATGAAATTCCTGCCAAAGCTGCCTCTCACCTTCCACTGACTACAAAGGAAACCTGTGGAGACTAGCCTTCTCAGGCTAATGTTAGCCTTTGTGATTATTGCCCTAGGCTCCCTCCATAGTCATTGAAGAAAGACAGCAACCAACCCACGAGTTACTGCTGCTTGACCTTTGGAGACTTCATATTGACATGCGGAAACAAACTTCACAACTCACAAAGAGTTATAAAGCAGGCATGTTTATTGCGACGCTGGGTGCAAGGGGATTTCTCCTCAAAGCTTGCACACTGGGTTAATATCTTCTGGTTAGGTATAGAGGGCAATGCTTAGTGAAGGCACCTACGCAGGATCCTTTAAGTTGGTGGTTTGAATCCTCCCTCAGATCTGTTGTGTTTCCTTTGGATCTGTTTGGTTCTGTAGATCATCCTCCAGCCCAATTAAAGTGACTAACAGGGCTTTTTGTCTAAGTGGACCTTCTGATGGTTTCAGGCCACTAGAGCAATGCAAGTACCACCGTGAGGAAGAGTCATCACAGAAAGAAGACTTTGCCTGGACATGTTCTTATTTTAGCTTTCAGTGCAGAAACAACTTTTGGGTCATATCTTCTGGAAGAAAAATTGGAGATGTTCAGGTTTCTCTAATCCATCATCCTGACAAGTACAGTTCAGTTGTTTCACCAATTAGGTCGCTTTTCAGCCAGTGAGGGACAATTTCAAGCTCCAAAGCGTGGAACAGATTGTGCTGGCTGTGTGCATAGGGCAAAGTTACTCTCGCCCTTGGGGATAGTCCTGGAAGACCTCTGAAGGATTCCCAGGAGGAAACGAGACACCGAGTGTCTCTGTCTTGATTCAGCTCACATGCCGGGTCTGAAGGACATGGTGGTTGGTGTTACATCAGTGTGCTTTTCCCCCAGTTTTGGGAGGCTGGTGCTGTTGCAAACTGTGGGGACAGCAGTATTCCTGTGCCCTGGAGGTCAGCAGGGCCTGGTGAAGGGCGAGGAGGATTTCCTGAGATGACCCTTCATGCCTTGCATGTATTAAGTCTGAGTTCACAACATCGTCTGCTCTATGAATCTTGTGTTTATTTTCTGGTACAGCTCATCCCCAGCAGTCCATGTGCTCGATAACAGACAACAGAGGAAATATCTCTAAGGCATGTCTTTTCTATCACATTCCCATCCTAAAACTTTTCCCTACTTTTAATCCCTGTGGTCTGGATTCCTTAAGAGTCTCTAGAAAACCTCACCCTCTGGTGCCTCCCAAGACTTCTCTCCCAGGACTCCAAGGGTTAATATCCTTGGAGCATCACATTGGGAAGCAGCACAAGTCTGTTCATGAAGTTGACAGTGCCCTTTTATTATTGCTTCTATCTCTCCTATCAGATGTCTCACTCTTAACAGAGTTGTTATTAAGATAATTAGTTAATGTGGGTTATTTTATTATTGCAGTCTTATTTGGTTTGATTGCATGCTCAGCTGACACATGTCATAAAAGCAACAAAAGCATTAAGAAGTTGCGTAATTGGCAAAACTGAACTGTCAGTGTTGTGGAGTTCAGAGAATCGCGGAGGGAAGAAATGTACCGACTCCATAGAGACACGGGTCCTTCCGTGAACCTTGGATTTCTCCTCCTAGCATTTATTAGTCAGGAAAATGATTGGCATTTCCTCTTCTGTGTTTTAATTTTCTCTGCTTGCGCTGTATTTTCTGATCTTTGCTTTAGCTTGCAGAGGAAGGCAGCTCAGTCTTGTTTATCTTTGCCAGAGATTCCTTCGTTTTGGGAACCGCATCGGAAATAACTTTGGATGAAGGCAGACAAGAGGCTTTAAAAAGCATCTATCAAGTAATCAAGTGGGTCTGTGTATCATATTTCCTGACCATCTATTGCCTTGGTATCTGCCATTGGCACACGTCCCAGTGCTGTCAGAATAGTACAGTCCTATTTTTATTTACATCCAGTGTTCCTCTACTCAAATACTTTATCCAGCTTCGTCAGTGCAAAATCCTGGCAATTTTCACCTTCTTAACCTTGTGAGTTTTCCTTCTGCACCCTCCTGACACATAAGCTGGGGAAAAATGTTACTTTCTTCAGCCCTGGCCTGAGAAGCTGCATTTCCGCCCATCCCAGCAAGGTTCTGTTCTGAGACCTGACCAGTGCAACCATGTCTTTGTTTGTGTTGGTCTTCTCCAGGCTGGGATTGAAGCTGTGAGTGGAACACTCCCCAGGCTGCTAAACTCTGACCAATTTGCAGCCATGTCGACCTGCAAATATTTCCTCCAGAGTTTGAGATTTTTGGCATCCCAAGTTTCCTGGATGTGCTTACATCATCCCTGCGCGGAGGAGGACTTGGCCATATGGCTTAGAATGTGCTCTGTGTAATTGAACAAGTTCCCTCAAAAATACCCCAGCAATTTTACCGGTTCTTGTCCAGGGCTATGAGGCATGTGATGTAGCCCTGTGGGCAGGAGAGGAAAAAGCCGTCCTAAGAGGCATTTCCTGAGATAATTTGATAAGTTTGGGGTTTGAAATGGTTGGGAAAGAAAAATCTCAAGCAAGAAACAAGCTGGTAAAGCAGGGACATGCACAGACATTTAAAAAACAATACCTCTTGATTTTTCAGAGCACGGCCAGAGGAAATCAATCCCTAACGCAGTAAACAAACTCCAGTGGGTTACGAGCAGTCTATATCCAGAGTAACTCAGTTCCAACCATGGGCACTGCTGGAGTGAGGATTTGGCCTTTGAAAGCTCCTTTTGCAGTTGCTGCTCTGAAAGAGGGATTTTAGAGACAAGCCCTGCTGCATGCAAAGAACTCTTGAAAGTCCCTTCAGACACACTGCTCTTTCAAGGTGTGCTGCTAAGGCACAAAGTACCAAAGAGGAAGGCTTCCGACAGCTTTCCAAGGCTCTGAACTTTGGGCATAATGTTTTTAGGTCATTGCTTAAAAGCCAAGAGCAGCAAGAAGGGCAGACAAAGGCGTATTAGCTGGAGCTCTTCTCAGTCTCCTGGGAGGGACAATGGGTGCAGTTCACAAACAGAGGCACACAGCTGCGGTTTGCTGGTTGGGAGGCTGCACACAGAGTAGAGATCAGAATTCAAAACGATTAAGCACGTCGCCTGATTGTTACCGACAGATTAAAAAAACCCCTCAGCCAGCTTTACACATTCGCGGCCTCTTGTCTTTGTGAGTCAGGAGGCAGTTCCCGTTGTGAGACACACATGCTCTGTAGTACAGGATGATTTTTGGCAAAGTCCAGATGATCATGAGCCAGACGGGGCGGGGACAGCATTCCAGTTTTATAACACAATTCCATAATAGGAGACAGCATTCTTTTCATATTAATGTTCATACAATAGGAATTTTAAACTCCAGCTTTTGGGTTATGTGGGAAAAAAAGCCTCTTTTAAATGCCACAACAACGTTATTCTATAATTCAATGGACAGGGCTGCTGGTGGACCAATCGCTTGGAGTGCAGCGGGTGTTTTACAGGATGCTTTCGTTTCAAGAAACAACTAACTAGAAAGCACTGATATAGTTACATGCTTGCTGATGCCACCATGATCTCCTCCTTGGATGGGTTACAGGTGTTCAATGCACCTACTCTGACCCCAGGGGAAACCCATGTCACCATTCTCTGCACACTCCTTGTGGGCACTGTGAAGTACCTATCATTGCTTCGCTAGAGTTATCAGGCCACAAGATGTGTAGGCATTTCCATGTCTTTTGGTAGCAAGGGTTTTGCAGAGAGCAACGTGTGGCTGCTTCAGGACCATCCTTGACACACATGCCACCAGGGACACTTTCTACCTCACCTGTGCTGGTGGCCCAGAGGGGAACATGAGGCTTTCAAGATATTACTCATGCCCTGAATTACATCTTGCAGTGCCTTGCTGGGAAGGTAGAAGTTTTAAGGGTAAATTTCTCCTGTTGGGGTTTTGATCAGTCTTTGAATTTCACACCAAAAATAATCCTGTGCTTTCAAGAGCCCTTGCTGCTCTTAACTCGAGGTTGCAGTTTGGCCGCTCACTGTAGCTCAGATAGAAACCTCGCTGCTGGCATCAGTGTTAAAGGGTGAGAAGGGTAAAGACACTCTCCAAGTTTTTCTCTCTCGGACTTTGTAGTAAAAGAAAACATGTTAAGACTTCCAGAAATACTTTGGACCCTCAACTGATCTCACGGGGAAAAGGGAAACTTCATTAAAATCTGGTTTGGCCAGCAGGCTGACACCCCTTGAACTAGCATTTGCCAGGCTGCCTGGTTTCCAGCAGTCAGGGAGGTGGGTTATATGAAGTACATTTTCTCACTTGTGGCACCTACGAGTGAGACTTCACAGAGGACTAACTGAACCAGGCTGTCCAGAGCAGCTACAGGGACTGCTGCTACTAGTCACTAAAAGTTCCCGTTGTCCTAACCTAAGCTATTAAATTCAGCTCTGTTTTAGATGAGCAAAGACATGTGCTCTGAAAAGGGCAGGAGTATCAGTACTATTTAGAGACACATTGGCACACCCGAAAGAGCAGAAGAGGGCTTGGCCTCCTGAGAGGTTGTTCTGTGCCTCGCCTGAGCAGCGATGGGGCTGTGTGTATCAATCAGTAAGGGTATGCGTGTGCTGGGGAGGAAGTGACTCCAGGTTATAAGTGAGGTCTGACCCTTGCAAGAGTAGTGGAATGGCATTTGGAAACAGGAGAAGGAAAACCTCATTAAACACACGCAGGCAACTTTGGTAAGTGCCAGGAGTGCTCTGACATGTGTTTCTGCACACAACGCTGATTTGAAGGGGAATGTTCAGTAGCGACCATTTTATAATGCTGTTATAATATTAGGATAGCGCCAAGTGACAGAGAAAAGAGAAGTCATCAGGATGTATGTTCATACAGGAGAGTGCATCAGTAGGGTCTGGCAGGTGCAGTTTTTGGTTTTGAGCCTAGATGCTGCAGCGTACACCACTATGGTGTAATTACAAGTATTGCTTTGGGTAGCTGCGATTTTGAAGTGTGGTAATAGAGACGCTGATCTGCATGCACGTTCTCCACTTAGCCTTAGTGAGTTCACGGGGAATTTCTACTCAAAGAAGAATTTGCAGAGCAAGGGCTGTGTGAGAATATTTCTTCCTGACAGCTTGGCTGGTGTCCTTCAGAGCAAGCCCGGCGGTGGCGGCGCTGAGCCTTGCCGAAGGCACTGCGTTCTCTGAGTTGAGGGTGGTAGCCCAGTCCTGGGCTGAGCTGGGGACGGCCAGCTGGGGAAAGAGATGGCTCGGGGGACTGATGTGAGCACAACCCAACCTTTAAAAAAGAGACTTCCTGCCTCTGTAGAAGTGTTGGAACGTCTTGGTGTGTTTCCCTGCCTTCAAACAAGAGCCCCGTGCACCTGACATCACTTCCCCAGGCTGCTGGGCCGATAACAGGATGAACCTGCACTGCCTCTGAACCAGACATTCCACTGTGTCACTGGTTATTGTCCTCTACAGTGGCGCAGGAGACTTTGCTACCAATATTGTTTTTGTGGTTTATGCTTCACGCACACTTTCCCCCCCCTCCCCAGCAGTTCGAAAGGAAATGGCATAGGAACTTGTGTGATGTGCTTACAGGCACACACAAGCAATGTGACTCATCAATAGACCAGGCTTTGGGAGCTGGTGCCTGTTACAGCGTGAAGCCAGCCTGCTTCTTCACAGAGCTCCAAAAGGCAGCTGGCTATGTCAAAAGGGCAGAGAATAAAGAGTGTAGTGTAAAATGGAGACACAATTAAGCAAAGATAAAAAAAAGCTATAAAATTTTTCATCTCTTTACTGAAAGTTCCCTCGGGTGGCGTTTGCTGAAACAAATAGTTCTGCAGCTTGTTGCTGCAAATAATGGCGCATAGATTTTGCAATAGTGCTAGTTTATTTTTAAATATCTAAATGAGCAGTCATATAACATCTCCCTTGGCATGCACCAAGTTCATCATAGAGTATGTCTTTATCACTTGGTACCACTGAGGAAATGGCATTTAAGTGATATCTCTATGAATCTGTCCCCTTTCAAACCTTCAAATGTTTCAACGTCATCTCAGATCTTGTACTAAACATTAGCCAGTGAGGAGGGAGTGGATAATTTATTGCAGATAATTTAATACAGTCTCAGGAGCTTTGATATAGTTCTTTATGTTTCAGAACATTTTAGAGGGAACCTGGTTTAGCACTGTCTGCATTTTGGAACTGGGAAAATTGAGGCACTTTCTCTGGAAAGGCCGGTGAATTTTAGATGCCTCTATATCTCCAGGGAGATAGACTGGTGGAGCCACACCCTACTGTCCCTTAGGCAAAGGCAGAGGACGGAGGCTCCAGGAGAAGCAGAGGCCCCCTTACCCTCTTGCCGCTGCGCAGAAGGAGGGGACCTAAGAGGCGAAGGGGAATGGAAAAAGGTCCCTGCTCGGGGCAGCAGGCGAATCCCTTCCCGGCCTCCCTCACCTTCCCAGCTGCCCCTACACAACAGATATGGGGCTCTGGAACTTGAGGGCCAGGACAACGAGGATATGGATGAAAGTCCATCTGCAGGGCTGCCTAGGGCGAGACAGTCTGCCCCACGCATCACAACCACCTCTACTAAGACAAAAAGGAGGGTAATTGTCGTCGGTGATTCCCTCCTGAGGGGAACAGAGGGCCCAATATGCTGACCAGACCCAACCCACAGGGAAGTCTGCCGCCTCCCTGGGGCCTGGGTGAGAGAGGTCACTAGGAAACTCCCTGGTCTGGTACGGCCCACCGATTACTACCTGCTGTTGGTTTTGCAGGTTGGCAGTGATGAGATTGGGCGAAGAAGCCTGAAAGGGATCAAGAAGGACTTTAAAGTACTGGGGACACTGGTTGGGGGATTGGGAGCACAGGTGGTGTTTTACTCAATCCCTTCAGTGGCGGGGAGGAATGCTGATAGGAATAGGGAAGCAAACCTGGTCAATGTGTGGCTCAGAGACTGGTGCCATCGGAGGAATTTTGGATTCTTTGACCATGGGGCGGTCTACACAGCACCGGGCCTGCTGAGTGCAGACGGTGTTCAACTATCCTCAAGGGGGAAAAGGATCCTTGCTCGTAAGTTGGCAAACCTCATCAAGAGAGCTTTAAACTAGACTTGAAGGGGCAAGGGGATGAAGCCAGGGTACCTAGAGATGAACCTAGGGGTGGCGTGCCAATGTTGGGGGCAAGATCGATAGCCCAGCTCAAGTGCATCTATTCCAATGCACGCAGCATGGGCAGCAAACAGGAGGAGCTGGAAGCTGTTGTGCAGCGGGACAGCTATGATGTAGTCGCCATCACAGAAACATGGTGGGACGACTCGCATGACTGGAGTGCTGCGATGGATGGCTATAAGCTCTTCAGGAGGGATAGGCAACGAAGAAGAGGCGGTGGGGTGGCTCTGTATGTCAAGGAGTGCTTTGATTGTATAGAGCTCGAAGATTGTGACGACAGGGTTGAATGCTTATAGGTAAGGATGAGGGGGAAGGCCAACAAGGTGGATATCCTGCTGGGGGTCTGTTATAGACCACCCAACCAGGGCGTAGAAGCCGATGAAGCATTCTACAAGCGACTGGCAGAAGTCTCACAGTCGCAAGCCCTTGTTCTCGTGGCGGACTTCAACTTACCAGATGTCTGCTGGAAGTATAACACAGCTGAGAAGAAACAGTCCCGGAGGTTCCTGGAGTGTGTGGAAGATAACTTCCTGACACAGCTGGTAAGCGAGCCTACCAGGGGAGGTGCCCTGCTTGACCTACTGTTTACAAACAGTGAGGGTCTGGTGGAGAAGTGAAGGTTGGAGGCCGTCTTGGGCTTAGCAACCATGAAATGATACAATTCTCAATTTTTAGCCAAGTAAGGAGGGGGGTCAGCAAAACTGCTACCATGGACTTCCGGAGGGCAGACCCCGGTCTGTTCAGGACACTGGTTGAGAGGGTCCCTTGGGAGACGGTCCTGAAGGGCAAAGGGGCCCAGGAAGGCTGGACGTTCTTCAAGAAGGAAATCTTGAAGGCACAGGAGCAGGCAGTCCCCATGTGTCGTAAGAAGAGCCGGAGGGGAAGACGACCGGCCTGGCTGAACAAGGAGCTTTTGCTTAGACTCGGGGAAAAAAAGAGAATTTATCACCTCTGGAAGAAGGGGCAGGCAAGTGAAGAAGAATACAAGGACCTCGTTCGGTCATGCAGAGAGGGAATGAAAACGGCAAAAGCCCAGCTAGAGCTCAACCTGGCCACGGTCGTGGCAACAAAAAATGCTTCTATAAATACACTAACAACAAAAAGAGAGAGCCAAGGAGAATCTCCATCCTTTACTGGATGTGGCGGGGAACATTGTCATGAAAGATGAGGAAAAGGCTGAGGTACTTAATGCCTTCTTTGCCTCAGTCTTTAACAGCCACACCAGGTATCCTCAGGGTATCCATCTCCCTGAGCTGGAAGACAGGGATGGAGAGCAAAATAAACTCCCCATGATCCAGGAGGAAGTAGTTAACGACCTGCTATGCCACCTGGACACTCCCAAGTCTATGGGGCCTGATGGCATCCACCCAAGGGTGCTGAGGGAGCTGGCGGGGGAGCTTGCCAAGCTGCTCTCCATCATTTATCAACAGTCCTGGTTAACGGGGGAGGTCCCAGACGACTGGAGGATTGCCATCATGATGCCCATCTACAAGAAGGGCCGGAAGGAGGATCCGGGGAACTACAGGCCCGTCAGCCTGACCTCGGTGCCGGGGGAGATTATGGAGAGGCTCATCCTGAGGGCGCTCACGGGACACGTGCAGGACAACCAAGGGATCAGGCCCAGCCAGCACGAGTTCATGAAAGGCAGGTCCTGCTTGACCAACCTGGTCTCCTTCCATGACCAGGTGACCCGTCTAGTGGATGAGGGGAAGGCTGTTGATGTTGTCTACCTGGACTTCAGCAAAGCCTTTGACACTGTTCCCCACACTATTCTCCTAGAGAAGCTGGCGACTCGTGGCTTAGACAGGTGCACTCTTCACTGGGTTAAAAACTGGCTGGATGGCCGAGCCCAGAGAGTTGTGGTGAATGGAGTGAAATCCAGTTGGCGGCCGGTCACAAGCAGAGTCCCCCAGGGCTCAGTTTTGGGACCGGTTTTGTTTAATATCTTTGTCGATGATCTGGATGAGAGGATTGAGTGCACCCTCAGCAAGTTTGCAGATGATACCAAGTTGGGAGGGAGTGTTGATCTGCTGGAGGGTCGGAAGGCTCTGCAGAGGGATCTGGACAGGCTGGATCGATGGGCCGAGGCCAATTGTATGAGGTTCAATAAGGCCAAGTGCCGGGTCCTGCACTTGGGTCACAACAACCCCATGCAATGCTACAGGCTTGGGGAAGAGTGGCTGGAAAGCTGCCCTACAGAAAAGGACCTGGGGGTGTTGATTGACAGCCGGCTGAATATGAGCCAGCTGTGTGCCCAGGTGGCCAAGAAGGCCAACAGCATCCTGGCCTGTATCAGAAATAGTGTGGCCAGCAGGAGTAGGGAGGTGATCGTGCCCCTGTACTTGGCGCTGGTGAGGCCGCACCTCGAATCAGTGTTCAGTTTTGGGCCCCTCCCTACAAGAAGGACATTGATGTGCTGGAGCGTGTCCAGAGAAGGGCGACGAAGCTGGTGAGGGGTCTGGAGCACAAGTCTTATGAGGAGCGGCTGAGGGAGCTGGGGTTGTTCAGTCTGGAGAAGGGGAGGCTGAGGGGAGACCTTATCGGTCTCTACAACTACCTGAAAGGAGGTTGTAGAGGGGTGGGTGCTGGTCTCTTCTCCCAAGTGACAAGTGATAGGACAAGAGGAAATGGCCTCAAGTTGCACCAGGGGAGGTTCAGACTGGATATTAGGAAAAAGTTCTTTACTGAGAGAGTGGTAACACAGTGGAATAGACTGCCCAGGGAGGTAGTGGAGTCACCCTCCCTGGAGGTATTCAAGGAACGTGTGGATGTGGCATTGTGGGCATGGTGCTGTGTGGTGTGGGTGGGTTGTTTTGGTGGTTTTGGTTGGGTTTTTTTTTGGGGGTGGTGTTTGGGTTTTTTTTGTTTTGTTTTGTTTTGTTTTGTTTTTTGTAATGGTTGGACTTGATGATCTTACAGGTCTTTTCCAACCTTAGTGATTCTGTGATTCTCTGATTTGGTTTCAGGCATATAACCTCAGAGAAGATGCTAAGCTTGGGCATTGATACCATTGCTTCTGCTTATCTAACAGGCAATACTGCAGTAAGCCCCAGTAATTTGATTGTGTTGTACTGTGTGGCTCTGCCTGTAGCTGTGGGTTGCTCTTACACCACCAGAAATCCACACTGTTTCCACTCACCAATGGAACTTGGAAGAAATGGAGAAAAATGTATGTCAAACATTTGAAAACAAATACTATCCTCTAATTTGACAATGCTTTAAATATTAAGAGTAGTCCGAAATGACCACAAGATTCAGAAAGATGTAAATTTTGACGTTTCTGATTTCACAGTAGTCTTTTTTTTTTCCTAGGGAAATACATTTTCTACATCTAGGAAGAAGGCAAATTCATAAAAGCAAGTGCCCTTATTATGTTCCTAGTTACTACCTGTGCTGTCCTAGTTACCACAGCTGTATTCACATGCCATGGGATAGCAAGGTCAAGTATTAAATACATCTTATAGTGATGCCCAAGGTTATCACTGTTTGGTTATCACTCAAGGTCATCTTCTGTTTGTCATTCATCATATAACAATACCAAGCAAAGTAGGCTCTCTAAGCATAAATAAGAATAACATTAACACTAATAATTCACCACACTGCAGAACTAATTGCACATTTTTCCACCTTTTCAAGTATCCATTAAAAAAAAAAAAAGATAACCTGCTTTTTGTTCACTTGAAAGGACAACTGTCAAGCTGCTCTATTTCTGGACATCCTAGACTGTTTGCCAGCCCAGTTCCTTAGTGTAGTTAGTGATCCTGTGCCTTTGGTACTGAGACTCGCTAGAGAAAACCCTTCAAAGTATCCAGAAATATTCTGTTGTGAGCTGTGCTGAGGCTTGGTAGCTACCACATAATAAAAATAATAAGTCAACTGCTAGGAGAAAATATTGCTCATGAATAGTTAGTTACCTGATATGACAAATGACAAGGTTTGAGACAGATTAGTCAACCAGTTCCAGTCATCACCTTGGTTTCTTTTTCTGACAATTTTCAGAGTATGTCTGTCGTTACAGAAAATTATATTTTGCCCACAAGCAATATTTGGTTGAGTCTTGTATTTTCGAGATATTTTTCTCCTTTTCTTCCCCAGAGCGTAGTTAATTTTCAGTCAGTGTTCCCTATGGAGGACATACATACCCTTTGAACAAGCCTATCTATCTTTCGTGTACTTCACAGCTTTTACTTCAGTTTTATCTTCCTTGAAGGATACTTTTTTTCAGTATCTTCTTGTCACTGGAGCTGGAGAAAATTTACATTGACAAGAGCTGTAAAATTCCACTGGTAAGCAACTTAAACCTAGATGCTTTCCCTGGAGAGAGTGAAATTATGTGATTATACTGTATATTTGTGTACCCTTGTAATTTATCTCCTTTTATAGTCTTCCGAAATCTCCTCTTGTTCCCTTGAGATAACTTAATGTTACCCACAAAGGAGCATGTCTCAGGCGCATCTGCATCCAGAGTGTGACAATGGTATGCAGCTGAATGCCGAGTTCAGTGAGTTGAGGCTCAAGGAGTCATTGTAACCCTCACACTCTTGATACTTATTCCAGATTAATTTGTGTCAGTCCTGTGTTGGTTAGTTGACTTCACAATGAAGGACAAGGAGTGGATACATTCCTGAGCTTGTGAATTTTCTGAGGATGTTCACAATGGTCTGACAAAAGAAATGAAGGTCTCTTTTACAAGAACGAAGTCCTCAAAACATTTGAAAGGACAGGTGCACAAAGTTTTCCTTGGGCAGGTATTTTCCTTTTAATTATAGTGTAATTCATTTAGGCAATTTATTAAGGATGTGTTGGAAGGTGAGTCAGAAGTGGAATTATTCTTCTAGTTTAAAACCAGCTTTGTCTAACATTTATTCATGCTGGGCTGGGTCTCCAGATGGTATAAATTGGCATAGCTCCATTTAATTTCAGTGGATCTCTGCCAATTTCCAGCAGCTGAAAATCTTGTCCAGTAAGTCACTTTTGGTCCCACAACTTCAGTTCAGTGCTAGTAAGATCTAAAGAGTCAGACCCTGGGGTGATGACCAGAAATTCTTATCTTTACCAAAATGAACCTTTCTTCTTCAATGATGTTGAGTGAGCACA
This sequence comes from Gavia stellata, assembly GCF_030936135.1. Classification (NCBI taxonomy): domain Eukaryota; kingdom Metazoa; phylum Chordata; class Aves; order Gaviiformes; family Gaviidae; genus Gavia; species Gavia stellata. The sequence continues at coordinate 29,214,206 of NC_082594.1, read as the reverse complement.
TGCATAACCTACTCTGAACAGACACAACACCTTTTTCCCCCATCTACCTTTCATTACTGGTGCTGTTATATCTAAATGTGTGTTTCTCTTCAGCAAGATCCAAATGAGAAGAGGTCAATATGATTATTTTTATTATAATAGCAGAGCTTCTTATGGTGAGCCTGAGAGTACAGTACTTGTGAACTGTGCTCCCACTGGTAGATAAATTGGAAGGTACCAATGGAGTTAAGCCATTTAGTCCATACGTGGATCTGGGCCATACAATGCCTCTGCTTTAGGAATTCATCTAACAGTCACAGCAATACTTGATCATATCAGCTATTAATGTATTTATCTTTAAATACTGGTTGTGTGATAGAGATCTGCTATCAAGACAATGCCATTCAGACAACAAATGTCAGACTCTTCTATGATAAAAGCAGGACCCAGCATAACACTTTGGTATCATTAATGAAACTTTGGAAGAGCAGAAGAGACAAAAGACTCAACTGCTATAGAGTAATCACAAAAAATCACACTTAGACTTTTGAAACAATGTGTTTCCTCATTAAACCTTTCTGCTGCTGAATGTGTAGTGGGTGACTCTGGCTGGCAGCTAAGCACCCATCCAGCTGCTCCCTCAGTCCCCCCAAGTGAGATGGGGGAAGAAAATAGGAAGAAGCAGAGCAAGAAAACTAGTGGGTCTAAATAAAGATACTGATTCAGGTATTGAGAAACAAAGATGACAAACATTCAAACACTTAGGAAAAACACCTTTCCTCTCCCTTTCCAAGTCTCTTGCCCTTGTTATCACAACAGGTTATACTCAGTCCCTTTGGCAAGGCAATGGGCAGCACAGGAAGATAGGGTCAGGATGCAGTGGTTTCTTTCTGCTGCTCCTTGTTCCTTACTCTTTTCTTCTGCTCCTCCTTCCTTCTTACTCTTTTCCTGTGCTCTGGTGTGGGTTCTCCATGGGCCGCAGTCTGCTCAGGGAGTACCTGCTCTGGCGTGGGTCCTCCAGGGGCTGCAGTCCCTTTGGGGGACTGTTGTGGAGTCGTGTAGAGCTGACTGTGACTGGCATAGGGCAGCCCCTGACCTCCTCCCATATAGGTGACCCCTGTAGCACCACTGTCCCTCCTCCCCCCTGCTACCAAAATGTTGCCAAAGGCACCCAGTACAATCTATAAGCTTTCTTCTTAGCTGAGCAGAACAGCTGAGACATAGGTCATCGTGTGGTAGGAATACCACTATACACTTTAATTATGCACTTCATTAAAGGTCTGTTGTTGGGTATCTTAAGAGACTGGATACGGGGCCACTTATGTCCTTGGTCTAACTCAGTATGTTATGTTATTTTACTTAATGTCACGTTACCCTACCTTATTTCAGTCTTCCACTGAAGATTAGGGGGAGTCCAGAGGTTTTGTAGCACCAAGCAGAGGAACACAGAGCTGTCTTCGGAAGTGGAGGGGCAGTAACTTGTCTGGGATCACGGAGGAGGCAGAGCAGCTCCAAACTGAGCAGCTCCAGGGTAAGGCTATATCAACACATAATTTTTATTCTTTAACATGAATGCTGGAATGGAAAAAAACAACCTTAAAAAACTTTTGCCATCTTCATCCCCATTATCAAAAATCACCACCATTTCAATAGCATTAATCTGCTCAGATATTAAGCCGTTGAATGAGTAGTTTTGATTTAATGAATTTCTCTCATCTCAGCTTATTTTCTACTCCTCTTCTAGCTTTAATAGCTAGCTGCTTAATATGAGAGATGTTTCATTTCATTACCTTTCTCCTGTTTTTTTCTTGCGGTGGAACTAATGCAATGCAAATTGTGATGCCTGTCTCTGATTTTTCTATTAGGCAACTTAGGATTCCATACAGCCTGTGTTATTGAGTGCAGAGCTAGAAATATATTTGAATTTATGATGAAATCCTGGAGTTTGCAGTATCTCAAGTTTGGGGATTTTTTTTTAAAACAAATAATGACGTTCAATGATAATCAAGTTTTTGTTGGAGGCCTTTTCCCCAGTGTGTTACACATACATTTCAGTTCTGTTTTTTCCACCTGATGCAATTCCATAGCACCTGCCATATAAAATTTCTGACATACAGCTAAGCATAGTATGAGCTCAACGGGGCACTAAAGCTGCAACAGTACAATGTGAACAAGTTCAGAGACACTGTTGAATTGCTGGTTGGGGTTGGAAAAACCAAATGTAGGAAATGGTTGAATGAGTTGTATCATGCCAGAAGGACTGGGAAGGTATCTATTAACACACATTGGTGCCTGCAGAGCTAGAGTTACCTTAGCAATCAGAGCAATTTCCTCTTTGAGTAAAGAGGAAATAATTTTTGCATTAAGCTCTGCAACATGTGTGTACGCTTTTTTGAGTATGCAGTCTATGCAGGAGATGTTGCAAATTGCTGCTTTTGAAAACCATGGATGTGGTGTGCATCTCAACTAACACTTCTGCTTTATTTGTTCCTCACTTTTGCTTTTATTTCACAGTATAGAACTTGAAGGAATTTGCTGGGCTGTTGTGTTCAATTCCCTGATCAGTCATATCAAAGAGATCCCCTTTCACCTCTGTTTTAAAAACAGACAGTTTCTTTACCCCAGTATTTTGAAAGAGGGGATGTTCTGCAGCCTTATTTTTCTGATTGTTAGTGACTTTATTCCCAAGTGACATTTTCAATGTATGCCTAGCCAGCCTCTCTCCATTTATAAATCAGTTGTTCTTTTCCTGCAGCAAATGTAAGATGTTTTCCCTTGAGAATTTTTCTTCACTTTTTGTAGAAAGCAGTACTACCCTTTGTCTGCTTTTGCTTTAATGCTAAGCGAGCCAACCTCTTTTCTTTGTCTAATCTACAATAGTGAAGGTCTTAATGGAAGTGATCAGTGTAGTTCTATAGTCACATCTGGATTACCTACAGTGCCTCTGTCTCCTCCCAAACGAAGAGCTGTCTGACATTTTTTGCAGTACATTTTAATTTCCTTTGCTGGCCTAGATCAGCTCAAAACTTGTCAATTCCTATCCTTTCCCTGAACTCTGTCTGCTGAGAAACAGCTTGCTTTGCTGATTGATCATTTTTCTTCCATTCCCTGTAGCCTTCTCCTTATATGTTGCAGAGAAATGTATTCATCAGTTTAGGTGTCTAAACCTCTCCTAAAGGCTTATTTCCTGTCTTGCAATATGGACATCTTTGCCTGGATTAAACCTTAAGCCTCCTTTACTAGAATGTTCCCCTCATCCCTACATAGAGATGCTTGTGAGAAAATGACCAGCTTGCTGAAATGGACCGCAGTTACCATTTTATTGGCCAGGAAAGGGAATCTCTAAGGAGGTTTGGAAATCCAGAAGAAACAAAACATGTGTAGAATACAGGAATTTGCAACACACCAAAAAGCGTTATTCCGGTTACTATTTCCGGGAAGCAAATTTTTGGCTTAGCAGGAAGGCCAGTAGGAAACCCTATAGAAGTGTTAGACCGTGAACGGATTTGGTAACTATGCCTGAAAGGAAACCCTCAAGGTAAACTTGGCTTGTGAATACCATATAAAATTGGAGAGAACCTCAAATAACCCTCATGATTCAGGAAATATCAGAGGATACAGATGTTGCATGAATTGGTCAAGTGCCTGGAAGGAGGATGAGCCTGATTCTTGAATGGGACAACCCACTTCATTAGAATAGAAATAATTATGAGGAAAACTCTTAAGAAAACATATCTATTCTCATGCTGAGGTCAGGAAAGATTTTCTTTATATATATGTATCTCTCGATTTAAAGGATCCCACTCTCATATGTCAATGACATAATCAAGTTCCAGAGAAACTGACAGCAATTCCATAAGAACTGAGATGATCAAACTAATTATCTTAAAACAGTATCACAGTGTGAATCTTTTCTCAGAAGAACACTGGAGGGCTTTTTGCTAGGGTAAATGAATGGATAGTTTGGAAAAGCTGAATTTGTTTCATTCTGGAGTTGTGTTAGAGATCATTGCAAGTTTCTCTGTTGTGAGAATGAAAAGGATGTGCAACATATGAAATTCAAAGGTGTGTAGGCAGGTAAAGTGGGAGAGGAAAGGTATCAGTGAACTATTTTCCTATTTGGATTATCTATTTCTCCAGTCTTATTTCAACACTTAAGAGACAATACAGATGCAACCTTTGGCTCAGAAAGTCCATATACTGACTGATGTGGAAAGGATTTCTATTCTGAAGCTGTTTGCTAATTCTTTCTCTTAGCATCCACTGCCGGCTATTCTCAGAAGATATTTGCCAAATTGACTCTTTGTCTGGCCAAGTACAGCTGTTCTGATACTGATTTCTCAAAAGTATGCGAGGACACATGTCTGCAGACTTGGTCTATGTGATTAAGTTATAACATCTCTTAGAAGGAGCATCTTCAGTATCTGAAGAAAGTCAGCTGAGCCATGAGTTGGGGTGCCTATGGGTCCCAAACATCAGGATTACATTTTAGGAGTGGAGCTTGCAAGATGGGAATGTGGAAGCCATTCTACAGAGTCCAAACCCAGGACTCTGACAGCTTTTGAGGAACAGTGGGGTAAAATACTAGCAAAACAGACTAAGGAGAGCTGAAGAAATGCATGTGACATCTTCCAAGCTATATACAGTGCTTTGTGATCCAGATGTTTTGGCTGAAGTTACAGGCCAACTTGGTGGTTTGTCCTGAGAGGACTTTTAATGCAAGAGTTTTAAAGCAGTACAATATACTGTGGTAATGGGTGTAGAAAGCTCCACCTGAGAGAGCACTTTTGTGCAGGAGTGATTAGTCTGACAAGCTCTGACTCATGCTGAAACCACTGGGAATACTTGGAGAAGTAGCAGGTTGCTAACATGAGCAAAGACTTCAAAATTTGCTTCTACTGCCCCATAACTTGTACTTACCTGGGATAATTTTTATGGGTAATTGGTGGTTTTACTATTCATGAATAATGCGACTTCCCCAAACTCATGGTGAGAAATTCTTGCCACTTGATTGTTGTGCCAATAATTTGTAACTCAGATATCACACACTTATATATATTTGATCTAATTTACCATGTGTTTAGGACATCTGTTTAAAATAAATGTTTACCGAGGCATCCTGAGCTACAAAAAATAAGCTAGCATTTTCGTTAACTTTCCACATATTCCATGATTTTAATGCTTTTTGAAAATCTGTCCAGGATTTCTGATCCATATTGATTGAAGGACAATGAAACTGGTGAGGGGTCTAGAGAACAAGTCTTCTGAGGAGTGGCTGAGGGAACTGGGGTTGTTCAGTCTGGAGAAGAGGAGGCTGAGGGGAGACCTTAACGCTCTCTACAATTACCTGAAAGGGCGTTGTACTAAGGCGGGTGCTGGTCTCTTCTCCCAAGTGACAAGTGACAGGACAAGAGGAAATGGCCTCATGTTGCACCAGGGGAGGTTTAGACTGGATATTAGGAAAAATTTCTTTGCTGAGAGAGTGGTGAAGCATTGGAACAGGCTGCCCAGGGAGGTGGTGGAGTGACCCTCACTGGAGGCGTTCAAGGAACGTGTGGATGTGGCATTGCAGGACATGGTTTAGTGGGCATGGTGGTGTTGGGTTGATGGTTGGACTTGATGATCTTACAGGTCTTTTCCAACCTTAATGATTCTGTGATTCTGTGAAAAACATGCTAGCAAAGTAGATCAAAAAGCCATGCTGAAATTTTGTCAAGGCAAAACACATAATTCATCTTCAATCCTAGTAAACTTCACAATGTGTTTTTAACCAGACTCTGAAGAGTGGGTTTTTCCCAGCTGAACCACAAAGGTGTCAGAGATACTGCATACCTGACATGGAAGTCAGACACCAGACACCTAACAACACCAGTGCTCTGAATCTCCAGCCCAAGTATCTCATTGATATTTCCCTCGAGTTTGGAATAAAGCTGGTTTTCAAAATCTGGCTCTGCTATGAAAATGATCCTATCTGATGCTTGATGTTGAAAGAATATGATCAAGCCTGCCAATTTATACTACAGTGAAAAAACAAAGATTATTTGGGGTTCAAAACAGTGGAGATAAAACTATGGTTCATATGTTGATGTTTCCATGACTTTTGACCTGAACACCTGGTGACACCTCATAAGAAATGCCACGGCAGAATTGCAGCCCTAATTAAATGCTGCTGTTTTACTTTCAGAGAAAACTGTAAAAAACAGAGAAGACAGAGGAAATTGTTAGAGGCAGGTTATGATTTTAATCATGCAGAGCACATATATTTGTACCAAACTATGACCAAGTGACCTATGCAACATATGAAGCATGTTATAGGATACTCTCCTCATTGGAGATGCTGCAATAGTATTACAGTGGTGTTTCCTTGGCAAGTGTCTGAAGTGGAGGTATGTTGCTGTACAGAGAGATTTCAGACCCAAGTCTTTAAAGCTGTAGAGATGCTTGGATCCCATTAAAATTATCCTTGGCTTCAGAGGGCATTAAGCCACCTGAATACCTCTGAGAATTTGGACACAAGTGATCTACCCAAAGTCACAAAGGAAGGCAGAGGCAAAGCAAGAGCATCCTAAGTCCCTGTTTCGTGCCCTAAGTAGCACTCAGCCTCTTGTTCAGTAACAAGACCATCTCTGCTCTTAGGAGTTCAGTCCCAACATCATGAAAGAATTGATAAGTTGTTTGGTGGGAAGAAACAACTCTAAAAAAGACCAGAAATAAGTGAAAAAGCAGAGCAGAAGGGTAAATGTAAATTAATTTGCAAGGCCAGGAATCTTAGCCATAAATCATGGGGCATTACAGTTTATGCATCTACTTTATTTTGAACCTGTTAACTTCTACTGTTATCACACAGAAGGATATCCAGGAAAGAGAGAAGCAATCACTGCTCTTGCTAGTTGTCATCATTTTTTCACCTCTACTTTTCCTGTTGAAAAAGAAAGCACGATAGAACGTAAATTGTGTCTTATAGGTACAATCTGACTGGTTTCAGTTTGCAGCACTGGTTCTCATTCTGCCTTTCTCTGCTTAAGAGTTCTTCTCTATCTGGTATTGTCTTCTTGTGAATGTGCTTACACACCAATCAAATCACCTCTCAGTCTTCTTTTTGAGAAACTAAACAAATTGATCTTGTTAAGACTCATACTGTAAGGCACTTTCTCCAGCCCTTGAATATTTTTTGTAGCTCTTTTCTATTCTCAGGGTTGTTCAGTCTGGAGAAGAGGAGGCTGAGGGGAGACCTTATCACTCTCTATTCTATTCCAGGATTTACTTTCCTGGGGACCACCCTTCACCTCCTTACTTCTAATTGTTGTCCCATCCTTCTCCTCTGCTTCCTTCCAGGTTTTTTAGCTGCACCTCTGGTCACAAAAATCACAAAGGCAGTTTCTGCAGCAGTTCTTGCACACGTTGACTTTGAGGTCCTTCCCAACCTTACTGCTGCCCATGTTACGGTCCCCAATTCTGCCAGTCCAGCCTGCATCCATTGTTGCTACATATATAATTTTGTTCTTGAGTGTCCTAGAGTGTCTGCATCATTATCTGCCCTTTCTCCCATCAGTATCATCTACAAATTTTGCCAGCAGTAGTTCTGTATTAGATCTTAGGTCATTGTCAAAACGTCGCAGAACATTTTGCCTGTCATCCACCCCTATAGGAACCTTTGTTCAATGGTCAGCATTCATCTCCATTCATGACTTATTGAGATTTTCCCTCCACTAATCCTTTGCTCATTTATCATCACTCTATTCATATTACCACAGAATAATTTCGCTTGGAAGAGATTTCTGGAGCTCATCTGATCTAACCCCCACTCAAAACAAGGCCAGCTTTAAAGTTAGAGCCAGCTATTGTGTAGTGCTGCTCTTTAATGAGTGTGTTGTGCTAAGTCAAACACATTGTGGTCTATCCTATGCACTGAATTACCTTCACCAACCAAACAATGCTTCAGTGAGGATATGAACCCTAAAGATCCTTCCATACCTATTTTTCTGTGTTTCTAATGACCTGAAAGGTGTTTGGCAAAACCTATTTTCCATCGTCTAGTGGACTGACATTTATTGTATTTCCCATTAACTGAATCTCACAGCAACAAGTAAACAGGAAACTATTTGGTGGGAAAATTTGCACTCATTTAGAAACAAAGGAGTTTTTGCTCTGCATCAGCCTTTGTCTGTTTCTCTCCTTTTTCCCTGATATTTGTGATTTTTCTACTCTTTTCTCAGCATTTCCTTCCCCTGGTAACTCTTAATTTTCTTACCCTTTGTATTTCATCTGCACTCTCTTTGGAGACATCAGGAGTGAGCTGACATGAGCTGACTTCTGTTCACGATGCATAGTCTATACTATGCATTAGCTCTACAACCATGGGTGTTTTACCTATATCCATATAGCACATACTGATGTATACTTCACTTTCTGTTTTTGAGAAATGACACTTAGTTTTGGGGGGAAGCCCATGCACAATCATTTTCTTGATCTGAGTCCAAAGAAAGTCACGAAGTGAAAAGTGATGACGAAAAGGTTTGCTCCATACACCTGGATATATTAATTTTGCACTCCATCCCATAAATACTGTTTTCAGATGTCAAGTTTTCTTAAATATCTGTAAGCTGAACTCGTGTTCAATAGACCAGGAGGCAACTACTATTGTGACTCACAGTGAGAGAGAGTCCAGAAGGCCAGAAATATGTGGGGGACCTGCAGAATTACGCCTGTGTAACAACTCAAGACACTGTCCTTCCTCTAGAAACAGGCTGTACTATCTAACTTAGGTTAAGCTACAATGACTGAGGTACCACAAAGTAGAAAAGAAGGTATCGGAGAGGGAAGAGGGACCCCTGATTCTGTGGGGCAACTGTTCTGAAATGCTTGGCTATACCTGTGCTAGTAAACTACAGAGGACTAGGGCCTGTCCTCTGGCCAGAGCAAGTGGCACAGCACGGCACAGCATAGCATAGCTCAGCTCTCCTCAGCTCCCTTCTTTCTAGCTGGGAACAGGTTGGGCTTGTCCATACTGCCTGGTGAGCACAGAACCAGTCCTCTAGTCCTACATTTCTATCTTATTAAACTATTAGTTAATCAGCATTATGTTTCCCCTCAGTGGCTGACCCAGGCACTAGGTTGCTCTGATCCTTATGGTCCTTACCCTCAGCTAGAGGTGGAGATGCCAGCTGGTAGTCCTCCTTTCAATCATGCATCAATTAGTGACAGATCTGTGATCCAGCTGAGGTGTGAAATTCTGTGGCCATCTGGTTCTTCAAAAATCTTCTCTCAGGAGAATGTCCTTTATGTAACGTGTATAAAGGATGCATTGTTACCCATGAATGTATTAAGCAGATTACTTTATACAAGTACATAGAGAACACATCCTATACAAGGTGTATTTTGCCCTTTCCAGTTCTGTTTCTAGTCTGCAATAAAGCACACACACACAAGAATTGTGTGGTTTGAATGAATCCTTTCCACGTACCCTTTTCTGAAAAGTCTTTTCCTTTTGCTGTCCTCCCCATCTTCTTTTATTCCAGATGATTAGTGGAAAAAAAAAAATAAATAGGTAATTGCATAACTGTCAAATTAGGCAATTGTAAATATTATTCTCTTCAGTAATATTCTTCAATTACATTGAAAGAACCCAAAGAGAAGGATGAAGGTAGATGGGTTTGGAGCAGAGATGCTGAGAAGAGTTGTTCTTTGATGAAAGTTGTTGGTGACCATTGCAGTTCCAACTTTCTTTCCAATCATGGTTGCAAATTTTTTTCTTTTTTAAGTGCTAGATCTGGACTGTGCTAGTCACTTGATTCAGAGAACATGGAAAAAGATGAGCAGATTCTCATCAGCTGTCTCTTTTGACATTAAGGGAACTTGGTTAACATCCCATAGCTTTCCAGCAGTGTTGGTACTGAGTATTCTGACTCCAGCTTGTGCCTTTAACTTTGCAACAGAGTCCAAGATGTTCTTAGAGCCTTTTGAATATCCGGGGTAGGGACAAAAGCTTGTCATCGTGGTGCACCATGAAAGTAACTGGCAGATTCTGTGCCTGGTAACTATCAGAAAAAAGAATAATTATGCAGCCAAAGGGGAAAAATGCTTGTTGCTCAGAAGTGGTAGACTTTCTCCTTGTGGTTGTAGAGCAGAATTTCTATTAGCACAGCAGGGCGCGTTTGTTACCTCCAAAAGCAAGAGCAGACAAGTTTAGACTTGAATTTCTTTCATTTTACATAGGCCAGAGGCACGATATTACTGGAAGCTTTTTTAATGCTAGGTGTGTCACAAGGATGGGAGGCATGAGAAAGGGTGTATTTTGGAAGAGTGTAGCTGAGTTGGGTAAGGGCCACTGGCCAGCTTCCTTTTCACACCAAAAGTGCAGCTGGCTTGTCATACAGACCTATGGCCAGCTCCGGATTCAAGCTGCTAATATGTTATTTTTCTCCTTCAGGCCCCTTCACAGCTTTAATTAAAACATACTTACACTTGCAAAGTTTCGCTTCCTGGCATGTGTAGTTTTGTCTGTTCAAATTCTTTTATGCAAGTAGAAAAATTACAGGCCTGCCTTAATACACTTGTTAAAGGCGTGGGCCCAAAGCTCATCTCAGGCAAGTACTGGGAGTTAGTGCAACCACAGAAGTCTTCAACCCAGAGATGGTTTTACCAACAGAGAAAGACAGGGAGGAAGAAAGAGTGGGCAAAGAGGACTAAGGTGACAATAGTTTCTCTATCAGCACTGTGTCACAAGAGAAAGGAGTAATGGACAAGTCTTATGAGGAGCAGCTGAGGGAACTGGGGTTGTTCAGTCTGGAGAAGAGGAGGCTGAGGGGAGACCTCATCGCTCTCTACAACTACCTGAAAGGAGGTTGCAGAGAGGTGGGTGTTGGTCTCTTCTCCCAAGTAACTAGTGACAGGACTAGAGGAAATGGCCTCAAGTTGCACCAGGGGAGGTTCAGGCTAGATATTAGGAAAAAGTTCTTTACTGAAAGAGTAGTGAAACATTGGAACAGGCTGCCCAGGGAGGTGGTGGAGTCACCCTCCTTGGAGGTATTCAAGGAGCGTGTGGATGTGGCATTGTGGGATGTGGCTTGATGGGCATGGTGCTGTGTGGTGTTGGGTGGGTTGGTTTTTGGTGTGTTTTGTTGGTTTTTTGTGGGTGTTTTTTGGTTGGTTTTTTTTTTTTTTTTAGGTTGGACTTGATGATCTTACAGGTCTTTTCCAACCTTAGTGATTCTGTGATTCTGTGACCATAAGAGAAAGGATTAATGGGCCATCTACTACAATACCCTTTAGTCTCCATGCAATCACATTCTACCCTACAGAGCTTCTAAAAGCTTCACCTCTGTCAAAATACCTCCATCGCTTATAGAAGTGATGGTGAGTTTCCATTTACATGAACATTCAAGCCTTGGTCACACTGATAAAGCCTATAAGAATTAATTGGAGCAGAGTAAGGTGACCAAATCATTTACCTTTGGATGTACACAGAGCATCATTAGATTGTAATGAATTTCAGGAACTGGCAACCAGAGTGTATTTGAGGTAAGTGACCTAGAAACAAACTCTGTATCCCATTACTGTGAGCCATCCAGTATGATTTACTTAGTGGGACAATTTGCGGCCCACCCCGCTCTCTGAAACTGCCAAAATCTAATATTTTTTGACACTGACCTGTGAAGTGTGTAACTGATACTTTAAATGAGGAACATAACAAAAATAGCAGAGAAAGCTTTTAATTATACAGGATTATTCTTAACATATACTAAATTTTCCATAACCTCAGACTTAGGACTCAGCATTTCTGATTTCAGTAATTTGCAGTCAGATAATACTATGTCTGTGGGCAGGAGGGATAAATTTAGATCCGAAATGAATGACATACATTGTAATGAGGTGCAGGCAAGGTAAGGGATCATCAGCAATGAGTTATTTAGGTGGGAATGAACTAGAGGGCAATCCAGGAAAGATGAGGCAAAACACTGTATTGAGGATAGATATTCCAGTCACTTTAGGAAATGACAAATAGGCGTTCTGTTCCAGTTAATATGAAAAATGGCTGATAAGCCATTTTCAAAAAATGATTGTGTAAGTGGCAAGGAAAAGGCAGAACTAAATATGTGGGATTAAGGAGCCTGGCAGCTCCACGTTGAAGGAAGACAGCAGCAAAGCAAGATATTTACTTTGCAGATCTGCTAGAACAGTTTAATAGAAGGACTATGCAAATATGCTTCCAGATAAGATGAATTATTTAAAAGTTTTGTTAAGTTTTCTCTGGGCCCAGTAACAAAAAGGACTATTATGAATCAAATGGCTGGCACTCCCAAGAAAGGGACAAGTCAGTTTGGTTCGTGAGATACCTGTCATGTTCTTGAGAGTGGAGAAAGTGACCAATCCACTGCAGGAGCCAGTGAAGAAGAAATCTTAGATTTTAGTAATTTTTAGAAATGGATTTCAGATTCACTTATTTTTCCTACCTGTGTCTAGTATAATACTCAATTGTCTCAATTCTCAATACTCACAAATTTCTGTTCTTTTAGCTTAGTGTTAAGGGCATATTGCATGTATCATATTGTCTGACATTTCTAATCTGGTCAAGAATCTACATTGTCCCCTACCAGGTGAATTTTCAAGTAGTATGGAGGCAATCATTATTAATAAGTCTGAGCTACAAGGTCATGTAAAAAATGTTATTCTTCAGAGAAGTAATAATTTGACAACTTCTGGATCTGTAATGACTGTCATCTCGGTTGAGTAACAAACCTGCAAACTGAGCAGCCAACCTCCCCCTTCCTTCTATGCCACGTAGTGTCATTAGCTGACTTTCGGTATTGACACAGAAAGTGAAGAACCACCTGTCAATTATCAAAAGGTTTCCCCTCTGAGTGCTCATGCAAGAAGCACTCCAGGTGACTTTTAGATGATTCACCAGTTATCACTACCTGAGTCACACATCCCACTGAGTGGGTGAGGCTGTGAACTTCTTTGTCTTCTGATATGCCGATTTGCTATGACAAAAAATTACCTTATGGCATGCAGAGTTGTCACACATCCATGCAAGGAAAGAATGTGGCAGAAGGTCTGAGAAACATAATCCATCGGGGATGGTTGGCTGTTTAAAGACAGACCTGGAGGTGAATTTGCAGTTTGTTGGGGTTGACTTGCCATTCTCCTGCAAGGCTCAGTGCCTCTGTGCACGTGTGGCTGTGGTGGTGGCAGTGAGGAGCCTGGTACAGGCGCTAGTCTGAGAACACCTGATGCAGAGCTTCTTACAGCTAAACACAACAAAGCCAAGTTTTAATCTCAAAAAAAGAGGTTGCCTCTGCTTATGCTGGGTGTGGGGGGCTTTTTGGGATAGAAAGTGTGGGCCATAGGAGGACTTCAGAGATGTAAAAGTGATGTAGGGACAACAGGCATTAGCCCAATGGCAGAGGCAGGGAAATAGTTATGATCAAAACTACTCTACACTGCTCAGGTTCTTGCCCTGTGCCATTAGATATATGTCAGAGCAAAGGAAAAGCTTGCTGAATAACCTGCTGAGTCCAAGAAATACACAGAACAGTGCAACAGTCAGGGAGGTGAGGCAGACATGTTAAGTCTGTGTTAGAAATACTGAAAGAATAGCAGGCTTCACTGTGTAGGCTTTCCTCCTGATCACTTTTGGGCTGACCTTATGAAAACTGTCACCTGTCAGCTATCAAAAACTCCTATCTGGAGTAGGAAATGCTCTTCCTATAAATGCCAGCAAAAGCAACATTATTCCCCACATGAGTAGGGGGTAGGAAATGCTCTTCCTATAAATGCCAGCAAAAGCAACATTATTCCCCACATGAAGTCCATCTACAAAAACGTGCTGCAGAGGATCCAGAGCAGGAAACTTCTGTTTAACATCAATTTGCACTGTATTCACTGACTAAAAATGGGGAAAAAACACAAATTGCAGTGAATATCATGAGCAATGGGTGAAAAGCATCCTTCACCTGCAGTGGCTGGCTGAGAGGGGAAGCAAGATTTTCCATGAAGATGTGGCCAGTTTCTTTTTTGTTGGGTTTTTGTTTCTGGTTTGGTTTGTTGTTCTGGTTTTTTTTTTTAGGGGTGGGGGAGTAGTGCTGTTTGTCTGTTTTGCTAAACCCAACATTTATAATTTATCTCATACTTACCAGCCATAGTTTGTGGCTCCACAGAGATTCCCACAGCCACAAGATATGGCATCTTTCAACTAAACTAAGCCTTCTACCACTGAGGTTCCAGCTCTTTCTCTAAACTTTGAGAAAGCAACAAGATGTGTAGGTTTGTTTGTGTCTGTTTGTAACTATTTTGATGGTTTCTAAGTGGTAATAATTTGAAATATTATTGCTTTTCTCCGTATAATTTGCCTGTAATATAACAGCTAAATATATCCTTTCTCACCAACGTACAGGGAAGGCTGCTGCTGCAAAAGATGTCAGCCCATGCAAGAGTTCTCAGATGATTTTCCTGCCTCACAGAGCATTTTGCATGCAGCCTATGTTTTATCATTTTTATGAGAGGCCAGGCGTGTAGGGAGAGGTAATAGCTTATACTAACTGATTGATGTGCTAAGGAAAAATGACACATTTCTAGGCATACACATCCTTGACTTTCAATGTGACTAACAAGTACTAGATGCAATACCAAAAGAAGTGAGTGACCAAACAAGGTTGGAAGCAAGAAATTTTAAGCTTGACTTTTTTTTGTCTTTATTCTGGAAATTTACTATAATTACCTGGTTGGGGGGATACTGCATGCATAGAGCCAAAAGTTGATTAATGTTAATTTTAGAGCAAACAGAGATAGGAAAGGCCGATGTGCTCCACAGCTAAAAATACACTTTCATGGAGGGACTTGACATCTGTGGATTTACAACCCCCAAATTATTTGTGAATAATGATTAGCTGCCCTCATATAATTAATTTGCTTCAGGAGTGGCTGGTTATCCTTAAAGGCACCAATTGGCGTTGACTTTCAGACCAGAAGAGCTAATCTAAAACCACCTGTAAACCCAGGTGAGCCTGCTTTCCTCAATGGGAATGTAGCTAGCTTCTCTAGGACATAGGACTAGAATGTGCAGTAAAGCAAGGCTATTTTAAAATAACCTTCCCAAAACTGCGAACACTTATCTTTGTGTCAGGGAAAACCCGCAAAATTAAGTTTTGTTAGAGATGTATGGATTTTTCTCTGACAAAGTGCCCACTAGTTTATTTCATACTTTGCCTATATCCGTTGCTCTGAGGGGTACCATCTTATAAACAGAATACCACTGTTCATACATGTGAGACAGAGGTAAAAGCTAGGATGGACTACTTCAGTCATCTGGTCTGACATCCATAATCTGGGGCATGTGATTTCACTGATGTATTCTGCACCACCTTCAGATTTTGCTGTTGAGTTAAAGCACACCTCTTAGTCTGGGATTTTTACACAAGGGACAGCCCACCATGCCTTTCATTACGATTCTTCCCTCATATTTCCTCAAGGTGGTATGTATAATCAAATCAACTGCAGACTCCTTTTGGTTAAATTAAATGCATGGGAGGAAACGGTAGTCACTTGGGATGAGATGTATCTTCTGCTACCTAAACATGAGAAACATCTAGTCTAAGGTAGTTTTCTACAGTTCTCCTGCAGTCAATGAGGAAAGATGATTCATTCAGAAGAATCATCCAACTCATTTTAGACACTTCTCTTAGAATGAGTTGAATCATTCTCCGGAGACACCTATCTGCCTCCATGCACTGCATTTCTATTTTGGACTAGGTACCTAGCTTTTCGGTGGCTAAAATAAGGTGAGATGACTCTCACCATCACTGTTATCCAGAACGTTAGCTCTTGAGTGTTCCTTTCTCTAGTTTCATCATCCTTTATGAAATATGTATACCAAAACTGAATAGAATTTTTAATTGTCTCTCTAGCACTAGAAAAAACTTCTAACAGTGCTTCCCTACTTCTGCATATCCTTCCCCAGATTATATACCCAAAGATAAAAATAGATCCCTTAGGTACCACATTCTGCTAAAAACTCATGTTTAGTTAAAATACTGGCCAAGTTTCCCGAGTCCATGTTCCAGTTATTACTCTCACAAAATGTTGATGTATTATATATTCTATATTTATATTGAGGCTGTAGCATACAAAAATAAAAAAGGTTGCATTTCTTGAAGGAGAAAGAGGGGGAGAGAAGGAAGCAGAGTGTGATCTTTAAATAAAAAGAATATAATTTACCTTCACTTTCCATGTAAAATACACCATGTATTATATCAATTTCTCTAATACAAAACATGCCACACCCAACCACAGGTTAGAATATGCTTTAAAAATACATCTGATGTAACAATTCCTAGTGCTCTTTGAATCAAGGAATATGTGAGGAACAGAAGTTTTCTTGTTCCCACATTCAGGGATTATTTAATGGCCTGTGTGACTTGAACCAGCATCAGAATTAGAGCTTATCCACAGTGCTGTTTTTTAACATGTTATCTTTGCTGTTGGGGAAAACTTGAGATTTTTTGTCCCAGTTGTAGTCGAGTGCAAAACAACCGGTACGAGATGGCAGAGGTATTAACGCCCAAGCAGATTGAGCAGGAGCAAGAGTCAAACGTGGTAGAGAATTCACAGAAAAGAGTAAGTAAAAAGTAGATATCCTTTGGTTTAACTAAGAGAAGACTAGTAGAAGTTCATTAAAACCTATTGGATCTGAGCAAATTTAGTATCTGGCTTTTCATGTTCATCTGCCATTTATGTAACTTGAAATAATTTCTCCTTCCTGGTTGGGTAAGATTTATAGCATGAGAATATATACTGAATAGTAATTCCTCTAATCTGGAGGCTAATTCCCTTGCTCAGTGTAAATACTGATATTCAGCTAGTCCCAAAACACATATGTGACACTAAAACCTGGTTTCATTTGTAATTTGAAAGCACATCTGAATATTCTTTGCAGTACATTGACTGCCTATATGAAATCTGTGAAGCTGGCACATCCATTTTCATCTTGAAGCCAATGTTGTCTAAAACCTAATCACTTCAAGACAAAGAGCACTCATTCTGCCCTGTTATTCTGGCCTGTTCATAAATGTTTTATTACAGAGAAATGGTTCCAGCTGTCAAGTCCTAATCACGAGAGTGATAGAAAATCAAAAAATCTGTGGCATTTACTGCAAGTGTGAGAAGCTGGATTAGGAAAGATAGGGCTACTTGCCTTCAGGAAGCCAAAATTTTAGCCCCATCTCTTTCCTCTCTTCCTCAAAGGAAAGAATTTGCATGTTTGCAGCTGCTCGGTTCACCGTCAGCCTTGTAGCCCTTCAGTGCACTCAGACATGAGCACAGTCCTCAGACACTTATGGTGTCAGGGAAATTGATGGAGAAAGGAAACCAGTGGAGCTGGAAGTTGAATGACAAGCCTCTGCCTACCAGAAATCTTCAAGGGGAGACCTTTGCCTAGAATTGAGGTCCTGCTATCTGACCCTTCTGAGCCATGAAATTAGCTTTAGCATGTGTACTTTTGCTTCTGATTTTTTTAACTGCTAGCCCCAGGAAGAACAGAGCCAGTATTTTAGATCGAGAACACTGGTCTCTTTCTTCCACATCTGTTTTTGCTGCTGTCAGATGTCAGCCCTTGCAGCTGAAGTCACCTGGTTAATGATTCCTGCCTGGCCAAATGCTCCCAGCTCCGCTCGACTTGTTGGGGTGCAGGACATACAGCAGAAAAATCAATTGGTTGAAATGCCTGTGGTGTATATCAGAGAAGTGATCAAGGCAAAAGCTGGTATTTCTAAAGGTCCATTGCTATGTTTGGTTTTTCAGTGACTTGTTTCCCCTGGGTTAGCATTCTCAAGTGTACCCATATCCTGTGGTTTGGTTTCGTGCTGTTGGTGCAGGATAGGCCACTGAGGTTTATGGATCAACATCTACAGCCTGACGCCGAAGTGTTGGCTTGGCCAGAGACTACCAGCTTTGCTTTTTCAAATGGATGGATAGCTGAGACTTGGATGAAAACCTTCTGTCTTTCACCCCTCTCACACTCCTGTCCCTCCACCCCAGGGAAGAGACCTGCAGGGGGTTTTGCACCCCCTAGGCTGAAGGAATGTCTTATGTGATAGAGATCTGGTCAAGAGAAGTAAGGATTCAGTGACTGAAAGATTGGTGCAGTTTCCAATTATGAACTCATTCTGCCCAGATAAAATCATATTGCAAAACCACTTGCAGCTGCTTTCTGAGGCTGGTCATTCTTGGACTGTGTCTGCAAATAGCCTTTTCCTTAGGTTACTCAGCCCTAATTAGCAAATTCCTGTTAAGAATGGACATACGCAATGCTAGCACCATTGACATTTATGTCCGGGCCTGAACTCCCAGCACATTTGCCGAGGTATTTTCTAAAGTCCTGTCACACACTCAGAGCTGGTCCTTGCTCTCCCCAGCTCCCTCGGGGAGCCTGGCACGGATCCTCACTTCCACCCTTCGCTGCCTGGGTAAGCCACCCGCAACCACAGGAGGCTGAGTGGGGTATATTGCAGCTCTGTAGCTCATGGGTACGTAATATGGAAATACTGTGGGTTTTTTATGGTACAGTCGCTTCATTTTTCCTGCAGCTGCTCCTTAAAGTCAACCCCCAGGCAAGTGATTGAAATCCTCTCCTCAGCCTGTGTGTAAAAAAACAAAGTCCAAACAGCACATGGGATTTGTGTTGGCCGCAGTTAGCAGTCAGTAAGTGTACGGGACCTGAGCATCTGGGTGTCAGGCCCACACAGTGCACTCCTTGTGCAGAAATGGTCTGGCTGGTGATACTTCATCTATTTTCTTATCTTAGAATATCCTTCAGAGAAGGTAACACTAGAAGATAGAAAGTGCCTGGAGCAGTTTGCAGCACAGGCAGTCTGATTTTTTTGGCTTCATATACAAAGCAAACATCTGACATTAACCAGAATTTGTGTGAATTGCCCTCTGTGGAGGGGGTGTTAACCCCAATGGCTCCTGCCCCAGCACCCAGGCAAGGAGGACACAGTCCAGCACCCTTACACAGTGCCACACTGGGCTTTCCCTCCTGCCCTGTGACCCCATGCACCCAGCAAAGCTGGTTGGGGGGTGCCTTGGTCTGCCACCCACCCCATGGGGCAAGACCACCCACAGCAAGAGCCTGGGAAAGTTACTCATGGCCTATATAATAACTATGTATGTGGAGGGCCTTGCAACTCCTTTGCTGCAACAGTGTCATACTCTACTGCCCAGCACTCTCCTGTGCCACTCCAGCATCTTCTTTACCTCCTCCTTCCTGCAATGTCTTGCAGACACCACCTTGTCAGGGTTTCCACAGTGAGCTACCTATCACAGAAGAGGGAATCCAGAAGTGGAGATGTAGAGAGAGGAAGGACATAGGGATGGAGAAAAGTGGAACCTTGAGAGTTAAAGAAAGGTGTGGTTTAGTTATATGGGATCACAGATCAATAGAGAGGTTCTTGGTCTCAGAGCTCAGAGGCACCCAGCTTGGCTGGCACGTTCCCCAGAATCAGCTTTGGGCTGTGGTCCTTTCCCAGCCAAATCCCTTCCCATGTGTCAGCCCATCATGCCACACAGGTAAAAGCAACATGAGCACTCTGACTGAAATGTCAGCATAGATATTCAGAGGACCAGCCTGTCATTGAGGTTTTACCTCAAGGTTTTACCTTGCCCTGACTTACAGGAAGCCTAGAGTATATTTTGTGTCTGAGTTGGTAATTTTGTCATTCTTCTTGCGACTCACTGAGAGAAATAGGTTGTTGTAAGACAAAATTTGTCTCATGCTAACAAATACCACATATTTTGCACCTTGTAAGTGCATATTGTCCTCTACTGTCCATGAAGAAAGCCTGTTTTGTTTTAGATATCTATAACTGGCCAGGTGAGTTCTTACCTTGTTAGGTTACTGATTTCCTCTGAAAATGTTTCTGAGGTGTTTTGACTGTCTAGGCTATGCTTTGGGAGGGAGCTGAGACACTCTGAAGTGAGAATTTGCAGTTCTTATGGAAAACTATCCAGGTAAGACACAAGTGCCCATTTACCTCCAGGAGCTAAACTCTTAGCTCAAATCTCCAACTATAGTCTGGTGATGCTTTAAAAGTTCACTCTCATTTTCTGAGAATCTGATACTGGCCTCTTATAATCAGCCCTAGCTACTCAGAGGAGGCCCTTTAAAAACACCTTCACGCTTCTGGACCAAAGGTGCATTTCTGGGCTGTGAAAGGCACCAAGGGCTACAACACAGAAGCGCTCGTAGGACCTGCAAGACTGTACAGTGGCATTGTACAACTAAGAGACAGTAGCCAACTGGCAATATAAATAGCTCTCTAACTCTAGGCCTAGCTAATGAGTGTACAAATTAATTAACTCCTGGAGGAAGGGGGAATCATGCTGGGGAATGCTGCTAGTTGGAGGGAACTGAGACTCATAGCTACCTTGTTAGACAGAGCAGATGTCAGTGGTCTCTGGAGTGCCAAGAGAGATTAACCAAGAAGCAGCTCATGTCCTTCTCATTTCTTTCCGGCAACCTGGAAGGGATGCTATGCATGTGGAGGAAGTTTGGTGTGGATGGAGACTTGACTTTTATTCCCAGGGAGATGTTAGCAGGGAGCGGAGATGGAGCTCAATCCGACAGGGCAGAGGAAGTCTGCTATTAAAGACATCTGAAGACAAGAGGGCAGAGTAGAAAACCTACAGGTGACCCAG
This sequence comes from Gavia stellata, assembly GCF_030936135.1. Classification (NCBI taxonomy): domain Eukaryota; kingdom Metazoa; phylum Chordata; class Aves; order Gaviiformes; family Gaviidae; genus Gavia; species Gavia stellata. The sequence goes on along the minus strand of NC_082594.1, from coordinate 29,193,536 downwards.
AGAGGGGGAAAAAGCAAGATTCTTTAGCATCATCTCATCATACATCACTGATCACCTATTTCTGAAAACTCGGGAAAAAAGAGGTTAATTTTGTAAAAGCTGTCAGGAAAATCAAGAACTGTTTTAGGACAGACCATTACATCTGGCAAGGAGATAGTTAAAGATGTGGAAGCTTGTACAAGGGAGGAAGATGAAAATGAATGTGTAGAAGGGCACATTTGGGATGGTATACATCCAGACAGCATTCATTATGTAGAGAAAAGGTATAAGGTTGAGGTTTCAGATGAACGAAATACTATGCTAGGCAGTCAGCACAACAGAATAATTAGAGACTGGACAGCAGGAATATGAGAGGGGGAGACAGTGTAAGAGTTTTGGCGTGTCCAGATAGTTCTAATTGTTGACATTTAACTCTCAAAGAAGATGCAGTCTTGTTATTACTTGGACACAAGGCTTGCACTGAGATTTTGGAAGCTGTGTGAACTGCAGATGGGACACATGGCAAGCTGCTATGGACACACACAAATCCATCTGAAAGCATCTTGCTAGCAGATTCTCTAATTTACACTACTCTTGAATAGCCGTGCATGTGAACTGCCTTTCCTCCAGCCTGTCAAGTCCACAACATCCACTTAAATGTCTGTGTCTAATTGCTCTTGGATTCATTGAGCTGAAGCCAGGCTAAATAGCCTTGTTTCTGAGAAAAGTTACTCACAGTCCTGCTCTTAGGCTGCTTATGACTTGGGTGGTTTGGCACTACAGGAAACAGGACTTCTCATGTGTTGCATCTGAAGTGTTTGTGGAGTTTCTTGACTGAGACTGAGAGGTTTTGTACGTGAAGAAGGGCATCATCTGGGCATGCACTCTGGGTATGTGTGCAAATGCATGTTTCTGTGTTAGCAGGCACATATACATAAGACGCCTTATGTAATTCTTCCCAGAACTCCACTGCTCATCTGCTCTGCGCAGACATGACTGCACAGAGGCCTTTTATTGTGCTTTATAAATATACGCCCTTGTTGTCTTATCCCTGTTGGTTCAGTTTCCAAGAACAGAATGGGTAACAAACCTTCTATTCTCTCCTCTTTTTTTTTTTTTTTTCCCTTCTTGGATCTCTTGAGGTTTTTTCCCCCCTTCAGTTTTCCGAAGAATCTAAAGCATTTTTGCGGTTCTCCTGTAATGATACCATGTCTAAAGCAGAGTGCCTGGCAGACCACAAGATATAGTTTACAAACAACGGGTGCATTTGCTATAACAATCGCAAAAACTTCAATGACATTTAACTAAATTAAAGGAATTTTTTCCCAAGCTGATGTCTTATGTCAACAACTTACTCAGCTGAAATATCTTTAATATGGCCAAGCCAAGGACCATCCCAATGCTACCTGCTACACTGTAACCTACCCATAGTCTTCATGTTTCCTGCTGCCTCCCCAACAATTTGATGACCAACCAGTTAATTGCTGTTCCAAAATAAATGTGTAAAGATCATCAATTTAGGCTTCTGATTTTTTCTCCATACAATCAATATTGTTATCTGAGAACTGCAGATCCTATGCTTGAAAAACATAATGACATTGGAAGTTTCCATTAAGTAACTAGTCTTCACTTTTGTTTTATGTCACTTCTCCCTCAATGAAGAGACATTTATTTAAATATATAAGCAACTTTTTTTTTTCCTCATAGTGGCAAGAAGTGTGGGAAAATCAATAGATGGCCACATAGCACCTAGGAGAAACAGAAAGGTTGGCTAATGGGACACTGGCATAAGGCAAAAGAAAGACAAGGGATAGTCCTGTCTAACAGTTAGTGTCAGAACCAGGGGTAAGCTCAAGGTGGGCAACCCACCTCAGATGAAGTTTGGTTGCTTGAGGAAAAGCTTATCAGAGGTGGTGCCTCAGATACTCAGGAGATGGGCTTGATCAGGTGGGAAGTCCTGTTTTTCTTAAATAAATCCTCACTTTGTCAAATTGGCTCAGCAATTATAGGGTCCATGAAGTTATATCTTTGGTGCCTGTTTGTAGCTCAGCCCTGCACTGAGCCCTGTTCTGGTACCTGCAGCACTGCGAGGCTCTGGTCTCCAAACAGCTTCTGATTCTTTGGGACAAGAGCAGTGAAGGATGGACAACTGAGCCACAAGCTTGTTTCCAGGACACTGTGCAATATATTTGGACCCTGCAACGGTATACAACCTACTTCACAGATCCTCAAAGCCTAGATGCGTTATTTCAGTTCTCCTTTGGCTGGTATTTCACAAACTGCTGCAGAAAGCATGTGTCTGATGACTCAGGGATTTTCTTGCACAGAAGGAACTTAAATCGAGCTCTTGTGTGTCCCAGGGTGGTGCCTTAACAACAGCAGCTTACTTTTCCTTTCTGTTTTTGCTTAACAAGTTGTAACATGCCTTTGGTTTTCCATAAAACAGGTTGCATCTGTGCTTATATAGTCCTTTTTCCCCATTTTGTCAGTGTTCTGCCTTGTAACAGGCCCCTTTTTTGCAGACAGTCTTAGAATAAGTGTGTACATACAAATTCCCTGGTTAGAGAAGGGAAAGATGTGGAGTCAAAAAAAAAAAAGAGAAAGCTATGATTGTCTAAGTGTCTCATTTTGTTTTTGATATGATGGTGCATACGTGCAATCATCTAAATTACAATTTATTCATGCATTACAGTTGAATGATATTAATCAGGAAGCGGCATATTGTTAAACAGAGCCTAGTAATACAGCTTCATAGACTTTTTTCCCTTTGTGCTGTTTAAGTGCTCTTGTGTAAGTCTTGCAGAGGACACTTTTCTCTTTTTGTAGTTCACATAAGTTTAACAAAGAGAAAAGCAACTCTTCTTTGTGTTTCATTGGGTGAAAATGAACTCCACAGTTCTGGGATATCTAAAAAATTTTGCCAAACTTTAAGGAATCAAAGAAATTGAATGGAAACGGTGGGAGAAATTTAATTTTAAACTGGTTGAAAGTAGGACTTTTTAGGAAATTAACAGAATTTTGTAGCATCAGGAAACTTACATATTTAAAACAAGTACAGAAATGTTACCAAACCCCCTTACTGAGATGTAGATATATAAGTACATATAAATTTCAGACAACTTCTTAAATGGGATGTCCTCTGCCCAAACTTTTAAAACACTTGTAGGAGATCCCTCGAAGGTTCTATGGACTGTACTGGTTTGTGATTAGCCTGTCTGTACGTTAGATATCCATCCAGTAGTGCATCTTCAGTGAAGTTTATGGGGTACCACTGTACGAGATAACAGAGAAAAGGTAACACTCGTTGGGAGACTGTCCAGGTAGTTATCAGTCACAAAGCGATGTGGAGAATATTGTCATCTGCTGCAAGCATCTCCTTGTGTGACTTTTGATGTTTCAAAGTCAGCCTGACTCTCCTGGTGGCAGAGCCGTCGCCTTCTGGAAGAGATGCTCTAGCCATAGACTGACAAAGTTCTCCCATTTCTGGACAAGAATCCCTGCCTGCATCTGCCCAGGAGTTCTCCCCAAACCAGTATCAACCTTCTTTTATTTTTTTGAAGGAAATGTATCTTATCAGTTGAAGTAGTGTTTTGATGTCTTTCATTTGGAACTGGGAGGGTAAGAAAGAGTGCTGGAAGGAAATCATACTCTACCAGTAGCTGAACAAAGCTTCCCACAGAAAATTACAAGCTTTAGTATTAAAGAGAACTAAAGGACTTCTATACCTATTTATTTATTCCACTGTAACCAAAAAGACTTTTTAATTGACATAATTTTACAGAATGGGAAGTACACTGTGGAACAATGAGAACTTTCCAAGACAATTTTTTACTTGGTGTCTGAACTGTATTTTGTGTATATAACATGCTGAACCGAAGCCATGGGTAGAGAAGTAATGTACAATGCTTGGGAGTGACTCGTTCCAAAATTACAACAAAACAAAATAAAGCAACCCCCTGAGAACACAAGGTTTGTCAATTTGCTTGTCAGAAGAATGGCCTGAGGCTGGGGGAAGTTCTTCTTGGGCAGCAGCGAATTAACAATAACCAAGAGTTGGTATCTACACTGTTACATGAAAGAGGATCAGGGACTGATCCTGGCCCCAAAGCCAAATGGTACACATGGGTCTACATCCACATTAGCCAGGGTCAGCCCTCTCCATTGCAGATGTGTCTTGGGGAGAGCTAGCTGAAATTGTCCAAAGCAAAGCCAGGGAAAGAGCTAACAGCTGAACAGTATGACCAATAACTGACCCTTTTTAAATTTAGTAGTATAGATGTATCCAGAAAATAACTGGTCTTTTTTTTTGTTTAGTGTTAGAGATGTATCTAGAGGTGGCACCACCATCAGCCTCAGGTAAATCACCTCAAACCTCAGTTAGAGTTCAAAATTTCCAAAGGTGTCCAGGAGATCACTTTCCTTACGATCTGGATTCAGACACTCAATTACTGAGGTATTAATGTACCACAAACATGGCAGAATAAACTTCTCTGTAGCCCAGGTTATGTTCCTCTCAAGAAAGCAGCCTATCTTTCATCTGTGGATGAATGACAGAGTTCTCCATGCATTTGCATTCCCTTCATAAATGAGGTATCTCACAGGCCTTTAAGGAAGGCTGATGCTATAGATGAATATCCTGCCCATGGTGACATTTGGTAGAGTGCTGGCTCCTTCTCTAAAAACCTGTGCCAAAGGACATCTTGATCTTCATATGCCCATTCCCCTATTTAATATAGAACAATGTATCCATGAATAATGACCTGGGAATGGATCAGCTATTTTATCATAAATGAATGTCAATGAAGTGTAATTTTCTGCTTTAGGAGGATTCCTGCACCTGGTAATATCCTTAATAAACATTAATTAAAAGGTTAATCTGTTGTAGAAATTGCTTTTCTCTGAAGCCACCTGAAATCAATTTGAACCCAATTACAAGCAGTTATCTATTGTTTGTGTGGTTAAAGATTAGAGAATACATTTCTGCTTGTCAGGAGCCATCAGAGCAGGTTTTGAATGTCATGATCAGAGGTGAGTTGGAATATTTGAATGCACTTTAATGAGCATAGAAAAACCATTAGAAAATGTAATCAGTCATATTTGATGACTTGACCTTGGGACTTTGATAACAAGGGGTCTAATCATTTCTGTCTTAAGTGCCAACAGGATTTGCTCTTGAAATCAATTGACCACTGCTTGCTCACTGGGAGGGTAATCTTCCTTGGCAAAGGAGTATAAATTACAAAAATCCAGCAAGTTATATAAGTAGGTTCAGAATACTATCTCTCACAGACTCATGAAATACGAGATGCAGCTGAAAAGCGATCAAAGGATAATACTCTTCAAAGAAGTTAGGAGACAAGTAGAGCTTAGTAATTCCAGCAAAGTTCTGTTCTGTACGTGCTCATCTGCACTGAACGTTGAGCTGCGAACCACTCTGCAGCAGCAAGGGTGTATATGTTGCCTTATTTTCATGGAAAAGTGTTTGAGGTTGATAAAATATGGCTTATGCATAATTTGCATCCCATTTGCATGCCATGCTGATTGGAACTTGCTCTTCCTGCTGTACAGGAAGACCTGCACTTTCACGGAAAATACATCTGGGTACAGGAGCCAGTAGCAGAAATAAACGAGTGGAGTCTTGATACCTTTTCCCACAAAGGATAGGTAGATATTTGTGGCTCTCATATAAAAGTTATGTCCGTATTCCTCATCATAGGTTTTGTTCCAGATCAAGCAGATGCTTGAGTTTCACCCATATGAGTAACCACGCTGAAGCCAGAGTATGCACTTGTTTAAGCACAGAACTTCTCCCAAATGACTTTGGATGTTCTAAAATTTAGGCGTCTCTTCCATCATCAGTGGAGGGAGAGAGAGAGAGTTGCAACTCCAGAGAGCACTTCCCTTATCCAAAGATAGGTTTTAAGTACAACTGGAAGCAATTTCCTTCTGGAGGGATTGAATTTCCTCTTCATTAATTACGAAGGGAATCTAGAGGAAAGAGCTTAGGATTTGGCTGGCTATGGGTGAGATTTGTGGGAGTTTTAGATTCATATACACAGCAAATTTCAGCCTTTCTGTATTCACTGATTCTTTAGGATGACAATTTTCAAGAAGCCAGCAGAGTTAACTAAGGCATGCAAACAAAAGCAAGAGATTATCTCAGGTATTTCCAGCAGACGGTCCTATGGGAATAAAAGGGTCTCAAAATAAATGACTACCCACTCAGAGTGAACAATGACATTTCAGTATGTAATCAGCAACAACATACTCAAACAGACATATTAGAACTTTTTTAACAGTCTGGTGTACTTAGTGGTAAAAGATGCAGACATGCCGTAACTACTAAAACACATTTTCATCACATTTGTGAGAAGGTGAAGAGGATATAAAATTTAAAATCTAGTTTTGAAATCCTCCCATTCAATCTTAAAAGCCCCCCGCAAACCTCTGAACACATAGATAGGCAGTTTTCTTTCAACGCATCATGTTGCATTTCTTGGCTATATCCAGCAGTGAATCCTGTGTCATTTGATAACATTTGTAAAATCCAATTAGATTCTTAACTGGAGAAATGATGGCTGATCGCTTCAAACTAAGTGAAATTTTGCAAAATCATAGTCAGCTTGTTGGTGGTAAAATCTTCCATTCTGTAACCCAAAATGTTGAGTTTCTATTAAATGAGGCTGTATAAAATTTCCAATTTCGATGTAGAAGGCTGGAGTTGAATGAAATAATTATGAATTATCTGTTTCTCTTTTTTTTTAAAACATGAGAATGTTCTTTCAAATGAGCAGTCTGAGAGACAACCTCAGTAAGTACATCTCAAGAACAAAAATAAGTACAGATTGTACTTTGTTCAAGCTGGGGAAGCACCAACAGCACTATAGAGGAAGGAAAAAAAAAATCCCAACATTCATTTTGCACAATGAGTTTCCAGTTCAAAGTGTCTGAAAGCTTTGCAATGATTTTGCTGAAAAGTATTGGAATTCAGTTCACACAACTCTATGTAGGTGTAAAATGTTAGCTGTGCAGTTTATGGACAATTCACTGTTACATTATTATGATTACTGAAAACATTGTCTTTCATATATTTGTATGCTATAATGATGATCACAGTATAAACAAATAGATGGATTTGATAGCCTTTCGTTCTGTATTCAATGAATTGCTTAAATAATACAGTAGAGGGCTGTTGGTCTGTGGTGTTAACTGGTGACGAGAAAAATTGAAGGGAATTTAAACTGTAGCCTAAAATTCAGCACATCCAAGCTAGGTTTCAGTATCTTCCTGTCACCCATCAAAAATCCCAAACTCAAGACAGACCCTGGAAGAGGAGCCTAAAGGTGGCTGGCACTGGTACTGCGAGCACTTTCTCTGGTGACTCTTTTCAGGACAGTTTGTTGTAGCACAGTGTCATGGTGGAATGGTGTTAGGTAAACTTCTCAGGAGAATGCTAGGGCCTGTCAGAGAATTACACGAGAAAAATTACAGGAGAAACTCACCCTCTGGCACGCACCTGTACCTGGGAGCCACAGTGGCGGTACGTCCCTGGCTGTGGTCCAGCATGGGGACTGGGGGGACTGGTCGCTCTGGATCTTCAGGGTTTTTGGTGAGAAAAGTGTCTCCTTTTGATTAAAACTTCATCAAATTACATAGGGAATGAAAATGAAGTCTGGGGAGAAGTTACCTGATCTCTTTTTCAATCTATTAACAGTTCCATCCATCAAGCTCCATCAGCCAGTAGGGCTGTCGTATACAATTGCCAGTTTCAGTTCCACCTAATGCCTTTTAGTTTAGTATAAATGAAGTTGGTAATATCTTGAGTGTTGGTACCTTGATACCAATGCCCAACTACCTTCACATTGTCCATTATAATGTGCATTTTATTTGATTTTGTAACATCGTTGGGCTTTTACAGTTTAAGTTGATATTTTCCATGCCGAGTGTCTGTCTGAGATATTGCCAGACTGTTCCAAGCACTTCTGAGAGTTTAAAGGAAAACTCTGTCTCTGTACTATATCTTGGTGAACTTTTTCTGTCTGAAGTGCTTGCATTCCCCCAGGAGAAGGGGAAAAGGCTTGAAATTTGGCAGGAGGAGACCTCTGAAGCAGGAATATACCATTTGCTGCATCCAGGAAAATCTACCCAAATTTGGCCAAGTTATAAGGCTTTGAAAAATGGTTTGTAGACTGCTGGCGGCAAAGGACTCTGACCACTCAGAGCGTGTACCCCATGGAAACAGAGGCTGAACACACATTTCCCTGCAGTCATGGGCACAGGATATGCTGGGGTCATCACGGGCCTCTCTGCCTTCTTTCAGCGCTCACCATGCTCCTCTCCATTTGCTGATGTTTAGGCATTGAAGGAGAGGGATATGTGAAAGGGAGAGCCAGAGACCTGCACTGGAGAAGGGAGAAAAACAGCAAATTGGTGGAGGGCTGAGAGAAACCAGCAGGGAGAAGACAAGCCTGAGGCAGTGACAGGCTGAAGAGGATGAGAAAGAAAGAAACAAGCCTGGAGAGACTGAGGCTGCTGCTCCGGAGCAGGCTCTGCTGCAGTCTTGGGAAGAGACCCCCAAATGCTTGGTACTACCATTCTTCTGCTATCAGCTACGGTCTGCAAAACACACTGGACAGGCATCGTCTTTCCAGCAGCACGAGCTCTTGGAGGAC